>NC_044010.1:30772303-32026803 GCF_900496995.4 Aquila chrysaetos chrysaetos
CCTCACATGTGGCTGCCCTCACCCTGCCTAATACAGAGGCAGGATAAAATAATATAAGAATCATTTAAAAAAGAAAAATAAAAATAAATAAAAAGTAAATCAGTCAATCAATCAATACCTGATGACCAAGGCGACAAAACTGCAACCACCGCCTCTCTGACAGGGCTTTCCTCCTTGAAGGAGAAGTGAATGGCCCACACATAACAGATGTTTCCCATGTCCCTGAAAGCTGTACTCGAAAGTGCTTAGTTACTATGGTGCTAGAGGTGGTATTACAATTTACACAGTGGTCTGTGAAAGTGGGCGACTTCATTTGTCTTTGAAAACCCCCGAGTAGCTCAGTATCCGCACGTTCCTCCTTTCAAGCAGAAATGCTTCTGCTGTGGAGATTTCGGGTTCATGCAATTGCATATTGTTTTACTGAGATACTGTAAACCAAACCGGGCTTGCTCAATGTCCACTGTGAGAACTGACCCAAAATCAAGATCAAGAGAAAAAACAAGGAAGACACCAAGGTCCCAGGAGAGCTAAATGCCCAAAGAGGGGATGACAGTCATATTTAAAAGACCTCTACAGGAGAAAAAATATAGACAATTATTATAGAATTATAATAATAATAATTATAAAATAATAATAATAGTAATTATATAAATAACTCTATTATACAATATGTTATTAAATGATCAATGTTCAGGGACAAAATGCCCCAAATGGAGTTTTTGCACAGGGCGTGTTTTCCTGGCACATGACTTATTTACTAGGGCATCTGATGTGGAAGCCTTTGGTGTGCAAGCTCCCTGTCGCTCGCGTTGTCCTGCTGCAGGGGCCAAGCCCCGGAGCCGCCCGCCTTGCCATGCCAGGAGATGCTGGCTGCTGAGCTGGCTTTGGGCTTGGTGCTCATCACTCACCTAGCGTCCTGTTGTTTATAAACTGGGAAGTGAAGAGATGAAGTTGGAAGCCAAACTGACCCCCTGCACCACCTCTTCTTCTCAGGAGGAAACATGGCAAATTTAGGAGCTGTTCTCTAAAGACAGACACAGAGACCGGACATGACTTTTTAAAATGAGGACAAAGAGATGCAATAGTTTTGCCTGGTTGTCCTGTGATAGGATTTGGTGCTACCGGTATTTTAGGAACAGACAAAAAAATCAGCAAGATTTGTTTGTTTATTCTGTCACTCTATAGTACAGTGTAGCACCAACTACATCCAATTTTACAATCTACCTGCAGGGATTTCGTTATGCCAGTGAATGTTCAATGCTAAGACTTCTGGGCATAAAGACCCACAAGTTCGCTATGTTTCTCCTGTGTGGTTCATTCATTTGTTTGTTCTTCAGCTAATTGCAACAGGTGAGCGTACCTTTGTAGTGCCTTCCTGCGTATGTGAAAATTTTAAATAATAAAATAATGTGAGCGGTGGTGGAAGCATGATTAGCAACACCACCACCAAGGTTTACATAGAAGTCCCCCATGGCATTTAGATGCACCAGTATTTGGGACTTGCCTGCTGCTGGCTTGCAGGTTGTGAGGCTGAGCTCGGAGAATTCAACTGGTGGGGGCACAAATCATACCAGCTGTTTTTTCCAGGTTGGGTAGAGAGAGACTTGCAATCCTGCCATCAGTAGTCTGCTTTTCTTCTTCATCTGGGGTAAAGCCACAGAGCTTGATTCAACTCAGCGAAGCTCTCCTGGTTCTCAGAACCACAGGACGTGACCTGTCTTTGCCGCCTCCCATCACCTTTGGGATGGGCAAGATCAAAGCTAGCCCTGCTTGTTTCTTCCTGCTCCTGACAGAGGAACATGGGCACTGCTGCAGGAACGGTGTGAGCTGTGCTTGCACTGACTCCTCCAAGGAAGGAAACAGATGAAAAGCAAAACAAAAAAGAAACCCCACACCTTGGCCTGCAAGATATTTTAATACTCATCCTGTGACACACAGCATCAAAGCTGTGTATTACCACAGGGCAGAAACCAAGGAAGAGATGGGAACCAGTGTTATTCCCCAGATCAGGGACTGGCCACAACATTTCTCCAAAGTGGATGCCTGGCCCCTCTGCTGCCAGCATCACTGGCTCCCTGAGAGGGTGGCGGGGATTTCATCCTCCAAATACCCCTGGCCAGCTCCAGAGATCATGGCATCAGGCAGGGACAAGGAGGCCGGGTGGCTCTATGCACTGCTGGCACCACGACAGCAGCAATTTTAAGCACTTGGGGCCAATTTTGGAAAACCACCCTGAGACGGCAGCAGAAACAGCTGCATGCAATGCGCTGTGGTGCCAGGTCAGGCTTCAGCTTGTGACGTACAGTTTTTAGGCTGTGCCATTCACTCTAAAACAACAGGTCAAAGTTTCCCCCCGGCCCGATGTTTACTACTTTCTGCATCACTAGCCACAGCTGGGCATTCTTCTAGTGGCATTAATTATCAGTTATATTCTTTCTAATCACCAAGATCACGTCTGTGCACTTCCACCCTCTCTGGCCTCTGCATCCACCTCACAGAGTTGTGTGTGCCGGGCTATGGGAAGTCCTAGGTACACCCAGTGGAGATGCTCACAGGCTGAAGTTACTCAGGTGGGACACTGGAGTAAAAGCAGGGTATTAGCAAAATTTCTCTCTTCTTTATTTAAGAAGGAATGATTACAAGAGAAATAGAGCAATTAAACATATATGTACATCAAATACCATCTATTTATTTTGTATGTCTACTCTACCACAGGTTTTTTTATGGTCTCCAAGTAAGGTAGAGAGCGAAATCCTGGCTGTACGGGCATCTGTGGTAAAATTCCCGCTGACCTGCATAAAACCATTTCACCCACTGTTTCCACTGAGAATCACACTGCCTATTCAAAGCGTAGCTGGAGAAAACAACAGCATTTAGACCATCTGGGGACAGCAAATTGGGCCTGCTACCTAGCTGGGTGGCTCTCCTGAGCATCTCGCAGAAGCAGAAGGAGAGAGGGGCCGGCGGCCGGTGTGGTGGCTGGGACCGTGCATGCAGAGGGGGAAAGTAGCCCTTATAAAGACATTTTCTGATGATTATTTTGGGAAACCTTCTGGTAATCCCCAGTCAATCTGCATGCTAATAGAGGTCATTTACCAAAGCAGAACACTGAGGAAAGCTTTGCATAATAAGAACGTTAGTTTGATTTGATACTAAAACTTTTCAACTGTTCAATCAAAGCCAAAGCTGAATTTCTGGGGGAAAAAAAATGGTATTGAATGCAGAAGTGAATCTGGACACAATTTAAGCAAGCTCTTTTTGATCAATTAGACCTTTCTGTGATGTCATCTTTATTACTTATTCTAATGAGATGGGTGCTGTAAAAAGGATTGAGGAGTGAAATCCATTGATAATCTCCTTAGCACTGTGGATAATATACAAGGTTTCTCCCCCACATTGAGAGCTCTAAGCTGTTTTAATATACTTTAAGGCCTCTCAGTATCTTCCTATTCTTAAAGGAAGATGATTTTCCTTTTTATGACGGGGTGTAGATTTGTTCACTCTCTCTAAATAATTCGGTTAGAGATTTACAGCTGCACTTAGTCATTTTTATTCACTGCTGTACTTTTTGTGCACAAAAGCCATGGTTTAACCCCAGATAAATGCTATCTGCTGTGGGGCTTTTTGAGTGTACTAAAGACGTAGAAGCTAGTGTAGCTGCAAACTTCCTTCTGAAGCCTTAGAGCTATATTAAACTAATTTAAGTACCTAAGCAAATATGCTGAATCTCTTCTGCAGAGGAGCATTTAGAAGGAGAATGGAAATTCTGGTGAAGTATTTGCACAGCACTTCCTCGGTTTAAAACAAGTGTTCAAGATTATAATCAATTTGTGCTAGCCACCACCGAGATGTCTCTCTAGTTTAAAAGATGCATAATGAAGTGATAAACGCATTAAAAGAAGCAAATTCATGACACTTGGATTGGGATGTGTTTACCATCACGTTGACATCAGACCTTCCTGTGTGTCAACAGCAAAGAGAAACCTAGCAAGTTTTCCAAACCATCTAGAAAATGTCAAGCAAAATAATACAGGCTTGTATGAAATAAGAAGTAACTTTCCAAACTACTGAAGTACACTTAAATTGATTACTTGGATACATTTAGGAAAGAGATCAAGAAAGAAAAAGAGAAAGAGAGAAGAAAAGAGAGACAAAGTCAGAAAGAAAAAGAGAGAAAGAAAGAAGGAAATAGAAAAAGATAAAAACAGAAAGAGAAAAAAGAAAAAGGGCAAAGAAGAAAGATAAAAAGAAAGTGAGAAAGTGAGAAAGCAAGAGACAGAAAGAAACAAAGAAAAAGAAAGGAAACAATGAAAAAGAAAGGGAAAAAAGGAAAGAAGGAAAGAGAAAGAGAAAGAAAAACAGAAAGAGAAAGAGAAAGAAAAAGAGAAAGAGAAAGAGAAAGAGAAAGAGAAAGAGAAAGAAAAAGAAAAAAGAGAAAGAGAAAGAGGAAGGGAGGGAGGGAGGGAGGGATAGAGGAAGGAAGGAAGGAAAGAAATTACTGTTAGAGTTCCAAAATAAATCTGTGAAAATAATGCTTTTCCCTTCTGGTCTCTTGGGAGAGGTTTCTCCTTTGCATTTCAAGACTGCAGGACTGCCTATTCTGGTAGAGAGGAATTGATATGTTCCTGATAAAAATCCGCATAGTACACCCTCTCTCTCCCTTTTATCATCCGTGTGTGTATGTATAAAGGTTTCAGCTTATGTGGTGCATATAGCCCTTATACAAGCTTTTAATATTAACTACTCTTGCTTTCTCCTCTGCACTCTTCCATAGAAGTTTGTTGTGCTGATTTTGAACTTTGGGGAAAGACCACATCCTCTTTCCTTGAAACCTTTCCGGAAACAACAAATGAAAATCTTTAAAAAAAAAAACTTCCTGCCTTATGAAATTTAAGACTCAGACTTGCAAAGACACAAGCACGTGCTCCCATCCTGAGAGTCCTGCATGCAGGCCCATTGGCTTGTGTAACTGGAAATCAAAATGATGGACGAATGATGTGCAATCAGAAGTTGCCGGGATTGGGAATAGGCACTTGCCTGTGCAGAGAGCATTTGAGGTACTAGGGGGTGTCTTCCAGAAAGAGGCTAAAGATGATGCAACAGATAATGCAAAAAAAAAAAAAAAAAAAAAAAAAGATAATACAAGAGGATTTTTGTTTGTTTGTTTCTGAGCTTACAGTTTCTTCCTTTAGACACAAATCATTTTTCTTTCCAAAGGGAAAGCATTCAAATGTTTCTTAAGAACCAGGAATAAAGAAATGTATGGACTTGGCAAAGAGAAGTCTTGGTCAAATGTTCTCTCTCTGTGCAGAAGAAATTGTCTCTGCCCACTGAAAGAAACAGAGCATGCAGGGAGGGCACAGCTATGTGCAATATCAAAGTAGTCCCAAAGGATACTTGTTAGCTGGGCAGGGATGTGAAACCTTCTCATAGCTAGTTTACCACATCTGCCACTGAGGTAAATAGCTGCAGCTCCAGCGATCCCAACAGCCTGTGCTCATTTTGGCACTAAGGACCAAGCCTGTGTGCGACCACCCCAGAGAAAGAGCCCTGCAGCAAAGCACCCCACTCCCCCCTGAGCCCTGGGGTAGAGGGGGAGTGTGGGCATCTGCTGCCAAGTACAGGACCAGAGCCCTGGGGACCTGGGGCAATAAGTGAGCAGCACATAAAAGGACAGGCCTTGAGGATGCTTGTGGAAGAAGGGGAAGCCAGAGGAGCTGGTGGGAGGATGGGCAGGTTTTGCCTCTCCTTAGTGACCAACAGAGGCATGGGTGGAGAGGCGGGGCAGCTCTGCATGCTGCATTGTTATGCGTCCATAAAAGTACCTTGTCCTTTCGCATACTATTTAGAAAGAAAACTAGAGGAGGGGGAGATATCCTATATCCTATCTCCACCCTATGGAGAGGAACATTTAAAAGATAAAACAGGCAACCGTATGGGGCAGAAAACACTGCAAACGACTTCAGAAAGGAGAAGGAGATAGGATGTAATTAGAAGCATTTTTAGAAGCTGGTTGCACAACTTACGTCAGTGAGCAGAACTACTGAGGAAGGGTACAGCCCTGGGAAACTTCAGCAAGATAAAAGCAGTGGTCTTTCCAGAAACTTGATATTTTCCCTGAATTTCACTCCACCACTGGGCTTAGCCATGGATCAGGCTCACATGGCTCTGGTACACTCCTTTAATCTGGAGATCTTTGGGGACTCCAGAGACACTTCTTCTCTGCATGGAAACTACCCAGCACATCAAGGTGCCATCGCAAATAGTGAAACAATGATGAACAAAGAAAAGCCTGCAACAAAGCAGAGGGATTTTGGGATAAAAGAGCAAAGGAAACTCAAATATTATGCCTGGAAGACAGGGACAAACATATGTTCAGTTCTTAAAGAGGGAGAATGAAGCCAAAACTGCAAGAAGGCACCTGTCAGAAGGTGACACCAGCCAAAAGTGGGAATTGCACATCGTTTCATGATGAGAGGTCTTTAAGAGCTGAATTAGGGGAACAAAAAACTCATATTTCTAAGGCGGCTTTGTAAAGCCATTCCTACTCACAACTAACCCAACACTATGCAAACCAGCCAGCTGGGGAGATCTCGATCACATCCCCGTGGTAGGTGGCTGCTGACACAGCTCGGCCGGGGAGGTGACTCTGCCTGCCCCTCCCGGCATGTACCCTCGCACCCTGGGAGGATATGGATGAGAAGACTGAGCTCTTCTGACTTGTCACTGAGAGGAAGCTATCACAAAGTGACAGGTCTCATATCTTCTCCCAGACATCACCTCGGTCCCCGCCTTGGGGAACTGAGTCCTACACCTCCGGTGGAAGAGCAGGGGCAGCCCAGCCCGGCACGGCGGGGGCTCTCCCCCCACCGCCACAGCTCTGGCTCCCCCCGGAGAGCGCAGACGCCGAGCCAGGTGGGCTCTCCCGAGGGCCCGCCATCGCCGTCTCATTTGCATCCAGCGTTTGGCAGGGAAGCCGAGCAGCACACGGCGCACCGGCATGACACAATGTCCTGACCCTGTCTTACACAAATGTCAAGCTGTCCCGGTTTGTACCCCCTGCGGCTTGACGGGACTTGCTTTCCCCCCTCCTGTGGGGCACACAACAGTACTCATGCCTAGAGACATCTAACAGGGAGAGATGCAGCTTCTTGGCCAGCCAGACGTGGCCATAACCAGGCTGCTTGCTTTTTCTATTTGGGTCCCTGGGGGGCAGCTTTCCCCTGCTCTCTCTCTCCAGTTGTTGGGGTTGGTTGGAAGTGAAGGCCGTAGGGACATCAGCCCTGGGGTAGGCATAGCACTACCGGCATGGGGTCTGTACCCTGCTCCCAACCCCATCACATAGCCTGGGTATGTGAGCGAGGGCACGTGGCACCGAGGGGGTCTCCAGTCCCCACGGCCCCGCCATGAGATGCTTTCCCCTTGGCTTTGTGTGGGGCCGTGTGCTTCGGCTTCTTACTCAGTCACATAAGAAGGTTTTTTGGGACCGTTGCAGGGAGACACATACGGGCCAGCCCAGTATTTCCTTCCTGAAGGGTCTTCAAGAGCGGCTCCCAGGATTTTTCCATGACGAGGCTTGAGTCGAAGGCCATCCTTCCTCTGATGAGCCCTAGATGCTCACCAGTGACAGCTCCGGTCATCTCCAGCAGCACTGAGGTGGGACACGTCTTTGCTGGTCCCCATCACCACGTCCAGCCCTGCAGCAGAAGTCCCCTGTGCCCGCGTGCACGGACTGCCTCGCATCTGCCCAGCCACGCTGCTGGCCCCGGACAATGCTCCCACAGCTGCTCCTCGCTGCACGGGCAACTTGTGCAAGGGCAACAAAACTGCCCATTAATGAAGAGTTGTCAGATGTTGCCAGGGCTCACGGGCCCAGTCGGCTACCCAACTGTCACCACGGTGGATAGTAAGACAAGGCAAGAGCTCTCAATCAGTTTAGGGGCTTAAAAGCAGTGACTCACCAACAGACAACCATTTATTTTTATCATTGACCAATAATTACAGTATTGTCCACTGGATATAAATGCCACACTGTTTCATGACAGTGGCTTTGCCTTGTCCTCTTTCCAAATGATTTCTATCAAATGAAGAAGACAAATCTGATAGTGAGCATTTCTGGTGACAGGTTTGCAAAGTGTGTGAGGCAGCCCCAGAAGTAAAACCTGCCTTACAGAGAATGAGACAAATCCTGGGACCTTTCCCAGCCAGAGTCCCCACAAGACCAACTTGAGACACACATGGCTTGTCAAAGAGGCTGTAGTCTGTGTGGCAAGCGTAAAAACTCTGACATCCTCTACATGTTCATTGTGCTGGTACAGCCAGGATGAAATTTAATTAGGGGGAATGATCTCCCATACCTGTAAAACAAGATGAGAGAAGGAGCTGTCCCTGCATGCCAAGCAAGGAGCCCCAGCCAGACTTCCATGGGTGCTCAAACACCCCTGCACTCCAGCAAGGGCTTTGCCTTAGTGGGAACATGGGGGCTGAGCACCCTCTGGCTAGTCCCAGCAGTCTTCGGCAGGTGTTTTGCAGGTGCCTACATAGCAAGTAGTCGGTGCTGCTTTTTGAGAAGTTGGCTGACACCTCTACAACAAGTCCCACTACATCTAGAATAAAGAATTGAAGAGATAGAGCAAAAAAACCTGGTAAGTCAGGCTCAATTTTCATTCATTTCATATTTAACATATATTTTGGGTGCAGTGCCATTTATTTACACATGTTTCTATAAGAAATTATAGGTAATGTCAGTCCACCCAGCAATGGGTGGCCATGTGCCAGGTTGGAAAGCCACGGTGGGTGGCTGGAGGGAGCGAGCATGGGAGCTGGTATGCTCCCTGAGATGTCTCCAGCAGCAGCAGGTGGGAAGGAAGGCTGCCTGGGACCATTCAGCCAGGGCAGCGCAGGGATGCTGACCCTGCCGAAACATCAGTGAGAGGAGCAGCCCTTCCAGGGAGGATGGGAGACCAGACAGGGATGCTGTAGGCTTTGAGCTGCCTGTCTCAGGAGCTGCCTCCATCCCTCTGACCCCACCGGCCGCAGCCCCTGGGCCATGGAAATCCCCCATCCATGCCTGGTCTTGCCAACAGCTGCCTGAGGCCAACCTGCTGGCACATCCCAGGAACAACCAGATATGAAGGCTTCATTATATGGAAAACACTGATCTCCCGCATCTGCCAAACCCAACACATTTCCTCCACCTCTCTCCAGCACCCCTCCCCACTGTTAGGGACCCTTGTGGCTTTTTCAATAGTTGTTTTCTTTCTGTTTAAAACAGGGCTGCTTCTCTGCAGGGAGAAAGGCCCTGTTTGTGGGGTGCAGCTGCATTTCAAAGGTACATTGTTGGTGAGTTATGAATTTGCATGCCTTTACTAATGTGTGGAAACAGGAGAATTCTTTCGCTTTTTAATCGAAATTGATGTTATTCCTCTGCCAGTGGTACCCGAGGAACTGTTTTGTTCCATTTCCTCTCCTTTCATGCAGCCCTATTTATGTTTAGATCTGGTTTGCTGCCACCAAGAATCATTGTCATTACCACCAGTGTCTAAGGGCTGGCCAAGTCCAGCAGCTGTGTGTTTAATGCCTACCCTGGCTAAGGTTTATTTCCTTGACAACATGGTCTTGTTTGAAGCAACTTTCCTCCCTCTAAGAAGAAAGAGAGAAAGAAAAAGTCCCTTTCCAGTGTTTCTTTTTCTTTTTTTTTCTTTTTAAATTTTTTTTTCTTTTTTTTTTCCCTTCTTTTTTTTAGCTTGGGGACAGGAGTGGGAGTTTTGGGTGTGAATACCGGGGCTACCTCCAGTTATTATTTTGACGGTCCCCACTTCCCCCCACCCGAAAAGCTCGCCCAGCGCCTTGCTTGCCCTCCGCATTTAAAATGGAATACCTAGGTGGCCAAGCGGGACCCGCTGACCTCTATATCCTGTTCCTTTCTCCGCGCTTTGCTGCCAGTTTCCTCGATAAAAGGCGAGAGTGAGAGATAATTAACAAAAAACATGGCCCCCGGACAATGAAACAACTGGCCTTGGCCAGCCAGAAATTTATCCTGGTTTTCTAGGTGAACTTTCTCCCATCAATCTTTCCTTTAACCTCCGTGTTAGTGGAAGCAATAGGAACACTCCCTCCCCTCCCCCGAGCAAATGCTTTCTTTTGAGGGGGAACAAAACCCGGGATCGGAGAGGGCCGAGGTAAAATCTGGGTGGTATCGTGCCGCCGCACAATGCTCCCACTGTTCCCTGGGCCGGCGCTGGTGTTTTACAACAGGGGAGGGGAGAGGATGAATGGCCCGATGATGTGAAACAATCCTCCCGATTCAGGGCGACAAACCCATCCTCTGTTCTGCCGGGAGGGGAATAAAAAAAGGGGAGACCGGGCAGGGAAGGAATTAAACCCAAACCAGCTCGCCCAAGAAAAATCTTTCCGATCCTGGGATCTTCTGGGAGATGCTGGGGCAAAGCCTGGGGTATTATTCCTCCAGCTTTTGGTTATCGAGGCGGCTCCAGGGGCTAGCGGAGAAGGGCAGGGGGACACTTTGTCTGAGGGGAGAAAGTACAATAGCCCCTAAGTGCCAGCATCTCTCGGGCTGCCCCGCGCTCGCTCCCTCGCGGGCGCCGAAAACCCCAGCAGTCGCAAAAAAAAAATGATTGGCGGTGGGGTTGGGAGCATGCGGGACAATGCTGGTCCACTTCAGGTCCCCTTGAGAGGGTATTATGGTGAGGGAAAATATTTGTGCTCTGAAGATGACACTCTCCATTTTGTTAATGGCTCTCATCCGGCACTGATAATCACACCCACTGCACTCCTGTCAGTTGTCTGCCGGTTCCCAATTAATGGGGCATGCTCAGAGAAAGCATCCCTTTTTCTGCAACCAAGACAATTCCATTGTGTTCACCTACTTGAGAAGAGGGAAAGGTGAATATGAGGGCATTCGGCATTGTAAATTACCAATAAAACACAAACTGAAAGAGCACCCCTCCAATAAATTAGGAGTCTCTACTTCCATTGGGTCACGCATTGGGAAAGGCACATTCAGGCTTGTGGTGGGAGAATTTTGCCCAGAAACTAATGCAGCCTGATCACTTTTTTGCCCAACCCTGTTATTACTTCCAAAAAAAAATTATTGTTTCCTTAAAAAAGCTGTACCAGTTTTATGTTTCGTGCACTGGCAATATGGTGCAACAGTCCAAACAGATGCATTAACACAGGCTGCTGACAACAGCAAAAAGGCGATGCCATCATGTATTAAATACTAAGAGCTGCTAGAAGTGTTTTTTTTTAAAAAAATTCCATGTTTTTCTATGCAGGGACTAGTAAAATGCTTGGTAAGAAGTTTAGCATCTCCAGAGAAGACATAGCCAGGCCACTGACTTTCACTCTTCCCCAAGGACAAAACAAAACAAAACACCACCAAAACAAAAACCTCTCTGCAGAAGCATAGCATTATCTGGATTTAAAGTTGAGCATCTTTGGTACAAAGCCCTGGTCACAAATACACACACACTGTATTAAATACAAGGGCAATACAGGGGCATCCCCTTCCTAACAGCTGACCACTTTATTTTTCACTATCGCTCATATAAAGCCTATCACATTTAACTTGAGTTGGGCATTATAAAAACCATGAAAGTGTAACCCATGCCTTTTGTTTCATCTCAAATACAAGCTGCATGAGGCAGAGAGGAGGGCAGGTAAGCAGAGATGAGCCAGAATGGGGAGAGCCCCGCAAAGACAAGCACAGGAAAACTCAGTTCTCTCAGGACAAGTGAGTTACAGTCCCAGTTAGCAAGTCAGATCCCTAGTTGGGGTAAATCAGCTTACATTCTTCACACTTAAATGATTTAATTGCATTCACATGCTTCCTAATAACATTCTCATTTCTGTGATGCTCTGGTACAGTTTTACAGGGAGTACGGAATGTTTAATACACACAGACATGCCAAGGGAGAGATCGCACATCAATGATACTTGTGTAAAGCTTAAAAAATTAAACTGTTTTTCAGTGCTTCACTTCAAAAATTAAAGAAGATGGCTTAGATCACAGAACGTCATCTTCTGCTGGCAACTGACAATTATCAGGTAAGTACATCCCTGAATGCTTTTCTCAAAGGTGCTCACATGTCATCATCGTTATTATAAAGAATAAAATTGTTCTATTGACTTCACTGGACTCAGGCCAATTTCCAGCTCCAGAGCAGTGATGATAGCATCATTGCAATTACATATTTTGTCTGCAGTAGGCACATAACAATCGTGTTTTATTAGAAATATCAAAACTTTCCTCGGTGCACTAAGTGCTAGCATTGCTGGTACTACCATCATGAATTCCTTTGGCTTCCCTTTCTGCTACATGCTTGCCAACTCTAAAAAAAAATGCTGGACTGCTTTTCTAGTCATGTTCCAAGCAGAAAAAAAATGTTCTTCCAGGTCCCCTCCAGCAGTGACTCTTCCCTGGAGGAAGCTCTGCTTCACTCCCATTTTAGTGGGACAATCTGAGACTCCCCAGGTGGGTGGTTATTTCTGAGAAGGAACTCAAACCAGCAGCCACCATTTTGGCAAATGGTATGTCCTGAAAGAGGGATTTGCAAGGCTGTGGAGCAGGAGGAGGGCTAGTCTTCTCAAAAAGTTGCTCTGGCTTGGAAAACCCAAACAAGTAAAAATCAACCAAAACCCCACAGAAACTCTGTTAAACTGTGGGAGCTTTTCTGAGTAAATACTTTGTTGTTGATATAAATGACTTTGGGTTAAATTACAGAGGCAGGCTGAATCAATACAGACACAGGGGTGAGAGGCTGCACCACATTAGTAAAACTGGTGACAGTAGTGTAGACGTATTAGTCTGCAGCTTGGGCTGTTGCTGGAGCAAACTAACTTTGCTGATTCAAAGGAGGACATGTAACACCCTGATTATGGGTCTACATGTGTGCCCAACCTCAGTTTGCCTTTGACCACTACATGTACTTATTACAAGCCACCTTGATAATCAGCCATACTGTTACTCAGAAAGTTCCTTAAGGTCTTCTGCTTATGGAAATGAAGTTTTCTCCCAGCTCCTGGATCAGCATGAACAACACACACAAAGTCCATGGGAGGTTTTCTCAGGGAAAGCAGCCTCACTGTTCCTCCATGGCACAACAGCAGACAGACATCCAGTCTTTCTTACCTGCATCTGGGGAGTAGCCTTGAGGCTAGTATCTTAAACTAGTGGCCTGCGGGGAAAAGCTCAAAGAAGAAGACAGCAAGGCTGTGGCAGCGTTGGCTGGAGACGTGGAGTCCTGAGAGATGGAGAGTGTTTAGATGATTATGCTGGCTGGTCATGTTAAACCCATGGTTACTTGGTATTTATGCCCTATGGCCAACATCTCACCAACTTGGGAGTGAGCACTATGCCATCTTAACAGATGGGCTTCAGAGATTTCAGCTAAGAGACTGTGTATGTCCACCAAATATGTTTGTTTGGGGAACCGTTCCCAGCCTGGAAACACAGGACCTATAATGTGGTGTCCAGAAAGATAACACTATCAGCTTTGGATGTCATCTCCCCAGTGGTAAGAACAGACTGCAAGTCTTTCTCTCCTCTTTTATTCCCGCTGCCCCACAGAAGTGAATGCCATCATTGCACCCTGCAGAGACAGAGACATGCCCATGGCCAGGCTGTCATGGTCCCCACATCTAGAGGCGTGTGGCTAAACTGTGCAGCATCTCTGGGGACAAGGCAAATGGCAATGCGCAGAAAGGGGGAAGCCTTCAGCCCTATTTGTACCTTGTCACATCTCCCCCTGCACAACATCTGGCAGCAAATACCACCCAGCTGGAGGCCAAACCAAAGGGCGTGTGAGCAGAGAGGAAAGCAAGGTCCTCAGCCCCAAGAGAGGATGACAGGACTCAGTTCTGAGACACTGCCTGCAGGAGAGGAGATGGGGCGTGGGGGGGGGCAGGGGTTGTTAAAACCCTTGGATCACAGCTACGCACAAGCCTCTGACTTGCTCGCACCACACCAATGTGGGCATCGCCAGTGTGAAGGCAGTGAATTGTCCCACAGCAGCAGGACCTGGAGCTGCTGGGCATGGGAACAGCAGGGTGAGCTCCACCTGACACTTGCAGATTTGCTCCTCAAGCGGCTGTAAGCAAATATCATTATTTTCTTAAATTTTCCTCTTTTTTGGTCAAGTTTCTTGCAATAAATGCACGTATTTTAGTAGGCACCTAGTTCTGCAACCTCAAATCACCACTACCGGTAAGAAGCTATGGAGCAGAATCATCCCTCCTTGATGCACCTTCCAGGGACAAACGTCAATACAAAAGCGATATTTGCCATCTCTCAGGTGCCTTTAATGGCCAGGTGAGAAGGTGCTCTGTGCTTATGTTGCCCATCTTGCTCTGAACGATCTGCCCAGGCCATCCTCCGTGGAGGTGCTTCAGACCTAGCTGGCTCTGAGGGAACCCGTGCCGTCCCTGTGAGCAGAGGCCATCTGCAACAGACCCCTGCCTCTTCTTAGTCATTTCAATGCCCTTTGCACAGTGTGTTTGGCTGTACTGCGCCCTTTTTCCCCAGCCCCTCTGGATGGGGAGACCCCTGCCTACACAGGAGCACCCTGAATCCCACCTCGGGAAGAGAGTTGGGGAGGACATCAGACGAGGAAGCGGAGCCTGGCTGCACGCTAGAGGAATGACAGTGGGGAAGGGAAGGGGAAGAAGTATATAGATGTATAAGACTGATGGCTAGTGTGCAGCCTGCCACAGGCTAAGCAGGGCCGCACGTCCCCTCCTCCTCCCCTGAGGCAAGAGCTGCCAGGGTGGGAGCTAGGAGAGAGCTAGGCAGGCTTTCAGTGCAGGGATGAAAACTGGGGAGGAAATACCCTCCCAAGAGCTCCTAGCCAAGCGCTCACCCCATCGAGGTGTGGGATGCCACAGCCTGCCCTCCTGATGTGAACAACCCTGGCTGCCCGACACAGAGCACGTCCGAGGCTCAAATCCACTGGGGTAAAATTTCCGGACAGAAACAGAGGGCACATCTGGGGATATCCAAATGTATGGTGGCCTGGGACAGGCTGGCGGTGGGAAGCCAAGGGCAACCGCTGGGACATTCAGCTCTGGGGACAACCTGAGGTGTGGGGAAAAGAGCATCAGTTAAAGACAGGAGCTCCAAAAAACTCTTCTCGGTGAGGGACATGTCAAGCCGCAGTGACAGACACCTCTTTGCCCAGCCCCGGCAGCTGCAGAAGCAGGGTGGTGAGGTAGGGAGACTACCTGAGCATGGCAGGAGGCAGGGGGGCTCCCAGACGTGACAAACTCACATGACAAAGCAGCCCCTTCTCAATAAGAAGTGTGCAGAAAGTCCACATGGGTTATGATACATGCTAAAGTGTCTCTGTCACTTTTTTTACCTGAGCGATACGTAGCTGCAAAAGATGACATCAAAAGTTTGTCCCAATCTTCAGAAGTCCTCTCATTCAGAGTGAATCCAGATGAAAAACACTGAAAAGTGAGAAAGTCTTTTCCCAATTCATACTTCATAATTTTCCAACAGATCTGCAAAAGGGATCTGGTTTATCCTTCAGTTGTGCATGTTTCTTCAGAAAGCAAAAGGCCTTATCTGATACTAAAATAGTGCACACCAGATACTTAAACTTGCCATGTGAGGATGCTTGCCTATCTTTCCCTATCCAAGGGATGGTCTTAACAAAGCTACTAACTTGTCATGAGATGGTTCTGTCGAGCTAAGGATTTTCTTTTGATTTTTCCTTTCCTCTTGGAAGCCCAACACTTCACATGTGCAAACATGGAGAGACAAACATTTTCTTTTCCCTTCTCCCCCACACCAGCATCTTCTACCCATATGGGACAGATAATCCCTTTTCATATCTGCTCATCTTCTTCTTTCAACACAATTTCCTTGACATCCCAAATTACAACCAAATGGGGGAATGGAGGAATGAGCCTGAAATCAATTTCAGATCACTCAAAAGAAATAGATTTATAGCAAAGATAAATCAACAAAACCTTTGAGGGTAGATCCCTGAATTCTTGCTTCAGTCCTTGACATATTTAGTACCTGTTGATAGAGGCTAAGACAGCACACGGACACCGAGGCGAGGAGCTGGGAAGCAGGGCAAGCATCCCTGGCAGGGCAGGAGTGGCCAGTTTTGGGTCAAGAGATTTAGATCCGAGCACCCGCCAGGACAGATAAGGCACTTAACCGCCGCTCCCTGGCATGGCCACGCTTAGGAAGGGAGTGTAATGTCGTCTGCCCCACACAGACCAGCTGGGACCCAGCGAGGTCCATCCAGACCCTCACCTGCAGTGCATTTAAGCAGATGTAAATAATAGTGCCCCAATTGTCCCAGCGGCATTTTTAACCCCACACAGCTAACAAGAGCTTGGAGAGCCCGATCTACACCCTGCGCCTTGGTTTAAAGCATGAGAAAATCTACCCAGCGTTTAAGCTGCAGTTATTTGGAAGGTAACATGGTGTTTCCCAAATGGTAAGAAACAGCACAATTGACAAATAAACCCCCTTAATCTCAAAGCTGAAGCAAGCTGGTGGCACGTGGGAGCAAACCCAAGTCACCACAGATGCTAATGCTGCGGAATAGATACAGGAGCTGACTTCGGGAAGTCAAGAGGTTTCAAGATTAATGTGGGAAGTCAAGGCGAGAGGTTGCCCCGAGGTCAGGCTCTGCCCCTCTGGTGCGCTCGCATCAGGGCCAGTGCCGAGAGCCAGGGACTGCACCGCTAATTTGGTCATTAATTTGGATACATGCTTAAACAGGAAGAAAACAGTTTGCTGCCAGAGAAGAGGGGGCCCGATCCCTTCCGTGGAGGCTAGTCGCAAATGCCTGCTAAGGTCAGCAGGAGCAGGTTGATTTCCAGTTGCTAGAAAGGGGAATGCAGATTTTAAGCCTCAATTTTTTAACATGTTTTCTTTCTTTCTTTCTAGAAACATTAAAAGCTTTTCTTTTAATTAATACTGAGGTTTAGCTATTTTGTGAAAGTGATACCTAAGGAAAAAAATCTTACATTATTATATGCTTACATCAAAGGTCCCAATTTTAATTCATTTGCTGTGGAAAAATGAACAAATTATGGTCCTAAGTACTGGAGCATATTGCTGGTTTTGTTCCTCTCTCTTTCAAGAGATTTAATTCGGCTTTGAAATCAACAGGACTAATTCAGGAAGGAGGTGCTTTTCAGCATGGGGAAGGGTTATAAAACCTGGTCTTTTGTTTTTAATTTAACTGCCTGGTATAATTTGTTTCCTTGTTGCAATGTGCTCTGAGGGTCCTTTAAAAGATATCACAGTGCATGGGCTAACAGGTCTGCAGGTGAATGCTTTCCTTACGTGCTAGGAAGGTGCTGTGTTCCCACTTTAAGGCAGGGAAGATGGACCAGCACTAGGTACGAAAGGAAAATATTTTCTCACTTTTGAAAGCAGAGTCCATGGTTCAGTGATCCCTGGGCATTTGTAGGCTGTGTGGGTTTTATGTTCTTTTGGGGAGGCACACGCGGGACTTTGATGTCAGCACAAAAGTGTGCACGTTCATGTTGTCTGTGAAATATGTAACATATAGTCCCTACTATAGTATTTTTACTTTTGGAAATATGGGTAGACTATAGCAACCACCCTCTGAAGCTACTCCCCTAGTCAACCTGGGGACTTTCACAGCGATGGCAGGGCTGCTGGACACACCAAAGAGCTCTCACTTAGCCCCAAGTTCTCCTGAGCATGGCCCCTCTGCAATGCTGCTTGTGTCAGTCCTTCTTCCCAGCGGCAATCCTTCTGCTGCCTGGGGCGTGTGAGCGGAGGCACTGGCCGACGAGGGGTGGCATGGCCAGGTGTCCCCTGCTGTGGCAGCCAGTGGCAAAAGCGATGCCTCCATAAAACATCAGGGGAGGGCACGGGAAATTAAATAAACTGGCTCCTGAAGTAGGAAGCCCATAAATACAAACCCGGTGAGGAACACTGAGGACCGCCTCAGGGGATGCATGGGGACCACCACCGCCCTGGGACACATGGGGGCCATTGTCCCCCACAGTGGCCAGGACGGGACGTTCACCCAGGCTTCGGCCGGCAGCCGCTGGCTTGATCGTGCTGTTACCCACCGGTGCAGGGACCGTGGTGGCACGGCCGTACAGCTCCAGCACCTGCCCCAGCTCACTCGGGTACTGCCCAGGGCACCCCGAACCCCAGAGGTGGGCTTCTCTCGTTGGGGCTGTTAGCAGCAGAGCGCAGCAAGCGTGCCGGGACTGGCCAGGTAGGAAAGAGATTTCCTTTTGCCTTATGATTCAGGCTCCACGATGCCTTACAGTGCTAGCTGGAACTGGGAATAAAACCATTTGTCATGTTATTGCTGAACAAACAGTTTGCAAAGAGCTGCCTCGGGGAAGGCACAATGTACTGGGGTTGCCGGTGCTGCTGATTAGATTGAAGACTTGGAGCATGATCCTTCATCCCCGCACTGGCAGCAGCATGGAGAGATTTAGCTCTCAATATTCATTTTCCAGTTCCTAAAAGTTTCAGGTTCACATCTGGCTACAATCTATATTACGGAGGCCCGGTTCAGATCTCCACTCCGAATACCTCGGAGGCTGCTCCAGAGTATCCACTCTGCAAGGATAGGACTCTTGCCTATGCAAGGCAGAGGCTGCCAGCGATACGTAGGTATGCCGGGAAGAGCGGCGTGTGTGCAGCATGCCTGGTGGCACGCAGAGACAGCTTTTCACTCACTCGAGTCCCTAACCCATGGGCAAGCCCAGCCCTGTCCTACCTCTACATTGACTGATTTCATTAGGTCTCATTTTCCCCTTCAAAGCTGTAGGAAGTCTCAAAGCATCCAGCGTGTCGACACGAGTCTCGAGTCATCGCCACAATATTGCAGCTAATGAGATCAAAGAAGAAGTTGTTATCTCATCCCTCCCGCCAAAAGCTGTGGGCAGCCGGTGGGGCGGCTGACTGGGAACATCCGAATTTTGACTGGTACTGGCTCCCTGTCTGACAGACATACCATGTAAGCCAGGAGAGAAGTGGTGCGTGGGAGGGAAGGCAATAATTCCTACCTCTGAGCAGAATTTAAAAATTGAAAGTAGCATCTATTCAGCTCCTCCAAGCCATTTCAAAGGACTTGTAAGGCTCCGGTTGCCATTGTGCAGCTGGTAATTCTGTGTCACAACTAATTACCGCCTAATAGCCGTTGTGGGGACAAAGTCCCCAGTTTAAAAGAGAAGTCTATTTCGCCTCGCATTCAGGCCTAATCTGACCCTGAATAGCAGAGATTACATGAGGTAATACAGCAGTTATTTCTACCTGCTGTAGTTCATAAGCTCCATCTCCAGCTGAGGCAAAAACCCCCTCCCCTTTTACAAAGATTATTTGTCATTAAAATGCTCAGTAGCTTGCTTTTTTTTTTTTTTTTTTTTAAATCTGGATGTTGCCTACACTTTCAGAAAGGTTTTTGAAGGAAGATTAGCAGGATTAGGAAAGGTTCACATATGTTCAGCTTCACTATTGGTATTCAAGACATCACAACTCCACCACCACCCAGGAAGCCCAAGAAAACCGAGCGTGGAGACAGAGAGGCAGAAAGAAAGAGGCCTCCTCGCCAGAAAAAGCGAAGAGTGCTCCAGCAAGTAAAACAGTTGAGTCAGACCCGGGGCTGCAGAGGCTGTCACGCCGCAGAAATCCTTGCCTTTCACTCCAGCAAAAATATGTCTCTTACTCAGCACCTGATAACTACACGTGCCTGCATTCATGCTAGCAGGCCAGCCTTGCTCCCCTGCTAATAGCCCAGGCAGATGTACTGCGAGAGATTTGCAGCTGAAGGGGAGCATTTCCACAGGCAGATACAAACCTTGAAATACTTTAGCTGGCATGAATGCCTGCAACAAAGCAAGAGGGAAATGTATGCAACACACACGAGAGGTGTCTGGCCTTGACCTGGTAGCATCGGGTGGGCAGCACAGACCAGGTGTCGAAGGGCAAACGGGTGAAATCACCCATGTGTACCCAGTAAAGGATGGGCAAAGCAGTGCAGGTGCCGGGGCACAGCTCCCTGTGGCCCTACAAGTCACCCTTGGGGTCCTCAGCCCTTTTTCTGGTGCTGTGAGGGACATAGATCTGACGTAAAAGTGCCTCACTCCGTCCTGCCAGCCACTTGCCAAGAAGTCATGAAACAAGAGTATGGCCATAGGGAGCCACCTGCTCCCTCAGAGACTTTTAACCTCAACAAGGGCACAGGTCCCTTCGTCAGGATGTGTCCCATGCCCGGGACAACACTGGACAGTGGTTGGATTTCTTCAGAGTTATGCTGGGAGGAAAGAGGGCTGGAAATTGTGAGGAAGAAGGCCACTGGGGCAACCAGCATAAACTGTGTCCTTGCTGGTAAACCTCAAAATTACATTCCCATACTTTTCATTTTTTGAGAAAATGGGACTTTTCTAGATTCTAATCTATTGGTACCAATCAGCACCTGTCCAGTCAAAACACTGGGAGATCTTTCTTCAGGTTAATTTTTGCTTGCATTGTAAACAGCTAAGCAAGATTTAAATCCATGCAACCCATGCTTTGAATATAGGGACCTTTCTAAAGCCTGGAGAGCAGCTTACACAATCATTGTGAATTTTCTCTCTTTATAGGCAACAACTTTTCTCCTTGTTTTGGATTTTCAAAAAAACCCCCAAGCTACCCTCAATAGTTTTTCTCCTACCTTGCCCCTCCTTTCTCACCAACCCCCTCACACCTCCTCCTTGCCCCCTGAGATGCTGGCTCCTAATGCTGCATCACTTCACTCCTTTCCTCCACTCCCCATCCCCAGAAACACACCTTGCCACCGCTCTTTCCCACACCCCCTTCCCTCTCCCAAGAGCCTGCATTTCTTCCTTCCCTCACTAACTGCTCCCAGGCCTTCCCAAGCTTTTCCCTCACAAGTTGCTCGACCTGAGCCTCCCCGTTGCTTGCAGGTCAGGCTTCCTCCTGACCCCTCCGTGTTTCCCTGTCCCGGCACCCCCTCGCACCCTCATGCCAGGCGCCTGGCAGCTAACACGAGAGGCAGCCACGAACGGCAGAGCCGCAGCTGCTCTGGGATTTTGGCAACGAAACCCTTCCAGCTCCTCCGAGAACCTTACCCTCTGAGGCGGCTTTGGAGGACGTATGGCTCAGGCGAAGCACGCCAGGACCTCACTCGCGTCTTTGGTGGATTGACAGGGGGAGGCTTCATGTGGAACTGTTAAAACAAACGAAGTTATTTAAGGCATTTATATTTCCACTTGTGAACATTTTCTTCAAGCAGTTCCAAAGGAACATGTGCTTTAAATCGCTGTGCCTCGATAAACTGAGCCCAGGCGCACGTGGGAGTGGGTCAGGGCTGCTGCTCCGGCCAGGCAAGCACAGCTCCCCACCCGACTCGGTGGAGCGAGAAACAGCGCGAAGAACCCAAGGTAATAAATTCAGCATGTTATACAAAAGATCAAAACTCCTGCCAGCATGTTACCGAAAGCAAGGAATCTCTCCTCTTTTTTTTTTCCATCCAGCAAATCTATAAAACCCCTGCCAACTAAAGAACATCTTTCTATAGCTCAACAGCTTGGGGAGGGACTGTCTATGGGGTACCTTTTAAGCAATTCAAATGGGAAAGGTGGGGGCCGCTGTAGCACAGAAACACCCACTTTTGCACAAACAGTGTGACAGGCATCAAAAGGGGAGGGCTGATCTCCTAAGTGGAGAGGGGCTCTTCAAGCACAGCACGGGGTGAGAGGGCCACCAAGTCCTGTAAAACGCTATCACGCACAAGTCTGCAAAAATGTTTCCTCCAAGTTTCAAGGGGGGAGTTTGGAATGAAGTGGTCTCGCTGATGCATCGGCTGCTGTGAACATAAATCCCTTCTGGATGGTTTGTATTTTAGGAGGGGAGGGAGGAAGGGACCACAGAAACTTCAGATTCAAAGCATCAAAAGTTGTACTTTTAGATAACCCTCATCCGTCTTTTGCATTTGAGTCAGTATTAAAAATCCTGGGTGATACAGCAGTTGCACAACAGTTAAATTTGAGTAATGCCTTCCTTTTTTTTCTTCCCTGGTGCTATACAGATTTTATCCTTCTCAGGCAGATGAATGACAGCTCATGCTTGCAGAAGGTGCTGATTCAGGATTTTATTTGAAAAAGCACATAAGTGGTGCCTCCTGTAAAATGGGCCTTTTCTCTGGGAAGGGGAATCAAACTTCATTTTGAGGATAGATTCGATTAATTCCCCTGGAGGTTCTCACTCCTTCAGGGTCAACAAGAGTTTCACCGTGGCGAGATTTTGTCTCTTCCTGCAAAACTTACTACTACTGCCTGGCTTGAATGCAGAAAAATAGCACGTGCAAAACTCAAAGCTGCTCACCTGCTTCAGCATCTCACCCGCATCCTCGATGGCTGCGAGGGATGCCTCACCATAAGCTGAATGGTGGGAAACCCGATATGAGTGCGGTTGTCTTTTGCATTCAGTTTTGTTCTTAAAAGGGAAAAATACAAAAGGAAAAAGAGGGGGGGGGGGGGGAACCCAAACCACTGTGAATAACTCTGCTGCTCAAGTGTTTTACACAGGCGCCGGCAGTGGCAGGGGGCCAGGCCCCGCAGCCCACCTCCGCACCCATTCCGCAGGGATGGGGGGGAGCAAGCGCGGGTGCATATTCATGAGTGGGAGGAGGCCTCGCCTGCACGGTATAAAACGTGTTGGCTGAGTTGCATGAAAAGAGCAGCTATTTTCTGTTTCTTCTGCTATTAGCAGCATCCCTTCCCCGCAGCAGCAGGGTAATGCACAGAGAGGAGGCAAGCATAGGAATGCACGGGCAGGGTGTGCGTGCAGCCCCACTCCCAGCCTCAGCAGCACACATTTCCCCAGGACTTCAAGGGATGCGCTACATTTTTATGGTCTGAAAAATCAGTGGCAAATCCCCATCTTGCTCCCTCAGCTGCGCCCCCAAAGCAAGCCCGTGAGAACAGCGGTGGGGTAAATTCCCAGGCTCCCCTAGCACATCACTGCAGGCTTCCTTCCTTTTGCCAAGGGATAGTTGGCAGGAGGTGTCAGGAGGCCTCCTCCTATGGTGTCAGGAGACCTTTGGCTCCACGGTCAGCTGGTGGAGGTGGCACCCCCAGGGCAAGTGGGTACGGCATGCATCACTCTGCAAAGATACAGAAGAGCCACGTAAACGCCAGCGCGCCGCCTTACCATGTTGTGTCCTGCGATCCAGGGACATCCCCCAGCTAAGTATCTCGGGGATGGAGCTTATAAATATGAACAAATAGCTAGAAAGTAGCTGTTGCCTGGGTAGCCCAGCAAAGTTGGGAAGAGTCGATGAGGGACATATGGTTCCGGCACTCCCTAAAAAATTATAATTGCTATCTTCAGGTGGCCGCACACCCTCTCTTTCTAATGAGTAAGATATTTAAAGTCCTGAACTGTTTATGTGACATTTCAATAAATAATGCGGAGATTTGACAACATTTCCATATTTCTCCTTTAATGTCTGAATGTCTCTGACTTAATCCCAGTTCCTTGGCATTTATTACTGTTTGTTACACTAACAAGTGAGATTATGAGAATTCTAATGAAGGCTTCCAGTGAAAAACTCTGTGATTAAAATGCCATAATAACAGTTGCATGCATTTATGTGCCTGATTATCATAATCTATTTAGCACAAGTAAACATACAAACAGAAGGAGAAAAGCGAGCCCACTGACACTTCAGCTAAAGGAGAATTGGAAATGAGGGAGAAACAATGTAAATATGTAAATGTCTTTGTGTATTCTTTTTATCTTTTTTTCTCATCCTTGCTTTTTTTTCCCCCTGTTTGCTAATGAGACATCTATGGTTCATCACATGTGGTCCCTCTTTGCTTGGCCGAGGTGCGGTTTTTGGGCCATCTGCTGGGGCCACTCTCCTGAACAATGCCACCCAGAAAGCAAGGGAGACGTTCGCCGCAACCTTTGACATCATGGGCGGCAAGAGATGGTGTCGTACAGACTCGGGGCTTTGATATGTTCATTCCGAACGCTTAGTTCAGCTGTTACTCCGTTAATGCAAGTCCCAGTATGACAGAGGAAGGTGACAGCCCCCCAAAACTCTTAACAAATTAAGGAGAAATCTCACCAAATTTCTAGTACGGACTTTTGCTACCCAGTTTTTTTTAATCTTTTTTTTTTCCACATTAAAGAACAGATCAGCTAAGACCTTCTGCATCCCAAGGGCTCAAGGGCCTCCTGTAACGCTGGCAGTGAAATGCCCACAGCCAGTGAGCGGTTTGGCATGAGCCCAACCGTTGTTGCCACCATATGAAACCCATTCTGAGGGGCACGGACACCTTCAGATGGGGGATCGTTTCCATGATGAGTACACAGCAACAAAATCCTTGGGGCTCGGTCAGACAGATACATTAACCTATTAGCATCAGGATTTTTAAAGCATTTTTCTTCTGAGCACAGGGTAGGGACAGGACAAAGGGGTAACCTGAGGAAAAATTTGTTTCTAGCGAGTGTTCTCATGGAAAGCAAAAGATACCCACGTTTTCATGTTCTACTCATCACTAAAACTCCGCCAGGACTCTCTCATTTCTAAGGAGCTCTCAGTCAAAGTAAAGAATGGAAAGTGGAAAAGAGATGAAGGGTAGTATAAGAGTGCCACATACAGACAAATGGCAAAATGTGGGGAAAAAAAATTACGAAAATGCTGCCCAGGAAACTCAAAATGAGAACTAATAGTCCATGCTGTGTTATATGGGAGTTTCCTGCAAAAAATGAGAGTAAAATATGATTTTCTAGACTAAGTTCAGCCCTGACAAGGACACTCCATTTTTTACAGAGGAGATACGCCTAGTTGTGCTGGGGCTTGCTTTGCCCCTCCATCTATATAACACACATTTCTTTCCCACCCTCAGGCCCTGCTGCTGGGACCAGGGGTTGAAGGCAGTTCGGACCAGCTCACCGGATTGAACATGTGGGTGATTTTCTAATCCCGTTGGTGTCCAGCTCGGCTGGTGCACAGCAAAACCCCAAGTTCTGTCTCCTGTGAGACAGAAAACTGCATGTGGCTGGGTAAATCACTACCCTTCCAGCTCTGTTTCCTTGCCTCTCTTCATCCAAAAGCCAATCATAGCAGTGGCATTGATTTGTTTCTCTCGGATGTTCCCACTGCTCCTTGCCTGCTACGGCAGCTCATTTTGGGAGGATTTGCACATGAGGGACAGCATCAAGCCCCGGGGAAAGTTAAACACATCATTTTTCATTACCACTGCATCTCCTGTGTAACAGAGCAGTACCTGGACTAAAAACCAGTGGAGGCTGGCAGGTTTTCATCTCCCATCTCCGGGTCCGAGGGAAGGCGTGATGCACAGCACACCTCTGCTTAGCAAGGTGACATTTCTGCAGAGGTCCCACTCCTCTGCAGACTTGAAATGCTTCACCAGCCCCATAGAAACGGTGCCACACAGGTATTTCTCTGCTCACCACTGAAAAAGAAGCCTCAGCATGAAACCAATCCTGAGAAGAGCTTGAATACTTTATGAAGTGGCTGTCAACAGATGCTTGCCCAGGATGCCCAGGACAGGAGTTGCCAGCGGGGCAGCACGTGGGCCTGCCAGCACTGTGCCTTCTTGGTGTTTCAGCCTCTTTCTCCTCATTTGCCCATAGGAGATGATATTGTCAATGAGAAGTGAAATTGTTGGTAACACATAGCAGCTGTTAAAATGAAATAGCTGTCATACTGGTTTATAAGTTCTTTATTGCCTTTTGTTAAGGAAATAAAATGGTGGTATGGAGTTATCTATTGCATCCTTAAAAGTTTTTCCTCCAGCAATGTATTAAATGAAATCATACCATATCTTGTAAAAAATACAGCATCTTGCATGAAACACAACAAATTATGGCCAGAAAGCTTGTATGTCTTACACCTGCACCAAAGAGTTAAAAGGGGTCTGGATGAGGTGGTTTTGATAACGTCGGAGAAAGTCAGTCCCCATTAATCTCACAGGTGTGAGACTTGTCATGTTTGAGTAAATGGCCATGCTTGAGAGGAGGGATGACCGAGCCTGAAAGGTGTAAGACACAGAATCTAGCCTGGGTTTTAAACAGCAATCTAATTATTTTGTTGTAGATGACAGCAAGCTCATAAGTGACAAAAGTTTATTTGTAAAGAGGGGTTTTTTTGCTAGATGAGAATAGGAGATGGCCTATTTCCTGCATATTTTTAATCCTGCAAATATCACAAACATCAGCTCTGATACTTCTGAGACTTCCCTCTGGGTGACTCCTGTGAAGATTAGAAGCTTTTCCAGTTTCTGATTGAATGGGAAGACACGCTGAGTTTTTGGCAAAGAGCATGTGTCTCCAACATTTCAATTGAACAAGTGTTAACAAAAACAAATCTAGCACTGGAAAAAAGAAGAACCTCAACAGAATAAAAACAACTGCCCCACACAATGAACTTGAGTCCCTTTCTTGGAGATCATAGGTATCAAATGTGTTAGTTGGGCAGGTGGAACAGCTTCAAAGCCCACAGACTAGACTTCACTGTAAGTTCAGAACAACAGCAAAAAATACATTTGTATCTGATTGAGATACATTCAGAAAGAAAAGGGGGGAAAAAAGGGGGGGGGGGGGGGGGCGCAAACCTGAACCTTGAGGAAGTTATTCCCTGCCCTGGGATCTCCTCATACCTTTCAACAGTGGGCAGAGAGCTTGCAGGCAACCTCCACATCCTCATCTCCTCAGTGTCAGGTGCTGAGATCTGTGGTCCTGCGGTGTTTGGCTGGGCAGGGGTGGCAACTGTGACCCCAGCAGACTCCCTGAAGTCCGTGCTCTCAACTGAAAAGTTTAAAAAGCTCTGGAGCTGCAAAGCCCAATTTCAAGCCTACAGCCCTGCTAACACATGGGAGACAGACAGCACTGGGGATCAGGCCTTACAGTTTCCGAGGCATCATTGAAACTGTTTTCAGCTGCCAATCCTCAAGGAGCAGTGGTCACAGACAGGCTCTTCGTCTGTCGGGTGCCTCAGATTCCTTACAGCCAGGCAGGGGCAGTTTCAGTGTAGCTGTGTGGTATCCATGAGGAAAGGACCCTGGGCCATAGGCCTTGAGGGAATATAGGCAATAACAATCCGAAACAATAACCTAATGACATTCCGAGTGATTTTCAACATGAAAGCAACAGTCTGGTTTTTATTAAGTTATCACTTCATCATGTTCCCTGATTGCCTTCATTCATGCCTTCATTGCCTACAGTCGCGATTTAAAAAAAAAAAAATACATATTCATAGGTAAGAAAATAGGCTCTGCTCCACATTTTAGTGTCAAAAGCAAGTTGGGGTGAAGGGCTCCTCTGGGAGCCCTCCGGGGCCGCTTTCCCGGGAGGTGCCAACAAGAGGCGGTTTGCAATATCGAGCCTTATTGAATCGAGGAGGGGGACGCATGACATTTAATCTGACATCTCACGGCAGAGATCACCCCCTTTCCTGTTTGCACTACCCCCCCCCCCCGCCGCCTTCTGACGAGGACGGCACAGAAGCACCCCTTCGCTGCCACCGCCCCGGCCGACGCCGGCCCCGGCCCCGGCCCCGGCCCCGGCCCCGGCCCCGGCCCCGGCCCCGCGCAAACTCCGCGCCCCCCTGCGAAAGGAGCCCCGCGGGCTGCAGGCGGGACACAGTTCACGTCCAGACAGACGGACGGTGATCATCAAAGACAGTGCTCGCCCCGTTAGGGACATAGACCCCGGGTTCTCGTTGGCGGCGGCGGCGTGGGGTTTCCTCTCTGGAGTGGGGGAAGGAAAAAAGGAAAAGGAAAAAAGGAAAAAGGGGGGGGAGAAGGAAAAGGAAGGAAAAAGAAAAGCAAAAAAGGCAGGAGTCCGCTGCCCACTTCTCTCTCCCCGGGACCCCCAGGGTGCTGCGAGAACTGCCTCCCCGTGGCGCAGCCCGGCCCCGGAGCTCCGACAGCCCCCGCCGCGCCTCCGCCGGCTGCCCACCCCCGCTCGCTCGGGGCAGGGGCCGGCGGCTCTTCACCGCTTCTCCCCCGCCATCCCTCCCCGCAGGTAACCCCCACCTCTGCTCCAGCCCCCGGCCGCCCGCCCCCAGCCTCCTCCCGGGCTCCCTGCGCCTCGGGGGCTGCTGCCCGCCCCGCCCGGCCGAGCGGGAGCCCCCGAGGCTGCGGAGCGGGCGGCGGACGAGCACGACCGCAGCGGTTTGGGGGTCCCGTCCCGTCCCCGGGCTGATGAAGCGGGTGATGAAAGCCTGGCCCCGGGGCTGAGGCCGCGGCACGGCAGCGGGTGCCGCGGACCCGACGGGGAGGACGGGACCCCCGATCCGTATGGGGTGCAGAGGGGCGGCGGGGCCGACCTTTTCAGAAGGAAAGGTCCCAGCCTTTTAAGAAGGAAAATTACCGAGCCCTGGGAAGCGGAAGGGAGACGAGCGATGCCGGCGTTTTCCTCGTTTTTGCCCCAGCACCGCGGCCCCGGGGGCGGCCGCCCCCCGCCCCGCCCGGGGCCCGCTCCCTCTCCCCGGGCCGGGCCCTGCCAGGAGCCGGCGGCCGGAGGAAAGGCGCCGGGGCTTAATTAGTTGTGCTCGCTGTTGCCCTGTTTTATGCGGCTCCAACAATGCGCCGTATAGAGCCATCAGTCAAAAGGCAGAGGCAGGCTTCCCGCTGCCGCCTCACCGCTTCCCGACCATGAAATAAATGCAAAGTTTGCACAGACGTGTGTGCCGTCCCCCCCCCCCGCCCCGTCCCGCTGCTCACCTCCAGGGCTCAGCCCCAGCTCCCCCCGCCGCCTTACCCCCACCCAGCCCCGGGCGGGGGGGATGTGTCCCCCCCGCCTCCCCCCGGCCGGGGTCCGCAGCCCCGCAAGCAGGTGCGGGAAGTGAGGGCCGGGGCGGCCCCTCCGCCCGGCCGGCCGGGGGGAGCCGGGGGCACGTCCCGGGTGGCCAGGCCGGGAGCCGCCCGGGCGGCAGCGGGACACACGCCGGGCGGCGGGCGGCGGCGGGCCCGGCTGTCGCTGGGACAGATTTTCCTAATTGACCTGTTACGGATCATCCCCGCAACCGTTGGGAAACACATTTCCACGCTTCACTTCTTAACGTTTTAAATACATATTTAACGGATGGTTGAGGCTTGCCGGGCCAGCTGGGAAAGACACGGGTGTAAAAATAATACAACAAAGGCAAAGGGGCCGGGGGGATTTACCCCGGTGGGAGGAAGCCCCGATCCTGTTGCAGGGGGCTGCCGGCGCGAGGGGGTTCGCCGGGAGCCGGGCGGCATTTCCGAAGGTCATTTTTTTGTTAACGTCCTTCCTTCTTTCTCTCTCTCCCCTTTCCTGCTCCGGTCTTGCTGGAGGGTTGTTTCGGGGGTAGGTTTTGGTGGCCTCTCCGGCTTCTTCTCCCGGTCGCTGCGGGGCAGGAGCCGGGGGTCCCCGCTGGGGCCGGCGCTGCCCGGCACCGCCCGGCGACCTCCGGGGGAAAATCCGTTCGTGGGGAATGGAGTGGCCGAAATCACTTTTTTTCCCTGCCCCTCCGCCTCCCTTTGCAGCACTTAACGAGGGGGTAGCGACCGGGCTGGGGGCAGGAGAGGGCACCCGCCGGGGGAAGCGCGCCGGCCGCCCGGTGCGTGTAGCGGGGCCGGGGCTGAGCGCTTCCCGGCGGGGCGGGACGGGACGGGACGGGACGGGGCGCGGGGAAACACCGACGTGCTGGCGGGAGCCGGGCAGCGCGGCCTCCCCGCGGGCGTTGCGGCGGCGGGGCCAGGGGATGTTTGGTCCCGTCCCCGTCCCCGTCCCCGTCCCCGTCCCGTCCCGCCCCCCCAACAGCTGTTCCCGGCGCTGTCATTGTTGCATTTTATTATGGATTTGACAAAAGTCCCTCCTCCCCCCCCCGCGCCCCCCCGCCGGGCTCCCCGCGCGGCGGCCGGCCGTCGCCCCCCCGCCCGCCCGCCCCATCGAGCCGGACCGGCCCCGGTGACATCAGCCGCCCCCCCCGGCCGCCCCCCCCCCCCCGCCGCCTCCGCCGATTGGCGCAGCCCCCCTCCCGCCCGGTGACATCGTTCCTCCCCGGCGCGGCTATAAAGCCGCCGCCGCCGCCGCCGCAAGGTGCGCGCTGCTGCCGTGCTCGCCCGTCACGGCGCGCCGCTCCCCACGGCCGCCCCGCGCACGGTAAGCGCCCCCCGCGCCCGCGCCCCCCGGCGCGGCACCCCCCGCGCCCCCGGCCCGGCGGAGAGGCGCGGAGGGAGGGGACGGACGGGACGGGACGGAACGGGAGGGGACGGGACGGGAGGGGAGGGGAGGGGCCCCCCCAGGGCGCCCCGCGGGCGGCGGCGAGGGGAGGGCGGGCAGCTCGGCCTGCCCCGCCGGGGGCGTCGCTCCCCGGCCCCGCGGAAAGGCGGCGGAGCGGGCTCGCCGACGTGGCGGGCGGGCGGGCGGGCGGCGGAGGCACGCCAAGTTTCCGCGGGCGCTGACCCGGGGCCGCCTGCGGGCTCTCTCCCCTCCCCGCAGGCAGCCCGCTGCGCGCCGCCGTCCCGCCCGCCGGGCCATGGACTCGGACGCCAGCCTGGTCTCCAGCCGCCCGTCCTCCCCGGAGCCCGATGACCTCTTCCTCACGGCCAGGAATAAAGGCAGCGGCGGGGGCTTCACGGGCGGCACCGTGTCCAGCTCCACGCAGAGCGACTCCCCGCCGGAGCTGAGCGCCGAGCTGCGCAGCGCCATGAGCGCTGCGGGGGTGGTGGTGGTGGACAAGCTGGGCTTCAAGTCCTCGTCGTCGTCCTCCTCCTCGTCCTCCTCCTCCTCCTCCAAGAAGGACAAGAAGCAGATGACGGAGCCGGAGCTGCAGCAGCTGCGGCTGAAGATCAACAGCCGGGAGCGCAAGCGGATGCACGACCTGAACATCGCCATGGACGGGCTGCGGGAGGTGATGCCCTACGCCCACGGCCCGTCGGTGCGCAAGCTCTCCAAGATCGCCACGCTCCTCCTGGCGCGCAACTACATCCTCATGCTCACCAACTCCCTGGAGGAGATGAAGCGCCTGGTCAGCGAGATCTACGGCGGGCACCACGCCGGCTTCCACCCCGCCGCCTGCCCCGGCGGCATGGGCGCCCACTCCGCCCCGCTGCCCGGCCACCCGGGCCACCCCGCCTCGCACCCCGTCCACCACCCCATCCTGCCCCCCGCCGCCGTCTCCAGCGCCTCCCTGCCCGGCTCCGGCCTCTCGGCCGTCAGCTCCATCCGGCCCCCCCACGGGCTCCTCAAGTCGCCCTCGGCCGCCGCCGCCGCCCCGCTGGGCAGCGGCTTCCAGCACTGGGGGGGGATGCCCTGCCCCTGCAGCATGTGCCAGGTGTCGGCCCCGCCGCACCATCACGTCTCCGGCATGGGCACCGCCAGCCTCCCCAGATTAGCCACCGACACCAAATGAGCCCCTCGGCGGGGCCGCTCCGCCGCGCCCCGCGCCGCCCCGCCACCTCCAGGACCTACGGACGCGCCCCCGCGGCGGCAGCGGGTCCCCCTCCGCCCCGCTCCCGGGGCCGCCGGAGGGGCGGCGGGATGGGACGGAGCCCGGCCCGGGCTCTGCCCTGCTCCCCCAGCGGCGGGGGAAACCGCCCCGACGCGAGCGAGCGCCCGCGCATCCTCTTTATTTTTAATTTTACGTTGTTGTCGGTAACTTCGCTAGGAGGGGGAGGTAGTCCTAGGCTCGTCGCGAATGGAGGAACCAAAACTGCAGAGGGGTTTTTGCTCGTTTGCTCGTTTGTTTGTTGTTTGTTCTCCCTCCGCCCCTCCCGGTTTCGTTGCTACACGTAAGAGCCTTAGGAGCCGTTTCTGGGTCACATCCCGCCCCGGAAAGCCCAGCCCCGGAGCACCCGGCCGCCGCTCCGGGGACTCCCGGCACTGGCGGGGAGCAGCGGGGCTCCGGGTGGAAGTGGAGCCGGGAAAGTCGGTTTAGTCCCCCCTTCCCCCGCCCGCCGTTTTTTCCGGTTTTCTTTCTGGTTCGGGATTTGTAAATATACCGTTCAACGATAACGACGCAAGTCCGCTCTGCCTGAGCTTTCCGTCCGTGCACTTGTACTGTGTAAGCCTCATGAGTGAATAAGGGGTCGGTTTGCCTTGATTTCGTTGGTTTGGGTTCTTGGGGTTTGTTGGGGTTTTGTTTTTTGAAGCGTATAACACGTTGGGTTTTTTTCGTTCCTGCCACCTTTAACAAAGTTTGAACTCTTTAATGCTCTTTCTGTGTAGGAACTTTCACACTGTCCGTGTTGCAATACTGAGAACTTGGGCTTGTTTCTGAAATAACAACTTTTCTTATCGCTGCCCCTTGCAGAGATTTTATCATCTGTTTATTTTTGTAAAAAAAAAAAAAGAAAAAAAGAAAAAAGTTGCTAAATAATATTTATTACTTGTTTGGTTGCAAAAAAAAAAAAAGTGATCCACTGTTGAGATTTTAAATAAAAAAAAAAAAGCAGCATTTTAAATAAATGGCGTTTTCCTCTTCCTTGCTGTTCAGAGACGAGCGGGGAGCCGGAGGCAGGTGCTGGTAGCGGCGCCGGTGCGGGACCGCGGCGGGACGGCCGGCGGGTTACCGGCCGCAAAGCGGGGAAGGGAGGGGAACATTTTAGGCGCATCCGTGCCTTTTCCCTAAGTTTTCGGTTAGTTTGCTGCGCCGGCTAATCGAAACCGTTTGGGGGTTGGGTTGTTTTGGGTTTTTTTATTCCTCGTTTGTTTCTCGCAGAATAAGGGCTGCAAGGAAAGAAACGACTGTTACTGGGTTCGTAATGTGAAAATTTTTGTCTACCGAATCAAGCGCTTGGCAAGACCTAAATATTAATTCGGGGAAAGGAAACATTAAACTTGGCGGTACGGTGTTCGCTCACTGCAATCTCTTCTGCGCACTTGACCTTCAACCAAAAACCACCCAAACGAAAATCCACGGAAAGGAAAATTATTTGGGGACAGTCCTTTTTTTTTTTTTTCTCCTCTTCCCCCCCCCCCCCCCCCCCCCCCCCCCGAAGATGCTAGTATCTCTCACTCGTGTGTATTTTAGCAGTTCTGTACTCAGGTATTTGGGCAGGAAATATTTCGCCCTCTCGCAGACCCCAAGGAAAGGGCTCTCTTCACGCACGCAGGGTGCGGGCGTGGAGCAGCCTGTGGCTTCCCCTCTTCGTGTAAGAAGAACAGGAACAACACAAGCGAATCCCTATTCTTGAGGAAAACGAGGTCGGCAGCCCCCGGCGGCGGCGGGACGGGCAGCGGGGCTCCCCGGGCGCGGTTCCCACGGTCCCGCCGCCGCCCGTCCCGGGGGGGCCGCTCCCGCCCGGCACCGCGCCCCGAGCTGCGGGTGGGCAGGGAGACCGCAAAACCCGCGTCCTTGCCTAAGCAAATCCTTACACATCTCTCTCTCTAGACCGAGAAATGGCTAGGCAGCTATTTAACATAACTAGCTAGCCACATACGCATAAATACAAAATAGCATATATAATGTATATATTATAACAGGCCATGGAGGAGTTTTGGGCGCACAGACACCCGCGAGGGAATGAGAGCGAGTCTGGGCGCAGGGGGACTTTTTTTTTTTTTTCTTTTTTTTTTTTTTACCGTGTAAAGCGAAGCGGTTCCCAGGCGGCTGGGACGGGCTGGGGGTCCCCGCGGGGTGTGAGCCGGTCCTGGCCCGACAGCCCCTCCGGGTTCCTTCCTTTCTGGGTTTGCTCCTTCCTTCTGCAGCTCGCCCCATGCCAACCCTTTCAGGGAAGGGAAACGGGGCTCGGAAAGGAGTGCCCCCCACCCCAGCATCCCCCCAGTGATGATGAGAAATAGCCCCCCTCCTCCAGAGACACCCAGCCCAATGTCCCCCGGCCCCTGGAGAGAAGCTCCCCTTCCCAGCACCCTCAGTACCGCTTTTGGCAAACAAACCCCGTTTAACGCCGGGGACCAACGCCGAGCATCCCGCCGACTGCCCCGGTGGCCTTCTGCAGCAGGAGGGCCGGCCCTGACCCTGGTGGCCAGGAGGGCTCTGGAGGTGGCCCCTCTCTTTAAGGCCTCCTTAGGGTACTAGCTCTGTGTCGGTCTGTGGCTTTGAAGGCGATCCGTGCGGTACCAGACCCTCCGCTTCTGCCTTCCAAACAGGGGGCTGACAGCCAGGTGTGTGCCAGCGGCTTGGGACGGTCCCCCCGACGGGAGCCCTCCTGCCAGGCTCCGCTGCAAGCCAAAGGCCGGGCTGGGCCGGAGAAGGGGCAGAGACCACCCCAGACGCCGCCGGAGTGCAGAGGCAAAGGCTGCTCCTCCGCCGAGCCCGCGGCGGCCCCTGGGACGCTGAGCCCCGCCGCGCCGGGGCGAGGATGGGGAGCTGCCGTCAGACCAGCCCCGCTTAGGATGTAGCCCCCCCCGGTTTTGCCCCTGGAGCCCCGCTACCGGTGCCCGCACCTCTTCCCCCGGCCCAGCCCTGCCGTTGCCGTCTGCGCCCCCCCCCATCTGTAGGGAGGCCGCAATAAGCAGAGCAGCTTTCCCAATTAGCAGGGCTCCGGCGAGGGAGTGCTGCTGCGGAAGAAGGGCAGGAGCAGGTGAGAATTAGAGGGAGCATCATTAGGAGCTGTTCTTTGTCTCTATTAAAGGCAATAATTAGCACCCCGACAGATGCAAAAGTCGGCAGTGGCCAGAAGCTGGTAAATCCTGCTCGTCTGCCTCCCCGACCGCGCTCTCCCACCCAGAGGGCCTTTCCCGTCGCTAACAGGTGGCCCCGGGGAGCCCCGACGGGCAGCACCGCCCCGGGGGCGGGCGGGTTGGGGGTGTGGGGGACCCGACTCTTCTGCGGGGGCATTTCTGCCCCACCGGGCCCCGCGGTGGCAAAAGCAGGGAGGGCAGCCCGGCCCCCTCCGGACTCCCCTGCCCGTCCGCTGCCGGTCAGACTAGGGCTGCCTCCGCCCCGGCGGCGGAGGTAGCCCCGGGGTTGGCGTCAGCCCCTCGGCCGGGCCGCCAGCTGTGCTCCCCCGGCTCCCCTCCTCCTGGGCTACCTGCAAACGAAATTAGCCGCCCTGCCGGGCCCCCAGCCCCCTCCCGCCTGCCTTGTTCCCCATATGCTCCCCTGCACGAACGAGTGCCCCGCAGGGCTCCCCTGATTGCATCGCCTGCAGCTGAAGCCGCGGCTCCGGCCAGATAGGGTTACGGGGGGGCGGGGGGAGCCCATATGCTCAGCGCACACCGGCGGGGCTGCCGGGGGTCACCTGCGCCTCCAGCCGGGCCAGGAGGCCCGGGGACCCCCACTGCTCCCGCAGGCGGCCCCTAGCCCCTCCGGCAGCCCCCTCGAGCCGGAGTGGCCACCCTAATTCTCAGCTCCCCGCCCCGCTGATCCCCGTTCCTCCAAATTAAACTTTGTTTTCCATGCAAGCCGGGTAGACCCCCTCCCTTCCGGCTCCTCCTGCTTTTTTAGGCTGTCTCAGGTCTACCGTGACTTGTCCCGACAGGAGGAGGGAGTCCCCGCCCACATAACCTGGCCCAGACGGCTCCCTCCGATGGCCCCGCTCACACCCTTGGCCTTTCCCTTTCCCCTTCCCCAGCCTCCTCCCCACTTTCCCCTTCTCTTTCCCTCCTTCCCCACTTCCCCTTTCCCCCCTTCCCCACCTCACCGACCCTCCCAGGCACAGCACGGAAAGCAGAGAGAGGGGCTGCCAGAAGTCAGCAGCACATTTTAGACAGAAACCGCAGTGCTTCAGAGAGGCCCAGGGGAAGGGAAAGGTTGGCCGTGTCAGGGCACTCGAGCAGCTCCTCCACCTTTACCCCCCTGATGTTCTTGTCTCATTTCAACAGGGGATTTTTTTCAGCCTCTGCCTGGCAAATCTTAAGCCAAGTAGCCCAAAATCTGCTCCAAAACCCTGACCGAGGCATGCTACTCCCTCTAGGCCCACGGCTCCTGTGAAGCACGTGTGCCTCTTCTGCAGGGACGTACCAGCGCACTGGCTCTGCTCGCTGCCGATTTAGTCCTGTGGGATGGGATCTGTCAGAGCCCCCTGCGTGGGGCTGTAGGCTGCCTTCCTTTTCCTTTGAATTAATGTTTGGAGCGAGTATCCAAATCCCCTTCAACAGCTTTCCAAATATCAGTCTTTCATGGAAAAACACAGGGTTTTTTTATCTACAGACCTCTCCTCAGTAATACAAACTAGGGCCTGCTCCGAGCAGGGGCCACTGGCAGGGTGAGGTACATAAGCACAGGTTACGTGCGTTTAGTTATATGTATAAGCTGGAGACAGAAAAAAATCCTAAATTTGTCTCTTTGAAAGCCTCATCATACTGATATTCTGGGGCCAAATTCCCCCTGGACATGACTGCAATCTCCCCGCGTCAGAGTCAGGGTGCTGGACATGACACGTGATAACTGGGGCATCGTTTCAGAGACAAGAGCTAGGGCTATGGCACAGCCCTGGATGTTGTTTCCCTTGTTGGACATCAGGGCTTGTTTTCACACTTCCATAGGTGAAAGACTGCTGTCCCATGTACCCTGACAACCTGCAAACTGTCTGAGCCATCCCCCAGAGGATGGCCCACAGGACACTGGTGGGACGGGAGCCAAACAGCCTCTGATGATGCCACTAGGCCAGCAGCTCTTGCTTGGTGTTGCAAGATGGTGCTTGCAACACAGCTCTGATTTCTCAGAGTAGTGTTTCCATCTCTGCGTGGGATGGGGACCTCCAGGCCCCTCAGATTATTTCTGAATGCTCAGGCCTTTTTGAACGTGCAGCTGAGGGCCAGATTTTCCGAAGAGTTACCAGCATCTCTGCAAATGTTCAGCACCCACAACCCAGCCCTGTGCTTCTGAAAACCTGGTTGCCCAAATAGGCATTGAGATGTGAAGGGAGGTTTGCCAAAAGCCTGACTCCAGCCACGAGAGTTGGCCCTTTCCAAACTTTCAGCCCAGGTGGGTGCGGGTTAAAAACAAGTCTTGGGCACACTGCAGGCTGCCAACCCTCTGGGGACCGCAGGGTCAGCGAAACTGAATTTTCCACTACAGGCATTTAATAATAGTTAAATATTTCTACTAAAAATTGTTGAGGGGAGGCAGTAATTATAACGACAGCAACAAGGCCGTGAGACCGTACCAGCTCTGCCTCCTCAAAAACGCATGAAGTACTCGCTGGTTCAGCCTTCGAAATTGCAAGCATGCTCCCCTCTCCATGCTGCTTCTGAAGGCGAGGGGTTTTGTGTTGCTTTCAGTGGCAACGCAGCTGGACCTGAAAGTTGTTTGCAAGCTCAAGACCACAGCCTGTTCACCACACACACACACACACATGCCTGAATAGCCCCGGGAGTGCTCAAACCTCTCAGGAGTTACAAACGGCCCAGGGTCGAGATCCTCCAAAAGCGCGGTGCTTACCCCAAGGCTTTTACCCTAAAAGATGGATGTAAATGCAAAAGAGTGTTCCCCTTTTTCATTCATCCCCATTCTTGGGATTAGCTTTAGAAGTTTTGTTCTGCCATTTATCTTCACTTGTTGGAGATGTCTTGACAAACTCCTGAGAATTAATTTCCCATCAGCTTTTTGCCTCCTCTTCTTGAACTGGCAGGTCAGATCTCACCATATGCATTAGAAGAGGTTATCTGGATGGGCCACCCTGCTCCATTGTCCCTTCTTATGCCTGTCCCTGTCCCAGCAGGAAACCAGTGTCATGCACATGGAGAGAGCACTGAGGGAATCAGACTCCTCTTCCGAGCAGCCCTCCACTCCCTGCCTGTCATCAATCATCGCATCCCGCTGCCAAAACCAATACAATTGGATCAGGCCCAATACACGGGGTGTTTCCTGCAAGTCAGAAGTGTGCCTTTTAGTTTAATATATTCCCAATGTTGATCCTATTAGCAGGAAAAATCAATCAATCACTGTCAGCAAACATCACCAGCCTACAGATTGATCACAGTGTCAGGATTGTTGGAGGATTCTGCAGATGCAGAAGGCATTTGTTAAATGCTATTTTCAGAAAGACATATACATATATGTATGACACACATTTATACATGTCTTTGTCTGCTCAAAAAAAGAAAAAAAACACACAGTTCCTTTTTTTTGTGGTTTTTGGTTTTGTTTTTTTTTTTACAAAAGCAGCCACGGTGCTAGTCACTTTTATAAGAAAAATCCTTTTGAGTAGGAAATTGGCAGAGTTTCGGGAGGGGGGGGGAGCTTGTTTTGTTCCTCCTGAGGGAGTCAAGCAGGGTTTGGCTTGTTGTGCCTAAGGGAAAGGAGTCGGGAGATACATGTACCATAGGGGTAGAGAAGGCTACAGGCTCTTTCCAAAGAGCAGAGCTGAGGCAGCAAAAGCTGTCAGTGAGCTCTGTGGGAGAGATAACCCACCATGGTGCGAATTCAGCCATCCCCCTCCAGTGCTCAGCCTTCATTTGGGGCCGTGCTCAATAGCCCACCAAGCTTCTCTCTCCACATCCTCTGCTCCTTTCCCCCAGTAGCAATAATTCAACTCTTTAATGCTGCTCAAGCGACATAGAAAGATTTCCACCGTGACAGGCAGCGCAGGGAGCCGAGCGCACCAGGACCGCAGGAACCTGTTCCCCATCCCAAACCCATTCCCCATCCCAAACCCAGAAAAGCTCAGCGATCCCGAGAGACAGGCAGAAGCCTGCATTTTCCCTTGCCAGCCCCAGCTTCTCAGCGACAGTGGAAAGCGGGTGAGCTCCCGTCTCTCGGCGGTGCTGCAAGCGGCAGGGTGCACCCAGCACAAAAGGCACACAAAGAGCGGGGTGAGGGAGCCTTGCCCGGGTGTAGTGTCCCAGAAGGGATGAGGAAATCTTTTTCTTAGTCAGAACGCCAGCCACGGTGGGCAAAAAATGTAGGGGGGGAGAGGGAAATGAGCTGCAATGAGAAAAAAAAATTGAAGGGCTCTTGCAATACCAGATGTCAGAGGGGAGGCTGCGTAACTATGGCCCCTTCCCCTGTGCTCACTGGGATACTTTTTTGGGACTGGTTTTCCCATGGGGGCTGTGTCTCTGCCAGGGCCTGGGCAGAGGTGCTGTGAGGAGGGATTTGCCCCCTTGGGACCTCCTGTCTGCTCCTCACTTTCCAGGATGGCCAGTTCAAGCCACCTGAGGCTGAGATTGCATGAGCCTTAAGCCAGCATCCCCTGAAAGCCAGCCCCTGTTTAAATGCCTGAAGATGGCTCGGGGAATCACCAGTCGCCTATAAAATATCCTGGGTATAGTACAAGGCAACGTGCTCTGCATTAAGCTGATATGTGCACTGCAGGGACAGCCTGGTGTGAACTGGGGACCATACAGTGGGCAGCTCCAACCCACGGCTCGGCAGCACGCGCTGGCAGCAGCAGCAGCCCCCCCCAGCTTGTTCATCTTTTTCAGGGACGGTTTAACCAGAGCTGGGTTAAAGAATGGAAGAAGCCTCCCGGGGACCGACTTTTTCCTGGCTCTTGGTTATGCTGAAGGTAGAGATGGAAGTGATTGGATTTCCCCAATCATGTCTGTCACATGTCACTGGCGTGCCAGGAATGGCTTAGTGCCACCTAACCAAGGCCTGGGGGAGGTCTGCGGGAATCACCCCAAACCACACAGCCCTCTCCACCTGCAGACTTTGCCCACGCAAGTGTTGCGCAATTTAATTATTCCCATGTAGAAAAAGTACCAAAATGCCTTAATGAGAATGGAGTGCTCTGGTGGGAAGAGGAACGGGCTGCAATGCCCCAGGCAGCTTTTACGCTGCTTGAAGTGTTTTGTAGTGATGGGGCAGGGAGGAAGGAAGCATCACCCATCTGAGATGCTCACAGGAAAAGCTGTATGCAGATCAGGACTTACCTCTGGTCCAGGTGCTACTCCTGTCATACAGACCTTGGCATTTGGCATGCCCGAACCAGAAGTGGGAGATAACCCCTGAAGCCATCCAGCCTCAGGGTGACTGTCCTTGCCCACAAAAATGCAAAAAGCTAGTGAAGAGGAGGGGAGATGGGAGAAAGGGAGACACAAATCCATGGCATACGTGTCCTGCAGAAGGGAGAAGCCCCTCCTGAGGTGGGGTTCTGAAGAGTGGGCTTTGCTTGAGACAACACAATGAACACACGATTAAGATTTCATTTCTTCTTTCAGGTCTATTGGGGAAAAATGCTCGGTAGCTTCGTTAACAAATGTGTCCCTAATCCTAACCACACAAACCCATCCTTTTGAAAAAAACAAAATTATATTAGCAGAAATCCACCCAGTCTTACAGAGTCTGTTAGTAAATGAACTTTTAATGTATTGAAAACATATTCATTATAATGTATAAAGAGGCAATTTTCATTTTGTTTGTGTTCTTAAGAGTGTGACAGCGTCTTGTTTGTGACTGCCCCTGGGTATAAGCTATCATTGTGTAACTTAATTAGATATTCTACATGCTAGTGTGAGGGACATATGTCTATTCACTGTAACAAACATCAAGAGTCTGCCACATGCTTTCATGTTTCTGCTACGTTGAAATAAAGGCAGAGCAAGTGCAAGCTCTCCCAAGGACCTGTGGCCCCAAACAGCTTGAACACAACCCGCCAGCATTCACCGATTGGTTACAGTTTATTAACAGCCCATAAACTTCTCATCTGCTCCTGGGCACTCGTTAGGGTTGTCACCTGCAACTGCCAAGAGCAGCACAATCGCTTTGCAGACGTGAATCGGGGTTTCTCAGACACCGCCTTTGCTCGCCTTCTCCTTCCCGGCTCCAGCAACACTTTATAAGGGGCATGAGCTTGGTTGAACGTGACCCAAAATTAAAAAGAAAAAGCCCGCTGGTGGAAGCTCAGGCGAGGAGTAGCTGAAGAGCGGCAACTGCGCTGCCTCGTCCTTTCAGCTCACGAACCTGCGGTGAGACACCAATGTGCTCAGGTTTCCAAATCCCAGCCTGAGGACCATCGGTAAGCTGGCATCGCCTTTTACACATGCTTGGTCCCCACCTCTTGCCTACATTTTCCCTCATCAGAAAAGCCAAAGCATAAATTTGGCAAAATTAAGGGTTTTAAGAAGATGAGAATATCTGACATTGAGTCACATCAATTAGTCCAGGATCTCTGACCGGAGGCAGCGATGGAGATTCAGAGACCAGGGCATGAGGACAGAGCATGGAGAGAACGGTATTTCCCCATATACTGTCTGAACATCTGGACATCTGCAGATACCATTAAATACTTCAGGAAAAATAGTCTTTGCCTTCACTGTGTAGTCCACACAGACAGCACAGCCACACCAAAACACGCAAGTAACACATCCAATTTCGCTACGAGCCTGCAAAAATCCAGCCCTACATTCCCCTTCAAGCATCTCAGCAGCTTCATCTTCTATGGCACTGTATGTTGGGTGCTTCACCTGAAAGCAGACCGTGCCAAACCTTTCTGATCACATCTTCACATCAGACCAGACTGAGAACCTTACCAACTGGGAGGTGGGTGGGGAGGGATATCAGCCCCCTCATCATGCCAGGTAACCAAGCACGGGCGTCTGGCTGGGGAAATTGGGTAGGATAATTGGTGGGAATTCATGACCTGCTCACCTGGCAGCAGTGACTCATACTTGGATACAGCACCTTAGAGCAGGTAGAAACAAACCCAAGGTGTGCATTTTTACCAGCAATTTTTCAGCGCTGTTGCAGTGCACCTTATTAGTGCAGTATGTGGCTGCCCTTTGCTCTCACGGACGGAGCGGGTGCCCCATGGCAGCTGGGCATCTCTGCCCACCCCATGGGCACAGCCGAGCCACGCGAGAGCTGCTGTGGGCCATCTAAGGGAAAGTTTGCAGCCTAGTTGCTGGCAGCAGCTTGCATTCTTGTTGTCCCAGCAGTGCTGGGCAATGAAAGAGGGAGAAAACCCTGCTAGCAGTGACCGTCCTGGAAACACCACACTTTACAGATGCTTTCCAAGGTGGATGTTGTTCAACCGAGTTTGTGGCAGGACTTCTAGTTTTATTATTAAAATAATACTTCTGTATTACTTTAAAGCAGAGAAAAGCTACAGCGCTTTGAATGTCTTTTGTGAAGCATAGATCTACACACACACACATGATCTTTCCAAAGTAGGGGGTGCAGCAACCCCAAAGTCCAGAGGAGCTCTGTAAGGCCCTGGGTGTGGACCCATATTTCACAGAAACCATGGACACTTCTGCACTGGGAGGAGTACCGCTCCAGTGCCTGGAGGGCAGGTGGGTTTTGTCACCGGGACTTCACTTCTAGTGTCCCCCCTTTTGCCTCTGGTCAGTGGCACAGCCAGAAGGACGAGGGCAAGGAATTACCTGGTGTCCTCAGCCCAGCCAAAACTTTTTCTCATCTTCCTCCAGCACATATTTTCAGCAGCGACCTCGAAGCTGGGGTATTGCTGGAGGCCGTGGCAAAGGAAGGGTCCAGCCAACATCCCAGCTTCAAGGTTACTGGTGAAAATCAACCCTTACTCTCCCTGCCAGCGTCTGCTCTCTGGGCATGGTCATGGGCCACGTGAGGTGAAGAAGATGCTATGGATCAGGTAGCTCTGGGAAGCTGAGCATGCAAGGAACCAAGTGAAGGTTTTGATGCTGATAATTTTAATGCCATTTTAGTACTTTTAAATTAGGAGTAGCTGAAAAGACTAGATTAGAAAAAGTGCAAGCAAATAGCTGCTCTTGGGTGCTGCATGTGTCAGTGTGCAAAGGCAGCAGAGGAAAAGTCAGACGCTTTTTATTTGTATTTTTTTCCCTGCTCACATGCACACACACGCGCATCCAGAATGCCTAATACTCCAGACACCTCTAACGAGAGGCCAAAACATGCTTCTTCCAGGTTTGCTCTTTAAGGAAACAAAACTGTTCTGTTTATCCTCACAAAGGCTCGTGCAAGGCGGGCCAGAATGCGAGCTAATCCCCACCGCCTCCCGTCCCGGGACCGTCCGGCCCGGCCCTGGCTGAACATCCCCCCCAGAGCAACAGGGAGGGAATTCATCTTTATGGGAACGGTCTCAGCCTGACATGAGCAGGGCTGCTAATTACGGGCCCCGCACTGCTCTGTATGCAGGGGGAGGTTTCGGTGGTGCGCCCTGCCATGCTGTCCCGGCTATTGTTCGCCGTGCACATCAACCATCTGGAAAGAGCGAGCTGCGAGAGCAGCCTGCTCGCTTCAGCAAGCTCCCGCGCACTTCCTGCGATAGAGGATCCACCCGCAGCCAAGGAGAAGGCGGCGGCCACGCTGCCGCTCCCACACACGAGGACGAGGATGGCTCTTTCACACCGTGCCACCAAGGAGCCCCTCCGGCAGCCGAGTCTGCCCCGGGCGACTCTCGCCCCAGCATTAGCATACAACATCTGTCACGGCTGAGCCCCAGCGCCGTACGGTGGAGGGCTCAGCACCGTCCCGCGATGCCGTTGACACACACGTGTGGCTCTCTGCAGGTCTTGTGCCGCTGCGCTTCCTGCCAATGCCACCGCAGTTCTGTGCTGTGCCGGGAGTACGCATGCCTCCTCTCCCCTCACGTATATCTACTTGCTATACACCCCACCAAAGGCATAAAATGATTTTAAAAATTCAGAGTAATTTTTATTTCATTTTTTGAGATGATTACTTGAATATAGTTGTAAGCGAGATCTGTTTTGCATAGCTTTACTTGCAAAGAAATAAATCAGACTTGCTGGTTGTACTGATGCCTCTGCTTGCTTTCTTCAAAGGCTTTTTTGGCAGTATGTTTGGCAAAGGCAGGTTTGTCTAGGCCAGGACGGAGAAGCAACTTTTCCATCACACCAGCATCTCTCGTATCCAAACGTACCCTGGCCTCACTGTGAGGACACCGCATCTCTGTGAGCATTAACAGGTTGGCTAATAGAAAGAGAGGGACGGAAATTATAAAAAGGAAACTACTACAGTGTCATTTGCAGCAACATGAGGCAGATTGTTCCCACTATCTGGTGTGTTTACTTTTCCGGTTCTGGCAAATCTCCTTCACCAAACAGGCACAGGAACAATTTTATTGACTGTTTCCCAAGGCAAAAGCTGTGGTGCCTTCTCCACGTTATTCCTCCAGTGGGATTCTCAAAGGGGCTTCACTTCCCCACACCACTGAATGACCACATATGGGACAGGTGTATAGGGGAATTGGGGCACCTTTCCACTCAGCATGCAAAACCGAAGCAACTTAGATAGATAGCTAAATCCTATTGAACAAAGTGCCTCAAGGACCTAAGGTTCTTCATTATGCTGACTTGCAGGCACTGTCTATACCAGGAAGCTCACACAAAATCAGTCAGAGCTGTGACGAGCAGCACCGTAGTTATCGCATACCGGTCTGCCATGTGAATTCCTTACACCACACCGACTTCCCATTGTAGATAAGCCTTTAGGTCCCACACACTTGTCTTGCTCTCCACTGTGGCTGCCTAAACCACTTACACCTCTGATCCCTGGTGAAGTGATGCCTGTGCAGTGCTGCAGATCTGGGCCCAAAGCTGCCTGCTCAAGCAACTCCCTCTGGCACGTGGTCCCCTCTGCAAATCCTGAAATAAAAAACGCAGTCAAGACCTACCACTGAAAAGATTGTTTTGCCTGCAGTAACAGGAATCCCAGCATGGCCAGCAGTGTAGGACAGATTAGGACCACAAGCCATGCAGCACAAAAAGTGGAGTTTCAGCTCCCCTGTTCCCCAAGCATTTAGTCCACACTGGGCTGGAGCTGGGGGAGTGGTGGTCAGTCCTTGTGCTTGCTGGCAGTGAAGGTCCAGCTCATGGCTTCTCCCAAGTTTAAGCAAAACTGAATTTTGCTGAGGCAAGAAAAAGGTACAGCTCTGTCCCAGGAGGAGGGCAGGAGTGGGGAGTGGGGCTGGGAGCTGGAGCAGCAGTGGGAAGATGGGATCCAGCGAGAAGACTCACAGTATTGACCCACGGAGCCAGAGGTAGTTAAATCGTATTTTTTGAACTTCTTAGCTTGCTGCCAAAGACAAACAGACAAACGAAGAAGATGTTTTTACCCTAATTTAGGAGTAGCCAGGCACTTAACTCCTTACCACGTGCAACTTGTGTTTCAGTTTAGCAGGTTCTTCTGTGTACTGCTGAATCTGTAGGGCAGGCTGGGATTTTCAAAGGCGCCTAAGGGAGCCAAAGACCCAGCCTCTGTTTAACTGCAGTGGGATCTGAGTGTCTAATTCTCTTCAGGTTACTCTGAAAATCCCATCTCTAGTACCTATGTGTGCAGTGGCCTTGTGCACTGGCTGTCACGCTACGCAAAGATGAAAAGAGTTGACATCTTAGCTTTGCATCCTCTGGTCTCAGGACCGGACCCTGGGCCCCCCCATTCCCTTTTGGCATCTGGGATCGCCCTGTTTCCTTTCTCAGAGGACTGGGGGGTTTTGCTTCCTATGAACAACAAGTGGACATGGAAATCGCCCGCGCTACAAGGAGGTTGTGCCAGCAGAAAGCAGACCAGGTGAAGGGGGGAACAGTACCCCTCTGTGCTCTCCATAAAGGGGGTGAGCCGCTTTGTCCCCCGCCGCCTCCTGTTTTCGCAGGTGCTCTAGGAACTTGGCTGCAGGACGCCGGCCCACCACATCTATTACCTTTTGGATGCCTATAATTAATCATTCATCCCTTTCTGGGCAGGGAGAATGGGAGTTTTGCCTGGCACGGCCCCGGCCCTGGCTGCCTCCCTGCCAGCCCATTCGGCCAGTTTGTTCCCTTTCAGCCCCGCTCTTCCTGCCGCTTTCTGCCCCCTCAATGGGGAAGGAGCGAAACCGGATGGCTGGCTTCAGCGTGGGGAAATGACTTCAGAGCCACCTTTGTTTCTCCCCTCGTTTCTTTGCCCGCACTTGGCCGTGTGTCGTTATGAAAGGGCTCGTTTGAAGCCGTCTGGGACATCCAATAAACGGCACGGCTTCAGCCAGAAACGCTCGCATCTTTTCGGGCCGAGGGAGAGGCTGAGCCAAGCTGCCAACTTTCTGCAGCACAACTGACCATGACATCGGGCATTGTGTTCGAAATTAGCCACAGGCTTCCAAGCAAATTGTCCTTTTGGATTGTATCGGTGTAAGACCTCTATAGTGTTTGGCTTCGGCTGCTGACTCCAGAAAGCCTCCAAGAATATTTCTTGCTCTCGTGAGGAAAGCCAAGGCTTTGAAATGGATTTTATACACTAGCATGTGTGATTTCACAGCTTGCTGGCATGACTTTATTTTGTGAAAGACTAGATATTATTTTGCACCCATCTTCTATCATGTAATGTGAGCATTTGATTGCTTATTTCAAGCTGTTTTACAAAGAAAAAAACCTCTAACTTTATTTTTTCCTCTTTTATTTTCAGTGAGTTAAAACTGTGAGTAATTATACATTTTGTATTAAGATGTTTTGGGTTAACAGAGTACAGCCAACTGCTACAAGGTGATATATTTGTACTTCTATTATTCTTGTGTATTTTTTACTAAAACATCCCAAGGAGCTACTGATGTCTGCAGCAAAATATAAATATTCACTCAACAGAATTATTTGCAACTGGGATTTGAATTTGCTTTTCGAGTGACCGCATTTTAACAGAAAAAGTAACTGTGTTTGAATTAGAAATTACTTTCAAGCCATCCTTTGCACAGTTACTGTGCTCATCTGCCTGCATTTTGAAAATGGATTATTAATACGAAAACAAGAGAAAAGCCAAGAATTTGCCACAGCTACCACATACATCACCCTCTTTACTAAGCCCACAGAGTGTGTTAGCTCAGGTACATGCTTGTCCTGGTGACATGCTAAATTCCGACCTTTTCCCCCACACAGCTTAAGAGGAAGGCTTGAAATTATGTATTACATTGTGTGTGTGTGTGCAATACCCACAGACGTGCGGGTGCCACATCCCCCACGGTGGTCCCAGCGTGGCAAGAGAGGACCCAGATCCCCTCCAGCAGCAGCTGTGTTCCTCCCCTGTATGCCTGCAGCGGCACCCCAAAGGCAGTGGGACCCCTCGGCAGGTCTCCCTGATGGCAGGACCTGCCAGGGAGGGAGCAGGGCAGCCAGGCTGTATCACAGCTTTATGAGCATCCAGAAAATGCCAGGCAAGAGCTGACTTATAAATAGGAGGCAGCCGGTATCGTTTCCTCCCCTGGGTGTCATTCTCCCCTCTCCCCGCAACACTAATTTGCCTGTTTCTTTCCTATTTTTTCTGCTTCTGCCTTCTGTCTAGTAGGGTGGCCAATTCGGTCACCCACCACAAATGCCTTTTTTTGCTGTAATCAAGAAGGTGACTTGAACACAATGGGTAAGGCCAGCCCTGGCCCAGGTTTGCCAAGTCTGTGCCGACAGAAGAGGCTGTGTGCCATGCCTATAAGCGTGCCAGGAGCTAGCCTGCAAGTGTGAGAGTCTGAGAGGAGACCCCTGCTTTCTTTTTGAAGGTTTTTCTTTCTTTCATTCATTCTTTCTTTTCCTCTTGGGGATCTGGGAAATGCAAGGAAGGGGGAGGGATGGTAGCGACCAGGATTGAACTCTTGCAACAATAACTCAAACCTGTTGGATTTTAATGCACTTTTTTCCAGGGATGAATGATACCCTTCTAGAAGAAAAAAAAAAAAACCAAACCCCTGTGATGGAGCAGAAGCCTAAGCAGTAATCTTTCAGCTTTGAGCCTGGTGCATTATATTGAGCAGTGTGTGTGCTCCTGTAATTCCCTTGAAGAAGGAGAAGGCAAAATCCTGTGTGCATGCCCAGAGCTCCTCTCCCACAGCAGGAGACAGCCCTCCTTGCCTGGGACCCTCAGGGTGCTGCTGCCAGAGAAGTGGTTGTGAACAGGGTGTGAAACAGAGAAAGAGGAAAAGAGGATGAGGAAAGTCCTGTAAGCTGAGTCCTCACCCCCTCTCTGACTTCACTTGGTACAAAGAGGAAAAGGATCCCCTTTCACCACGGGTCCTGCTACCACTTCCTCTGGCCAGGGAATCCTGAAGGGAAGAGTTGGTTCCCTACAAGGTCCTCACCCACCCCAATGCCCTTCTTCTCCTGTCAAAGGGAAGTTTGCCCATATGATGGACAGTTTGTTCAGAAAAAGAGCATCTGTGGGAACTTCAGTCCCAGCACCTTCTTGGAGAGATTCTCCTTGTGTTTTCTACCATCTGCAGGATGCTTATTAATTTTTTCCTCTGCGCTAAACTTCTGCACAGGTTTTGGTGAGGAGCCCCAGGAGAACGTGGAGTATGTTACTGTTTTCAAAACGAGTGCTTAACACTGGAAGCAAAATTCTGTGGAGCGCGAGGCGTGCCCTCCCTCTGCCTACTCGCAGTGGGAGTGAAGTTTCTGTTCGTGGGTCTTGCCACTTCAACCATCAGTAAAACATTAGCACTAGGCAAAAAGACAGAAAGTGCTTCTGAGGGAGGAGCCTCCAGCTGACCATTTGTCAGAGCACGAGGGATTTTTGGAAGTGGGGAAGGGATGCTGAAGGGTGCCCCGCACAGTCTCTCGCCCATGTGTTTTCCAGGATTCATTAGGAGCTCTTTGCCCAGCCCCAGCAGCAACACGTTTGCTTCTCAGAAGGATCGTGTACGTTATGAGCCCCAGCCACTGCTGGACGTGGAATGACCGTTTGTTCAAACCCTCAGACAGAAGGATGTAGAGGAGTCCTTCGAAACCCGCCTGTGTGCATCTCTCGCTGAAAAACCTTGCCTACAACATGCCCGGGCCTCGTTTCACTTGGGCACGGTGCTTGCGAGCAACCACGGGCTCCCGCCGTCCGTACACAGGTACCCTCGGCCCGGCTTTGCCTCCTCCCTTCCCCGGCCCGCGGCCCGCGCCCTGGCTGCTGCGCCTTCTGCGCCGTCGGGCGGCGAAAGAAGGGGAGCCCTGACCGCACCGCGGCCCCGCGGCCTGCTGAGCCGCCCTCCCACGGGCACGGCAGCCCCTTGCCTAAGACATTCAACGGGGAACCCCCTGCTCCCGCTTTTTGCCGGTATTGCTGCAGAACCCGTCTGCCACCGACGGTCCCCTCCTGTCAGACACACGCCCCTAGGGAAACGAGAACACCGTTCGCTCCGTCCTCCCCTCCCCACGGCGCAGGCACCGGCGGCAGGGCACAGAGGAAAGCAAAGGCCGGCCGGGGCCCGGCGGGCCTCGAAAGCCACCGGCGAGGCGGCGGGAGCAGGCGGCGGGAGCGAGGGAGGGGAGGGAGGGAGGGAGGGAGGTGGGCGCCCCCCTCCGCGCCGCGCCCGCCGCGCGCCGCAGCCAATGGGCGCCCGCTCCCCGCCGCGCCCGCCTTCCCATTGGCCAGCGCCGGCGCCGAGCGGGCGCGCCGGGTTTAAAGGGCCCGCGGCGCCGCCGCCCTCTCCCCGCAGCCGCGGCCGGCGGCTCCGCGCCCCGCGCTCCGGAGCGGAGCGGAACGGAACGGAGCGGGGCCGGGCCGCCGCGAAAAGCCGCTTCCCTGGTGATCCGTGGGTGCCTCGCCGTTCGCCGCCTGGTTGTAACTCCCGTCAACGGGAATCGGACAGTCACGGCAGAAAAACCCACCCCACCGCTGTTCATACATCCCGCCCTTCTTTTGTCAGTGACCGGAGCGGCAGTCTTAACTCTGTAATACTTAATAATTACGAAATAAATATTAATAATCTGTCAGTGCTAGAGGTGCAAAGCCTTGTTTTTGTCAGCTTGCGGGCATCCCATAATCAGCTTTCGTACCTGGCAGACAAAGCGTGCGGGTAACAAGGCTGTGACCTGCCAGAGGCGGGTGGCAGGGGGAGCGGGCTGGCGCTCGCCGTTTGAATCCGCGAGGCTCAATAAAGGTAGTACCGGAGCCCTGGGGAGAAAGGACACATCCTCCGAGAACAGCTTGCAGACCAAATAAATCAGCACGTCGTCCCTGCTGCTGGCGCGGCCAGCATTTATGAAAAAGAAACGGTGACTTTGTCCGACGCAGTGAATGAAACTTCGAGGCTAGTCCAGATGGTTATTGAGCGACTTGGGTGGTGGCAGGATCCAAGATGCAGGTTGGGCGGCTCAAACCACTCCAGGGAAAGCTTGCCAAGCATTCACTGCCTGCCTGGGCGTGCTTGCCGGCACCATTGGTATGGGCAGGACAACACCAGGCACTCGGAAAGCTCCACGTGCTTTCAGAGTTGTGCAGACATTACAGTACTTCTAGGAATAAAAAGTCTTTGGAGTTGATCTGGAGGCTTTTGCTGCAATAGGAGTGAAAGGCTCCAGGAACACAGCCTCTGAACGTAAAATGAAAGGCAGCTCTTCAAAGCCCAACTTACCAGAAGCCTGTTTCTTGCCATCATGCTCCTGCTCAGATCATCTCGCAGCCATTTCCGCATCAACAGGCACCATTTGTTGCACTTCTCACTTCTCTGCTTTTGCGAGGAAATTGTGAACGCTTTTTATTATGAAAACTTTACAAACATTTATTAGTAAGAATAGCAGCAAGATGAAATTTTTGCATACTTTGTATGCAGGGATTTCAAAGTCCGTTTATAGCTGGTATAATTTTTTTTCTGTATTGCTACAAATGAGGCAGTGGGTAAGAAGCAGTGCTTAAAGGAGACATCTGAAATGGCTTAGGCCAGGGATTGCCATCAGTCCCCCATTTCATGCTAAGAACAAATCCAAAGCAGCTGCTGGGCAGCCTGGGAGAAGTTCAAAAATCTAAATTAGTCTTTAAACACAGAGGGGATAAATATGGTTAATTTTTAATTTATTTGGGACTCTGTTGCTCCCAATTTTGCTGCTGGGTACATGCTTCATTGTAACTCCCTTAGTTTGATCAGAACTAAAAGCACATAGAGGAACTTTTTATGGCTGTTTTTGAAAAAAACCTCTACATTGATTTTCTGTGGGTGTCTCCCAAATTACCAGCACCCACACTGCTTCGTGATGACATTTAACCCAAGTAATTTGTAATGGAAAAAGAAAAAACAACTTGAAACTTAAGCCAGCCTTCCCAAGGCTAGCTCTAACCCTCTGTCTGATCCAAAGTAGTGTAAATAAGTCTAAAGCTGTGGCACAGTTCAGAGAAAATGCCAATAAAGTTATATAATTACCTGGATGGATGGATAACTTAATAAGACATTATTGATTTATTAAACAGCATTCAACATTTGGGGGCTGTGGGAGTTCTGAAGGCTTCATTGCAATACAAATCACTTCTTAGGCAAAACTAGCAGGTTTCTTTCCTGTTCCTTTAATTAGAGCATTAATCTCATTCCCTACCAGTTTTCTTTAGAGTGGCCCTTGGAAACCACCAGGACAAAATCCTTTACTCTCGTGGAGTCAGATTCCTGCTTTAAGAGCAGAGTCTCCAGCCCCCATGTAGCCATTTCCTTGCCTATGGCAAGATTACAGTGTACAGCAGGACACGATCATTTTATAAAGTAAATAAAGTGACTTTTGTCAAAGCCAGTGTGAGGCAACCTAGCAATGTAAATTAATTAGTAGAAATGCCTCACAGGAGTCACGTAACTACTTGCAAAAGAGGCGGCTGAAACAGGATAAAAATAAGAAGCATCTGTGCAATGGTTTAGAGATGCTGATTTGGAGGGGACTATTGAAAATCACTGGGAATGTTCGCTCTGAATAAATCATTCAACGCCAGAGCATATGTGTGCTCCTGGTTGTGGAAATACAGTACGTAGCTGGCTCTAAACTTCAGGAAGCGTAGGAGATTCTGGGAGACGATGGCAGAAATACAAGCCACAACTTTTGGAGCTGCATCTACATTTTAAAAAAAAGACCCTCTTCTGTTTGTGCTTCATGTAGACAAAAATTTATGGCCCTCTGGGTCACACTGGCTTTGTCCTTTCTAGAAGTGGCTCATAAATCACAATGATTTTGTTCTGATCAATTGACACCAGTCTCACTGTAGCCACCATGAACAAACAACAAAAAGGGAGGAAAAATGTACGTGAAGCAAATAAAGCATTTGATTCTGAACTGAAGGTCTGTAAGTAAAGAGAAAAGGAGGAAAGAAATTAAAAGATGAGGCTCACATTATCTTCTACTCCTCAAGATTTTTAGACTTATGGAAGATTACAAAACACTTACTTTGAGCTACATGATTTTTTATGCTAGCATTTATTGGTATTTTTTTACAGCATTTCCATTAGGAACTGATTATAAAGAGATCATAAATTAGCACGAGCAGATTTTTAACCTTAGATAATGCTCAAAGCCTAGTGGATTTGTGCAATAGCCTCTGACTTCTGGTTATCTGGGGCTCAGAGTGGTGTTTTTCAAGTGACTTGAATGTTAATATTATAAAAATCTTCTTCTCTTTTCTTTCAATGGTTTTACAATAAATTCCAAAATATTGCCCTAGGTCAGGTCCTTGGGACAATTTCTGCAGAAAGCTCCATGGAGCTTTCTGGTGGAATATCTTCTGCACCTACATCTTCTTTTGTGTTGGTCCTGGTGAGGGCAACCATAAAAGCTTTCACTTGCCACAGAGAAAGAGAAGGTCTGAGGCAAACCTAAGTACAGCAGAGAATTGATTGCACAGTTTCAGCCAGGACTCTGAGAGCTCTGCTGTCTACAGAAGAAAATGCACCTGCATAGAGGAATCGTCCCGAACTCGTGACAAGCGGGGCTGTCACTTGCAGACTTTGTGCTGAAGCAGAAGACAATCTTTCTGACATCCTGAGCTTGGGCCATTGTAAAAACATAAGGCAAGACCTTGTGCTTGGCACAGTAGGTTCAGAGAAGCCAGTTGAGAGAGCAGAAGACAGATAAGATGGATTTGCAGAAGATGTGCTGCAGCCTTTGGCATCAGCCACCATCAGCTGATGGCTTCCCAGTCTGAGGTATCGCACACTCCTGTGGACCAGCCCCAAGTACTGAAGGCTGGATCTGGCATCTGCCAGGTTAGGAAACTATCTGGTAGCTAGCCCATCATAAAAAGCCTGCCTTGAATGTAGGTTAGGAAAGGTACGTGTGAGGAGACCAGGGAGGGTCCCCAAATCCAGCTGTGAATGCACATAGGGCAATTTCACTGGAGTGGCAAAATTTTCTGTTTGGTTTGGTTTACCCATCACTATGCTCACATTCAGTGATAGCATTTTCCCTTCATCCATGAAGGAGCTTACTGAGGTTTGAGGATGTCTCAACTGTGGCAAGGTGACCATGTACCATGTAGAAGAGGCAGGGCTGTGTGCCACCTGAATATGGTTGCTACTTGACTCCGTTGTGACTGACAAAGCCATATTTGGTGCTTGTGGATGCTTTTATATGGCCAGAGAGAAAATTAATCCTTATGGGACAGGGAACTGGATTTGTTTAGCCTGGAGAAAGAAAGCCTGAGGAGAAACTAATAGCACTCTCCTGCTGCTTACCTGGAAGCTACAGAAGAGATGGAGGCAGACTCGTCTCAGGGGCATGCAGCAAAAGGACAAGAAGCAGTGGACCAAAATCAGCAAAACCCTGATCACCCTGATATAACTTCAAAGTTAGCCCTGCTTAGAGCAAGATGTCGGACCACAGACCTCCCAAGGTCCCATCGCACCTCAATTTTTTATGATCCTGTGACTACAAATGACAATCTGCAGCCACACCCTGTAAACCCATGTTGGTTGGCAGCTAACCTCTGCTGTGATGCATGATGGATTTTAGCCTTTCCATAGCTGTGAGCTTTAAAAAAAAAAAAAGTCATTGCTATTAAATTTCAGATGTTCTCACTGTCCACATGGCTCAAATCAGTACTTCAAAAACTTTGTATGACAGCTTAAGATCTAGTTTAATACAGTCAATGCCATGAAAACCAGAGTGAAGAAATGCCGTACACCACTGCAGCACTTTGAAATATTAATAACTTATGACAGTCACTCACCTAATAACATGTAGTTGCAGTCCCTGCTCAGCAGCTATGGAAGGTATTATAACACCGCTAGTGGTGGAAATAAATAAGACCCTGTTTATATGTGGTTTTCACTGTATCAGCCTATTTCTTCTGTGATGGAAAAGCCTAGGGATATGTTTAAATGCAGGCTTTTGGTAAAGGAAAGGAAACCCAAACTGCTGGCATTTGTTCCTGGGGAGTTTGAAGGTCTCTTTCAATTGGTCTCCCTGCAGGAATCTACACTGAGGTTTTTTTCTAGAGTTTTGGCAAAATAATGACAGTCTGAGGGTCCTTAGGCATAACTCAGTAATTATAAATTAGGGCCATCTTCTGGGAAGGTAAAAAAAAAAGAAAAGAGAACTCCCCAAAAAACAGCTCTCTGAATTGAATATACTTGGAAAAAAATTTGACATGGGCTTCCAGATTCAAGCAAACTAAAGACATCTTCCAGATACTTGATCTTTTTTCCAAAGAAATTTCCCGACTGACATATGTAAGATCAATGAAACAATACCACGGTAATAATACAATTGATCCTGCTGCAGTAATGAAATTGTAAGTAGAAAGACAGCAGGCAGAAGACCTCAGACTTTCACTTGAAACAAAATATTCAGCCTTATTTAGCCTGTTGGCGTTTTTTTATGTCAGGTTTTTGAGTGGAAAAGTAGCCCCACTTGTCAATCAGCTAACTTGCAGCACTAATAGATTCTGGTGTTTAGGGGGTCAGCGCAGAATTTAATTTAACAACTTACAATACGCCCACATGCCCAGAAAATGTGGACAGCTTGATAGGGTTCACTGAGCCAAAGAAGTAAGACCAAAACAGTGCATTAATGTATAGGGGAAGAATAGTTGCAATCAGTTCCCTTGTGAATTGGACAGAGAACTTGGAGATGAAGCAATTATCAGCCATCGGGGATTAATAGTAAAGTGTGAATGCCAAGCTGTATATGTTAGGGGCAGAATATGTTGCCTATAGAAAACAACAAAGAGCGTTTCTTACTATTAAGTGAGATTAAACGTAATGGCCTGATTTAATCACAAAAGCAGAATTAAATTCAGATGGCAACTTCAAAGTGGACACATGCACAGAGCCTACTGCATACATTTACATATAGCTGGCATAGCTTGGCTTGCATCACAATGGAAGAAAGTTTCTTTGGCCACTTAAACAATTTTCTATTCTTGGCTTTTTGTTAACATTCACTGTATTTAGCCCTAAATTGCTTTTAGTTAATAAGATGGAGCTAAGAGTTATATTTATTCATGGAAGCTGTACTTTTTAATTCTTTCCAGTAAAAAAAAAAAATCCACAAAAAACAACAAAACAAAAAAAAAACCACAGCAAAGGGTCAGCAAGAACAGACAGGCTGTAATCAGATCCCAACAAAAAGCTGCTGTCCTAACCTACCCGTTTTCGCTGGCCCAGAGAGGTGTTGCATGCTGCCAGTCCGAGCATGACACTGACACCTGATGTTGCACGTGCTTCCCTTCTTCCCACCTCCCAGGGCTCCCATGCCAGGGTCGCAGTTTGGGCACGTCTGGTTTCTTTTACAAAGCCATCAGCAGGGGCACCAACGAGGACATGTGGGGCCACTGTTCCTCAGCCCCAGGTTTCCTTCTTCACCCAGAAACGGACCACTGAAGGCTGCCCAGCGCTGCCAGTGCTCAATATGCTTTGCTCGTTCAGTTACAAAGCTTTTGCTGGACCTGGCTCACTGTCCAAAGCTGCCTGCGGGCATCCCTGCCACTGTGCCGGCTGAGAGCAGCAAGCCCTGCTGGACCTGCTGTCCCTGGGGTAACAGCCCTGCTTACCCAAGGTCAGTCTCAGTTTGGCTGGGCTGGAGATCAAGAGAGAGAATATGCAATGCTCAAGGCTTGGATGAGACTCTCCATGTTGAATCCCCGCTCATTTTTGACAGTTTTGCATGTCTTGCTTTCCTTGGTGTTCACGCCTGGTGCATGTCAGGCACCCTCAACCTGGATGCAAGTCCACTCTTCTACTGAAAAGTAAGTTGCCTAAATTTACCACGGAGGGTTACTGCAGTGAAGCCAAAGTACTACAAATTCCCATTCCAGCTTATTTCACAGTTGCTATGTCGAAAGCATGCTCGGCCTTTGGTCTGAACCTGAAAAGTGAGTCTAAGCCTTCCTATGCACACATAACTACCCTGCAACTGGCTGGCAGAGCAGCCGTGTTGTAACACTACATCGCATGTGGTACAAACAGGTATTGAGTGTGGGAGTAAGTGACTGGAATAGCAACAGCTCTTTGGAGTTGGATCGCGTTGGCATAGAGCGCCAACAGCACCCTCAGTAGAAAGAAGTTGGAGAAAAAGGATTAGGGGCCATTGAGTCACGCTCAACAAAATTGAGATCAATGAGATGATAACTCCCAAATCTAAAACATCAGTGCTCCATGCTGGCCCAATGCAGCTCATGGGGAGAGAAGCAGCCGCTTGGCAGGAGTGCTCATGCAGGCTCCAACCAGCCTCACATGGGATGAATCTTCAGTAAGACACTTTGAAACTTCAAAGGTCCCCTCAGGCAGTTTGTTGCCTCAGCACAAGCCATCCAAGGCCATCCTCACAGCACAGAGCCCAGAGTCCAGCTCCATCCCAAAAATGCTAAGAGTGACCACCATGCTGTGCTCGCTTGCTACCCAGGCCCACAGGCTCCCTTCCCTGGGGACAAGAATTGAGAGAGTAACGGAGAAAATCTCTTCCATCAGTACACAGCAATATCAGTGACATTGGTGGCCAAGGACATGATAACTGTGGCCACAATCAGCCCCCCGAGGTGGTTCCTCTGGAGTCTTGTCCTTCAAAGCCCCATGTATTTCTGTCCCCTTGGGGACCCTGCCCGAGCCCTGTCCTGCGGCCTTGGCTGCATCCCTGGGCTCGGGCCAACCAGATCGCCGCTCCTTGGTGCTCCCACCCATATTGCCCCCAGATAAAGTCCAGAGGAGCTGCTGAGCCGGAGCTGGCAATGCAGCCGGTAAAAATCTCCACAGACTTGCCAGTCCAGAGACTGGCTGTTAAAGAAGAGGGGACAAAATGGACCAGGAGGGAGAAGGTATTTCAGAAACACCCATTTTTTTCCCAGCCAGCTGTGGGCAGTGGTGCACTGCTGGCACAACAGCATGAAGAAAAGCACACTGCTCCTAGGAGGCAGATGGCAGAGATATAATTACTTCCCTCACTTCTTACCACCCCACTGAGTACAACCCACCCCAGCTCTAACCCCAAGGAGACGGTCATGTCACCTATCGCTGGTGAGGTCCAGGCCACGGCAGGAGAAGGCAAAGCCACACAAAGGGCAGCTGCCTGTCTCCCACACTGAGCAGGCAGGGGACACCCCCTCCCACGCTGCATGGCCCCTCTCCAAGCATTAGGTTTAGTGGGGGGGCTACAGCACCCTCCCTGGCACAGGATGGCTGGGGCAAAACTTACCACCAGGTTCCTTGAGAAGCCACAGTTCATTCAGCAGGTTTTTACAGGGTCTGTTTTGATATTCCTCCTGGGAATAGGAGGAAAGGCCCCAGTGCCTTTAAAGCAAGCTCTCTAGGAGGGGAGACCTAAAATTCCTGGTCCTCCTTCCATCAGCCTTCCAGATAAAATTTGCCAAGGGCACATCTAAGTAAGGGAGGAACAGAATCTACAGCTCTGCCTGTCTCATCTGCGATGAGGATTTTTCTTTTTTTACCCTTTTCTTTTTCAGATACCAAGGTGGTAACTCTCCAGGTGGTTTGCAATATGCCCGTGAAGATCAGGGAGCAGCTCGTTTTCTGCCTGGGCACCCACCACCCAGCTAGAGTGGCAGAGCCCTCTGCCTCCCATCCCGGGGCCGCTTTAATGCCACCAGGATGGGAACCTCTGCTTCAAAGGAGGTGAGACATGTCAGACCCGCTGCTGCTCATGGAGAAACAGCTTTCTCCCCTTGCTCCCTTAACCTTGGCAGGCTGATGGCTCTAATGACACAGCCCAAATCCTCTCACATCGAAAAGAGGAAGGCCAATTTCCCAGAACAAAAGCCTGAAGTACTAGTGTGACAGGTCACTAAACATGATCATCTCCTGCTCCGGGTGAGAGCATTGAAGAGGGATCCTGCTAAGTAGAGACAGAATACGGGACAAGGTCTTAACCTCCGCCTGCGCCTTCGGACACTGGGATCGGCACATAAAGCATCTCGAGTGCCAGAGGGGGGGATACTGAGAGCAGGAGGTGTCGGCCAGGGGCTTCGGCACGTTTCTCAGGCAACTGCAGGGGGAATGTCACAGCTATAGCAACTGGCTCTCCAGCGGTCCGGAGGGGAGCGGGGCCAGTGGCAGCAGAGCCATTGTAGCCCGAAGTGAAAGGTCAGGCAGTTTCATTTTTCACTGGTCAGCTGTAAATTTCCTAGGAGCATCGGCCATGATTTACATGATCGTGCCACTACCTGCCCTCTGGCTGGTGGCTTGGCAATGCATAGCTAACTGCAGCTGTGCTGTGCCCTCCCCTGCGTCCCACCTCAGCCCCTCCAGCCCTTCGCTGCTGCCTCCCCCCTTTGCTGGGCAGCCATGAGGTCTCCTTCCTGCACAGCATCTTCCTCCAATCGATCATGAAGGTTGGGTAGCCATCACACCTGCTTTTAACCATCCAAAAATTAACTGCCTGGTCCAAACCGGCTGTCCTGTCTCTTTTTTGCACTTACAGGAGGTGCGGAAGGACCCACCCTTCCCTACACCTGCCTTAGGATGGACGTGGGGACACGGGAGCCCTGAAGGAGGTAAGATAAATCCTGCCCTGTGTTTCCCTCCTGCCCCGGCTCATGGCATTGCTTTGCTCCAGCTCCTCCCCCAGGAAGCTTTCTCTTTTCTTCAATCCATCCAGGCTGGGATGTGAGGATGGGCAGGATCTGAGAAAAAAACGTATCCCAGCATCCCGCCATCAAGTCACTGACTTGATTTCAAGGCTTCTGCTGATGCAGTTGGTTGCTGGGGTAGTTTTGGTGGCTGGGAAAACAGGCCCATAAAACCTTCCCCATCCCAAACTGGCACCTCCCTCCTCCCCAAATAAACCCTGACTGCAAGCAACCTGCTAGGTTTTGGGCTGAGCAGCCAGGCAGGGCTCAGTCCTTTGCCACACAGCCAGCCTGTGTCAAGGCTAGCACAGGAGTCCCTCCTACACCCCCCCAAATTTCAGACGGACCAGCCTGCAAGGGAGAACCGAAGCTAGGGTAAGCCCACTTCCCCATCCCCGCTAACCTGACGCACACATTTGGGCCTGGTGCAGCTATCCTTCTCCTTTGCTTCTCCCTCTCTAATACAGATCTAATGCCTCTTTGCCACGTCAGAGAGCTCCTGTGAGGACTGGTACCAGCATCGCTTCTGGGACATGGAGGGCAGGTGGTAAATAGTCTGATATTTACATTTTTGAGGAGGAGCAGCAGCATCTCTAGGACAAGCACACAGGTCGCCTAGAGGCAGATGACCTTCCAGCCACAGTTTCACGAGGTGGAACAAGCTGCTGTAATGGCTTCACGCTGCTGAAAAGGCATACAAGAGCATAATGTTTATATCCCGCAAGCAAATAATATTCACACCTTTCACAGTAATAAAGTGGGCAGTGTGCTGAGCCAGAGCACAGACCTGATCCTCCATCCATCCTCTTCTGTAGCTGAACCAAGGTTGCACCCGGAAGAAATCACAATGTTCGGTTAGCAAGACAGGCAGTCAGCAGTAAGGTTTTGCAGCATTCCACTGTCTGTAACTGCCAAAAATAAGTTGTATGGGTTTTCTTTCTTTTTAACCAAGAATAAACATTCTGCCGGCTCATTAAATATTGCCACTGGTTCAACAAGCTTTGGATCAGGTTCATAATCATGCAGACAGTAACGGCGCTGAAACTGGGGATATTTAATTTTCCCCAGAGGTTCTGCTATATGATGGATGAGTTTTATTTATCACTGTCAAACATGCAAGTATGCCTTTAAATTATCCTGAGGACATGAATATGCAGCAGAGAGAAGGGCACTGGAATATGGAATGTATAGAGGTGATCAAAGAAAAACAACGGCACTTAGAAGTTTAAAAGGGATATTCTAGCCTTCATTAAGAAATCGCTTTCAAATTATTTGAAAAACACTATGAATACTCATGAGACTAAAAAGATTTAGAGCACAATGTTCAAAGGACACTGTACAAGCTATTTGTGTAAATGATTTCTTCTAGTTCTTTGGCCGAGCATCTCTCATCTTGTATGTTTGGAAACTTGGCATTACGATTCCAATTGATTTGAGGGGAGAAATTATTTTTAGAATAATAATACACCAAATCCCACTTATATGTTATACTTTACCCTGAAGGACAGTGATAGTCCACACAGGCTACGCACAGGTCTCAGCTTTATTGCTAATATCCGGAGCCTGAATTTTCAAGCACAGAGCAATGAGGGAGCAGGGGGGAAGAAAGAGGTGCCCTTTGGGAGGGGGCAGGTGAATGAAGGAGGCAGAGCAGGAGGTCTTCAGGCTGGTGGCTTCTCAGCAGTGCTTCCTCTCCTCCCATTTCATACACTCTCCCGAACAAGTACCCTTTGAGCTATAACTTACCCCTTTCCTGGAGCCACTTGGTTTATTAAACCCCAGCCCCCCCCCCACTCTGAGGTCTGTACGTTTTTCTGAAACCAGCTCGTCAAAGGGTCCTCTCTGTCCCCCACCACAGGGTCTCCCAGCTGCTGGCAGCAAACCAAATCTTGTTCATAGGCTCCTGTGGAGGCACCCATAAACCTTGGCTGACCCAGCACGGCACCTGCCCTTCCCACCCTGAGCACCCAGCACTTCCCAGGTACATCCCACCCATGCCCTCCACAAAAACAGCAAGACGCTCAGTGACCACCAGCAGCCAGGACTTAATTTTACTTATTTCTAAGGTGTCACTCAGGCTGTTCCAGCTGCTGCTTATAGTAATTATCTCATTTACCCTGAGAAATCCAGCCTGTCCATGTTAACGGGAACTAGTCATTGCAGGTGGCAATTTTCCCCCGCAAGCAGCGGAAACGGCAGCAGTGAGGGTTCAGGCACCGGCTCCCTGTGCTGCTCCCAAACGCTTTACCTCCGCCTGCACGGGAGAACTGATGCTCACAACCTCCTGCCACCAGTGGCCCAGCCTTGGCCTCCCATCTGCTCGCCTTTTTCTTTGTGAAGGTAAATATAGTGTCAGATAAAAACAAAAAAACCCCACACAATAAAAAAAAAAAAGAAAAGCACGCACAGACACTAGTTTTTAATGACTGCATCGTTAAGCGGCAGCCGATCTCCGTTTCATGCATGTTCATTAATCTGCAGCCGTGCTCCCTTTCCCATATGGCTTTGTTTCTGTACATACAGTCAGAGGGAGGTGGGAGGGGGGGGTGAGCAGGGGAAAAGAGGGGAGGGGGGTGTCGAGATCTTGATGATTTCATATCGTCATAGGTTATTGCTGGTGCCTTGCCAAAGCCGTCAAGCCGAACCATCTGGGTTTGGGAAGGTTCTGCACTTCCCAGGGCTGGGCTCCATATGGGCGGCGCAGCGGGCGTCCCTGCCCTCTCCTGGCCCGCTGTGAATCACACTGATTGTTATTCAGGTGGGATGGCCCGGTCATGAACTGCACTAATCAAAAAACAAACTGCACCAAAACACTGAGGCTCACACACTGGCTCGGGCCTCCCCCTGACCTCTGTTAACCAGCCGCTTCCAATGGATGTAATGCAGGTTGTTCTTCTGGATTTTTGCACCTTCCACAGTTACCAGACATCTGTGTAAATCCCCACCCCCTCGTGTTGGGCATCAGGGTCAGTAATGTTCAACAATTCAACGTGGGAAGTCTCACTGAGGAAGTACCAGGCCATAAATTTCCTCCAACAAGAGCCACCTATCAAGCTAAGCCTTGTTAAGAAGCTTCCCAGATATTAATCACAATAAAGGCCGCCGCTCCTGTACCGTTGTGTCGAAAGAATGAAACAGTCAGAGGCTGCAAAAAAAGGTTTCTCACTTCTTTACCCTTTAATATTGGAGCAGTTGTCATTTCACAGGCAACGCCGGCATGCTGGTGAACAAACGCTCCTTTGCTTTAAGCTCATAACGCCATGAAAAGCCAACACAACTCGCACCAGAGGACTCCACTGCTTTCCACAGGACAGCGGCCTCGTTTGCACCAGTGCACACCGTAAAAAGTTCCCTCTGCAACTTGTGGCTGTGTAATCAGGTAAAACTAGTGTGCAATTGCACCCCAAGATCACTTTAATTTGCCAGGGGTTGCAGGCTGCCACCGCCTGCTGCCGCATCCCAAGCACTGCAGTTACAATGCTGTCATTTACTCTGTGTGTGTGTTTGTGTGTGTATTTATATGTGTGTGTATGTGCGCGTGTGTGCATCTGCCAGCGTGAGGGAGTTTTGCAGGTCTCAAGATGCCACAGCTGAGGACGGCATTTGAGGTTTGTGCTGGTGCTGGCTCACATCTGGAGCGTGGCTTTGCCCTTGCATTGGCAGTCCCACCCAGCAAAGTATGCCCCAGCATTTGCCGTATTTGTTCCTATCTCAGAATTCAAAAGGGGATAAACCACCTTCATTACAAGACATCACACTGCTTTGGGAATGTAACTTCTGATGGCTGGCTTCCTTTATTCTTAAATGAGAGGGTATATCAGGTCTGGAAGAGCCTGAAAAAATATGGAAAAGCATTTAAGGGCTTGGAGACCCGTTTTGCTTTGTTAATTTTTGTTATTTAAAAAAAGATCGGTCTGGTTTGTGGACTAGAGGACTGCTAAAAAGTACACAGACTCCTGCCTGCCAGCTACAACTAAAGAAAAGAGGTGGCTGGGGTGGAAGAGAATAGGACAACATGCAAGAAAAACACAGTGTTTATCTGAAAAGAAACAACCCAAGCCTAACTCGCTTCCAGATAAAGCCGTGGTCCTTCAAAGACCCACATGCGTGCTCTGCTTGTGCAGGGTGAACAGCCGGCCCATTGATTTCAGAGGCGGTAGGCGCGCTGTGCAAAGTCAGAGCAGCCCCCGACCTTTGCAGAACTGTAGCCTAAAATGAATTTATGCTCTTTTAATGGAGATAAAGACAGAAGGGGAGAACATAACTCAGGGAGACAGTTCTGCTCCATCGTTCCCTCCTCAGTTAAGAGCAACTTTTTTCCCTCGGAAAAAAGCAATGAAAGCTCAGGCCCTTGAAACACTTGTGGTAAGAGCCTCATCCCTTTCCTTGGACAGAGAGCAGCTGGCTGGGTAAGGAGCAGCTTCTCCAGCCTAAGAAGAGGATGCTGCAATGCTCACGGAGCAGATCCAGTCTCTGAAGGAAAAGAAACGAGCGCTATCCTCTTTTGGCATTTTTGCTTAGGGAAGGGAGGTTTTGCAATAGCTATAGACGCATGTGTGCAACATGCACCCTCCAGGCTCTCAGCACAGATGTAGGGAAATTCGGGAGCCTCCAGAGCCACCCTCTGTCTGTGGTGGGACCACGAGCAGTTTGGTCTGCTAAGCCCACACCTGGCCCCGAGAGGAATAAAAGGGCTCCCCTTTTCATGCAGTTTAGAAAATTGGTTGATCCCCCCGGCTGACTCCGATGGGAAGCAGCACATACATGTGCCCCCGGCCATGCCAAGCGCCCGGTGCTTCCTCGGGCACCTCGGTGCCCGTGGGACATGGGTCACCCCAGCTCCCATTGCGGCCAGGACGGTGGGTGAAGCAATATGTTGAGATAACCCTGGCTATGCCTGGCAGTGCTGCAAAGTGAGGGTCTCCCTTCGTTAGCCCGTTGAGGAATGCGGGCTGATGCCGAGTCCCCTTTTTACCCCCACAGCTCTGTTTTTGTGAGGTTGGCAGAAACTGACACTTTTTCTTTTGCTTAATTAAGTTGTTCAGAAGAAGGCTGGTCAAACAGTTGCGTCTACGTGGGGAGTCTTGAAGCGAAGAGAAAGCAGTGGGCGTTGCCAACATAAAAAGGGGGATTCTGTTATTGTTTGGGTGTAGACGGGTCATTTTTTCAAAGTTACTGCTGCCTGAGTGACCACAACCCTGCAAGCAGCAGCAATGAAAGGACACTAAAGCTGCTAAATGCAGCTACCTTGGGCTCCAAAGTGTAAGAAGAAGAAGAAAAAAAAAGCCAGAAAGTAGGAGCACTTATTTTCTCTCTCTGGAGAAAGCATGAACCGATTTCCATACGGTGCAGTGAGAATTAGAGCAGGTCCCTCTACACGTCCTATTCCAGGGGGGCAGATGACAAAGCTGGTGCCAGGGGAGCTCTGGTAGGTACCCTACTAACTGTCCATCCCCATTCCTGCACAACAGCCCATTTCTTATTCATCCCCAGCCAAAGAAAAAGCCCTAGGAACAATCACCAACCGCTTTAAGTCCACCTGGCTTTCAGCAGAAGCCCGCCTGCATTTCCAAGACCACTGGTATCCCAAGCCTGAGGGGTGTTTCTTGTATTTGGGCAGTCCAAAGGCAGGCCTTTGACACTCAAAACTCGACATTACACCCAGCTGCAGTGTCTATATGCTGCCTCATATTCTGAAATATTTACTGACATTTTACTGCATGGGTTTCAAGTCCAGCGTGACCTGGCTTCACCTAATGCAAGCTACTGAGCAAAGCGCAGCTCTTACCTCCACCAGCACAGCTCTCTCCAGGCAGGCTCGGGAGCCCTGATTTGACCGTCGCTGTGGTGTAGTTAGGCTAAAGGTGCACAACATGTTGTTTATCTACAGCTTGCCACATGGGCAGCACCCATGGGTGTGTTACGACTTTACAGCCACACAATTGCATATGATAGAGACAGATACACATGGAAGGCCCAGCATTGGCATCAGGGTAGCGATTTTTAATTGAGACTGTGGATCAGAGGAAGGCGCCGGCTGCCCCGACAGAAGTCAGAGCTGTTTCAGGTTGTGGTCTGGTCTCAGCAATGAGCTCTCTGGGAGCTGGAGGGCCATGTCTCCATGCAGTCCTCAGACCTATCACCCAGTCACCACTGGCTTGCATGTTTAGCTATCTAAAACTGAAGCTGCCACACAGGATTCGGAAGGGCTCACACCCCCTTGGACTAGAAGCTGGTGTGAGATATACATCTTTGATCCAACCATCATGTTCTCAAAACCCAGCAATTTTCCCATCGGGGTCTGGATTCAGGCTGAAGGTCCCAAACTTTCCTGAGTTTGCAGCCCTTCTCTATTTAAAGAGCACTCCAAAATGCCTCCCTCCCTCTCCTTCCCACTGCATAGACTTAGGGGAGCAAAACACCCAGCATCCCCCATGCACATGGAGCCCCCCTGCCAGACCCCACCAGACCCCCCGGCTTTCCAGGGGCTGCTCCAAGGGGCCACACAGGAGACCCACAGCTGCTCCCGAAGGCTGCGGCAGCCGGCGTTTCTCTTCGGCAGCCGGTACGTGGCCAGCAACTTTGTTTTATTCAAGGTGCCTCTCCTTCCTTCCTTCCCTCCTTCCTTCCTTCCTCCCTCCCTCACCGGTTGGAGTCGGCCGCAGGTTTTCATGCGGCGCATGCACAGCCCCTTGCAGCACTGCGCTCCAGCTGCTGGCGAGAAAGAGCCTTTTTGTTTGGCTGAGACTCCACCGACATGATGTCTTTACTCCCAGGAAAACAGAAGGCCTTCCTTGACACGGGCAACCCCAAAAGGGTTGGGATGCTGAAGGGAAGGTCCTAAAAGACAGAAAGGAGGATTCACAAGGGCTGGATGGAAGCCATCGCACCATTCCTGGCACTGGCCCTTCCACATGGGGCTCTGCCGCCCGGCAGGACAAAGAGCGCGGTTTTCACCAGCCCCACGTTCTGCTGACGAACGCATAATAAACTGACAGAGGGAGACGAAGCAGCATTTCAAAGCCCCACGTGCAGAGGAGGTAGAGCATAGCGGGAGTGGGGATGGACACTTTCTGCAGGTGTTCGGCCAGTGTCCCCCCATTTGCATACATTTGCATACTGTCAAACAGTTGGCTGACAGACTCTCTGAGAAGGTCTGGACTGAACCCAAACCTGTCAGGGACTTTCTCCTTGCCAGTCAAGGTTGGCTTTGGTTGCAATTAGAGAGAGGAAGGAAATACTTCTGACATTGCCATATAGGAAACTATGGATGGGGTGAGTTTAAACAGAAAATGTACATTTTCTTTAGGAAAAAAGCCCTCCGATTACTATGCCGGGCCTGGGGGGGGAAATGAATTTGACCTCTTTGGTCTGGAGGAAAGTATATTTTTCTCTACTTGCTTGCCAGCCAATTCTCTGTGTGTGTGAGAGGGGCCAAGGGGGAGCTTTTGGGGATATAAAACAATAAATAACCAGAGATGGTCTTGGCAATGATCTACCTGCCCAGACACCACACCTGTACAGGGGGCTAGGAGCAGGAAATCCTGGGGTGATGCTCCTGAGCCCCACAGCCCCACCGTGGGGGCAGTCGTGGTGGAAGATGCTCACCAGGCTGGGGGCAGAGGACGAGGGGGACCCGAGCGCTTAGCAACATCAGACAATGGCAAGGCATGGAAATACCTCACGGATATTTACTGAGAGAAAAAAACCAGAAGGGACAATGAGGATATGTTTTGGAAGCTTACACCCCTTTTACTTGTTGTTTTACATATTCTTCCCTCAGCCGTGAAAATTTCATACTTCATCTTTACCCGGCGGTGGACACTAGAGTTTCACGAGCAGGGGACAATAGGTTCTGTTTATTCACCCACAATAAAGAGCCTGTTTAACTCCGGACTGCAAGTGGCTGAGCCATCTGGCCCATATCTTCACAGTAAAACATTGTCCGTGACACAAAAAATGATTACATCCACAGGACAAACTAATGTGACCTCTAAATAAAGCCTTCCTCTGAAGCTATGATATCATACTGCAGAGGGGACACCGGCACAATTGAATCTGGTCACCCAGAGCACAAGTGAGATAGGACTATTTAAATCCAATTTTACAGGAGACTTTTTGTCCTCCGTGGCAAACCACCCAGATCCGACGACAGCATTGAAACATCTTTTTTTATGCACTCTTAAGGCAACAGAGCGGTTCTGTCTGGCCTTGGCAGTCCTCTTCAGCTCGCCCCGGGCCCAGGAAGCACCCGTCCATTTTCAGAGCCAGCACCTGCAAGCTTTTCTTCCAACAGCATTTTACTGATGGAGCACCACCTGCACTGGCGCCCTTCTTTTTTTTTCCCCCTCCGATAGCGGGGAAACAAGCATCTCTTTCTCCTCAGTGCCAGTTGGAAAGTCCAAGTCTGCCACAGCCTCACAAATAGTTTCTGAGCTTGAACAAGGCACCCTCAGCCCCGCTGTACCTGAATGGCGGCTTCATGGGGCAAAACAAGGACCCCGGCAAAGGGCCCATCTCAATGGCAGAAACGTCGCTCTCTCAAAGGAGGCAATTTATCTTCGCCGGTACGGCGCTCCTACCACTATATCTCTCAGAGAAACGTTAGTAAAAGGGGATGATAGATCTAATTAAAGAGGTTAATCCTTTTACAGGGACAATGCTACCGATGTGTGGATATTTACAGACTTTGTGGGAATGCTTCACAGTAACCTGAATGATTAACACAAGCCGAACGCCCATTTTATTAAGCTGAATGTCTGCTTGGCTGGAAGATGCTCTGACAGGCAGGCAGTCTGAAGGGTATCATTGCAGCGGTGCGTGCTAGCAGGCATGCACGTCCCTTCGGCCTTACACAAGTGCTGGCTGCTGTTCCTTTTGCTGGGGCACTGCCGGCACGGGGGCAGGATCAGACCCATGGGTTTACAGGCATTAAAAGCAAAAGGTGGTCAGAGAGGATAGAAATGGAGAGGGGACCTTTGCCAGTGAATTACTTCACTGTAATAACTTTGATAAATTTGGGCTTTCCAGAAAGGAAAGCAAGCCTTGTGCTAGGCACAAAAAGGCTCTTTTTTTCTAACAGTGATAGCACCTGTCTGGAAAAGCATACTCTCCTCGCACAGGTCAAGCAGGCTTTTCCTTGCAGCTAATTCATAGCATCAGAACTGTAATTATAGTGAACTGAAAATAAAATCAGGAGCAGACTATCTTGCCCAGTTTTATCTTGGCTCTTTCGAACTGAATTCGGGACCAATTCAAAACTCTCTTTTCAATTTAGCAGAAATTCTTTTTACTCACTTTTTTTTTTTCCTCAGGCACAAACTGTCTTTGTATTAGCATGCTTAGCTTGAACACCTGAATACCCGAACTCTATCTTTTCATATGAAAATACAGTTTGCAGGCCCAAATCCAGGTTAGATAAAAAAAAAGTCAGTCACCAACATAGAGTTTTCAATGGCAAAGGCTCTTAATCTGCTGTGGAATTATAAACCTCACACCCAAAGGATTAAACTTCTCCAACACAGATCATTAAAAGGTGCCGCATTTTTGGCATGGCACTTCTGTTACCCACGTAGGTTTCCAGACCCAGGCCTCTTAGCCACACAACACCTGGCATTAAAAATCCTGTAGGCTTCCTTGAAGCCTGTAAAAGTACCCTGAAAAATACTGCAGAAGCTTTGGTCCTGGGGCACAGTGCCAGCGCCACCGATCTAGGACCAGCAGGGAGCTCTCATTGATGCTTTCTTGGTGTTAGGTCCATTGACCTACACAAGCAAGGACACAGTTCCCACTAAAAAGCAAACATCTGAATACATCCCGAACACAACAACTTTTTATATATATATATATAATATATATATATATGCATGCACAGAAAAACCAACTTTATCAGATTGAAAGAATAAGATTATTCAAGGCCAAGTGTTGGCTTCTCAGCAGAAAAATACATTTGAATTTAAAAGACCATTTGCTGAAGGCATAATTATCAGTAGGATATAGCAAGTTCATTTTGTTTTGGCTTTTTTTTAAGAAAGAGGTAGATTGCCAGAAAAAAGGCACCTTTTCCTTTTGCTGGCTCTTTACTTTCTTCTTCCTTTTCCTGTACTGAAACAGAGATTTAAATACCTTGTTCCACCATTTCAAAGATTATCTAGTAGGAAAACTCCCTGGAGAAAGTACATAGCTCCCCAAAGACAACAATTTTTTTTTTTGTTTCTTTCAAACTTCTTTCATTTCAGCTCTTCCCTTTCTCTCTTTCTCTCTCATTTTAATCCCTTTGAACTGTAACACTGGATTGATTTGAGCCCTGCTTCTCCTCCACTGTACCTTAGCCTAAATCTGCAGTAACTCCTATTACCTTGGTAGAGTAATAGTGAGATAACTGAAAGGGAAAATCAGCCATGACTTTGCACTGAAGTTCAATTATGTTTTTAGATAGTGGAATAGAATAAGAAAGAAAATAAATAAAAAAAGGAGAAGGGCCTTCTCCTTCCCAGTCCTCACTGCCACGAGCTTCCAGCCACAGAATGCGGGCAAAGCAGGCAGCAGCTCTCCCGGTCAGGGCAGGGAAAGATGTGCACTGTGGGCTGATTTAGCCAGCTATTAGCACGCTATCTGCATACAAACAGAGAAAGCACAGAAAGGGGAAGGGTAAAATTTGCCTCTCCTGTACAATAATGAGCAGTTGGGATGGAGATACCTCTCTCCCAAATTGCAACTCCAGCCATAAAAGCAGCAGGATCCATCACACCCGGCTTCAGATGTGTAAGGGCTGGGTGCCCCAACCCACTGCACCTCCCTTGACCACCAAAGAGAGAAGATGCATCTCACCCCACAACGGGTTCCCCAGGGAGGTGGGAGAAAGCTGGGGGAGAGGAGTCCCTCGTGAAGATGCCCAATGCTCTCCACGGGTGTCACTGCTCCCTGCGCCCGTCTGGGAAGGAACTAAAGGGGAGGCTGGTGGAGCCACTGCATGGCACCCGGAACCCGGCCCCAGCCCGCAGAGGGCACGGCTGGGCATTCATCTACTAGAGAACATAGTTAGATCACCCCTAATTTGTCTCCTTCCCTAAAAAGGGTGTTTTAAGAAGTGGCTGTTGTTGCCTACAACTTTGAGAAAGTGCTTGTCAGCACAGCAGAAATTTAAGCAAAACAATACCTAAGTTGCTCCCATTTTTGTGTAGGCAATTCTCCAGTGGAAAGGGGCTGGAGTTGGCCATGCAGGTTGCTGCAGGGCCTAGAGTGGGCAGGGGCTAACAAAAAGGCTCTTTAGCAGGGTCCCAGCAGACTCAGCCTATGGAGAAAATGCAGGAAACGGAGAAATACTGCACGCTGTAGGTACTTTGTGGCCCACTACTCGAACACTTATGCTCCCTTGTACATAAACTGTTGGGTTCTTCCCTGCAGGGCAAGGAAATGGACAGTTTGACCCTCTAGTCTCCCATGTTTCCTGCAGGTAAGGGGAGGGTGAAAACAAAGGTAATATTGAGGACTCCGGAGTCTATTTCTGCTCATTTGCAAGGTTCCTTTGCTAAAAATAACAACATCACAACATTGAAAGAGGGTAACTCTCACTCAGCCAACAAATTCCTATTGCAAAATCCACACTAGCTATGTGTGGATCTGGTGGTGTGTATTGAAATCTGGAAGCTAAAGTCATTTTTACCTGTGTGGATCAGAAAAAGGACAGTATTAAAGGAGAAGGACTTGAACCAAAATTATCAATCTCCCTGCACCCAAGAGATATGAGAGTTTTCAGGTTCTCCAAGGGCTACCCTTAGCATCTGCAGTGGCACGAACCCAGTCCCCATCATTGGTCTTTCCTGGCTTTTGGAGGAGCTGAGATCTGGACCTCAGCTTTTTGCTTGAGCACATCTGTAAATGGCCCAGGTGTTGCAAAAATGTCCTTTCATCCGTGCTTTTTTGGAGGGCATATGCTGATCAGGATTAGATTACACTGAATGTAAACATAGACTTTCAATTTGCTCTTGCTGGACAATTTTGGAAATTCAGTTGAGTTAAAAAAGGCTAAAGAAAACTTTTTAATGAGATCTAGTTTTGTGACTTATGGTGAAGGCTTGCAAAAAAAATTACTACTTTGTAAACTTTGGTTAGATTTTCCATTAGGTGGTCTGGAGTAACTTGGTCTTGACACAATCATGTCCTGGTTCATATGTTAGGCACCGAGACCTGACCTGATGGGATGGCTTGTAACAGGAGGGATTTTAAAATATCTGGTAGACAACAGGAGTCATTGTGCTTATGATAAAGCACCTGTGCATGGGATGGGCTTCCAGGTGTGCTCATTTTGTAATCCAGTTTTTAAGAGGCAAAAGCTGAAAGCTAAATTGCTGTAGGAAGGTAGAAGTGGAGGCTGAGACAGGGAGCACCCATCTCATGCTAGACAGCAGAATTGTGTGCTGCTGTTATGATGTGCCAGAACTGGCAGTCCCTCTGGGGCTGCAGGACACAGGTAAAATGTTTCTGTGCCATACGAGAGAAAGAAGAACGACTGGAGTGGAAAAAACACGCAGGAGCACCAGCCATTCCCAGCCTGGGGCAGACACTCCTGCTTCACAGTGTCTCTTCCTCTCCAGGGGATTAAGTACTACAAAAGCACAGGTAATGTAATGCTGCTGTAGATTTTTCTGCCCTTTACATACAACCTAGCACGGGCTGGTGCAATCAAGAGAAGCACAACGTAGACAGCCCTATGAAAAAGGAGAGAAAAAAAAATAATCAACACCTTGAAGGAAATAAACTTGAAAGATGTTGGCTGCAGCTTCCCACCTGCGTGTATTTCTCATTCACCTTTGGGGTATCTCTTTCCACACCTTTTATTTGCTCCAAGACTGCTGTACCTGCAGTAGTTGCACCGTGCAAATGTGGATCGATGTGGTTAAATCACAGAACTCAGGCAGATGCCCTCTCACTCATTAGCCTGCACCACTGCACTCACTGGTAGTCCAGAATACCTGTTGGATGCTCGCTGTTAGTGGAGCATTACAGTAAAAACATCAACATCTTTCCTGGGAGATACAGTAGCAAACATTTACAGCATTTTCAGAAAGACTTTTGCTAAGCTGTGCTCTGTTCCTTATGAAATATCATCTATTTTGACTTTCTCAGGGAACAAAAGGAGATAAATTTCTGGTCTGCTTGCAGACTTCAGATGTGGGAGATCCCAATGGACATCGAGAAAGTTACTTGCGCAGGCAAGTATTGCAGCACCAGGGGCCAGCATTGTCAGGCTGCTCATAAGAGCAAGGAGTGGTCTAAGAAAATTTTCAGTAATATTGTGCTAGTCAGATATAATGGTGATTTCACCAAGCTCTTTGTGATATGTTTCTTTCAGGACTATGCCCCTTTACACTGCCACCAACTTACTTATTTCCATTTCAGTCAAATCCTCCTTGTCCTTAATCCCACTACAGTTTCAAAATATAATAGACAAATATGTAAAGCTTCTGTTTCTCTAGCTGAAAAAGTGTGCATTTTATTTACAGCGCTTTCTATTTCTTTTAATATGTCACCATAACTCTATATAACACCTTCCCAACTAATTTCCCCTCAATAATTTCTGGTGGTTTCAGCTACCTCCACCAGAAAAATCCTCCAACTTAAACTGATCCGAATCTAAAACAGCATTACTTGCCTCTAGATATGTCCATTTAATATATCCAATAGAAGCAGCCAACTGCTGTTCTCAAAAGACTATCTGACAGATTCTATTCACTTTCAAAGTAGCTCTCCATGGTTTGAATAATTATCTTTCATTTCCCCCTTTCTGACACTTTTCAATGATTTGTTGACATCTGAAGAGATATGTGCAATCTCACAAGAGGCAGCTGGACTTTCTACCCAAAAGATACAAATACAAAAAGGATTCCCATACAGAATTTGAAATAACTATGTTCTTTGCAAATGGAAGACTAAATCTGCATTTTAATGGGACATGTTTTTAAAAAGCGGAATTCATGAATAACCCTATGAGTTTTAACTTTTTCACTGCCAGTGACAAATCAGAACTACCCCTGTGAAGAAATCCTACCTTCCCTTTGTCCGGTTTACTTTCCCAGCATTCGCTGCCGCAGTGGCTGGAGCTTTCCTGCAACACCTTTCTTGCCCTCTCAACATAAAGCTCAGGAAGCAGCTCTCGTGCCTGGCATTTGGGTCCTTTGTCAGCTACCCGGGTTTGGAAAACAAGCCTATCCCCACTGGCGTCTGTGTGCAGCCAAAATCACATGAAGCCCACAAATAAGTAATACACCTACCGAGTTAACCAACCCCCATTACAGGAGTACATGGGCACTCTCCAAACCCAACAGAATTTATGCTTACACCGGCTGTCTGAATTCTTGTTTCCATTTTACAGATGGAAAACAGAGGCAGAAAGAGTGCAGGATTCAATGCCTCACCCAGGATCATGCAGCAAGCCAAAATTTGATGCCTGTTTGTGAACATCCATCCATTACTGGATACTTTACCCATTACTGGTTATGCTTTGTCTGCATAACCCTTTTGCTTACTTGCGCTGCGACATGATAAAATGTCCCTGGCAGGAATGGACTTTATCCCCTCTTCCCTCCTGAACAGTGTATGGAAAAGATAGCATTAAGCAACAAGTTCTGTGTTTTGTTCTCAAGTTATAAAGTGTTGTGTTTATTCTCTTTGACTCCCAATGGATTAATTCCTTGGGGTACAAAAGAGGACACACAAAACCTTTTTCTCCGTATGGCTTCTCTCTTTCAGTGATGCTGACATCAAACAGGCCTCTGAGACGTGTGGGAGCAACAGCCCAGGAAAGGTTGGCTGGAGCGTACATAGCTGCTGGAGGGCCCAGTCCAGCCCTGTTTCGTTTAATAAAAGTCTCCCTTTGTTGGAGGGCCGCTACCCAGCACCCTGACTTGGTGCCTCACTTGCCCATCCTGGGCAGTGCCCGCAGCGTGAGGAATGTGCCGCAGGAGTGGAGGGGAACACAACGCAGGGAACAGCTAAAAAGTAAATGCCGAAAAAGAGGTGGGCTGAAGGAAAGAGGAGAGGCTGAGGCGCGCTGGCAGGAGGACAGAGGCAGCAGCACAGCACCCTGCAGCTTCGAGCAATGTTTTGGGAAGCCCTCCGTTATCCTGACCAACACCCCGGTCTCTCTACGATTTGGAAGCACACAAAGGAGTAAGCAGGAGGCGAGATTTCAGGGCATTCCTGGAAATTCCCACATTGTGGAATACTATCTTACGCCATGACCCAACAGCGAACCGAGCAACCGAGTGAAAAACCCACTCGGTCTTTAGCCGCGGCTACCAAAGGCGGTGTCCGCACCGCCATGCGATGTGAAGTCGGAGTCCCGGCTCTCACAGCTTGCTTCCCCGGCGTGGCTCAGGGTGGATGAGGGAGCCCCCGTGCCTCGCAGGGAGCTCCAGGTCTGAAGGACCTGCCCCTCGCCCCCGCGAGCACCTTGCCCGGGGCAGCAGCCGGGAACGCCGGGACGCGCTGCCGGCAAGCGAGGGGCCGCTCCTCCCCACCGAGACGGGCAGCCAGGAGCCCCTCGCTCCCTTTAAGGCCCCGACACAGCGCGGGGCGGGGCGGGGCGGGAGGGGCCGCCGCGCAGCGCCCCGCGCCGCCCCGCGCCGCAGCGCCGCCTGCCGGCCCCGCGGCGGCCTGGCGCGGTGTGGGGGAGAGGCGGGCCGCGCTGCGGGGCGGCAAGGCCCGGCAAGGGCCCCCCCGCCTCGGCCGGCGGGCTCGGCGCAGGCGGGGCGGGAGGCGTCGGTCCGGGGGAGGCGCTGCCGCCCCTGCCGCGGTGAGGCAGGCGGCCGGCGTGTTCCCCTTGCCCGGCCAAAGAGCCAGTTCCCCTGCGGCGGGGGTCTGCCGCGTGGGCGCTAATTGAAAGGAGAAGTAATTCAGCGTCCTGAAGGGATGGTGCTGAGGGGCCGAGTCATTACGGCAGTAATTGTCGGTGGCATTTACAATTTTAATACTCAGCTCCCGTAAATAAAGCCTGGTCATGTAAAGTGTACTACTTTCATGTATAACAAATGCCAGGCTACTTATTTACATACATTGAATTGTAGAGCAAGCTGAGCAAATGGATCAAGACGACAGATACCGCAGACGCCCGCCTCTGCTCTGAAGTGGATTCCCTGCTCGCGGGGCCAAACACAGCCCCCCCAGTGCCAGGGTGGGAGCTGCTCCTCATCTGCTGGGACCACGCACCTCTACACCCGCTGAATTATGCGGGTCCTCGCTTCGCTTCCTGAAGGTCCTTGGTTAACATCGCTGTGCATTGCTTAAGTGCCAGCATCGACTGCATAAATGTTGATCGTGGGGGAAAAATGTAAAGAAAAGAATAAAGAAAGAGATGTCCTATCTAAATAAAACAGAGGTGGAAACCTGGTATGACATTTTCTTGCCATTGCAAGTATCTAGTTTAAAATAAATTAATTTTCCAGGCAGTAGCACCAAGACAGACAATTGCACCATTTGGCTGTAGATGCCACATAGCATAATTCTTCTTGTTCAGTCAATGCACACTCTAAAACCAATACAGTTGCAAAGCAAAAGTCTGGGCCCAGCAAAAATGGGCCTAGACCTTAATCCTGATGTGTGAGACCCCAGAAACCCTCAGTTTGTTCCCTGCAGGTGTTATTTGTCGAAAGCTGCAGGGACCACTTAGAAGACTGTACTTTCACCTGTATCTGCCCACACTGACTTCGTCAAACAGTTTTGCCAAACATTTTGCTTTAGTGGCCCTCCAGCTTGCCCTGGAGGTGCTTCTTGCTCCAGTAGAAAGATGTAAGACTTAGCTTGTCTGTCTCTATAGTTGTGGCCTCAGCCCTCAGGCCCATCAGGGCTGGGTCCAGAGCAACCGACTCATCCAGGCACAGCAAAACTGAAGGACATCCTTGCACGCTCAGCCTGCCTTTCATTTGCAGTTTACCCTGAACTCCCGAGGAAAAGGGATGTTATAACCAGAATTTGTCGGCCCACGTGGCCTTTGGAGCTATCGACCAATTTCAGCCAAACATGACACTGGCACTACACGCAGATTCTACGTTTTTGCAAGTTTTTGTGAAAATCAGAAGCAGGCAGTGCTCTCAAAAGCGTGCTTTCTGCTGAGCGACGGAGGCAAAAGCCAGCCCCCTGCCCATGCCAGGAGGTGCCAGCCGGGCAGCGGCTCACAGATTCTGCCAGGTCCTTGCCTGAGGGCAAGAGGGGGGCACATGGGTGCCCGTACCGCCCATAACTAGCAAGGACCACTACTCATTGTCTTTCCTGGCTTCCTCAGCCCACAGCAACTAGAAAAAACCAAATTACATTTTGTCTTCTCCTTCAGTAAGCACGGGGACAGGTTAAAAGTTCGTGTGTTGCTTTTCCAAATCCTCTGTCAAACTTCACGTAAAGGCTTTAAGACTATAAACATTTCTCAGAGACAGTCAATATACTACTACTGTGGAGTTAAGCACAATTCTCTCCAGGACAAGACAGGAGCCTAAACAGTGTAAATGCTTTTATTGCACCTAATTTTATCTCTGTGTGTGTCTCATTACTGTGTGGTAGCTTGTTTCACGCAAGCAATTGCTGGTTTCCAGAAAAACAAGAGGACCTGTGGTGTCTGCGTCGAAGGTATTCCTCAGAGAATGAGAAATCTCCAGTGGAGAAAGAGGTGGGTTCTTGTTAAGCACTGGAAATAGGCTGAAATGTAAATGTGTATTCCTTTCTGCAACGTGCCTAATTGCCCATAAATGTCATTAAGTCGAGAAATGTTTTCCACCAAATTAACTTTGACTCGTGATGTCTAATTAGCTGGAGATGCTGAAAGATAACAACTTATCAGTCACTGTTTAAGAAAACATACTTAATGGTTGACTTTTTTGTTAGCAGCCATGTTGAACCAGGTATTGCAGCTGTCAAAACGGAGCATTATCAGAGCAATTAAGGACAATACCTCGGTGCAGCTTCCTACTAAGAAAATTTGACAGCTCATTCGCAGGCACGGAGTGCAGTTGAGCCTAAACTTTCTGTGAATTGATTTTTCATTGCACAGAAGCAACCATAAATTTTACATTCCCCCCCCCCCCCCCCCCCCCGGAGTGTGGTATGTGTAAGCTTTGCTTATGTAACTCTCTTTTCCCACTCACCTACAATCAAGGTCTCCAAAAGCAAATGCTTTACCATCAGAGTTTTCGCAAGGTGGTATTCAATTCTCCAAAGTAAAGGAAGCAATGGGGAAGGGATGGCTAAATCCTCATCTTTTACTGTTCAAATCTGTAGTTGTGTACATCCTTTTATCTTTTACTGAAGGTAAGCTTTTCTGTGAGGAAGGTCAGTGCCCACTGCATATATGGGGGGCTGGCACTGAGGATGGAAAGCCTGAGTTCCTGGTGCATCACCCAGAATGTATTTAACAAGGTTATGCTGCAAAATGGAAACCTTACATCACAAGATAACATCAAGCTCTCAGAATTGCCTTCCTCTTAGATGCAGAATCTCTCATAAGAGCTTCTGGGTTCCCTTCTCCCGAGTTTATTTCATACTGCCTTCGCACACAGCTGTTTATTCAAATTCTTCACTATAATATGTGCCCCTTCCTATTCACTGGTTTTCGCTTTCTGCCAAATAACTTTCAAGCTTTCTGACTTCTTTCTCAGACCTGCTGTAAATCAGCACAGCTCCACCACAGCCAATATATCTTTAATTACTTATGCACAATGAGCACATGCTTCTTAAAATATAGTGGTACTCTTTAGTATCTACAAGATTATCATCCTTATAATCTATTGGATTATTATCCATTAGGAGATTTTAACACTGATTTCCGCCACTGGCTTTTTAGCCCATCACACTAGTGGTACACACTTCTCTCCATGCCTTCCCTCTCCTTTCCTAAAACATGCTGTAACCCATCCAGGTGCTAATAGCTCTACAGTAAAAAGAACTGTCTAAGTTTCCCTCCAAAAAGTGATTTTAACCAAACCCCCACTTTTCTCCTTAAATTGTGTGTGGCCTTGTTCTGTTTAATACTCTATCTAACAGGATGTGTTGGAGGAAAAATAGAAATAAAATCTATGCAAGTGGAGAGGGAAATGCATTAATAATCTCCACAGTTAGGTTATAAATTAGAATTATATTTCTTCTAGCCTGGGAGGTTATTTTAATCTCAACACTATGAACATTTCTCATGGCCCATTGCACATATGCCACCCACCAAGGACATTGAATCCGTGTTGTAAAGAAGATGCTGACCTCCAGAAAAGGTTCCGTAGTTCAAGCTTACGGTGTCAAAATAGGAACAGATCCTATCCGACAGAGGCAGGGCTATGATTTCTGACTATTCTTGTTTTATCCCAGTGGGTTGTACTGTAGGGTATCAAAGGCCAGGGAGTTGCAAAGTGATCTACGGGATGCAGCCACTGGTCTGTTCGTGGAAGTGGAAGGTGCGCAGCTAAACCCTCGCATGGGTGATTTGCAAACTCTGAACTGTTTAGGATGAAATTAAGCACACGTATAGACACTTCAGTATATGGTACTGTGTTATATTGTGATACATTGCAATTATCTGCTCTCTATTACCCACTTCCTTTGAGAAGGCTCCTTTACAGTACTGGTATATTGTATTACTTCTTCCTGCAACAATTATTTGTGCCTGGCAAAGGAAGTCATTTAGTGGGTCATCTCCCTCCAACCTTTACTCCTTGAGGAGGGGAGCTGGATTATTTGGCAGTGCACACCCCGAGCCCTCCTCCACACAGCAAGCTTTTCTTCTAGGCAGCCTTCAGTGGAGCAGCCACCAGCCACCTCCACCAGCAAGTCGACAGCCCCGTGCTCCTGTGACAGTCCAGTACCGCTACTCACACGCCAACTTTGAGGGTTTTTTTCCCTTTTGTCTCCTTGCTTGACACCTGCTCGTCCCGCTCATTCTGGAACCTGTTGTTTCTGATTTATTTTTTTTCAGCCTTGTTTCCCCTTCGATGTATTTCCCTTGCCCCAGTGGCTGTCTGTACGAAATATCCCCTTTTCTGCCAGCTGAGCAAGCTTTGTTCGAAGCCAGACAAAAGCTCTCCATCACTGTCCTTGTTATGCGGGGGCCTACACAGTAGGTAGCTGCCACGCCAAGTACTAACGTGTGATAAAGTTTCCATGCGGGAGTTTTCCCTTTCAGAGTCTTTCCCTCTACTTCTCAAAAGCAGCAGTCAGCAATGTCTATCCACCAGTATTTTCCCACAGTTAATTCATTATTTTAATTTTAAACTGAGCCAAAATACTCTCTTTGGTCTTGGGTGAAAGGTAAGATAGGACATGTAGATCAAGGAGTACCGTTTTCTTCTAAAGTTAGGGCCAAAGACATTACTTTATACTGGGATTATCTAAAACTTAGGGAGTCTTGAACCAGGGTTTTTATTTCAAAACCATTCTATATAATTTCATTTTCCAGAAAAAAAGTGAAGTCTCTGATGATCTGTTTGCAACTGGTCCTACAGGTGGGTTGGAAAAATCAATACATCATCACCTTTATTTGTCTGCATAATGTAAAAAGTCTTTAAAGTATTTCTCTCTCATTTCCTCATAGTAAGTTACCATTTACAGAAGATCTGCATATTCATCCATTGTTTAATGCTCGCAGGATCCTCACATGTCCAGCATTTTGTTTTAAGTGGGCACACATTTACAAATGACCCTACTGCGCGTGCCACCCTGTGCAGAAGTGGGTCCCACAGAGCAGCTGCTCTGAAATCCACAGAAACAGCAAACACGACTTTGGGGCAGGAAAGAAAATAATAGGTCCGATCAGTCTGCTCCCCCACTTCCATTTACAAGGGTAAGTTGGTTACTCTGACGCCTACTCGGGACACTAAGGTTAACATGTCTATGAAACCCTCACACAAACAAAATTGCTTAAGGGCTTTTGAGCCAAAAATACTCCAGAGCGCAGAATCCCCTCAAGTCATGAGGAAATATTTGGTTTTACACTGAGTCAGCTTGCCACACAAGATAATTTAATGGCATGCCATGTAAAGAGTAACAGCCATTGACCCAGGGACATACAAGCTTTAACTGTTATCTCCCAGTAAAAAAACCATGTGCCACTTGTCAGGAGACTGATTGAAGAAGCTGTTCAGCTCTTAACAGCTCAACAGTGTGAAGTATCTGCGTGGAGGCTGGGGAGATGGAAGTCAGAAACAAAGCGTTGAAGATTTTGTTCAAAGCAACTTATAGGCACTTACAAAGCTGATATTTCCAATGGGGTTATAATAATCACAACTTTCTGCTAGGGCTGGACACTATAGAAACCTATGGGGTATTTCTTGTCTGATGCAAGGGATGCCTTGCAATCAAGGCAAAACATACTCAGGTAAAACTGGTACAAACTGTACTAACATGGAGTGTAAAATGTATTAGAAATCATGCCAGACCTTCTGAGGAAATGGATTTTTTTTCAGAATTATGTGAATTAGGTAAAATTTTGTTACAACTTCGAGCATAGGAGCGAATTTTTCCCTTTTAACTTGCTCCAGTGAAAGAGTTTAAAGAGAGTTCTTCTTTCTTCAAGCCTCATCACACTGTGTCATTTGAAAACATACAGTTAGAGAAACAGACACAACTGCCTATGTACTGAAATACTGTCAAGGACTCCAGGGGTGTTCACGGTCTGGACTGTGCTTCATTTGGGCTTCGCCTCATTGCTTCTGGGTTTGGAGTACTACGTTTTCTTGGGACTTCTGATCAGTCCGTCACACTGAATCTGACAGGTCTGTGTGGTCTCGGGTTCATTCACATTATGGATACATTTGGAAAACAAGTCACTATACACTGCCCATGGCACTCAAATAAAAAATGCCCTCTACTTTAAAAACATTGCTGGGGCAAAAAAAAGTTTAGCAGAAAATCCCGTACTGCGGAATTTTAGATACTGTACGCAACACAACGCAAAAATATTCACAGCTACAGTTCCCCTTGCAAACCATTTTAAAATGAACAGTGATACAGGAGGCAGCATTTGGAGACTTGGATTAGAAGTGGTATCATGGTCACAGGGACAGCTTCCACAGTAAGTTTCAGTCCAAAGAAAAATGCTGACTTATGACCTGCTAAAACTAAACATCTTTTATGGGCTTATCTATGATTCTCTTCTCTAACTGGAAACTTGCTGCTTAACATAGCAAGATGAAAAATAATAGAACGTACCTTGTAAAACAGCCAGTGGCTTAAGTTACACATCCCAAACACAGCTTTTGCATCGTTTTAAAATTATCTAATTTGAAAGCCCAGCAAACTAATTATTTTTTTGACCTCCATTGCCTTTCATATCAGTATTTGGGCAATACAGACGGATGATATTTAAGTTTACATTGTACTGTAATCGTTGCCACAGCTCTCACAACAGAGCAGGTTAATAGGGAGGACACGGGGAAGAGAAAAGGCAGCAGCCAATTCAGAGACAGGGGAAATGAAATTCTTCCCAGCTCTCCAGCAAACAGCTATCTCCTTCGCTGACTTTCAGCGCGCAGACTTAAACCCATCACTTAATCTGACCGCGGCGAGCTGGAAAGGCTTATTCGCTCGCCGATGATACCTGTTGACCGGTTTCTCTCCCTCTCAGTTTCAAATCCTCTGTTGCTGTCAGCGACACATGCTTTCCTGCTCATCTGGGGTGGCCCAGCCTCATTAGCAAAGGATTTTGTGCATGTTAGTTAATTGAGCCCCATTCCCGCCACCTGCCACTCGCGAGCCTCATCTGCGCACTAACTGCTTCTAATTGTCATCATACGGCCGGCGCGCCGCAACAACTTGAGAACAGACCCGTAGCAGCACGCACCGGGCAGGGCTCTCCCGTGATCTGGGGAACGGCGGTGCGGCAAGCGGTGGCGAGTGTAACAATTTATCAGGGGACCAGATGTTTCGAGAGGAAAGGCACCTTGTGCTAACATCAGGTGCTAAGGCTTTGATGTTTATTATCATGTCAGATGCTAAGTCGAGCCGCATCTCGCCGGTAAGGTGACTTGATAAATGGATTGGCGCTAGCCTCTCCACCGCCTTATTGACGACGGAGATATAAACGGGGGGGAGCGAGTACGATGATTTAAACATATGTGAAGTTTTGCAGCTCATTAATCTACAGTGTAAATCCCACAGCAGAAGTCCCATCACTCGCTAGGACTAGACAGGACAAAGCACGAAGAAAAAGGTATTCCGGAGGGATGAGGCTGTGAGAGGGAGTGGACAAATTGACCTACTATGTTTTTGACGTCTCCAGCATTTATGCATAAACTGGTGCTGCTGGGCATTTTGTTCTGAGCAAATACAAAACGGATGCAGTCTCTAATCTTGGAGGGTCCAGCAGTGTAAGTGGGAAGTTCCCGGTTTCCACAGACCTCTTAAATATACAGGCTGTCCACAAGTTGTAAACCAGTTCCCTGTCCTGAGCAGTGGTGATCTTAAAAGAGCAGAAGAAAATTACAATGGTCTTAAAAAAGCAGATAAATGACAATAGTAAATAATGTCAAAGAGAAAACCAGATAAATGACAATAGTAAATAATGTCAAAAAGAAAACCAGGGCAAAATTCATGAGCTTTTCTGTGCACGGCACATTAGTCTCATTAGTTGTAAAAGAGTTTTCCTGTACCACATGCCAGATATACTGTGAATGTGTTCTGAGATTTTTTTTTTTACAGAATACTCAGGTATCGTAAAAACCAGGCTATTTCTGAGCTACATCTGTAAACACAAGGGCGTACATTCTGATTATGTGAAAACCTGATTTAAACATCGATAAACTCTGCCATCTGATACTCAGTTGCAGCACAGTGTCAGGCCTTGAGATCCATACTGAACACGCTGAAGCTGGGACCACCTCATAATGATCCCACAATGCCCCATCCACCCGTTGGGATCGATTTCTTTCCACCAGCTGCCCTCCGTGCCTGGTCTCAGGGTTTTCCCTGGATCCTGGTCCTGGATTCTCCATGGACACCCTTCACCTGAGAAAACAAGGGAATTCTCCCACAAAACAGACATTAAAGCAGTAGTGAGACAATTGTTCTCTCAGGAATAACCTTCTCACAGCAGCATACCCTGCAATACAATTTTCTCCTTCAGGCTCCTTCTTCCAAGCCTCTGCTCCCTACTGCAGATGGCTTCCAGGTGCTGACCACAGACTTCAGGGCACTCCCTACACCCCCCCCCGCCCCCTTCCCTCCTGCCCTTGGCCACCTTTTGCTGGGTTAAGCCATTGACCAGTGAGGCTGTGCAGGGTCCATCCTCGGTTTTCAAGACCTACCTGAGCAAAGCCCTGAGCAGCCGAGTCTGATCCCAGAGCTGGCCCTGCTTGGGGCAGGGGTTGGACCAGAGACCTCCTGAAATCTTTCCAAACTAAATTAAACCCTCTGATAAAACCCACCCAGGACGTTACAAGCCAGGCAGGCCCCTGTATGCAAAATTCAGTGAAGGATTCAGGGCAAAAAACTATTGTGAGCCATCAATCTTCAGGGGGGCTGGCAGTCCTAGAGATGGGGGCATCTCACCTTACTTGAACCTCTTGAAGGTTCAGCACCTGCACTGTCTGCAGTTGTCCTCCACAGTCAGTGGAAGAACTGGGCACCACTGGACCATGATCCGCCCTGTGTGTCTCAAGCCCCTGCTTTAAGACAGGATAAATATCTCTCTGGCAGAGCAGGTCTTTTTCCAAGACTGCATCAAGCAGTGTATGCAACCAGCTCAGGGTGGAAGTACAGCAAAGCAAAACTGCAAGGGATTTTAGAAATGGTGCTTGAGCTCTCTCACAAGTTTTACTTCCTGTCTTTTTCTTTTGCAGTGGAGAAGTGCAGACAAATTCTGAAAATCAATTCTGCTGGCTCATTTTACTAACAAACCCCCCACATTTCTTAGATGATAATCAGGGACGAAAACAATAACAGTCAAGGATATGATCTGCAGGGGAGGGTGATGCTCTTAAGACATAACTCCAGTTGATGTGGTAGCTTAAAACACAGTAGTTAAGTAAGAATGAACTGTGCTGGTGATCTCAAACACTAGCTTGATTTCCAGATGTGCTAAGGTAAACGGAGTGTTACATAAGTCCCCCTTGCACCTTAAAAAAATCAGACAGCTTTTATTTAGGCATCAAAATATGAGCAATTTCAGTGCTTCATTTTGTGCACCCAGGAGTAAGAAGTAATCCCTGTGACAGACCCCAGTTGTACAGTCACAGCGCAATCTTCCCTGGCTCATGCCAGCCCAGGTTTTCAGAAAAGATCAGGGCTGAACGAGAACATCTCTTACTGGATAGTCTTTGAACATCATACTATATTAGCCTTTTCTTCCTTTTTCTTTTTACATCTGTTTCTATAGACACCCATACCAGCAATGAAGCAATGCTGCTTCAGGCTTCAATTCATACTGATTCACAAATGCCCGCCACTGATCCCTCAGTAAATAGAACTGCAGTCCCTTCAATGCAAAAGATCTAAAGAAATTGCCTTTTAAGTTGCAGACCTAAAGCTGGCCCATCACAATGCTTTTTCTTGATGCCTTGCCTAGGATTTCTCTTTATTTTCCTTTTGTGGTTTTGTTTACTCAGTTAAAGATTATCCTGACAAAGGAAAAGAAAGAGATTTTATTTTTAGAAACATTTTAATTTTTTTTAGGATAGGAATGGATGTATCATTTTGTGCCTGAAGAGTGTACTCACTGTATACTATCCTCTGGTGCAAACACAGTGTCAAAAAGACTACTGGGATGCTTTTAAGCCTCTTGATAAACTTCTACAGGAGAAAGATTTAAAATGGTGAAGCCAAAAACTGTTTTTATACCAAAACTTTCCTAAAATGTTTAACTCTTTGCAGTGTGGTGCTTAGATACAGCAATAAGCAACTAAAAGATCTGTATGGGTAATCTATCTATCCTGCATGTCACAAAACAATAAATATTATGTCATAAAAAGTCTGAATTTTTCCATGTTACACTAACAGCCACAAAGAGTGTTAGCTCAGTTTGGCTTCTGCAGGCAACAGCAACACGAGAAAGGAATTTAACACCGTGAAATGCCTCTGTAACAGGCAGCGCAGAACTGAGTGGGGTGCCACTGATTATTAGCATCACTCTGCTGCCTGAAATTCTGGCAGGTTTTCCAGAACACTAACATCTCTCTCTCAAATATTTTGATCACCTTAGAGAATATAGTTTTTTAAAAGAAATTAAGAAACTGATGTTCTAAGAGAGTGCTAGATGTACAGAGTGTTAGTTCATTCTGATTTCTTTTCTGCTATATCACAGAGCTCATATCAGCAGTAACAAGCCACGCTTTGTATGCACTAACTCTGTAGTGGAATTATCTTTTTTTTTTTAAAAAAGAGCTTTGAGTGAAGTCTTAAACTCCAAAAGAAGAACTCTCCCCTAACTGCAGAGCTTAGTGTAAATGCATAATCCTTGATATACGTGATCTTTTTGTCCCCTGGCCTGTGAACCAGAGGCTGGGGCTTTGCTGCTCTGGAGATGTGGCAGACTTCAGAAGAAGAATGGCAGTTTGACACCATACTGTCACAGTGAAAGCGGGTCCTTCATGTGACCCAGGCTTGGAGGCTGATGCTCTGTACCCAATAACAGCTGAAGCTGCATCTGCCACGTTTCGTGGGCCCGCCACACCATGCTGTGTGACCAGCTGCCTCTGTTTACGCTCGGCCCCTCGCAGCCTTCTGGCCGGGCTGCAACCAGCCGCAGCCCCGTGCTCCGGCGCAGGGCTTCAGATGTCGACGTGCGCCAGTCGCGGCACCGCAGGACGCCCAGCGCATCGGCAAGGCTGGGAAAAGGTCTGCCGGCTCCGCGAGCTGTAAAGCGGAGCCGGCGAAGCATCGTAGTCGGTGGACTCTTTGCACGGGGGAAGTCGGGCTGAAAGCTCTCTAGCAGGGAAAAGGAGTGAGGCTCTGGGAGAGCCGCTGAAGACAATCACCTTAAAACCTCTTTTTATTAAAAATAAATCATCTGTGCTGCTCTGCAACAGCGTAGGCTTAATCAAATCAGATGGCGTTCTGCGCGTCCTACAAATCGCGATAGCTAACACCACTTCCTTCAGGCCAGCTTGCCATACAGCAGGTGTGTGCTCAAGATGACACAGAAATCCCCGATGTGGCAGGGCAGTAAGTCTTTATCACGAGCACGGTAAACGCCTCCTCCCCACCTCTTTGGAGAGGAAGGGAAAGGGCCCGATCCTGCCATTTCAATATCACAAGAGGAATTTGCGGGATCAGGCCCAGGTATCTTCCCATCTACCGAGAAAACAAAGCGATCGCACTTCATCAATCCCCCCGCTGATTGCTGCCATGACACATCACGTCCTGTTCATCCCTTAAAGATGGCCCTGCAACCACAGGCAGCAATCCCTGCGACAGAAAATAATTTTGTCTTCAACAATGAGTTTCAAAGCAGTAATAAAATTGGCACTGTAATAAGAAAGTGCTAGACCTAAAGGCATGGGATGAGCCTCCCAGGAGGCAGGTCCTGGCGCTGCCCGGCTCAGTGTGCTCTCAGTGCTCCTGGGCTTGGTCAAGACCATCAGTTGATGTGCAACTGGTACAGCCCTCCTGTGAGAAAAACAGTGCTGCACTGCGCGTAACTCGGTCCCCGCAGCTTGACTGCAGACAGCACTGACTCCTGAGCCTCTGCCTTTGAGAAAAGTTTAATTAGTCTTGATTACTGCTTTTACCTAAATGGAAACAAAAAAAAGCACAAAACATAGCAGAGCTTCCTTCAAGTCTTCCTTTATGCATGACAGCAAAACTTCTGTCCCGGTCACAAGTACCTCTCTGAGCAAAATACCATGGACAATTTGGAGATTCTTTCTTTGACAGTGATCTGAAAAGACTTTTTCAAAATAAAAATGCTTCTTCCAATATAAAGTAACTACTCCCACAGTCTTAGCTTCTCCTACTCCTTTCCTACCATTTCTCAGTTTAAAAATTATTCTGATGCTGAAGAATTACAATTGAGAGCAGGCAGAATCGAGTATGCTGCTAATTTTTGCTTCTTTCTCCTGCTAGATTATTGAAGACAGCAGTCTAAGAATGATTAAGGGACACCGAACTAAATTCCTGTTCTCCATAGCTAGGCAAAGTATATAAAGAAAAGGAAGCTTGATCCTTGGTAATTCACCAGCATAACAGACATTTAAGGTAAATGCTACCACTCCTACACCAAAGATGCAATTAAGTAGGCTGTCAATATGAATGCGAACAGCAGTCAAGCACCTAAACAGTTTTAAACATGTTATGGAAAAAGTTGTCACTAGAAATCCTGTTCACAGCTCTAAAGTCAGTGAGTAGGACACCCTAAGGGAAGACCTTAGCCCTGCATCTCTCATGTTGAGCGGTACCCACTGTCAGTCTGGAAGGAGGACAACTCCACCCCCCAGAATTAGAGCTGCCTGAATTACAGCCCACCCACAGATAAAACCAAGGACAGCAGTGATGGTCCCTTACCCAGAACACTCCCTCCCGACCCAGGACACCCCGAGACAGTTCCCTTTGCAAGGGAAAGGGATGAGGTTGCACCTCTTCTAGCCGCTGAGTGCAAGCTCGAGCCACCAGGAGCTGCCGTGTCCTGAACAGTCTCCTCGGCACTCAGTGGGGCAGTCGATAGCCTGCTCTGCGCAACACACACATATGCATTGGCAGGGGGACAGAAGGGTGTTTTCTCGGTACAGTTACAGCATTTGGGACAGGAGAAACTAGGATATCTTTCCCTGCTCTACTTAATCTTTAAATAGTTTGTATTATTTATTTTCCTCCGCAGAATGCCTAAGTCTGGTCTTTTAGAAGGTGCGGTAGATGCTATTCACCTGGGACCCCAAGTTACTGGATTCCTGTTATTTTGAGAGGGCCATATTCATGATGTTCATGTATTGAGCACTTGTCACCACATGAAACAGAGATTCAGATATTTGTTTCTACCAGAATACACATTTAAACTGCTGCCAGCCTTCTCTTTAACAAAATATATTACTGCCCACTTTTCCTTTCACATGTCTAGCCCCAGTCTTGAAAGGCCTTACAGTACAGACCCAGGGTGAAAAGCCCTTGGGCACAAGTGGAAGTTAAACCAAATTGCTGGCTACTAGAAAAACAGCATTTGCAAGGAAAATAGTATCTATGCTCTGAGGAAGCCAGGTGAACCATGGCTAGGAAGTAAGACTGGTAGTGAATAATGGATTCATGAGTCTCAGCTCAACATGTCAGATTTAGCACAGAGGTTTGGGGACAGCATTGTCTGGATCAGAGCAGTGCTAGGCACAATTCTAAGCAGACATTTAGGCAACTCCAAGGCACCCTGATCATATAAGACTGTAAGTTTGGGAGCCTATGGGAGCAACTGGCACCCAAGACTTCAGGTGGTACAGGCTGCCCACGCTCTACTCAGACTGGTCTCTAGCCTGTTTGGTGAGACACTGGTGAGGATGGCAGGTACCCACAGTTGTCAGCTGTGCTCATGAAAATACAGAATTGCAGAGGCCTTGTGATGAAGAAAGCAAGCTAGATATATTAACAGATTAATTGAAGACCTTGCCTCACTTTCACCATTGACAAACACCTTCTGAGAGAAAAAGTTATCTAGGCTTTTTTCTAAGGGACATGGTTTAGTAGTGGACTTGGCAGTGTTAGGTTTACAGTTCGACTCGATGATCTTAAGGGTCTTCTTCAACCTAAATGGTTCTATGATTCTATAATAAAACACAGTTGAAAGTTTTGTTGAAAGTTTTGATTGTGCTCTTTGCATGATTACTGCAAAGTGTCATTCAGAAGTCTCCTCGAGGGTAAATCCTCGAGTCGTGCAAGCTGGCATTATTCCCTCAAGAATATGGCTATGAATATTTAAAAAGATTTAAAACTTTAAAAATATTTACAAACTCTTGAAGTCATCCACTCATAATTGTTGCACAAAAGCTAAGCAGCGGTATGCATTGGAAGGAGAAGTCAGGCATTATTGTAAAGGTTGCTGGTATTTTCCTGACACCAATCCACATTTTGCAGTAATGCTACAGCTTCCAGATGGCAAGGGAAGGCTGAACTTTGGCAATTAAATTCAGCACTGATTTCAAACATGGAAGGTCACCTTCAACCTTTCCTCCACCTAACCTTAAACTCCGGTGAAGAAAAAGAATGGGGAAAGCAGTTCTGTCTGCTCACATGTTTTGTTGGGGAAAAAGAAAAATATTCACAGCCTAAAATCTCAGCAAGGACAGAAATGGTAGCTGTAGCACAGAAACTAGCAGAGATCCAGCTGGAGCTTCACATCCTACAGATGCAAGGACAGCAGGAGTGGAAAATGCTGAACACTTCCGAGGATCTGATGTTAAACACGCCATGCTGGCAGAGCCTGCTTCCCTCTCATCATGTTTCTGTTTTTAACATCCACAACTGCTTTCTTTCAGATTCATATTCCACATAGAGCAAAGAAGCATCAGGCTGAATGAGTGCATGCAAAAGTTTGAATTTCTGGAAATCACTGCTCTTTAGCAGTAAGGAGTGAAGAGACGTGAAATTACCCAGTATACATTTTGAGGATTGAAACTGAATAATTTGAAATAGTCCATGAAGACATTTCCTAGAAGCAAATACACAGATGAGTGGGTCTCTCAAAAATTACCCCAGTAATTTGTACATGACAGCTAACTATTAATATGTAAATTGGTTTCCACCTAACCAGGGAATGGATCTTCCATTCAGAGTGAGCACCATTAAGGGTTACGTGGCATTACGACTGCTCAGTAAGTTTATGCACCTTTGTGAGGATGAGCTCATCAGCACAAGCCAAACTTCACTCACTCATACTGATGAGTGCCTGGGCACCAAAATCCAACTTTACCTGAATTACTACCCTGTTTTCTGTCAGACCAGCGGCTCGTTCATGCTCAGTAGTCATGTCATTCACACTTCCAGTGGAGAATCCACCTGTGCTTTCGGAACTGTTGCTCACATCATGTGTGCTGGGCTGATGCTTCCAGCCCCATGCAGGCAGTTGGGATTGTCTTATTGGAGTTCATGCGGCTGTTGCAACACATTATTGCAACATGCAAAGCTTCCTGTGGGTCTGACTTTCACAAACCAAACGCCTTCTGACCTCATATTGCTCCCTTTCAGACATTTTTTATTCAAACCATTCACACTCCGAGTTTCACTCCAACCTTGCTGACCTCTTTTGGTTAGCAAACTGTAATTCAGTTGCCACTATTTGTGGGTGGCAATGGTTGTCTGCCTGGTTTGTTTGGAATGGATCTTCTGTTTTCATTTCTTTCACTAAATCTCTACCCAGACTCTTAGCACTGATTTAGCCTCCAAAGGCAACACCCTGGCATTACAGCAACAAAATAATATTCACTTTCTCTTTGCAATCAGATTAAAATTGTTACATTTCATATTTACATGCTGTGCAGAGCTCCTCTGACATATGTAAAGCATTTCATAGCTCCTTCATTCTCCCAAGTACCCATGGCTTGTAGATACAGAAGGAAGCACTATTTCAAAATATTTCTTTTCAGATGTTTTTGAAAAAGCTTCAGATCTAAGAGGATTTTTAACTGCTACAGTCTGCTGTTCCAGGTATTTTCTTATTTTGTTTTCATATCTGACATCTTGCATGGAAAAAGAAAAAAAAATCACCCATAAAATCTGAGATGTCTGCACCATTCAGTGCTCAGACCATTGCAGAGCACAAGAATTGTTCCAACTGGCTAACACAAAAACCTGTTCCAAGCTGCAGTTTCCTGTAGCAAGACTGAAATCCAACAACTTTTGATCTCTGTTTTCCAAAAACAAGCTGCCACACTATTCACAACAAGATACTATCGCAGAGATTTTTTGGAGAACGAAGCTTGTTTGCTTGCAGGCTGAAGGGAAGGACTGTTTGCAGTACAAGATAAATTTCCATAGGAGTGGTTCCAATGCCTTCAGATTTGCACCTGCCAACAGCTGAGCACCCAGATTAAAATGAAAGTGTTGAATTTGGTCTGTAAGATCTTTCGTGGATTGGGGCATTCCTCTTTGAAGGACAGTATGTTTTATCCGGGCCATGCTGACCCAGCTGCAATCCACTGAATCATTTGTATTGGAGCTACCAGGAAAGTATAAGGGCCTCTCAGCTTTGGTATCTGCTTCTCACTGGATCAGTGCTACAGCTTTGAATTCTGCATGTGGCAGAGCCCATCTATTTCAGTAAGCTCAGCTATGGGGAGAGAGGAGCTAAGGCCTCGTGGAGATATGTTCTTCTAAAGGTTTAAGCCGAAGGGCTGTATTATGCTTTTTAAAAACTCACTGTTTCAGTCAGGCTTTCTTAATGGTGTGTAACTGTAATAAGCTGCCAGAGAACTGGTATCTTTGCACCAGAATCCTTGCATACTATTTTAAATCATAAATTCCTAAAACAGCTATGCTCCTGCCAGTTCAAGAGATTTATTCTGACAAGTGAGGAAATGTCAAAACAGTAAATAAAAACTTCTATATCACTCCAATCACTCTGCAAAATCCTGGCCCATTGAATACAGTAGCAAAATTACCTGTCTTCCTACTAATGGGCCACACCTCAGTAAATGAGTGTTTTCACATGTTATATTCTATTCCGATTCTGAGGGCTTCTATTTTAATTAAACAGAGATTTTAGGAATGACCTCTAAACTTCCTGAAAAATCAACCATGCTGTCCTCCAGTTCAGCAATGACTTTCATATGATGCTTCTCATCTCCTGTAATAAATTCACAGATGGACCATCCTTGTCCTTCTAACGCCTAAGAATAACTTCTAAGTACTGTTCCCAGGGGATTTGATTTAGTTTACACACATCTGCTGAGATACGTGTCTTTGAGCCCAGATTAAGTCTTTGTTTGACTATATTTGAGCATTTGTGAAACTACTTGGCAAGAATGTCCGTATTTTATTCATTCAAAACATGTGCTGATTGTTGCCAGTGTGATCTGAACACCTCCAACAGAATTGTTGTCTTTCATTTCCAACCTATTCACAGGGAGAAGGAAACCAATCACAGAAAATGATCAGCTACATTAGCTCTAAAGCTGTGCTCCCCCAGAGTCGTCTTAAAAAAAAAAAAAAAAAAAGTTGTTCTGTTTTTGAGCAAATGCATTTCAGACTCAAATCTTTTCCTAACTAGACTAGTAACGTTTTGCTTTATTAGCCCCCCCATCTTAGTTTAATACCTGTTTTGCTCATTACTCTTTGACATGCTGTGTATCAGATGCGGGGTGTTTCAATTAAAGCATTTTATCTTTCATGGCAGAGGAAGGACTAGGAAACTGGAAAAACTAAGCTAGTGACTGGCTCTCCAGGAGTAAGGTGAGGATGCCAAGACTATGGATGTAGCTGACAAAAGCAAACATGTCTTACAAAGAGTACAGGATACTTCCAGCTACATCCCGGACTGCCTCAGCAACATACAACTTAAACCTTCCATTTTGAGTGTAAATCACTAGTCTGTCACACAGCAAGACGACAAAGCTGATGCCACTGAACGTGCAGGGAGAATCTGTGCAGCCCAGCACCTCAGGAGAACAGTATATCAGGGCTTGAGGTTGTATTGGGTTTGTGTGGCAAGGTTTTGGTAGCAGGGAGGGTTACAGGGGTGGCTTCTGTGAGAAGCTGCTGGAAGCTTCCCCTGTGTTGAAAGAGCCAATACCAGCCAGCTCTAAGACGGACCTGCCACCGGCCAAGGCCGAATCCATCAGCGATGGTGGTAATTCCTCTGGGATAACACATTTAAGAAGGAAAAAAAGTTGCTGGGACAGACAGAATTGGCAGCCAAAGAGAGGAGTGAGAACACGTAAGAGAAACAACCCTGCAGACCCCCAGGTCAGTGCAGAAGGAGGGGGAGGAGATGCTCCAGGCACTGGAGCAGAGATTCCCCTGCAGCCTGTGGGGAAGACCATGGTGAGGCAGGCTGTCCCCATGCAGCCCACGGAGGTCCACGCTGGAGCAGATATCCACCTGCAGCCTGGGGAGGACCCCACGCCAGAGCAGATGGATGCCCGAAAGAGGCTGTGACCCCACGGGAAGCCCGCGCTGGAGCAGGCTCCTGGCAGGACATGTAGCTCTGTGGAGAGAGGAGCCCACGCTGGAGCAGGTTTTCTGGCAGGACTTGTGACCCCGCAGGGGACCCACGCTGGAGCAGTCTGTGCCTGAAGGACTGCAGCCCGTGGGAAGGACCCACGTTGGAGTTCACAGAGGACTGTCTCCCGAGGGAGGGACCCCACGCTGGAGCAGGGGAAGAGTGTGATGAGTCCTGCCCCTGAGGAGGATGGAGTGGCAGAGAAAACATGTGATGAACTGACCCCAACGCCCATTCCCCATCCCCCTGTGCTGCTGGAGGGACGGAGGTAGAGAATTTGGGAGTGAAGCTGTGCCCAGAAAGAAGGGAGGGGTGGGGGGAAGGTGTTTTAAGATTTGGTTTTATTTCTCGTTATCGTACTCTGATTTGATTGGTAATACATGAAATTATTTTTCCCCAAGTTGAGTCTGTTTTCCCTGTGACAGTAATTGGTTGAGTGATCTCTCCCTGTCCTTATCTTGACCCACAAGCCCTTTGTTATATTTTCTCTCCCCTGTCCATCTGAGGGGGGGAGTGATAGAGCGGCTTTGGTGGGCACCTGGCATCCAGCCAGGGTCAACCCACTACAGAGGTTTATGCAGTTTTGTATTATGCAACTGCATTAACTTGTTCATCTGTTCTTCTCAGTAGGTCTCATCTTTCCCCACTAGTGTATGCTTTCTACCTCATGTTACTTCCACAGATTGCATTACGACACCATCGACCAGAACCACGTTGCACAGAAGAAGCAATACCTGCATCTCTCTATAGGAAATATGGCACATGGTGAGTTGTGGCCTTCTTCTGGTGGCTTATCAAGTTACTGCAGGCCAGCCCAATGACCTTCCTCATCCTCGGTGTGCAAATAGTTAGCTGGTCCTCGCTGCAACATAAAATGTGCCAGCTCAGATCTCTCCTAGCAGGATTATTATTACTATTATTTTCACAGAGAAAAGGGGAGGATCCAGCTGTCTGGGGACACAAGGAGCCAGTTCTTACCCTCTCCTTCAGGAGCAGCTTGTAGTGTAGGTAGATGCAAAAGGGCATTTTGGAGAAAGACAGAATCAGATCCCTCCTCCCTGCTGTGCCCTCACACACTCCTGAGGTAGGTGGTAGGACAGAGAAACGAGGCTGTAACAGCATTGGTAAGGGGAGGCTCAAAGTTGTGACTTCATGGCTGTCCTGACAGATGGGGCTGGTTACTGTTCGTGCCCCTCCAAGGCAAGGACAACCCTGGGGCCAGGGCAGGAACCTCCACGCTTCGATCCCTGCAGTCTCCCACTGTGGCAACAAGCCTGTTTTGGGCAGATTTATCCCATGCTGAAGGGGCTCCCCATCGCAGAGCTTTTATCAGGACCTAAGCAGCACCTCCAAGCACAGGCATGGACCAGCACCACACTGCACGAGGTGCTGCACAAGACAGGTCAAAGCAATGGCCTCTCCTCTGAGCAGCAAGCAGAGGATACATGAAAATAAAACAACAGGTGGTTGCTGTGCATCTACAAGCCTTTTGGAAAGCTGCTGAATGTTTTGCAGAAGCAAATGGCTTGTAACTCATGCTTTAAAACCTAACATAGCTGATGTCATAGGAAGCCTAGCCAAAGGTAGTCAGAAGTCTTAGCACTTGTGTAACCCCTTGCACTTAACAACAAAGAGGAAGCCCAGGCTAGCTGGAGCTTGTTTCACCAGACACACTCTGCTCACTGCAACTGTGGAAATGCAGCTTTGTGTTTGATTTGTGGGACGAGCTCTGCCCAGAGACAGAGTTATTCTGACAACTTTAGCTGATGTTTCTAAGTGCAGATGCAACAAGTCCTGCCCTGTTCAGAGCACAGTCCCAGAATTTTTGGGAAGCCTTACCCATACAGGGCTGGTCCCTTCTCAATGCTACTCAAAATTTTAGAAGTGACGTTTTCCGTCTGTTAGCTGTGTAAGTGCAATACTATGTATTTTTCCTTCCATGCAGTATTTGTGTTGCATTTTCCTCTGTTTACAGCACTCCCTACTTAAGAGCGTTAGCAAAGTTCTTCCAAATTTGCTCCTTTGATGTACTTGGTTTCTGTGGGGAACTTCTCATCTCCAGCTCAATCTGGGGACCAACAGTAGTGCCCTCACATATTATCCTACCTTTTACTCAAAACGAAAATCAATTTTAAAAAATGAAAAAGAACTGAAAGCTCTCCCATTCCAGCATATTCTTAAGCATTCTGACCAGGAGCTGCGTTGCCAGCGGTAGGTTGACAAGTCCCAGGCATGACTGTCAAACAGGGGATGAAATAAAGCTCACTGCTTTCAAAACGTTAAAACTACTTTTATTTTACCTCCCTGTCTCCTGGGGTGGCCATGTTCCGCTAGCACAGGGTAACCATGCTGCAGCCATCCCCATCGCAGCACTCCCACCTTGCACTGGAGGAGAGAAGAGCCATCAGTCCCTGCACTCCTATCCAATTTCTGTATGACTTAGATTGCTCTTCTTAGCTCTCCCTTATTATTTTGGTTTAATTACTGCTGGAACAAGCCCAGATATCTAGGTACATATCATAAAGTCATTTTTTAAACAAGGACTTGTAGCACTGAAGTCATTATTTAGTATCACCGAGTCCCCAAGCTGTTCCCCCATAAAGTCCCCCTTTTTCACTGGTAACTGCTGCTAACAGCAGTCACAGCTGGGAGGGGAGAAAGGGGCTTAGAGGGGAAACATGGACACACTGTGGCCTTGCCAAGGCTCTCTTAAAGTGCAGCTCAGTGTTCAGTTGTCAGCGACGGTTATGATCTCCTCCAACATCCCCATCATGTAAGCAGAGCAACAGCAAAGGTGGCTGGGAACCCAGGCATTTTCCAGGCTTTGGGAAGACTGGGATGACATGCCACAGATTTGGGGTGAGTTGTTCATCTGCCCTTATAATGCCTCTGTTCCTGGCCCCTGAAATGGAGGAACAGTGGTTCTTTACACGCCAGGGCGCATACTGCAAAGATAAACCTGTAGTTCTTGTGGCAACAGTGACCCACGTGTAAATATGTGTGATGTGCCAAGCTCACTATTACACTTGCACACCAGGTAAACGTTTCCCTTCCCACGTCCCTCTCTGGAGCACTAAACGAGACATATAGCAGATGAGAGTCCAGGGTTGTAATAAGGAGGTGCCCGGATAGCTGCAGCCAGAGGAGACATCAGAGAAAGCAAAGGACACGGGAGCTGCCAGAAGTGGAGCAAGAGGAGCGGATGTTTTGCAAGCGTTCAGCGTGCAGCCATAGGGGAGGGTGTTACCCTGTCTTTTATACCAACACATGGCAGTCTCAGTGTGACTCCATGTTGGCTGTTGTGCCTCCAGGAAAGCAGAGAAGGAATGCAAACCCTGGCACACGAGACTACCCGTCCATCCTTTGGAAGAACTGATGGGAGCTTTTTGTACGCCTGCCAAAGGGAAAAAATAGCAACACAATTTACCTGGGAACAGATGGGCCTTCCTAGTCAGCCAGCCTTAATTAACCAACAAGACAACTTAACAGCCTCAGGCTGCGGCACATCGCCGAGGCCTCGCCGGAGCGGCTCAGGGCAGTGGCCCAGCCAGCGAAGAAGCGCCGAGCCAGGAAAAGCCCTGGACTCAGCACAGCAGCGCGGGGGCAGCCGGCGAGTCAAAGATGTCACTTGCTCTTTGCTCTCCCTGCTGCTCCTCCATATCACGCTGCTGACACCGCAGGCTGGGGCCGGCACTCGGGAGGAGAGGCAGCAACCCAAAAGGCCAAGGACGTTTCCCTTTCAGGACAGGGAGGGGAAGTGGCACGCTGCGGTGCCTGCCAGGAAAATGCCCCCTCCCGGGTTGCTGGAAAGACTTCACCTGCGGTGCCTTGTGCCGTCTATTTTCTCAGTTTTATCAGAAGTTAAGAGTTGCAAAGTTAATTTGGAAGCACTCAGGGGCAGATGGGGAGGGGTAAAGGGAAGGAGCGCAAAGGGATTGCTTTCGCGATGCTGGAGAAAGCCTTCTCACTTGACCAACTCACAATTTTCTCTTTATTTTCCAGCCCATACACGGTTCTTCCTCGGCAGCTCTTCCTGCCAGGCTCAAGACCCATTAGTGAGTCCCCATGCGCCCCTTTCGCAACAGTAAATGTTGCTGGTTATCAGACGCGGCTGAGACAGTGCCTCCATTTCAGACTGTGCATCTGCTGGCTTTCAAACTCACACATTCACTTTCTTCCTCTTGTCCTTAACCTTTTTCTCAGCTTAAAAAAATAAATCATTTTGAGGAGAGTCTCAAAAACATCCCTTACACATCTGAATTCCTAGACAAGTAAACCAGTGTATTTTTCCCTTTAAAATGATGGCACATGCTCCTTTCCCGCACACAACTCAAACTGGTTAGATTTAAAATTTTAAAGCTATGCACAGAGTGAAATTGTAAATAATGAAATCTATGTATGGGACCTGTTGGGAGTTACACAGGGTTTTGTCGAATCTGCTGTTGGGAACTACAGGCCAAGAGTAACTGTAGGTTAAAGATGAGACCAGCATTGGTTCACAAATAAGACAATTTGATCTTTTATATGTATTTCTGTATATAGATGTGTCTATCTAGCTCTGTATACTCAAACACATATGGAGACTGAGGATCTCACTTTTCCCCTTATTCCATCTCCCATTTTAAAGAAGTTTTTAAAAACCATCATAAAACCACTGCAGATTAGACTTGGATTATTCTGTATATTCAGCCAGTGAATCACTGACTGTGCAGCACAGGGCTATCTATAATTTAACTTACAGATAATCCAAAAAGCAGTTACAATTCTGCATCTCTACCCTACCATGTGTTGCTGTCCTGCCCAGTGCCAAACATTTGTCTTGGTGGAGGCTATTTCTCTACACCATGTCTGGTTACATTTGATGTAACATTCCCTTTGATGTGGAACCTTTAAAAGCAGCATTGTTCCCAGCACAGTAATTGTCAGAGTACATCTTTTCCTATAGACTCTGCTTAGCAATATGAAAAGCTCGCATGCAAGCAGCCAAAGCAAAACTAAGAGTAGATACACTAGTTTCTGTGATTCTTGGATTAATCTCCATGATGTACAAATATGGTAATTTAAGACTGTCTCTTCCTTATGGATGGCTCAGTTATAGTCACTTGCATAGTCATAAATGGGTAGCCAGTTAGCTGAAGAAATTTTTTTTCCTACAGAAATCAGACTATTGGGTTTTGAGTTAATCTTCATATTTAAGAAAGTGTCAACTGCCTTTGAATGTCTGGGATTTTCTGTTAGGGCAAATCAGGAAATTTCTAATATGCTGAGTAAAAGTTAATCAGTTTCTAATTTTTTGTATAATTTAGAAGATGAAGATTATTCCCTCCTCTGTTAAATGCAGCTGAGCAGAGCTCTCTTTTACGTGATGAGCAGACAGCAGAGCAACGTGAAGATAGTCTTCCTCACAGCCTAAGCAAGTCAAGCCCAGTACTTCTAGGCCAAACACATTCTGCTAGGTTGCAGTCAGCTAAAAATATGGAGAAAACATCATAAAGGGAGACTGTATTATTTCTGAGACCGTTTCTTTTCCTCAGATCTCTATTATTGGCCTTGCATTTCAAAAAATCTCATAACATGAGAATACGGTTAGAGCCTTTGGACAGACCGCTCTGGGTCTGGCAATATCAGGAGGGAGCTACATTTAGGTGAAAAAGAAACCATCTTATAGTATTTCCCCACAGCCAGCCTGATGTCCATACCACATGAAGGAGTTTTAGCCCTCCCACTTACCTCCCTCAGGCAACTCTTAAAAAGCAACACACAACTGATCATTAATGATTCATTATTTGTACCCCTCTCTTTCTCTCTTTTGTTCTAACTGTCACAGTGTAATTCTTTGTCTATTTACTGTGTATTACTGGCCAATAACACTTTGTAGAGTCTTTAAAAAGAGCTGTTTACTCAGAGTCAATAACACATTCATCCACAAGGAGTTAATGCTCTCACATACACTAAGGGGGACAGTTTCAGAGGGCTGCACAAATCCCACAGCATTGTTCACGGGGATTTGTGCACAAACTTCTGCTTACCCCCCCCCTTGGAAATCTACATTTAATTCCGTTGTGTATGGTAATGAGAGTGCAGTGTGCTAACATTTCCATGGCTGGTAACCCAAACAACTTAACAGAATATACTTTTTATGTCATTGTCAGTCATTGATTGGGTAGTTGGTTGGCTTTAGCTGATAGGACAAAGGTGAAAGTCTATCTGCGACTGAAGAATTCCTGATCAGGAGAAGTACTGGAGGAGATATAATCCAACTAGAACAATGCGCTGCAAACAACCAAAGAACATGTGCAGCAACCGCAGCAGTGCCGTGCCTGGTAGCAAAGAGAAGCCTCCAGGACTACTTGTACACTGCTTGTGTGATGGATTCAAGACATGCAATCTAAACACTGGGAATCTCCATCAAAAGAGGCCTTGCACAACAGCAAACCTGCAAAGTTTGTAAAGACTTTTCAGAACCACAGGAAACAGCACATTAGAAACCTGTATATCCTAGGCATGTATAGAAGACATCTTCAAAGCACTATGCAAATTTTACACCCACTGCAAAGCCCAGTACTTCATTACTGCCCCTACTCAGTGGTGAAGCAGCAATGTTTTGTCTACTCACTCCACACTTCAGGAAGAACTGGGCTAACTGAAGTTACCTTCTCCCTTCAGCGTCATTACCACACAATATATAAACCTACAAACTCACAAAGGGCTTCACAGAGGAGGAGAGCAGATAAAGCTCAGTCACAGCTTATCAGAATACCAAATTATTGAAATAGCGACCAAAACTTTCATTCAGCTCCCTCTTTTGTCAGACAGCAAGTTTAAAATAGAATGACTCAGTAAGTCTCTCTCTGGGTCAGTAAGTCCTTACCTGTTTTCAATTTTTTTCCCCAAGTCCTTGCCACTACCTAGTGGTGTCTGGGTTTGAATGAATTATCAGGGTACCCATTTTAGACAGCCCAGAAAAAAAACCCCAGGATCTTGCCTTTTGTGTGTATTCACGGACTGTCTCACAGTCCCTAATGCCAGCTGAGGCTGTCAGCACTAACTAACCAAACGGACAGGAGGACAGCAGGTTGTTCTGCTTTCCCAAACCCCTAGGTTGAACACCAAACCTGAGGCAGATCACATCACACTTGTTGAGTCAGCCTGGGAGATCAACAACAATTTTCCCACCTGTGTGATCACCAGTTCTCTGTTATTCACCAGTGTAGCCCTGCTTCGTCATCACACACAAGGACTGTGAGTACAGCCAACACCACCTTTGGGTTTTTCCTGCTTCTCTGCATTGCAGGTACTTGTAAAAGCTTGTAGGAGCATTCATGTGTGCCTGGGGCCAGTGCATGGAGACAGGCTGTGGGGCTCAAGGCACATTTCTTCTGACCCTGTACAGCCCATATACATTAGAGCAGTGGCATTTGCAATATTCCAACTGAACAAATAGGCATGTTCAATTTATATAGCATGATTTGGAGGGAACAAATGCTCCCCTTCTTTCCATGAGTCTACAGATTTCTTTCCCTCCAGGAAGAGTCAGGACAGGTGCTCCCTGCACAGTCAGGTTACTGCCTCTTTGGAAGCCATTCTTGGTGCCTCATTTCCTGGGTGTTCCTCTGTGTTCCCACCCGTTTGAGAAAGAAGAAGCTGCCACCTTATTTAATGATTGCTAAGTTCTTCCATGCTCCTAGAGATGACTCACTGAAAATCTGTTTTGGATTAAAGCTACTGGAATTTTTTTCATGAGTGACCTATATCACACTCATACATTAAAGGCTTTCATTCCACCTCAGAGCTGGCTAGGAACAAAATCCAACATCACCTGTCTATTTTCAGTGCCACAGAGAAATGTATTTAGTGAACAAATAGCCTGAAAGTCAAAATGTGGTGATCTTTGAGGAAAAAAAAAGTTTCAATCAAATTATTTGTAGCACAGAGAAGGAAAACAATATTTCATTTCCACATGACAGAATAACTCTAAACATCTAATAAGTACCTTAATAAGCTGTCATTTCACTTGAAAAAATTACATGGGTATGCCTATGTCCCATCTTCTATCTTGATCCAGGGAAGGCTAACATTAGGAAGCTGGTCTTCAACACAGGCAAACTGGAGGCAGAATTTAGCAAAGGCTATATAGGGATTACTGTAAGAGAACTTAAAGCTTTCAGCCATGGTTTGCACCAGTAATTTAGGTATATCCCACTGGATAGAGTTGCTGAAAAGGAAAAACAACGCGAAATATACCCTCAGAAAAGATAAACCTGAATATAATATATATATATATATATAAAACTTATTTGATTTAAAGCATCATACACCTGGATTGTCCTGAACACTGTCCCTATTACATGCCACGTTAAACTAAACTCATCAAGCCAAAAGCTTGAAATTAATGCTCCAGGAAAGAAGAACTGCTGGAGGACCCACTCTTAAATCCCAAATATGGGGGATTTATCATTAAGTGTTTGAGATCAATTACATCAAATCCCTCTGATAAATTCAGTGGATTAACGCTAAAACAGAACTATTAGATTTATCAATGGAATACACAATAAAGGAACTGATAGGGGTTATTTCTAAAGAGTAACCATATTTTAACACACCTCCAAATTAATGCCAGAGATCTTTCTGAAAAAACAATGGACTCTGGGTGTGATTTGTTCAGGTAGTTACAGCACAACAAGTAATAATAGGATGAAAATTATTTCTTCCCTTATTTTCTGAATTAAAGTATATTTTCCTCCAAGAAAGAAATACAATCTCATAACAGAAAAAACGAAGAAAAAAAAATGCAACTAATGAAACTAATATTTTCTCCCCCCAAAAGAGCTTTTTCTCTTGAATCCTATGAAGTATTACAAGTAAAAAGATGATATCACATCCATTTTCTCAAAAAACATGCTGTGCATTCTTTTGAAACTACTCTTTCACAATATGTACTAACATTTTCAATGATCAAAAAACTACTAAATAATATCAGATAAAGTTTCTTTGTTTTGAGCAACACAAGAGGGCACACTTATGTGAACCACTTATGTTGCGGATGTGGAGAGGATTAAAAATAAATAGATGATAAAAAGAATTCCTCGATTACAAATACATATTCATGAGGCAGGGTAACTCTCACACGGACAGAGAGAAATACTTTTCCCAAAGAAGTCCTAGTGCTGTTAATTTATTTCTACCAAATTTTACATTTTACAGCAGACCTCATCTGATAGAATAGCTGTAAAAATTATTTACAAACCATAACTGCAATCAAACAGAGTTACAGATAAAAAACTTCTTTTTGAAAGCCAGTATCATTATTTTCATGTCACAGAGAAGAAGCTGAGGCACAGGTAAGTACAGATCAACAAGCAAGTTAAGAGAAAGGAACAGACCCAAGGTCTCCCAAGTCCGAGGACATGACACTGGGCTTATCATTACTACACAAAATTCAACAAATACCAAATAACCACCTTAGCTGTCTCTGAAACTTCTGGGAACCCTTTTACAACTTCAGGTTTTCATCAACTGTAATACAAGGATTATTTGGAGAACTTTACAGAGGGATTATCAGAACTGACTCCTTTGTGGTATCCAGCACCATGTTTGCAAGTATAAATATAGATTAGGGTAAAATTTATTTTCAAAGCAAATAGATGCTAAAGTTTCTCTAAAATAAAGTTTAAGAAATGTGGTTAGTTCATTCTTTTGTAACTCCACGAGCTGTAAAGCATTAGCCTTTGAAATGATCTGTTCCTTCATTTATTTTAATCCTCTCTGGATTTCCATCCATTATTTAGAAGTGTAAAGTGAGTTGTTTATGCAAACAAGGAAAATCATAGTTTTCTGATTTTATATGCAGAATCATGACATTCCACTACAATGCATTATTAGCATGATAATGCTTTGCACTTTTATAGTGGCTTCCATACAAGGAACTCAAAGTGCTCTGAAGAAATTGCCACTTTGGCCATTCAAATTTATATTGCCAAATTGGCTAGGAAAATATGTTTCTGCAATTTTTTGACTGCTCTCAATTAAATAACTGTATTCAACACAATGTGAATGCTTTATTATTCCAACTGGTTCAAAAACTGTTGCTTTTGCATAAATACTATATGCAAATCAACATTTAATCGCACAGTAGTCCCCTGAAGCTCCCTGCATGTTGCAACTTTACAGAGGTTCCCACTATCTCAATGGATTGTATAAAGAAAGATCACGATTAAGGTTGTCTTGCTCAAGGTCTAAAGGCACCAGCAGGTCCTGCTAGCTGCCTATATACCTTCAGTCAAGCAGAGATTTGATATACATCTGCTGCTCCCAAGCCATAAATCCAAAAAACCCAACAGGGTATTTTCTTGATTTCTTTTTAGAATTAAGAAATACTAGGGGTTTTTTTTGTTCTCCAGACAACTGTCCTATAAGCTTGGGAACTGCCACTTAACCGCAGCCTGTCTACACACAGGAGACACAACTTCTGAGTAGGTGTCTGTAGCAAGCTGCACAGGAGCACTTTGGTTCCTCTGCAGGTAGCTATCATTTGTCTGTGCACTGTGGTTGGGTGCTATTTTCTTGGCAAGTTGCTGACTGTAGAGTTACCGTTATTGTCTTTGTGAAGCACTAGGTACAATTTACTTCATAAGGAAACAACAAAGCGTCGTCAGTGATACTTATGTAGCCCTCCATCCCATATTTCAGAAGAGAAGGGAAGAAAAAAACAGGAGATTTTCAAATATGGTTGAGATTAACAGGTACGTGACTCATCTGACTCTCACTGACTTCTACTGGGACCCAAGTGTCCTCTGAGATCTCCTCCATACAAAACACACATGAGAACTAGTTCAGACGATCTCTTTGACACTGCAAAAACCAGAACGAACAAGGATGACCACAACTCACTGCCACAAAAAATAATGCCAGTACAAAGAGTGACCAACTATCATCCCTGTGACGTGGGTCTGTAAGTAATGTTTTTAATTTTAATGTAATTTTTAATCTGGGCTAATAAAAAAAAATTCCTCAGCCTTGCAAGCCTGACACAGTTTAAGAAGCAGCTTACTCTTGAAACAAAGATGTGAAGGATGTCATGGCTCTGAGTGGCGAGATGCTCCTTTGGATGCTTCTCTTGTCTTAACATCATTGTTTACCCCGTTTCTGCTGCTTTAGAAATCGCACAGCAAAAAATCTCACCACAATAACATTAAAATGCTCTGCCTTCCCTCCTATACGCCAATCAGCCCTTCAGTCACTGAAATGTCACATGCCAGCATTAATACTCTCCAGAGTCTTCTCAATTTCTTCCCATCTCCTCGTGCTACAGTCCTCTCTCCATACCCCATCTGTCCCTTAGTGATATCTGAGTCCCTTCCCTGTCCTCACCAACACACACATAACTCAGTTACAATTTTTTCCTTTCCTTTTCCTTTTTTTTTTGTTTTGTTTAAGACCAGAATATGAATAACTCATACTCCAGATATGTTCGTCCCTCTTTTTTCAATTTAGATAATAAGCTATTTGAGTCTGAAACTTTGCCTTATTTGTTCAAACAAAGTGGGGTGGGATGCACCTGCTTTATACACTACCTGCATTGCACAGGTTCAGTCTCAGCTAAGATCTTCAAAATGGATCTTACAAAGCTAGCAGGAGACAAATCTCGGGTTCAAAAGTCTTCTGTTCTGAAAATCTTCCGGGATTCAAAAACTAGGGATCAATAGATGGAATTTGCTAGCTGGTTTCTATTCTCAGTAAAGCCCACCAGTAAAAATGTTGCCTCACTCCCCAAGACAGCCAGAACTATAACCATCTATGGGGAGAAAGTGGAGATTAAGGATAGCACCTCAAATCCTGGCAGCAGTAAAAGAGTGACAGGAATGGCACGTAACCCATCCCACAGGAGAGTGAGGGATCACAGACCCACACAGGGGCTTGTGACAGCCAGAGCCACACAATATAGCATTCACTTTTGTCAGGTCTCACAGGCAGATGTTACCATCATGTTGAGGTGGATTTGGGCAGCTCCTTCAGGAAGGAGGCCAGGGAGAGGTGCAGCTGAGGGACAGGAGGCTGTTTTCCTGAAGCTGATCCTTTTCCTTCCCATGAGGTGTCCTGGGAGCCCGCTGCACAAGGAGCTGCTTCTTCCAGCCCTCAATGAGAAAAAAGTAGAGAGTTTTCAAACACATACAGCAGCAGACACTATCAGGCCCTTAGATGTATGCAGGTGGCTACTTCTTCTGAAAGCAATGCAAATTTTTTGCCCCTAAGCTGATTTAAGGAGCTGGGCTACATAGTCTTACATTTCCTTCTCTTGTGTTTTAATTTGTTTTGTTTCCTCCTTCCTGAGCCCTGTGTCTGCCAGAAGTAGAAGAGTGAACATTTCTCACACGTGTAAATCAAGATAATCACCAGCAGGAAATGGCTCACAACCACCACACTGCTCACTGGTATCTTGATGTTTCCTGTGCCATCATCCAAAGAGATAGAACTACCTCTGTTTAGTACAAAGCAACTACCGAAAGTTAAAATAATTACCTACAAAGAGAGTATATGTTTCTTTCATCTAATTAGATAATATGCCCAGGTGTTTAGCACCAAGGCATCACCTCCTTAATTGGAAAAAGTCAAGGACAGAAACTAATTAGCAGCGTTAATCAAAAGCAGAGGTCTAATGATAATTAACAACACATCCCCACTACAAACCCAATCCCTTTATTATAAAGTGTTCCAAACTGTAAAATTAAATGAACGGAGTTTTACAGTAAGTGTTTCCAATTGCCATCTTCTGGCAAAACTATGCATTATTTCCCCAAAATAAAGAATACTAATCAGACTAAACAATGTCATTTTTCACACAATGGCTCTAAGCAGTTTGTCCTGTAATTTGCAAAAAAAAAAAAGAAAAGAAAAGAAAAACCAAATTCCTAGGTAACTCTCCATAATACTGCAGCCACTGAGTGCCCAGTGGTCAGACAGGTCTGTGTTCTTGCTAGGGCAAAATGCTACCTACCATACTCCAGGCAGTGCTCACACTAGCAAAAAAAACATACGAAGGGAAGGGAAACACACTGAGTCTTGCTAAGGTGGTAGTTTTGCTGCTCTCCACAGGTACGGGAGGCTACAGGTCTTAAAAGTCTTGGCCAAGACCTCAGACTTTTGTGAAATAAAGGACTAATGAGCTGCAGCAAAAAAATATCAGACCCACTGCCCTCCTACAAAAGCCTCTGGAGAAGGCAGGGCTGGAGGGGAAATTTCCTCTCTCCCGCTCTCCCCTTCAACCCTGACATTTAGGAAACCCTGCAGTTTTCTAAGAGTGTCAACACATTCAGACCCACCCCAGAACACAATTTAAATTTGACTGCTCAAGGTTTTAGGTTCACTGGTGTTCAGTAAACTGAATGTCCTGGTTTTGGCTGGGACAGAGTTAATTTTCTTTCTAGTAGCTGGTATAGTGTTATGTTTTGGATTTAGGATGAGAATAATGTTGATAACACACTGATGTTTTCAGTTGTTGCTTAGTAGTGTTTATACTAAGTTGAGGATTTTTCAGCTTCTCATGCCCAGCCAGCAAGAAGGCTGGAGGGGCACAAGAAATTGGCACAGGACAGAGCCAGGGCAGCTGACCCAAACTGGCCAAAGGGGTATTCCATACCATGTGACATCATGCCTAGTATATAAACTGGGGGGGGGGTTGGCTGGGGAAGGGGGGCCGGATTGCTGCTTAGCAACTAACTGGGCATCATTTGTTGAATGGTGAGCAATCGCATTGTGCATCATTCATTTCGTATATTCCAATTCTTTTGTTATTATTGTTATTATTATCATTATTATCATTATTTTCTTCCTTTCTGTCCTATTAACCTGTCTTTATCTCAACCCACGAGTTTTACTTTTTTTTTTCTGATTCTCTCCACCATCCCACTGGGTGGGGGGGAGTGAGCGAGTGGCTGCGTGGTGCCTAGTTGCTGGCTGGGGTTAAACTGCAACACTAAGGCTGCACTGGATTTGCAAGAGGGAGAAATGGCTGGGTTGTCACAGTAACTACACTCCTCTCTTCCCTGGGACTCTGCAGGGTCACTCCTTCCACCCTCCCTCCACACTTCTACCCAAACTCCTACTTTAACTCTGTTCTTTTCTGGGCTTCCCATTACAAAGCTAATAGAAATGCATCTTCATGGCAAGCTAAAAATTATCATCCCATGTAGAAACATAGTCTGCAGTTGGTTACTGCCAGCAGAGCTGCAAATTACATTATTATAATATTAACAATGATTTTCCTAGGCTCTGACATGCCATTAAGTGATTAGTTACAAGAAGGAAAGCATCAAGGGAGGTAAAACATTAACACAGTGAGGCTCAATGGTTGAGGAGTTACGCTCTCAGGAACCAGATACCTACAGGAACAGAAATCTCTGCCCACATCTGTGAAGCCTACTTCCCAGGTCCACCACAGCACATTTTGCACATGGGGCCTGCAGCCCTTCACTAGCTGGGTAATTTCTACTGCCATTCACTTGTTCTTTTCCCATCCACTCAAACACTCCTGTGAGGCAAAAAATCTTACCTGATTCAAAACTTAAAAGGAGTAGTCAAGAACCAAGGAGAACAGCAGAAATCTTTGCACCAGACTAACATGTAGGCCAGTCATTTGCAAACCAAATGTCCAGATTCTGACAGCTTTTGTAGGCTGAAAATCCCACTGCTGGGCAGTGGAAGATTTTACACTCTTTCTCCACCATTTTAAGGCCCTTTACTCATACGCACTCATGTAAGGATTAAATTATCATCTCATTTATTTCACTGAGACAATTTGTGCGGGTAAGACCAAGGATGTATGTAAATGCTTCCAGGGCTACAGTAACACCTAAGTTTCATCACCTCTATTTAGCAACTGTACTGTGGTTTGCATGCATGTCATGTTAGACACAGTGCCTGTCAAATACTGAGAAAAACTTCCCAGGGATCTAAGCCGCCAGCTTTCCAGAAGCTTAAGTTTACAAAAGGGAAAACAGAAGTAAAACCCCCTGAGGTACTGTCTTCACATGTCCCTTAAATCAAGGTTGTTGGGATTTTTCATTCTTTTGCACTGAAGAGAGCTGCTACACGTCGTCCTTCTCCCAAAGGACTAAGGCAACAGAGACTGTTATTGAACAACACCTGATACAAAATAAATCTAACTACTCTGTCAGCCCGCTCCAGCTACAACACAATCTTTTTATTATTTTGGTATTTCTGTGTTACATCTTAGTGAAGAGACAAAGCAAAACAGGAAGAATATAAGTGTTCATTTCATTTGGTGTGTGGACTAAGAATAATTGCCATCAATATTGATTAACCCTTGGGGACACCACTGAATTTGAAACCTGCAGACAGTGAAATCCCAGCTGATGCATGCTCTGCTTAGAGTAACACTTATTACATGTTTCTATGTTTCTGTTTATCTGAGAAAACTGTGAAACTAATGGTCCCACACTAGGAATAATATGTTATCATATGCTCCAGGATTGTGCAGTTTCTGCAGCTCTCTACACCTACCAGGTGCTAATCAATGACAGGTTGATGGAAGTTCTTCCAAAACTGAGTATTCTGAAAAAAATCAAACTGTTTCTGAGTGTTTAGCAGCCCCAGAAAGCATCTGATAGTCTTCTAGCTCAGTGCTGGTTTTTAATGAATGTAAATCACCAGAGACTAGATTCTGTACCACCCTACTGAAAACCCTACTAGGTTAATTGACTTCACTGAGCTGGCATGAGTTCATGCAGAATTTGGCTTAACAAGTCATACCTATATTGTTTTAGTTATTGTACTACAGGCAGTGAAAACTATGGGCCAGGTACCAAATTCACTGTTAGCGTGATACCAAATCAGATCCCAACTTGGTTACAGGATATACCAAGGCATCAAAGGCTAGCAGAATCATTTTAATAAAGAGGAAAAGTTGTTAGTAACATTAGCCAGGCAAATTAATTCTCTGTAATCTATGTTACAATTAATAAGTATTAAACCAGAATTTTTTCACATGTATTTTATATTTAAACTGTACAACAATTTCATCCATGGTTTACTCCATGCCCAGAAATGGATGCTTCACAGGGGCTTCATATGAAGGTAGTTCCCATGGTTGTTTTCATTACACTCAGTGCTGTTATGTGATGATACAGTATTGTGTTTACTTACTGGAAGTAGTCATTATAGTAGACATTTTAAATGTAAGAACATATTCAGTAAATGTCCTGATTTTGTTTTATTTCTTTTTTTTTTTTTTTACTTAAGACTTCTCTGTTTGTATTATAACTACCTCACATGCAGGAGAAAATATTTAATTAATAGGACTGAAAAGGACGTGCTTTATTCAATCAAGTAACAGAACACTAACATGGTTTTAAATTAAAGCTTCAACCATTAAAAAAGAAGAGATCTAAAGTACTGATCTATGCATCTGCCTTGCAAACAGCCACATCCAAAGCACAGAGATGTAGTTACATGGAAAAGAGTTCATATATTAACTTGCTTGTACAAAATCTGTGTTCATGCAATTAGTACTACTAGTAGTAGTAAAAGTAGATTTGGATTTATTCTATACAACACATTTAGAGTAAGATGTAAAAGTATGCAGCAATCTGTGCATATTTAGGAAAGGAGGTGCAGTACTTTCTGAAAGGTTGATTTTACACTGGGAAGTGGCCACATCTTCCCAACCAAAATAAGTGTCCCATCTAGAAGCATAATCATGACTTCTATTGTGCCATTATAAGGCAAGGATAAGCACGTTTCCTGCCCACCCATCTGGGATGTATATATATACATGGTCCTCATGCATAGCAACCCCTATAACTATCCTAGAACTGTGAAATACTGAATGAACTATACTTCACTGTACTTGCCTAAAACTTTCTTTTTACTCCCTGACTAGATCTTCAGCCAAAGTTTCAAAGCAGGTATGAGTTATATTTTAAAGTGCTCCCTTTTTCATAAGAACATTGCACTGTGTACAACAGCCAAAGAGCAGGGCCATGGGCAACTACTGTCTAGCACTCTTTTCCTATCTCTCATATAAAGTTGCACAGAAATGTAACCAAACTTTTGTTGAGACTGCTTAACAAGTGGTAAGCTGCCAATACTGATTATCCAACCAGAAACGAAAGGCTTATTTAGACCTTCATTTTCAAACACAAACCGTATTTTAGAGAGCACATAAAAGTCACTATAAAACTGCAAAAATGCTTCCCGTCTTTAGTTCTTTTCTTCCAGACAAAGAGGATGGGACAAACTTTGCGGTGAAAAGTATTTACTAGACAACATCGTGTTTCCAGTTGTGATTCTCTACATAATAAACCATGTAGAGATGAAATTAAATTTTGCAGATCATGGTAAGCAAGTCTAGCACCTGCATATCCTGTGAGAAAATGATCAAGGTTACTTAAGACAGCAGTTTTCAGAGAAAAGTTAGCAGGTTCTCTAGAATAAATAGTGTTGAAAGATAATATTTGTCATTGCTGTTACAGAAGTGTCTCAAAATCCCAGCCAAAGATCAGAAATCAGCAGCAGTCACCTTTTATATCCACATGGCCTGACAGCTACCTTTACCCAGAGAGAGGTCATTACCTACATGACTTACAATACAATGCAGGCAGGATGCAGTGCAGGGCATGTAAGACAGAAGAAGCAGAACCTGTACAGCAAGGACCTCCACAACCCAGGTGTAGAGGCTTAGGCAAGGAAAAGGTCTGATGGACAATCCATTTTCTGCAAACATGAAAGAGAGTCTTTCTCTGTGCAGTTGAAATGCCATCAGCTCTACGTAAGATTGAGTTTCACATGTCTTGGCATGCCTGCAGATTTTATTTCTTCTACATAGCAGTTGTATGTGCGAACTCAGCTCTGTTCCTGGAGCCATTATGCCTATTAGGTTCACGGGGAGTTTGGAGCCTTCACAGCACCTGAAACTTCACAAGGAACCTCTGGGAGTTCACAGGCACTGAAACAGCCCATGTTCACACAATCCTGTTATCCCTAAGCACGCCTGGCTTGGATGTCCTGCAGTCTGAGTCTGTCCTCCTGATTCTGCAGCCATAAGGACATAAGGTCAGACAGACTTCATCATTCCTAAAATTCAGTTATACCTTTGTCCTGTCTCATGCAGCAGCCAGCAGCACAGACCTCAGGAATAATGTAAAAATGGGTTAAGCATTGGTCATACCTTAACATTTAATTTCATCTGCCACTTTAATCTATCCAATAGCCCAGTGACAGCTGGGAAATATTGCAAAATACTTCTACCCTGCATAATTTCACACTAGCAGTACTTTGCCTGCTCCCTTTTCCAGGTGATTTCTGAACATGCTGAACAGTGCAGAGCCAACATATGCCTATGTGGAAGAAAAACCTCCTGCACCCACTGTCTAACCTATCCTAGAGTCCTACATTCCCTCACACTCCAGAAATAACAAAGGGCTATGCCATACCAGAAATGTATGGCATCTAAGGCCCTGCCACCAAAGGCAGTAGGTGACACCTTTCCCTACCCACCCAATTTGAGGATGAGGCAAGTTCTCTCCCCCATCAGGATTAATTGGCCTGCAAGGTGAGACACAGAGGTGGCACAGGTGACACCTGAAGGTGACAGGCCACATCCTAGAGACATCTAAGACTGGAATTGGATTTTAAGCAATCTTTCAAGATACAAAAGATCTCTTAGGAAAAAGGAGAAGGATCTCACCAGTTTGCTAAGCCTACAAAGGGACAAGGAAGTTGGGCCAAAATTCAGAAATTTGCCTATCTATTACAATCTGAGTCAAAACACAGAGGTGGTGAAAACTGACTGAAATGAGTTATTCACAAGGTACTGAAGTAATACTGGAAACCTCCTCTGTTTCTCAACTTTGCACAGTGAAATGTTTCAAAACAAATAGGCATAAGCATCTTTTGTGGGGACTTGCACAGAAACCACACCTCTCTCCCACCAACAAATCTGAAAGCATGTCAAAGCATATGACCAACAGAAGAAGACAGACTGAAGATATGCATGAATAATAAAAAAAAATAATGGCTCCTATTTTTAGTGTGCTAGTCCATGATATGCTGAAAGGTTTAATAAAGTACATTTGAGTTCTGCTAAGAGATGTCTCAGTCTTCCAAAGTGTTGATGAAATCTTATTAACACAAAGTTGAAGAGCATAAATAGGTGTGTTTCTAGTTTTAATGCAAGTACTTTCTAAAAGACTTCCAAAGTACTCCTCTTCAATGTCTTTTCCAATACTTTTTCCTAGAGAAACAGCATCACCTTCAGGCCAAAAAAGATCACATTCCAATTTCTTTAATCAGCAAAGAATTAAAAATTACTTCTCAAAATCTTGCCCATTTTTTATTTCTTTCTGATCCTAGATTGCAAACATGACCATACAAAAAAAAATTTTATAGGGCTGTACACAAATTAAAAAAAAATAGGGGGAAGGGGCAGTGACTCCTAGTTTTGGTTCTACTGAAGTTTCACAACAGTCCACACAGTTGAACTCAGAACAAAATAAAGATAGCAAAAACAGAAATAAGATTTAATAGAAATAGATGTTTCAGAAGTAAATAATTGGGGAAGGTTATATAGAGATGCCTACACCTGGAAATTGTATAACAACGTTCTCCCCAACACTATCACAAAATCAGGTGCACCAGTACTAATGTTGACAGTAAGCATAGCAATTGGAAGACAGGCTCACAACACTTTGTACTAGTTTTAATCAATTCCCAGCATTTATATACTTAGTGAAACCCTGCCTGTATAGAGGATCGGCCCTTACTATAGGTATCAGCATCAGCAGGGGGAAAGTAATAGTATGTAAGGAGAAGAAATGAAATAACACAGGACATGGAAAAGTTGAGGATATCTCAATTGAATATGCGAGACGAAATGAGTGCCCCACGAATTCACAAAGAAAATAAGAGCACCTCAGACCTGTCTTTCTACATCTTTATTCTTTCTTCACCTTTCTTTATTCTTTCTTCCTTTACAATGGGCCAGTTTTACCAACAAACCTGTCAGTAGCCAACTACTATAGCAATGATTTTGCAACCTGGCATCCCCATAACAATAATACAGTCAAAAAGGTCAACATGGTGCATGAATGGCAGAAAACAGGATGTTTCGGGGTGTGCAAGCAGAAGAAGCTATCAGCAGAAATTAGGTCAAGCCAAACAAGACCTATGTGCACACTAGGAATTTCCTTCATATCAGGGGAAAAAACAGATGTACCAGTGCAAAACTTCAGGATACATACCAGCTTGTTGAGCTATTTTGAAATGATCATTTGAATTATTTTCATGCTACTGCCTGTCCTGGGTTATGGCATACACACATGATCATCTTTAATAGTAAAAACTATTGAGCACAATTAGGCTGAGCAGCCACAAGAGCAGAGGTGTGTCAATGGTCTGTTATTCCAAAAAGGTTGGGAACTACCATCCTGTGCAGCACAGCATGGGGACTGCCATGTGTGTTTAGCTGCTGGGCTTACTCCTCCAGTTCTACAGCAGCAGTTGCACCCACAGACCTGCCCACAGCTGGCAATTCTTTGGCTTGTCTAGATACCACAGTAGCTCCAGAGAGGAACAGGATGATCTTTTTGTCATGTCCCAGGCTGGCTTGTTGTGATATTCTTAGAATACTTTGGACCTCTGAACAATCTCCATAAGCTTTGGCCTGCACAGACAGCGATGGTCTGACCTTGTGTTGGTCTAGACTGATGAGACTTTTCTCCCAGACAGCCCTGCATTCAAAAGGTGAATAGCAAAGTGACAACTGAAAAGAGAGGGTGCTTACTTTACCAGTGTTAAAATCTAACTTTTAACCCAGGCACTGTGTGTTAAGATTCCTGCTCCAAATTCAGGCAAAGTACTAAAACACAGAAGGAAATGTTTCTGCCATTGCCCTAATGAAAGAGCAGCCACCTCTCTCTGCTCAGAACAGAACAAATGGATGACAGCGACTTCTATGTTAGTTAACCTTTTGTAAACTTTGCCTTTCTTATATTAGTTTTGAATCTAGTTTTAAAATTTCCTGCTCTTTTAACAATCATGTATTTGATGGGTTAGCAGCAGTACATTTAATCCTAAGGAATAATTTGACTCTAAATTAAATTTGATTCATCATAACAGATTAACCACAGCGAACTCTCCAGATTATTTTATGTAACCTTATATTGCTACAAGAGAAACAGAAATAGAGGGCAGATGCCTTCACTGAATAGGGAATTTAGCATCTCAGTTACTTCCTCAAAATGCCTTCCTTTCTCCTCAGTATCAGCTTCACATGGCATGTTTCACGTGTAATGAGCTGCTCTTCATCCAGCGTTGACCTTGTGCAAGTAATGCATCAGATGATCTCTCAGAGAGCAACTGATCAACCAGTTACATGCACACAAATATATATTTGTGTATAAACACACACATGCACATACATACACACACACACACACACACTAACAGAACTAAGAAAATAATTGTCTGCCATATCAGTGTATTTAGTCTGTGCAATTTCTTCCCAATTTTCTTTGAAGAATGCCAGTGTTTACTATGGCAAAGCCCAAGGTCAGGCTCCCCATTTCATTTACAAATTCTACAGGTAATTTTTCACCTGAAGTGCAACAGATGGAGACATTCTCTACATAAAAAAAACCCAACAAACAAACAAACAAACAAAAACCCAAACCCCCCCAAACAAACCAACCCAAAACCAACCAACCAAACTCCCCAAAACTACCAGAGTTTTCATTACAGAATCTTGTTCCTGGTAGAGCTGAGCATCAGTACATTTTTCTTTCATGGGAATTGGCTTCAGCACAACTTTTCTTTCATGCAAAATGCAAGCTGAGCTGCCAAAATCGAGAGGCTTTATACTTTGCACTAGCCAACTTTTCACTATTCCTTGCTTGTAGTCCTACCCTCCTCCCCATCTGCATTGGGTCAGTACCTGAGTGAAAGTACTTTGCTGAGTGCTCCAGAATCAGGACCAGCTAGGAGTGGCAGTAATATATCAGCACCCAAGGATACATTTACCTCTAAGTCACAGACAGCTCATTATGGGAGGCGATTTATATTTATATTGGTAATAGCTATGACCTGGTGACTTCACCAAAAATTTGTGAAAATGGAGTTCCAGCTCTCCTTCGCCACCAACATACAGGATAACCTTGGACAAGTAATTTGTGGTTTTAATCCTAGTTACAAGGACTGCCAACAACCTGTAACTCACCCTAAAATCGCCAAGGGTTGGGAGGGTCAAGCACCTTTGAAAACAGACCTTCTTACCTCTCTGCCTTAGTCATCTCACCTATGAAATAATAATACTTTCCCATCCCCTGCAAAGGGCTCTGAAGCCCATGGAAGGAAAACCCTACTTAAATAGAAATAACAAGTACGGTATTATGAAAAATTAGTCCAAATAAGGAAAGTGGTTCCTTATTTAAAAAATAAACAAATGCAGGAAGGGCGTAATTCCAGGAATGGGAAACAATGTAAGAAAGACCCTGAGGCTAGTTAGGAAGAAAAACATTCCGCATGGCGGAAGAAAGCAAAACATTAACAGATACCACATGTAAGTGAGAGGGATTTTAACTTGCGAAAAGGATCAAGTGCTCTTCAGGTAATTCAGCAACCTTGCAGCTCAAGGGTATGCTACCAGCCAAGGGAACGATTCAGTGCTGGGTACTCTCTGTTAGTCTGAGCAAAAAGAATGAGCCAGCAGCCATGGAAAGGAAAAAACAAAGGCCAAAAAAGACATATCCTAAAGTTAAAATATTCAGTGATACCAGAGACTGTGAAGTTGGCTTTCAGCATGGGTGAAGGATAACACAGACACCAGCACACAACTAATGTGGCAAACTGCAATTTTATTGTAAGAGGTTTACAGACAAGCTTACTCAGCATTACTGCATGGATGTAAACAGTTCCCTGTGGCCGCTAGCTGGGGACCTATAAAAAGGGAACCTGATCCACTGGATCTTCTGCTACACCTTTCCTGAAAGGCTCCTTTTTCAAGGTTTTTCTGGCTTTTTTGCCAATCACTGAGGCTGAAGGCTGGTGTCTTTACTCGTCCCAGAAAAATTCTTCTCCCTTTACCCCTGCAAATATTGGTGAATAACAATCTCCCATAATATGGTCTCCTTTTTGCTGGCTTCCTCATCACAAGGTAGGTCAATAGGCAAGCAGGTGAAGGAGTCCCTGCATCTGAAGAGTCAAAGGCAAAGTAGCTGATTCCTGCATGAGCCAAAGTTGCTGAACTCTTTCCCCTCCTGCTGTTGCTCACTTAAGCTTTTTCCCTCACCACTCTCTCCCCCTCACGCAATGGAGCCAGTGACTTGAAGGTTGCTTCATCCCTCCTGTACCTAGGCCAGACAGAAGATTCACTGGATGACCAAGTGACAGCATTATTACTGGGGACAATGAGGAAGGCTGGTGAGAAAGCTGGAGATCTCACTTTTTGCTGTATTTATAGTTTAAAGAAGTGGAGAGACAAGGAATGATCACCAAAAGGGAGAAGGAAATGTAAAGAGAAAAAAAGCGCAGCTAAATTTCAGCATCTTCAGCATGAAGTGCTGAGAGAGCAAAAGAACCAGTGAATCCATCTGGTAGCAGGAAAGAACAACAGAGTTTGGGGGAACTTCTGCAAAGATGGCAGGAAATTGGGAAGAGGTTTCACTAAAGATAATGATGAAAAAGCAGATAAAAAAAATAGAAAGGCTCACAGGTAAAACAGCCTTAAGAAAAGAAATGCGTGCAGGAGCAAGGGAAACAAGAACAACAAAATAAAAATTAGACTTTTGGAGACCTTTATGTTTGGATAGGCAGAAGCTGAGTGAGCCATGGGAAGGCAGTGTCAGAGGTATAAAGCAGATGTAGGCGTACCAAAAGGCACAGTACTATTGTGGCAGAAATTATTAAGGCAGAATATCATTAAAATTTCAATTTTCCTTCTGATTTTCATTCCAGACTCTGGTTCCAGGTAAACATTCTGCCCTTCAAAAGAGTTAGTTTGGAACTGTGTGCTGGTTTTGGCTGGGATAGAGTTCATTTTCTTCAGAGTAGCTAGTATGGGGCTATGTTTTGGATTGGTGCTGGAAACAGTGTTAATAATTCAGGGATGTTTTAGTTATTGCTGAGCAGTGCTTACACAGAGTCAAGGCCTTTTCTGCTTCTCACCCCACCCCACCAGCAAGTAGGCTGGGGGTGCCCAGAAAGCTGGGAGGGGAGACAGCTGGGCCAGCTGACCCCAACTGACCAAAGAGTTATTCCGTAACATACAATGTCATGCTGAGCATATAAAGCTGGGGGAAGAAGGAAGGGGGCGATGTTTACAGTGATGGCATTTGTCTTCCCAAGTAACTGTTACTCATGATGGAGCCCTGCTTTCCCAGAGAACACCTGCCTGCTGATGGGAAGCAGTGAATGAGTTCCTTGTTTTGCTTTGCTTACACACACGACTTTTGCTTTGCCTATTAAACTGTCTTTATCTCAACCCATGAAGTTTTCTCACTTTTACCCTTCTGATTTTCTCCCCCATCCCACTGAGGGGGAGTGAGTGAGCGGCTGTGTAGTGCTTGATTGCTGGCTGGGGTTAAACCATGACAAACTAGAATCAAGAAATACAAACAATGGTGCCACATCTAATACTCACTCATGAGACAAACTCATGCAAAGACATACAGTGAATTTAGCCGGCTTGGAGTTTCTAGTCAGAACTGGGATTTTTTCAGTTTGTGTCTCAGATCCAAGGTTATTTCTTTGTGAAGTAAAATGGAGAAAAACTGTCTTCACTACTTTTGAGCTACTCATGGGTTAAAGCAATATATACACTTAACCATAAAGTTTGTAGGAGCCTAAAAGATGCTGATTGGAAATCTCAGGTTTGCTTTGCCTTGTACGGCTCGAGGTGCAGCACAGCCTTGTGTCCAACTGCCAAACAACTCCCCAAACCACACGTGTCTCCATCAGTGAGGAAACGGAGGCCGGCGGACACGGCGGTGTAGTCAGTGAGGCTGCAGGTGCAGCGGGACACGGCCGCTGACCAGACGCGGTTTCTTACCCCTCGCTCGCCTCAGGTAGGTACCAAGATCTTCTCATGGAGACCCCTCACATGACACAATACAGGCTATATTCAACACCACAGCACTGCTGTTTCCACTATCAGAAAATACTTGGCCAGAGGACACCTCATCCATTTGGGTGCCCATTAAGGCAAATATTTACAAAACTCTCATCAGCAGCACCGCGCTCCTTCAACACTAAGGACCAAGGAGACCGCAGACGAGGAAGGCGATCAGCAAGCGCTTTCGCAGCTTTCTGCCCAGACTCCCTTCACGACAAGCACCAACGACCGGGGCGGGTAAAAGAAAGCGAAACAAAAGCAGAAACCGCTATCCGCCAGTGTGGGGAGGGAAGCTGTCCTTCGCTCGCCGGGGGAGCCTCCGGCCACTGGCGAGGCGCAGACCCCGCTCCTGACGAACCGGCGCCCTTCGGCCGCGGCCTGGCGGCCCTGACAGACATCGCCCCACACCGCGGGCTCCCTGCCCCCACCCCCCCCCACCCCCGGCATCGGGCCGGCGGCGGGGGCGGGGCCAGCCGCGCGCCCTGCGCCGCAGCGCCCCTGCCGCCATTTCCTGTCCGGCGCCCGTGCCCGGCAGCTTTCCGTCGGCCTGGCAGGGCTGCTGTGGGGAGCCGGCGCGGAGCGGAGCCCGCAGGGATGCCGCCTGCTGCCAGGTACGGCCGGGAAGGCGGTGGCGTGTGTCCTCTTTCCCTTAGTGGGTGGCCGCCCGTCTGTAGTGTGGGCGTTGGAAGCGTTCCGTTAGAGCGGCCGGAGCGAGGTCTGGGGCAGCCCCTCACCGGCCCAGGGCCCGGGCCGACCGCGGTCGGCGGAGCGTCGCGGGGTGCTCCCCCTTCTCCCTCGGCGAGGGAAGGTGTCCGTGGGCGCCAGGCCTGGATTCCTGAGCTGCGGTCGGCTGCGGGTATTTCCTGGAAAGGTCTCTGGTTTCTGTTAGGGCTTCGCTGGGCGCTTTGCGGAGGTCGCTGTTGGCCGAAATCCGTGTCCCCGCAGCACGTTTTGGCGTAGTACCAGCTGAATCGCACATAGAAACAGCGGGTTATTGGGAATCTTTCTGTGGCAGTGTCACTGAATGCAAAATTGACCGCAGCGGTAGCCTGCGAGGTGCGGTGTAGCTGGTTTTGATGCAAGTAGTCGTGTAGCTCGAGGCTAGAAATTTGTAAGGAAAAACAGGCAACGGTAGAGTCTGACCGAGCCCGTTGTCGCAATTGCGGTTCTGTTGTCCCCCCTGCTGCGCTTGGGCTGCACGGGGTAGCCGAGGAGCGTGTGGGGATGTTTTAATGCTGCATGTCCCACCCTGGTTCCTCCAGGGGCATGTCCGGCTCACCAGCAGCATGCCTGGCAGTGTATGGAAAATGGACTTCTGGTTAGTGCACTTGGATTATTAAGGTTATACGATTTCAGTATCCTTAGAAGCAACTTATCCGAAGTCCCCCAGCAAAGCCAGGAATGGAGAGTGGGCATAACATTGCAACCCACAGCGCGGTTCCCTGGTTCACATGGTTTCAGTAGTAAAGTTGATCCATACGTTGTATTACCTGTGTAGGTTTAGAACATTCCTCTGCTGACTTCTCTGCCTGAAACATCTCCTGTGGTCTCTGCCCCTCTGTCTCTCTCTCAATATTCTGATAAGTAGATTTCTATAAATAAATACACCACCTGCTTGTTTCAAAGAATATAGGGTGTGTTTTCTGCTTTACTGATGTGGAGCTTTTCAGAAGTACCAGCCAGTGACTTTCAAAACTTCAAAGCTTGCTTTTTTTCTGACTGGAAGCAAATACAAAACAACCCAGCCTGAACTCCAGTTAAAAATGAGCTGCCACTGAAGATGACGTGGAAGTGTGAAGCTGAGTTTTGAAAGCGCTGGGGGCTTCAGGCAGCTCTCAGGGGAGTTACTGAGAGCCCGGGCTGATGAGGTGAGTGGGGGCTGGACTCACTAGTATTTCCGTGGCTTCTCTCCAGGGATTGCTGAAGCTCTGAAGAGGAGGAGTAACAAAAGCTAATCAGAGTTCTGACAGAAATGGTTTTTCTCTGGAATTTCCCCTGGAATTTCACTGGCATTGATAGATCTGCAGAGGACATCCAGATGTAGACAACTGTGCAAACTCAGGGATAAACCTGTTTTGTCACATTTTTCTTACATATTCTAAGGTGCTAAACATATAACTTGGCTTTGAATATGCATCATGTAAGATACATGTGTTGTTCAGCATACAGAGCCATACACGAGCCACTTCAGATTCCAAGAGTGGGATAGTTGTTATTCGTGACAGCATGTACAGCAAGGATCAAAGGTACGCAAATACATTGATTGCATAATACTATATATGAAGTGCTTTGAACATGTCTTGTGATTAATTGCAAGGATTAAGATGTAAAGGAAATATTTTCCTAAGTGAATTCAGGATCCTCAAAGTTTTCCCCTTAAGAGAAAACTTTGAACAGCCTGAAAAATCAGATCCTGCAGGTGTAACTGTTTGTTTAAATGTGAAGGTAACATCGTTTGACATTAGGTTTCTGTGTGACTTATGAACAAAGCGGGTACCCTTGTTGAAGTAAAAAGATTTTTTTTTTTCTACTTGTTTAATCTGTAAGCTTGATCTGAATGAGAAAGTCAAATTATTTTACCTTCTGTCACATTCACTAATGGCAAAACTAAATGGACTTGATAGATATGTGTGACTTAATCGCTTTCTAGTTTGTTGATATCAGTGATAAACTTAAAGATTTTGTAACTAGTAAATGTTATTTTCTCATCCATCGTTTTTAATTTTGATTGAAAAGAGGAAGACTGATACTTTATTTCTCCTAAATATTCCTCATGCTTGAATGAGTTAATAAAATGAACCAAACTGAAATGAAAAGAATGTTCACTTTGTCTGTGGAGTTATGATTATCAGTTGCACAGCTACAGGTTCTTAACATTTTTCCAGTGACTTCCTATAGTCATGCTAAAAGTTTGAGCAGAGGAAGATTGACATCTCGGATAAGGGGTTTTTTAATTCACCTGATTTAACATACTGTGTTAAGTTTAACCATAGTATGCTTTGTCATGATTTTAAATTTTGAGCTGTTTGTTTTGCAGAAAAAATAATTTAAGTTGTATTTTAAAACCATTTTAAATTAAAACCCAATTTATTTGTATTAAACTTGAGGAGAAGATTCTTTGGAAATAGTTATACCCTTGCAAGGCCATCTATAGATTCACAGTTGTTCCTTAGTACTTTGCCTGTAATTCAAAACCAGATCCTGCAAATATTAATGCTCTGAGGATAATAAATAGAGTAAAATAATAACGTTGAGGAGATGGAATATTTTAATATATCTTATGTATTAAAAAATTGTAACATAAACTTCATAACTTCCTTATAATTAATAATTTTATAATTTTTTTTCCCAAACCTCCCTCTTGATCTGCTGTCTTTCTGGAAACATTTTTTACAACAGTGATGAGTTCCTGTAATATTTCAAATAAAGCCAAGCCGTGTTTATTTTCTTTGTATTTAATAAGTTGGAGTAAGTGGCATAGAATTTTCAGATGCTATCTTCATGCAAAATTAATACAAATAATCATACGATGTTTTCTGTATTTATTTGAAACGGTAATAGCCCTTTCCACTTGAAAAAAGGAAAGTGCTATTGTCATAAAATTGCCTGTTTAATCTGAGGATCCTTGCCCACCTGCCCTCCCCCCCCCAGCAGTAACTGTTTCAGTACCACTGCCTCCCCCCAAACATTGAAGAGGTTAAAATAACTCTTTGTACATAAAAATTGTTTTGCTTGCAAGTAATTTGCTAAGATGATTTGCTGAATGTGATTGTTTTTAATGTATTTGCAGGTACAGAAGCAAAATGTAACCTACTGATTGTGAAATAAACATTTCTTAATCACTATGGAAACACGGATGGGTGGGCCAGTGCATTTTTGTCAACTTGGTAAGTTACCTGTAGCTTTATATTGTAAGATGAGTAGTACTGCTAATTTTTCACTAACGCTCCTCCTGAGTTACTGAAGTAAAATACCATCATCTTAGTATAGACCTCTCCCTGGAATAATTCACAGAATCAAGAATCTAGTGTATTACATTCTACATACTCCATTCTATACATAAACCAGGATTTTCCTGTAAGAAAGGAATGCTTTGCAACAGCATACTGCATTCTGCCTCTCTAAATGTCCAGTGAACTCTTAGTTGGATGTGTTGTTTTTCATTTCTTATTCTAATTTTTTTCAGGACTCCTTAGTTTCTGGATTAGCAGGCACAACAAACATAGTTTGTTGGCTGAGCTGTAGGTGTAGTGAGAAACTGTTTGGATAGGATAATTTAATTCTGTAAAAAGGATAAGATGGTAAAGAAGATTCCCCATTCAGTTTACAGACCATCTTTATTTCTCCAGTCTTAATTTTCCTAGTTACTTGGTCTAAGATTTTTTTTTTCTTGTCTGTGTCACTTACGTAAGTGCAACAAACAAAATTTTGCAAGTCTGCAACTATCTTCTCTAAACATGTCTATTGAAACAAAGTTCTGAAGCAGTTTGAACTCTAGATGAATGGAATTTGATTTTGTTAGGGGAGAGGAATTTAAAAATCACAAATATGGACAGAATAGAAAAACATTTATGTCAACAGGAAATATATCAGCAAGACAGCTGACAGATGTGAGGTGGCTGGCATAAGAGAGAATGGCAAAAGACTGTTTGCATCTCCTAATCCGAAGGTCTGGCTCCAAGGAAGTGTGGTGTTACTAGAGCGTGCACTGACACTATCTGTTTCTATAATGGGGATAGCCTTAATGTGCTAAAGGCTGTGTGCCTTTCAGAGAAGGGAGAATTCCTGCCACAAATTATTACAAATCTGAGCTTGTGTTCAGGTAAAGAATAATAACTTCTAAAGTATTGCTTTGTTATACCCACTGGATGTTTTTTCCAGATAGGTGATCTGTTACTACATGGCAAGAAATCAGTTGTTGTACTTTTAACTGCACTTCTCTAAGAGGATGTTTATTATTCAGTAATAACGTAGAAGAACAAGTGCAAAAGGAGGACATACGAGAGAGGATGTCTGTGGTTTGAATGGCAAAATGAAGCTTGAGAGAGATGAGTTTTCTGTCTTGTGAAAATATAAATTTGCTGCATGTGCAGCTCGAGTGAGCTGCTTAATCTCTTTGCATCTAATTTTAGAAGGGATGCTGGGAGCATAGTTGTTTGTGATACAGATGTCCAAAGAGCCAGATTTATAAGAGATGCTTGGTTAAGTATCTGTCCCAAATGATTTCAACAACCTTAGGTGCCCAAGTGCATTTGTGTGTGCTTCTGTGTGTGCCCACTGCTGATTAAAGGGCAATTTTTAAAGCACTTCTCTGCAGCCATAGATTCTGTGCAGTTATCTCGTTAATTGAGTAGGAATTTTTTCCTTTCCTCTTCCAGTACTCTGCAAAAGTAGACAAGGATCATAAAATAACTGCATTAATCCATTAGGAAATTCTCCCAGTGTGTCTGGGATGGGACAGTTCCCACTGACCCACCACTATTCTGAATCCCCTCTACTTTACCAGGAACATGTTTTCTGGTACTGTGTTTCACATAGTTGGGGGTTGGACCAGATGATCTCTGGAGGTCCCTTCCAATGTCAACCATTCTGTGATAGTACTGTCCTATCAATTATTTGTAGATCTCCATAAAGATTGTTTTAATTTTTTATGAGGCATGTCCCAGATTTCTTTTCTCTTTTCACAGTCATTCTTACTGTGGCACATCTTGTTGACACATCAGGTAGTTCTGTTATAATTTGTTATAGTGTGGCACCTGAGAACCTCAGTTGTGGACCAGAGTGCTACTGCATTAGTTGCTGTACAAATGTAAAGTCAGAGACATTCCTCATGTTATAGAACTTACCATTCTAAGTGAGATGAGAATAAAAAAACATGTTAAGGCAGTATTAATCAGCACAGTTCAACAGAGGTAGCAGGCCAGTGGTGTTTTGGGTATCGTCATATTTTTGGGTAGACGGTTTAGGTGTCAAGACAATTATTTTTATATTTGTTGCACTCAGGAAGTGGAAGGGAGCTAAAGGATCTTGAGAAAAAAATTAGAAGGGTCAGAAGAATAATTTCAAGAATGTCTTGAAGCACCATGCTGGAAAGATGCGCATGATGCAACACTGACTTGGTCAAGGAAAAGAATTCTGAATAGAGTGAGAATCTGGATGAACAGTCACTTACGGAGGTTATACAAGAAGATGTGGGGACCTCTAGAATGTCAGAATCTGCAAGAAGGCTGGGTTCAAGAGAGAACTTGGATGTTCAGCCTGACTGACAGGGTGTGACAAATATAAACTTCCTGTCTTCATTTTAAAGGCATTTTGTAAACTATCCTCCTACTGACTCCCATACTCAGTTGGCCAAAGAAGTTATTAGTTTAATTTCAAACATGCATGCTTTTTCTCATGCTTTAGACGAACTCCATGGAAATATCTGCAAAGTGACTTCATTATTTTCCCTAAAACTTTTCTCCATAAACTCTCTTTTGTCTTGACACCTAAACCCTCTACCCAAAAATATGACAATACCCAAAACACTGCTGGCCTGCTACCTCTGTTGAACTGACAGGCCGAATGTGGCCTTAACCAAACCTTGTGACAGGAGAAGCGTTGCAGAATCTGTTGGTGGTTTTTTTTCTTTTCTTTTGCAGGCAGAGAATAGAACATTGCAGAGTTAAACTCCCACAGGGAAATGTTACAGAAACAGGACACAAAATAGAGAGCGAGTTACAAAATAGAGCCTGAACTAGGGAGTTACAGGAGTTAGCTGGCTGAAGACAGTGAGTAATATACCAAAGTTGTTAAACTACAGTCTCAAGGACTCCCCGCATAGCAAAGAAGGACATCTGTGAAGCTGATTCAATAATGTTCTTCAAGCAGTAGTAGTATCTTTTCCCAGACCGGTTTTAAGATTCTTGTCATGACTTAAAGAGGTATTTAATAGACAGTGAGCTACCTGAAATATAGTCAGAATCCTCTAAGACAATATTTGGTAGGAATATCTTAAGTACATTTATTCACACTGAGTCTTGACCCTCATCTGGCAGGGATCAGCATAACCCTGAACCACAGTGTAGTTATTGAAGAGCTAGCTCCTAGAAGCTGTGAATTAATGACAGAGGTTGGAAGGGGACATCCCATACTCTGAGGAAGGAGGGAAGGGTAGAGGAAAGTAGTAGGAAGATGATGTGAAAGAAACAGTTCCACTGAGGGAATACTGAGTATCATCTCTATTGTTGCAAATCAATATTGCCAATAGTAAGCTAATAATCAGATATTGTAGACGTACAAATATATTAATACATAGTTTCATTTTCCAGTGTACATCAGCATTCTGTCTACAGCTTGTTGCAGCTTGCCTGGTAAGAGTTTTTATTGTTTTTCAAATGCTTTTCCTAACACAGTTGAAAAAACTTGCCATGTTCTCACCAAGCATCATTTTAAAACTTCATGCTTTTTGAAGAAAGAACTTAATAGAAATATAATACAGGAGGACAGTCCTTTGCATTGTTGTTTCTATTGTGCTGAACTCTGTTTTATGGTTGCTTTATTTGGGGACAAATATTGGGCTGCTCTAATTGGGTTTATTTATTAGAATTGCTGCAATCTCACATTTGTTTGCCATTCATACTGGTGGGTTGTTTGTTTTTGTTTGGTTTTTGTTTGTGTTTTTTTTCCCTTTCTAGAAAGGTTTCTGGGAGGGCCACCTCACAACCTACAAATGCAATCTTGCAATTTTCAGCACATTTTGTCCTGGCAGGCAAAAAGTGATCCAACTGTGCCAACATACTATCGTGTGCTGTACACTGACCGCAGGCAAGTCTTATTTTATAAGACACAAGTTTTACTTTTAATGTTTATTGACTCAAAATACTAAGGCTGGCGTTTTCTTGTTTGTCTGTTTTTCTACTCAGAAATGCTTTCCCCCTCTCCCCTGCCATGCTTTCTTGTATCAGAGAATCCAGACAGATTATTTTGATCTTTTTTTAACTTGTTTTGATTTACAGGAACTGGAAGACTGCTAAACAATGTTCAGATATTACACAGCTCTCCTGTAATCTGACAGACGATTTTAAAGATATTTTCGGTTACTATTCTGTATTGGTTCAGAGCTTCACAGGAACTGAAGTGTTAAATTCTTCTGTACTTCATTTTATGCCACTTAGTGACAGTAAGTTCTCTGTCTGCATTTGCTCATTTTAGTAGTTTTTATTCGTAGCTGATGTATAAATGCTATTCTGCTAGCTTTACAGTAAGACACTGCAAACTAACTTGGTCAGTAGCTTATTCCTTTATCTAAGAGAACATGAATTTGTATATGATGTATCACGTCAGTTACAAGACACAGAATACGTAGATAGCTTTCTAAAATTAGTGGCTACAGTAGTTCTGATAAATGGACGAGGGTCTGGTTTTGAAGTAAAATATATACATAGAGGAAATAGCATTGTGTCAAGCATTGACAAGCACAAAGCAAAAATCTCTAAGTGCATAAGGTAGATAACTTTAAAAAAAAAAAACACCACTGGTTTTGTGTCTTCAGGTAGTCAATGCTAAGAGTTAAAGAAATACCATGTCTGCAGTAGGTGTAGGGGAAGAGATTTACTTGTTTGTTCATCAGCCTGCTCTTTTCCCTTTCCTTGCTGAAAGAAGATGCTTATTAGCATCTTCTAAGGCTAGAGGTGGCTTCCCCCTTAGTTGTACTTAGTATTCAGTTTTGAAGTAACAGAGATTGAGGAACAATTGGAGGACTACGGAGGAGAAGTAGGTCATGTTACCTCTGAATTCAGCACAGAGGTAGCCACTGCTGTGTGCACTTATAGCCTCAGAAATGATGAAAAATTGGAGGGGATGGGGGGCATAACTGCAAGGATAACTGAAGGATTTGTTAGCATCCCTTTGAGGTGGAGGCCTTCAGTCTTTCAGCCGTTAGTTTAATAAAGAGAAGGATCGGAAGGTATGTTGACCACTAGTTAATATGATGGCAGGCTTCTTCAGTCTTGTAAACAAAACATAACAGCATGCCCTGACTGGAAGCTGAAGCTAGATAAATTTTAGCTAGGAGCAAGAGGCATATTTTGAATTGACCACTGGAACAAACTGTCAGGTGCTCTGATTGATTGTCCATCGCTGGCAACTTGTAAATTTAAATTGGATGTTTTGCTATTAGTTCTCTAGTTCAAACCAAAGCAATTGAGTGAAGTCATGTTTTCCAGGGCACAAGACTTAGATGAACCCTGTAGTCTTTTCTTGTTTTACAGTGCCTGAATAGGAAGGAATCAATATTCTGAGATATTTCTGTACTGGGTGAGGTTGATATGTACCTTCAAATACCTATGGTGGAATCTCACTCCTGTTGACAGATGGATTTGAGCAAAGACAGAAAGGCTTCAGAACAAAGAGCCAGGAGAACAACCACATTTGACTGTAACCAGATTTAAGCTAATGTTTGTAACTTAAAACAAAAGATGAGAAAGGAGTAAGTGTGCAACCATTTGACTAGGACATGCTTTTTGAGGTGTTGGAGCGTGTCCAGAGAAGGGCAGTCAAGCTGGTGAGGGGCCTGGAGCACAAGTCTTATGAGGAGCGGCTGAGGGAACTGGGGTTGTTTAGTCTGGAGAAAAGGAGGCTGAGGGGAGACCTTATCGCTCTCTACAGCTACCTAAAAGGAGGTTGTAGTGAGGTGGGTGCTGGTCTCTTCTGTCAGGTGGCTGGTGATAGGATGAGAGGAAATGGCCTCAAGTTGTAGCAGGGGAGGTTTAGATTGGATATTAGGAAAAATTTCTTTACTGAAAGGGTTGTCAAGCATTGGAACAGGCTGCCCAGGGAAGTGGTTGAGTCACTATCCCTGGAGGTATTAAAAAAACGTGTAGACAAGGCACTTCAGGACATGGTTTAGTGGGCATGGTTGACGGTTGGACTCTGTGATCTTAAAGGTCTTTTCCAACCTGAATGATTCTATGATTCTATGCTTTCCTGTTTGAGAGTAGATGAAAGCTCACATTTGTTCTAAGCATTAAACTTTTTCTTTTGCTTTCTACCCTCTTTCAGGAATAGAAGTAGTTAGCAAATGTATATTGCTCTTTTGGATTTTGCAGAGGTTGGCAAACCAGTCTCCACCTTGATCATAAAGTACATGCTTCTGGAAGAGACAAAAGTGAAATGCAAACTCTAAATTTTCATGGGTTTTTTTTTTCCCCCACAATGCACTATGCAGAAATGGAGGATTATGAAGATAGTTTGGTCTCACACCATTTTCCAACATTCCTACTTCTTTCTTGTGTTGGAGGAAAGAATATCTTGGGCTTGATTCACTACAGAAGTTCCTCTGATCTTGATGGATATGTGGTTTTGGAGAGAGGAGACAATTAGTGTGCATGGCTCTTCAAACACATACATGTTCTGAGGACCTGAACTGGAGAGATTACTTTGAACTCAATGGAAGTCTCACAGAAGTGTAACAGTGTTTTGCTAGGTCCTCTGTCCTACTGTCACTAGAGTTTCTAGTCTTTGGAGCTCAGCTGTCAAGTCCAAACTTGACAGTCTATGGCTTTCCTTGCAACCAGTATGAATATATGCAGGGCTACACACCACTGAATTTCTTCCAGAGAGTGACTAGAAGATGAAGATGAGCAAGAAAGTAATCAGCTTTTCCTATACATTAACCTCAGCTTTCCTCTCAAATAGATAAAAAGCTCACATCTCCGTGGCGCTGAAGCAAAGCCTTTGTCACCTTCCTACTTCTTCACTCCCCTCCACTGGTTTCTGTTTTTGAAATCTAGTCATGGGGGAAAAGATCATTTGACCATGGAACTTAAATATTGCAAGGCCTTGTGGATTTACAACAGTGACATACTCTGGAATCTGATTAGTCAGCTATATATCCATCACTGAAATAGAATTGGTACTGAATACGTAGTATATATTTTTTCCATCATTTTTTTTCTCTTTCTTTTTTTTTTCAATAGCGTTCCTGGGACCACCAGAAGTTAATATCAGTTCCTGTCTAAACTGCATAAGTGTTACCATAAAGCTGCCAACCTCTCATGCCAGAAAAAATGAAAAGCTACAGTCTTTAATTGATATATATAAAGAGCTTGATTATGGTATAACACTGAAAACACTTGATGGAGAGCATAAGGTAAAGAACTTTTTGTTTTGTTTGTGCTTTAGGGGAGAAATACAGAAAGCATAAAATGGCTCTCATGGTTAGCAGATTCACAGAAGCAAATATGTGAATAGAACATACTTAGAAGAAAACAAAAAGAATGGCCAACATAATCTTAGCTTCCTTTTACTGCAGAGTAGCAGGTGTAGAAGAGGAGTACTAGTTGTCCTGTATCTTTGTTTGAAATAAAGCACAGGGCACTGGCTTAGGTGACTATTGTCTGGGAAGACAAGGGAAAGACAGTTTAGCCGAAACTACTAGCAGGTGTATGCACAGCTGATAGGAAAATATGTTGAGAAAGCAGTTCAGTAGTTTTCTGTCAAACTGGAAAAATGTATCCAGTTAGTTTCTGAAACAACCTATTCTGGGTCAGGTACTATTTAATTTTTTATTTTTTTAATATGCTGAAATAGAGGTAAATAGGCATGATTAGAACTTAAAATGATCATCACAAAATGAAGAATAATCTTAAAATAATAGGAGGTAATTCAATAAGGACCAATGCAAGCCATAACACCTAAGAATAATTGTCTGTGTAGTAAGTAGAGTGGTAACAGCTATACGGGCAGCAGTTTTGCCAGAAGGGATGAGAGCATTCTGTAATATTACAAGCTAAACATGACTCTCATGTTGCTGAGAGATAAAAAAATAATCGTATTTTTACATACTCAGTACTTGTAAAGCCCACCTACCCTGCACCAGTATGGGGTTCAGAAAAGGCAAAGACCGGTTGAACAGGATCCAAAAAGGAACAGTGAGGACTGTGGGGGATCCTGACACGTGACCTGTGAGGAAATGCTGGAATAATAGGGGACTGCTTACTGTAACCAAGCAGAGAACAGTTAGAGGCCAGAGTCTCTGAGTATGTAAACATTTACTACAGAAAAGGAGGAAATAAACCATTCACTGTGACCAAAAACAGTGAAGTGAAATTGGCAATTGTGCAGACTTTAGGTTAAACACCGAGAAAGACGTTAATACCTGGGCTCGCAAAGCACTGGAATAAGTTGCCTAACTATACCATGGACTGCCTGTACTGGAAGTTTTGAACAGCAGGTCAGACAGGTACCTGTTGGGAATTTAATCTTTTTAACTCATTCTGCCATGAGTCACAGAAGAATCACAACTTGCCTGCCATGGATATTTTTCCCCTGATTTCTGAATCAGAATATCACTTGCAGTTTCAAATCTGTAGAATCTATGTGAGGCTACTTCAAGGGGACATATAGTGACCAACAGTTGGAGACAGAAGGCAGATTATCTTTGATAATACAATAATTCACAAACAGGCTTAAGGTAGGCATCTTCACATCCGCTAGAACTAGGGATGAAGTAGTTGTCTAGGTAAACCCCTGAGTTACTGTGTCAGTTTTTGTGGTTTCACGTGCTACTGCATTTCTCTGAAATAGCCTCAGTGGCTGGGGATCTCTTTTTAGGCAAATACCTAACTTTAAAACATTGTCTTTCATGGCAGAGGCCACGTGAGAAAACCACTGAAGAAATTTTTACTACGGTCATTGAAGAATTGTATCCAAATAGAAATTACTGTGTGTCTGTTATGGTCACTGCATCTCTAAACAAACATTCCATCCCATCAGCCTGGAAATGTGTAACTGCAGACTCTGTAGCTCAACAAGGTAACTGCTGTGGTGCAGGAATGGATTGTCTGGCTTGATTATGTGCAAGTGTTTTCTTTTTAGGTAGGAAGAATAACAAGTCAGTTAATCCTAAAAATAATAAGAGAGAAAGTACCTTCTGAGCGATAAACTTTGTGGGAATTCATAAGTGAAATATAAAACCCCATCCACTTTGGGGCTACAAATCTATTCTTAATCCTGTGAGCCATACAAAGCTCCTCTAACTGCATAAATAGTTATCAAAGGTAATTTTTTTTTAATTCCTGAATCTAATTTGAGATTTGGTCTTGTTTTGACTTTGGACCAGATGACCTCCAGAGGTCCCTTCTAACCAAAATTATTCTGTGATTCTAAATAGCTGTTCTGAATGTGAAATATGAAATGTGGTCAATGGAAACTTCATTCATGTATGTTTATTTGTTTGGTCTTTTCATTTGCAGATTATCATACAGTTGGAATTGCAGGTGCTATATGTTTTTCACTGATGGTAGCTGGTGCCCTGAAGTGTATGCATGCAGGAGGTTATATTCTTCAAAAAAAATCACTTCCACGTACCTTGGTATGTAATAATTCTCATATTTAACCTTCCTGGTTGGGAGGAGGAAGTTTACCATCTCAAATTTCTAATCCTGTGCATCAGGTACAAGTTATATAAGTACATATAATGCTTTAATTTGCAGTTTACTTATGTTAAAGATAGTCTATAGGCTGCTAAATCATGTCTGTTCTGTGGAACAAATATTCAGTCTTTTTCAAAACCACTTCTTGCTACTTCTGTGACAAGTTACTAACAGAGATAGAGATGTGATCATCCCACCCTACTCAGCGCTTGTCAGGCCGCACCTGGAGTATCATGTCCAGTTCTGGTCCCCACAGCGCAAGAAAGATGTGGACAGACTGGAGAGGGTCCAGAGAAGGGGCACGAAGATGAGCAAAGGGCTGGAGAACCTGCACTGTGAGGAAAGACTGAAGGAGTTAGGTCTTCTCTCCCTGAAGAAGAGAAGGCTCAGGGGGTACCTCATTACAGTATTCCAGTACTAAAAGAGCAGGTACAAACAGGTAGAGGCCCTCAAGACAAGGGGCAATGGGTACAAGTTGCACTATGAGAGGTTTAATCTCGATGTAAGAAAGAAATTTTTTACAGTGAGAACAATCAGTCACTGGAACAACCTCCCCAAGGATGTGGTAGAGTCCCCATCACTGGAGGTTTTCAATATATGGTGGGACAGGGTGCTAGATAATCTCATCTAGGCTCTCTCTCTATGAAAGGTTGGACCAGATGGTCTTCAGAGGTCCCTTCCAGCCTGGGCTATTCTGTGATTCTATGAAGTTAGAGGGGGCAAGCAGCAGTGAAGGGGAGATCACCCCCCCCCAAAGTGACTTTAAATGTACTCTTTATGGTACACAGAAGCAGGCTAGGTACACAGAGCACCCAGCGTAGGACAATTAACCCCTTGCCCTTTGAAAATTACCTTATATGTAAATCCTTCTGGCAGCAAGCAAATTTCTTCTACTATCTGAGCCAGGGCAATAACTCCAAAACAAAAAAACCTACTCCAGTTCTTAGGTGAAGTGAATAGGGAGAAGACCTGTTCTCCACCAGGAAGGATGCTCTGAAAGCTTTCAGGAGCAATGCGTATCCATTGCTCCTTAGAAAACCATTTTCTGGCACATTTTGCCTCCATTATTTCACCCTGCAGCATTATACTCCTCTCTTAAGAACAAAATCAATTACCCCTGTAATATTTTTCCATTTATTACACCAAAAGTCAGAGTGTTCCCTGAAGATTTGAGGATAGTTTAGCCAGTTCCCTGGTTGCTGGAGTTTAAAGGCATTTTGCAAGAGTCTACAACTGAAAGCAAATATTTTAAACTTCCCTTCAAGGTCTTTTCTTTATCACGTTTCCATAGGAACGCAAGCTGAAAAGACAGAAGGTAGCATTAAGACCCAGTTGGGTGTGGGCATATGTCGTGGTTTAACCCCAGCCAGCAACCAAGCACCACACAGCTGCTTGCTCACTCCCCCCACATTGGGATGGGGGAGAGAATCGGAAGGGTAACAGTGAGAAGACTTGTGGGTTGAGATAAAGACAGTTTAATTGGTAAAGCAACAGCCACGTGTGCAAGCAAAGCAAAACAAGGAATTCATTCATTACTTCCCATCTGTTGCAGAAACACTAGGCCAACAGCAATATGTTTCTAAAGTCAATTTTGTTTAATGATATCAGAATGCAATGGTCAAATTGAACAGGAATGCTATGTAGTATTGAGATGTAACAGCCAGATTGAACAGGGATATTAGGTTGTAAACACTGTGACAACCACAAGTTATCTACAGGTTCAGGATGTCAGTTGGGAACTATCGCTACGTGAACTGTAACTACATCTAAGCTTAAAATGACTCAGAATGCACATATCACTCACCAATGGGGTGAGGAACTCAACCCCAGGGAGTTTCCTTAGATGACGTCCCAATCTAAGGGGAGAGTCTCCGACTGCAGACCTGCTGCTCCGAGGAAGACTGGCTCCAAGGGGTCTTCCGGTGGGCTCCATTTATACCCTAGGTTGGATCGGGGCTTGTGGTCATCTATGGTCAGGTGTCTAGAGACTTCTCTTAACTGAGGTGTTGCTTTGGATGAGGTTTTTCTGGCAGGCTCAGGTAGCTGGGGTATGTGACTTGGGGGCACTCTGTGTATGTGACTCCCATGTGGGCTGGGCAGCTAGAACCGCAGCTTCTAGTTTAACTCTTTCCTTTCAGCAGTCAGGAAGTTTTGGTCTTTATTGGGGCAGGTATACCTGCCACCTCATCAGCAGGCAGGTGTTCAGCCATCTCCAGGAAAGCAGGGCTCCATCACATATAACAGTTACTTGGAGAAGACAAATGCCATCACTCCAAACGTCCTCCCCTTCCTCCTTCTTCCCCTTGTTTTATATGCCAAGTATGATGTCATATGGCATGGAATATCCCTTTGGTCAGTTGGGGTCAGCTGTTGCAGCTGTGTCCCTTCCCAACTTTTTGAGCACCCCCAGCGCTCCGTGGTGGGGTGGAGTGAGAAGCAGAAAAGGCCTTGACTCTAAGTGCTGCTTAGCAATAACTAAAACATCCCTGAATTATTAACAGTTTCCAGCACAAATCCAAAATGTAGCCCTGTACTAGCTACTCTGAAGAAAATTAACTCTATCCCAGCCAAAACCAGCACAGCATATTGTTCCTGTAGTGATGCATAAAAATGGTCTAGATTTGGGAGTTTTGGTCTCACTATCCCCAAAAGATGGGCCAGTTATTTAGGCACATCTGGAGAAGAAAAGATTCACTGTTCGTGCTCTTAAGACTTCTTTTTTTCTAAAGCTATGCTTCATGGTTATTGTCCACAAAAGAAGTCAAGGACAGCATGTAAGAAGTGCTAAAAGTAAAAGCTCAGCAGCTTGGTAAGAGCAGGATCTGGGTGGTTGTTGGAAATGATCTCACACACAGCAAATAAGAACTTGCTCTCAGTTCACATCAACAGGGTGACAAAGGGCAGATCATCAAAGACCTTCGTAGAGATGCAACACTGCTTTGAGGAAGCAGTGTTTAAAGCATGTTGTTTTTCAGGAAACCTGAGTCTGCTTTGTAACATCAACAGTTACAGCTTCTCAGTCAAAAGTAAAAATCCTCTTTACTGAAATAAGATACACCTTGCAGGTCCCCAACCTTCCAGTTTCACAGGTATCTCATGCCATAGATGTGCAGATATGTCCCTGCCAGAAAAGTATCTTAGTTATTAGTTCCAGAACTGTTTCTAGCAAGTTCAGGATCACTTCTCTGGGTAGCCTGATGTCTGTCTTCCTTCTCCAGTCTCAGGAATGATTTATTACTGTACTCAGATATAAACAGGCATTAGTGAAAAGGATGCCTGGTAGTAGAACACTTAGTAGGAAAAAAAAGGATATTTATATGTACGTTATCGCTGCCAGAATCTAGAGCTGGTATAGTATCTTAGAAACTAAATCTTGGACCAGGCTGTCATGATCTACCTGAATATTGGAGTTGGATGAAAACAAAAAAAAGCAAAGGAAAAGAAAAGAAACAACGTAGTCCTGAAAGAAAACTTATTTGGTGTTGGGGTAGGGGGGAGGATGGGCAGGTACACAAGGCAAACAGTATCTGCGTCACCTTCTAAATGCTAAGGTATTTTCAGTAGTCACATACAGTGATTGGCAAAAAAGTCCATGATTAAGGAAGAGTGTTTAAGGAAGAAAGAAGGGTAATGGTAATACATCACTCAAATTGTTCCACTATTTTGAATAAAATAATGTTTCTTTGACTTTTTCTGTGATCAAGTGTCACGTTTTAGTGTTTGAGGAAGCCAGTCCTGAGTCAGCTAATTTTTTATTTTAATAGAAGAGATTGAACTGCCACTAAATTTCAAGCAAAAATAACAAGATTTCTGGGACTTGTTCTATACATCTCTGCTTGCTTGCCTTTTTTTTTTTTTTTTTTTTTTAATAGTCTCCGACTTCTTTTACACTTAGTTCTATGGAGTTTTTCAGCATAAGTATTTTCCATTTTCTACAAACATATCCAGAGTAGATTGGTATCAACTTTCTCTAAGACTTTTTTCCTCATGTTTCTGTCCTTTGCTATGTCATTACCTTCATATCCCTAAGACTGTTGAACACGACTGCCAAATAGTGTCTAAGGTTAATTTTTTTATTGTCAACATTTTCCCCCAATGCTTTGAATATTCAATAATCCTCAGAAGTGCAGAGTAAAACTGAGAAATGGGACTTAGGTTGTTCTATAGTTCGTTGCTTCAAATGGTACATTTCTAAAGGACATTAAAATTGATCATCCATGTAAGGTTTCTCTTTTGCACAGTAACTAGAAGAGGTAATAGAGAGTTGCAAGACTCACTTCAGGTTTAAGATATATGTCTAAAATGAGCTTTTATTCTTAGAAAGATGTCTTAAAAATTAGAATTGAAACATTTCATACCTGATACTGCTTGGCACTAGTGTCATTTCTTTGAGGCTGTCTAATGCAATGTGCCTTGATTTGTAGTGAAGGCTGTCCTATTTACAGGAACGGAGGAGGGAACAATCCTAGATGCCCTGAACTCTGCAGAAGAAGCAAAAAATGTGGCACATAAAGGATCATTTGTTTGACAACCTCATGACTGGGGGTATTTTTTCATATTTTTCTGTGCATGTGTGCAAATTTGGCTGAATTTTTCACTTTGCTCTCTTAGGTATTCATTAGGACATTAGCCTATTCACCTTGGACATTTGAATCTGAAGAAATAGCCTCTGTAGAGATCATTTACAAAGAGGTTAAAAAAAAGGCAAATGAATCCATTGGTGGCATCAGTGATGAAGATGACAGTGATGACAGTGACAGCGATGCCATAAGTAATCATGACTATACAAGGCGTGGTATCATAAGTAGAGTACCTCATTCCTCTGACACAACAAATGTATTTGTGCAGTACTCTACAAATAGTACATGTGACAACAGCAGCAGCCAGGCAAGTGAAAATCTAGATGCTGACCCAGAAGATTTTGAAGAGCATGAGATGGACATTGAAGAAGACAACACAAATAGTGAGTTACTTAATCCTTTCTCTGAGGTAAATTGCAACTATTCTTCTAGACAAAGGAACAGTGCTTGCTTTACCATTAACTTGAAAACTGTGCTGTTGGGAACCTCTGAAGAGAATGTGGATAGTTCTGCAGCTCTTCTTTCATCCCAAGAAGGTCCAGTTGACTGGCAGTGTACTTGTGATTTTGAAGCAAAACTGGATAACACAGAAAGTGTGCAGAAACCACACTGTCCTAGCAGCTCTCGTGAATGGCAAAATTCCTCCCGTTCTTCTGATGAAAGTGACTCATCAGATTCAGATATGGACCAAAAAACTGAATACATAAGAAGATGAATAAGTGAGAACCACTATTATTTTATAACATATGAATCGATGTTGTCCAACTTTTATTTCTGGACTCAACATACAGATCTTGTCTTTTTCTTTTCTTAACATTCTGTGAGTATATGCCTGAACACTGAAAATATACAACAGTCATTTTTAACAAATATTTCTCTGATCTCTCCAGGTTGTTCCAGGTATGATTCAGATTGGATTATCCACAGAGAAACAAAAATGACTGTTCAGATGCAGCAGAAAGAGTAGTTATTTCATTTTGCAGTTTGACAGTGAATTATACCTTTTAGCTGTTATAAAGTAAATATTTTCTCTAACTCAAGTGAGAAGTTAGTTTGCCTTACAAGGAGTTGTAAGTGGCAGGTCGCTCAACCAGACTACTTTTTTCATTTTCCTTTTTTATTCTTTAGCTCTGTTGATGGATTACTCTGAAACCTGTTTTGCTGGATGGATTGCTATATTCAAGTCAGTGAACTGATTTCTACATTTGTGCAGGGAAAGCTGATCAATTGAAATAATGGAGGCAGAGATAAGAATACTCACAAAAGAGTTTTTACTGTGAATCAAGGCATTAAATACACATCTTTATAATTTTTAATATAATTTTGTGCCATTATTGAATACTACACTTATTTTTTAAAATATGACATTTAAAAGTTACTGCAGTGTACAATTATACTTTAACATTTGTGCTTCATAAAAAGAAATTTTTTTCATATCCCTGTCTGAATTTTTACTGTGGCTCCTGTATGCCTTTGAAAAGCTACATGAGTTAGCCTGCTACGACTTTACTCCCTGTGGGAATGCCTTTAGGTATCACAGCTGAAAAAACCAACTTTTTTCACCTTGTGTTGATTTGCTTAGGTACTACTTTTCTGCCCACAGACAGTTTCAGGCTGCCATGGGTGGCAGTCATTCTTTTGGTCAGGATAACTGAGCGTAATTTCTAAGGTGCTGGAATATATTCTGCTGCTGCACTACTGTTAAGAAATGAGTAGGTCTAAGTATGTGACAGTTTGGCTCTTGACAAGCTAATTATTTGCAGATTTGTGCATCCTTAGATGATCTTTAGTGGATGAAACTTCCGCTCACACTGACCCTCTAAGATGCTGCTGTTTGTACAGTGTAGCTGGTGTGCACCTCTCCACATTAGCAGAAGCCAGGGGCATCACTCATGCATAAGCGAAGGCAGTGGGACTGTGCCCATCCCAGGGAAAGCCAAACCAGCCCTGTAGCCTCGTTTAATAACAGGAGGTGATAAAGGGGCCAGAAACAAATGTGTTAAACCCACACAAAGAACTGGTATTTTCAGTTGGCAACAGTAATAGCTTGAGAAAGAACCCTTTTTACTCTGTGAATAATAAAACTGCCCCCCCTTCCCCCAAGTTTATGCTGGTTTTGATCAGGGACACTGAACGTCCTGCTACCTTTGGTGCAGTCAGAAGATAAACCTTTCCTCAGGTAGCATTCGTATTGCCGCAGTGGGAATTTCATTCAAGGTAGGTTTGGCACTATGCGTCATCTGATGTCTGTCTATGTGTTAGTTATTTATCCGCTTTATTCTGACCTCCCGTCTTCCCAGCTGCCAGGCTGTACGCTGAACACGCTCTTTAGAGATTATGAGTATCCGAGCAGCCAGGCATCTACTATGTTTTAAACCACAGCACCCCTGACCAGCTTTCCAGACCTGTGGGGAAGGTTCGGGTGCTGGCTGGGTGTACTCTCTCTGGAAAGGGGAACGCAGCCGTGGCGAAGTGGGGAGGCTTTGGGAAAAGCTGGGGTGAGCCGACCGGGGCACGGGCGATGCCCCCGGCGCTCGGAGGCGGTCAGCCCCGTTGGCGGAGGGCGAAGCCTCGCCAGCCCGGGGCGGCCGCGGTGCCCGCACGCCGCGCCGCCCCGCCCCGCCCGGTCGGGGGAAGGCGGAAGGGTTTCGGGGCGGCCCCGCTCCCCGGCCTGCGAGGGCAGCAGCGCCCGGTGCCATGGCGCGGCGGCGCCGGCACCTCCGCTGCTGAGGGGAGGCCCGCGCCGGCAGCCGCCATGGCCGCCGCCCTCCGGTGCGCCCTCTGCAGCTGTCTCCTGCTCTGCGGTGAGTCCGACCCGCGCCTGGGGGGGGGGGCGGCGGGGGGGCCCGCTCCGCCCCGCCCGGGCGAGGGATCGTTCTCGCCGCGGTCCCCCCTCGCCTCGCCTCGCCGCGGGGAGGGCGGGTGGGGGGTGCCGGGGCCCGGGGCGGCTGCGGGAGCGAGGGTCGCTAGAGGCGGCCGGCTTCGTTCCCGAGGGCCGCGCTGCCCCGAAAGCCCTCGCGCTTTTTTCTCCCCGAAGACTGCGTCTGTGCTGGGAAACTGGAACTTTCCTTTTCGGTTTTGGACGCGTGTGTGTGCAAGTCCCGGTGAGGAAAGGCGCGAGTGGGAGCAAAGCCACGAGCGATCGGCACGTCGCTCTGCAGATCCCGGCGGGAAGCGGCCGCCTCTGGCGGAGCTTGTGCAGCTCCAGGCACGGCCGGAGCCCTCGCAGAGCGCTCGCGTCAAGTGGCCCGGGCCATTCGTTTCCCAAAACAGGCCGTATCCGGGACCGTGATGTGAGCGGGCCGTGTACAAACCTTTCACTTACGAAGTACGAAACCACAGAAGTGTGTTTTCGTCTCTTTGGGTCCACAGTGCCGAATAAAAGACCTTACCCGGTGGCTTTTCAAGTAGAAGACGCTGTCAGAGAAGCAAGCCTTCAAAGGCATCATGCTTTTTACTGGGAATTTACAAGCCTACCTCAGACCTTTGGAGGGAGCTTCCCCAAAGTGTGGCCAGCGCCCTAGCGAGGGTCCTTTGTAGCGAGGACTGGGTCGTGCGGGAGAGGGGACATCAGACACCTTGCACTAGCCAGGCTTCTTTTCAGCTGTGTTGTTCACACTGAGCCTTTGCAGTCTGTTACCTGCACCCATCTTCCTTAGCATTCTGCGTACCTGGGGTTTTGCAGGTAGGAGAAGGTGTGGGAGCGGGAGGCCAGAGGTGCCTGCGGAGGGGCACGGTGTGCGCGCGGGCAGAGATCTCTGAGGGCGAGTGCCCGAAGCACGTCTCGGCGAGGGCACCTGCGCACAGGGACGGCATCTCTCAAGGAGGTCTGGGCGCAGGGGAGCAAGCAGCTTCTGCTTTTCCGATGTGAAGTGTGTTTCAGTTGATTTGTTGGGTGCGAGGCTAACATCATAGGAATTGAGTCTGTGAAATAGTTTTTATTTAAGCAGGGTTTAGGCTTAAAACTCTCATCTGCTGAAGGTGGGTAACTGATACATCAATTTCGTGTATTTATGCATCAACGATAGACATATAAAATAGGTTATTTATCTTAGAATGTATGTCATTAGGGTTTACTCCTGGGACATTTAAGAACCAATCTGATCTGACAGGATTTGTTTGCGTTGATCGTTTGTGTTGCAATAATGGGCCAAAATCTTTTCTATTTTAGTTTCAATACCAACAATTATACTAAAATAATTAGATCATAATAGTAACGGACTGGTCATCAATACTACTTTAGGGTTTCCTTTATTCATTTTCAATAAAGCAAAATGATTGTGTTTTCATCAGTTATAAGGAGTGCCAATTATTGATACATTTATCTGTAGAGTATATTTAATAGCTCCCTTGCCTTCGAAGGTGCTTCTTGTTTATCTCTGTTTTTCAAAAGGGTGGCTTATTAACAGAATGAGTAAAGCATTTTAAATGGTAATGCTAATCTATGCAGTGATAATAGAAACATGCTTATGGTGGATTTTTTAAAATTATTTCAGTCTTATACCCAGGTCTATGTAGAAAGACTGTTCATGTTCCTCTTCAGGAAAAAAAAAAAAAAAAAAGAAAAACAAAAACCAAAACCAAATCAATCCACACACCCGTGTTATTTCCATAGTTCTACTGGAGCAGTACTTAGAAAAAATTTATTTTGACAATCTCAGTGAGAGTTCATGGCACGTAGCCTAATGGGCCCTAAGTCTTAGGCAGTAACAACTCAGTCATGCATAATAAATGATGATATCATAAAGACTATACTTACTGGAAATCATTGATGCTGGCTAATTTGGTTTTGTTGCATAAGCTCAGAAGTCTGAGGCAAGGGAGAGAAAGGCGGCTGTTATTAAGTTTTGGATGACTGCAAAGTCACTGGAGGAACACATACTAAAACGTTTGTTTGTTTTTGATTGCTCCCACAGTATCTGGAATAGTGCCAAAGCCCCAAAATGCAAGAATTATTTCAGTTAATCTTCGTAGCACTTTACAGTGGGATGCACCTAGGTTTCACAAAGGGAATATAAGTTACACTGTCCGATCTAAGAGGTAAGTCTGGGGGAGTTGTGCTTTCTTTAATTCACGTTTTACAGCTGCGTGTGTTTGTTGTTTGTTTCCTTTTTTGTAGGAAGATCAGTAGCTGTCCCTTTCTTGTAGCTTGAGAGTGGCTTATAGTCTGAGCTAAATAACAGGGCAGAGGCATTTTCTACACATTTCACGCCCAAGGCAGCTTTGTACGTACTTTTTTTAGAACCAGAAACACATTTTAACATTCACTGTTATTAGTTCTGTGTGTGTTTTTTCTCTATCATGTAACTGTTACTTGCGATTCAAGAAACTTAGTCCTGCTGAGCATTGGGACCTTATCTGATCTTTCACTCCAGCAGCATTTTGTGCTCTGCCACCAATGCAGCCAGCTTGCCTACGCCCTTAGTGGACATGTCCGATGAACTGCAGGCTGGTGGCTTGTCCGTTCAGTGCCTTAAACTTAGGACACGTTTTCCGAGGTACCCTTTTGTCAGTTTTGGTGGGTTGATTTAGCTTTGATTTGGTTTTCCCACTGTGTCCTTCCGAGTTGGTCTTTCCTCTTGGGAAAAGTGGTCTGTGTGGCTGTATCAAGGAAGATGGCCGCTTCCCCAGCCCAGCAGTGAGCTTCCTGCCTGCCTCCGTGCTTGACAAGGAAACCGTGTGATGGCCCAGAGGTCTCGCGTTCCCGCTGAAGGGTGAATTCTTTGGCCAAGACAGGGTAGGATGTAAAGCGGAGATGATGGCACCCACAGGCAGGCGTCTGCTGAGGAGAAACCCCCAAACTGAGGGTTTGGGCCATCTTAGTCGAAAGAAGTTTTTTCTGGGTTCTGGGAGCAATTACCTGTTGATCACTATGTTCCTAGGTGGGCTTTTAATGCAAAACAGAAAGAATATAATATTTTAAATGGTTCCCAGTCATTTCTCTATTTTCTCTGGCTCTTCCTTATATGCATATCATAAGACAGTTCTGAACAAAGTCTGAGTTAGACAGCAAAGCCATGCATAGTGGTATTGTCATAGTATTTGCAGACTTGTTTGATAACTACTGTCTGTTGAATCAAGTTCTGTAACCACTGTCAAGAAAAGGGCATCTATTTACTGAATCATAATTTTAATCTCTAACTTTATCACGGATTTATAGATGCATATAAAAGGCTTAATGTGTGTGTACACACTAGCAGTGATGTTTCTTATACACTGGATCTAATTTTTCTTGTTCATGAGTCATAACTGGTGGTATTAACAAACATATGCCACTTTTTCCAGTTAATTGAGAGGAAAGACATTTAGTCAGTTATAATTTATATATCATATACATTTTGTTTCTTTTCCATACAGCATCAATTTCCCTGGAGACACATATGAAAATGTGAGCACAAACTTGAGACTCACAGAGTGTGATGTCTCTTCCCTGTCTGCATATGGAGACTACGTTTTACAGGTCAGAGCAGAGTCAGAAGATAACCATTCAGACTGGGCAACCGTCAGATTTAAGCCAATGGATGACAGTAAGCCTTTTTCTAATCTTGCACAAAAAATATTGTCTGCTATTAATGCACCTTTACAATTTGGCTCCATAAGAAATGCTATAGCACGCAGATAATTTTTAAATGTCATTACATTGAACTATAACATCTTAGTTGTAACACATTCATTTTTTGAAGGCAGAAGTTGCTGTCAGAAAGCATAGCAGGTTCGCTATTATAGCTAGATGTTAGTATTGGTACTTGAAACCTCTTTTGTGGCAGTTTTAAAAAAATGTATATTTTTCCCTTAAAATAAAGATCAGGGGGAGCTTTTCTTCAAGGATTCAGACTTTCTGTATATCTAAATAAGTTAAATTACTGTCTTCTTCATTGCTATGTCAGGCAAAAAGCTTTCTTTTTATTTTTTTAATTAAAAACCAAACAAACAAAAAACAATTTCACAGAGAAAGATTAATTTTTAGTCAAGAAATCTTCATTGCACAATATTGCCATTCTCTTAGTGAAGCTTTACAGTCTTTTGTGAGAGATGATTTAGACACTGCCTTGCATTAGAGTGCATAACAGAGATGTTAATCATGTTGCTGTCACCTGAGCTTGGGAATGAGAGAGTGGTTTTTAACCCATAAGCGTCCCTTGTTTTGTACATTCTTATTCCACTCATAAGCAAAATCAAATTATTTTAGATTATGTAGTTAATGTTACCCAAGGCTTTTTTTCTCCTCACAGCTGTTAATACAAAACCATGCACAAAGCATCTGTTACACCTCGTCTTTGAGAAAAACTTTTGAAAGTCTTTTTTTTTTAACTTGTTCTGCCTCCATTTCCTTGAATTTCATCAATCTGTGGATTGAATTTTAGAGTGTGATTTTACAGTTTACAGCCTTGTTTTTCAAAATGCTTTTATTGGTTATCTCTCCAAAAGCATAATGTTGATATAATTTAATTTGCCTAGAACAGAATCACTGAAACATAGCATGGAAAAAAAATTACAACGTTGCAAGTATAAATTACTTCCCAAAAGAAAATGTAACACAAAAAGTATGGCTGGATTTTCAGAGTAGAGAGCAAACTTGTAAATCATTAACAGTGTTGTAGTTTGACATATATTTGAAAGAGCATGTGGCCTTCAGAGCAGGCTTGGCTTTGGAAAGGCAGCTTATTCCTGAATGGGAAAATCTGGGTATAAAACTGCCTGTAAAGAGACACCTGGGAGTACTGGCCAACTGGCCAAATCTCTGAGGAGGACATGAGGATTTTTAACGTTGTCATAGCTGATCTGAGCAAGGCATCATGATAAAAATATTCGATATTCCTTTCTGTGTTATTATTTCTGCTAGTGCTTTTTTAATAAATTCCCCACTGTATTGTAGGAATAGCCTCAGAAAACCAGAGTAACCAAGACCATCCTCATATTATTTTTCATAAGTTCAACAACATATTCATGAGCATTACATGAATGTAAGGTTCAGCAAGCAGGGTTGTTTTATTTTTAGTTATAGAAGTATATATTTCTAGAGGAATGCAAAATTGTCTGTATATTGAGCTCTTCCTTTCTTAGACACTTTATAGCGTGACTGTAGCCAGGCAGAACTTTAGTACAGGCAGCCAAGGCAGAGTTATTTGCTGTAATTATAGGAGACTTTAATGGAGAGCTCATTGCCGACACAACACCGTTGATAACTAAGCTACTCATGAAATAGTTTAGGTAGTGTCACAAAAACGTAATAAGGACAAGCCATTTACAAAATGCGAGAACATAATATTAAGTCTAAGGAGAGCAATTGGTAAGACATGCAGAAATAATTCAGATGCTTCAGTTTTTCAAAATTCTCACAATGAAAGAAACATTAGAACACTTCACTAGAGGGTCTACTCAGAAAAGACAGATGTTGTGACAGCTTGGCCCAGAAGGAGAAGTGATGAATAACCTACAGAAATAGTCCTTCCTCTCCCAGGAGTCACCACAGCTGGCAAAAGAGAACTGAGTTAATTTACTGTGTGGAAAATGTAGCCTGCAATAGTGTCTGTTATGTAACTGCAAAAATAAATCCCTTTCAAGACCAGTTCTACAAGGAAAGGATTTATTTATGCCTGACCCATGAAAGGAAATTGCTTTCTTCTAATAGATAAAATTATTTAAAGTGTGAATTGTTACGGGTTGTATAAAAATACCAAATTGAAAACAATGTGAAACTGAATTCCGTTCTTTCTTCTCTTCCACCATTCTAATCTGCAGCAGTCATTGGGCCACCTGATGTACAAGTGAAGTCAGAGTCTGGGTCCCTGCATGTGGATTTCACAGGCCCTTTTGCTGAACATGAACATGACAAGTGGCCTCTAAAGCAATACTACGGCTCATGGAATTACAGAATACTGTACTGGAAGAAAGGCAGCAATACAGAGGTAACTTCTGCTTCCTGGGTATTGGGACTCCATGACTTTGATACATGCGTTTCTTGGTAAAATACCACACTGACGAAGTTCTGAAAGATAATGGTACTGAAGTAAAAATGTATCTCTACTAATTACAGTGTAATAAAGTCTGGTCACTAAAACTGCTACTCAGAGCAAATGGCAGATAGCTGTGTAGTTAAACAGTAGCATGGATATAATTTGCTCTTTCCATAATTAGAAATAACTGCTACATTATGAGAGTTTATTCCCTCAGTTTAGTGATGTGTTTATTTGCGATGTAGTCTTCCCTGCCAAATCTCTGTATTTCACACATACAAGTAAGGGTAGACTTCGAAGCTGTAACATCAGCAGTATCTGTCATCATGGTGATAAGCTGACTTAGTTTCAAATCTTACGTCATTAAAATACTTGTGCTTTTCGTGGGACTTTGGGCTTTGACTATCACCATGGATGAGGCCTTATATTAACTGTGGTCACCTTCACTTCTTCAATGTGTATCAGCTGTAATTCGCTTTCTTCCTCTCATGGACAGCCTCTTCCACAGACAGATGTGTTACTCGGCCCAAAAGACTTCTCAATAAAAAATGCATGGATAAATACATAAATAATATATTAATTATAGGGTCATGAGTTCTATTACAGGGAAAAAGGAAGCCCTTTACTGGAAGATACCAGTCACAGTATAATTAGTGCTTTGTATATAGTACAGTTTTCATATAATAGGACTCCATTACATAATTCTGATTTGTATTTGTTACACCGCAAAGTTCTTTGGCATTCAATTCCAGAAAATGAGGGATCATCATTTCCCCAAAACCAGACTGTTTTTCAATTCCCAAACTACAAGAAATGAAGGTGTTTCTGCATATGGGATGCAAACTTAGGCAGATTACCAGAGAAAGCAGGAACTTCAGGTACAAGTGTTAAAAGCACACTTCAGAGCAGAAGTCTGGGAAATTTCATAGGGATCAAACAAGCAAAAGACATAGGCTATATAACTTCATAGGTTGTTTTTTGAAGTGGACGCTTGCTCAAAATGTTGAAACCTAGCTATAGAGTCTTCTCACTCCTGAGAAAGAGTCTGTTACTGCATAATGGGGCATTTTGTAGGGATTCCTACACTCTGCAGGGACCGTATAGTTACAGGGACATAACCAATTATGCCTCTAAACAGCAAGTTGCATCTGCTGTCAGTCACCTAATAGCTTCCACAAGCCTTTTTCTTTGTCTTTTTTTTTTTTTTTGTCTAGATCATCCATCCTACTTGCTCTGTCTCAAATTGAATTATGTTTGCCTGTGACAGCACTCTTAGCTGATCTCATGTGGTTAAGCAATTGTTTCTCTCTGCAAGCAGATCTCATTTATCACATCTCTGTAAGCCTCTTTAGCGTAAAACTTCATTAATGTTGCTAGAAGCAGCCAGAAAGTCAGTGGTGTGAATGGTCTCACACTCTAACCATAGCTGAAATCAATGTAGAGTTATCAGTTATGTGATGCAGGCAGGGCATTTCATTCTGCCTTTAAAAGCCTTTTTCACATTGCGGCTGTAACTGCTAGGATTTATCCTACTAAATGTAATTTTAATTACTTAGCTGGTCCATTCACTGGACTTGTGCTTTTCAAATTTTTTTAATTCTTCTCTGTTATTAGGTAACTCACATAGATACTAAACATAACTCTGAAATATTATCTCAGTTGGAGCCGTGGACAATATATTGTATTCAAGTGCAAGCAGTTATCCCTGAGTGGAACAAAACAGGGGAACTGAGCAGAGAGCTTTGTGAGCAGACAACCCACAACGGTAATACCTGGTGCATCACAATGGGACACGCGCTGTCGGGAACTGGGAAATACGCAAAGCCATTCAAAATGAAAGTTGGTGTAACGTGTAAACCTTCCAAAAATGGATGTGTTTGTTACTTCAGCATTGTTTGTCCTTTTGGAGCAGAGGAGTTGGAAACGAAGTGAAAACTACAAGCAATATGGCACCAATGGCATGATGCTTTACTTTGCTGTAGAGGCCTCTGCATTCCTCGTACTCTGCAAATCAGAGTTAAATGGAGCATAGGCTCTTCACTGATCACACTGTGTGAATTTCTTCTACCATTACATGTATTCATTATTCTATGAAAGCCTTTGTTCCATACATTTGTAACTGAGAAAGGAATTGGACCCTGTGTTGCAGTCTGCTTCATCTGTGGTGATATTGCCAGTGTCTGTCACGAGGCTAGGCCATGATGCTCTTTCTCTGTGAAACACAGCAGTTATTAATCAACAATATAAAGAAATATTTTGTTTAGATACTTTCCTTCTCATTTTGAAGGCATTTAAGTACCAAAAGCGCTTTCCTTTCCAGCCATGACACCTTAGCTGCTGTCTGTGGAATCCAGCAATAACCACCATGACCCTGTTGTCTTAGCAGGGAGCTTCACGTCCCTAATTAAGAGAAAGGATGGGGTCCTAGATACTGTCTTTTTCACATGCATAATGTGTACTTCAGCTAACTTACACCCTCAGATAACATGTGAAAAATCAGAGGCACAGACACAAGTTAATGAGGAAGCCATCTGGGAGAAGCCTGGGGAAGCTACTGAGCTAACCTGTTTCTCCTATGTTTTTCCTCATAAAATGTTTCCTCATTTATTTTTCCGACATGTATATTATCTGCATGCACTGCAGTTGAATTGCAGGTGGGTTTTGGTGGTGGTGTTGCTTGTTAGTTCGTGGCTAGAACAGTGCCTAGCAAGCGTAGGTTGGTTTAAAACTTTTATACAGTGATGTATGGATATATCTTCATTCCCATTGCCTGTTATGAAATCCCCGTGCATGACAAAATTTTTTTAAAGGCTCACTAGTTTAGAATTTTACAGACTTTTGTGCCCTGCAGTCTTTACTTTGCTGCCATTTTTACAGATTTCTTTAAGAGAAAAGTGGAAGCCTATACTCTGGTAGTGTTATGTATCAATTCCTACACTCCTGAAACACCAAAGAGTGTACAATAGCTTTGGTATCACCTTGTGGATGGTTCTGTTGGTCTTTTTTCCTTTAATCATTTGCCTAGTATTGCATGTAGAGTCACCAGTATGTGTAACTGTAAATGTCTAAATATAATGGCTTGTAAGCTTACTTTATTGACAACTTCCTCAGCCTATTCAGACTAAAAATTTAAGGGCTAAGAGGTCTTTTGCATCTGGAAACAAAGACTTATGTTTGCAGTTACAATTTTATAATAATTTGTTTTTTTTTTTAATTCCGTAGAGAAAGTGATAATTTGCAAAGAATATATTCAGAAATTAATAGTCACAGTTTTAATTTTTTTTTTTTCTTGTCTCTTGCAGGTGTAACTCCTGTGTGGATAATTGTGACCGTTCTTATAGGATCAATGTTGGTCGTTGTAATATCTGTTCCTGTTTGTTTCTTTTCCTTTTTGTATCTCTATCGACTCACCAAACATGTTTTCTGCCCCTCATATATTTTCCCCCAACACTTGAAAGAGGTTTGTTTTCTACCTAACACAAAATCAGTTTTTTCAGCAGAACCACTTGCTTTTTGAAGGCTCTCTGTGCCAAAACCTTTAGAGCTTCTTTTATTTTGCCTTCTTTCATTTGGATCTGATGGTTAGCCATCTGTAAAGTGTGGGCTATTCTGAGGGCATTTTAGATTATAAGAAGCAATGCTGGTTACTTGTTGTTATATAGTTGTTATGTATGGTAAAATTCACTCTTCTGCCAAACATAAAAATCCATTCAAATAAGTGTAAATGAAGAAGTCATGAACTTTGGAAAAAGCTGACAAAGGAAGGTACTTTTCAGCGTGAGAAAGGTAGTGGAAGTTAGTTCATTTAATATTTAATTTCTGGTATTATAAGGTCATAAATTCTGCATGAATGTTACCTCAGTTTTTTTCACCAAGTTCTGTGGTGCTGCACAGACATAAGTAAGAAGCAGTGAAATTAGACTTCCTTTTGAAGTATACGGATGTATAATAAATTCTAAAATACTGTCATTTTGAACTGTTCTGCACAGAATGGTCCAAAATATTTAAAAACTGAACAATTTAAAAACTTGGCATAGACTTTTATTCCTAAAGCAACTGCATAATTTGTAATAGGAAGCTTTATATGGCTTAGAAACAGGATGTTTTCTTTCATTTTAAAGTGAGAGAATAACAGGTGTTAACCTTCAGTTCCTCTTTTTAAATAGCAAACAACTGAGGTATCTGTCTCCCCTATCTCATTTTAGACTTAAAATTGCACATTTGTTCTCCTGAAACAAAGCTCTTTCACAAATATAATAATGAGTTTTAACTTAAGTAAAGAATGTAGTGAAGTCTGAAAATTCAAGATAATATGAGAGCAATGTTAGCCATTACTGTTGGGGAATGTCACTGACCTTGTTACCCATATAGCAGCATAAAAAGGCCATATCAGAATCTCCTCCAAGAAACAAGGTTATGCAGAGTGTTACATATGCCAAAGTTAGCAACCTATACTCTTCTGAGTTTCCTGGTTTCTCCGGGTCTTTCATTTTGACTCATTTAAAGTTTAGCAGACTAAGGCTTTGCAGCTGACTTAGCAATTGTCTTGTGCTTTAAGTTGAGCACATGCTCAGCACACAGTAGTTTGCTGAACCTGGAGCTCAGCTGTTGGTAAGGTAGCATTGCTCTGATCAGTACAGGATGTGGTCAAATTTCATTTTTCTTACAGGTTTCTCATAAGAAAGGGAGAATTTTCATTTTGTGCTAGTAGGTTATAGTGGTTAATCACAGTAGTCAAAAGGTCAGTCATGCTTACCTAAAATGCCATTTATCAAAGGCATTGATTTCACTACATGAACATTTGAGATTACAGGTTACTGACAGAACATTTCAAATCACAGATTGCTAGAAAAAGGTCTAATAGTAATAATATTAGTATTTATTTTTGTAATTACAGTGAACAGGACTCCTGATAGAGCAGCTTGTTTCTTACATAAAATGCACTAAAGTAATAGACAGGGGTCAGGTCACAAGAACAAAAGGCAGTTGTACTCCTCCAGTCCCTACTAATAAAATGAACTGCCACTTCAGCTGCCAAAATGAGTGGTTGACATGTTATTACTGTGTTGAGTAGGTGTGCTGTTCTTATGTTGACATTCAAAATACAGTCATGACATTCTGCGAAGTCCATGTTGATTCTTGAGGCTGGTTCCATCCTACCAATAGAACAGGGAGTGGGAGGAAGTTGTGATATTTCGGTACTAAAATTAAGTCATCTTTCTCACTGAACTGCATAGCCCTGCAAATCCCCTTCCCTCTCCTTTACTTGACTAAATGCTTATGGTTTATGTTGACATTTAAAGCATCACTATTTGATGCCTGAGCAGACAGCTCTCTGAGATGGCAAGAACAATACACATCTCTTGGAGCTATTTGACAAATATCTCTGTGAACTCCTTCACCTACAGTCAAGTCACCATTCTTAGTTTTTGTTTCTAAACAAAACCTAGGTATTTTATTTTTTTAAGAAAGTTTATATTCCAGAGAAGTCACTAACCCCGGGGGTATCTTCTTGCAAATAAAGGCACTTCCAACTTGCTTCTAAACCTTGCACAGGATGTTAAAGTGAGCAGAGAGGTTATTACATTGTCACTACTCTGGGACTTCTAAGGATTGAGAAAACCAATTGATGTGTGGAAAACAATATAAAATGTATTTCTAAGCAAACAGGATGGTATGACTGGTGCAGCCTAATTCTCATTTCCTCATTCCTTCACAGTTTTTGAGCAAGCCTCCCAGTGGTGCGCAGTTTTTTTCTCCGCTCCCACAAGAAGAGCATCTTTTTTATGACAAGCTAACTGTCATTTCAGAAGAATCCAAAAATAACAGTGATGAGACTGGGGATGAGGCCGGCAAGACAACAGAGCACCTTCAGGACTCTGAACAAGAAGATTCTGATTCAAGAATAGTACCAGCTTCAGAAAAGGCCTAAATGCACTCCTCGTACTTCACTTGGACCAAAAGAAAAGCAAATGGGCTGTTGAGTTTATCTTCTTATTGCTGCATTCTTAAGACAGTAAAGATTCACATGCGAAGATGTATACACAGACTTTTCAGATAATCATATTTTTTTAAAGTACAAGAAACTTGACTATAAATGAGGAATTATATGATACGTAATTTTTGCCACTGTTTGTAGTGGCTCACAGTTAAGTTGTAGCAATACCTTGGACTGTATTACAACATTAATTTAAAAAGCAATTATATATATAATACTAGTTAATTTAACTTTGATGAACTATTTATTGCAAAAGCTAATCAAAATGATATATTGTATAAGGTTTGTAAAAGAAAATCACATTTTGTAAAGAAAGACCTGATCTGACTTATTTTTTTTAATGAGAAATTGTGTGTATTTCTTAAGGATGTCCCTCGTGGCGTAATCTTTCTATTGAATATTTTTTTACCTGGTGCAAAACTGTAAAGTTATCATGATGGTATGAACTTGGTGTGAATAAACCAAACACAAATATTCAGTGTGTTTTGCATTGCAAGGTGTTACTCATACTTCATCGCTAAGAATAATGGGAACATACCAGTGCACTGCCAGATAGCCCTGTATGTTCAGGTATTGCTCAATCCCCTGAGCTTCTGCCCTGCATTTTCTATGGCTAATTAAATTTTGCCTACCTGGTCCAGAGTCCACTGAAGTCTGTGGAAAACTTCACAGCTAAAGTGGGAATTAAAAGGTAGGTTCATTTTATTTATCTACTGATACATATTCTTAATTCAAAAAATGTAAATCCAGGTTGATGTGGCTCCCATGCTACATAATACAATCTCACCTGCGTAGCCATGTTCATGCATATGAAGGTTATGTCCACACCAACACTGAGGCATAAAGTGTGACCTTTGCACTGTGCGCTAATTTTGAGAGTGACGCAAATTTTTTGTATGTATTATTACATGAAAATGAGAGTGAAAAATTAAATTCTGTCAGCAAAAGTAACTTGCCATGAATGAAGTTGTGTGTAAATCATAACTTGATGTGCGAATTGCAAATTTTTTGGCTATGGTTTTGAGCTTTGTTACTTAATTTGTAAATATTCACTTCTTGGGAATTGTTGCAGGAAGAAAATGTAAGGAGAGCAGGCATTGATTCCTTGTACCACCCAGCTATATGTAATCTGCACATGTTTCTTCTGCACTCTTAAATTTTCATCATATTCTGGTTTAACATGGGATATGGAAAAAATGGGGAAGCATTTTCACTTTGGTTTTTTTAAGGCATTTTGTTTCACTGGTGCTTTTCTTCACCTTTCACCAAAGCTGCACTGTGAGTGCTGATCCTAATGAAGGCCGATGTCCTGTGTCTGGTACACCTCCTCACTGTAAAAATTCAGTTCCCTGTGTGTTCCCTATCTCTTCTTCCACAGTAGCAGCTTCTTTTTTTGGCTTTCAGGAAGGCATGAAACACATAGCATAGCTCAGATGATCAATGTATGTGCTAGTTGGCTGGCCAGCTGCTGTCAGAAGAGAAGAGGCTGGAGACTTCCCTGCCTTTTCCTCACTCTTTTAGTAGAGCTGCTTTCATCTATCCACTGGCTCATTTTCACAGAAGAGCAGGAAGTTACTGTCCATCAAATGTGGCTGAAATCAGTTAGCTGGTTCAAAGGTTATGATGAGGGCACAGATAAGGCAGTCCCCATGTGCTGTGCCACTTCATTACAGGTTCATCGGTAAGCCAGCTTGGGGGAGGGAGAAAAAAATAATCTTGGCTATGCAGAGATACAGTCTTTTTAGATTAAAGCAGGAAGAATGTGTGCAAGAACATGGTCTCTGAAATTTTGAGAGGTTGACTTCCCCCTCTTAAAAAGAGGAAGCGTTTCCCCTCATGTCTTTGCCAAAACCAATTGTATTACCACATGGGAGGAGAGGGAAAGACTGTTCTCAGAATACTGCTTCCTCTTTCAACACATCCAAACACGTGGGGAAAGGAAGGATTTGTCCTGACCGCTTTGTTTGTTTAACTTTTCTATGATATGGAATGTGGTGTCTTTAAAGAAACAGCTGTTTTAAGTTCATGTGAGCCCATCTTTAACCTACTGTCTCTATCGTCAAAAAGCTGTTATATAGTGAATTCCAAAATGAAAAATATATTAAGATTCCAGCTGCACCACAACTAGCATGAAATAGGAATTAATTTTCCCCAACTCTGCATCTCAACAGGTTGCCAGAGTTTCCAGAAAGTCCAGAGACCTGTACGATCCTAGCAAAGGTTCAACCCTCAATCATACAGTGCTCCAGTTTTCTGCGGACATCAAGCTGGCAGAGCTATTAGACTACTCCATTGCTAGTGTTACTCTAATGCAGATAACTTGGTAAACAAAGTTAAGAGATTGTATGCCACACAGAACAGAAATGAAGGCTCCAATGCAGAATATATTTAATAAAGATCATCCTGAAAGGGCAGAAAGACATTCTGTGAAATCCTGATTCGATTATCTGGTGCCAGAAGTCTTATTTCACGTAGAGCTAACCTTGTAGCCAGGGCATCCTCTAACACTGATGTCTGCTTGCTTGTCTGCTCTCCCTTCAGTCATACAAGCATCCAGCATGTGCATTTGTGCAGTGTAGCAAAGCATCATTTGTATTCCTGTTTATAAAGGAATTCAAAAGTAATGTTAAATAATGATTTGACCTTGTGGAGGACTGTGATTAATGCTTCATTGCTGACTTCTCACCTCAGGTTAAATCGCTTAGCTGCGATATTTCCCTCAGCTCTTAAATTAGGATTATGGTATGCAGACACCACAGTGATGGGAGAGACAGAAGCCCCCTCAGTAAGCAGTTGGACATCACATGTGTAATGACAGAGCAAGCAGGGGAGGGGTAAGGCCTGTAGGTCACGCGTACAGCACCTGAGAAACATCAGCGAGGCTGTTCAACGCACTGTGAGGAGGACAGGGGAAGCTGTACGTTCAGTGACTGTTAGAAGACAGATTTAGCTTGATGCACCAGGCAAGGCATTTCTTGGATGAGTCCTATTTTCTTTGCTAAATTTCACTCTTCTGAGGTCAGAAGAGGGTTTATGACTAATAAAGACGGTGATAAGCTGTTCTTCAGAGCTCCTAGATGTGGTGCTCATTGAGACCTGACTTGCAGTAAACGTGGAGCATGTTCACCTCCAGGCATGATCCACATCAGTTGAAGGAACCTGTCACAGACAAACAAGGTTCTTCCTCCACACATAGAAGGAACTTTAGGTCAAATTTCATGAAGTGCAACAAGGATAGGAAGAATCCACAGCGCTATGAAAAGGAAAAGCCCACCTCATTTTTCGCTTCTGACTTCTCACCTCTGACATGTTTTGTTCACCTCATTTCATATTAACCTGACTAAAAGTCAGCTAAGCCATTAACGTCTACAGCTTTTACTCACATGTCGCTACACAACTATTCCTGGGGATTTGGGGTTTTTCCAGCATTTTGTTATTTAATGGGCTAAGACCCAGTAAATCAGTTACAATTAGATAAAAGGACTAAGTGACAAGGGGTGATGAGGTATTCAGAAACTCCAATTCTAGCCCCATAAGGCCAATTCCCTGGACTCTCCCAAGACAGTAGCTCCTTCAGAAGGCAACTGCCTGGGATTCTTCTCTGGAAGAGCATCTCTTTCCTTGATGACTACAGAGAAAACCTAGGCTACTTTTTCCTCTTAGGCAAGGTTAGTTCATACAAATACATCTTGGACATCTTGTATTCCTTCTTTCTGCTCTGCAGAGAAGTCAGGAATCTAGTTGTGACTGGCACTGAGGCTGGGCATGGCTAAGGTCGGCTATTGCAGTGCCACTTGAGAGGAATTAAAGCTGACTTTTACTTTTAAAGGTCAACCTTTCCTAAGAGCTCCTAAAAGCAGTCCAGATTTTTTTCTTCAGACAAACCTGCAGTTTGGTTTGCTTCAGAAGTCTTCCTGTTCCAAACTGAGTCCTCACAGGAAACCGTTTGTAGGTGAGAACCCTATTCTTCAGCCACAAAAGCCACAGCTTCACTGGAATGTGTAAAATGAGCCAACAGGCCTGGGGACAAGGTGCAGCCTGTACCCAAATAGGCCGCATGGCCCCACAGGTAGCCCAGGCAGTACAGGGCACCTAGTGCCTCTTCAAAGAAGAGTTGATCTTCCAGAGTGGAGCTTATGGAGAATACGATGAAAATAAATCAATAAAATAGGTGAACTTCTAACTGTGTTGTGATTTAAACTGCAAAGTATGGAAGTATGCTGCTAACTCTGGCACAGCGTGTCAGGGGTTTTGGCCAAGTGATGAGTAAAACAGACAACTTTGAAGACCTGGGTGTTATTGGAAAAAATATTTTTGACTCAAAATGCAAAACAGAGGAGGATGATTAAGGAACGGAGAAGTGGGGACAACTGAGGGAGAGCAGTCTAGGCTTGTGGTAAACAAAACAGATTACAGAAGAGGGCAATAAGGTAAGACAGTAAGAGAAGGAACAGGAGTTAGCAGGTTCCGGTCAAGGGAGTGGAGTGAACATTTCAGGGAGAAAGGGAACACTGGAGCTCATGGCCAACCAAGGGACTAGGGATGTGATCACCCACCAGCTCCACATTTTTCTTTCATCTCTCTCCATATTGGTAGCTTTGGTGTCTTCGCTCCCTAGCCCCTCCTGGAGGCATCAGGGAAGGCTGGCTGGCTGCAGAGCACAAATCCGCATCTGCTGGCTGGCCAGAAAAAGTCCCACTGAACAGCATAGCTAGGAAGGCTTTCAAAAACTTTAACTCTACATCCATGACAAGCTATAGAAAAAGCTTTTAAATAGATTCTTAACCAGAAATACAGCATAAGAATTTGTGATGTTAAGTTACCCATTTTTTTCTGAGGCAGGTTGGGAAATAACCATTATTACTTGGCAAAATGTAATTTTCTAGTAATCATCAGTTATTGAATAAGTGGTATGGAGTGTCTGTGCAAATCAAGGCTCCTTCCCTTGATGTTGTGCTGTTCTGAAAAAGAAAGGTGAAAATAGCTATGTTACAGAAAGCACTGTGCATAATCAACAGGCTTAGCTGACCATCTGCATGCAATATACTGGAAATTGCTCATTTGTACTTCCTAATACAGAGTGCTTGCTTATTTCTTCCTTACAAACTGGATTTCCTTAAGTTAATTTTGCATGTTTTCAGCAATTACTGTAAAAGACTGAAGGCATAGAAGGATAATGATATCAAAATGATATATGAGAAACCACTGAGGAAATCTTACAGAGGAAATCCTGGCCCCAGCAGCACTGATGTGAATTCACTATCACTAGGATTTGACCCTGGAGAAAGCACCAGACCAAAGAATGTTTAGTAACTTGCAGCTCTTCCATTTTCCCTTCGACTCCGACATCATGTCACTCAAGTATTGCCTCTCATTTCTACTCCCTTCTCTCAGCTCCTGTTGTTTACATTAAACTTTTAAAAAGGAGAGTGCAAGGTCCTCAGAGAAGGGACTATCTTTTCCAATCTATGTGAGTAACATAGTTATAAAGATGATGTAAACTGGAGCTTTGCACGTGGGTTAGATTTTCAGACTCACTGACGTAATGGTACAACGAGGCTCTGAAACTCACCCTAGCCAAGCACAACTTGCTGATCATTATGAAATATTACCTATGAAGATGAAAGTTATAGGTGTATTATAGTTAGGCATTTTGAAGATACGAGATAGGTCTTCACAGGCTGTAAAAGGACAGATTGACAGCAGCCTTTCCACATCCTTCCAGCCTGGTTGATGCAAATTATGACCCCTCTGTCCTTCAAAACATAATGCACTGTTCTGACCAGATGCCTGTGTTTTATTTACCTGAGTTTTCTCATGGACTGAAAATACTCAGCTGTCTCATGGCTAAAAACATTTCTGATACACAGAATTATACCTGTCCCAAAACCAACTTTGTCCTTGTATATTTCAGGGTGGAGGGTCAAAAGAAAAGGGCAAGAGCTGAACCTAAGAGTCCTTCTAGAACTTAATGAGTGTGAGAATAAAACAGTAATGCAGGAAATATCCTTCGAAATACACTTAATAATAAAGTCCTGTGGTGTAGCACTACCACCTTTATCGCTCCAGCTCTGAGCCTGGCCTTGCTCATTGTATTCTGCTCCTTTCTGAAAAATAATTATGCCTGCAGTGCAGTTCATCAAGAATACAGGAAAGGTGAGACCAGAAGGGTGCACAGAGCAGGCAAAGGGTATGTCATCTCAGCACCAGTGTGGGAAGAGCTGTGAGAAACAGAGAACTTTAGCTCTTGTCTTTGCACTGGAATCTCTGCAGAAGGGGAGACTGGGGCCTTCCAAAACTCATGCAGCAAGAGCCAATCTCACAATACTGGAAGCCTCTTCTGGAAGCAAGATCTTGCTCACATTTTTCCTAAAGAGAAAGGGCAGTTTGCTAGAGCAAGTAATAAAAATATTAAGATGGGTGTCAGGCATTGTCCTCCTTACCCTAGAAGACTCACTTGCTCCTCTGCCGGTGGCTGAAGCCTTTGACAAGACACCTGGACCATATGGAGGAATTCTTTACCCCTTAAGAAGCTGCAGAAGAAAAGGAGGTGGGGATTGCAAGGTAGAGGAGATGCACTACCTGGAAGGCTTAAGTTAGATGATCAGTTCTCATCTCAAATTATAACCATGTCCTGGACAATACCGTCAAAAGTCAGGGAGAAATTCCCACTATGGTACAAACCTGCAAAGATGCAGAAACCAGTATCAGAAACCAGGGATTGGATTGGATCTTTGCCACAATAAAAGCCACAGAGCAGTTGGTCAGGTTGAAGTGCAAATTAGAATGAGAAGGGATATTGAAATATTTTGGAAAACTTGAACTGGTATTATGTAGCTTTCCCCGACGTGAAATACCCAGGTCCCATTAAAGTCTCAAAAGCAAATTGCTTGTTAACACATGAAGGAAGAATGTGCATCAGATATATACGTACCTGTTTACACTGACAATAGAGTTTACTTGTGGAAAAATCCTCAACTATAGCCTTGCTATAGTTCATGCCATGCTATCTGGAAGCAGGGGGACACATCTACTTTCATGCAAGCACAGCAGTCCAACCACACTTTGTCCAAGAAATGTAGAAATAGAGCCTAAATGTCCAAACACAGTGCTGAGAAAGAACCAGACGGGTTTTTTAATATATACTTCACTTGTAATGTTTTTTTCTACTATGTAGAAAAACTATCACTAAGCTACAGAATATCAATGTATTAACAAAAAATTGATCTAATTCCTTTCAGTGAACATCAATGAACTTTGTGCAAAAGGCAGAAGTGGTAGGTTATATTTTTACTTTAGTAAGATTTTTTCATAATATCTTACAAGATACTGTCACAGACAAGTTAAGGAAAGCCAGTCTAGGCGAAAGGAGACAAATGTGGGGCTTATAGTGGGTCATAAACTATAAATGAGTCAATGTCTCACTTGTGAAAGGGGCAAATGCCATACAGAATACACAAACCGCACTACAGTCCATGGAGCACATAAAATAATACTTCCAGTTATTAGCAATGTGAAAGGGCATGTGGCAAGCTATATCCAGTGCTGGGAAAAGTCAGGAAGAGGACAAAAAACATGCTTTGTGAAGGAAGATGGTATTATGTGGTCTGGTAAAAAGAACTGGCAATAACAGTCTTCAAAAATGTGAAAGGCTTCTGAAAACAGGAAATGAATAATCTATGCTATATGGCCATGACAGACATGAAAGCAGTTACAAGACTGCAACAAGACAGACATGAGCAAAAATTTTCTAATGATGAAAACAGAAAAAGTATAGGAGATATTGCCTGAGAAGTGGCTTATTAAAAAAAAAAAAACAAACAACTAAACCCAAATGTCCATTAGGAAGGGGGTAGGTACAGCTGATCCTGCCTTGGGGCTGTACAATGAACCACTGGACTCCCTAAGGTCCTTCCTTCCTGAACCTATGTTTCTATGCTTTTCAAACAAGATGAAATACTGTATTTGCTTCTTTTATCCTGTTCCAGAGTTGACATGAGAAGAGACAAGCAAATTATTTTTCCTTTGTCTGTCAGCCAACTGAAATAAATTCAGTGGAGCCTGCATGGCTTAGCTTCCTCCACCACACGTATGTTTTAGTATTGACATTGATGACCACAGGAGCACACATTGTCTTCACTTCTCTTTGGTTGCCTGTGTACTGGAGATAGAGCTTCTCTTCTAGCAGATTGTATCACCACCAGTTTCTGCTTCTTTCTTCTATAATATCAGTGAGGAAGTTGCATTCAAACTTATATTTGTCAGGTTACTAAATATTTCTACAAGCAATAAACTAGTAAGCTGGTTGTAGTTCATAACCTAGACTGCAAAATGGTTACGGTGAAGTGTGGGTTACATAAATAACTCACCATAAAAATGTTTCCCTATAAACTGCCTGAGCACAAGATAACAATTATCATAGAATAAATCTGACTCAAGGTCGGAAATGCCCTGCAACAATATATCCCCCTAAGCATCATATTATATCTATGCATTTATCTTCTACAGGCTCAACCATAATACATCACTCACTCACTTCAGTAAGAGCTCACTCTTGATGTACAGAATGGATTTTTTTTTTTTCCTGGCAAGGCTTTCATAGCTGAGCATACTTTATCATGAGCAGCTCTGCCTAATAGATGTTTTCAACCAAACTCATCATTTTAGTATCACAGTACCCTTTATCTTGCAAGAATGCATTTTGGAGAATTCCTGCAGCCAATTCCTAACTTTAAAGGGCATAGTTTTCCTCCCACTAAGATTGGAAAAAAATGTCGTAAGTACATCTCTTAGCTTTTAGCACTTCATGACTGTGCTAGCCAAGAGCTGGCAGTCACATACTCTCAGCCACCAGAATTTTCCGTTGTCCAAAGCCTTCATCTCATCACACAACAAGGGCTGCCGCCACAGCCCATAGCCTTGGGCTCCCTACCTTGGTTTCAAGAGTGTGTGGGAAGCTGAGAGGGGCCATATGAACCACCCTGACAGCAGCAGCCTGCTCCTACTCATGCTTCTACCAGGTGTTGCTCAGATCTCTGCAGCAACAGGCTGCAGGCACAGAAGCAGCATGCTTCTTTTAGGTGTCTGTGTAAGTGTTCTTCTAAATGCGTGTGCATCAGAAAATATGGCGCTTCCAGGAAACAATGAACTTTGTGTGCTTATGCTGTACACATGATCTGCACACGTACAGCAAATCCAGTGCCCCTGGGAAAGGGTGAAGTGACCCTTGTGGGGCAGGTCTGCTGCTTATATACAATAATGCCCATCTTCCGATGGGAAAGAGCTGTCTAGTATTGGCTCCCTTTGACCCCATAAGATGACGGGTGTCTTCCTCAGCTGGAGAAGCATAGCATCAGTGATGCACAAAGTGAAGGCCTGTTTGTGTCAGCCATTAACACTGCGGACATAACAATACATCATTTGGGTTCCTTCTCAAGGAGACTGCCATCCGGGAGAGCCCTAGTTGTTGTTAGGAGTGTGGCCAGTCAAGAACCATATTAGAAAACTACCAAAGAATTATTCACAGCAGACTAACAGGAACATGACTGCCACTGGAAAGGCTTGTCTCCTGAAAATGGCATTCCTAATATTTATGAGCTAATAAAAGGTTGTCATTTCACTCCATTTATCAAAGAGCACTGACAGTATCATAGCTATGCTGAATGTTGCTTTGAAATCCTCTTGTTGAGATTTCAGAGGTACTTCAGCAATACTAATATACTGACTTCTTTTTCTTTACGGCTTCAGAAAAAGGATAAATAACAGCCTTTGTCTTAAAGAGCAATCAGTTTACAAACTCACACAGGAAGTTGTGGTGAAGCTGACAATGTTTCACAGATTATGTCCTACTTTGTTACTTTCATCACAACACGCTTTCTCCTCACTCGTCTACTGACTACGTCATATGATGATCATGATAGATATGATGGCCCACACTGAGTGGTAGTTAATAGCCTATTATTCACTCAGTTGTTACACAATAAATACACTTCTGTATTACATATTTATTGCATTGCATATTTATTGCTCAAAATAAATTAATAATAGAAACCAGAAACTAAAACTACACTGATTGTTTAAACACTTCATAAAGTATTTTTTCTTTAAAGAAACTGTGCTAGGTACAGGCACCTGTAGCATACTAGGTAACATTAGACACCACGCATTTCAGAGGACATGGTTAGCCACAACCTCTCGTCCACAGCCTTCACTGTAATGGTATCAGCCTCTTTTCAATCATGAGGTTTTTTGATAGGACAGGTTTTCAGCTTTTATATCCCTGAGTTGCTTAATGCAGCATATACATTCATTCATTTAAAGGAATCAATAGCATTTGCATTTCATAAGCACAGTTAGATACCAAAGGTACTGGCTTTTAACAAGCCTAGGCTTAGTAGACATGCTCGGTGTATGTGTAGCACCTCATAGCAGAAGAGGCATCAACAACAGTTAGGAACACTTTTATCCAGAAGTATGGCTGGAAGGATTGTTATCTCCTTAAGCAACAAAAAATGTAATGTTTATAACACATAGGATGTAGGGGGCATAGACCTTTGCCTACCAGAGTTTCAAATCTTTAATATAAAACCCCAGAACTTCTGTCTACAAAAAGCGAGCTGGGTCCAGGCCCCACTTCAAGGACTGTAGCGTGCATGCGGCATTCAATACTGTAGCATTTGTTCAAATATTCAAGAACCAGGGCAGACTGCACAGATTTCCCCCCAGACAAATGCCCTAACTATAGAATGAGAGGAATTATGGTCCCTCCCTGTGACTCAACGCAGCTTGTGGTTTAGTGGTTTTTAATTTTATTTTTGATTAAACAGAATGGGTCATTTTTCGTATGAGCTGCGTGAACGGGCTCTGTTGACACTTACGGGTTGGGATGGAATAATGGTGACCAGACAAGGGCAGAACTAAGGGAGGAAACCCGAGTGCTGTGAAGACAGCACGTGAGAGATGCACAACCACCGACCCGCAGCCCGCAGGGCAGCAGTCCCGGCGGGCCTGCAACAACCCGACCACCAAGCGCCTGCCCGGCCAGTACCAGGCCGCCAGCCCACGCTGGCAACAAGAGCGGCTCCCATTACTTAGTCCGCATCCAGCAACGCGGCGGCTGCTGCGCGCAGGTAAGAAGACAGAGTTACGCCTACACCTGACCAAGCGACCCCCCGAGGGAGGCTCCTTACACCCCCCCGGGAGCGGGGGGCCGGCCGGTCAGCGCAGCCTGCCGCTGCCGCCCGCGCACCGGGGCTCGGCCTCCCCGCTGCCGCTTCGACCGGGCCTGAGGGAGAGAGAGCTCCGCGTGCCGGGCGAGCGGCACCGGCCCAACGACTAACGGCCGCGCCGAACGAGCGCCGTCGGCGGCGCGCGCCCCACCGCCCTGTCACAGACCGGGCCGGTGGCAGCGGCGGGACCGGGGAACGCGCGCAACCATTGGGGCTTTCCGCGGCCGCCCGCCCTTTCCTTAAGCGGCTCCTCCCACTGCTGCCACCGGAGAATAAACGCCTGAGGGGGCACCAGTCTCCCGGAGGAAGTCGCTCCTCGCAGGCGTCGAGGACAGAGACGAGCCCCAGACCCTTGGCAGCCGGCCCGCCGACATTTTGTGCCCCGCCCGGCAGCCCGCGCCAGCCCCCGCCAGCCCCATCCGCACCATCGGCAGCGCGGCGCGGAGGCGGCCTGCGCATGCGCAGCCGCCCGGGGTTTCCGGTAACGGTGCGGGCGCCGGCCGTACCGAGGGACGGATGGACGACGGAGCGGCGGTGGCGGTTGGCGTGGGGCGCGGGGCCGTGGCCGTGGCGGCGTTGCTGTCTTCCCTCCTGGTCGCGCTGCCCCTACGCTGCGCAGGTGGGTCCCGGTGAGCGGGCAGGGCACCCGGCCGGGGGCTGGTGCGGTGCCTGTTCTCAAGGGAGAGGGTGGGGAGCTTCGGTGCCGCAGCGGCTGCCCGGTGCCTCGGCCTGCGGCGCTGTGAGGGGGGCAGTGGTCCCGGAGCCCTGCCGCATAGGCGCCGCGGCGAGGATGCAAAGGCACGGCAGGCCTTGGGTCTGGGTAGGTGTGTCTGCGGGGGTCAGCGGGGCTCGGTCTCCGTCGGGTGCCTTGGGCTTTACTCTACAGATAAGCAGCTGTCGTCCTCTCGTCTGCTTCAGGCTTTCCTGCTATCTCCGAGTCGTGGAGACTGTAGCTTAAGTGTGGGGCAGACAGGTTGTTGATTTGCTTGAAAGGCATCTCTGTCTAGCCTGACGGAGCCTGAAGTATAAATAAGGAAATGCGAGAAGTAAAATTGCAGCATGAGGGTTTTATCTCACAGGATGGTAACAAATGCCTCTTCTTGCATCCTTAAACAGCAAGAAACAGCTGTTGCACAAAACCTTTTTTCAAGGGGGAAGTACTGTGCAACTCAGGTAAGCTGTTAATGACTTTCCTGCATATTTACAGGACATTGTGACATGCAACAGAGAGTATATGGGCTAAGGTAGTTTGCATAGTGGAAATAATATAGCTATGGGCTAGTGTGTGCATGCTGCTTCTGATGCCACCTAAACTCTTGAATTCTGTATAAGATTGTATTGTTCTAGTTTGGCATACCCAAAAGAAGACTAGAGAGAAGCTGTTTTCAGGGGTCCACATTTTGCATTCATGGTAGGATTTTGGCAGAGAAGCAGCTTTGGGACCTCTTCTCTTTATTTGTTTTCTTTCAGCCGTTTCATTTGTAGGTGAATTCTTTGTGCATCAGCCCCAAATTCCATCCCCAAACTGGAAGCATTGAGATACATGCAGCTACTTTGATTAACCCACACATATTATAGCAAATGACTAACATGCAACATACTGCTTCTAGAGCTAGAAGTAATTGCCCTGCTACAGTGACCTCTCACCTCCTGCCCTGTCAAAACCAGCAGTTTCTCTTTGCTGCTCCTGTATAAAAGTTCTTGTAGTAAGAGTTCTCCCTGGTTCTCTAGAGCACCTTTCTGCCCACAGAACCAATAACAGTGGGTTCATTTTTAGTGTGTTTGGTTGTGGCTTTTTTTTTTAATGTCACATGTAACTGGTCTTCTTTCCTTCCTGTGCTGAAATGTTGACTTAATGTTTCCATTCGTTCTGCTACATACTTAATGTGATAATCAGCGAGCCATTATGTACTCCTAATAGGATTTCCCCTTCACTGTCTCCTGAGGGAGTATATTTCAGTCTTGCTAACACTACTTCATTCTGTTGTTGAACGGCTTTTGTTATTCCATTATGTTATCGTTATTATTTTCGACCATCATTTATTGAAAATATTAATTAAAATATTATGTCATCATGCTTTAAGTGAAGAAATGTGAGTTAATTTTAAATATCTTGCTTTTAATCCTTAGTAGAATAAACAAGGAAGGAGTCTTGATTTTTAGATATTATTTTTATATCTGGTTTCTAGCTAAATCATGAAATTTCTCTGGTAATGAAACGTTACTGAGTTTACTCCTTCATTCCTGGATTCCTGTTCATTAGCATTTAAGAAATTAATTTAGGGAAGCAAACACAAAACACTTCTTGGAAATAGGGAGTATTATGTGAAAGGATGGATGGGTGGATCACCTATGTGTGTCTGTAGTATTGAGAACAAATGTCATGTTAAATCAACCTGAATTTCTGCTGTTCTAAAGTAAAAGGCTATTCAGATACAGGAGCTCCAATTGCATGTGTTCTGGCTTAGTATTGCTCTTGAATCTGTATTGTGTACTAATCTCTTAAGCGTACTGGAAAAAATAATCTAAGTTAAACTGCTTCAGTATGATTTTTCCAGCTCATCAAAATTTTTTACGGTTCACTGTCAAGAGGGAACTATGTATCAAGTGGGGACCTGCTCATAATCTGTGTGATAGAACAGTGTAAGCTTATTAAATCCACATATAGCTAAGTGGGAGGAGCTCGCAATTGTTTTGAAAAGCAGGCATAGAGTTGAGAAGTGTCCTGACAAACTGAAGAAATACTCCAGAAAAAAGTACAATGGTATTGAAAAAGGATGTGTGCAGGGCTGTGTACTTAGGCAAATAGAGGATGACAAAAGATGGTCAAAATATCAATTCTGAAAAAAAAAAATTAAAAAAAAAGCAATGTTATGATGCCTTGTAATTTATGTTTAGAAGTTTTAAGTGCTATGCTGTAAAAACCCCCAGAAGTATTGGGGCACAGCAGTGCTAATTAGAATGAAAACGTTGGGTCTTATGTCTTGTAAGCTAGACTTCCATTTATTAATCTTAAGTGGAGTATTGTGATTTTTCTGAAATATACTGTTTCAAGCACGTTCGACCATTTGGAGAGAATACAAAAGAGAACCAAAGTCATTCAGAAAGCTAGAAAATTTGGCTTAAAAGGAAAACTGAAAGAATTGTTGCTGCCATTCAGTTTTCTCTTCATCGTTAGTCGTGTTTAACATAGTTTTCAGATACATCTGATGTAAAGAATAATGTGCTTTAATATCCATAAACAAAAAGTACATTGGCTAAATGTGCTTAGAGGAGACATAGGTTAGACTCCAGGCTTTGCAGTCTGTAAAATTTTTGTTGTCCATTGTGCTATGAACAACTACTAAGCTAGCATACTTGCTGTAAGGAAACTTGGATCTGCTCTGCAAAGATCCAGATCTCCGATAGAATCTACTAGGAAACCTGATTTGGGAGTTCTTTGCTTTTGATTTACAAAAAGCTTTCCCTAACCTCTAATGGTAAGGATAGTGAAATATTTCAGGTGATTGGAGGCCTGTAAAAATAGATTATGCAGTGGTGGAAACCGTAAGACTTCTCTATGCAATCATCTGATGATGTACGTAGAATTGGCCACCTGCTTTCTCCAATGTGAAAAACAGGTTATCTTGCAAGGTTTCTTCCAGCTCAGTTTCTGTGTTTCCAATATATAAATGGGTGATTAGGAAGTGTTAAAATGCAAATTGATGATCATTAACTTTTAACAAATTTCAACCAAAGATATTCCTCAGAATATAAAATTATAGTTGGCTCTCTGATTATATCCCTCTTTTTACCTGCAACAGGACAGGAGATGGTGTGAACAGATGAAAGAGCATAATTGTGACCTTGGAACCCTCAGTAAATAGGTATTTGAATTTGGATAAGAAATTTAATTTCCTGGTGAAGATAGTTTCAATTATCAGGGTTGTCTGTCAGGACTGGGAGATCCTTCTGAAGCAATAATCTGGTTTTCTGACCAGGGCAAGAAGGAAAGTACCTAATCATGCTCAAGGTAGATCTACAAAGAGAGTTGTGGTTTTTTCAAGGGTTATTTTTGCTGTTATGTTTTATACCAGATGAAGCCAAAAGGTTGTCTAGTCGAGTGTTCATCTACAGCAGTGGTTGGTAGTGGAGTAGGAAGGAATAAATAAGCAAGTATATGGTGACCCTTCACAACATAGTGTTACAGCAGTCTATAGCATCAAGGCTTTGTATTTGACTCTGAGTTCATAAGCCAGGTAAGGGTTGAGCATTCACAGAGTCCTAGGGGAAGGAATTCCACAGATTGACTAAGTGTTCAATAAGGCAGCAGTTTCATTTGTTTCCTTAGAGCCGAGTGGTATTTGTTTTGATGCTTCCAGCTTTGTGTTAACAAGACAGCAGACCTATTTTGTCGCTTGCATTCCCCATGCCACTCATTAGGTGTCTGTAGATCTGTCATATCCTCCCCTCAGTCTCTTTTTTCAGGCTGAAGAGTCATAGTCTGATTCCTCCCAGGACAGAAGCTCTTCCATACCTTGGATTGTCCTTGTCGTCCTTCTCTGCCTTATTCTGTTCCACTATCTGCTTATGAGAGCAGGCACTCTAGGCCTGCACATGGTGTTGAACATAAGTCTATAATGAATGTATATAATGACATTAAGCTTTCTACTTTACTCCCTTAATTCCATATCAATTTCTAACTTTTTTTTTTCCCTTTTTGACTATTGCTGAGCACTGACCGCAAGCGCTGACACTTTTACATTGTTGTTGAACATAACACTGAACAACACTGAACAGCTTTCTGAAAATTCCCTGAAAACTGTAGGGTCTTCCCTGAGTAATTGGTAAAAGTTTTTAACCCTGTAGTGGATTTTAAGTTAATTTTACAGGTGATGTCTCTGAACAGCATGTTTCTGTTTATTATCTGTAAAGGCTATCATGTGCTGCTGAAAACAGCTCTTAATGCCTCATTTCAGCAGTTTGTAAGGAGGATTTAAAAAGGGTAAATGTCAAGATGGAGGCCAACCTTTGCTCAAACTTGCATGAGGAAGTTCTCAGAGAAAAAGGCAGTCAAATCTGAGACTTGCGACAGTCATCTTTTGGGCCTTTAACCAAAGCTGTTCAGGAATAAATCTGTTCTAATTTGCTGCGTGTGCTCTTACTCCAGGACTGGAATGCTGTATCTTCTTCCAAATGTCAGCATCCAGAGCTGTATTTTTACAATATTGTTTGTATCTAGAGGGAGGATGTGATTATTTGCTGCGGTATTTACCAGCTTTAGAAAAAGCTGGCCTAGCTTCAAACATTAGTCGGATGTCTTGCATCAGTGTGTTTTTTTGTAACTTGGGGAGAAAGTATATCTGGTTAGAACATGAATCTTGAAACGATTTTTTTTCTGCTTCCAGACTTCCTTTTTCTGACCTCAAATGGAAAAGGTCTAATAAGAATTATTGTAAAGCTTCATGCTGTGAATAAGGATTTGAAAATGTGGGAAAGATACTCTGGAAGTGCAGTGAATATTTGATTTTCTACCCAAGACAAACAAAAATAATAGTCCTAACATATAGTAGTGTTTTTTATCAGTGTTGGAGCTCTGTAGGTGCAATGTGGTTCTCAGCTAATACTATGTTATCTCATCCTACCTTCTTATGGTTTACTCCAAGGTTCTGTGTTGTTCAGGGTAAAGAATCTACCTTTGGAATCTCCTGTTGTGGAAATAAATTCTGTAGTGGGATCTGTGAGGTTTTACTGAATTATTTTCCTTTCAAGTTTTGTGCTTTCAGGAATTTTTACTAAAAGTCAGTCGTCTGTGGATACCACTTTAACTTTGTTCTCCAAAAGGATTTTGCAGACTTCAGTTTATAGATTGCTTTTCCACGCATATTTCCTTTTTATAAAGAGAACTTGGTCATCAGGTAAATTATGAAATAGTTTTTGCAATGAAGAGCCACTCTTAAAATCAAATTTAGAATAATCCTTTAGATGTGTAAAGAGACTTTGATTGTCTAGGTGAAATAGGATGTATTTATTCTGATTTCTTCCTAATATAATCAAACATTAGACTGACATCAAAAAGCAATTTCAGAGTGATGGTCACTAACATATTTTTAGAAGTTGTAGCCATTGGGAAGTGATTAATAGTGTAACACACAAATGGTTAAAATAGAAAGTCAAGTCAGACAGGTGTGGTAATTTTATTTATTATTATTATTAATTACTTTTTTATTTTATTTTTTACCCCTGATGTGTTAGAAGTTGAAAGTATGCTCTTAGTAAGAGGACAGAGGTATGCACCGCCTAATTGTACATAGCCTGGGTTGTCAAAGATACCTAGTATAGGATACCAGGCAGAAGAACTTAGATGAAGTTCAAGCTCTGTAAATCTGGGCTTGGCTGCTTAGTTGGTGGGTTTGGTATAGTTTTAGTGACTTCTGCCTGAGGTTCCCTCAGTTCACGTGTATTCCCTGTGCCTTCACACTGTTTCCCTTTGCTCTGTAAGCCACAGTGTGGTTTAGTTTCTAGTACTAGAAAACTTGCAGTCCAAACTTTCAGCCCTAATTGGAACTCTTTAGCCTCACTGCTTTGAAGTAGTGCCATAGAATGATGTGCAATAATTCAAAGCAAAATGTACCTTATAAAGAGCTAGATAAATTTCAGTTTTCGTAAGTATCAGAATAATTCCTTCTCCCATAGCATTGTTACTCTCATCTGTCCTCTGATACCTGAATTGTATACCAAATATGCAGACACCTAGGATTCTGCATATCTCAAAATTAATGGTGAGGAAGTCTTCTTTAGGAAGTGGAATATAAGGTAATTATGAGGCATTTGGGTTTTTTTAATAATTATTTTTGAAAGGTGGAAAATAAAGAGGGGAGAGAGCTATCCTGCAGATGATTCTAGCGTGCATGCTTCCCTCCTGTTGGCAATCTGCCTGTTAGGCTTTTCACTTCTCATGGTCTGGTCCTTTCCTTGATGTTAGGGGCATTCTCATGTGTCCTGAGACTTAGCCCTCGCCCTCCATAAGTAATTTTATGTACTGTTCTTTGTGTAAAAGAAAACACAGGATTACCATGAGCAAGATACAAGATCTGCTATGTGATGAAGCCTCACTGAAAGGGGTTTATGTTCAATATGTTGAATTTATGGCAGTAACACGTGACATAAAACAGGTCTGCTATGCTCAATCTGTTCCGCAACTGTGAAATGACAGCATTAGGTCAATCCCTAGCACTTTGCAGCTGAGATCCAAATGTTGCATCCAACCAATAACATACTGGTTTAAATGCATTCAGACTGCTTATAATCAATGCATGACAGTGAACACAGTCCTTGAATGTTGCAACCGTATATACTTTTTTTTAAAGGGGTGTGGGGAGAAAGACATTAAGCACAGAGGAAAGAGCTGCGTAGTCACATAGGCAAAGGAGCTGCCTCATGCACAGCTCCTGAGCTATGTATTGAAGTGCTGTTTGAGTAGCATGGGGTTTTCTTAACTCTTATGTTTGTTATTTCATTTCACTATAAATCTCTACTTTTTCAACAAAAATAAGTTATTCTTAAGTTACGTACAAATTATTTATCCCAGTCTTTATATACCTTTATGTTACTTTCTTGTAGGCCAAACTAATCTGAAGAGTCCGCAGGATATTCAGGTCTATGTTGTAAATACAAATTTCACTCTAAGGTGGAACTACACTGGGAGTGATACCAATGTGACATTTTCAGCAGAATACCGATGGTAAGTAGAAACTTATATTCTGAGCCAGAAATGTCTGACGCTTATTTGTGTAGAAGAGCATATTAATTAATTACTATGCTTCTCGATACTGCCTTGTAAAACTTCTAGAGCCTTTTTGAAATCCAGAAAGTAGAGGCCAGGAAGATTAAGTCTTAAAATGAAGTGGAATCCTAGTATTGTCCTTCGTTTGTCTAATTCATGTGTAAAATTAGATTGGTCACTGATAGCGACATGTTTTAAATGGAGAACACACTTGGCAGTAATGCTTAATACTAGAGTGGTTCTTTGAGAAGATTAACCAGTACACTTAGAAATGTAGTATTTAGATTTAGTTATTCTCTTTTTGTTTTTTTTTTTTTAATTAAGCTACTTTGTGGCCACACACAGACAATTTGAGAGAATTTTCAGTGTGGCTTTTGAATAATTTGTCTGTGTTTATGAATCCAGGTTTCTCATCTGCAAATTTTAATCACCAGATGAAACAATTTAATTTTTATTTATTGTAATTAAATGTTTGCTTGGTTTTCTTCAATTGTTTCATATACCAATACTTACGCATGCATATACATATATGTTTGGTATTTTGTAGCATTTCCCTGACAAGTAAATATTAAAAAACATTTCTAACATCAAATCACTTAAGAAGTTCCTGATTCTAGTATTTCCTAGTGTATGATTTTTGGATTAAAAAAAAAATAGCTTGCTGCCTTCAATGTGTAGATGAAAAACAGCTGCTTTGAAAATAGTTTTATTTTAAAAACCTAATACTGGTCTGAAAGATAAGATAGGAACTGAGGATATACAGTTACTACTTCAAGTCTGTGCATCTTTTTTTTTTTTTTTTGTCAGGACATTTTTAATCTCTATATGAAATGTCTCTTTCTTAAGTAAGGTGTGGATGTCTGTTAACTCACAAGAAAAATAGCTTCTGTAAAGCTGATTATTCCAACACTTACTGCTGAACTCCAGTTTTCTCCTTTGTGTTTTAATTTTCCTCTAATCTACATTCCTTGCTAATGTTAGAATTGGCGTTTGCTGCTTTTATGCTCTTTTAAGCACTTCTTGCCATCAAGACTTTTAAATTTCTTCCAGTGAATTATAGAATCATTGCCAGACTATGATCGTGTACTAAGGATATAATTCTGGGTTTTGACAGTTCTTTGGTGCTGTTTTCTGACACCATGTGTTTACACAGTGAATAAAGCAAACTGGTATCAGACTTTGCAGACTGATAGTTAACCTTTGGTAATAAGGCTGAACTAATAAATTAATAGATTAAATTAATGAATTAAAAGGTGATATGAATTCCAGGGTAACTAAGTAGATAACACTGATTACACTGCTGCTGGTGATAAAACAGCATTAAATGGTGTGATATTTATTAGCATTAAGAAGAAAAGAAAAAAGAATCTCAAGTTTAAATTGCGTATTGGTTTTATTTTTGGGGTGTGTTCTTTCTTGCAGGTTTGAAGACTTTGTGACAAATGAAACAGAATGGAAGGAGTTGCCCGGGTGTCAAAATGTTACTCACACGGAATGTGACTTTTCCTCAGCAATAACCAAATACTATGATACACATCATGTGCGTATAAGGGCTGAAAGAAGGGAAGAAGTGTCTCCATGGTCTAGCACTTTTGAAATGAATCCATATCTTATAGGTATGAGCTCCATATATACTGTAACATTTCTAGTTAAATGTCCTTCCGCACATTATTGTGGAAAAATGCACGTGGTTTCTGTGGCTCAAAACAACATGAACTAGTAGTTTTCTCAACCTTAACATAATGTAAGGTATTTGCAGGTCATGGAATGTTATGATTCTCCCTTTTCTGGAAAGGGGAAAGTATTGTAAGTGATGCTGTTTTTCTGACAGAATTTTCTGTCACACTGTATTTTTCTAGATTTCAGAAAAACCCTTTTTGACAGTGGTCTTTTCTGGAAGTTTTCTTCTGACCTTGTGAGTTTTCAGTATTTACGGTATAGTGTGGTACTGAAGCCTTCCCTCAATGTTGGATTGATTTGTTTGAGCTAGGTTTCTTGCCTTGCATGTTTTAGAATAACTTATACTGATTTTCACTGCAGATTCTGGAAAACATTCATTAGTAATATTGCATTTTAACTCTACTGCTTTTAGAACCAGTTGATGGTGGTTGTTTGTTAGGTTAGGCTTCTATTAGATACTGCCTGAGATTCATGAAATCTAAGATCCTATAGGCAATTACTGTGATCTTGTTACTGCCTCAAAAGAATTAAAAATAAGACACTATAGGTAGTTACTGTGGTTTTATTAATGTAAATTACTTTTTTGGTGGTTTTTCTTCAAATAGTTATGCTTGACTTTTTTTTTTTCTTTTAATATTTGCAGCTCGCATCGGTCCCCCAGGAGTAGAGTTGCAGTCCACAAATGGAGTCATAAAAATTAAGATTTCTCCTCCAGAAGCAAATCAGGTCCGAAAAATGTGGATAGCTCATCTACGTTTTAAATATAATCTTGTTATCTGGGAAAATTCATCAAATGCAGAGGTATGATCACTTTTTTTTTCTTTTTTTTTCTTTTTTTTTTTACTTTTTAACTTTAACATAACTGTCAGAGATGTACTTTAATTGTGTCATGCTCCAAAATGGAATTGTTCAATTATGTAGCTGTGTAAAACTGTTGCTATGCAGTTTAAAAGTTGGGAGGGGGTGTTTTCTTGGGGTTTTTGGTTTTGTTTTCACTAGAGGATTTTATTAGAATTGTGATAAGAGTTTGTATTTCTGTTAAATGCTGGAGCCACTTTCCAATGAATGAGGAAGAAGGTAAAACCATCTCAGATGTGTTGGAGCAGGCGCCACCCTCAGCCAGCAGGAACAGGGAGGGGAAAGAGTTCAAGGCAGTGGGAAGAAGCATTTACAGTAAGGCATAGATATAGGGAAGGGGAGAGGTAAGAGGCTAATTTGGTCTTGCTGAGACCACATAGCTTGACTACAGCTCTCAGTACACTGTCCTGTGTCATTAACTAAGTTCTTTGTTTTTATACTGTAGGCTGGGGTTTTTTAGGGATTCTTTTGAGGTCTTGTAATTGTGAACTAGTTTCCAAGCCATAACGTGCATCTCACACAGCACATATAGCTATTCTGTAAAGACCAAAGTAGAAAAAGTCTTTCTTTTTTTATCCTTTTAGGGGAATGGGTGCCAGCTAGATTAGGGTAGGAATTGAAGAGGCATCTGTGTTCACTTGGAAGACATAGTCATAATCATTACAGATCAAAGGGGAAAAAATAAGTACAAGCTGTGTACAAAGGTCAGTCACTGAAGTCTGGTAAACCAAAAGCAGGGAAGTAGCTGGAGGAGGAAGGGGGAGCATTTGCTGAATGAATTGAGGGACAGAAGTGTACTATTCACTTCTGAGTTTGTGCCTGAATATTTGTGTGGTGAGTTATGCATCATGTAGAGCAGTGCTGCAATCCCTCCCTACTTTCATGTGTTAAAAAGGAGCACGACGTGTTCCTTCCTCTCAATCACGCGGCTAAGTTGGAAACTTCCGTTAGCATTTATTCAGCTCATATATTGTCCTTCATTCCCTATTTTAGCATTTTTGATGGCATATTATATAAATGGGCTGAAACCTGGGGAAAGAAAAAGATACTTTAAAAAAATCAGTTCATCAGGAAGAACAGTTCTCTTCATATGCTGTTTGCAATTGTTTCTTACAGTTCAGAAGTCAAAGTATTTTTCCTACTGACACAATTGATGATCTTGCACCAGACACTACCTATTGTTTGAAAGTTCAGGCAACCCTTCCTTTGGACTTGCAAGAAGGCTTATTCAGTCCTATCCATTGTGTAAAAACTACCCATAAAGGTACAGAGTAAAATCGTTTTATCTTAAAATGATTACTCTAGTTTAAACTGTTGGAAACTAAATTGTTCTAAAGCAATAGAAATATGCAGAAGTGCCAAGTTCCTACTCATTTTGGCATAATGGCATAACAGCAATCTTGACAGTTACGTACATTTTCTATTTTAAATCAATATAAAATATGTCACCTATCAATATTAGAGTTTTAATAGTACAAAAAGGTTTTTGCTCCAAGGTAAACTCTGTCCATTAATTTGGATCACAAAACCTACTTTCTGTATTTTGGAAAACTGGATATTTTTGAATTTGTGACTTTGAATCAGGAGGAAAGGGATGTGTATGTAGGTAAAACAAAAGCCTTTTGTATACTTGGCACTAAATTAATGCATATAAAGTTGAGTTAAGCTTAAAAAAATATTGTTTTTATGGAAGCCTTGGTGAATTTATTATTCTGAAGAATGGCTTAGTGGCAGTTTGCCACCAGTTGCTTGTTTTGCACATCTAAATTTAAGTTCTTTTGTGTGCTGTTCAGGTGTCAGTTTAAGTACTTCTAAATGTTTATTTCAGGAAAAAAATAACAGTGTGGGAATGTAGAAGGTCAAACATTAGACTGAATGGGTGGTATGTCAAAATTACTTTATGTTTATGTGTGTGTATTTTACACATTTTTCTCAAGTTGTTGCAGAACCAGTTTATTTCTACTAATCTCAACGTTTCTGTACTTAAGTTTTTCTGAATTGATTTTTAACTGTTTTTTTCACTACAGGTTTAATATGCTGTATGTATCAGACTTTGACTTGCTGTCTTTATAATGAAAACAGACAACATTTTTTTTAATTATTGAAAGCATACCATGACCATTTACACGAGAAATACCCATTCAGTGAGAAATTGCTGTCCATAATATAGAGCTTTTCAGTAACTGTGCGTTTCCTTTTCATTTTGAGCAGTGAATGACCTACTCTGTGCAACAGATGTGAGCGTTCTTGCTTTGGATATGAAATTTCATCTGCATTGGAATAATCGGTATAAACAACTTGTGAGCTACAATGTACAGTATCTCATGTGAGTTAAACAATTTCCATATCTCTGTTTAAACAGGTTATGTCATTCTAAATGCCATCCATTCTATTTTGCAAATAGTTCCTAGAAGTTCAAGTGAAATACTTAGCAAAAGTGGCTTAACGTATTCATTGAAACATTGGGTACCCCATCTGGACACAGTGTGGCTTTTAAAAGGATTGCATATAGCATCATATCCTGGAATTTCAGGGTAGTTGGCTTCTTTTAAGAGTGTTAAACACCTGATGGAATGGACTACTAAATATATGCTAAGTAACATTTTTAAAAGATGTAAAGTTTGCATTGCTTCATATCTTTTTGAATATGAAGAAATTGGATAACTAAAAGTAAGCAAAAAATGCAGGTGTTCAAGGTTTCAGTTATCACATATGTTGACTACTTCTGGTCGGATCCTAACATGGAAAAAAACCCATCATGTCTCTAAACCTGTATATTTATATCCAGTTGTCGCACAAATATTGTGGCCAGCATCTAAACGAAGAGGATAGATACCTCTAGCATTCTTTTGGAATTCCTTTGGCATGACAGAAAAATAATCGACTTAATAGAACTATATGAAAAATCTTAATTTGGATTTTAAAAATTTCTAATCCTGATAGAAATTTCTGATATTTAGAATACTGTTTTTTCATTTATAACTGAAACAATTAAGTTAACTAGATCAGGAAATACAAATTAGTGCTTTAATCAAGCCTCAACAGAAAAATCATCTAAGAGGCCCATTCTTCCATAAATAAAAAAAACCTATGTAGCACAAGTGAACATGCTTTTTTGTTTGTTTGTTTGTTTTTGTTTTGAGCTCAAGGACCTCACATCAAAAATCATTAAAACATCTCTTGCAGTGGGTATCTAAAGAAACTTCATGATGATTACTCAATGAAGTGGCTCAGTGTACCTGGATGTGAAAACATCACTGATACACAATGCAATTTCTCATCTATCATCTCTACTACTTCTGGAATTTATTATCTCCGTGTGCAGGCCATGAGCGAATATAATAAATCATGTCTGTCTAATGAAGTAAAAGTAGATCCTCTGATAACAAGTAAGCAAACATGTTTTCTTAACTTTTCATTTCTCAACAAACTTGTATCTAATGCTGTTATTTGCCAAAAGAAACTTGCTAGATTAATGAAACAGAATACATAGTTCCCCTACAGAAACTGCGTTGGGAATCCTGGCCTCATCAAGTTAAAAAGGAGTTTCTCCATGGTCTTCTCTATTCAGCACAGCCAGTATTTCACTATAGTTAGAATCATATCATTTGCTTTACAAAATTAAACCACAAAGCATTGTATAGCATTTTATAATCTCACTGTATACTATGTTAATCACTGTGTGAGATTGTACTAGAAATATCCCTAGTCTGACTTTTGCCATTGACAGGGAGCACTTCTTGATATCTTAGAAAAACAATGCCGAAGTCAAATAATTTTGGAATCCACTGCCTCTATTTTCTTGTGCATCTATTCTCATCTCCTTCTCTCCACCCCTGCACAGTGTGCCCCTGAATTTTGTGTTGAAGCAGTATTACGTTGACATACAACCCTGAAGAGCTTCATGAAAAAGCAATCTTAAATGATAGTGACATCTAAGTCAAAAATACATAACACTCTCCAGAGTGAAATGATAATAATTTTTATCTTTGGTGCACTCTTTGATTTTGTGAGAAAGGGGACCTTACTAAAATGTTTGACTTCAAAAAAGTTATCATTCATAAATGTCAAGAAATGTTTATATCTAGTATGTAGGGTAATACTCCATTGCCTTCCATACTGAAGATGGAATCAATAGCTATTCTATATGTCAGTTTTCCCTTGTCCAAGCTCTTGGTAATTAGATAGTTCTTTAATACGATAACAGTGACCGAGGTAAATAATTCAACAAAAGACAACAAAAACTGTAATACTTCTCACTTTTCAGCTATACTGTAACTGTGAAAGGGGGTATATGTGAAAAGGAGGGCCCACATCCTGATGAGTTAAGAAGTGTTTGGTAGTTTCACTTTGACTTGCATAGAGTTAATCCCACTGTCTGTGTATTTCACTGAAACTTGCAGAAGCAACATATGAATGTGGAAAGGGAAAATAATTGAAATACTTCTTGGGACTTGAGATTCTGAATAAAGCTATTAGTGAAGTTAGACTTTTAAGTGTATGTTTCTTAAAAATTGTCATAGTCATTAAATTGTCATAGTCATTGTCATTAAATTACAGTATTTCATGCAATATGTTTATTTGTATTCTTTCAGTCTTATTTTTAACTTTTTTTTTAATGTCTTAAGATGAAATTGGCCCTCCTGGTGTAAAGGTGGACATCAGTGATGTTTTGCTCCATATCCAGATTTCTCCTCCAGGAGGATCTGAGGGTGAAGTCATGAGGGACCGTTATGACTTGTCTTACCGGATTCTGTATTGGAAGAATTCATCGAATAATGAGGTATGAACTAGTTAAATACTTAAACCAGTGTATAAAATTTGTTGTGACTTAAATACTGAGTTTGAGTTCTCCTCAAGAAGCTTATTTTCAAAAGAGGCACATATATGGTGTATCAATCATGCGAACATTTTTTTTTTTTTTTTCCCCTGGAAGATTCTTTTAAAAATCTGGTCAAGATGACCTTTATCACAAAGTAATTGAGATTTTAATCTTTTTCCATTTATGTGTCTGTATGTAATGATTTGCAGAATTGCACTGAGTTTTGTACGAGCTGCTAAATGGCTCACTTCTGAATAGAAGTTGTAGGGTTCTTGTGATGCCATCTTTCTTGCAGTATGACTCTGTGCACTGTCTTGATGTAGCTTCTGGCCCCTCAAATTCTGTTCTTTTCTGTATTTGTGGCTTTATAGCTATATGTATCATAAAAAAATGAAGTCTTGCACGCTTTTAGCTCACATTTTAATGGATCTTCCCATATTCTTTAAATGCTTCTTACAGTAAAATATTTTACAGTAATTGGTAAATGTGTATGTGTAGATGCATGGAAGAAGAGAAGAAAACAAACTACAGCAAGAAGAAGTTTCATTCTGCACACAGTTTTGAACTGTAAAATTTCAGTATGGCAAAAGCAGTTGGTTCTTGCCGATAAGTGTTTCCTGAATGTGTTTGCTTAGGAGAGAGTTCTGTGGTTTCTTTTATTTTATTTAATCCAAGTACAGAACGGTGTCTAACTTCTTACAGAATTACTTCTTCAGCAGAGGCCAAAATTCTAATCTGAGTGACTCTTGTACTGTTTATGTGCATCTTATTCTTCCAACTTTTCTTTTTCAGGAGGAAATCAAAATGAAAGAGATAAAACAGACAATAGGGACAATCTCTGATCTAACACCCTTGACTTTGTACTGTGTAAAAGTACAAGCCTTCTCAGAAGTTTACAACAAAAGCAGTCATTACAGCAAAGAGGAATGCATCAAAACACCTGGAGGTAGGAAGAGCTGGGGAATTGTTACACTTCTGGAAGTAAAACAGTTAAGCCTTCATAGGCCTTTGCAGGTCTCACTAGTTTAAAAAATATTTGCAGCATGACTCATTGGCCTCACAGACTGCACCTAGTTAGGCAGAGATCCCTATCAGCAGTCTGTCACTTAGCTGCTCTGTGTTCTCTCCTATAGCTAAACTAATAAACTGCTTCTGTTCTGACCTGATAAAAATTACATTCTGGGTATTCCACCACACAACTCAGTTTAGAAATTATCTCAGATTAATAAGTGTAATGATTGTGAATTGAACTTAGTTCTGTACAATGACTTGTTAACAGGCAAGCTTTAATTTCCAGTACTTTTAAGATATTTTTAGGAGGGTGCAAGGAATCACTAAATGCTATGTTTTCAAGAATATTTTATTCTTGAAATTGTCTTAATTCTTCTGTGAATGAATTAAATTTTTAAAAAATCCTGTGCTAAAGTGTGAGGAGACAAATCATTGGACACATAGCTAAAAAGCTCTCCTTTGTGCAAAATGAGAATACATTTGTAGATGGATTACACTCACTCAGAACACAAGAGCAAGTTATCTGTTGAATTTAATTTGGCCAATTATCTTCTATTAACAGGCTGTAACACTAGAAAAATTACTAAGTATTCAAACTGACTTAAAGCTAAGAAAATGTAATAATAGTAATGCTACTTTCTCACATCTTAAGTTCTTAGGATTCATTTATATTGTAGTCCTCACTGCTTTGCCTTTATCAAGCCTAAAAAGAAACAAAAGTTACTCTTTTTACCTTAATAAGAGAAAGTCTTTAATCTATTTTACTAGTTAGTTATTAGTCTTCCCCATACCCTTCTATTACAATAAGCCTATTTAAGACCAAGCAGCACATTCAAGGCTCTATATTGAGAGATGCAGTCATGCAGATCCTGCGCTGTACTTCCCATATGTTCTTATATCCCAGTGTGGAAATCTTTCATTCTTTGATCATTCGTACTAACTGGAAATAGAGGTTAAAAGACCTGCTTGTTTCATCTTGATTATTTCTGAAGTGTCTCCTGGTATGTATTAATTTTAGTATGTTCGAACTCCTTTCAGTTCATTTGTTTGAGATAGTGCCAGAGAATATGTTACAAAGCAGAAGAGTGGAGGGGAGAAGGAAGCTTGCAAGACTCTTGAACTTAAGCACTGAATAGCTTATGACTATACAGATAAAAGGTTTCTTTGACTACACTATCTTACTATCAAAAACTGGATTCTGTCATGTAAACTCCTTCTGCCATAAGGTCCCAACTCTAAGTCCTGGAACTGAGCCTAGCCTGTTAGATTTTCCGCAGTTCCTGGGTTAATATGGGAATGCAGGACCATAGAATCATAGAATGGTTTTGGTTGGAAGGGGCCTTTGAAGATTATCTTTGAAGATCCCATGGGCAGGGACACCTTCCACTCTATCAGGTTGCTCAAAGCCCTGGCCAACCTGACCTTGAACATTTTCAATGACGGGGCATCCACAATTTCTCTGGGCAACCTGTTCCAGTGTCTTACCACCCTCATTGTAAAAAATTTCTTCCTTATGTCCAATCTAAACCTACCCTCTTTCAGTTTAAAACTGTTGCCCCTTGTCCTGTCCCTACAGGCTTTGGTAAAAAGTGTTTCTGTCTTATAAGCCCCTTTTATGTATTGAAAGGCCGCAATAAGGTCTCCCCAGAGCTTTTTCTTCTCCAGGCTGAACAACCCCAACTCTCTCAGCCTTTCTTCCTAGGAGAGGTGTTCCAACCCTCTGACCATTTTTGTGTCCCTCCTCTGGGAGGCCATTTATGCTGGAGGCCCCAGAACCAGATGCAGTACTCCAAGTGGGGTCTCAGAGCAGAGTAGAGGGGCAGAATCACCTCCCTCAACCTGCTGGCCACTTCTTTTGATGCAGTCCAGGATACGGTTGTCTTTCTGGGCTGTAAGCACACATTGCCGGCTCATGTGCAATTTTTCATCCACCAGTACCCCCAAGTCCTTCCCGGCAGGACTGCTCTCAATCCCTTCACCCCCAGTCTGTATTGATACTGAGGATTGCCCCAGCCCAGGTCCAGGACCTTGCACTTGGCCTTGTTGAACTTCATGAGGTTCAGCAAGGAAGGGATGGTGTCCCTTCTCTCAAGCTAATCAACTGCACCACTCAGCTTGGCGTCATCAAGTTGATGACACCACGTTTGAGCATTGAAGTGAAATTCATCTTCTCTTTCTATACTGACAAAGTAAAATCTTGTGCTGAGCTTGTGTCTAGCCTACTAGTGTAGAAAATAACTGGAATAGCTTTAGGATTGATTTCTTCTTAGATAAGCATCTGAAAGGAATAGATGCTCACTGGAAGATCCTTTTTCTCTCTGTTGGCTGTGTTGTCATCTGAAGCTTACAACTGGAGTTCCTCTCCTGTCCAAGAAACCATTTGGATGCTTTTGGGCCCCTGAAGACCCTGCAAGTCTAGGCACTCTAATAATTCCCTGGCTAAATAACCATGGCCAACTTCACTGCAGTAATTGCCCATTTTTACTCCATAGCCCACGGGAGTTCTTACTCCTGTATCTCTGCCTTTTTAAAGCAGAGCGCTTTATCAATATTATGTTCCTTGGGGTTAGACCCTGTACACAAGCAATAGAGCAATAGATTTACATGCATCAAGTGCTTCGTGGTAGCTGTCTATGTGCAGCCTTTTTGTCCTCCTGTCAAATAGTGACATATAACTGGAATATAACTAGCTCTTGGTTCTGATCCTGTTTGCAAATGCCTGTGTTCTTATATTTGATAAATATTTTGTTCTGTGTTTTTAATAAGATTATTTAAGATACTGGAATGGCATAATTTTTGTAATGATCATCATGGCTGCATATAGTACTATAGAAATGTGAAATTTTGTGATAAATACTGTAGCAGATTTGGAGGTAATTTGCTCTTTAATCTTTGTAGTTTATGAATACCTAGACTGAATGGGTTTTATTGACTTTTTTTAGATAAAATTTTACATCTGGTCATTTTAGCAACATTTGTAACTGCCCTGATTGCTGTCTTTCTGGTGGCTACACCACTTGGTTTTGCCCTGTACCAAGCCTACAACAAAATCAAATACGTGTTCTTTCCATCATGCCAGCCTCCTTTGAACATAGAGGTAAGATGAGATGTATTTTTCTCATTCATTAAGCAGATGTATCTTTAGAAAAAATGAACAGAAAATACTATGAAAAAGTGTTTATCTGTTATCCTGTGGTCTTATGAGTATGCCACGATTAACTGTATAGGTTTTAACAAAGTGCAGGAATTCCTATGGAAAAAATGGGTAGTATCAATTTCTAGAATTCTGTGATTAGCAAATATTTTAACTTTTATGTTTTTTCTTCTGTCTGTGCAAAAGTGTTGCTAACAATCCTTTATTCCAGAGAGTGTGCATGTCTACCCAATGTGATAATGTACTTTTGCCCTGCTGTATGAGACCAGAAATGTTTTTCCATTGTGTTATCTGAAAGAGCATGCTCTAGCCTTTTTGCCATCCTTTAAAACTCAGAGGAGACAAAAATGCAAGCCCAGTCTTTAGATGAAATTTCAGCGTAGCAGGCAGCAAACGCTTGTATCATTTCCTCACCTAGTGGCCTGGGTGGTCTCTAAAAAGGCAGGTGATGTCCAGTTTCCAGCTCAGCTTGGCACAGGTAGTACTTAGTAGGGATCCTGTTCTGGCATGAACAGGGCAGCACATTAAGTGTAGGTATATTTTGAAATGTAGCAAGAACTGCTTTTCACTGTGCTTTCTTCTGTGTCTCTCAGAACATTGATGTTGAGCAGTGTATGGGCTTCCTAACGTGTGTCATCTTCTCACTGAAGCTCCTAGGACATGTAGTATACAAAGCTTTCTGAACAAAGTTGTAATTTAACACCAGTCTCATAGTTTACAAGGGCTAATCTGAATTTAATTTGTAAGGCAGCATTTTAGCTGGTTTCTTCAGTAGAATACTGGTAACATAATTAATGCAATGCATATTTAGAACCTTTTGTGATGGATTTGATATAAATGACAACTTCAGAGAATAGATTTAAAGCATGTAGGATAGACAGCAGTGCACTGTTGAGAGCTGTATAAGGTTTGGTATCCTGCTGCAGCAGCTCACTTTCTCCTTCTTTCAGCTTTGCTTTATAACTGATAATGGTTTGTAGACTTTGCAAACACACACCTGTCGTTCCCATGCTACCACATGATTTTTGAAAGTGTTGTAAATTAGGATTTTCATTTAGTTCGTGGGTCGCCTCATAAGGCTATAATCAACGACATATTACAATTATATAGATGATTGACAACTACGAGCATAGCAAAAGAGTTAAGATTAATGCTAGACTTATTCTTTAGTGTTCAATTATACACATGCAACTAAACTTCATCCTAACTCTGAGTTTGTGAACTTAGGGAAACAAATGGCATATTATAGGTAGAAAACCTCATGATGCTACTGAATACGATAAACCAGTTTTGTACAGCTGTGGTGTTAAGCAGAATCATTACGTAGGTATTATGTACGAATGTTCATCTCTTCTGCTTCTCCTTTTGCAGGGTTTTGGAGGACAGCTCTTAAGCAGTCCTTATCTGTCAACTACAGAAGAACCAATAGAAAATTGTTCTATAATTGAGACTATCATCACAGAAGAAATAAATCAAACTGATTTTAAAGACTACATACATTCTAAACAGAGCAGTCGAGATTCAGGAAATTACTCTAACGACGATACTTCAGGGAGCAAAGTGTCAGAAGAAACGCTAGAAAAGGAAGTAGTATAACTTTTAAGAAAATAAAATTCATATATGGGACTGGCAGCGTAATAAACACTTAAAACTTTTTTATTATGAAAGTTGCAGCCTAAGGAAGGCAGTATGACTTTGGAATCTTTGTCTTCAGGCTTCCAAATCTGCACTTTGTTAGTGGAAAGTTACATATCCTCTCTGCTGCAAGCTGATTAAAGTTAAAACACAATTGACTCCTCATACCTTATTTTGACTGACTTTTCATCATATGATAAAAAGAATACCATCTGCGTAAAGAGGAGCAGATCTGTACACTTTATATACTTGAACCTGATAACCTCAGCGAAAGCCTACTCTGTTCCACAGGAAGAATTTCTCTTTATCTTTAGAGTTTGTTTTGAATGCCAGTGTGTACTGTGACAGAAGCCTTAAATTCCAGTATTGAATCGTAAGATGTTTACACAGGCAGAAGGAAACTGATGCTGGATACAACTTTTAATAACTTTTTTCACATTCTCTTCCAGCCCCCTGAGGGGCAGTGCTTTTTGGCTCAGCAGGTCCAGAGCAAAAGATGCAAAGAGACCAACAGTCAATGAGGTAGCTCCTCTGAGCCTCCTTGTAGAATTGTTTGTGGCCATGGCTGTGGGATGCTCCCGGTGCCCACTTGCTTGTTCCTGTATCTGTGTCCCTGCATCAGGGTGCTCTTCTCCCACAGCACTCGGTAATCTGGGCAAGTATGGGGAGGGCAAAAGGCAGGAAGGAGGTTCACTTCACTTTACTATAAAGAAAAATTTCTAACTGGAAGCTCTTTATAAATGAGGTTGGATCAAATTGTTTTGCACTGCATTTAGGATTAAAAAAAAAAAAAAAAAAGAACATCCAAGCAAGATGTACGCTGCAAGAAGAAACTAAAGAATACTGTTACTTTAAATGACAAGGCACGTTAAGGGCATATTCTTGATTATTTTTTTCCCCATGGCTACATAACCAAAAGTGTGTAAAATATTTATTTCTCATTGAATTGTATTTAGAAATGTGAGTCTCTTAACAAGGAGGAAACTTATTTCTGTAATTAGAAGGACCCAAGTTGAATTTAGAAAATGCCTTTTAACAGAATGGTGAGGATGCTTGTCATTCAGAGCTTTTCAGCTTAGTCTCATTTTGCCAACAGATTTTTCTTTGTACAAATTAAAAGGATATGCTGCAATAATGTTTCAATTTACATGCCACTTTCTTCTGAAGTAATTTTTAAAAGTAGATTATTTTTTATGAAGAAATTGATTTAAAGTAAACTGGTTTTGAGCTTCATTGTTTATTTTCACAAGCAACTGTTGGTGTTTATAATTTTTTTTATTTTGAAGATGTGAACTAATTTTATGAATTTTATATCCCTGTGTTCATTGAAGAACATAATAAATTTTGCATATTTACTTCTTTATGCTTTTCTTGGTTCCATATATTTTTGATGTAGTGACATTGAAGCTACACCATGGATACTTAGGAAGCTCCCATGAGTCTTCAGTTACTGACCTCCCTAAAAAAAAACAATGTGAAGAACATCATATATAAATTTAATTAGGGCTTACTTTGAGAGTGTTGCATGATTTGGACAAATCAGAAAGAAAGTGCTAATTCAGTTACTGAATCAGGGCTTAAAATGAGAACACTGACTGTGAGCATTCCAGTCATTGTGGTCTTTGGTAAATAGCTTCCATCTCCAAATTCTTGTGAGATACTTAAACGGAGGATGGTATGAAGTTGTCTGTATTTGTGTGGTCTCTTCAGTATAATCTAAGTTTGCTGTGAGGATGCAACTTATTTATGCAGCTGTTCCTCTTAGCGATTTATGCTGTAGCTGGCCTTCCTGGGTGTTTTTTTCCCTGGACAACTTCAATTTCAGTCTATTTTTCTTATTTGTGACCTACTTCTACAGTAGAGTTTGGGGACATATTTTCATTTTGGGGATTTTCAAAAGTGAAGCTATTCTAAACACATTTACTGAAGTAAGGTGTGGTGAGTTTGGGGTTTTGGGTTTTTTTTGCTCATCTAGGGAAAAGGTTTCATCTGCTATTTCAGCAGCTAAGTGTGGGCTATTGTTTTGATAACTGTTTTCTGTGACACAAGATTTTATTTGCCTCATGGAGTTTAAGCACTCTGGAAGAAAGCTATTTAATGTGAAGGATTGCACTGTTGGATTTCACTGTCAAGATTTCAAATTATGGCAAAGCAGTGTACAGTGAATGTTTCTGAAATAGGCAGAATTCATAATTTGCAGGCAATCCACATTTTTCTTCAGAATGTAGAACCAAATAAGTGATAATGAATATATATGTAAACTTGAAGTTTGGTTATAAGATGGATTACAGAAAATCTTCTATCAGTTCTTTTCATTGTTGCCAGGAGGAGCAAAATGAGAACTGTAAGATGGACATACTCATTCTATTTATACAATACCTAATACTTAAACTGGAAAATAAAGTTCCTAAATACCTGAGGCAATGTCATTCTGATACATTTCAGATGTATCCAGAAATGCTAGAAAAATAATGTGACAGAGCTTTTACAGTTCACATTCTAAGAGCAGTTTATTACAGTGCATAAAGGAACTTTGTTTAAATGTCTTTTTTAAATTTCCAGAGTCTTTCTAAAGAATAAGACCCTTGAAGTGTTTTTCTCTTTCCTTGTTCAAAATATTTCTAACAATAGAAACCTAATTTTATTATGTGGTATGGAAGAAGTCTGAGGAGGAACTATATTTGACTCTTCACAGAAATTATTCAGTGGGATAAGATGCAGCCCTATTAATAATTGAGTACTTTCAGCTGGACAATGTAGAGTTGCATTTGTCAGTACTAATGGTAAGAATAACAAGCACGTTAAACCCAATGTTTTTGAAACTAGAAGCACTTAAGCAATGCTGATATTGTGGAATACATGTAATATAATCAGCTTTAAGACTCAGTGTGAGGGGGCGTGATGAAGCAGAAGTTTCCTGTCATGGGATTGTTAGTTGAAAGGAAACCAGCATCTGGTAATGATTTTGCATATTGGGTCACACATGCTGTGACTTTCCCATGACTTCTGCTTTTGGAATGGATTTTGTTATTAGGATTGGTTTTATAAATATAATCTCAGAATAATATGCTTGATGCTGATGGTTAAGAATGTACAGATAAAAATATAGTTAGTAGAGAACACCGGTGATAAATCTTTATGGGATATTGGGTCATTTTTGTAGGGATGCTTTACTGAATGGTAATTGTGCAATGCCATTAGTATTTGACTGTACTTTGTACTGAGGTATTTGGCATGTTTATTAGAGTTATGTACTGGTATTTGACATTGGGACTTTATTTCAAAGAAAAAAATCTGAAGCTGCATGATGGTAGGATTATTTCTGACTTTACTAGTAATTCAGTGTCTTTTGGGTAGGGATAAGCAGAGGAGAATCTGCAGAGGAGGAACTGTGGGAGATAGCTATGTTCTATTCTTCCTATTAGTACAAGTATTTTTTGAATGCATGCCAATGATGATTTTCGGTTAAGGTGAAATTCATAAGTACAGTAGTACCTGGAAACACAGTATTTGATGTAAATGAAGAAATGTAGGTAGAGTCTTGGGGCGTGTATGCCTTTCTTAGGGATTGATGACTTTAATGATCTACCTCTACTTAGCGCTGGTGAGGCCACACCTGGAGTGCTGTGTCCGGTTCTGGGCTCCCCAGTACAAGAGAGACATGGACACGCTGCAGAGAGACCAGTGAAGGGCCACGAAGATGGTGAAGGGACTGGAGCATCGGTCCTGTGAGGAAAGGCTGGGAGAGCTGGGACTGTTCAGCCTGGAGAAGAGAAGGCTCAGGGGGATCTCATCCAAGTATATAAATACCCAAAGGGAGGGTGCAAAGAGGACGCAGCCAGGCTCTTTTCAGTGGTGCCCAGTGACAGGACCAGAGGCAATGGGCACGCACTGAAACACAGGAGGTTCTCTCTGAACATCAGGAAACACTTTTTCACTGTGACGGTGACCGAGCACTGGCACAGGCTGCCCAGGGAGGTTGTCAGAGTCTCCATCCTTGGAGATAATTCAAAAAACTGTCTGGACGCAGTGCTGGGCAACTGGCTCTGGGTGGCCCTGCTTGAGCAAGGGGGTTGGACCAGATGCCCTCCAGAGGTGCCTTCCAACCTCAGCCATGCTGTGGTACTGTGATTCTTCTCTCTTTTTCTCTTTTTGGACAGTATTGCAAAACATCTAAGACGTGAACTAAGCCACTTTTTGTTCTGTTCTTTTTTTTTTTTTTTTTTTTTTTTTTTCAGATGTTCTGTCAAGGCCCCATTAAAAGTATAATTGCGGCAGACTTCAGACCATGAGGTAGTTGATAAACAGTCACATGCAAATAATCGGTCTCAGTGCTGAGCAGTTAAACTAAGCTAGAGGAATACCAGACATGGCATAGTCCTCCTGACAAATCACAGTTTGTTAGGGTTGCAGGTAAGCCTGGAAAATTTCTGACAGATAGGCTTGTGGCACTAGAAGAGAAGTCGTCTGGTAAATTCTTAAGGAAAAGGATTCCCTTGTTGCAGGCTGATAGTCATCAGTATAAAATGAAATTTCTATGACACTTAACTTGCATTTCTTAACTGTCCACTTACCCATCCCCCAAATCTCCCTATCTGTAGCACCCAGCTAAAAGAAGTGCAATAATATGTTTTAAGAATCCCAAGGCATCATAGCAAGTGCCACTTTTTGACAAATGGCTTATTTGCTGTTGCTGTCTGTGACAGATGATCTGAACTTTCAAAGACTTGCTTAAGTGATTGATCATGTACCGGGTATTTTAAATAAATTTCTAGAAATGTAAGCAAGATTGCCTGCAAGTTTTCTAGCAAGAGATCTTTTCCTAGACCATCAACCCTTTATTTACTCCAGGCACTTGGATTACAGAACTGGGGATACACGTGCAGTATATATTAAATGCAGAGCAAACCGACAGAAAACATAGTTGGTCTTTGTAGAACTTCTTCCTCTTGACGTTGCCTGCATGTCAGATACTGCAGCCAACTGGCAAGTGAATTCCACACAGATCTCAGTGAGGAAGTCTTTCCAATTACATTGGAGTAGTGGTGGTCTTGGTAAATTCTTGTTTTCATCACAGATGATATTTCCTAGGTATCTACTATCCCATTTAAAAAAACAACATGACATTGTGAGCAGTCAGGACAAATTATTTTATTTTGCTTCTTGGAAAATATTTTGACAAACTTTACACTAGCAAAATTTGTATTGTCAAAGTTTCTTGATTTCACAACACAATCAAAAAAATCTTGAAATCACTGAACAGCAACTGTTGTCTTGTTTTCTTTGCACAGGAAACAACTGTAATACCAGGAAATCCTATTTTTAATATAGATAGGTACAGACTGTGGGGATTTAATCAGTGATGTTGAATTGATGGCTCCAGAATGACCATCTAAGCATCTGTTAGTAAGTGCAAAATTGCTGTAATTAGTGGAAGCTACCACCATATAAGCAACAGATGATCTAGTTAATCTGACAGGGAATCAAACAGAATCAAAGAAACTTCTGGTTGACCATGTACCAACGTTTTGTCATGGAGATACCAAACTTGAAAAATCCTGTACTTTTAACTAGTTTTCTTTTTTATGCAGTTTCTGGCATCCCGGAAATAATCTTCTAATTAGTACCAGATCCAATTCCGTTGCCTTGCTGATGCCTTTTTCCTAAGACAGCAAAGGCAAAGCATATTCAAAAAGAAACTGGTGTCAATGGCAGCTTTGCTTAGCTTCCAGTAACTATATTCCCTTTCTTTCACTGAGTGTCACTTATTTACTAAACCTGCCAGTTACTGTTACCCAATCACATGAGAAGTGAGGCTTTTTTCCCGGCACACCTTTCTAGAAGCAGTGTTGGTACCTAAGTTTTGAGCTCCCTCTGCTGGTCCTGTAACAGGAAATTAACAATCCTCACCCAAGAGTTAAGGATGGGACAAGGACAGGGCAATATCCAAACAGCCTTGTAAAAATACTTCCCCCCCCCCGATTCATTAAACAGTCTCCTAAAAGGAGACTGATTTCAAATTAAAATATCCAAACTATTTATCCAGTAATTTTCTACCACAGAGACCTTATCCTTAGATCCTTGCCCATAATCCATATATATATATATTTGTAACTGACCAGCTATGTAGTAATGCAAAGCTGTTGATTTAAAGTATATCAGAATACTGTTTTGTAAAATTTTTTGTCTCCTCTATTTTCAAACGAGATTCGAGGTCAGTGTATAAATGTATAATTTTGTTTAAAACCACTTCTTTTTCGCTAATGACATCTGAAAGAAACCTGTACTTTATGTATGGCAATTGTCTCTGTGTTCTGCACGTGAGTATCGTATCAACAACAAAAAGGTTATTATTCTATAATACCAAATTGACAAACAGCTGTGGCCTTCTCTCTATTATTTGAACATCATGTGGCTGCTTAGGCATGTGCTGCCAGTTAGTATACTGACTCATTAATGGATCCTCCAGCATTGTTTCTTTGAGGATATCCACTGAGGACTCCGATATTAACTCCCCTTGAAATAAATGTCCAAAATCCATTCCCTCTAGCACAGATTCCCTGAGTCTTGCACATGTAAACTAGGTTAGACTGATATATATGTATATCCATATTAGCCGATACTTATAAACACTTCTCAGCCCTTTTGTTTTCAGGATTGTCACTTCCTTGGGGTTTTTTTGGGTTTTTTTGGTTTGTTTTTTTTTTTTTTTGGGGGGGGGGGTGGTGGTGAGGAGTGTTCTAATTAGCATTTCTACAGAAACCCCAGGGTAAGCATGTTCTAGTAACACAGTAAAACTTCAGAAAGAGGTCCCTTTCCAAAAAAGCTTTCAGGTACTGTTTGTGAGATTATTCGTAGTGTGCCACAAGGTGTATGACAAAGGAAACGAAATTTCTATGTTCATTAATACTGTAACAGGTTTCATGTGTATAGTTCACTGTTAGCTTTGCCAATTTCTGTCTTTTTTCACCCTTCTCCAGCTGTTCTGCCTCAGGACCCTGTCCTGCCTGGCCACTGGAGCCCAGCCCAAGGACCTGGGGTCTCTGACCGGGCTGAAGGCTGTGGCTACTATCCTGTTTGCAGGTTCAAGCAGTAGCAAAGCTGAGCACATGTCCCAGGGGCACACACACAGGGGACACTGACGTGGCTGCTTACACAGACTGCCACAGACAAGGTAAAACACAAACAGCCAAGTCCTCTTACTCCTTTTCAGCTGATACAGACAGAAGCTTGCTAGCGAAAGCACACACACGTTTATTGATTCCCCCAAGTACCAGCGTGGCCCCTCTACCTTCTTGGTATACCCCTGCCCCAGTCCCAGACCCTCTTCCCTGCTTCATGGTCCCCTGCTCCCTGGCTAGTCCAGCTTGATGTTTGCTAGCAAAGACATGCGCTCGCCCATTTGTCCCACTGGCACTCCACGTTTGCAAGTTCCCGTGGATACCAGCACAAACCCTTGCCTGCCTGCTTGCTGGCTAGTCCAGCTTGGAGTTTGCTAGCGAATACACACGTACGCTCCATGCACACCAGGATTAGGGAAGATACAGACACATGTCGTTTCCCTGCCCCTGCCCCTTCCAGCAGCCAGGCACGCAGGCTGTGACCCGCAGTCCTGCTCCAGCTGCCAGTGCTGAGCCCCTCATTCGCTTCGCTCTTGCTAGTCCCCCCAAGGACCTGGTTTTCAGGACACACACCATTCCTGCCCCAATGGCTGGAGGTTAAAGACCCCTACTCCAGTAGCTGACACCACACCCCCGGTCCGACTCCAGGAGCTGGCATCAAATCCACTCTCGCACATGCAGCTCTCGCCAGTAGCTGGCACTTAGTCCTTGCTGTACACATACGCTCAGGATAGAGAATGAGGTTGCACGGAGAAATAAATAGTTAAGATTTAACAATAAGATACAAGAAGATAGGACAGACTGCAGTGATTAGGCACAGGGCTCAGCCAGACAAGCGTACAGACTGGCCCTGTTTTACACGCAACCAGCCCTTTTTACACCCTTTTCTGTCTACACCCCTCTTTGTTCCTTCCTGCTTCCCCTTCCCTCTGCACGTCCTCTCATCGGTTTGTACAGCTCTCTTGATTCCTGAACACCTCCCAGCCAGGTGCCTGGGATTCCCCTCGTTCACAATCTTAATCAGTCACAAATTCCAAATTGGGACTTCCCAGGCCTGGGAGGGGTTACTGTAGTTTCTGAAGAGTCCATCTACTAGTGTGAGAGGTGAGGTTTGTTTTGTCAGGTATGTGTCTCTGTATACCTTTTTTTGGTTTCCCTTTTTTTTCCTCTAGTTTCCTAATTGACAAGGTCCCTGATCAGATAACCTTGCTGGAATAGCTTCTGGACCAGATGCCTTTAAAGGAGTAGACACTCTCCTTCCATATAACCTTACACTGAGAAGATGATTCATTTCATAATATACAAAACAAACATATACTGAGCTCCCAAAGGTCTAGACATCTGAGGGAGGTTGTCACATAAGCAATCCTAGAAAAGGTCTAGCCATAAGACCCTGCGTGATATCCCAAGAAAGGTGCCTGTTGGCATTTTGAGCTAAAAGGTCTTTTACAGTGCATGTAAAATGTATGCACAGACTTGCCAGAAAAATTCCTGCTAGGTGAACTACTTTTGTTTGTGGCCTGGTAGGATCTAAGTTGCTACCCTCCAGTCATCCCCACTGTCAAACCTCTGTGTCCTCGGCCCTGTGTTCTTATGCAACTTGAGAGGTTTTTTTTGAAAGGCCAGAAGGGGGATTTCGTAGCTCTGTATGATAGCACGTCTCTTCCTTCCCGTATATGATAAAGATCATAGCACACAGTTTCTTATCTTTTTGTGTTAAAGTAAAACACACAAGAAAGTTCATAATTAGAAAGCTGAAAAATCTAAAAGATGTTAGTAGTTTTGTGTCTTTCCCCTATGGGAATGATGATACCTCAAAAACTTTAAATCTTTCCATGAGAGGCTTAAAAAGATTTTTCTTAAATCATTTCTCAATAATGTGTGTGGCGTATGTACACTGGTGTATCTGCCTTCCTCTTGAGCATGTTTTCCATTGAAAGTTTTTAGGAGTTTGTTTCCTCCTTTGAGTTTACAGGCCCTAGACAGTGCAAGAGCCACTGTCATTACCTTTACTGCTTTGGCAAATGAAGCCCCAGAAAACATGTATGGTTTTTTGTTGTAGCTCAGTCTGCAGGACTGGGGCCCTGCTCTTTCTTTTTTAACTTGTGCTGGCATTAAGGTTGTAAATGTATAAATGGGATACAGTCTAAATTCTCCTTCAAATACAAATCTAGATTTGCAGCCACAATAAGAAGCCTACATGTACATGGTGTACTGGCTACACTATTCTTTACCCTGGCTGCATCACTCATTCCTGTCTGTACATGCCCTATATGTTTATAAAAGGAGCAGCATGCACCTCCTCTCAGTTCTTCTGAATTTCTTGACTGAGTCATAGCAAATTTCCTTTCACGCCTTCCTAGCAAACTGCCTTATTTTTTTGTAAGGCCCTTGTTGACCTCCTAAAAGCTTATTCACTTTGCTGGTATGACCAGTTTTCCCTCATCCCCCACTTCCTCTTCATACTGATTCTTCTGCACAGGTTCTGTATACCACTCTGAAACTCTGGCTGCCCATAGACAAGTTTCCTGTAGTGGAAGGGTCTCCTCTCCTGCAAGAGCCACTGTCATTACCTTTACTGCTTTGGCAAAGAAAATAGAGCATGTGTTGGTATAACCAGCCTCGCTTTTCAACTAAAGGCTGAGTGTGCAAGCGATGATAGTAGCAACTAACAGTCAAGACTAAGGCTTCTATGGTGCTGTCTCCAGAAAACAGCAAGGAGACTCTCCTCGTTCTCTGGGGTGGCCTCAGAGTATTTTTCATCAGAAAACCAGATCTCACCTACCCCAGAAGCAGCATGAAATCTTTGATAGTTCCCTCACCTTTGCTCCATTGTCTCTCTACCTACAGTGACTACAGGAGAGGGTCATCAGAGCTCCAGGTCCTTTTGCGTTACATCTCCAGCTCTGATTTCTTACCTGCTCATGCATGATCAAAGGCAAGTAACACTCCTTGTCCCTGTGTCAGAGACCATAAAGGAATGCCATTGCCTATACATAAAGCAGTGTCTTTTCTCTAGTCGCAGGATCAATCTGTTTACATTGCAGAGAAACTCTACAAAGTCTATATCAGATACTAGAGTTCTGGATGCATCTTTGGCAGAAAGTTGGGAGGTCCCAGTGCCAGCATCTTCCCTGCTAGATCCACTGCCATATCAGTTGTCCTTCAGAGGCAGTCTCAGCCACAGATTTCCATTTTGAAGTGCTGAGGGCTTAGTATTTGCAGAAAATAGTATCTAGCAATTGGAATTACGTGCTTTGTTCAACCAAGGTTTTTCCTGAAAACTTTTAAGATCTCAAATCCTACCCCTAGGAGGAAAACTACTTTCTGCCCATACTATATATCTGCTCTTTTGTGAAAACTTTCTCATACAGAAGCCTCTGAGATGTAAGCAGTTTTCATTAATGCATCAAATTAGTTCAGCCATATTTGCACTGCAGCCCTTGACTCTAAAGAACTTTTGAGAGTAACCTAAAGGACACAAACCAATACAGTTTTCCCAGCTTTAGTCACCAGTTCCCCTTTAGAGTCCCCAAAATTACCGTCCGCAAAGGGTGTTGCAGTAAATTTCTAATCACACTTGGCAGACTATAATGTTGGACAAGTAGACGGCATTTGGTTATGATGTCTAGAACTAACTTAAAGCATTACCATTTCCAAACCCATCTTGCCTAGTTCTTTTTCAGGGACCTTACTCAATCTCCTGTTGGAGGAGATTCTCATAATATTGTTCAGTCTGAGAGTGATGGATTCAGTTCCTATTCACCTTCAGAGAAAGAGATGTAACAGTCACTATTTCCTGGTTACTTCCTGAAAGAGTGGTGGTTCAAGGCTCATTTTAGATCTCAGGAACCTAGAGTGCTTTTATCTACATATTTTAAAATTTGGTACAGTTATTCTAGCATCTGTAATCCCTTTCAATAAAGGGACCAATTCACATCTCTCAGTCTGCAAGCTGCGTATTTTGACATCACATCTAAGTTCTGTATCAGAAGTATCTTGGCTTCGTAGTGATCCCAAACCTTTCCTAATTTAGAGTCACATCCCTCTCTTTGTCTTTCCACGAATGCACAGAGACTTTGGGAGGACTGAACGTTAAGTGGTCAGTTCAGGCAAAAGGGGACAAGCCAAATGGGATGACTGGCTTACAGAGATTCCGCACCTCAGAAAATGATAAACTCAATGTTATCTTGAAAGTCCTGGTCTCTGTTTCACTCCCCTCCCACTCCTCGGTTTGCCAGCTGCATAGCTACCTTGTTTGCTTGGGAATATGCCTTGCGAGACTGAGTGCTTGAGCCCTCTTAAGCTTTAGAAGACACTTATGCTGCAACCAGAGTGCCTGCAGTTAAAGCCTGCCAAATATTTCTTCCCGGTATCACAGGACATCATATTCAGGGAATGGTACGTAATATCACCATGTTACACAGACGGCAAAGTGGAGTGTGATCCTCTTAACCGTGCAAAGTAGTATAGCAGGAGTCAACTTTTAGATCTATTCAGCACCCAGAGACTGAGTTTCATTGATGGACTTTGTGAAAGTTTTTCCCTGCCAAACTGGCCATTCAGAAAATGTTTGTTTTAAAGCATATTTCACAGCTATGGACAACTAAAGACAAAGATCTTTGCCTCAGAGGTCAATAAAAATTGCAAACTGGTCTCTCCCTGTGTTAAGCCATTCTGATTTGGAAAAGCTGAGATGTGAATTCTCCCCAGATCTTTTGTCACCAAATGAGGTTATGTCAGGACAGGAGTGGGCTCTGTGGGCACCCACGGGGCCCACATAGCTTTAGTATCAGGGTCTCGTAAGGCTCTTCTTGTGAAAAACTGGGTCTCTGTCTTTGCTTCCAGATCTTCTGTCAATTTGCCAGGCCAAATTCTTCACTTGACTCTTAGCACATACCTCATCACTTGGATGCTGGAAGACTGAGACAAATATAATCATGCAATTTTCCTCCTCTTTCTCCAGAAAAAATGGAGCAATAACAGCAAGCAGCTGTCCTCCAGAAAAGCCTATAAAGCAAAATAGCTGGCATTCACAGGCTGAGGTTCAATTATGTCCCTATCTGTAATGCTTGTTTCTCTTCCCTTCAGGTTGCAATTTGGAATCTGGAAAAATTCTCATTTTTCTGTATGAAGTAAACAGAAATCCTTTGACAGCTTCTTTGACTTTTCATTCCCCATTCTGTTTATCTCTGTTCAACTACATGGTGGTTTTTGCAAGGCCTATCTAGACTCTTCCTGTGAAGGACCCAGTTTCTCAACAGGATTTAAACACAGGCTGTCATTTCACGGTACTCTAAGCCAACCTACCTTCACACTTCCCCGGACAGTAGTTCCACCCTTTGTCTTGTGCCAGAGCTAGTTTCACCAGAGCTCAGTAAACTGGCGGGGGGGGGGGGGGGGGGAACAACAACAACAAAAAACCTGACAAAAGCAAATAGTTTCCTGTTACTCAATACAAGGCTAAAAATGATCAAAATATATAAGGAAGGAGAAGCAATGCAATAGCAGCCAGCAGCTGCATGGCCTTAGTCTTGTTGCAAGAGAACACGCTTTGAGTAGTTTGTTTCCACTGTTGTTCATTATGTCTGACTTTTTGGTAGCAGTTATTTCCATTGATAGGTGGGAGAGATTCAGGCCCTAAAGATAAACCTTGTTAGTCTTTTTTTTTCCCCTCTTCCTTTTTTTTTTTTAGAACTAATTATCTGAGATAAATTTCAAACAGAACCTAAGGTGGTGCCAGAATTTAATCATCTGGTTTGAGTGAATCCATATGTTTTCTTCCAAAGTCTTACAAAATTCAAAGCTCTACTTTTGAGCCTTCTCTTACTTTAGGCATGCTTTGTCATAGCCTGAAGACAAGGTGATTTAACCATCCTAGTCTGTGCCCAGAGGAGGATGTCCCACTGGAAAGCTGCTTTTGAAAACTTTTGAGGAAGCTGAGACAGGACCTCAAAGTCTGACTAGGATTTTGTTCGTCAAGAGCCTGAGTGGTGTTGGCAACATCCATTTGAAATTCCAGTAACAGCTGAGATTCAGAAGGTCGTGTTATAGATCTCCACTTGTGCTTTTCAGTAAGCATTATGGTCCAGTTCACGCATCAAAGAGAGATGTTGCTAAGGGTGAGGCAGTCCTGGAGGTTGAGATTCGACCTTATAGAAGAGCTGATTTTACAGCTGTCGGACTGGATGAGTGTTGCTTCTCTTCTACCCCAGCCTCAAGCCTTCATCTCCCAACTCCTTCCTCACTCCCTTGTGTTGGATCTAGCAACTACATGGTGCTGGGATGCATCAGTTCAACCAACCCCGAGAAGAGTTGTGGCAAATCAGCCAGGCCAGCGGGCTAGACCAGTGCCACAAGCCAGAGAGGGGACACAGCCTCCTCTTTACAGTGCGATTGACTGTGCGGTTAGCTTGGCTTTTGGTCAGGTAGGAAGCCAGGGATTCTTTCACAGGCATTGTAAAGTGTTCACTGCCTGTATTTGGCCACAGTAGAAATGTATATGTAGACAAGAACTCAAAGGAGAAAGGTGAATTATTTACATGCAACTGTTTTGGGACACTCATGTTTTCTAGAGGCGCTTTTGTAAGTCATCTCCCAGTGCCACAAGCCTTCCATTACCAGAAATGATATTTGATCAGGTAATGTGCCTTAGGGTACTTAGGTTTTAACCTCCTACCCTGTCCCCTTGAAAATTCCAACACTAAAAATTGTATCTTCCAAACAATTCTGCATCTAAATGTCAATATTTGAGGAACTTACTTTTTTCTGTCACTGTAATCTTTTTGTTAATAAAGCTATTTACAACTATCAGCAAGACGCCCAGGCATCTTAACAATTAGTGATCAATTTCAGACATCAAGACATGCCTTGTCTTAGAAATAATGATCTGGAAGACAAGTTTATCTATAGCAGATACAGGGTGTTTATCTATCCACAAAAGCACTTCTCTCTTTCTGCTGCTTATGTAAACTGCTCTAAGTAGGCATGCCATGACTAACTGATTATACTTCCTCTCTGTTTCTAGGAGATTTTATTTCATCAGACAGTTACTGTAAATGAACTACTAAAACTTCTTTTTTTTTTTTTTCTTTTTTTTTATTTAAGCACCACAGCATGCTAAAATGCAAACACCACAATGGGCTCTAATCCAATGGGCTCAAATCCATTGGCCTCTAGGTAAGCCTATTCTAGTTGCTCAATTCACCAGTAGACATCCTAAATAATGCTCTAATTCAGAATATGCAAACAAGATCAAGGGAGAGAGGTGTTTCTTTTTTTCTTCCTGATGGCTCTGTCTTCTTTCCTTTTGACAGGCACAAACAGTATAACCTGAGCCTCATGAGTACAGCTTGCTGCTGTGCCTGTGAGTGGGAGAAGACAACCTGCAGAGAGTTTAGTGGGGCCAAGCTCCTGCTGTAATACATTTGTATTAAATACTAAAAAATAAAAATATTTCCTACTTATCTTTTGCCTGGATATTAACTGCTAACTATTATGCCCTGCGATTAAAGACAACACTTCCCTGTGCTACAAGATTGAATTGCAAAGCATGACAGCACCAACTTTCCAATTAAAACTCAAAAACTAGCTAAAACACAAAGCAAATCTCTCTACTAGCGTGACATAGCTTCCTTAACTCTCTTTTTCACTTTATAAACTTAACTCAGAACAGAGAAATAAGGTAATGTTTTTCCCCTGAGGAGAGGGCTGATCTTTAAAACCTCACTTCACATGACTCAGGCATTTTCTGGTTGTGTAAGGCTGTGGGAATCCCCTGTAGTCAGCAGCAGAGCCTTTCGCCATAGTGGGCACTGAACTGATGAATTCGCAAACTAGCACACACCGATCTTACTACTGGAGTTGCTGATTTCTGAGAGACGATGAAGACTATGAGGCTCAGCAATGAGCTGGTGAGAAGTCAGACTCCTCAAGGTGCTGACCTGGAAAACCTGTGCCCTGGTGCCTACCTCATCAGGCCCCCCTGCTGCCAGAGTCACCAGAATACCAAGTGTGCAGGGTCACATGCAAACTCAAGCATTTCTGACACCCCCTGGGGCCGGAGCAGGGTGCAGGCACTACTGGTAGCTGTGGGTGCTCATGTCTCCTTGCAGGGTTTAGTCTGTTTTACCCAGGATTTCCTTCTGAGCGCAGGCATCGATGCAGCCCGACTGCCATGATGCTGGCTGGCTGTGCAGCAGTTCGCACACGCTTATTCTCCCAGTTGCTTTCCTGGCTCCTCTTTTGCAGTTTTGGATTCTCTTCTCCTTTGCTCTCCCTCACCTTTTTCAAGAGGAAGCATCAGAAATGGATCCTACAGCAGCTGGAGGAGCACAAACACAGCTGGGAGAGCAGAACAGATATGGGTGCTAAAGAATGACTGACAGAGAAGAGAGTTGTCCCACCCATGGGGGACCAAGACTTAGGTGGCTGTGTCAAGGGACAATAGAAAGAGAATAAACAGATGTTTATCAGTTCTTTAGCAGCACCCCAAATCACCTCTTTCCATGCGTTTCTGAGTAGATAAAATACTTGTTCACTCTCTTGTACATTCAAAGACAGAGGGTGGTATATATGTGTGGTGGGTTGACCCTGGCTGGACACCAGGTGCCCACCAAAGCCGTTCTATCACTCCCCCCGCCTCAGCTGGACAAGGGAGAGAAAATATAACAAAGGGCTCATGGGTCGAGATAAGGACAGAGAGAGATCACTTGCCAATTACTGTCACGGGCAAAACACACTCAGCTTGGGGAAAATTAACTCAATTTATTACCAATCAACCAGAGCAGGGTAATGAGAAATAAAACCAAATCTCAAAACACCTTCATTCCACCCTCCCTTCTTCCCAGGCACAGCTTCACTCCCGGATTCTCTACCTACCCCCGCCAGCAGTGCAGGGGGATGGGGAATGGGGGTTACGGTCAGTTCATCACACATTATCTCTGCTGCTCCTTCCTCCTTGGGGGAGGACTCATCGCACTCTTCCCCTGCTCCAGTGTGGGGTCCCTCCCACGGGAGACAGTCCTCCATGAACTTCTCCAATGTGAGTCCTCCCCAGGGGCTGCAGTTCTTCACAAACTGCTCCAGCGTGGGTCCCTCCCACAGGCTGCAGTCCTTCAGGCACAGACTGCTCCAGCGTGGGTCCCCCGCGGGGTCACAAGTCCTGCCAGAAAACCTGCTCCAGCGTGGGCTCCTCTCTCCACAGATCCACACGTCCCGCCAGGAGCCTGCTCCAGCATGGCCTTCCTGTGGGGTCGCAACCTCCTTTGGGGATCCACCCGCTCCGGCGTGGGGTCCTCCCTGGGCTGCAGGTGGATATCTGCTCCACCGTGGACCTCCCTGGGCTGCAGGGGGACAGCCTGCCTCACCATGGTCTTCCCCACGGGCTGCAGGGGAATCTCTGCTCCGGCGCCTGGAGCACCTCCTCCCCCTCCTTCACTGACCTGGGGGTCTGCAGGGTTGTTTCTCTTACGTGTTCTCACTCCTCTCTTTGGCTGCCGTTTCTGTCTGTCCCAGCAACTTTTTTTCCTTCATAAATCTCTTCTCCCAGAGGCGCTACCACTGTCACTGATGGACTCGGCCTTGGCCAGCAGCAGGTCCGTCTTGGAGCTGGCTGGCATTGGCTCTGTCGGACATAGGGGAAGCTTCTAGAGCTACCAAAGCAAATTTTGCAGGGGGAGGCTTTGTCTCTGAACAGACCAGTATGGTTTTCCTATAAGATTTCTTTTTTTTTTTTTTTTTCCCATGTTAGGCCAGTATCAAACAACTGAATTACATTTCTCTTCCAGGAAGAAGAGTAAAAATCATAGCAGCAAACACCATGAGTTGGAAGTAAAGAGGTCAGAGTTTGAAGAGCTAGCTTTTGTCAAAATAAGTCTTTAATTTGTTCAAGGCTTGCTGAAGTATAGTTTGAACAGGAGTGGCCCTTCTTGTGTGTGTTTACTTTTGTTTCCTGTTCTTAGTACATTTGTGTTGTCTCTTGCACATTAATGACATATTTTGCAAGCATCTGTAAGTTCATACTACTTGAAACATCAGCAGCGTAAATACCACAGATGAATTCCAGTGCCTATTAAAAAGTTTTGGTCATTTACAAATTGAGGGGGGAAGGGGGATTCTTCTTTTTATCTCCTTCCTTTTTTTGGTTTCGTAACTGTGTTAGCCATGATTCTTTACATGAGATGCCTAGAAGAGGGGTAATGGAGGAACACAAGGAACATGGTTGATTTCCCTCTTAGACCACTGTGGTCCCAAAATTGTTCACCTACCAATCACTACCTGATGTATGAGGTATCCCCGAGTCTTACAATGGATGCATTTCACCTCTATCTATGTGTCATTTTTGGAAAAATTCCTTATCTTTTGTGGATTCAAGTTTTTTTCAAGATTCTGTGCCAGAAATTTGGCTGCAGAAAAATGATTGCCTTGATATTGATTAACTATCTTCTTATGGATGAGTTGGTTTCAGTTTTACAAGGGTGAACCCAGGGATCCACATATAATAACTGGCAAGGCTGGGATTTTAGAGTAGTAAATAGTTTGCATTGGTGAAATATACCCAAAACTATTTACTATGTCATTGTATTGCAGTTATGTGCCATCACGAGTTTTCTTTTTTCCTACACATAAGACTTCTCAATGATTTTAAAAGCCTGTAACTTGCAGTGTTAGATGGAGGTATTTCTCCTCTGAAATGTATTTCTTTCTACCTTCATTTGCTACCTTTCACTTTCTCATGTTGATAGCTTTAAGTGAGGGAAGGGGACCAGCAAGAAAAAATAATTTATCCCTTACTTTCTGATTTGACATTAACTTTGCTTTTTGCGTCCTAAGCTCAAAAGAAAAGAAAGCAATATACATAATTCTCTCTGAACTCCTGTAGGTTCCACAGATTTCCTGGGTTAATTAATTTTTTTTTTTTTTTGGAGATGATTGATAGGATCAGATGTTGCATTGACTCCAGTTCTCTATTCTCTCTGTCTTCATTAAATCATTATTTATTCTCAGTTCTGTCCTCTCTCTCTTCAGCTCTCCTTAAGCTAGCAGTTTTAAGAAGTCATCCCTCATCCACTGATGGTGAAAACCATGTATTTTCATTACCCTTTTTTCATGAAGGCACAGCTAGTCATTTTGACTTCCCTCTTAAGAGTCTGCTAGACTCTAAGGGAGTAATTTCTTGGGCTTTGACTTAATAGGAAGCTCAAGGTAAGAGAGAGATCAGCTACGGCAAAACCAAAAGCCTGCAAAAGTTTCCTGTCTGGTTTGGCAAAGGGAAAACACACATGATCAGTTATGGGATTTCTTTAACAAATGCAGTAAATATGTGTTTTTCAGTGCAAGGGTAGAGGGAAACCCCCCTTCAGAATTCATGTTTTGAGTTGTTCTTTAACATACCTAATTTCCTCTGTGAATCAAAATCTCATTAATGCATGAATTAGAGATACCATCAAAATTAACATGCCTTCTGGACGGGCCCTTTTGCTATTTAAGTTTCATAGTTAGAAATTGCCAACGGCTTTCCCAGCTACATGCTTGGCTACCTGCTGCCAGAAATGCTCCACAAGTCATGCTAACAGCGCATGACTGAAATACCTCCACTGGCTTCAGACATCATTATTCAAGAATCTGTGTCTCAGCACAGGCCTGGGACCGGGGAAATCCCAAAGTGAAGCTTGTGGAGTGGGAAGCTTTTGGTAGAACAGTGCTGCTTGACTGAGAGAGTTGAGTCACTCTTCCCAGAAGGGTTCAAAAAGAGGTCAGACATGTTAAGCGCAGAGAAAACAGGCTCAGTCTATAACTGAATGACTTTAACCTCTACCATCCCCTTCTAGCCCATCTTCTTTTGACAGTCAACCAACCAAGCAACCAGTCAGCTTTTCAGCATTTGCTTTTTTTTTTTCCCTCCTTTGTTTATACTCCTTTCTAGCTTTTATAATTTGTGTTGGTGTTAAAAGGCTTTGACTGAGATTCTGGCCCGTTTTATTACTGTACCTCCCAGCAAAAGGAGGATCTTTGCTCTGAAAGCTTGCAATTGATAAGAGCAGGCCATGCAGGACTTAAGAGAAAGGGAGGAATCTCTCTTTCGATTGAGGAAGAGCTGAACTGCAGTGAAATCAAGTGATTCATACAAGCTTAGTTGGAAATCAAAGCTGCCCAGCCCTTACCTGGAGCTCTGAACGCAAGATACTCTTGCTGTACTTGCCTGCTTTCCTTTTGTCAGAAGTCTGATGGCAGTGTTGTAAACTTTGCTCAGGGAGCCTTCAGGCGGCCAAAGATCCCCTTTATTAAAATTAATTAAAGACGTTTTAAGTACCCTAGCTGTGCATGGTTTCCTCTGCTGGCAGTCCTGCTGGTCATAATTCTGCCGACTGCCCAATCTTGTACTAATAAAATGTGTTTTCTCTCTGAAGCGTTTAAGAGAGAGTATTTTGACTTTGTTCAGGAGACGTATGAAATACTCCTCTGCTTTACGGTGCTTTCAACCGAAGTCGTGTCCAAGCTCTTAAAAACAACAGGTCCCTGCCTCGTGAATTATTTAAGAACAACTGTTCTACTGAAATAGTAATCACCTGGGAGGACTGCTGGCCCCCGGCATCACCTCCAGGTTTTTTAATGGCGATGTTGTGTAATCAATAGCATCAGCTCAAGGTACGCGGTTAGGCTTAACCGCGGGCTGGTGTTACTCTAGATACAGCCAGAGAAAGCTGGGGAACTTTAACCACTTCATGGCAAGATTTTCTCACGTCAACCGCACGCCACGAACGCACACGGGACCCTCTGCGCCCGCACCGCCGGCGCTGGTGGCTGCGGCCCCTTCCGCCGCGGCGGGCAGGCGCAGGCCGCGGGGCCAGCCCACAGCCCGCCCTGACGCCCTGCCGGGCCGGGCCGGGGTCCGCCCGCAGCAGACGGCGCCCGCGGCGGCCTCCCGCCGCCCGCTGGGGCCGCTGGAGCCCGCGGCCCGGCCCCCCCCAGCCCCCCGCGGCGCTGCAGGCGGGGCCGAGGGCGGGCTCTGCCTCCCCGCAGGCGGGGCGGGGCGGAGCGGGGCCGGGCCGGGCCGGGCCGGGCCGGAGCGGGCGCTCCGCTCCCCGCCAGCAGCCGCAGCCCGGGCCGGGCCGCGGGTGTGTAGGCGGCCCCGCTAGGCCTGCTCGCCGCCGGCCCCGCTCCTCAGGGACCGGCGAGCTGCCTCTGGCGGCGAGCGGGGCCGGGCGGCGGGGCGCTGCCAGCCGGGCCATGCCGTGTCGGGCGCCGCTCCTCTCCCTCCTCCTCTTCCTCCTCCTCGGCTCCCTCCGGGCCTCGGGCGCAGGTGGGTGCGGCGCGGCGCGGGGCTCGCTGCGGTGGTGGCCGGCGGCGCGGGGCTGGAGGCTGCCGCCCGGCCTGCGCCTCTCTGGGCGCCTCCTCGCCAGCGGGCTTCCGGCCCGGGAGGCGGCGGAAGCCTGTGGGGCGAGGGCCCGGGCTGGGGCGGCCCCGGAGGGGGCTGGTGGGGGACAGCGGGGCCGTGCCTCTTAGCCCGTCCCCTGAAGGAGCCCCGGCGGCTGCCGGAGCCGCAGCGGGGAAGGGGGGGGGGAGCGGCAGTGGGGAGAGCGGGGCCGTGGCGGGTTTCGCCCTTCCCTCACCCCGCCCGTGCCATCCCCTCTGAAGGACAAGGCCAGGTTTCTCCTGCCGAACCCCGGGTCGCTGCTCTTTGAAAATCTGCCGTCGTCTGGGTTGCCACCGGCTCGCGTCCCGGCCCGAGGCTGGCTCTGCGGCCAGCTACCGGGCAGCCTGGCCCCAAACCGGCCACGTCTGTCAGAGAGCGGCTGAAACCTGCACGGGTTCAGCGTCGAGGGGGATTGGTACGGCATAAGTCGTTGATGTGGCTGTAGTTTGTGATGTGGCACCCGTTCATCAACTGTGAATTGACAGTGTCGGTAGGATTGGATTTAGACTTCGATGTAAATGCTTTGTCGGGGGAAGGGGAGGTTTGCTCTTCAGGTCGGGTCCGAGCTATAGCTGGTACAATGCTGGCTTCAGTATGTATCCCGGAAAGTGTGGAAGAGCTGCTGTGACATGTCTTGAATGAGGTATGCATACAGCGTGGTCCTTATTCAGGCACTCTGGTACCTCCATGAGTTCAGCATGTCTGCTGTCGCATTTTCTCCCGTTCGTCAAGGCCTGGCTGGCCAGCCTGTGACTGGTGAGTCCCGTGGGGCTCTCCGGCTGTTTGGAGGCAGCTGCCGTTCCAGGCCTGCAGTCCGTGGCTGGACTTAGGAGTCCAAATGCCCCTGGGTTGGTTGAGGCGAGCCGGGGGGACCTGCTGCCGTCAGTGTTGCCCAGTCCCATGCCATCGGCAGCAGTGGGATTTCCCAGGGAGCTGTTCTGGTGTTCAACTTCTACGTAGGGCCTCCTCCCCCTCTGCGCTCTCCCTCTCATAGGCACAGCGTGCTGTGTTTCTTCTGTTGCAAATGGAGATGCTACATGTTAAAATCCGAGCCAAAAGAATAGCCAGCTGTCATCACCCATCCCCACCTGGCCACGCATTTCTGCTATTCACCTTTTGTAGGCTTTGGTGCTTGTCTGACAATATGAGAAGCCAGTTTGGTACACTAAAACAGTAAAAGTCCATCCAAAACCCCCGAGACTTCTTTTTTGCCGTTTAGCAAAATGATGTGGTCTAAGGCTGATGCAGGGGAAGGGATCAGAAATCATTCAGGAGCAGGAATGGAGTCTGTGAAACAGTTGGCTAGGCCAAGCTGAGCTGCTTTCACTCACTGTAACTTGTGGCTTCACACTCTGCTATGTGAAAGCTTTGACTTGTGGCTTGAAGAGTCAGGAAGTCTCTGCATCAGGAAAAAACAATCTGAGCATTGTTTGGCAGATGCTTTAAAAGAACCGGCTCAGCGAGACCACCTTCCAGACAGAAAGGGCAGGGCGTTTCTGCCTTTCCCTGGCTAAGGTAGTTTGTTTTTTTCTAGGATACTTGCATATATATATAGGTGCTTTTTTTCTGAAGTGGGCATTTTGTTACTTTGTACAAACTAATGATCATTATGGAGTTCAGTGTGTGATTTCAGAAATTTAAGTAACTTCCCTTGTCAAGTTGAGATATCTAACCAAAATACGAATGCGTTCCTTCGGTGTGCTACAGAAACAGCTCCTCAGTGCAGTAGTAAGTGCCTTGTGGCACATAGCACCTTGATGATCAACTACAGAGCCATAGATTTGATAATTTTTTCAGTGTTTTTGAAGCTGGTAGGGGAAATGATCTGTTTCTGAATGGTAATGTAAGGCAAAATAATCAGTGTGCAGTCTCGATTGAGGAGAAGATGTACCAGTCCTTGTCCTTCATTGCTTTTTCCTTTTTTCTTTTTGTTGAGAGGGAGAGGAGAGAAGAAGAAAAAAATGCTAGTGCTTGTGTTTCGTTCTGACAGCTTTCTTGAATTTTGTAAAATTAGTTTGTATCGGATGTCTGAGTGCACAGATTACTGATGGTGTGAGATACCTCGCCACATGCCAGACCAGCAGTGAGAGTGCAAGAAAGAATCTGCGTGACTGGAAAGTGAAAACTTGTCTCGAATGAAGAAAAGGTTACTTAGTGGCCTTTAAAATATGTGAGAGATTAATAGTTTAGGTATCATTTCTAACTGTAAGGAATCTCAGACAGGTATGCAATGCTGAATGATCGATCTGTAGCCTAAGGCAATGTGCGTTTACTTAAAAGCACTACTCACTAGTTTCTTAGCCTCAACTTTTAACATACCTAATTAAAACTTCGAGAGCTTAACTAGTTCTTTGGTATTTTGGACTTAGGGTTTAATGCAACTTCGTGAAGATTCATGTTGTCTTTTACCTGTACATGGAGGATGTTAAGAGCCTGGCATAATGTCTCTTCTGAAAGATAGTGCTGTCAGCATCAGTGTGCTGTCTAGTGCTGTGTATCAAAATCAGAGGTAGAAATCAAAAAGAAGAAACTTTTTAACATTATCCCCATATTGCCAAAGAAGGCTGGGGACAGAATTTAGCTTAAGTTGCTTGGTCTTCTGATCTTATTTGTGTAAAAATAAACAAACCATATCTTAGGAGACTGTTGTCTTAAGAACAAAAAATTGAAATCTTACCATGTGGAATATCATATCGTGTCATGTCATGGGTGTCTTTGAGCTTAGGACCTGCTGACCCAGTATGTTTAATGGTGTAAGGGGATCACTACACAGACAAATAAATACAAGTCAAGTGTAGAAGGAAAACCTTTCTGCCTCTTAAGACAGGCAGGTGGTGAACAGCAAGGCTGTGCAGGCTCTGTCCTTGGAGGTTCCAGGACCTGCCTGGAGAGAGTCCTGAGCATCCTGCTCTGATGCCAGAGCTGGCCCTTCTCGGGGCAGGGACTGGAGACCTCCCCAGGGCCCTTCCTTCCAGAGTGACTGCAGTGCTGTGGTTAAAAGTGTGATGCTTTTCTGGTTTTAAGGGCATTTGATAACTGCCTTTTCCTGTCTTCCTCGCCGCAGCTTACTTGTGGTAATCTTAGTCTGTTTCTTTGGGCTATCTCAGTTCCTTACCATTGGTCTTCTTGTCTTTCCGTGGTTTTTGGTTCTCCAGCCTGCTGTTTTGTCCTGTTTGCCAGCTAACGTTTCCCTCCAGCTGCTCCCCTACTTAACTTCTCATCGGGCTTTCTCTACTTCACTCGCCCCTGTTTCCCCAGCCATTAGTTCTCTGCCTTTTGCTTGGCTGCCCGCCCTCCCTCCCTCCGCTGGTTTTTCTACCCCTCCGTGCCCAGCTCGGTGCCTGGCCTTTGGCCATGCTCCAGTCCCAATAGACGGCTTCTTCCTCTGCTCTGCTTGGGCTAGCAGGGAAGTGGTTTATCTCCCGTACTAGAGACACAGCTGTATGCTCTCCGCTGCTGTGTTGCTCGTCTCCTGACAAGCTGCTCGAGAGCGCTCGCAGCCTTTATTCACCCCCAGGAGTTTATAGCATGACTGAATTTGGGTGGACATTCTTCCTAGCAGAAGGCACACCTCTAACAGAGGTTTCTGTCCTCCTCTACATTGTGAAATCGGTTTCAAAATTGGCAAAACTTCAGGCTTGCAAGTGGAATGGTGCCGTATGTGTTTGTGAACGTATGTGTTTAAGTACGAGATGGATTTTTTTTTTTTTTTTTTTTATCTGTTTCCTGGAAAGTTTCGGTGAAGTGACCTCGCTGTTTTCAAACAAGTTAGCAGGAAGAAGGTGTTCTGAGTTGTTAACACAGTAAAATGTGAGATGCAGACAATTGAAATAGATGAGCTTTTGTCATGACAAGTGGCAGTGGACCTTAATTTTATAGCTTCGTGGGGGAGCTGGGTGGGGTTTACTGTTTTGTACTTTCAGTGCTGTGTTCTGTGTGGAAGAAATAAAAGCAGTAAGTTGCAGTTCAGTGCTTTGTGGATAGTAGGGACTTAAATGTACTGCTACTAGTGCACCTAGAAATGGAATGAGGAGGAGGAATGGTTTTGCGTGCAAAGCAGTGAAAATGTAATATATGGTGATGGAGTTTGGAGACCAAAAGTTAGTTACTATATGCTTGAATGCTTTAGTAGTCATTTTTATTCCTCTTCTTACTTTAGAATCTTCTCCCCATTTACCGGCACCAAAGGATGTGATGGTTTATTCCTATAACTTTCGTAGTTCACTGAGGTGGTCTCCTGTTAAAGTGGATAGAGGCTTGGTGTTATATACAGTCCATTTTAAAACGTAAGTAAATAGATCTAAACCCAACCAAACTGATTTTGTTCTAATCCAGTAACACAATGGGTTAAGAAAAAAACCAAACACCTAAAAATTAATAAACAAATGAAAGAATGAGTTGTCTATTACAGATGCTTTTATATATATCTGAAAGCAGTTTCTGAAGACTTGACAGTCTTTCAGCCTGTGATATTTCCACTACACTGAGCAAAGGTTGAAGACCTGAAAAGCACCCAGAAAGGTTGCATAGTTTCCTGAATAATTTTAGCCTTACCGAATTCTCCCTCACTAATTTTAATTTCTCCCCAGATACTGAGGAGATGCAGGTGCTGAAAGGGCTGTGGAGTTAAACCCACATGAAAGTGGTAGTTTTGTAACATATTCTGTTGTTACAAAAATTGTCTAGGTGGGAGGGATTGTATTTTAGCTGGTTGCACTGTTCTGCTGATGCTATATTTGTCCTTTGTTTTGCATTGCAGAGGAGCGTTTAACCAGTGGGATGAGATGAACTGCACCCGTATCACCCAGACTGAATGCAGTTTCCCCTGGTCACTTAAGGAGCGGCGCTGGACTGTTGTTTTGCGTGTGAGGGCTGAGCTAGGGCAAGTGACTTCTGACTGGGTGGAAACAGATCCATTTGTGGCAGAGAGAAACAGTAAGTGCTATTTATGATTTCAGTGTGTCTCTCAAAGGAGATTTCTTTGAAAAAAATGTTTGTTGTCCGTTCTAGGGTTTTTTGACTCTATTATGTACAAAAGTCAAGTGAGAGAATTGTAGGTGTTAGTTAACAAAGACTACAATGTCTCTGTGTGTCACTAGGGATTTGACACTACTTAGTTCCTCTGTAGTAGGGTTAGCAGTGCACTCTTTCAACAGGTATCGAAAGAGGAACAGAGGAGTTTCCTTGGGTGGTTAAGTCTTATAAAAACTACGACATATATTATGTTAAAGAGTTTTCCATTTTCTTGTTTCCCCACTTAGCACTGCCGCATGAACACATACACCCCCCTTGATTTGTGGTAGTCTGAGTACAAACTACCTGTTTCTATTGAACAGATCCCTTTTCTCATAAATATAAAGTGTCCTGACTGCATTGTAGAAGGGTCAAGGCACACTTTAAATCCTGTTAAAGGACAGCAACATGCTTGTTCACACATTTATAAGATCTGCTCTTTGCCTTGCTGTGATTGGTTTCAGGATTAGAAGAAAGTAGATGTTGAGTTTAAAAATACCTCTAAAACGATAACGAAGCAGAGGAATGGATATATTAACTCTTTAGTTCAAGTTCTCCCATACCTTGTGAGGAGCAGTGGTGGTCCATGCTGCAAAGAGTATGATACTTTCCCTGGTGACTTCAGTTCTAAATCTTGGATTTTCTCTAGTGGTAAAGAGTGTGGGGATGAGGAACTACCCAAATCCCTAGCTGAAGATTACAAGTGATGTATCCATAGCTTGTGATGCAGGATTGTTTGGGAGTGGGATCCTCTGGGGGTTAGGAAAGCGCTTGGCTAATGGGAATACAAGACAAAGGAGAGACTTGGTGTGGGAGAGAGAGGTTTGTGTGTCTGTTTCTTGGGGGAGAAAGAGGAACATTATGTGATCATTCTTGTGTGACTGCCCTCAAGATCAGTTCCTAGACAGCAAGACCATGGGCTACTCAGTCAGGCTGTTCTCTTCCTTTAATGTTTGGGTCTATCCCACTTGAGAGGGGAGCTTCGGGAATTTGCGAGGACACACAACAAGGTGTTTGCAGTTGTACAGCAACAGGAAGTAGAAAGAAACTGAAATTTCTCTATCAATATAAAGATCATGGGGGCCAATTTTCTCTAACGTAACAGTGGACAGAGTGGGTCCTGCTGGAATTTTTGAGGTACAATAAGCAATGATTGCATGCAAGGATTGATTTTTACTAATTACCCCACTTTAGTATGCAAGCAGCTGTTAACTACTCTAATATTTGCATGAGTGGGTTTTTTGAGATCCTGGAGTGCTTTACAAATGCTGATAAAGTTAACTGGTGAAAGAAGTCAAGATATGAAGTATAAATGACTAATGACCATATATGATCTGTGATCACACAACTCTCTTGTATTAGGACTGACAGTACTTTATATAATATTTTTCATGACACAAAAGGAACTCATCATCTTTACCCTATAGGACAGATGGAGACATCAAAGCAAGAGGAGGAAACTAGTTATTCCTCTTCCAATGTATTGACCCAAACTGTGTTTTTTAGAGAACATGGAATATGTGGCAGGCTATTTGAAGGGGGAAAAAAAAACCCAAAAAACCCTGTATCACCATTAACTGCATAATAAATGCAGATACATTCTAGTGAATATTTACTGTATTTCCAGGGAAAGTTAACAGGAAACTTTTTTTTTTTTTTAATTACCTAGTTTCACTTATGCTTTCAAGGCTTTTTCCTTAGATTCGTAATGAAGTAGATATCTTAAATGCAGTAAGTAGATGAGAAAATGTTGTATTCCTTTTCTTGAGAAAAAGCTGTCATATTTAGCATGTTTGCTGAGAGTATCTAAGTAAAGCTGAAGACAGTATGATGAGCTGTTCTGCATCCCAGAGGTTCACTGCTCTTTCTGTGTTTATTTTCAGCTACTATAGGGCCCCCTAAAGTGAACAGCGTGACTGAAAGCTCTGACTCGCTTCTCATTAGTGTCACACCCCCTTTTGGATCCGAAGCAGGTGATTTTCTTCAGTATCATGTGTCCTACTGGGAGAACACAACAAGTACTACTAAAAAAGTAAGAATTCTCTCTAATTTATTTTGTTCATAATGCCTCTCTGACTAAGAGATATAAGTTGGTGTCTCTTGGCAGAACAGCAGAAGTGGAGGAAGAAAACTAATGTAATTTTTTTTTCGCTAGCAGTGAAGGTCACCATTTGGTGTCTTGAAAAAAGTTAATTTAGTCTTGGCACAAGTATTGCACGTATTACGAAACTTTCAAAACCATCTTTTTTTCCTTCATATGAAACGGAGGTTAAATCACATTGCAGATCAAGGGAGAGAATCCACAAAGTGTCAAAGGTGGCTTTAAAATTACATTTAGATTCCAAAGTTTGCTTAGGCAGTTTGGAAAACTCTGAAATATCCTTCCTCCTTTCCTGCGCTGGGCTTGTGTGTGCTGGCAGCTTCAGTAACAGGCTGCTTTGGCCTGATGTCGCCTGTTCCTAGGGCAGAGAAAGGCAGAGTTATTAGAAACATGCTGGACACAGCTGGGATAAGCTGTCCCTGTTCATACTGAGACTTAGAGGTGTTGGTCACGTGCGCTTATGCTGCTATCTGGGGCCCTGGTAATTATGTTCTGGACAGGCCAGCATTGCAGGGAGAGATTAAATCACATTTTAAAAAAAAAAAAAAAGAGGAAGAAGATTCAAAACGTCAAGAAGATTCAAACGTCATTCTAAAGTGAAATGTTTAAAAATCAGAAGCAGAAAAAATATATTAAAAAAACCCTTTTGTTTCAAAGACCTTGCTAAATCTGAAACACCTCCACTTCCTTCCTCTCTTGCACCAATGTGTATTTTTCTGACATATGTAAAATACCTTCTTGTTTGAGATTCAGGCAAGAAGTCACTCTTGTATGCTTCTGTAGACTTCACTGAGGCCCTTATCCTAGCCCCTTACAGGTTAAAAATTCCCAAAAGACTATGGTGGCCATGTGGAGACTGGAGGTTTTGCACTGGCCATCAGCTGTTTTCCTCTTCAGTAGAAGGAGCTGAGATGGTGGAAGCTCTTCACTGAACTACACTTCTGCCAGCTTCCTCTGATGGTGGAGACACTTCCCATGGCTTGTTTTTCCCTCCCCCTTCCTGTATTGTGCTCACTGTCACAGTGAGCTGCGTCAAAGCCTCCAGCAGCATATTGTGGATAAAATGAGACCTTGCATCAGTTTTCATGCCTCTGCTGTTCGTGCCCTTACAGATGGTTTTAAATGGTGTAGGTTTAATTTTGCTTAAAAATAATGACCTTTCAAATGCATTCAAGTAGGAAAGTTGAAATATATTTCACTGTTTCTCTTGTTTGGGAAGGCTGAATTATGAAGAATAAAATCTGTGCTTTTTGAATGAGAAACGTAAATATGGGGAGGGGATTTGTGTTGAAGACAGGTCTGGTTTTTACAGTAACACTTTTTTTTTGTGTGTGTCTTTTAAACAGGTGATAAAGACGAGCAGTACACTATTCAAAATCAAAAGTCTAAAGGAATGGACACTTTATTGTTTTGAAATTCAAGTAGAATTGATGACACATTCAGATCTCCACTTATTTGGACTGCAAAGCATCCCAGAGTGTTACAGAACTAAAATTAGTGGTATAAATCTGATTTTTGTTATTTTTTTGTATATAATGGGACGAGTGTAATACACGAGTCTTAGATCGTGTAACTGGTCACTTACATACCTGTATCTGTCAGGAGTGCTAAGAGAGCACCACTTCTAGTAGTTTGCAGTTGTCACTAATGGCAAAATAATATGGAATTTTTCAGTCAGTAATTAAGGGCCTCTGTTGTACTTTTCCCCTCATCCTTTTCCTTCATAAATACTGCTATGGGTGTTACTTTCTAGAAATATGCAAAGAAAGAAAATACAAATACTTGGTCTTTAGAGGAAGTCATTGATGAAGGAGGTGGCGTTACTCTTGCAAATCTTCTCCCTCAGCCACTGCCTCCTGCAGGACAGGAACATCCCTTTCCTCTTCGACCTGCTTCCTTCTGTGCATTTTGAGCTGCATGGTTTTGTATGAGATAAGAGAGAGGGTGAGGGGAGGAGAGAGCATGTGCAAGATAATGGAGTTTGTCCCTCTCTTGAATCTCCCCGTGTGACCACCAACACACAGGCACAACCGATCTTTAGCATGCTACGCTGGAAGATGTGTAGATGAAACCTGCTTACGCAGTTTCTGGAGCCCCAAAGGAGCTGACCTCCTGGGTAGTATTGACCGAGTATTTGATCGCAAGCCCCTGAGCTGTGATGTTGGAGTCTATGATGCTCCTTTGCTGGAGAGGTGCATGTTCTGAAAGAGAAGCCCCTGCCATTAATGGCCCTTGCTGGCAACTTCAGGGTGGAAGGACAGATTGCATTCCCCACCTGCCCCCTGCCCACCAGCAGGGATTCCTCCAGCTCTCCGTTTGCCCTGCTAGTGTGTCAAGTAGCTTGCCTTAGGCTGCGTGATTAAGGGACAGGAGCTCATGGGAGTTGGTGACTTCCACAAGGAATCACAAAACAAGCTACTTCTGAACACAGGTGTTTCAAGTGCATCTATAGTAGGGTTGTGATCTTAGCCTTGGAAATTATACTTTGATTACCAAGTATAGTAAATTTCAGCTTACTGTATATTGTTTTACATTTGATGATGTATAAATATGAACCTGTCATATGTATATGGTTTTTGTTTTTTTCTTTTTCAGAGGCAACCAGAGCTGGATATATTGTACTAATATTTGTGTTGGTGTTACTTTTTGTAAATCTGGTAGCAGTTGGTTTGTTTCTTCTGTGGAGACACCACAAAACAATTAAATATTGGTCTCGGCCACCTTTAGAAATCCCATCACACTTTGAAGAGGTATGTATAGGCATTTTATATTTCTCCCCCTTGCCCCCCTCCCCCTGTAAAAGACAGTGATGATCTTGGAGTGAATATGAACAAAGCTAGTTGTTGCATAACACAAATAGATATAAAAAATTGTTGACTTAGTGTAAACTGTTACTTTTCTCATATGTGATCTCCCACTTTATTCCTCTTTTACTCAACTGAATTATTTTTTTCTCTGCCTTAAGATACAAATGCTGCTATAATCCTGTTATAAAACCTGAGTAAGATTTTTTTGTTCCTTGACTACCCCTTGTCCACCCATTTCTTTGCTTATCTAAGTCACCAGGCCTGAAACAGTTGCTCACTTTAAGCAAAAAGCTTTTGTGTGCTGCAGGACATGTACTTGGGACGTAGGTCTCTGATTAGAAATCAAATATGGAAAAGCAAACACTGATAGTTTTAAGAGCAAGGACTGACGTGAAGACTAAGGGCTACCTAGGGGAATGCTCTTGGGCTTTTTCTTTTTTTCCTGTAGGTTTAGCAATACACAGATGAAAAAGTCATCCTGGGACTTTTTTTCTCCTTGTAGCTCACACATTTCTGTACTAAACGATATTGTTTCAGTCCTGTTCATCTTCTTCTTTTTAGTACTGAAACAGGAAGTAGTCTTTATGTGAAGTTCTTGATTTAAAAATCCTTGTTCAGCATGCATTCTATATTTTTAAAAGCTTGTATTTGTTTGCTGTTCTCTGAGGTGTATTTCTTTGTATATATCTGCATGTCAGAGTAGTCCATTTTACTATAGTAGTTCTGTGATTGTGGAGCTGTTTTTCCAGATTTTTATAGACGTATGGGTGAAGGAACCCAGACTTTCTGCAGACCCCCAAGTAAATAATTTTCTCTCTTCATGCTACCTCAGCTACCGTTTCATGGGGGCTCAGTGGAGACAGCTGTATCACATATCAAGAGAAGTGCATCTCATGTAGGAGAAAAAAAATCCTTGTACAGTATACTAAAATAGTGCAGCATTTCATGCAAAGGACTTACGAGAATAGAGTCTATCATCGTGTTCTGGAGTAATTGTATTAATCTGGAAAATATGCAGCAAAAGTAGATACTCTTGAACAATAGTGAGCCTGGTTTTGGGTAAAACACTGATAAGAAATGAAGGAAAATAAGCATATATGCAGAATTTTGAAAATGTGTATTTCTAACAGGGATCAACCAGCCTGAGGCTTCTCCTCTGTAGAACACTTCCCATGAGTACAGAATACCAATTATTTTAAAAATCTTTTAGATTTTCAGAAAAATTACGTTTCCTTCTTTTATAGAAGGATCTCAGCTTTCAGAGTCTTGAGTTGTAGGGAACAGTTCTACCGCAGAAACACCTTCACAGAGCAAAGTCAAACTGAGGTTCATTTATGTCTTGAATCTGCTAAAGTGGATGTATTTGAGGTTCCCATATGAAACATTTGGTTTTAATACACCTGAAAAAATAATCCTGTTGCCCATTAGCCTTGCTATGATTACAGAGAAAGCGGTGCCTTAACTGAAACTAAGGTTCATTTTGTCCCACAACAGACATGACCTGAGCTGTGGTCCCATCTCAGCCAGATTATGACACCTCCTACAGTACAGAACAAGCTTTTGAGTAAAACGACAAGCTATGTTTTAACAATGTGAAGGTGTCTGTGTTCCGGACATTTTTTTTAATTATTATTTTTTTTTTAATCGGGATAAAAATGTTCAATGGCAGATTTTATTTTTTGGTTCAGTACATGAAATGATGGATGGCTCCAATCCTCCGTGAAATACAAGATCAGCTTAGTGATAAGGAGAGTGTATGGGGGTGGCAGGAGGAACAGAAAGCATTTTCTCTGGCCTACATTTTATGCATTCATTGTAAAGCTGATGACTTAATTTTGGAGGAAAGGGGAGCAGAGGGGAAGTCAAAGCAAAAAGTAACTACAAGAGAAGGATGCCACTAGAGTTTTCTGGTAATGGTAAAAGATGCAGATCCGAGTTGCCTGACACTGCCCAAACCAGAATCTTAGATACTGTTTGTGCCATCAGTGCTTTAGACAAGCTGTCAGTTGCTAGATTCCTGCAGTTGGAGAATATGTCCCCAGCAGTGTAATAAAGAAGTGTTTTCTTCTGTGGTTTGTTCTTAACTAGTAGGAATTTGCTTGAACTGGCATGAAAAGAATGTTGGCCAAAATTTATTTTGAAAAAAACAGGAAATGCAGATGGCTTTAACTCACTTAAATGGATGTTTGCATGATTGATATTCCTGCCCCTCCCCCCCAGAAATAAGATGGGAAACTTTTTCCTTAAAACTAACTTTTTCCTTGTTTGATGTAGTTTCAAGGAAATCCAGAATAGAATATACATTTAGCAGCTCTCACTGTGAATTCTAGTCTGAAGCAACTTGCCTATAGGTGGTGGTACCTGCTCTGTTGCTGTAATTTCTAATACATCTGTTCTGTGGATAGATATCTAAACTGTTGTTTATGCCTTTTCCCAGTATTTGAAGGACCCTAGCATGCCTGTTTTAGAGGTTTTGGACAACTATGCCGAGGATGATCCCCACGATTCCTTATCTGTTGTATTTTGTGGAGAAGGAAGCCAAGCCTGTGGCAGCAGTTTGGATGGTCAAGCTCATTCACACACCATCTCCAGTGACAGTGAAGTAACTTAAGTGGCACCCTAGTGAGGGTGCCTGTACCAAGTCCTTGCAGAGGCTCCTGCCCGTGAGCTCCTGCCCTGTGGCTGCTGGCAGGACAGACGAGCTCTGGGCAAAATGCAGCTGCTGACAATCCTAAGCGAGATGTTGCTTCCTGGGAATAGCATGGACCCTGAGCCTTTGTTTAAATGGCTTCTGCTGTGCTACAACAGCAACTGTGTTCTGCCAAAGAGACTTGAAAGGTGGACTGTGAAAGGGAAATGAACACTAAATTGCCTGAAGAAAGACAGATGGTTATAAAATGGTTATATTAACATCACCATATTTCCCACCCCAAATTGAAATAAAGCTTTGAGAAATAATAGCACTTTATGGTAGGATGTAGTACAACCTGGAATTTTTCAGTAAGTGAATAATTGCACCATGAATTACTTTTATAGTGGCTTTTGTTTTGTTGCCTTATTTGTGAAGTCCGTGTTAGCACTCAACATCTATTATATCCACCCCAGTATGTTTTTCTGAATAATTTTAAGTATGTGTGGTTTTCTATGGCAGCTTCTTCCCTCTGGATAAAAATGGCAGCCTAAAAAGAAATTTTATAGTACTTCACCCTCCTCAGCATGAACCTGTGCAAAGAACTGCTCCAAGAAAGGCCTCCTAATATCTGCCTCCTAACACGTTCATGAGAAGCATTAATCTTCTGCTCCTGCAGTGAGACAATCATTTGTCACAGCAAAACAAACTTTAAAATAATTTTGCTCAGAATTTATATAACATGTATCAGTAATTATTAGACACTAAAATCTCTTGTTGACTATCAGATTAGTCCTGCAAATGAAAAGTTGACTGAGGGTTGTGTTTTGAGTGAGTCTTTTAAAGCAGAAGCAGAAGACTACAAGTTAAGCCTCACATCACAATCCCGTGGGGTCTGGAAGGTGTCTAATAAAGCACAAAGAACAAATGAACCACTTCTGTACTAAAAAGATTGTTTTTATTTGACTTTTTTCCTGGGTTTGATACAAGTTGTTTAAAAAAAAAAAAGAAATATTGTTTTGCTTGTTTATTTGCAAATGACTTGTTCAAGTTACTTAGGTCTGTTAATAACCCTGGTCACTGACAGAGCTGTGGGTTATCTTGAGGTAATGCTGTTCCACCCCTTCCAGGAATACACCGGACTAGCATGAAAAATCAGTAACATTTTTTCCAAAAGCTTAATGAGGTTGTTTCCTCATAAAGTAATCTCACCACTTGTGATTAGGCAGCATGCCAAGACAACATAGTTATCTATCTGAAGACTGACTTAGCCATACTTCCAAGTCTGGTAAGAATTTTCAAGTCAGCCACAAGCTGCATAATACCTGCTTTTTTCATCCATGTTCTTTTTATGTACTGTGCTGTAAACAAATGAACCACCACAGGCTCACAAAAGGAGCAACCTAAATGCATGACAGAGGACATACATAAAGAAGGCAGCAGTTAAAAACATACTCTGTGAATAGTCAGCAATACAGCATACAACTTCCTGAATGAGCTCTACACTAGACTTCTATTAGGGATAGTCGTTACTAAATATTTTTAGTTACATAAATAGGCCAAAGTTAAAAACCTTTTGTTAGGAGTAACTCGAGGGTTATCTTCGCAACTACTAACTGTAGCAGGCCAAGCCATTACCTGAAATGAGCCATCCCTGTCCACCTTGGCCTGCACTGGAACTATCTGTGGTGTAAAAGTGGACCTCAGGCTATCCTGAATGAAGGCTGCATGGTTCTTTTACTACACCTGTTATCAGCTTAGGCTACTGGAAGAGACACATGCTCAAAGCTGTCTCTTTTCTCCTCTTACCAGCTGTGTAGAGAGCATGACTGTTCCAGTTCTCTAAAACAAGAAGGGACAGTCAAGAAGTACTTATAAGAAAGCAAACTTCTAGTAGAAAATGCAGGTAACCTCAGAAAGAGCTCTTGCCCTGCTCTTAAGAAAATTCTTTTAGCCAGGAACTTAAATTAAAGCGCTCTTTAAGAGTTCTTCCAGAGTCAAACACTTAGCTTGTGCTGTTCAACTGTCAGGTGCAAGATACTGTAAATGGGATTAGTTACAGGCCACACTTGTTTCTCACTTAGTAAAAAAGCCAACAAACATTCCAAAGCTCCTAATCAAGAAGCTGACAGACCTGAAAACACAAGCCTTGGTTAAAGGTCAGTACTACTTGAGCTATTGAGTACTACTGTACAATTAATTACCTTTTGAAGTTCACTATTTTGAGAATGTAAGATAAAGTTTATTGCAGTTTTTCTGAAGTTACAGCCAAACAGACAACTTATGTACAAAGCTATGATTAACACCAGTGAATATATCGTAACTCACTGCAGGATGGTGGAATCGGGATGAAGTTAGTCTAGCCAGTAGCACAATTTCAGCTGCAGTATTTGCTTCATATTCTGTCCACTGGAGAGATTCCCACAAGGGAGCAATTAGATGACTAACAGCATACAGTAACCATGCACAGAAGTTACATTCTGCAGTTTAATACCATTTGGTCAGCAATCTTGATACAGAGAAAGTTATAAAAGCTTGTAGACACAACGTAGATTCAAATGCTTTAAAAACCACATAGAACTCATAAAATAAGGAAGTCACCAACAGCAAAATGAATATACCAGATCAGTCCAAAGCTGTACAACATCATTGTTCTCCCCTTCTGTATACTCCAGCTAGAAGAAACAGGATTTCAATAATAGAAGCATTCAATAAAGTGCCCATGAAATTTAGGAGATAAATACATTTTAACTGGGGCAAATGGCAGTCCTAAAACGGGCAATTATTCCAAGGTAAGATTGTGAGCAATAAATACATCTGCTATATCCCCACTTGAAATGCTTGCCTTTTAAATAGAAAAGGTAATAGGTAACAGGGTAACGGTTCATTTATCAGCAAAAAGCTTCCCCTGAAGAAAATTACGCTAGCCTAATATTAGAGATGTTTGTTAGACTGACTCTCATTTACTCTTTATATTCCTTAAGTATAACTGGCATTGGTTTGTCTATTTTTTTTAAATTCTAATATCAGTAAATGCATTAAATACTAATTGGTATCTATTACACTGAACAATATGAAATTATTTCTAAGGACTGCAGTGCTACCAAATGTCATTTGTGCTATAGCAATCAGAAGTCAGGAACAGTTCAATTTGCCATGCAGAACCTGCTTAATATAGGGCCTTGTTTAAAAATTCATAACCTTTTACAAAAAACTAGCTACTTTATATTTTTCTGAACAGTTATATAAAATTCTTAAAATTAGCTCTTATCTCAGCATACAATAGAATTTACCCTCATTAAATACAGGCTTAGCTGGGTCACCTCCATGCGCTGACAACTCCTCCAGGTTACACAGGCAGCCCTTGCAAAATTGGCTCTAGCTCACCTATGTGTAAAAGTAATAACCCCTTTTACAGGGTACGGGCTTTATCCTGCTTTTTCACTAATAGTTCCACTGAAGTCTCCAACACATGTAAAGGTTTGGAAGATCAAGTCTTAGGAGTTGACAGAAACCAATGTATTTGAAGAAATAAGCCTGAAGATTTCAGAAAGAAAGCCTGACATTCCCTTTTTAAGATATATACAGTCATATGTACATATTCACAAATCTGTCCTGTGAAAAGAAGGAGCTTATTACAGAAACTGTAATTTGTCTCAGTTCATACAATTTAGAAAGCAAAACAAGAACAAATAAATGTAAATATATCTACATACATAGTACGACATAGCAACTATGGAATAGACAACGCTATATGTGATCTCTCATCCCCATAACTCTTCTGTTCTTCCGAACTTGTAGATCAGAGTACTAAAGGGGAAAGAAAAAAAAAAAAAAAAAAAAGAAGAAAAAAAAAATCAAACCATACATAAGGTGGAAAAGGTAATTTTAATAGCATCCTTATAATCTTATACTATCTACACTGCAAATCAACATCCCTCCAGTAACCTTAACTTTTATTCATGTCAGTATCTGGTTTTTGTACTTACATTTCATTTACTATGCATTGCTAAAACTATGAGATCCAGCTGACGCAACTGCTCAAATAAAAAAATAGCCAGTCTCACAGTAAAAGCAGGAAGGAAAAAATTCTGGTATTTAAGAGATTCTAGGACCGATCCACAGAGTTACAGAGCAGCAAGTCTCATCCTGGCATCTGGCAATCAGCTGAACATAATGCATCATGTCCTAGCTAGAATCTAAGCAATTAAATTTTTATGAGCTAATCAGAAAGAATATTGATCCTGTGGTGGATAAGTGAGATCCAAATTACAATTTGATTTCCAAAATTCCTTTTATAACTTTGGATGCAATTACATATTGTCATGAATCAAAAAAAAAAAAATGTTGAGGGAACAAAACCAAGCATGATTTCCTTATTGTTCCTTGTATTTTAAATTATTTTTTTCTTATAGCCAACAGACAGGTGGTAAAGAAGGGCAGAGTCATACTAATTCATAAGAGAATGAAGAGGGAAGGAAATGAGAAATACTGACACCAAGAACAACAGTAACAAGCAATGATAAGTAAAACAAGCTAGACACCTGGGCAATTAACCAGAGAAGAGAACTGCTAATAGAGCATGTTAAACTAAGTAAAAAAACTGGTGGAGTAACAACCAGGGCTGAAGCACAAGTCCTGAAGGAGACACATGGTTCAGGGAATACAGACATTATGCAACAACACTGATGGAAGAGAACCTGATTCAATCAAAACAAAAGTTTTGGATAAGGACATTGAGAAGGGCATTGCTGATTGACCCAGGTCTGGTCTGAGGAAAGGAGTCTATGGCAATTGATGGACTTATCAAACGTTACTGCCTAAAGTGCGTGGTGGGATAAACAACAAAGACTTTTTTTTTTTAAATAAAAAGGTTGTTCATACCTAGAAAACAAATTTTAGAAGACAAAAGAAAACAAATAAACCTAAAATATATCTACACACAGAATACAATAGAAACTGTGGAAAGACACTTTCAGAAGCAAAAAGCTTCAGAAGTAAGTTCAAACTACTGAAATGAGAATAAAGATTTCAGGCATAGTGAAACTATTCTCAAAAGTCTGCCTTCATCAGTATCCCATTTCAATCATGTGCAAGACTACAGAGAGATTTAGGAACTGCTATTTTCTGCAAGAACATAACTGGTTTTCTGAACAGGGAAGCGCAGTGGAGCCAGTCGATCTAGCTCACTGCAAAGCATTTGATAAGGTACTGGAAGGAAAATTGTTAGCACAGTAATTTAAGTAAGAACTTGCAAAAGACGAGTTTATGTAAACTTTTTCAGTGACTGATCTCAGAAATTACACTATTTAATGCTTTCATTGTCTTTTATTAATAAAATTCATGGATTGCAGAATGCATTATACATATAAAAAGAATTATTACAGATACAGATAGTTTCAAAGTGTCATGATATACTCCATGATATTAAGCGAAATAAAAGAAATTGATTTAAGTGTAATATTACAAAACATACCATCATGCTCTTAGGAAAAAAAAATATCACTCTTAACTGAAAGCTCATCCAGTAGAAACAAATCTAGGTGTATCAATTATTGGATAATCAAGCCATTGGTATGAAACAGTCAGGAAAAGGGCAATAGGATCTCCCACCTAGTGCTGTTAGGATATATGCCAAGGTATTTGTAGTTCAGAGATGAAAGCATTATTGCCATTATCCAAAGACACTGACAATATCTCACCCAGAATACTGTCTATATTCTTGGTCATCCACATTCTAGAGCTGTGAATTCAGTGAAACCAGAAAGAGCTGGACTAACAGGAACATGAGGGGAACAAAGAGCCTCTCATGGGCTAAGAAGGGGCAAATAAAACATTGTTTCTAAGCACTGGAGCAAAGGGAGTAGAAAAAAGTAGCAGAGTAAAAAAAAGTTTTAAGAAATCGTTTGATCAGTTTATGCATTGAATAATACCACATCAATTCTCTGTACAATGTCAGTTTACTCAGTGACCCAAGAGGTCCCTTTGGCTTACATGTCACCCTCCTCAAGTAAAGGTCAGGGTGGGTAATAAATTGAAATATGGAGGGTCCTGCATTCACAGCAGCAAACTCCATATTGTGGAAGGTCCAAGCCTGGAGTTAGCCTCCAGCTTTCAGAACTTATTTTCCAGGAGTATCAATGTGTATGGAAGCAGGCAAGTCAGATACCCCTTGGGAAGGAGGGAAATTTGCCCAGATAACTTACCTGAAAAATATCAATGCATTTTGGAAAAACACTGCTAATCCAGGGTAAACATTAGTGTCTGCAAAGTAAATAACAAAGGAAATATTAAGTTCTTTTGTATTGGAACGTGTATTTAAAACACTATCCATAGTGTCATTCTGTGATTACAAAACTAGATGGTATGGCTCTGACAAGAACAGACCACACATTTCCATTCTTCTGGATTTTCTGTCTTCTGGCTGACAGCAAAAGTACTTTTCAATATGTGAAAATAGACAAACTTACTCTGTGTAACATATGCTCCAAAGAGAATCCACATTGAAGCAATAAGTGAACCAAACATCAACATAAAGCCAATGAAGAGCCAGACACGAGCACCTGCAGGAAATATTAAAACCTCTGAGAACCATGTAGACTATTATCCATAGTGACAGATGATCCAAGCTGCTACTCTATTATGACACAATATGTTATCTTGCTGAAGGCACAAAGGGAAAGTGTTAAACCTTGTATCAATGACAAGATAAACCAAAATTTGCCTTCTCCAGTAGAGCACAGTGTCTGGATTCCCCTTATTTTAGTGAACAGACACAACTACGAGAAATTTCCCCTCACTTGTAGGGAACGCCTATAACATCATTTAACACAACTTCAAGTGGACTAATGATGAGGTACTTTGCCAAAGCTATAGTGTTTCTGAGGTAAAGATGGCATTCCAATAGGGTATGTAAAACAAACGCTTGCTGTGTTTACTTCAGAAAGATGTTTTCACATGGGCAACATCTACCATAACCAGGTATTACCTGCTGAAAAAGGAAGATGATGCCATTTTAAATAATCAACTTGCTTACTCATAGGAAATGAAAATACTTCTACATAAAGATTCTCTCAAGTTGATTTATGAATGACACACAAAAAAGCGTCATACGCTAGTTCAAAAATCAGTAAACCCTACTGGATTTCCAGTGAGGCATTCTACAGATCACATGAAAACAGATGCTGGGATCCACACGGGAAATAGTAAGGGAATTAATGAATGAAAGCAGAGAGGGGACAGCAGGTCCACAGACACCACACAGTAGGTGACATACAGAGGAAACAGAATGTTTGTGATACATTCTAAAATAAGACATTCTTAAGTAGTGTCTGCTCCATAGCCTACCACAAGGCAAAAATTTATTTCTCCCAGCAGCTATACAGTATTTGCAGAGGAAAGTTTAGGTATTCAAGATATACAGAAGTCAAATTTTTCTAAGTTCACCTTTTTAGCAAAGACAGTACTTATCTCCAAGTGTTAATTTTGTAAAGAAATTAACTTAACAGAAGTTCTCTCTTACTCCTTGACTTCTGATTTTTTGTTTAACCACCACTTAGAAAAAAAAAAAAAACCAACACCTAAATAATCAGTCTTTCAACTGAACATGATTTTTAGAGTTAATTTACCTGTTCTTCCTAAACATCCGTCACTGTAGCTGTCTCCTCTCACCTGTGCGTTTGATACAGCATTTATCCTAGGAAGAAAAAAGTGTATACACTTCAGATTATTAGAAAATCAATTTAAAGTTTTAAGTAAAAAGCTAGCTTTTTTTAAGATGCAACAAGTTCTGGGAAAATTACTTGGCATTCTGTATAGTCACATATTATTACATGTCCCTTAACAGAAGGATTCCAACTGGATTTCAAGCAAACCTCGTATTTGTTCCTAAGTTTTAAATTTTTACAGTAACAGATCTGTAAGATGAAAGAATTGCCCTTTTTAGTGATTGAAATATTCCTGGTCACTTTCTGGCTGTTTAGGTTTTTAAAATATCTAAAGCCACTTCACAGGAATAATAACAGCCAGTAACACAGTGCTCTCATGATTATGATACAAGTTGCTTTCCTTCACAATGAATACCATAAGTATTCAAGTGAGAGATACCCTGTAAGGAGGGACAACACATTTTCTTAAAATGAGTTACACTGCTGAGGAAAAAACCAAAAACTTTCAGATACCAAGTGTTAAGAAGGTCTTGCATATCCAAATGAATCCTTTTTTCTCACCAATATTGTATGATTCAATAAAAGCTATTATTTCTCCTTCAAGCTTGCCACATTTGCATCTTTATAACAATAGCTATAATACTACTACCTCTCCCACTTAAGGAAGTTTTGGGCCACAGACAGCTGTAAAAATGCAGGGGAAAATGCAGTCAAATGTTTTATATTGAGGTAAGCAACTGGGCAGCATTAAATGAATTTTGATCTAGGAATCTAAACACTTATTATAGAAAGCCACTTGCATAAATGAAGGTCTGCTTTCTTACGTTCAGCCAAAGTGCACAGGAAAAGCAATTTACCCTAAACAGGACAATGAATAAACAGACTACGATCAGAAACAAAGGCCACAGGTAAAAGAAAAAAGGCCTTTACATTGCCATGCAAAAAGGTACAAGATTACTCATACATAATTTATAACCAAGTGATTCAAAGATTTATCATATACCATATTGTCTAGTAAAAACTGTGTTTAACAGCTCATGTTTATTTTATAAGAACTCCCTTTATATACACTTACATGAAAAAAGCTAGTGTTGAAAACACCCCACAGGTATGGAACGCATGGTTCATTTGTTCTGGCTTAGGGTAAACTACTGCAGCATCTATCATTATCCACCAACCTGTGAAAAACTAGAAATTAAATAGGCCAGTATTACGAGGCTGGAAGGGTACACAGACAGGCAGACAAAACACGGCAAATATTCATGCATACCATTGGTTTGATTGTCTTTTAACACGTACAAACTAGTCTAGAAAGTTATTAGCTTTAAGTTGGACTCTAAATCTGTCTGATATGCAAGTTCTGCACAAACCTTAATGTTGATGTTTTCAGAGGAGTATTTGGGAATCGGTCACATTTTCTATTCAAATTAAGTACCAGCGTTTGGTTAAATTTCCTGTACATCTTTAAGAACAAGAATCCAGATTCTAAACACATGAGATAGAACACCTATGTTATACATAGGTGTTCTAACATATCTAATTATGAAAAAAATCCACTAGGAATTTCAATCGTTTTCAAAGAAGAGATAGCAGAAATGGTACATCATTATCAGACAAAATGCAAAGTTATGCGACTCGTAAAAAAGCTGTCTAACAATTACACTTAAAAAAATTTTAAAGAAATCTACTGGACTGACGTGCAGTTAAGAGTGGAACTTCACAAATTTGACACAAAAGTGTAACTGTCGTACTTCCAAATTTCTCAAGAGAGTTACGATTCACATCCTCTCAAAACTTACCAATACACCTGCAACTATTGAAGCGATGGCATTTCTTCTTTCACTCCAGTCAATACACTCACATTCTGGCCACCGGAAGTTGTCTAGGAATCCTGCCATCTTCTCGAAGATTAGATTGCCCTTCTTATTTGGTACTTATACATTAATTTTTCCATTAACAACTGCGTCCTAAATACCTGAAACACAGTCAAAGATGCATTTTATACAAAGTAGCAAAATCTTGAGACTTTGACAGCCCTGATGAGCAATTTTTATGATATGGGGGGTTTTTTTACAGAATTAAGTACTCTAGATACTCTATGGATTCTATATTGAGCTATATTTAAAAAAACAACCTACCTTACAAACAGAATTGCAAAATAAAATCATCATACAACCCAAAAACCTCATGTATTATATATAAATCATCTTATCTGAAACAGAAAAGAAATTAAATAGAATATACTATTTGTTCAAATGTATGAAACACAAAAATAAAAGCAAGCAAAAAACAGGAGCAAAAAAGCAAATATTTCAATCTAAGTTTCATCTTCAAACCATAATGTTCTCCCTCACATTAGCAGTTAAAAAAAGTACGGTACATAGAACAGGGCTTCATACGCAGACCAGAACTTGGTCTTTGAGTCAGGCCAAGGAATCTTGCATAAGATACCCGTATTTCCAGTCTCCAAATAAGCTAGATAATATAGTGCCCTTCTAATATAGGGGAAAAGGGATCAACTGAATGAATCAACTAATACCAAGGGTAAAGAATGTCCTGCTTCACAGAGAGAGGATCACACAGAACTTTAAATACAGGAAGAGGAAAGCAAAGTTAATTAGTGTTACAAAGCAACTACTGAAACAACACAGTTCTCAATTTGGTGAGATAGTAGCTATAAAAGATTCTGACAATCTATTCTCACACTAAAATGATCAGCATATATAGTTTGAGTGTCAGAAGTTAGAATATTTACCAGTTTTCTGTTTAGCAGTGACTCACAACTACTCTTAATGCCATTCTATTTTGTTTTAGTATTGTCAACTTCTCATTTTCCCAACCTGCCATAAATAATTTCCAGATACTAGTTAAAGGCTAACAACAGACAAATATCTGTTATGATTATGTTACAGGACAGACTGATATAGAACATTTTTCTGCTTAATAATGGTAATTAGAAGTCTACGCTAAGAAATGAAATAAAAATAAATAGAGTTTGCCTGCATTACAAACACAGGCCACGTCCTACGAATAAGATAAAAAGCTTGTTCTCTTGAGTCTAGTTCCAGAAATCCATCCATAGTTATGATACTAACTTAAAGCATTAAAATCAATCACTCAATTCCAAAATTATTTTACTTTTGTACAGTATCTGGACTACACCATATAGTTATTTTCCTAGATTACACTTTTACCTAGCAATTTTCAGATCCCTATTCTTTCTACAACTTTCACACAAAATTGCTGCACTGTGCTATTAGATTTACAACTGCTCCTACAGCCCTTCCTTCTTTTCCACCCTTAAAATGGCTCCACCTGTACTTTATTTGTTCCTCTTCAAACCATGAATGTGTCTCTTCCTCACCCCGCAGTAATCCCTCCCCTCCCAGCTCCTTGCCCACCCACGCTGGAACACAGCTCATGGTTCCCATTGCTTTTGCCACTACAGACTGCACTGTTCTCCTCACCCTGCGGTGCAGCTGGCCACAGGTAGGAGTAAATAGACAAACGTGCTGTGCTACTTCTTCTCCCCACTGAACCAAATCTACCAAAGTTATTACCATGCCTGTAAATACACTTTCAGTCATTTTCAGAATGACTGAAGCTGTATTTCTTCAAAGCTGTATTTTCCTCTGTAATTTTTTTCCTACAATGGACCACTTAAATAGTATTAACATATCTAAATAAAACCACCTTCTTGTCCTAGTTTCAGCTGGGATAGAGTTAACTGTCTTCCTAGTAGCTGGTACGGTGCTATGTTTTGAGTTCAGTATGTGAAGAATGTTGATAACACTGATGTTTTCAGTTGTTGCTAAGTAGTGTTTAGTCTAAAGTCAAGGATTTTTTCAGCTTCTCATGCCCAGCCAGCAAGAAAGCTGGAGGGGCACAAGAAGTTGGCACAGGACACAGCCAGGGCACCTGACCCAAACTGGCCAACAGGGTATTCCATACCATGGGACGTCCCATCCAGTATAGGAACTGGGGGGAGTGGGGGCAGGGAATCGCCGCTCGGGCACTAGCTGGGTGCCGGTCGGCGGGTGGTGAGCAATTGCACTGCGCATCATTTGTACATTCCAATCCTTTCATTATTGCTGTTGTCATTTTATTAGTGTTATTATCATTATTAGTTTCTTCTTTTCTGTTCTATTAAACTGTTCTTATCTCAACCCGTGGGTTTTGCTTCTTTTTTCCCCAATTTTCTCCCCCATCCCACTGGGTGGGGGGGGGGAAGTGAGTGAGCGGCTGCGTGGTGCTTAGTTGCTGGCTGGGGTTAAACCACAACACTCCTTCAAACAAGAAGCTCTACTGCAATTCAGAAAGCAGGTCAAGAAATGCCACTGGAAAAAATTATTCCAGATATGTCAACAACAACAACAGAAATTATTCTTCACCCTCTACTTGGATGCCATCCAGAGGTACCTCAACAGGCTGGAGAAATGCGCTGCCAGGAACCTCATGAAGTTCAGCAAGGGGAAGCGCCCAGTCTTGCACCTAGAACAACCCCATGCACCAGTATGTGCTGGGGGCCACCCAGCTGGAAAGCAGCTTGGCAGAAAACGACCTGCGGGTCCTGGTGACACCAAGTTGAACATGAGGCAGCAACGTGCCCTGGCTGCAAAGAGGGTGAACGGTACCCTGGGCTGCATTAGACAAAGCATTGCCAGCAGATCGAGGGAGGTGATCCTTCCCCTCTACTCAGTGCTGGCGAGGCCACACCTGGAGTGCTGTGTCCAGTTCTGGGCTCCCCAGCACAAGAGAGACATGGACACGCTGCAGAGAGACCAGTGAAGGGCCACGAAGATGGTGAAGGGACTGGAGCATCGGTCCTGTGAGGAAAGGCTGGGAGAGCTGGGACTGTTCAGCCTGGAGAAGAGAAGGCTCAGGGGGATCTCATCCACGTATATAAATACCCAAAGGGAGGGTGCAAAGAGGACGCAGCCAGGCTCTTTTCAGTGGTGCCCAGTGACAGGACCAGAGGCAATGGGCACGCACTGAAACACAGGAGGTTCTCTCTGAACATCAGGAAACACTTTTTCACTGTGACGGTGAGCGAGCACTGGCACAGGCTGCCCAGGGAGGTTGTCAGAGTCTCCATCCTTGGAGATAATTCAAAAACTGTCTGGACGCAGTGCTGGGCAACTGGCTCTGGGTGGCCCTGCTTGAGCAGGGGCATTGGACCAGATGCCCTCCAGAGGTGCCTTCCAACCTCAACCCTTCTGTGATACTTAAGAAATAACCTGTTAAATTCTTGGATGACTTAATGAAAGAAATCTTCTTACTTCTACAAAAATTGCTCTAGTTCAAAAGGCTGAAACAAAATGAAAAAATTCATTCCCTTCTATGATTTAAAGGGGATATATAGTTTGTTTTGTCAGCTAATATAATTAAGCCAACTTCCAATCCAAAAACTGACTAGCATTTATCCCAGCAAAACCCTTTCAACTTTGCAAAGTCAGTAATGATAAACGTTACTGATACCATACATTGCACAAAACCCTGTCTTAATTATTAAGCATTTTTTAAACATCAGGTGACAAACCACAGGCATTTGGCTCCCTTCAGAAATCTGAGACAAAACCTCTCTCAATACTTAATTGTAAATTGTCAAATAGAGTTTTCACAACTGCATTAGTGACAAACGAGTGAAGCTAGGGAGACTAGAAAAAGTTGCTTTTTTTTTTTTTTTTCATATCTTCTAAGATACAGGGCAACCTTCCACAAAAGCATATTATTTTATCAGAAATTGTATTTTTGGTGCTTGATACTGGCTCACAAACTTGCACTTTGCTTTAACCTTATCTTTGTGCTCAGGAGAGAAGCACCCTATATAATGTGGATAGGTGAAATAAACACTACCTGCTGGCAGTCCTTCTACAGCAGACTAGTAACTGACAACACAATTCTGTTTCACTGGAATAAGATGACAAACATGGAGAAACAAGGTGCAGAGAATTTGCAACAGAACACAGACAAGAAGTCTAGAATTATTTCTACACGTCTAATGCCAGAAACCAGCTTTGATTTCACAAAGAAAGCTTAGTGCTAGAGCAGGCATGCAAGAATATGATTGGCAGTAAAAGGAAACAGAGGTGCTAATGCAGCTGCCCTTTTTCTAAGATGATCTAAACATTAACTGATGCCATTCGGAATTCTGCAAAGGAGTCTTTCATAGAGATATTTCAAGAGAGCTCCACTTAACAGTAAAAATAATTAAACATTTCTCTCACTAATGACATAGCTCCATATGGGTACAGACTTCAGAGATACACGACTGAAAAGAGGTGATGCACCATTTCTTCCAGCATTACTGAATGTGCCTACGTTCTGTCACCAACGTGTGGATATTCCTCTCTTTGTGAGAGGACAATGCCATCTCTGATCAAGTGCACACCTGACGGAGGGCACCCACATGTGGAGGGCATGACAAATAAGGGCTGTGGGGTTTCCATAAAAAAGGATGGCAGGAAGCAGACTGCAGGATGCCAGAACAATTCATCCAGTCTGAAGTCCAACCAACCACTTTCCCGTGCTCTCATTTAAAAGGTAAGCATAGTGCCGACCAGATCTCCTAGAAGGATGGACTGTACAGAGCCAACCCAAACGCAACGGGTTGGCCACCCTCTCACAAGCTGTTAAATAAACACCCAGCTATTATACAATACTGGTTTTAATATGCTAGAGAGAAGGGATACACTGATATGCTGGAGGGAAGGGATGCCATCCAGAGGAACCTTGACAAGCTTGAGGAATGGGCCCATGCAAACCTCATGAAGTTCAACAAGGCCTAGTGCAAGGTCCTGCACACAGGCTGGGACAATCCTCAATATTAATACAGACTTGGGGATGAATGGAATGAGAGCAGCCCTGTGGAAAAAAAGGATGGGAGCCGGCAATGCGCACTTGCAGTCCAGAAAGCCAATTGTATCCTGGGCTGCATAACAAGAAGCAGGTTGAGGGAGGCAATTCTCCTGCTCTGCTCTCGTGAGACCCCACCTGGAGTACTGCGCCCAGCTCTGGGGTCCCCAACACAAGACAGACATGGACCTGTTAGAGTGGTCCAGAGGAGGGCCACAAAAATGCGTGCCTCCCGTTTGGGATGGCTGGAACGCCTCTCCTGCAAAGACAGGTGAGAGACAGTTGGGGTTGTTCATCCTGGAGAACAGAATGCTCCAGGGAGACCTTACTACAGCCTTTCAATATATAAAAGAGGCTTATAAGAACGATGGAGAGAGACTTTTTACCGTGGCCTGTAGTGACAGGACAAGGGGCAATGGTTTTAAACTGAAATAGGGTAGATTTAGATTAGATGTAAGGAAGAATCTCTTCACTGTGAGGGTGGTGAGGCACTGGAACAGGTTGCCCAGAGAAGTTGTGGATGCCCCATCCCTGGAAGTGTTCAGGGCCAGGTTGGATGGGGCTTTGAGCAACCTGGTCTAGTGGAAGGTGTCCCTGCCCATAGCAGGGGGTTGGACTAGATGATCTTAGAAGGTCCCTTCCAACCCAAACCATTCTATGATTCTGTAATAATGTTCCATATGTATGTAGTTCTCAACCACCCTAGCCAAAAAGGAAGAAAATAATAAGCTATATTTCAACTGTGAAAGACCAGTGACATTGTGAAGCTGAGACTCCATCAAGACCACAAGAGCTAGGCTACAGTTTATCCTCATATGAGTTAATACGGACACATACATAGGTTTTAGCCCAATTATATCCTTCTACACAGACAGAAAACTCTGACAAAGATGCTTTCAGCTGGACTTTCTTACCTGAATAAAAGTACAAAACTCACTCTCTTGGTTTTAACTTTTACATCCACATACTTCACAGCAAGGAAACAGGAAAAACCCCTTGCGTTAGCTGTCCTTCAATGCCCTTCCTACAGTCCGTCTCCTCCCCTTTTCCAAGGGCAGACGGGTTCTCCCACTGTTCTCTGGAAACATTTCTCACTCACGTCCAATAAACAGAAACACAAGAACACCTGCAAGAACAAACTGGTGACTGAAGACAGTTACACTCACTGTTAAAATAATACTTGGTAGACACCAGCACTCAGGTTAAAACAACTGGTATATTAGTCAGACAAATGAAGTGAAATGAAAACACAAGAATTGGAATTTTCATCTGAAAATCAGTTTCCTTCTCTTAAAATGAATTAATTTCACTTGAACAAAATATTAAAAGCAGTTGCAAGAAAATACAAAAAGTCTGCAAAAAGAAAACTGTCTTAAGCTGTGCAAGGGTCCTGGAATACTGTCAGGTTAGTGAAGAATGGAACCTCCTATTTCCAAAGAAGAAAGTAAAAGACAGAGAGCGGGAGGAGAATAAATTTAAAGAGAAGAAGAAAACCCTGTTTTCCTCAAAGAAGACAGTATCCTCCACAAGCAACCAATCAGAATATGCTTTAAGCCACATACTTTTCTCATATGCGTATCCTATGAAAAGATGTTTTGGCATGGCCACCGTAAGGAGCTTATGGGGACATTTCTGTTAAGTCCACTGTAATTTTTTTAAAGGGGGACCTTTAGACCACTCACTCATTTCAGTAATTACATGCAGTTTCACTTTCAGTTTCCCATACACCATAGCACTATGCTAGAAGGAGGAAACAAAGGAACTTTTAATTGAACTTTTAAATGAATGTAGCAAAATTATTAAACATGTAATCGCCTTACACGAGTCTGTGTGATGCTCAGACCTAGAGCAACGTGACTGCTGTCTCCAGCAAGTATTCTTTAAGAGTGCTATTACAGTTTGAAGACTGGAGAGAGGCAGAAAAAAGATCAATTCTGCAATTATCCACAGGGCTATTTTTGCTCATAAGAGTATTCTATGTGCATCAATATTTATTTAATGGGCTCAAGCCATGACGGGGCAATACGAGGCAGAACCCCAAAGCTGCAATCAAAGTCCCGGCAGTAATTGTTACGCTGAGGGCAGCACTACGTAGAAGAAATAAGTCACTTTTTTTGAAATTTCATCTACGGACCTCAAACTTTCTGCTAAAGAACCACCGCTCCCTTTCCCAGATGCCGACGATGGCGACCGGAGGAAGACCTGACCGTGGCCCTGCAGCGGCAAGGGGGGGAAGGGGACGGGACGGGACGGGCCCTGCTGCCCCCCCCCCCCTCGACGACCCCGGCCCCCGGGGACAGGCCCGTGACCTCCCGCGGCTGAGGCCGCGCTACGGCAAAAGGTCACGGGCTCCGGCGTGGGGGGCAGGGAAGCGCGGCCGGACGCCGCCCGCCCCCGGCCAGCACCGAGGGGCGCGCGGGAGCCCCGGGCCGGGACCGGGGGGCCGCCCCGGGCTCCGAGCGCAGGCGGAGGGAAGAGGCGCTGCTCCCCGCGGCAGAGGGGGCGGCGGAGGGTCCCTGGCGGCGGGACGGGGCGGGGAGAGGCGGGCGGCTCCGCGCACCGGGGCGCGCGACGGCCGCTGGCCCGGGGGGGGCAAGCGGGCGCGCGCGTTTGCGGCCGGACACGGTGTCCCGCGCTACCCTCCCACAACGCCCGCCCACCCCTCTACCGCCGCCGCCCCCGGCTCGGTCGCGCACGCGACCCCCGCCCCGCCGCCCCTCGGCGCCAGCGGGGCGGCAGGAAAACAACGGCCGCACGTACCCCCGTCCTGGGCGAGACTCTTCCGCCTGCGGGGAGCGGGGGTGGGGGGCAGAGAGACCCGCGAGCGACGCGGCCGCCCGCCAATCGGAAGCTAGCGCTGCACGTCACCGGAGGCTGGGTGAGGGCGGGGCGCCACGATTGGCCGACGCGGCGGCCCACGCCAGCGACAGGAGCGACCGGCGGCAGGAGGTTGCCGGCGCAAGCCCCGCCCCTTTTCTTCCTGGGCGGGGGAGGCCGCTGCCGCCGGCGGCGCTGCTCGCCCCGCCCCCCCGCCGCCTTGCCCCGCCCCCCCGCCAGCCTTGCCCCCGCCGGGGGAGCGCCCCCCCCCCCCCCCCCCGGGCGGCGGGGCTGGCGCCGCGTGAGACGCCTGCCGTCACCTCCCAGAGCGCGTGTGACGCATGCCGCCGCGCGCTGTGCCGCGAGCCCAGCACAAGGCGCGAGCCTCCGCGGCCGCCGAGCCGGTCCCTGTCGCGGCGGAGGTGCCTCGGCACAGGACGCTGTGCCCCCGCGGCCCTACGCCTGGCTGGATGAAACCAGAGAGAGCCCCTAAGCCATTCCGCGTTCCTCTTCCAGCTGTCCGGGAAGAAGCATCTGCGCTGCTTCTTCCCGACTTCACCCCGTTTCCCAGCCGGCTTCAACGTGCGCCAGGCAGCGCTTGCACCGCCCGCCTGCCGCCCTCGTTAGCGGGCTGCCGACGTTCGCCTTCTTGCTCCTCGCGTCCCCCTTTCCCGGCCGCGGTGAGCGAGCAGGGGCCGGGGCCGAGCCAACGGCGAGCCCTGCCCGGCACGACTCGCCCCGGGACCTCTCCCTAGAGAGCTGAGAGGGTTTCTACACATTGCAGTTGGACAACGGACCTGAATGGCTGTCTGCTTGCAACGTGGTGTTGAACGTGCCCAAAACGTACCAACTGACCCCGAATTTTTGACTCTCAATGCATTCCCTTCATACTTCCCCCACACAGGATTCAGTTCTCTTTTTCTGGCTCTCTGGCCTGTTTCTTGCCAAAGCATTGGGAAGAAAGCCATACCAGCACCACAGGTACCTTAAGGAGGAACCATCGTCTTGTAAAATACAGACTGATGCCTATTATAAAAGATTTGGTAGCAAGATTTTAGAGATACTAAGGGAGAACACTGCAATTGAATTAAGTACTGAAGTGAGGGAAGTGATTAGTCTTGAAAATTTGCACTCTGGCACAGAATCAATCTGAAAAGCAAGAAGTAGAAATTTAAGAGTGGAACAGCATAAACAAGAAAAGAGGAAGGCATTTCAAGGATATTGCTCAAGAACAATGACGAGCAATATGGGGCACTAAGCAAGAAAAGGAGCACTGTGAGAAAGGCCTATAAAGATGCAACCGAATGGCAACAGAATATTCAGTTTCCTGTTAAAAGACAGTTAAGATGTGGTCCCACGAAATCCCACTCAAAGTTAAAAGTTGTACTCAAAGCCCTCTACTCTCAGCTCCCCTCCTTTTTTCCGTCAGTTATAGGTGCTCACAGTGTTCCACCAGGTCCGGAGCTAAGCCGCAGTCTTCTTTTGAAGAAGCTCTTCCCTTCTCACTTTACCTGGCCCAGAGAAGAGGCTATCCACTGCAGAGAAGACCAATATCAACAGTTGTTTCTTACTCCTGATGCTCAGAACCATACCCCGAAGAAAGGGTTCGTAACAAAACTCTTGCCTTGCTGTTCACTGGAAAGGACCATAGCCTTTTTTTCTCTGTAATTCACATGTGCCTACTCACCAGCCTCCACCCCTGTTAATACATGTGCCACCATCTTCTCACCCTCATCTGGAAGCATCACATGCTGTTTGCTTTCCCCCTAATTGTCTCTCTCCTTTCCAGGCCCTTCCTATCACCCCTCCTGCCCCCCATGCGTGCACACACATATATCTGTTTTCTCAACAGCTGATCTCAGCTGGGGGAAGGCAAACTGTGTGGTTGCCACATCCAGGGAAACACAACTGGCAGGGAAATAACTTCTAAGGGAGACACCACACATCCCCTTCTCCCTCACAGTGACAGTTTCTCCCACTAAGAATAAAGATTTACCACTTATCTTTGTCTCTTAGAGCATGCCCTGCTTCTCATGACTTTTATTCCTTCTCTTCAGAGCCTTTGCCGTAACTCCACGTGCATCTTGAGAGCCGTTACTACTCTGAAACAGAAAGATACTCAGCAGGCCTCAACATTTACAGCATATACAGACACTCCTCAGTTTATAGGACAGCCTGAGACATTACTTCAGATAGCCTACAGCTGTATGTCTTTTCCTTTTACTGGAAAATACCAACACGTATGATTGCATAGCTTGCTAATAGTGCTTGAAAGAGCCATCAGATTGTTGGGCAAGAAACAAACTCCTCACCCTGAGAAAAACTGATACCTTAATTAATATATCCTAATAATAAATATAAATAATATTTTGTCTTTGTATTAAGATGTCATCTAGATAAGCCTTTCAAGCCCCAAGACGTATGGTAATTAGACCAACACATAGGGAGTTCTGGGAATAAGCAACATGTATTTGTATCTGGAATCAGCAATCATCCTTCTGAGGTCAGTCATAAGATAACAGCAAATTCAAATTAACAGTCTAGTGTCAGATAGAAAAATTACTTCTGAGGGCCACTCTCTCCTGCATTTTTCTAACTGGTATGCAGTACTTGGTATTACTTGTTCTAGAAGTACTGAATAAATACTGCTCTTAGGATTGTGAGCTCAGAGCAACAAAAAAATAGATCAGCCCTGCAAAAATACACTCCTCCACACACCTGGGGAAAATAAAAATTTAAATTATTTTTTTCATCATCATTGCTGTAAATGTTGAAGAAGTGGATTTTTGCGCCTGGCAATTTTTCATGACAACAGCGTAAGGCTGATTTAAAGTGCTGAGAGTCAGGTCACATCTACTCCATTTAAAACCAAGTAGTTTTAAAAGGAACATAAAAATCACGCAGTATGCTGACTCATCCATTATGGCAACTTAAATATTTACACTGCTGATACTTATCTTCAGTGTGAGCCAAAGTGGATTCCATCAAAGCTGGATTTATTGCAATCTGGTTTCTATTTACTCTTGTGCAATGAATTCAATTTGCAATTAGCTCTTTCTAAATCTGTCACTGGATTAGTTTAAACAGCAATTCAGATCCAATTCCTGTAGATCATAATGAGAATCAAAATTTGATCTTTGTAAGAGTACTACATCAAAGGACTTCCATAAAAGTATGTTTCATTTACAGTTTTCATTAGAAGCAAGAATGTATAGGTAAGTTATTGAAATAAACAGACATTCATACACACAGCTGCTAAAATGAGTGAGGAGCTTAAGAGGTCAAAGCTTTCTGGTACCACCTGGTCTAACACCAGGATTTCAATGAATCATATCCATATCACAAAGGAAAGGACAGCAATCTGAACCCTTACTGAGACCCCAGAAACAGAGGACTGCCATGTAACCTGATTTTTCTTTCAGAGCATTTAGATTCGAGCTACTTATATGGCAGATCAAGACCACACACACATTTTGTTCCTGCTTTACCACTATATGGGACTTAACTCCTATATCTGTAAGACACCCATTATTTCTTACCATCTCTGCAGACTTGGAGAGCCACTGAAGAGTACTTTAATTACTGACTGGCCCAACTGATCCACGCACCGCTAGTGTACCCCTGCTGCCTAACTGAATCTCAGCAGACAGGAACTAATAGCCATGATCTAATCCTTTCTGCCAACACCAGGGCATGGCACAGCGCAAGCATCCCAGTAGCATGACCTAGGGGCAACAGATCAGTCTGCACATAACACCATTCTTTTTACTTTTGCCACCTTAATTCCTACCAAAAAGTATATTACAGGAAGCTGAGATTAGCCCTATTTTCTTAAACATGACAAACGTCATTGTTACTTATTTGCTGTAACACAAGGGCTCGAAAGACCTATAGTGTCTACCAGTAAATAAATTATATTCAATTATATTACTAGATTATATAATACCCTCTGACAAACGATACTTCAATTAATCCATTCCCAACAAATACAAGTAATGTTCTGCCTGCATGTTAAGACCTCATTTAGATGAGCAAGAGCATAAAGACCAAACGGAGCACATGCAGCGTTACCTGCCCAAAAGCAAACGCATTAACCCAGACTCTGCTGGTGCTGGGGCATCTGCCAAAGGATGGCTGTGATCATCATCTAGCTTTCATTCCTGAAACTCTGAGAGTGGAAATTCCCCCTCTGTGGCATACCAGAGCCTGCGGGACGCCTCCCTAGACTGGCAGGGCACAGCACAACTCCTGCACGGGTGGAGACAGTGACAGTCTGAGTCACAGAGGCGTGAGTGAGGAAGGGGCCCACACAGATACCGATATATCCTGTGACGCCTTTTCAAAGGCAAAGTCCTCCAGGAAAATCAGATTGTGTGGGGAGCTGAGAGGTTACTAAAGATAAATAAATCTTTGGCATCATGGAGATTCTCCCACCCTCCAAGCCATTGCCCAGAAACTTTAATAATATGGCAATATTTCACAGTGCATTCTTTGATGCCAATATTCTAAAATACTTAAATGGTGCAATTACTTTTGAAAATCAATATTCCCTTCTCCTCTCGCCTCCAAAAAGTCCTGCGACTAGGGTACAGTTTTGGCCAGTCTTCCTTATTTGATCAGATGCTTTCTGAGACCTCCTTCTGTGTTAAAAGCCAGATCCAAAAACGGACTTCTGCAGAATGTACAGTCCAAGTCCAGACATCCAGAACCCTCCCTTCATTGCCATTTAATTTAAGCTTGAAGAGATGAATGTACTTTTTAAAAAAACACATGAAACCTGTCAACAATTTATGAGCTGTAAGCATTTAAATAACAAAGGATAAAGGTCGAACTAACAGGGCACAAGAAGACTTTTACTTCAACTTTGTCGTTAACGTGTTTTTGTTATGCCTGTTTTACCTTTTGAAGAGATAACAGACTGTAAAAGTGATTATACTCTATGCTAAAGTGAAGTGTCAATTTTGATTTAAGCATAAGTAAAATGAGCTGCAAGAGGATAACTGAATTTATTTGTTCCTTAACAATATTAACAAATACATCAATTAAGCAGCTGCAAATGCACATCAGACAACCACATTCTTTTTAACTGGTGTAAGAGTGGACAGCTGGATTTTACATTTTCAGTGTACCTGAAATTTCTCTAGTGCTACAAGTTTAATTAATAAAGTGCATTCAAAATCTTGACGAGACAGATCAATTAGTATTAGCTTATTTCAGTGTAAGGTTTAACCACTTAAATAGCGAAGACTTCCACCCAAAGCTTTTAACATTTTCTTCTTCATTTTCCTTTGTGTCTGAATTAGAAGCATCTCTGTTTTCCATCAAAGCTTCGTAAGTCTTTTGTGCTCGAACAATTTCTTTGTCTGCACTGAAGTGCACCATTTGTCTGCTCAGAATAGGAACAACTAAATTGAAGTTGTCAATTCTTTTGTTTAATTTCCTGATATCTTCTATAAATTGCTCACAAATATGATTCCATTGCTTTTGCCTATATGGTGTCATTGGCCCTCCAAGCTTACTTCTAGATGCCACTATATTCTTCCTTAACCGCTCAATAGTTTCCCGTATTTCTTTCTGCATCAGGATCCACTCTGGCTGGTATCCATTGTCTATCAGAATCCTGTTCAAGTTGTGAGTCATAGGGTCGATATGTGGACAGTCTGAAAATTTCTGCAAAGGTTTTCCTTTGCCACTGAGGTTGTCAAAGTCTCCTTTTGCCATCGATTCCTGGATGAGGTCCTCAACCAACCGCTCAACTGCCTGAGTTATTTTCACCTTTTTGCTCTGCCTCACATCTTTGGCTTTCATTAGGTCAGTCGCAGCATACTGGCTTTCAAGTCTTTGCTTCCGGTACTCCAACACTTGCTCAGTAGCACGGTCTACTCGAAACTGCATGTATTGCTTTTCTCTTTGGCTTGGTGTTCCAAAACCAACGCCTTCAAAACTCAAGTAGTGTCTATGCTGTGGTGCTTTTGATTTGAACTGATCTTCCTCCTCTTCATTATTCTCGTTTGATTTCTTTTTGGTCGCCACATCACTGAGCACGACTCTGTATGCTTCTTCTACTTTCATAAATGCTTCGGAATCAGCTGTGGCAGAACCGCTGTCTGGATGGTATTTTTTGGCAAGACTTCGATATGAGTTTCTGATATCATCAAGGGAACATCCTTCCTCAAGCTCAAGAATTTTGTAAGAGTCCTTGATGTTGCTTTTAGATTTGTAACCTGACAACATTCTGTTGCCACAAATGTAGGGAAACGGTTTCAGGTTTCTTGGAATCATTGCTTGACGTACCATGAAATGATGCCCTATGTTGTTAGTCAGCATGACACAAAGCCACTTTGTACTTCTTCAGATGCAGCTACATTATAAACAATGACCTATAAACACATTTTCATAAAAATTGTGTTAAATATGCTTTTTAAAAGAACTCACATGATTTAAGTCTTATCTTTAACTTGTATTATTTAAAGAAATCCCTGCAAGATTTCAGAACAGTATGCAATGTTCTTTTCTTTTACAGACAAATATTGAAATCTGCATTTCTTATTAATTACTATTGAAGTAGTAGTATTACTATGTAAATGAAAATCAATTCACAATATAGTTTTCTCCTGGTACAGCAACAGTACCATCCGTTTGTTTTGCAGTTCAGAATTCCCCAAAGGCCAAAGGTTTATTGCCTTTCTGCAAGCTCAGTGCAATGTAAACTGGAAATATGCTTTATGTTGAGCAGTAACTCTCCTGAAACAACTCTCTCCCTTTTCCTCTATACATCCACATTCAGCCTTCAACTGAATTTTCTATTCACATACATCAGTGCCTCAAGATCTACTACCTGGTACACTCTCAAAAGGATTTCATTACAGTACCCTTTTGGTATTCCAGAGCAACAATTGATGTAGCATTCAGACTATAGATTCATTTAGATTAACTCTTGTTTCCCAGCAGGGCTCCCACATTCTAGTGGCCAATCTCCTTTGTTTGTGCCAGGTAAGGTTATAAAACTGGAACTCAGAACAGATCAATACCAGACAGTATCTCATTCTGTCAGGAATACCAGTGCTTCTGAACTATTCTGGGAAACAGCAAAAGGAACACCTTTAGCAAATGGCAACATAAGTAAGGCTTCACATAAAATCAAAAGCTGAAAACTATCATACGAGCTGCACACACAATTTACACATCAGCTAACTTCTCTTTATTAATGAAAATCCTAAGACAAAGGCTGCGTACATGGTGTTAAAGAGTCTCCTTTCACAGATTCATCAGTGACTGCAGCATATCCTTTGCTGACTTCCTTTCCAAACAAAAAAAACTAGGTTAAATCAAGGTTAGGGAATAAATATGTTTATATGTTCTGCACGTAACACACTGCCCTTCTGCACTAACCCATCTGAAAAGAGAAGGGGGAAGGAGATGTACTTGGGATTGGATGAACAATTGGATCAACCCTGAATGTTTTCAGTTTATTTTGATCCAGGTAACTTACTAAGTCATCAGCTTGTGGTTATCATAATGGACCTTATTAACATGGGGTTTTTTTTCCATTTATGATATACATCATGATTTCTTTTTTTCTAGGTGGCTGGCAAAGATAATAATTTACTTCTGTATGGCCATAAAAAAACCACATAACTACTATTTAAATGGAAAGATCAATGAACACACTTTTGAAATTCAACATACTGATCAGAAGCAGACTTTCTCGTAACTCTGCAGACTTGAATTTAATACACTGGTGCTTAAAAAAACCGTATCAAACTGTATGTATGGCACTCACCCCACGGGACCGAAGGGCGCCGGCTGGGGGGGGGGGGGGGTATTCCCCAGCCGTTTGAATTCAGCTTTCCCCGGCGGGGCGAGGTAAGGGGCGGGGGGACGGGACGGGACAAGACCGAGCCCCCCCCCGCCCCCGCCAAGGCCGAGGAGGGCGGCGGCACCGACGGGGGGCGCCCCGCCCCACTCCCCCGCTGGGCCCGGCGCACGAGACATCCTTCCCCGCCCGCCCCGCGGCCGTCACGGCCCCACCGCCTGCTCCCCAGCCGCCGCGGGGAACGGGCGAGCGCCCCGAGGCGATGTGCCGCAGGAGGAAAGCGGTTACCGGCACCCGAAGAGCCGGGCGCTCGGCACCCCTCCCCTCCCCGAGCTGTTACGTAGGGCGGGGGAGGCGCCCCGCAGCGCGACACGCACGTTTTCGCCCGGAGCCCCGCTGCCCAGCGCCCCCGCCTCACCTGGTCCCCGCCGCCGCCCGCCCGTCCCCCTCCCGCACAGCGACACAGGCCCGAGCGCGGCGCGGCGAGCGCGGGCCCAGGGGGCAGCGCGCCAGCAGTGGAGGAGGAGGGGCGGCTGCTTTTACCCTTCGCTCAAGGACAGGCGCCCCGTCCTAACGTCAGGAGCGACGCCCGACAGTGAGCGCATGTGTGAGCGGGGAGGCCGGCCGGCCCGCCCGCCCCGTTCGCCAGCGGAGGGAGCCCGAAGCCCGCCGCAGCCGCGCGCCTCCGCCCGCCGCCGGTGCCGGGGCACGTGACTGGGCGGTGCGTGGACCGGGCCGCGAGAGTCGGCAGGCGCCAGCGTCGGGCCGGCAGGCTGGCGCATGCGCAATGTGGGGGAACGGGGGGGGGCGGTGGCTTGGGGGAGTACGCCATGGCGGTGGGGCTGGCGATGAGGCGGCCCTTGGTGAGGGTGTATGGGAGGCGCAGCTTTTCTTATTCTTTTTTTCATGTCTACACTTAGACATGTAGAGCTTAACTGCTTTTTAGCCTTTGTTCTCCTGAGTGCATTCCACCTTAGCAGGTGACAAGTTCCCCTGCCTCTTCGTGGGCTTGTGAAACAGCTTCCCCTGCCGTGCTTACCCTGACAAAGGCTTGGTCTTTCACAGCCTTATCATCCTTGCCCATAACACCGCTTTCAAGATGCTGTGAGTGTCTCTGAGCAGCAGCGCTAGCAGCAGGGTAAGTTGGGCTCGCCCAAAAAGGCTGTGCCAGACCTGTAGTGACCCAGAGCGCCTGGCCTCTGCTGCGCTGCTGCAGGGTGGGTAGCACCTGGTGGATTTTCCTACAGCCTCCGTGCGTGGCATCGGCTGTCGGGGAATGGCAACTTCAGCTAAAGAAACCCCAAGCCAAGAAACAGTTCTCATCCTCAGCCTGGAAAGGAGGACCCAGGTGGATGAACTAAAGGCCCAACGGATGGAAGACAGATAATAATTTGTTTCCTCTCTGAACACCAGCATCCATTATTAAAAAACAAACCAACCAACCAACCCCTTGTGTTTTTTATTAATGGTAGTTGATGGGGTATGGTTGAGCGTGCTGCATATCCAGCCAGTGAAAAGGTGGCACTGACGTCTGAAAGGAAGCAACAACCACGTAGAGAAATTTGCTTTGTTTTACAGCCTCCACTCTTGTACTCTGATGGCTCATCCTGCTGCAGCTTTGCCAGTATGCTATCTTCGTGAATAAACAACACTAAAATACATTGTTTCAGAGAGACTTTATCTTCTATTCATTAGGCAATGGTTTTCTATATTTTTTTAATTTCAAATTTGCTTTCTGTAAAAGTCAGATTTTGATATTGGAAGTTTCTGAGTCTATTGTCTTTCTCTGTGCATATTCACTTCATCACCTAAGAAAACAATTTGGTCAAATAACTACAATACAAATTGACCCACTGGAATGAATGCAAGTTTAAATTATCTTCTTCTGGCCAGTCATGTAGCAGAGAGACGTTTCAGGGCTGCACGAGTTCTGTTTCTGACTTAAATTGTCACAGTCTCCAGGCTAGAAGAAAAAATTCCAAAAACTGTTGCAAAAGAGAGAGAAATTTTATCATCCTATAAGAAATAGGATTATTCTTTCCTTGTGGTGGTTTGCTGTTCAGTCTCAGGTAGAAAATGTAGAACTATGAGTTTGCAAATCTAAGGAAGGCAATCTACATATACTCAGTAAGTGATGCTTAAGGCTATTGTATCAGGCATATCTCCTTAAACTGGGAGGTTCTAGTACATCTGTTCAACAGTACACAAGCCATTAATTCCATAGGAGTTTTAAACAAACTTCGCAGATTTCCTTTAAAAATTGTTTTAGTGGTGTAAAAGGAATGGCTTGTGTTTCTATTACTGCGGGTTTTTATTTCACATTGCCTGACTTTAAGACACAGAGATACTGTTCAGTGCTATGTTGGGATACATTAATTTTGTTTTCAGTAAGGAGTGCCAGCATTGCAAGCTTGCCAAACATTAACCAAAGGATTTCAGATACTATCATGAAAGGATTAGGCTGGTGAAGAGGGTGGCGTAGGAACCAGTGGAGAATAAAATAACACTTATATACATTGTATCTCTGGCACTGCTTGTGTTAAATTTCCCCAAAAGGTAAAAAAGGTAGTAATTAAGGGGAACACAATTCCAGTGTGTGCTAGATATTAAAATAACCTTTATATATACATCTAAGGATACGTTCCATTACAAAGAATAGATCTGTGGGAGTTATGTGTGCAGGTTTTAACTGGAGTGTTTCTGTTTAGCTGTAGACCATGAAAGCTGTGTTTTATTTTTACAAGTAGCCTTTGAGATTCTTTATTTGTCAGAGCATATAAAATTGCTCTTAACATGGGAACTGAGCAATGATCTCAGCTTTTTGATACCACATCACAGCTGCTTCTTTTTTTCCTAGGTTTGAATACTATTAACATTGTAGGACTGATTGGTGGGGAGGAGTTGTTTTTGTTGTGAGCTAAGGAAAAATGGAAAGAGAGGAGAATGGTCCACGCTGCTGAAGTCTGTGGGAAGGCCTGTTTTTAAGGGTGGGTGGCATTAAGGGGAGCCTGCTGGGGATCCTCCCGTTAGATAGGAGGATAAAAGGGGACAGGACAGCATGCAGGTCTGTCTGCTTCTTTCACCCTCTCATCCTTATCCTTGGCTATAGGAGATCAGAAATCATTTGGATCTGAAACAGGAGGTGAAGGAAGAACTCGAATCTGTCTGAAAGACTCCTCAGCCTTTTGTGTGGACAAACAGCGTGGTCTGACACGGTAAGAGAAGATGATTCAAGTGAGATGTCCCTCTCTACAGCCTTTCCTCTAGGACCAACTGTCTTACCAGCTTTTTATCCACCACACTTTTGAATTGTTTTGCAAAAAATGTCTTTAGTGTCCTCACTATGATGTGGAATGAAAATGTGCATTTTTTCCACAGGGTAGGAGGCACTGCTTGGTTTCACTCTCTTCCCAGTCAGGAACTTTAATTTATTCTGCCTTAGAAAACCTCAGTCAATTGTGAAATTACATTTAAGGAAAAAAATAATTTTGCTTTTAAAAACACTTTGCTTTTTATTAATAACAGTTGGACTGTAGTGCCTAATGAAGCTTTGTAGAGAGCATGTTGATGTCTTTGTTAGAGATAGAGCAGTTGTAACCCTTTGCTTTTAAGTTCTCAACAACTTCCTAATGATTCCAGAATTATTTGTCAAGTAGTGACAAAAGGGAAGACAAAGTTTGACATACACAGTATAAAGACTTAGAAAAGTCTTTTGCAAGGAAATCTGTTTGGTGATTGATAGAGCATTAAACATATGCTCTGTGTTTATATGCCTAGAGCACAATACCGAAAACTTAAAATTAGTCTCTTGCATAATCCACAATGGTCTGTAGTCCTCAGGGACAGGCTACTTACATTGAAGTACTTACATTGTACTTGGACAATTTAATAATTATGAAAATATAGTTAAATTTTATTTTGTTGATACTAGGTTAGGATGTCTTAATACTGCCTTGGGAACTTTAAACATGATTATTGATTTATCACAGTTCTATGAACATCTTTTCTGAAATATTGTATCTCAGTGTCACCATTTAGCTTCTGTTTGCCTTTGGAAACTATGTAATGAACTCAAACCAATGGCTATGATTTCTTGGGAAAAGACTGCTGACATGTTGCTTGCAAAGCTGGTGTTTTATGGTATCTTTAATTTATTATCTATTTCCTCGGTAAGGACTGGATTATGCCATTAGCATCTTCCTTAAAGGTCATGTTCTGACATTTGTCCACATTCAGCACATATGGAAAAATTAAGTTTGCAGATGTGACCTACATTGAGTATGATAATATTTCTGAAATAAATCAAAACTAATTTGCCTAGAAATATTATTGAGAAACTGTTTTAAATGTCAGTGTGCTAGTGAAATTAACAGTTGTTCTTTTATTGAGCATGCTGTTCTGCTGAAGTCGCCCTCTTAGTAATTGTCAAAGTATGAAATCTGTTCTGAAAACTGTCTTTGCCATTTATTACTGAGGATGTTTACATTCATAAAAGTTCCTAGATTGACCACAGTATTCAGTTTGAAATATATTTATCTGGTAAGTCACCTAGAGCATTTGTATGAAACTTTTGGTCCTGTCCTGTGTAGTTGTGCAAAGGACTTGATGAGACCTAGTCATAACAAGATTATTTCAGCCTGGATACTTAAGAGAGGAAGTCTTGACTATGCTGAAACAAGTGGAAAAAATTCTCAGTGATTTCACTGTTGTCAGTATTTAAACCAAATGTGAATGATGCATCCATCCAGTGACACTACTGGTACGTTCACTTTATTCAGATGTCTTACAGATACCTTTCTAATACAAACTGGATTGATATTACTTACCAATCATAAGTGAGATATATAATTTATATATATTTGCTTATTTTTACATGGGTTTGTGAAATAAATGGGTAGTACTATATATGATGATTCTTGGTTTGCACAGGTTAATGGCTGATCGGGTGCTTGTGATTGGCAGTGGAGGGAGAGAGCATGCGCTTGCCTGGAAGTTGGCCCAGTCTCCACATGTAAAACATGTGTTTGTTGCTCCAGGAAATGCAGGAACAGCTGACGATGGAAAAATTTCAAATTCAGGTGAAAAGGGGGGAAGAATAAATTATTGTGCCAAGCAATCAGTAATACGGGTTTTGGAACAGAAACAAAACTGACCACATTTGCACTGAGTTGGTAGGAGATAACAATTACTCTTTTCTTTTACTGGTACCACAAATTATTTAAGGCACATATTTATTTTTTTGTGTATGTTTTATTTCTGAATTTTAGAACTGCCTAGTAAAATATCATACTATATCTATTTTTAGCCTAGCTTGTTAAGATAGTGAGGCTCATATGAGACTGTGTATTTCTACACCTCATCTCTTTCCTCCCACTGTTATGCTTGAATTCACTGACCAATTTCAGTGAAACTTAACAGAGGAATAGAAGGCTCAAAGTTATTAACTTCTGGATAGAAACTTCACTGGTGTCTGCCCAGGCTGCTCAGCTAAATTTAGCTACATCATGTACTGGCACTGAGTAAATCTTTGCTCAGGTGTTGAATCTGAGTTTCTTTGTGAACTTACAGTTTTATTTTTTAAAGTTTTTATTCTGTTATGACAGGCAGCTTTTAAAAGTTTATACTGATTACATATATCAAATAAAATACATTTAAGAAGTTAGCAGATGTGTATAAAAACCAGTAGTGCAAACTGGAAATGCTCACTGTTCCTTCTGGACTCTTACTATTATATTGTTTGTTTTACTGTGCCCTTCATAGGCTGTTTCATTATTTTAATCATACTTACTAGGGAGATGGAACAATGATATTCTCATCTCCCATCTTATTTAGGCTTTACAGTGGTAACTTAATATATTTCCTTTTCCTTTTCAGCTGTGTTAGTGAGCAATCACACTATTGTTACCCAGTTCTGCAAAGATCATAACATTGGACTTGTGTTAGTTGGACAAGAAGCTCTTTTGGCAGCTGGTAAGGCTGAAATAAATTAACCAGCACCTTGAATTCTGCTTTAAAATTACCTCTTTTGGCTCTTAGGACACACACTGACTTAATTAAACTGAAGAGCAAGAAAATTTGGATTATCTTGTAAATGTAAATTGTTGTCACTGAAAATATTTGACTTCATAGCTGTATGCTGCTTTTTGTATGTTAGAAATCAGCAGAGGAAATCATGCAGGATCAAGAATCAGTAATGGTTATAAGTACACCTGTGTCTTCTGCTCTGCTTTCCTTTTTATAAAGAATTTTCTTGCAATAGCCCTAACATTCTTGCTGTATGCAACCATACCCAGACCATCATGTGCATTTATTGTAATGTGTTACAGTAAGTTCTCCGTGTCTTAAATAGTGAACAGAAGTACCAGACAGTCCTAACAGTAGTCATGGGGTAGTAACTGTGACAGTGCTTAGTAATGTAAAGAGCTAAAGACCCCTTAAAACTAAATGGTGAAACAGGTCGTTAGATATGCAGAACCTTATTTTAAGGATGAGATAGCTGTTTGAGACAAGGAAAAGTGTAACAGAGTGCCGGAATGGTTATGTCATTTTCCTTTTGTCAAAATGACTTGATGTTTCCAAAGAGACAACTTGGTTCTTTTGTTATCTTTGATAATTAGGGATTGTTGATGACTTGAGAGCAGCAGGAGTTAGGTGTTTTGGACCATCTGCAAAAGCAGCCCAGCTAGCATCCAACACCAGTTTTGCCAAAGCCTTTCTGGATCGACATGGGATCCCAACAGCAAGATGGAAAGCCTTCAACAATCCCCAGGAAGCTTGTAGGTTTATTATCAGGTAAATATTTTGATACTGGAAACTCCTCTGTCAAGTTATCTGTGTGTTTGGCCTTCACCCATGATAGCTACCTAGAACTTGGTAACTTTTCAACTATTGTTCTTCTCAAGTAGCTACTGAATGAATTAGTTTTGTAATTAGAGACAGATGGTGAAGGTGCAGGGAACTTAAACAGGTTGATTTTTCTGTTCACAGATCACAGCTCTTCTTCCCTTTGATCAGCTTCTTCAGGATGCTAGTTAGCCATTTAAAAGACAAAAAAAGTGTGACAGAAAAATATTTCAACAAATATTTCTGTAAGGGTAAGAGTCAATTCTACACAGACAAATATCAGCAAAATGCTATCTGTGGAGTGATTTGGGAGGTACTGCTCAAATACTCATAACTTAAGGAGGATACTTTTATTTCTTCAAGGCTAGACAGCTTCTCTCTTACATGGAGAGAGAATTGTAACTGCATATCTCTGCAATTGCTTTGAGTGGTAATGCCTCTGAATTCATTGAGGATCCTTTAGGAGAGTAACTTACCGCTGTGGCTATTTTGGTCCAGTCTCACAGCAGCTGCTGTGTTCAGCTACACTAGTCTGTGGCTGTCTGTTGGTTTCACGGACTTCTTGTCTTTGCTGTCACATGCTACATGTGGTATAATCTAGTGGAACTTTTTTTTTTAAATAAAAACAACCTTTTCACTGACTTTGCTCTGTAACAGCATTTAGTCTGTAATACTGCCATGTAGAGAAACAGGCCAACAACTTGTACGTCTGTAAGCATACATAAGACTCAAGAAGGAAAAATGTATCTCAGGTCAGCACACTGCGATGTGGAGAAAGGGAGCTTTGTGTAAGCCTACTTTGGCTGCTTGTATAAATCTAGGGTTGAGATTTATCCTAATATAAATCATAATGTGGAAAGGAGGAATGAGATGTTGTTTCAGAAAACAGGCTAGTAGTGTGTAGAATCAGTGCTTCAAAAGGAACATTTTTATTTGACTGTCCACAAGCTGGAGAGAGGTGAATGGATAAAGTGTAGTTAAAACTATGTTGATGTTACACTGTTTTGTTCTTTTTTTTGATTCTAGATTTAATTTGTGTTTAAGAGTAAGTGGAGCAATTCTGGGGATACAGTGTTAATACACTAGTTCTAACATATCTTTTATGTGCAAGACCTAACTTAGCCTTAACCTTACAACCCTAAACAGAACTTCCATAGTGGTTTATAGCATTATATACTGTAATCTGGTGTTATAAAACTATAAATCATCAATGAGTTCATCTTTCCAAGCCTATGACAGGAATAAAATAGTAACACAACTCAGGGAAAAGAGGAAAAAACTGCATGGTGTTAAAGTTCAGTGACTTGTCCAAGGATATACATTGAGTTGGTGTCAGAACCAACAACAGAATTAATGGATTTCTGGTTCACAGTCCTGTGCTGAGGGCTGTAAATGCCCATACACCTCCATGACAGGATGGGCTAGCACGGAATGTGTTTTTCTGATGTGTTATTCTTCAACCATTTAGAAAAAAAGGAAGGATATGAGAGGCATACAGCTTAAAAATTATAATTTCACTGGATGCAGTAGGGATGCCTGAATCTCACTTTTGCTTTCATTTAAAGCACAGACTTTCCTGCACGAGTTGTACGGGCAAGGGGCCCTGCTGCTAGAAAAGAAGTGACTATTGCAGCCAGCAAAGAGGAAGCCTGCAGAGCTGTCCAAGAGATTATGCAGGTGGATAAATCTTTAATTAATCGGTGGGAATTCAGTTCTTGATGTTCTGTAGTCTGGGAGTTTGTAAATTCAGCCACAAGAAGCAAGTATTTTCAGGAGAAACTTGCCCATTTGACTAAGGAGTTTCTCTGGGTATAATCCTCAAATTCCTCATGTTTGCTCCAGATAGTGGCCAGTGAGCAGGCTTTGTAGAGTTTGTGACTGAACTCTTGTTCCAGCACTGAGTCCCGCTGCCCTGCCCCTCCAACTTTTTCATTTTTTGTTGGCTCCTGGGGTCTGATAAGTTATATTTCAATGTCTCTTCCTTATCTCTAAATGAGATTCTATTGGCTTTGCTCAACATACCAGAATTCAAGCAAGCCGATACTTTTCATATACATTGTTTTTTCTGTTAAAAGAAAATAAAGAGAGAATTTAGCCAGTAGAAGTCATATTTGCTAACTGAGGAATTTTTTTTGTACAGGACAGAATGTTTGGAGAGATGGTTGTTATTGAAGAACTTCTTCAAGGGGAAGAACTTTCTGTATGTGATGGATGCTGTGGTTACGTACTTTATTCTTCAGTGTTATTGCTATGCTCTATGCATAAACACAAGTTTATTGTTTCAAATAGTTTTTTCGTTTTATTTGCACTTACATAAATAAATATGCAATCTAAGCAATTTGATGTCATTCTAATCAATATATGTTGTCAGTAGAATTTTCTTCTACATTAGCCATAAAATTGCAATTATGGTGATCATTTTAGGTGGAAAATTACCTTTTTTTCCTAAGGTGACCTAAAACATGTTTGTATGGACTTTGTCTTGGAAATTGTTGTTACATCAATAATTTTGTGCTAAAGTTTAGTGCCTATTTTAGCACTTTCCTTACCATGGATTACTACTCAGTGGCGGGATAAAATTTAAGCATGCATATTATATGCCACATGAAAACTGAAAACAAGTTCTTTGTGCAGGTTTGTCCTGCACTGAGAATACCTTACACTCATACAGGCCCCAGATCTGCAAACACACAGATTTAACTTCAAACATATAAGTAATTCTGTCAAGTCAATGAAGACTATTCACATGCCATAAGGTAAGCATATGTCCATGTGACTGATAGGTCAAGATCTAATTCATCAGAAAGGAATTGTTATGAGGGCCACCATTTCTCCTGATTATTTAAAATTGAGAAAGTAAGCTCAATGTATCCTTCAGATCAGTGGGCTTGCAGCAGAATAAGTGGATCCTGTTGCTTTCTATCTTTGATTCCTAAATTCTACTGGCAGAACTGAGCCTCAGCCTATGACCAGCAGTGTTAACTTCCCCTAGGACGGGACATTGTCACTGTTTCTATGTTGTGTGCATCTCTTTAACAGTGTTTGTGCTTCACGGATGGTGTCACTGTTGCCTCAATGCCCCCAGCCCAGGCCCACAAACGATTATTGGATGGTGACCAGGGTCCAAACACTGGAGGGATGGGAGCCTATTGCCCGGTTCCTCAGGTATAGCAGTCCTCCTCCTCAGCCTGCAATAAGGCTGATCACATCTGTGGTTAATATATCTCCTTTAGGGCCCAATCTTGTTTTTTATCACATAGGCCAGATTTCTTCTGTAATTGATTGATGCTTTGCTTGTGTAAGCACAATACAGGGCTCAAACTTTAGTAGTCATTCTTTAGGATTTAATGAGCCAGTGTTCTGAAGAATGGTCTCTCTTTTACCTTTTCCATTATTCCTAAACTTGGTGTTTCTCTGCTCCTATTAGCATCACTTGAAATGTCCCTGCAAAATTCCCCGCATGCCTGGAGTCTTTGTGTCTTGAATATAACCTTGGGTTTGTTGTTGTTGATTCTTAAAGCTGACTGCATTGTTCTAAATATGCTGCTCAAGTACATTATTAGTGTGGGTTTTTATAAGTACAGAAACAATCTTACTGTGTACAGCCCAGGTTGCCAGTGTCTCAAACCTCCTTAAAAATGGCCTTCTGAAGAAAGAACCAAACAAAAAGTCTTGGGATGCAAAGGATCAGTGTATCTGCCCTTCAGGCAGCAGCACCCTAATGGAAGGAGTACAGTGGTTGGGGGTGGGAGAGCGGAAAACATAGCTGAGGCATTTACTTACCCCAGTCCTTCCAGGTCCTATGAGCTAGTCCAGCAAATGTCATCACTGTCTCAATCAGTTTGATGTTGATCATCAGGTTCCAGAAGTTCTTCTAGAGAAAATCAATGATGCTGTCCTTCAACATGTTGTTGACAGTATGCGGCAAGAAGGAACAGCATATGTAGGTAAGTAAGTATTCAACTGAAAAACAAGGTAAAGTCATATCAAGGTTATTTTCATTGTTAAAGATTGCTTTTGAATTCCAAATATTTGTTTAAAAAAAAAAAAGTTGTTAATTTTTCATGCAGTATTAAGCCTCACTGGTTTGGTTTATAGCTCCTGCTTTGGAGAGAAGAACTTTTGTCTTTTCTCCATAAAACATACTGTATTTCTATTAAATATTTTTTATTAAAAGTTGCAAACAGAGTCTTTGTAGTTCAGGGTATAATATATACTTAAGTTCAATTGTACTGTTCACTCCTATACACAGCAACGTAAGTTTTCTTAAGATCTTTGTCTTAAGGCTGTTTTTGAAAAGGAAGGTGATGCTTACAGCTGTCACTTAATGCCAATGGCTGCTTTTAGTACTGAAGGCTGTCGAGATCATGTACATGTAAAAAGTTGGGTTCCAGTCTGCGATGTATTCTCTGCTATTTGGTAACTTTTTTACAATGCCCAAATCCACAGTAAGAATGTAGTGGGTGTTGAGCATTTTCATGATGATGATGATGGAGGAGCTGATGCTTTGTGGGTTTTAAAATTTAACACTTGTTATTCTCTGGGGATTGGTTTTCTGATTATACAATGAAAGCCCTGCTTTAGATTACCATATCCGTATATGTGAATTGCAGTAGAAATTACCCAATACCAACTTCAATAAGTTTTTGTTTGTTTGTTAGTAGCAGTAGTGAATTTTGGTTTGGTATTTTTGCCTGAAATACAGAGTTATACATCTATATTTATACATAACAATAGTGCACTTAATGGTAAGAAAATTGCAAGGTCTCCATACGGAATGGGGTTTTATGAGAACTGTTTTTTTCATCCTGTCAGTTCCTTCTGATCTCTGAATGCCTGCATTTAGAGAGCTGTAGCAGGAAACAGAACTCAATTTTCTGATGCAGAGGGGTTGCTTTCTGTTGCATTTAGTCTAAAATGTGATGCAATGTTCCTCAGGTTGCTGCTTGCCACTTTGTTGGTTATTGTGGAATTATTATGACTTGCATATAAGTGCTTGCAGAATCCTTGCTCCTAATTCCTTATGATTTGTAGAAATGCATCCCACATTCCAAAATACTGTGTTGCATTTAAAGGAGTTCTTGAAAAATAAATCTTTAAATTAATTTGCTTGGCTGTGTTCTTTCTGTTCAGGTGTGCTGCAAACAGGTTTAATGCTTACCAAAGACGGTGTGAAAATTTTAAACTTTAAATGTCAGTTTGGTGACCCTCAGTGCCAGGTGAGTGAAAGATACTGGAAACTTAAATATGCTTCATTCTTTTACCTCTGACTGTTCTGGCTTACCTCTAGGGAAATTTGCATGCTATATTTGGATTTATGTCTTCCTTCCCCTGAATGCGCAGATCTGAATGTGAATATCTTAGACTATGTATGAGGTAACTTAAAATTTTGTCTAGTCAGCTTCTGTGAATTATTGGTTAAAGACTTTAAATTAAAGAACTGTTCCTCAGATTTTGTTTTTCTGGATAGAAGCAGAATGGGAGAGGCCTAAATTCATGTTCCTTCTACATAATCTCACATCTCATGTTTGTAAATTTATGACTGTTGCAAAAAGATGCTGCAAATTAATGCTCACCTATAGTTTCCAAATATACTGGTATAGGAAAATACAGTATTTTCAGTTTGGCAGGTACAGATTTTATTCTATTAATTGAATTTTCCCTAAGTTGAATTTCAGCAAGTCAGCAAAATAAAAATTAACTTCTATCACTACGAAAATTTTCTCCAGGTAATTCTGCCACTGCTTAAAAATGATTTTTATGAAGTGATTCAAGCAACAATTGATGGCAAACTCTGCAGCTTCATGCCAGCCTGGTCAGAAAATAGTACAGCTGTGTGTGTGGTCATGGCAAGTCCAGGATACCCTGGAGACTATGACAAAGGCATGGAGGTAACAGGTAACTGCAGGAGGTTGTTTACTATTTAATTTCAGCACAGTACTTCAGTAGGTTTGCATTTACCTCTTCTCCCAGAGATGTGTACAGCTCTCCTCCATCCCACCCCTCACACTCTATCAGAGGGTCCTATTCATCTGTCACTCCTGGTCCTTGTGGAAGGGATAGCTGCTCAGAAAGATCTTTTAACTAAAGTGTATGCCTGTCCAAAGTAGCACAGGGGCTAAATGTTTAAAGTTACATCATTCTATAAAGCTCTGGCTGTAGCTGGTTGCTGAGATAAGATGATGATGGGGAATTACATACTCCTGGAACAACTCTGGTGTGTCCACCTGGAGTACTTCCACAAACTGCTGGAAATGTGGACCGTGATGTTGTCAGCACGTGACTGCTTTTTCCCAGCTTTGCTCCCTTGCCAGGAGGTTTCATTATCTTAGCTAATGCCTGACCAGGTGATAAGGGTGAGACTTGAGGACCTGTGGCCTTTAAAATAGGAGCAGTGCATACCTCCACCATCAGTGTGATTCCCTTGTGTCAGCCAGCCAGGGTCATTGCTGTGTAATACTAATAAGGACCTCTTCTTCATAGGGCTTGAAGGAGTTTTGGAAAAGGTGGGCATGTGGGCTTTAGATCAATATTCATTTTCTGTGTTAAAATTGTTGTGGTTTAATATCTCATTAAGATTTTTAAAATGTTTAAAAACAGAGGGAGCTGTTGCAGAACTATTTCCTTTCCCCTCAGCTACTGCCTTGCCAGTCCAACGCTATGCCTTGTGTAAAGCAACCCAGACAACTGATCTTGTATCAAGGCCACCTTATTTTTGTCAGAACTCCAGTTACCCTACATGACACAGAGAGAAGGTCATGTTATATTGCTTTTTCCCTTGTCAAGATTTCTGCTGTCCTGTTCTCCTCACCCACCCTCCTCTTCCAGTTCCCTCACTGTATTTATTTTGTCAGTGATATTCTGGGGGACTCTGCATTTCTGTAACTGTAAAAATCCAAACTACATAACTGAATAAATCCTTCTGCTAGTGAGCTACCTTTCACTAGTCAGACTCAGGAACTTAACTTTTTTCAAGTAGATATTCATATCTTTAGGAGTGGGGTGGTATGACACCCCTGCTTGTTAATCACAAAAAACCCCAGTGAAATTCAATTCATTCTTTTATTATTATACTCCAACCTCTGGACTTGTGTGGGTTTTATTATTTTTTTCCTATTTTTCACATTGATTCCTACATTTTAATGGCTTAACAAACATTTTAATCTGGAGTATTCCTTAAAATGTGATGGGAAGGAGTTAGGTTTCCATTGCAGCAAGGCCAGCTGGGGCTCAGCTTTGACCTTGTCAGGGCAGTGCTGTGGCAATGTAACACACTGTACGTTCAGCAAGTATAAAGGTCCTTTTTACTTGTTTATAAAATCAATCTAGCTAATAGCAAGGGGAACACTGTGTTTTGTTTTGCTTTTTCCAGGTGATGGCAGCAGTTCCTCCTCTTCCCTTATCCTCTCCTCAGAATATGAATCTAAAAAACCCCTGAACAATTTTGCTTTCCTCTAACAGGAAAATACATGGAGACAAATGAAAAGAACAAAATATGTCATATGTTTTAGCTATTGGGCAGCCACCTGCAAGTGTTTGTAGAGCATTGATTCCAAGTGTGGTAGGGAATTGTGTGGAATGGGCACAGCAGAATAGCTAGGGGAGTGCTGAGGTAACATTAGTGTTAATGGTTTAATGTCAGGGAGAACCCAGGCAGTAAACTTCTATGAATCATGATTTTTATACAGGAAAGTCCTGCACAAATTATTCACAATTACAATATACAGCACAGCTTTGCCTTGGCACAGGGTAGTTGTATGTCCTGTTGTGGCTCCTGGATCCCTTATTTCTGTTCCTGTGTCATCTGTGTCCTTACTGGACATCTCAGAAGGGAGTCTTAGGGCCAGTGGAGTGGGATACCCTTCACAGGTAATGCTGTTTTTCAGAAGAAAGGTAAGGTGGGAAGCTTTATGGTTGTTCTCCCTTGACTGAGGAAAGGGCTTCAATCTTCACTGCTTTGCCAACATAGTATGTGATTTAAAATACTCAGAGAATTCCTTTTGCTTTTGTAGGGCTGCTGCAAGCCAAAGAGTTAGGGCTGCAGGTGTTCCATGCTGGCACAACACTGAAGGATGGCAGAGTGGTGACAAGTGGTGGCAGAGTCCTCTCCATTACTGCTGTTAAGGAGGACCTGATGAAAGCATTGGGAGAAGCCAACAGGGGTGTAGCAGTCATACGTTTCAAGGGTGCCACTTACAGGAAGGACATTGGCCATCGGGGTATACGTCTTCTCAAACAGTCTCTGTATGTAAGCAAAGGCACTAGCAGAAATAGATGCTAGTCCAAAGTTTTATATCTATTGTTCCCATTTGTGTGATAAATGATGGTCTATGCAGAAAATGTCACTACCACTGCTAGCATGTCCTTTACTCTCTGCAGGAGTCTAATATACAAAGAGAGATATGTGGAAGCTCTAACCAGTGATGTTTTGTTTCATCAGCTGGAAACATCAATTGTAAGTGGTACCAGATCAGGTAAGATTGGGAAGAATCTTTGAATTTCCTCAGTATATTGAATGGAACAGAACTTTTTTTTTTCCCAGGAGGTGAGCAATGCACTCTTGGCATTGAAACTGAGCTTGAGAAGCTGGGCTGGGATCACCATGAAGAAAGAAAGCTAATTTCTTTCTCATCACTCCTCTTTTGCTTAATTAAAAAATAGTTGGCTTACCATGGAGATGATTGCACTTTTTCAAGGTTAGTCTAGTGAACAGAATTAACTCCTGGATTAATGGAATGGTTTTGTACATCACTGGACAGAAGTGATCCTACCAGCTGTATATATGAGTGCAACATCCAAACAGTTATTTTATTAGGGTGTAGCTTACAATCACCGAAATTGTTATTTGCTCTTCAGACTATGTCTTTTAGTCTTAGCAGTGATCTACTGAGGAAAATTTCTTGTTGATTTTTTTTCCCCTTAGAAGAAAAGTAGCTACATAAAGAAAAAAGGTGAGCTGTTAACAGTTTGGTAAAATGCTTAACCTTTGCTATACACAATCCATAGGTCACAAATACAGAATAATAAAGATCTATTTAAAACACCATGAAATATGTGACTTTGGGGCCCATGCTTCATAAAGCTCTGCATGTTTCTGTCAGTGGACACAGTGCTGTCTTCTCCAAGAAATCATAATTTGCAGTACTTGCCCTGGTGAGTGTGTTGGGTCTTTTTATTTCCCTTAAAAATGATCCTTGACATATTTGTACTTGGCAGGCAGTCATTCAGAAGTAGGAGGCTTTGCTGGCTTCTTTGACTTGAAAGCATCTGGTTATGATGATCCTATCTTGGTATCTCAAACTAAAGGCCTTGGACCTAAACTGCAGGTAACTTGAAACTTGACTGTAGTACAGCTTATGTTATCTCCCAAGACTGTTTTAAATGCCACAACCAATGGCACTATCTGCACCCTTCTGAGCATTATAAATACATCTCAAGTCCACTGCAATGGTCATTTGAACTTTGTAGATGATCATTTGAGCAAGGCCTGTGCATATGTTATTGAGAATGTGGAGGCTCTGGATATTTTGTGATGAAATGATAATAAACTAAAAAAATATAGTGGAGCACTTAAGGAAATAAGAACCAGAACTTTTGCTATAAAATAGAGGGTCCATTGGCTTCAAAAAAGATCAGTTCAGAGGAGTACAGGGGAGTGTTGAAATGATAACTGTCAGACATAGCTTAATAAATTGTATGCAGAGAGGTAGCATGATTACCTCTGTCAGGGCACGGGGGAAAAGAAGGATGGAGGGGATAAACATTAATGGGGAAGAGAAGCAAATAGATAAAGAATGCTAATTATACAAGAACACATAGGATAAGTTCAGCCAGGAATATAGTTATATATTGAATCAGAAGGCTTTCAGTCATCAGAGGAGTGGAGGTCTGAAGCTGCCTTTCATTGGTCAAGCACAGCCACTTAACTTGTTTCAAGTTGCTATTTATACCTTTAGTAACAGCATGATACGGTGTGGCTTCCTGCAACAGCAGGAGACTGAGCATAATAATTCAGAAGGTCTTTTGCAGGCTTACATCCTTGGACACCCCTGAGCATGAAAAAGTGATTGGTGCTGGCTCTTGTGAATCTTTGTTCCAACTGCTTGGCAGAGAGACATTCCCAACTGTGTTTACACAGACTGTTCCCAAGACTCTTCTTTGGCCAAAAAAAGTTGGCCAATGCCTATACGAATTGTTACTAGATCAGTGGGAGGGAGGTGTTACAATGCAACAAAGGACATGGGATGACTGGTTTCCATAGCACTTCTAAATCCACCAGCCAGTGAAAGAAATCAGGCTCGTAATCCAAACTCAGACTTTGTTTAGGTGCCGATCTGCTACCATTTTGAAGCTAGTGATTAGTATTTATCTGTGTTTTTCCCTTGCCCATCTTTTTGTACTGAGTTTTTCTGCCCAGGTATAACTACACTAATAGAGCTGTGTCAGTAAAAGGTAGTTTCCTTGAAGATTTATCCATATATATGCAGTCTTTGTCCTATTTCAGACCCTGAAATGGTAAGTGACAGAGATGAATTGCACTGTGTGAGCTGGTGCTGTGCATCTACATCAGCAGTTGGCACAAGCGGAACTGCTCTGCTGTATCCCTGACAGTGTAGCAACACCTGCCTGTAATAAAGTAGTGTAAATGTCACCACTTTATAGAAGCCATGATGTCTGAATCAGGTTTCATTACTTGTAGGATGCAAACGCCTTGATAACTTTTTTTAAAAACCAAATAGCAGCCTTCCTGAGGGAAATATTATTGTTTTGTGAAAGACCTGTCTTTCAAGGGAGCCTACAGACCAGGCCCACATTCTTGCCTGTGACATGAGATAGCTGAGATCAAAGACTTCTTGGGGAGGGTGGGAATGAAGAATCTCATTTCCCTTTAGAGGGAAAAAGAAAACTACCTAATAAATTGTTTCAGTTTTGCTGCATAGCCCAGTGAAATTAGTAGACAAAAGTAAAGCAGAACACACAGTAATGTTGGAGCAATCTGTTCTTATTTTTGGAAATTGGTAGGATGTTCTACAGGTTGAATATCCTGGGAATTTGTAATTGCTTTTAGACACCTCTTATTCTGGATTTGACATAATATTCCAATAAGCAAACAAAAAAAAACAACCCAAAATGACAATTTCTGGGTAGCTGGAGGTAGAATTTGAATTAATGTTTCAAAAAACAAAACAGATTTTTCTTTTCTCTGCAAGAAAATGGGCTGGTTTTCTTGATTTAAACTGGCTGATGCACTAGGTTATCTTCTGCCTCTATGTTCTATAATGATTCTTTTCAGGGAAAAGATTTCTGCTTTTTCAACTGATTAATGTCTGAGTTTTGCGTATTTCTTGTCACCACTGCTGGTTCCGACCATGTTTTGCAGATTGCACAAGTATGTAAAAGACATGACACCATAGGTCAGGACCTGGTTGCCATGTGTGTCAATGACATCCTGGCTCAAGGAGCGGAGCCCCTCTTCTTCCTCAGTTATTTTACCTGTGGCAAACTTGATGTTGAAGTGACTGAAACAATCAAAGAAGGAATAGCTGAAGCTTGCAGAAATGCAGGATGCGCTTTCCTGGGTATGAACACTCCTCTCCTTTGAGATTTGAAGATTCCGATGTTGAAATGATTACTAGTGAAATAGACTTTGTAGGCAGAGGCAGTATGTGGCATTAGACCTGTTGATTTCTGTTTGGTGGAAAAACAGTCAAGCATTTGGGCTTAAACTCTTCCTTATCTGTAAAATGGGTCAGCACAGAGGGATAATTTTTACTATTCATGCATTTGCATTCTAATTCTTGCTTATTTATCCTTGTACAAAGGAGAGCAAAACTGAATGCCTCACATTCTTGAAGTGTTAATAGGTTTTCATTCCCTCTCTGATACTCAGTCATAGGAAGGAAGTGCCAGATAAGTAGCATGAAATGAAAAGAAAAAAAAAAAAGTTTCTTCTTTCAGTAACTTCATGAAGCTTTGTTTTGTTGAAACCTTGAGGTGAGGTAAGAAACCAAGAAGAATTTTAAAAATATATCTGAATGCGCTTCTTAGGCTGCATGTCTCTACAGCTATCCTGGATATATTGCTTATTTTAGGAAATACTATAGATTTAAAGTTAACAATAAAACATACTTACAGCTAGTGCTGACTGCTTTCTCTCCCCACTTAGGTGGGGAGATGACTGAAGTGACTGGCATGTATTCTTCTGGAGAGTATGACCTGGCTGGCTTTGTGGTTGGTGCAGTGGAGCGAGTGCAGATGCTTTTGAGGCTGCAGAGAGCTGATGAGGAGGATGTGCTTATTGGACTGGCCTCTTCTGGGATTCATGGCCGTGGCTTTAGCATCATAAGGAAGATTCTCTTAATGTCCTCCTTGCACTACTCCTCACCAGCGCCTGGCAGTTGTGGTGACAAGACTCTAGGTACGTTATCTTTCTTCTCAAAAGCAAACCTGCAAGTGAATTGTGTTCAGACATTTTCATAACTAGGTGCTGCCAAGGGTTGTTTACTTCAGGATGGGTTACGGTTAATCAGTCTTTGGGGTAGGTATGTGGGCTTGTGTCCACAGTTTTGGAAGAGTGGGCCAGCACTTTTTGCTGCTTTCCAAGGTTGTCTGCCACAAAGAGCAGAGGGGAACCTGTTCAGAGAAGCATTCCCACTAAACACCTAATGATCTTTTAAACAAATTGATTGAATTGACACTTCTGTTTGCAGGAGATACATTGCTGACCCCAGCAAAAATGTACAGTCCATCTTTGCTGCCTGTCCTTCGCTCAGGGCATGTGAAGGCTTTTGCCTTCATTGCTGAGGAGGGGTTGCTGGAAGGCATCTCCAGAATCCTGCCAGAACACGTCAGTGCTGTCCTAGGTAAATATCAAAGATGACTGTTTCTGTTTGACAAAATTTGTATACAGCATGGACTTGACTTTTCAGCTTCAGTTGTAGAGATACTCAAAAATGTATGTGTCTACATAGTTGGAGACTGAATGACCTGAAGTCAGTGCTTTTCCAAAGAGCCTACCAAAAGCATTTCTTACTTCAAGTAAGTATCAGCTGATGAGCACCACTGTCTCTTTGGATAGGCAAATTTAAGGAGAGTTTGAAGGCAGCTCATCTCTAGGACAAAAGGTGTTTAAGAAGATTGTGTGTTCTGCAGGACACCTCTCCACACTAAACATTTTGACCAAACAGTGAAGCTTGTTGAGAGAATTAATTTGCATTATTTGCTCCACATTACATGTGCACATGCGCGCGTGCACACACACATTTAATGCAGTTTTGTGGTAGGTGGTAGCTTCCCCGCAACAGATTAGCATTTGACATCTGTAAGTAAGGTAGAACTTCTTCTGTTGAAGCTGAAATTGGGCAGTGTTCAAAAGTTCAAAATACTAAAGAAAACCATATTCATGTGAGTCCAAAAATATTGTGGGGATGAGGAGGGGGGAAGGAAGGTGTCTGTATGTCTGTCTGTATTTCTCTAGAATGAAATTAGAAAGGAAAGAAATAAATCCAGCTTACTAAGGTGGTGCCTAGCTTGCTTGCCAGTGCCTGGAACCACAGACAACATAACAAGCCCAAGGGTTTGTTAGTTTTCTAAAGTGAAGTTGAGATGGCAAGTCTGCACCATCAAGCTTTCCACAGACAACCCAAGGCCATGCCTGTGTGAGTAGGATCAGTATGAAAGCCCATCCATGGTTCCCATCCATGTGTAGAACACTCAGCCCTGTTCCAGTCTGCCCATCAATACAACTAAGTATAGACTTTTATTATTGATTCTTTAAAACAGAAAACCAGGATCTGCTTAAGTAGTCCAAAAAAGCCAGAAGATGTTTTGTCCCATGCTTCCTTTCTCTCTTACAGAAGAGGTGTAAGTCACCTGTAGCTTTTTCCTTCTGGCTGATGAGGGATGAATATATTTTAATTCGCCATCATTTCATACATGTTCTCATTAGAAGGCCTAGAGAAGTCTTGGCTCCCACACATCATGGCTAGAAACCTCTAGCTAAGCAGCACCTATAAAGCTGACTGGAAGTTGGGTCAGTTTCCTCCTTGGACAGTATTCTTAGAATAGCAAGAATTAGTCTCTATCAGGTCTTGTAATATACCACTGTTATTGTATGTAATAAAAGATGGGTAGCAAACATTTGTGCTGACCGTATACAAATTTCAATAATTTTCAGATGCTCTCAGTTGGAAGATTCCTGAAATATTCTGCTGGCTTTGCAAAGAGGGAAACCTCTCTGCAGAGGAGATGGCTCAGACATTTAATTGTGGGATCGGTGCAGTCTTGGTTGTGCAGAAGGACCTGGCTCAGCATGTTCTCAAGGACATACAGAGACATGAGGAAGCTTGGCTGATTGGGAAGATTGTTGCCCCTTGTTACACAGGTTAGCAGGTGTCCTAATAGGAAATGAAGACACTCACAAAAATTAAACAGAGTATTGTTTGATTCAAAGTGTAACAGATTCATCTGTCTCACTTCAGAGGGGTTTTCACTTAAGGATGTGCTATTTCATTTTCAAGTTGATACAGGGTAAGTTGTTTTAGAGTGTGATTCTGTGAACTGCTGAGCATCTCCTGCAAGGCACCAGTTGTCCTCAGCTGTGTAGGTGTTAAAGAGTTTTCAGTCATGGGTTTCTCTAGGTTTGCTTTATTAACAACTCAAAGTTGGGCCACCACCACAGTGAATGGCAACCTTCCAAAAATTTCTCATTCTTATATACCTTTTTACCACCCATTATCCCAGATCAAAGTCTTTGTAATTTTCCAGTTGATCTCAGTTCCCATGTCGTTATCATTCATCATCATCTTATCTCATCAATTCTTCTTTTGTTCCATCCAGTCATCATCCTGTGGGTTTCAAAGTCCATCTTGGGTCAGTCATCTTCTCATCCCCTTTACTTTAGGTCTCGTACCTACACAATTCTGAAAAAACCTCTCTGGTTGTTCCATTTCACATTCATCTTTGTAAGTTCTACATATTTTATTCACTCCCCAGCTACGCACCTGTATCTTGCTGATTTTTCATCTTTTGTTTGATCTGTCTCTACCGATTAGCTTGACTGGGTTTTAATCCGGTCCTGAATTGGGGCTATACAGGGGGGCAGGCTGAGGACGCTGTTCATGGCCTGTTGAGCAGCTCTGTTGCCATTAATAACCTTAACCCACTCTATATTAATTTCTAACAGTCTTATAGTCCTAAATTTTCTAAAATCTTCTACAGTAGGCACTGAGGAGACTCCCTATTGCAAAGTTTGTGTAGTTCACATCTGTTGCCTGTCATTTCACTAGGCTGGAGGCTACTTGACACCCTCATATCTAGATTTCATTATTAAATATAGTGAGAAGTGAATGTCTTGTTTTCAGAGTGGCAGTAGTTGAATAATGTCTGACCTAGGTACCTGCTTGAGACTTGAGTAAATCCCTCTCATGACTGTCCATAAGGACTCAAACATTAATTGATTATATTTTACCACAATCATGGTAATCATCCCACCTCCTTTTCAACCCCTCCCCTACTCACATGGATCCCGTGTAAAGATTGAGGATAGGCCACAGCTATGTATAGTCATATGTGATGGTTAAGTCTTCATTCTGGTATGCTCACTGATTGACATACAGCAAGGCGTAAGCCAAAATCCCTCTGGGAAACAAACAGCTTGGGGAGTAGTTTGGGCAGCCAAAATGCAACCTCAGTTCTGTCAACATAGTTTTCAGTGTAATTTCGCAACATGAGAGAAAGAGGAAGACAGGTATAAAAGATGGGGATAATCCTTGAAAAGACCATGTTATACCTAGGCCTTTGTAAACAATTCTGCACGTAAGTAACACAAAAGAGATCAGCACAACTAGCGTGAGTTGGTTTGTTCAAATAGTACACGTTTTTGTAGTTCAGTTAGTGCTAGCATAAATTCATTGCTGATAATTGAAACTTATGATTAATAAAATATACAAAGTAAATTTGGATGGAAAAGTAAAGTCTAAGGTGTTTTAACATTTTCCTCACATATATGGAGGAGGTTCTCACATCGAAGTCGAGAATCTTCTAGAAGCTCTGCAGCTGAGCAGCCCCCAGCATCTGCTGCATAACACTGTTGGTGAGGGTCAACACCAACCCAGAAAGAACAAAGTTAAAGTAGCTGTTCTCGTCTCTGGAACAGGTGAGCTTTCATTTGTCATCACACAGAGAAATGTCCTCACAAAGGAGAGGCTGAATTCAGCCCTGATACAAGTGCATCCACCTTGTCTTTTTTTCAGTAGAATCTATGGAGCCTTCTAAAACCAAGGCTGCATTTTGACTGGAAGTCAAGAAGTTGTATTGTACTGCTTAACAAATGAGCTTTATTAGTGCACAAATTCCTTTAGTCCTCTTCTATTTGTGCAGTTGTTGAAAACAAGATTTTTTTTTTAGATAAACATGACTGAGAGCCAATTCTCAGTGACATAGCTGCTCACCGATTTCATGAATGTTTGCTCTCTCTTCATTTGAGGCACAAACCTTGCTGCACTCATCAGTTATGCAAAAGAGCCAGGCAGTTGTGCTCAAGTTGTCCTTGTCATCTCCAACAAGTCTGGTGTGGAAGAACTACGAAATGCAGCCCGGGCTGGAATTCCCACCAGGGTAAAGACACACATTTCCTTTGCTTTTTATCACCAACTCACAGCTACTGAATCCGCAGGTTTTTATGAAATGCTTGGTAAACATTCATGTTTCACTTTTGTTTAAAACTTTTACTGTGGATAAGTGGATGTAGCACAAAGCTGTCAAAGTTATGAGTAGAGGCAGAGCTGAAAGCTGTATGGACAGTGCTCATTGGAGGCTGTGAGTCTTTCACTCTTCAGCGAGTGCTACAGTCCAGAGTTAGGAAGGGACTAAAACTGCAAGTGCTTTGATAATTTGGTCTGAGACTGTAGCCCATGCAGCTTCAAGTTTTAACTGAAATCAGTAAGAGTTCAGGGTCTGCAAAACATATAAGCATTTTGTCTCCTTGGCTCATCCCTTTTTAGAAAGACCTTTGTTTCATGTATGGTACCACCGAAAGTGACTGAGCACAACAAGTCTTTTCTCCTGGCTGTGGTCAGTAGAGTAGCACTGTGTTACAGAAACTTTCACTGGTTTGTTTCATATAAAAACAATATAGAAATGGACTACCATCATGTCATTGTAGTTGTCAAAGTACAGAACATGGCTTCTGAAAACTTTCACCAACTTGGGATTTCAAATGCAGCTCATCAGGAACATCTCCTTCTAACATAAAATGATTTTGAGCAGTTATCATGTTCGTAGAGCTATGCACAGATGGAAATAAATACTTAGAGGCTCTATGCATTAAAAAGTTTTCAGCAAGCTTCCTCAACAGCTGAGTTGGATTCACATTACTTTTTTACTGGAGGTATAAAGAATCATCTCTAGAAAAAAAGTTATGTTATTCATTCACATTTTCATAGGCAAGAGCATGACAGCTTTGTTAGCTCCTTATTTTAATGTCCTCATGAACAGAGTCAGGAATCAACACTTACCTTGGGAGCTGAGGCTGATAGGTGGAGTAGAAATAAAAAAGTTCCTGACACCTCCTCCCCTTACACAGAATGTCTGGCCAATTTGTTGTCTTTTTAGATAAGTTAATGGTTTTCAGTAAGCCACTACAGACTAACTGGTGGTGATGTTGTCAATGAATCATTACTATTTTTACTTTAGTCTTTGGCTAGACGTTCTGGAGTAAGACGTCAGTATCTTCCAATGTGTTCCCCCTTATTTCACCCTACACCACATTACCCACATGTCTCTCTTTTCACAGTTGGCTTCTTTTTGTGCAGATTTTCTACACGTCCTAGAAAGCATCCTGGGTGATACAGCTAGTGTTAGCTAGCAAGTGATTGGGGCATTCCCAGGAATGTTTATATGAATGTGAAAAATCACAAATGTCCTGAATAATGTACCAACTTATAGCTTCTTAAATCCTTGATTGTCCTGGAATGAATCCAGTTTGCTTTCTCTTTGTTGCCCAAGTAGCTGCTCTCATTCACATGATGTTATTTCCTTGATATGGCTTTTGATGTGTTTTAATATTTTAGGTGATTGATCATAAGTTATATGGGAGTCGCTCTGAATTTGACAGCACGATTGACCGAGTTCTTGAAGAATTCGCTGTTGAACTAATATGTCTTTCAGGATTTATGAGAATTTTGTCCAGTCCTTTTCTCAGAAAATGGAAAGGTAAGAAATTATACATGTAGAAGAGAAATTAAAATATGGATGCTTGGTCTCACCAGAATTACACAGTCAGTTCTTCGTCTTTTGGTTAAATCTCTCTCAGCCTTGCTGACACTGAGGTTTGCACGTAAATCAGTGGGGCTGCCCTATGCCTTCATTCGTTCCGGCCAGTGGGACTGTGCTGGGATTCTGACTGTGTATTGTCAGAGAAATGGCTTGTGCTGGCATAAGGAGTAACAGAGGGGCAAAATCAGGGTCATGAAGTTGGTCTGTGTGCCTTCCTTCTGGGAAGGAGAAATGCCTGCGAAGCAGGCAGGAGTTTGGTTCTGTCTGCAGTAGGGGACAGGTAGTGTAACAACTGTGTCATTTGTCAAGGAGCTGTGCTGGGGAGTTGTGCTGAACTTACTCCCTGCAGTTCTCACTCAGAAAAAAATGGGAGAGAGACTGATTTCTCAGTTCATCTTCCTCCTGTGCTGCCCTGAGGGCTGCACTGCATAGCACTACTCGGTACTGTGTGCTGGAAATACAGCCATTACAGACCCCTGAGTAAGTGTGACTCTGCTGTGGGGCAGAGGTTTCTTTAGACACATTCCAGGCCAGTGGAGCCCGGAACACACACTCCTCTTTCCTCCTGGCGCAGGGCACCAAGTGCTAGCTCCTGAGCCCTTGCTCAGAAGTTACTCACTCACTATGCAGATTGCACTTGGACAGGTTCCTTTGGGAATGATGTTTCCTATGAAAATCACTTCCATCTGTGTGGTGGCTCTGCATGAGGCTGCAGTCTGACATCCTCCGCTTCCAAGCCCCTCATCTGCAGCATGAGGGCTGGTCACCTGGGAGGGGAGAGACTTACCACTCCGTCTGTCCATCCACAGACGCAAAAGCAAATGAGGTCCTTGGCCTTAACTGAGACATGCTTGCTTGGCTACTGCCAAAGCCTGCACACCATCACCTGTGTTCCTGGAAAAGCAGTGTTTCCTCAGATGAGAGCAGTGCTTCCTCGGATTTCCTTAGAGATCATAACACCATGTGTATGTTTTGCTTTTTAACCTGAATCTGAACATGCCCTGTTACATTCTGACTGCAGTTGAGACCATTTAAACTCCTGAGTGGTGCTCAATGCTGCTGTTTTGAATTGACAATCACATCTCACTTTTATTTTTAAAGGAAATTCAGTTCAAATTGATGTTTTTTTTTCTTTTTTTCTCCTCCCTCACTGATGCCTAGGGAAAATTTTGAATGCCTCCCCATCACTTTTCCCACCAATCAAGGATGGAAATGCCCATCAGCAAGCCCTGCAAAGTGGATTCAAAGTCACAGGCTGCACCATTCATTTTGTCCTGGTAAGTGTCCTCTTGCCTAACATTGAGTAAGTTATGAAAAGGAATTTGCTTTTTTCTTTTCTTTCTGAAGGCAGAAACAGGAAGAGGCAACAGGAATGTGTGGAAATTTTGGGATTGTTACCAGTAAAACCAGGAAGATCTGGGGGTTACATTGCATTTGTAGTTTCTTGAGGTCCCATCTTCTTCCTTCATATTATGGGTTTTCAGTTTCTCCTACTCTCAGCAAACTACACTCTGAATCTTCTAGCCCATGTCTCTCTTCCCGCTATACGCCCTGATGTAATGAAGGTCCCCATAATGGAGGTGGCAAGGCTCTCCAGATGTACTTTAAGCCTCCTGCACAAAACTACACGTGTGCTTGCCTAGATCTTTCATGAGACTTTCTCTGCCCATCCATAACCTTCCTGAGACAGTTCTCCAGCCTCTTCTAAAAGACTCACAATATCCACATTTTAGGAGGAATCTAGTCCAAAAGCAGTGATCCACCAGGAGCCAGTATCTGTGAAGGTGGACGACACCGAGGAGACACTGTCAGAAAGGGTTAAAGAAGCTGAGTGTCGGGCTTTTCCCATCGCCCTGCAGCTGGTGGCCAGTGGAGCAGTGCAGTTAGGAGCCGATGGTAAAACCTACTGGAAACAAGAGAGTCAAAGTCTGTGTCTTCAAGAAGAGGAGACTGCACATCCTTTCTCGTAGCTCTGGAGCCTCAAGAAAATGATGTGGTGTAGCCAGTTTAATGAGTGGCTTGCTCTCTGCTCATCTTTCCCTCCTCCCTGCCCTCCATGTGCTTCTCTTTGCAGGCATATCAGTGTCACAGGTTTCCATTCTGAGCTGTGATTCTTTTCCCTTAGCTTGCAGCTTTAGTTACACTCCTTTTGCAAAATTGGCGGTGGAAGCCAAGCTATCATTTCAGATTTTGAATTTCTTTTTGTTCTGTTTTTTCATCTGTAAAGGACATACTGTGTTACAAGTCAAAGAGGGGGCTTCAGCTGTAAAAGTGGTCTAGTGCTTCAGAGGGAAATTAATTCTTCCAAGGGATCAGTTTTTATTGGCTGCATCACATTGCAGAGCACCAAGAGCTTCACAAAGCAACCACAAACAGGAACCATGCTGCTGCAAGAGGGTGACCAGCTCCTGTTGGATGGAAGAGGCCAGACATGTTGGGGCAGATCAGAAGTGAGGCCCAGCCTGGCACGGTGTGGATTTGGGAGTGAACAAGCATTAGGGACGAATGTATAGTTCTGTGGGAGGAGGTGGGAGCCTACAAAGACCTCATCCTTGCGATCCCCACCACTGTGGGAGCACCTCACGGTACACTGGAGAAGCGGACATGTAAACGTGCACCTCTGTGGGAGCCGGTCTAGTGAGCTGCCAAGCAGAAGATCCGAAGGCCAAAAAGGCAGGGAACCTTCAGAAGGCAAACCAAAATGAAACAAACTCCTTTTCACAGATTGTCAATATGATGTAATATTGCATACTGAACATACATGTAGACACTTTCCCCTGCTCCTTGAAAGGGAGGGGTGCATAGACATTCCCAGAATTTCATATTAAAACATTTTGATCTTGAGGGATGAAAATTTGATTAGAGGGACTAGAAACACCAGATTTCAGGCATTTTTTCTTCCTTAATCTTTGAAATCAGCAGAACAAGACATCCTCAGCTTAACTTGCAGTAGCAGGAAAATCTCAGTTTTCTTTGTTGATTGAATGGTTGGCTTGGTCCAGGGAGTCGCTGCTGTTAAATAAGCCTTTTGCTATGGAAGCTTTTTTTATATCTGCTGGAATAATGACTCGCATGCAAGTAACAAATCAGAGGAAGAAAGCTAGCTAAGAAGCTACTTGAACAAACTAGAACAGAAGTAGCCAGAACTGAATTTTCCAGAGGAGGGATCACTAACAGCCATTAGATGCAGTGAAAAAAATGTATTCTTCTTTTGGTATTACCTGTACTGTACTAGTAAGGGGCATACTGTATATCTCGCTCTTGGCTATATCAGGCTGTTTGAGAACATGAGTCAGCTCCAGTTAGAGAGTCTAAATTTTTCTTTTTTTTTTTTTTTTTTTTTTAATGTGTAGCTAGTGGTGTTTCAGGAGGGGAGAAAAGATTCAGTTCCCTCCTGTAAGCTTTGCCATTTATGTACAGAAATCTGTATTTGTCTCTTGCACTCCAATGACTGGAGCAAGGAACATGTATTTTTCATGATCTGGGAGAAATAGGAAGAACTGTAACAAGGCAAGATTAACAAATGTTTGGTATATATAGATAATTTTTATGATAAACACATTGCTTAGTTTGCTTTCAGTCTGTTGTAACTGTGTAGTAACTTCCTGTTGTATATTATTTGAATTGCATAGCATGCATGACTGAATGTTCCAAACTCAACAAATAAAATGTTAAAAGAGAATAGGGTGCTAGTTATTGTGCTCTGATAGGTCTCCAGGTGATCACTATGGTATTGAACAACTCCTTCTCTAATTGTGTTCCTGGCATCCCTCTGAGATTGGGTGTGGTGATAGTCTATGAATCTATTTAATTCTTTTTACAGAGTGGTAATTGAAGCAAAGCCATCTAGCCAAAGATCTGGTTCACAATGAAATTTCTTTTTATGCATTTGTAGAAATGCTGATAGGTGCTTAAATCCCATTTGTCATCAGCCTTAGATGGCAAAATACCCGAGTCTTCATCAAGCTGTCTGTGATGGTGTGGGATATTGGCTTTGGAGTGCCTGGGTCTTCCGCTGTTGGCCTTGCTGGCAGTGCTTAAACTGCTTTTAAAATAATGTTTTATTTATTAACTGTACAGGTACTGATTTCACCCTTAGTAGTCTTAGTCCTTCTAACATGTGAGTTAATTTAGGCACAATTTCTTTTGACTTGTAAAATGTTTATTTTGTCATGACTAAGGCACTGAACTTGCGCGGGCTGAACCCCTCCCAGAGCTGGATGCTCCCTGCATCTTTTGCATTCTCACTGAGACAGGCTGCATTTCAAGCCTTGGTGGGATTAGCTTTTATTCTTTGCCCTTTACAAGCAAATTAAATTTGACCATGTCATTTTCCTCTGTATTTGCTTGAGCTTTATCTTCGGTGACAAATGATGACAGGAATATTTTGTCAGCAAGTTTCTTCATCATGGACCATCTGGCCACTGAAACAGTAGTCACCACACTCCACGAATCATTACTAACTTATGCAGGATTGCACACATCTGTAACCTCACAAACTGATTTACAGTTGCTGCACTGTAGACGAAGTTAAATTCTGTTTCACAAACTCCTCCTCCAGCTTATACCCCTGGTAAAGGAATTCCAAGGAAAGATTTTGATATCTAATTTTTTAACTTTATTAGACTTTATTTCAAATCCAAATTGAGATTTTTTCAACATGGAAGCACCATAAGGACATCAGTGCACAGAATACAAATCAGCTTTTTCTGTGTTAAAGGGGAGCTCTAAAACATAGATAATCAGCTTCAGTCAGATGCTTCTGGTTTGTATTTGATCATTTTAGTAAATACATCAAAATATTTTCACAACTATACTAAAACATTAAGAGAAAACTGGGTGTTTTTTCACAAGAGTTGAGCTGTGCGAAAAACCTCATTGTTTTCAGAATGATAGCATTTACTGGGTTTCCATCAGTATTATTCCAGGTGAAAACACTGTTGCAAGAATAAAGGCACTTAACTTTAGCAGAATTTCTGAAGAATGTCTCACAAGCCAAGAACACATTTTGTATCTAGTCCTAACTCCCTTTCTGCTCATTCAAAAAAAACCCCAACCCAACCCTTTTGGTTCTGGACAAATCGGTAAGGGGAATTCATATGGGGATTCACATGGGGATGCTCGAAGGCAAACAGTCAGCAGACATTTAATTCTATTTAGCATCTGATTGATAGTAGGTCCAATATTTGAAATTTCGGGATATGTCCAGAATCTGGGCCAGACAAGATCTACCACCATTAAAACAGAAGCTGTATGGAAAAAAATCCATTTTACTATGTGCAAGAATAGTTAGTGTTTTGGGAGGCCAGCTCTTCTTGTTTTGGCTAGAGGTTTTTAGTTTTTTGCCTTTAGCTGTCTTTTCCATTGCACTAGTTCCATTACTTTTCCTCACAAACACTTCACAGCATATGAAAAGATAATCCCTTGTTACAGCCTGTATAGTCTGTTAGAGAGTAATACTGATGTTCCTAAGTTAATCTCAGAGATGCTCAGATCTCTCTGTAACCAACTGAATAGGTTTTTTTTTTGCTAAGAAAGTGATCGAGAACCGAAATGTTGGCCAAGGAAGTGATTATAATTAGGAAGCATGTAACAGAGCCATTGCTGAAACTACTGAGAACAGCCCCCTGCCTTAATATTCCTGTTTGTGGCTTTCTCTGGATTTTACTTTGAATCTTTAACCATTTGAGTGAGAACATGACATGGTAAACTCTATGTTGAGGACATTTTGTGAAGAGAATAGAGCGTGTGTGTTATTAGGCTGTGACCTCAGTTTTGATCAATTAAGGCACCCCAGCTCTCCCATCTGAGGATGTTGGCAGACACGCTGCTCCTACTTCCAGTAGATCTTGCCAGCTTCCCCCACCTGTACGGCCCCGCTGGCGACAAGCTGCAGAGCAGCTGGGAAGGCCCGGTGCTCGGCCTCCTTCACCCTTTCGGACAGGGTCTCCACTGTGTCACCAACCTTAACTGGAACTGCCTCTTGGAAAATGATTGCTCCAGCGTCAACTTCCTCCTGTAAAAGCAATAGCCAGAAAGTCTGGACGGTTGAAAGAGGATAGAGAAGGGGGCCCAGCTGTATGACAATGAATGCAATCCAGCTGCCTCGGGGATCTGTTTATCATTACGCTAATACAGGAAACATGAATTTGGGCTAGTGTGAGGACTGCAGAAAAGGTGCTGGCACTCACACTGGCCTGTGAGGAACTAACAGAAGTATAGGGTTCAGAGAAAAAGGGGAGGTAGGCAGAACACCAGTGAGTAGCATTTCTGCTACAGAAAACAACAGAAGCCATGTTAACTGGGGACATGACAGGCTAAATAGGACAAAATGATGACATTTCAATTCAGAAGAGTGAATTAGCCAAGCCTTGGCACAGAGCTGGACTAGAAGACCCAGCAGATCTTTCTTTTGCATGTTAATAAGGCAGATCCCTGCTGTTTAGTTATTGTTTCTCAGTACGTTGCCACACAGAGAAGAAACCCAAAGTCATATCATGGAGAAAGGAATGCAATTTTTCCTTCTATCTGGAAAAATAGTTTTGTCTTTTGCCAAGAGAAAGCAAAAATCATGAGAACAGATTTCAGGAGCAGTGGAAAAGGGGAAGACAATCTGAAGAATGCAGCAGAGGAGGGGAGACTAGTCAACCCTGAGAACTGAACAAAATGGTAAAAATGCTCCCTGAACTGATAAGAATGTGCATCTTGCAAGCTGAGAGATCTCTGGCTTTTGTTTTCTTAGTTTTTGACTAACATAAATTGTTAAGTTTTTATCTGTTCCCACAAACATTGGATTACTTGTTAACAAATCTAAGCTTCTTGTGTAATTTCCAGTGTTGTTTGTTGGGTTTTTTTCTTTTTCCTTTTTTCTTTTTCTTGAAAGCAACACATAAGGAAGGTTGTATAATAAAATCTAAGAAGTTGATGCTGTGTAGTAATAAAGATTTTGGGTTAGCCAAGGCCTTATATGAACTAGTACCCCCACTCCAACTGGTGGAAGGCAGCAGTGGGATGCTTAGGGAAGAAGTTAACTTAGGTAAAGTTTAAACTCCTGTATAGACTATTCATTTCAAGTTCCTTCTCCAGGGACAGCAAACTAAAGCACTATATTGTCTAATAATGTTATAAATGAACAAAGGAGAAAAGGTAATCAAACGTGATGGTATATGGGTGTTCCAAGCAAGCTCTGAGATGAAAAATCTTAAGACTAATGAATTATATAGAGTTAAAGGAAGGGAGAAGGAAGTACTTACAGCTACAAAGTGTACAGTACAGCCTGTGACTCGGACTCCAGCTTGTAACACCAATTTGTGGGCATTTGCTCCCTTAAAAGAAGGCAGTAGAGATGGGTGGATGTTCAATATTTTTCCTGGAAAATTATAAGTGAGGTCATTGTCTTTTAGCATTCAGCCTTACCAGAGTGTTCAAAGTACCATAATCAACAGAGGAACAAAATACATTTGTGAAAAAGAGTTTTCACGACTTTTGCATACATTTGTTTTTTGATGATACTGACAGATAACCAGCCCAAAGCATTTCAGAATGTCTCACTATTTCAGAAAAATCAAAGACAGCAATCAGTTACAATTAATTGCATGGCTAAAGCATATTTCTCCAGCGACTAATAATGATTAATTTTTTGGATGTAGCTGTCCTTTCCCTCGGCATCTTGTTCTTCTCTTCTTTGATCACAAGTACATTCCTCCTTCTCACAAACCCATCACCCTGAAGAAACTCAGTGCAGTTTCAAACGACATAACAGACCCCCCTGTGACAAAGCAAAAATTCTTTAGCCTGGACTTTTCCTCCACACCTGTTTTGGCTTAATAAAAGACAACAGCTGCTCATACAGGAGCCCTTCTCTCTGTCCTTCTGAAAAGCACCTGTCTACCACTACTACTTTCCATGTGGAAAGTTGGCTGGAGGATCCTGAAATTGATAATGCTCTGATGCTCAACCAGGTGCGACCGTGGTTATAACCCTGGGAAGCCTGTACCTTACATTTCCCTTAAAAGAGACAGCATATGCCTGAGTTCCCACCTAGCTGTAAAGCAGGGGAGAGTGGCTGCCCGTGATCTCAGGGTCTCACCACTACAGCAATGCGACAGTTAAACCATGAGAAAACTTACTTTCTTCTGGCAGACTTCCCCTGTCTGCTCCTAATATGTCTGTGACAAATCCTCCTGCCCATTCTGGACCACACTGAAGTCAAAAGGTGCTTGACAGCCCTAGATCTTCTCTTAGATTCAGTCCAAACCCTTACAGGATAAAAAAAAGTGGCCATCGATACTATTTATACCACAGTATGCTACACCCACACCGTCTCTGCATGCCTCCTGTTTAGGAAGACTGTATGTCATAAGGATTCATTGAATGCCAGCTAAATGCCAAGCAGCGAGACTGAGCTGACATATGCTGGCGGAGGCCGCGGTGTACCAAAATAGAGGCTTATGATTTTGTAATGTGAAATGAAGGCCATTTCTGGCAGCACCATTCGAAACCTGCACTCTCACTGCAATAACTCATGCAGATACTGACCTGTGCAACTTAAAGAGGCAAATGTATTGACTGATCTTCAACAGTATCCCAAATGTGGTTTGTATCTCAAAAATACCCCTTTTTAAGCATCAGCATCTCCCTGCCTGCTGCTTGAGCAAAAGGTATTCGGGACAGTGAGCTGAAAACAACACTCTGCACATCTGTATGAGTTTCCCCAGTTTCTCGTTACAGCACTGTCGGAAACTGCTCTAAAGGAATGTGGCTTTCCGTTTGCTTGTTTTAGTTTTGTTTTTTAATCTGTCCTTTATGTTAACATTAAAAATTAACATTTCAGGGCTGTTAAACAAAGAAAGAGTTTCACAACTAACTTCATGTTCTATGCCCTTGTGAGTGCAAGAAAAAGAAAAAGTAACAGTAACAGCTTTTAAGACAGAAGCAACAAGAATTGATTACTCCTGGATAATTCAGGGTAGTTAGTGCCTAGGCATGGCTGGGTCAGAGTTTTACAGCAGGCTCCTGTTAGCTGGCACAGACCGCTGAGCTGAACTGAATGTTTGAGCTCACATCTAAGACCTAATTGAAGCATACTCTTGGTCAGAGCTCAGGTAGGTACCTGTTCTGAAGCTCAATTCAGTGCTGGACATCGAAAAAATCAGTTAGCCATCCTGTACCGAAGAAAGTCTTTTCCTTTGCTCTCAGGCCAGGTATACATGTAATGCAAATCCTGCACTGTGCAGGGCGATCATCAGCGCTGGAAGTGCTCTGTCCCTAAATCAAAGGGAACTAAACTCATCCTTTATTTGTGCAAGATCTCTGCACTAGAGAAAGTTCTCTTCCATCCTCTACACAGATACTCTGCTCAAAACACATCTCCTGTAGTGAGGGATTCCTCTCTCCTAACTGCAGCTGTCTACAGCACAGACATTTACATCTTCATCTTCCGGACTCCATAACGGAGAGAAACAAGAACAATTCCTCTGACTTTTACTTTAGCTGACAGCTTTAGCATAAAATGAATTGCCTCCTAGGAATGCCTGTTTTGCTCCACTGATTCTAAAGAGAGGTTTCAAAAGTAGTTCAGGTGTAAAAGGTCTGTGTCATAGACACACCCAGGGTAACACAAAAGTCACCATGTGAACAATAAAGGCTGCCTGGAGAGCTGCAAAGTATAGGCTGACCAGCCTGTAACTGGTATGAGCAACAACTAGTTTTAAGTAACCATGACTGAACCCAAAGCAGAGCAAACAGTGAGAATAGCAGCTGCCTCTGTGTGATTCAGGACTCTTTAAAAGAAACAGAAAGAGATAATAATAATAAGAATGCAACTACTGGGGGGGGGAGAGCAGCCACTGAAGTAGGCTCTAACAAAGACCTGGAAAAATTGTAAGATGACCAGAATGGAGACACTGTGAACGCTTTGGACAAACAAGAGCTGAATCTGCCTGTGAAACATGCCACCCTTGGATTCAGACAGCTCCTAGGATGTCTGACCAGAAGATTGAAGGTCTTGTTAACAGGAACTGCATACTGCTTCTCAGTTTTGCAGTTTTATATGCAGCCAAAGCAACTCATCTGTTAGGGAAAGGAACTCTCAGTGGCTGAATGCTCACCTCTCCCCAACCAAGACCTACTGCTTAGGCAACAATTTGCCCTGCACCTCATGTTTGCAGAGGTCTAAAGTCTTCACAGCCTTATTTTAAAATATTTTCTAATAAATCAAAGACTACAAGATCCGCATTTGCCCCTGACTTCCTTAAACCTCTGTGGAAATGATAAAGGGAAGGGAAAAAATACTGCCTTTCTCTTTCTCATCCTTTTCCTTACAAGATGGGAAGAGCCTAGTTTCCTGCAAACCCAGAACTAATATGGTCCCTTTTCTATATTTTTCCCATTTTCTTTTTCTGAGGATAAGCTATAAAGTTACTGTTTTTTAAATGCATACACTACTATGCTGTGCTTACCTTCCCATTTTTTGACAAAAGGACCTGACAGGATTCGCATAAATCCAGCCAGACAGATCAGTTCAACTGAGAATTCTTCAAGGACTTTGTCAACAGCACTGTCAAATTCAGTGCGACTTTCATACAATTTATGGTCAATAACCTGTGATAATCCAAAAGACAAAGAAATATGGACATGGTGTTAATTTAATCTCAAAGCCCTAAGTGCACAATGAAATGGTACCCTGGAGTAATGAACAAAAACCAAGTAAATCTCCATGTGTGGCTCAAGTTGGGTGCATATCCACAGCAAGAAGAACAGTTCATAAATACATGCAGCTGACAAACAAACATGTAGTCTTTATTCCTATCCATACAGAGCAATCATCAGAATAAACAAGAGGGTTTTTTTATTAGGCTCACAGCTGTAGGCCCCAGCATTTCGACACAATTTAACAACCTACAAATGTAGGTCATTAAGACAACCTAAAGCCTTACAATGATTTCACTCAATTTAAGGCCTCTGATAGTTTTAAGCAGTTGAACTTTGCTGAAAATTGTATCACAAAACCTTGAAAGAAAGGCTAATCACAAACCCATAAAACAGTTCCTACTGCATAAGGTCAATATACTTGAAGTATTTTCCATTCAGGATACATGCCCTAATTTAAGCAGGAGGAAGGCAGTGCTACATAACTTAAAACATCCACAGTCTTTTAAATAAAGTGTTAATCCCTACCAGATTTACCATGGTAGTTTTGAAAAACCAGAACTGGTTAGCTGAAAAGGTGGCAGAGGGCACTAGAAACAGAGCCCAGCTCAGCACTGGGCTGAACTCTCCCAGGAACTACCAGGTAACAACTGGCACGGCATGTACTCCTCAGTGCCTCTGTTTCACCGCTCACTCTCCCTCTTAACCACTGAGACCAACAGCTCTCCCAGACTATATTTTTTTCCTCATTGTATGTTTGTTCTTCCCCTGCATACCATGGACATATTTCACTTGTGATCTTTGTGTACTCCCAAATAAGAGACAGCAGCTTTAACACTCAGATCCTGCTACTATTAAAGTTAATAACAAAGCTTGCCTTGGGACCAAATCTTCCCTGTATCTGCAGTTACCAGTGAAAAGTGACTGTAAAATGCTCCTAAGCGAGAACAGTAGCATTTCACATCTGTAATACAAATGACTGCACAAAGGGCAAAGTAATGCAGCACTGGATCCAGCGACACTAGGGAAAACACAGTTTGCTTTGAATGAATCCTGGAGAGCCGGAAGCAATGTCCATGGAGTCACTGGAAGGTCCCACTGAGTTTGACCTCTCTATTTCATTAAAATGAACTACCATGTCTGTTTAGCATGTAATTTTAAAATTAAATTCAGATAAAATAGCTCATTACTTCAGTAACTTTTTAAACTGTAACCGTGAAAGTTTTGCACTGGTTTAATATAAAGACTGTTCCCGAAACTGTCAGGATTGCTGGCTGGCAGCATCTCTGAGAAGGAGAAAAGGAAGTATTTTGCTTCCCATGTTAGGTAGTTTGCCCAAGGGCACAAGTTCATGACAGACCAAAGAAGAAAAGCTAAGGCTTCCTATCAAACCATCTCTGACCCTAGTAAAACTCATTATCTCACAGTAGCTTCCTGCTATAGTCAGAGCTAATGATGGCTGATTTTAAAAAGATGAGAAATACTTACCCTTGTAGGAATACCAGCTCTTTCAGCTTTCCTTAACCCCTCCACACCAGCTTTGTTAGAAACAACAAGAACTATTTGTGCGAAACTGGTGGGCTTCTTTGTGCTATTTATGAGGGCTTCCAAGTTTGTGCCTATGAGTGAAAAAATAATTTATGAATCTCAAGTCATTCCTGGAGAATAAATACAGTCAACAGCTAGAAGAGGGTTTAACTAAGCAGCAATGTGGGTGAGACCCAATCCAAAAATCACTGATGTTAAAAATAATCCTTTTTTAATTGATCTTACTGGGAGCTGAATTTGACAGCTGGAGGCTACAGGGCTTTTACTAGCAATTAAATTTGTAAACTGTAATTTATGGTATTGGAATGATGGTCTCCTTCTTAGCAAGTGAGAATACTGGAAACCCTAGGAGTGCCTATATGGCAAGAAGAAATTCTGATCTATTTGTGAAATAACGCTGCTGTCCCTATAGTGCAATGCAGTGGTTGCTTGCATCTGGAGACATGCAGAAATTTGTAGATAAAATGAACACAGATGCAATTCATAGCCAGTTTGCAGCAGAGGTTAAAGATCATCCTGTTTGTGATTGAAATTAATCCAAGGGCAAAAACTATTCTGCCTGTTACTGAAAGCCTGTTAGAACCGTATCAGAGCCTCCATGGAGAATTGCAAGGACTTAAAGAGATTTTATATCTGAGCTGAAGTTCCTTTTTCAATTGTCTGTTTTACACCGTGGTAAAGAATATAACTCTCACCTGTTCCAGAGATAAGGACAGCAACCTTCACTTTGTTTGTTTGGATTTTGCCTTGGATATGGCTGTGCACAGACAGGGACCTATTTGCTTGCAAGGCTCGAAGCAGATTATGGACTTTAACATGGGCAGAGCCTGAACACGTACAAGAAAAAAAAACACAACAAAACAACACATAAATAAAGGGAGAAACAGAGAGAGGAGAAAAGTACCCATGAAAAGAGATTAACGGCACTGCTTTACTTCTTATTATTTATTTATAGTTCTGGTGACATCTGACATTGCTAAGCACATGTTCTATGGACTAAGACTGAAGTTGTGAGGACTGTAATTTTAATACCCTGTGCAAAAAAGCCATGGAGGTGTCAATTAAGAGATTTTCAGCTAACCTCCATGGAGACTCACCAGCTAAGAAATTTAGCTCTGCATTTTTTTTTAAGGAAAATAAAAATTTAATAACCTTTTTGTAGGGAGACAACTTTCCCGATCAGCCAGGCTGCCTCGTGTCTCTGTATGTCCTTGAGGACCTGCTGAGCCAGCTCCTTCTGAACTACCAAGACAGCACCGATCCCACAATTAAATGTCCGAGTCATTTCCTCCTCAGAGAGGTTCCCTTCTTTATGGAGCCAGCAAAAGATTTCAGGAATCTTCCAGGTAAGAGCATCTGAAGAGAATTGAAAATACAAATGAGGAGTGGAAGTCACTACCAGTGGACAAATACTGTAATTATTAGAGTATTAAGAAGCAAGATCTGGATAGAAAGCATGGACAAAGTCCCACAGCAGCATTAGCTTGACTGAAACCAGCTTCCATGCATGGAAACAGGATGTTTTTTCCTTCCTTACTGAAAAAGACTTAGGAACAGAAAGAAGTATCACTCTGGGAGGAAATTAATCATATTGCTCCACTGCAATCCATTAATCAGTAGTTCAAAATGGGTTCTGAGGCAGCCTTTGGAAAATCTGCTTCTTGAAGGTGACAACTCTGCTTCTAGAGAAACTATCATACTGGAACGATAGCCTTAAAAACTGTCACAAAAGTCTCACACTGCCCCCAGTTCCAACAAGGTAAGGATGATTTACAGCAGCACGAGAAATGCTTCTGGACATGCCACTGTAAAGGAACTCCAAAGACAGTAAGTTTCTTTCTTGTCATGTTATCTTTAAAATGGTATTATCCCCATTTATATATACTAGTGTCCACTGTTGACAAGTGGAAGAGTGATTTACATGCAGTTCTGGAGTGCAAACTCCAGATTATATATACTCCAGAAATATTAGTTCCCTTATTTTATTCTACAACCCCATGAACACTGCATAACCTATAGTAAGTCATTCACCTTTCCATACTACACTTCCTCCATGAGTGAAACACTCTTTCTAGCATACCTGATGAGATTGTGGTGAGGATTAATTAAGGTATGTTGAATAGCATGAGGTGTACTTGAGCTAGTAACCATATTTGAATACTAATTGAAGACTTCATGAGTATCATTTAATTAGCAATAATTTTGTAGGTTATTGCAAATGGTGACACCTCACTTTGGATTGCTTTTAAAGTTGTTTTATTTTTGCAAGTATGGATAGAGTTTCCTAAAAAATGCAATACAAAACACCAGCAGGGGAAGTGAATTCAATGGGTGGCAGTCTTAAGACTACAAAGTGTTTTGGCACAAGGAAAAATTCAGCAACAATGAAGAAAAAACCAAACATTTCTAGACAGGCAAGTCTAGCTCTTACAGTGCAAGTCAGTTGACATGGCCCCACGTACACAGGTTTCCACATCAATCCATATTAACATGAGGATGCTTCCATAGCTTTTCTTTTTATCTCACCTAAAATGACACCAAAGGACTCTGGGAGAACTCTGGGGATGTTTTCCAGCAAGCCCCCTCCAGTGATGTGGGCATAGGCTTTCACATGGCCTGAGCGAAGGACAGGCAACAGAGTCTTACTGTAGATTTTAGTTGGGGTTAACAAGAGATCTCCTGTAGACGAAAAGAGGATGAAAGAAGACCAGTTACAGCACAGAAAGAAATGTTAATCAATATAAAATTGAGGAAATCTCAAAATATTAATTTGCTGGATACTAGTGAGCATTGTACTACAGAGAAAACCACAATGTTCTACATTTTTTTGGCATATAATTAGTTATTTATCCCCCTCCCTTAATTTCTTTCCTGCTTAAGTGATTCACAAGAAAAAAGAAGATGAGAATGGAATAATTTTTTTAGCACCTTAGAAAAGTTACAAAAGCAAAGGTACAGACAAAACAATTGTGTGACATTTGCCTGTTCAGAAGTTCAAGTTATAATGCAAAAAACTGCATTATAAGTGGTACCTAATGTCTGATCACCGGAGACACCAACTGGAGAAGAGAAATCGAACGATGACTTTTCCACAATCTTCCTTACAAGGCTGTACCCATTGCTGTGAACCCCAGAAGAAGCTACTCCAATAACCACATCTCCATCAGCAATTCTCTCCAGCTGGGGCAGCATCTGCCCTCGCTCCACTGCACCAACAGCAAAGCCAGCCAGGTCATACTCTCCAGGTGGATACATGCCTGGCATTTCAGCAGTTTCTCCTCCTATGGGAACCAAAAACAGAGAAAGTGGGTGTTGGAAAACCAATGGCACCAGTAGGCATGCAATTTTTCAAAGTTTTAAACTCATAAGGCATTAACAGACTAGGTTTTTTAATTAGATAAACAAACATTAAAAATAATGAAAAACATGCTTGTCACAGGCCCTTCAATTGAACAAGCAATAGCAAATTGGGAAAGAACATTTCCTCCCTCACTCTGACAACCAGTACAAAATTGCTGTGCATTCCCATTTTAAAATCAAAGCATATATTTAGTGCTTCCTATTTCCAAATTTCTGCCAGGTTTAATATTCTCCATGAAAAACCTCCAAGACACAAGAGATACAAGAAACCCATACAAGGACATCAAAGGAACAACATAGCTATTAGTTTCACTTGCCTTCATAAAGATTTTGTATATAGTGCTATCCCTCCTGCCACTCCTGCCCACAACCTGGCCCTCATTATCACGCCTACTCTGAATATCTAAGGTTTATAGACTGTTTTGGGAAAGCACCTCTAAAAGAGGACCTCTCCTCCCCATCTGTGCAGATGAACTGTTGTCTAGGCTATTATCTTATATCCTGATTATTAGAACATCCTCTTGCTTTGTCCTGAAAACCAGGTCTTATTCTGGCCGACCTCATTCAGAGTGCAGTCTGAAAAGGTGATTTTCCCAGCTTGCACAGAAATGCACAGCACAGCTCAGACAGCATTCTCTCTCTCTCCACATACCAACACTGGCTCCCCTTCTGCCCTTTGGTGATAAGCTGATGGTCTTCACTGTTGAAGACCTGTGTCCTGCCTGTCAAGGCTCATTCAGTCTAGAGAGGGGAACTTGCTCTGTTTGGTACATGAAATGAGCATTTACTGCTCGTTCCAAAGTTTTCCAAACAGGCATCTTCACACTATCCCCTCGTGCTGGGAAGAAACTCTCCCCAGCTATCCTCACAGCCATCTCATTATTCTCCCTCAAACCCCTCTGCTGGTCACGATGTCTACAAGAAAACAACTTGACAATGATTAAGTTGCCATTATATCATGACCTCTGCCCAACATGCTGACCAGTACCATCTTATTTTTCTTTTGCACTCACCAGGTTTCATTCAATACAGAATTCTTCTGTTTTCAGGAAGTGTCCCTGAAGGGGCTCCAAATTTACCTAAGCAATGGTGGCAGCTGCTCTTGTTCTCAGTACTTAACACTACTCAATACTTGATTATCTGCAAGCTTTTCCAGGTTTCTACATTACAGTGCTACAACCAACTTTAAAATCAAAGATAATTTGCTTAGATACATCTGTTTAAATCTGTATTTAGTAATGTTTGTGCAAAACCAAGCATGTAGATTAGATAAGCCCTTCAGTACCTCACTATCAAGTGGTGTGATGAGCTTAAGGTGGTTGAGCTGAATATTCAGCTACTGCAGAAATGCAAGGTAGGAATTTAGGAACATGCTTCAAACAAGGCTTTTATGAGATGATACTATACAAAGACAGATCTACACGCTATGTGCCTGCACAGTGAAATGAATGAAGTTGGAGCCCAAACTGAAATTTATTTAAATGATCCAGGCTATGGAAAAGCATTTCCTCCTTAGGTTCAGAGTTACTGCATCATCTCTGTCCCTTCTTTTCTGAGAGTGCTAGAAATCTGGAGAACAAATCATGGTTCTTTTATTTATGAGTCCAGACTTATTTTTATGTTAACACAAAAAGATATTTGCTAACCCATTTACAATTTTGAGAAATTATATTCTGGTAATTACTTTACAACATCCAAAGCCCTTTGTAGTTTTAAAGTCTTCCAATCGGAAATAAAATCTTGAAATTTCAGTAAGTAGTTTCATAGCAAGATTTCACATAACACGTACTTATGCTGAAGTATGAATGGTTTGATTATATTTGATGAACTAAAAGAACACCTTAAGACAAATATAAAGCTAACAGTTCATGCAGAAAAAATTAAACCAGAACATAAACAGCCTCTTGTTCAAAGCTTGTAAACTACCTCAAAATGACACACACTCACTTAGAAAAGACTTTTGTTATTAACTTTCTTAAAGAATTGGAAAAATGACAGAATTACTGTATTACCAATTATAAGGTAAGAGACTTGAAATGTCATTTTTAGTCTCAAATTAAAGGTCTTTTTTGAAAAATCATGGTAATTCTCCATGCCTGTTTTTATAAAAAAAAGAAGGAAAACCAAAAACTATGTAAGGAAACTGAACTTTCTGGGTTTCATTACTTTAAAATTTAACCCTGTGTTGTACTCTTTTTATAAACTAAAGACTTATACAAAAAAACGCATTTTTCACTGACCTAGAAATATTTTTATTGAGTTGAACAGTGTTAAAGCTGTATTTTTTAAGATTCAAGAAGTGAAATATTGTATCATTTTCATGGATAACTAGATTACTGTACACCAGAATACATACATAATTTGTTAGTAAAGTGTATTATGTACTTGTATGATAGGGCTGAAAAGGACAATGTTTAAATTTGAGTCTTAATGTCTTGGAATATGCTCATCTCGGTGAAATAAATCTTCAGCTAGTCTTCAGTAGACAAATAATTTTTCTATTAGTTTTGTAACTAACGAAACCTGGTTTCTTTTATGTTTCTGTCCTGTGGTTAACTCTGTGTCTTAAGTAGTGAGCTCCAGCCGACGCTTTTGTTGCATTCATAAGGACATTCTCAGGCTTTCTAGTTTTTTTGTAGCTTGTGGGAACACAATAGCTGTGAGATCCCTACCTTTCCTGTCAAGTTTGGTTAAAATCAGCCAAGAGGTTCGAAGGATATTATGTACACACACAGGGACATGTGCATGCACAGTAACACATACAAATCTTGTTTCTAGGGGAAAATTTAAGGATTTCCTTTAGGATAAAGGATAAACAAACCTATTTGGCACATTTCAAAATTTACTTGAAAAATACAAAGAATTACAATACATGACTTGTTAGTTTTCTAGGTAGCTGTTATATTTACAAAGTTAAATTAAAAGATACGAATAAGAAATTTTATATGCAACTTCCTGAGCTAATGGCAACATTTGTAGAGTACTGTCTTCTTCCAGTGGGTAGATATTATGTTCTCTGAAAGCAAAGATGTGTGACGCTTTGGGTTTTTTTCACTTCTTTTAAGATTCATCAATAGAGTAGGAAAACCAACACATTAAAACCAATTATAGATATTGCATGAGATTTTTCATATCCTTCAAAGAAGAGCGTTCATACCCAAAAGAGCACATCCTGCTTTTTTGCAAGCTTCAGCTATTCCTGCAATGACACCCTCAGCCACTTCAACATCAAGTTTGCCACAGGCAAAATAGTCAAGGAAGAAGAGGGGCTCCGCTCCTTGAGCCAAGATGTCATTGACACACATGGCAACCAGGTCCTGACCTATGGTGTCATGTTTCTTACACGCTTGTGCAATCTGCAAAACACAGCCAGAGAACCCGTTGGTTAGCTTTGAGAAACTGAAACACAAGCGGAGAGTCTGCAATGGAAGAGGATCGAAATCACGCAGTTCCTCTAGATGCTTTTTGAGGAGCAGCTTCATTTACTACCATCTCTGTGAGCCTCTCCTAACATTTTATTTTAGGAATTGTTACTTTCTTAATTGGCAAGTACAAAAGGCACTTTATGGAAGAGGACTGAACTGGAAAGGGTTTCATTGCAGCTTGCGTAAACACAATAGGAACCGTATAATTAAATGTTTTTCCTCATGAGTAATCTTTTTGAGGGTGGAGATTCTACCTTAATGAAATGGAGTCCCTGATTATGTACTTAATATTAAAAATGAGTTATTTTAAGCATCATTTCAAGTATGGCTATTTACATGCCAGAAGCTAAATGTGTATTTAATTCTTTTGCCTGAAGGAGGGCAATTTCATTTTTCCTTCCCTTTTTAGGAAGACAAATAGTTATTTTTAAAAGACAACTGATATTTTCTGTTAAAAAATTTTCCTTTCTGTGCTATTTTCCTTCCTTTACATGGATCTTCACATTACCTTGAGTTTTGTGCCAACACCATCAGTTCCAGATACCAAGACAGGATCTTCATAACCAGCTGCTTTCAAATCAAAGAGGCCAGCAAATCCTCCAAGTTCTGCATTGCAGCCTGTGAGCCAGAAAACAGGAGAAAATAGTAAGTTTTTACTTTCAGGTGTTTCTCCAGGATCTCCAACACAAATTCTCTACAATGTTTGTCAACATGAGTTTGCTTTGTCACCAGGAAACTTTTCTCTGATGTTTAGAGCCTCTTAACAGAGGAATGGGAGCTCCTAATCGTCTTGCATTTGCTTTCTTTTTCTTCTTAATTACCTGAGGCTAAAAATCCAAAACTTTGTGACTGAACATTCAATAATTACTGTGACTGATATATTTCACCCTTGCACTTAGTATTTTTCTGAAAAACAGAAAAGGAATTATGGTAACAGATTGAGGCCCACTGCTTCCTGGGAAAGGATGATAACTAGGCATTTTCCAAATGAAATTTCTTATCTCTTGTTAATACTGCTACTTATAGTATATTAAGACTCCTTGTTCCTAAGACTGGTTGTGATAGGTAAGTATGGTAACCTTAAAACTAAATTTGGTTAAATCCTAAGAGTGAAACAAACACAAGTAGAAAATACTACGAATGCTAAGAAATTACTAGTTGTACTAGTGTGTGTGTATGTATCTACATTTTTATCTCTATGTATATCTGACATTATTTGAAGGTTCTCAGTTAATTTGAAGTAAAAGGGTTATTTCATAAATGAATGATACCTTAAATCTATCAAAAGAATTACAAGGACTTGCTAAAGCAAGATGTGCCTGAGATCACAACAAAAGAAGGGTGAAGTGATTCTGTTTTAACCAAGCAAAAGATATGTCTTCCCTATCTATCTCAAGCAATAGATAGTATCTCTGAGGAATTCTGCATCTTATAGACTTTTCTAAACATTCATCTAAAAAATTGTATAATTCACTGTGCCAGAAATAATAATCCATGCAATCAAAAATAGCAGTAAATGGTAGGATTTTTGCTTGCATTTATCCTTTTAGAGTGCTGAACTGTATTCTCTAATGTTCACGACATTCAGGAGATACAGTTTAGAGTAATTTTGGGAAGAAAATCTGTAAATCTAAGGAAGTATGTTTTGAAGAAATCACAGGCATTTGCTTACTGCAGATATTTATTGTGTAATCTAGAAACACGCAGAACACATAAATTTGAGCTTTTGTATCAAGATCAAATGATAAGCCTCATTGCCATGAACTGACTGAAACAGGAATAGAAGGTACACATCTTACCTGACCTTGATGTGGCTGCAGCCAGGGGTTTAATTTTCTGAACCAAAGTATTCCCTGCTGCAATGTCTACCCCGCTATTTTTGTAAGTCAGGCCTCTGAAAGAATGTTAATAAAAGTTACGGCAATTGATTACTAAATGCACAAAGATATATTTTAAAATAATAGTTACTTCTTTACATCATTGCATCACTAAGGGGATTAACCATTCAGAATCCTATTCTGCTGTCAAGTACTACTATTTTCCCCACTTGTACAGTAACTTTGCTCATATAAAATGATTTCTAAATATTGCAATACTCATTTCAGGCAGGTTCAATGGCTCAGAGGTTAATCTTTTTGCTGTTTGGAACCTCACCTCACACATATACCTGAAGATAGGGAGTATTATCCCAAAGAAACAAAACTTCATGGATTTGCGCCACAGAGAGTCTGCCATAAGCAGTATTCAAATAGTTCCAGATATCTTGAATACAGCATCAGAGCATCAGTATCATACGCTATCCAGTCAAATACCAAGATAAAAAACAACCAAACAAAAAAACCCAACAAGGTAAAATAGGTAGAATAATGGATCTGATTTTGCAAGGTTTGAATCCCTGGTCCAGATACTGAGGTGTCAGTAGTATAGTTCCTATGCTCAAAACAAAACGTATACAGAAATGCACTGCTAAGTCAACACCTCAGCACCATGCAGGATCAAGCTCAAGTTACCTTTTCAAAATGTAAGTATCACATAAATCAGTAGTCCTCTATGACACTTCGAGAGTTTTACAACTGTAGCTTAAAGGTTGTCTCTCCTTATCACCTGGAATGATACCACCACAAAACCAGCCACACCTCTTTTTTACTTAGATGGACTTTCTATTAAAGTATATATTTTAAAGTTTATTTAAAAATATCTAAGTTCCTAAGGTCCATTTTAGCAATCTAGAAAGAAATGTCCATAAACTCCGGGTGTTTTTTTATATACAGCCACACCATAAAGAAAACACACTTAGTACAAACTGGTATATGTAACTTGTCTGTCCCTACGACTCACTGGGGACATTAAGTACCATCCCATATCTACAAAAGGACGTTTTCATTTTGGAGACAGTGAGTTAATGACTTTTAATTACTAGTTGCACCAAATGTATCTCAGTCCAGTTAAGCAATTTTATTTCTACACTGTCAGTGGCATGAACCAGGCTACCTGGTGCATCCCTATTTTAGGTTCCTACCTATTTTAGCTCTCTTATTGATGTAATTCAGTATTAAGTTTAAATTCTAAGCGTGAAACATGCTGTGGATTAACAAGGACAAATACAACAAAGCAACTGGCCAAAGACCAGTGCTACCAAGAAAATACAAAGGTATCTGCACTCACATTATATCACTGCTCAAAAATTTGCAAGAGGAAAATAACTATAAGAAGCAGCTGTTCAGCCTGTGAATAAGACTCAAGGAAATACTAGCCTGCAATAACAAGAGACCAAAGTCAGGCCCTTTTAGTCTGAACATGTTAAATATTCAACATATTTTCACCTTATTTTTAAAAGCATGGTATCTGCTTTGATTCTTTAAATGAATCCTTAGTTCTTTAAATTTTCTAAAATATTGTTTATTAAATAATTATCATGGATATTTTCACAAGGTGAAATGCATAGGGCTTAATCCTGCAAAGCTGCCAAGAGGAGGTGCATCCCCAACTTTACAGAGCCAACCATCACTGTTCCTTAACTGTGTGCAACACATAGTCCAAAGTGAAACATGCCTCACTACCTGTTCTTCCAATCTTAGGATGTCTGAGCAAAAGCTGGTGCAGACTCAAGGACAGTGACACAGGCGCTGACTGTAAACAGTTCCCAGGAGTCTCCTTCATAAGCTAGGGATCCTCCCAGCATACAGGCACTCCAGTCAAGAAACTTGCTGGCTATGGCCTATGAACTCAGTGTTTTAGAGAACTGCTCATTGAAGTACCTTCTTCTCTTGCCTCACACACTGACCTGATTTTTTTCTACTACAGTACAAATACCAATTACATGTTTTCACATAAATTTCTCAAAAGATGCATAGTACTTGAGAAAGAAGACTAAATATGAACGCCCTTGTTCATTTAGTAAGTTTATTGATCATAGTTTTACAATATACTAATCAGTATACACTGTCAGCAAAAATGGAACTCTTATTAATATTCTTCATAGACTACAAAATAACCTATTACCAAAAGTTATGTTTTGAGCTAATTGGAGCATAGGCAGGCAGATATGCTTCATATTAGGTAAAAATGAGTCTAAAAACCTGCAAGAAGCTCTCAATAACATTAGAGGGACAGTAGGACACAGTGCTTTAAAAAAAAAAACCCACACCCATATCACCTCAAGACTGTTAAACTGAATACCATGAAAATAAAAGGAATAATAATAAAAAGGAGCGATAAATCCTACCCACGTTGTTAGCCAGCTATTCCATTAAAATGCATATCCCAACAGGGTAGGTGTTTCAAGATAATTTTAACCATTTCTAAAAACTTTAAAATGAATCAATAAAATAGCTCAAACTTTGTATATACATCTCATTATATCACTATTAGGCTTACGGACAATACAAATCTAAAGCAAAAGCTATGTTTTAAAGCCCAAGAACCAGAAGTTCACCTTCACTAAACAGATATAGCAGACAGTAACACACAAGTTATTCCTATATGCTTGTCACTGTAGTTTAACTCAGACTCGGGAGAATAAGAATATGGATGAGAGAGCCATCAAAAAGCCTGTTCCTTCCTTGGCTGGTCTTGCTTAGATTGCTTACAATGATGGTAGTTAAAACTTGTCTAGAGTTACACCTAATATCAACGTCAGTTTATTAATGTAAACTAGTGATGTATTTAAGTCCCTTTTACAGCAGTTATTTCCATTTCAAGTATTTAAAATATCTACCTGGATTGTCTCAGGAAAGCTATAGCCCGATAACCAATGTCCTTTCTATAAATGGCACCCTTGAAGTGTATGGCTGCTACTCCCTTGTTGGCTTCTTGCAGTGCTGTCATTAGATCCTCTTTAATAGCAGTTACTGTAAGGACTCTTCCTCCACTAGTCACCACTTTGCCATCCTTCAGGGCTGTGCCTGCATGGAAAACCTCCAATCCTAGTTGCTTAGCCTTAGGAAGTCCTGTGATTGTTGTTTAAGAAAATAAATGCAGAAAAAGCAATTGATTAGAACATTCCCTATTAAATTACAAATGAATAGATATTGAGCACTTATTGACTGTGTCTAGAAACCACAATCGAGCTCAGTGTGATCATGCTGGGAAATAGGAATACATTTGTAAAAACTACATTTTGAGGAGAGACAAGTCTGCTACTTGTATGCTCAGAGACACAGAAAGAGGTATTTAGCTGAAACATTTGCATACAACATCCAATTCCAGCTGGATTTTTATACTTCACTGACATAGAGACCACAAAACATACCAGCATCAACATCACGTAAGAATCAGTGATCAGCTCAGAACTACTTTACTGTAACACATATTAAAGAAAAGCTACAGAACTTAATATAGCCTGGAGAACTGAAAATGCAATGGGTGCATTACCAATAAACTTTGATGTGTGAAAATTCGGTCGTCTATTGCTGACCCATAACCATAAGATCTACAGTTTCTACGAATCCGAGTTACACTGATTCACCTTCATCTGGCAAAAGAGAGAACGGAGAGAGGCCAGGAGAGGAAGCAGACTTCTGCAGTTTCTCCTGCTATATTTACCTGTTATTTCCAAACCCTTGGGATATGTTCCTGGATACCCTTCGCTAGCCATGACCACTGTCACAGCTGCACTGTCTTCAAACCAAACTGGCATGGAACTAGACAACTTTTTATTGATAACCGCTTGCATAACTTCATACAAATCACTTTTCAACAGTGGAAGAATTACCTGCAAAAATACACATTAGCAAATTAAAGAAAACAATGTACATAGTTACATTTTCTTCACTGAGCTTTTAAAAATACTAATGCAACTGTAAAAATAACATTAAATAAGTATGTTCATACACTGTATTTTCACACATATATACATACTGTGCCTAATCTATGTACCTTTAAAAATACTCTTCCTTGAAGATAATTTCTATGGGTAAAACAACTGCTACATGTGGAGGGGAAAAGGTAGAGGCCAAAGAACCCTATTTGTTCTGAAGAATAAAAATGAAGGGTTTTGTTCCAGTTGTCAACAGGGAGTCAGGAAAAGAAGCGTTCACTTCTTTAATAACATAAAGAAAAATCCAAATCTATTCCAGAAAAGACAGGAAAGTGCTGAGTTTCACTCAAGCTTACCCTTGTAAATCCCATATTTGAGTATAACCTGCTGAAATCTTCTCTGGAATGGAACAATTTCATAACAGACCTTCTGTCTTGAATAACCAAACCAAACATTTTAAATCTCAGTACAATTAGCTAATTATTCATCTGAATGTTAGTTAATGTTAGTTAAGGATAATGGTAGATGGTAACTGACTTTTCTTCTCCCATAATGCCAAACTGTATCTACCTACAAAATAACTCACCTGACATTCTGGGTCACCAAATCTGCAGTTAAACTCAAGAACTTTAGGTCCATCTTTGGTAAGCATTAATCCAGCATAAAGCACACCTACAATAAAAAATTATGTAAAAGGCTATCTAAGCAACTGCATAGGTCATTTGTTTTGCATCTATTCATAATAGTGTTAAAAAGGATGCCACCTGTGCTCATTTAAAGGTAGGATGTTAACACTTGAGGAATAGTTGTGGTTACAATTTGCAGCTTATTTTCAAATATTTTCTTTTCTGTTCTTCCTTACTTGATGATTATTCACCATGAGTGAAATGACATCCATTGATTTCAGTGGACTCTAAATCAAGCCACTATACCAAACCCAGTTTCCAAATAAATCAAAGTTATCTTCCTTAACTTACAGTGTGAAGTAGGCCTACAAAGAGGACAAAGTAAAAAAAAAAAGTCTTTCTCCTTATGATTAAAACCCCCAAACTTTTGTACATACCAAAATAGGGGACACCTTCTTTCCTCATGCCATCAACAGTTTTCTGAAGAATAGTATCTCTTATTTTCTCCAGTAAATCTTTAGAAATCTAATAAAACAGGATTAGAAAACAGTGTTTGTAAAAAGGGAGTGCATGATTTTTCCCACTGTGATGGCTAGTGTTTTTAAGAGCCAAGCAGAACACTTGAATGGTCTCTTGCTCACTCTAAAATGTTTCATGCAAAGGAAAGCTAATATTTTTTTCTCTCTCCACAGACAACATACCACAGCATTAAGACAACTATTTGCCTTTCTTCAGACACTCTTCCATTCTTAGATCTACATGTGCAAGCAATCCCACTGGCTTCACTGGAACAAACCATTTGCACTGACATACTGAAATTTAGATAAGGCCTCCCAAAGACAAATCACAGTTGGAAAGTATAGTGATGGATGATCAAATTTTATTCAATAAACAAAATTAATAGCAGTATAGAGGAACAAACCCCTTATTTTTTTGAAATAAAAAAAGAAAAATCACTGGCTATGACATAGGTAAAGAGAAAGCAAAGTAAGTCCTTTTGCAAACAGAAGTTCCTTGCCAAACAGAAACCAAACTACCTTAAGCTACAGCAAAAATTCCTCAGTAGCTTAGTTCAGCACAAGATAAAAATGTGGTTTTAAGCACTTGGTTCTAATGATCAGTATTTCATAACACTTAAAAAAACAAATCATAATACAAGGTTGCAGAAATAACAACACTTCCACCTTCATAATTAAAAGCAATTCAGTAGAAATATCCTCCTCTTTAGAGAAAAAAATTTATCAAGTTATGGACTTTACTTGACTATGTTTGTTCTAGGCAACTCCTTCCATCCAGAAGAGTCCACTCTCTCCTGTTCATCATGGTGGAACTAAAAATTCACACATGCTTTCAATACTAGAGCTGTAGTACAGCTGTAGTGAAACGTCTCCTTATCAATACATTTTTACCTGAGGTGCTGGGGAATAAGCTCCCATCCCTCCAGTGTTAGGCCCTTCATCTCCATCCATTAATCGCTTGTGGTCCTGGGCTGGAGGCATGGGAGCAATTGTGACACCATCAGTGAAACATAAGCACTAGAGGAGAATAAAACAAGGAGAATAATTAAAATTCCAGTGTGTGATTAAAATTAAAGTGCAAAAAGTGCAAATATATTTGATGTTCAGTGTTGCAAAAGGATATTTAAGAGTATAAATTCTGTCTCCGTGATAAAACAAACTACAGTATTCTAAACATTTCCCTTTTCCCTCAGGAAGCAATATCTCATTTTGTATGACCTTCCTACAGAAATTACCTTTAATACAACATATGAAAAATTATACCATCAGTAGCTGTACTGAAAAGAAATACTCAAAAGGTTAGAAAAAAATTTAAATACTCCATGACGGAAGCTACTTCTTCCCTCCCCCTTCCTCCCCCTTGACCTGGAAGGAAGGCATTACATTCCTTTCAAGATTTCCTTTTCCTTGTTGATAAAACTATTTACTTTGGAATTATTTATAAATTACTTATACAGCAGATGTTTTTATCCTCAACATCTTCATAATAACAAGCCTGCTGGCATCCCCTGCAACTGGATGACAATGTTCACTGTCTGGACTACTGCTAGCAGTACTCAAAAACATTTTATAATGCTAATTAAAAAACAAGCAAGGATTCCCCTACAAAACCCAAAAATGCCAAAATATTAATATGTTAAAAACTATGGTCATTTGTGGAAGGTGAATTATTTTGTCAGGCAAGGTAAGCAGTATGTTTTCTTCATTGTTGTCGGTCATCATAGAAAAAAACCTGTAAACTGCATGTTTATATTATTGTGTTATATTACAGTAAGTCTGCTAGTATTCTAAGGATTAATTAAGAGCATTACATATTTTCCACCAGAGAATGAAGATCTGGATAACCCCTTAGTTCCTAAAAAGGTCAAGCTAACCAGGAAGGAATAAGGATGACCAATATCTGCACATATAATTTCTAAATATCGGGCAGGAAACCAGACTATGCAAAGATTGGCAACAGTTGGAGATGATCGCTTACTTTATAAATACCACCACCTCCAAGATGAATGTTCACAATATCCAGCATAAGTCAATTTCAGCTCCAGGACTCGGGAACCTGAGCTGGTACTTGGCTGTTCTACTTTGTGTGATGCAGGTGTCAAGTTGCTCTGCCATTTCAAAACCTAGGCTTTCATTCTCCTTTTCTCCTTCACACTCTGCTAATAAAATCAGATATACCTTTTTAAATGAAGGAGCTGAATCAACTTAAAATGAAGGAGATGTTCTCTCTACATCTCCAGAGTAAATCAACACTGTCAAAACATTCAACATCCTTTCGTTCCAGGTCCTTTGCCCCCAGGTGCACTTTCACATTGCAGTATCTCTGGCAATGAAACTGGTTAAAGAGGATCCTGCCTGCACCTGTCTTGAGTTGATTGTTCCCTTGCTCCAAAGGAGTTTACTGCTCCCTCATGATGCAGTTCAACATATTCCCTTCATCAGCAAAGCTGATCAAAGTAAGTCTCCATCCTCCCTTACTCCCAAGCACCCCTTGCCTTGCTGTGCACTTCACCATCCCGTTACTTGTACTGATTCAAATGGCACTAGGCTCTAAACCAGAACACAGAAAACATGCAAGGTGGTGGCGTTGGTTTCTTTGAAAAAAGGTCTTTAGGTTGTAGCTTCATGAACAGGTAACTAGTATAACTGAATCAAAGGCAAACAGCAGTGAAGAGGTAGCAATGTGGAGGGGAAGGGACATCTTATACTGTCTTTGCTGTCAGAGAAATCACAACACAGAACTGCGTGCTCAGTGACACTCAAAATTTTTAAGGTTTGATTTTTTTTCCCCATGTGGCAACAGCTGATTACTGTTTGAGTTATTTTTATTTAATTTGAATTATTTTAACAGACTGCAGGAAGTTTGGTTCTTAACACAGCTGTCTTTAATTAATACAATTTTATTTATAAACAGATAACTATTCTTAATTTAAGTAATAAATCCTACACATCCCTGCTCTAGGTACTTCCATAGTGTTTCCTAAATAGTTTAGAACAGGTATAGTCGAAGTGTTACACTGAGATGCACACTTACAGAAACTTCTTCTCCTTCAAGAAGTTCTTCAACAACAACAGTTTCCCCAGCTGTGCCAAAAGTCTTATCCTACAGTAAAAACAAAACCTCTTTATTTCTGTTTCAGTTATTTTAAACTATTCAAAATGCAACAAGAAAAAGTATTTTTAACACAGGAAGAAAAATGCAGCACAGTTTTGAGACTATTAATCCATTCTCCACCCTGGGTATGTCAGCAATAGTAAAATCTTTGCTCCTCTTTTCTGTTTATTCTTAAATAAATCCAGATTTTATGCTTAAATATTTTTAAATTGCAAATTATATTTATGACTTACTGAGCAATTCCTCATGCTCTATCTTCTGAAGTTTGCACCCATGATACTGAGACTAATAACAATGACTGTCAAGTCTATAATCTGAACTTTTACTTTACAAGAAAGTGCAATTCTATAGACTACATTGGAAGCAGGCAATATTGTCATATTCCAATGGAATGTTTGAACACTGACACTGACTGCATATTTAGGCAATTAAGAACAACCAACCCACACTGACAAGATAATTTTGCGTGTCTACTGGACTCTCTAACATACGTTTTTTTTGTTCCAAGACATTGGGCCACATGTTAAGACATATATTTGTCCAATAACCATACACAAGTGTGTCAGATAACATCTCCTGTGATCAACATAGCTCCACTGAATTGTAGATGCTGTGCTGCTGACACCAGCTGAAGACCTGACCTTTCTGCGTCATATTTTCCAGCTCTATGTTCCTAACTGTTCAGATGAAATTGCTTCATTTTGCTTCTCTTCAGATTTTGATGGTCCTAATATATTTTTTGAATATCCTACCTAAATGTATACTTAACTTGAAATAATTCCACTGCAATTTTACTACACATTTAAGTGCTGTGTGACTGGAGTCCTAAAGCTGATGTTGCTTGTCAAGATCCAGCTCAATCACAGTGTTAATATTACAGCACTGTAGTACCTGTTTGATTGCAGCAGCCTCAAATGGTAAAAAAAACCCCAAACCCAAAAACCAAAACCAAACAAGAAATCCATATGGAAATAAATGTGGGTTTTCATTAAGAATGATTTTATTTCAGCCTACAGAAGCTATGCCTAAAAAGAGTACCCTGCCTTAAGTGATAAATATGACAGAGCTTCATAGCTGTCCAAATAATGGTAAAAGAATCGATGTTTTTTAGCCAAGTTCCTATTACATAGAAATAAAGAATATCTTTGAGACTCTGAGACAGTTAACAACTTATTTTGTGTAAGAACTCCTCCAGTTAGTGCATGACATTTCTACTCACCTGCATGATTTCAGTAACAGCTTTGCAGGCTTCTTCCTTGTTTGAAGCCACAATTACTCCTTTGCCAGCTGCCAGGCCACTAGCTTTTACAACTAAAGCAGGGAAGTTTGCACTTCAAAGACAGAGAAGAGAGATTCAACAGTAAACACTCTGTAGGCATTTTGAACATTTCAATAGTTGAAAGATCAAAATACTTATCAGTTTTCATAGCAACCATTTTACCTTATTGAATAACACACAAATAAAAACCAGGCTTCTCTTGTTAGTCTATGCTTGTGAAGCATTTCTGCTTCCTGTTTTTTCCCCACCAATGAATTTCATTACTGTTCTGAAAGGTTGCTTTCCTTTTAATAATTTATTGTTGTATCATTTTTGGGTCACCTGGATTGTATTCTCATGAGTAGACAGATCCATCATTTGCCGAGTAAGTCTCCAATGCAGAATTTATATTCATGGAGAGAAGGTACAAAGGCGGCAGAACATATGACTATCAGACTGCAAGCTGTGTTTCCACAGGAGGCAATTTGAAAAAAAAAAAAAAAAAAGCTTGTCCTATATCCTCCTGTAAACTGAACACTGGAATTTATTTTCATTTTAGAACAATAAATAAGAACCATTTAATTATCAGACTTATTGCAGTGTGATAGTGTCATGTCAGATTATCCTTTAAAACCTTTACAGATGTTCTATCACAGCCAAAAGTATTGATACAGAAGTAACCATTTGATTGTTTTGGACACTTAGCACACTGCACATTGCTGTAAAAAAAATTTCTAAAAGGATAAGAATTTTACCTGTTAATAAAACTACATGCTGCTTTAGGATCACTAAAAGATTTCCATCTCGCAGTTGGGATCTCATGACGATCCAAAAAGGCTTTGGTAAAGCTCTTACTGGACTCCAGCTGAGCTGCCTTTGCTGTTGGACCAAAACACCTTACTCCAGCTGCTGTCAAGTCATCAACAATTCCTAAAAATGACAACATTAAAAAATTTTTATAAATCACCCGATGATTTATAGGAGTCAGGTAGTCCACGTCTACAGATGCACTGATTTGTTGGAACAAGTATGTCAGGAATGGTAAGCCATACAAATCTACCAAGTGCCTGTTCTACCAGATGGGCCTTAGATGCATTCTTAACTGTAATCAGAAGCAGGTAACCCTGCAATATCTGGGGCTAAGAAGATATGTGGCATTTGGTAAGAGACGACAATCCCCCCTTGTTTTATTCTAGGTTTTAGCTAAAAAGTTGACATTAATCTTTTGGGAAGGTGACAATTGTTGATCATGTAAAAGATTAAAACAGAAAAATTATCAGCATGTTTATAAATGTTTTTTTTTTTTTTTTTTACCAAGTCACAAATTACTATTGTTTCAAAAAATAAAAATTCCATAGGAAAATCAAAACTCTAGTTAAGGTTCCTATATGGAAACACTTTGATACCTCTTTTACTAATCCCAAGCACTTAAAAGGAAACCAAACGTCTAAGGATATTTTAACTGTTATATTGCTCACACAATACCCTTCAGAAATTAATTTTCATCACAGCACAACCCTGAATTTCAGGGAAACTGCCAAGGAGGATCTGTTTCCATTCCTGTTGAAGACATTCAGATACTGTTGAGTGGTGCACAGAAGATGGGGACTAAAATTTACTTTTCTTCCCAAATTATTAAGGCTATGATTTTTAGCTTGCTTTGTCTTACCAGCAGCAAGAGGAACCTCTGGACCAACCACAACCAGCCTGATCTCCTGATCTCTGCAGAACTGGGCAAGTGCAGCATGATTGCTGACTGAAACAGCTGTTGAAGATACAAAAGGGCAGTAAGACTGCATTCATTACTGTTGCTTAGCACTTATTTATCACATAACACTGAAGAAGCATTTTCACCAGTCTCACATTCTTGAACGGCAGGTCACTGTGAATCTGGAAGAGCGAGGCGTACACTAATACATAGACTTACACGCAAGGCTTAGACCAAAATACACCACCAAACACCGAGGCAAAGGCTGTGGTTCCACATGCATTGTCAACCCACCTTGCTCCTGAAGGTGAGAAAAAAATTTTGTGGTTCTCCTACACTGCCATACAGTACACTGGTCTCATCTCTAGGAACATCCTGTTTGCCAGCACAAGAAGCATTGTGAAAGATCCAAGTGAAAAATAACTCACAAGCAAAAAATACATTTTTCAGCCAGTCTCTTCCCTGAGTAGGGTCACCATGAAGCTTTACACCTGTTCGTGCCAGCACGGTGCAGGGGACAGGAACAAGGGGCTGGTGGTGGGATTGCAACTGGTTTCTTTTCTTTTTTCCTTCTTTCTGTAGTGCCAGCTAAAAATTGCTGCACTAAACTGATCCCACTGAAACAAAGGGGAATCTGAACATTTTTTCTTACATTAGGCTGAACTTAATAAGGGCAGGTGCTGTAATTATCGGTGAGGATATTTGGTCTTAGTTTTTTACAACCATTATCTTTCCATAAACAAACATTTAATATGACGACACTTGGAATGCCAAAAACTGTGTAAACAAAAGAAAAAGCTTGCATGAAAGACAATAATGTCAAGTCTCATGATAAAAAAAATTACGCAATGCAATGCAATTCCACTGCTTTTATCAAGAGTAAATAAAGCCAAGGTCTATAGAGGATGGGAGCACGAACCCAGAGAGAGCCCAAAAAGCGGTGAGCGCAGTCCAGCGTGGATTGGCTGCCCCTGCAGGGAGGAGACTAACGCATCAGGGCACGAAGCTGGCAAAGGGAGCACAGTACAGCTCAACACACCCTCCGTGCAGCTGGACTACTTGAAGTTTTGTCCGTAATCTCCTGTTAGTGACCGTACCGGCAAGTACGCCAGGAGCTGATGGTCTCTTCCAGCTGGTTTACAGGGAAGTGAGGAGAGAGAAAGGAGAGGCAGTGATACAGCAGCTTCTGCTGGACAAACAGACACAATTTTGTGTCGGTGCCCACTGAGCTCCTGTCATCCTATATGAATAAATTGCCTGCTTTCACAAAAGAAGCTGCTATTTCTGCCTAAGAGATGGCATAAAAGCAACTATCTGAAACCTACGTTTTGGTTACAGATTTACCCTATTTGGGTGGAGTGGGGGAAAAAACCAGACTGAACATGAATAAAAATTACCTCCTTGATACCTATGTAATGGTTCAATTATTTTGTTCCACCAACATTTGTAAGTAAGGAGTAGCAAAGGCCTTTGACTTCCGTGTGCAATTTATGCCAATTGACTTCTGGCTTACAAGACAGCAAAAACAAAAGCGTAACACCCTTGGCTTTGAAGTACTGATTAACATAAAGGTCAATATTGTCTTTCAGTCCCGTGGGGCTGTTGTGAAAGCAGCTGGAGAACAGCAGATCCTGACTAAAGAGAGGGGGAGGTCTGGTGGGCAACTGAAAAGGGACGATCCCTGTTCCCCACGAGCTTAATCTATGCAAAGGGGTGCAGGGAAAGGAAAGAGCCTGTAAGGTGATTGTGCTTTTCATCCCAAATTGTCTTGCCGCAGCTCTGATCTACTAGTGATATGAACAGTGATTATGGCACGAGATTTACATGTGGAAACGTCCTAGTAACAAATGGAAAGGAATAAATCACATTGTTAATATGTAATTTTAACTTTCCCCCCAAACATCATTTTCCTCAGGATGTAGACTGAAAGGGGACATTCTTGTAGCTGTGTTTCTTTTCTCAAAATGACAGCTAAATGTTCCTTTCACACCAGCCAGAAGGACCTTGGACCAAGGTTTTCAAAGCTAGAGCTTAAAAGTTAAGAGTAAAAGTTACACTGAGAGCTAAAATATGATGGAAGGAGGTGTCAGGATACTAAAGTCCATTCCCAGACATGTATTTGTCTATCTCTGGATTCAGCAAGCCATTCTGTATGCTTCTGGCACCAAAACTGCCCTGCTAATTAAATATAAATTGAATAGAAAACTATATTTAATCACTCAACCTAAATCTGTCTTTATTGTCAGAAACGATTACTGACTCAAATTAACCATGAAAACTTCTTTTGACTTAGATACAGGCAAGGTTTGAAGGATTTAAGGTTATTTATAATTTTAAGCTCACCTTTATATGTTTCAGAAATCATCTGAGAACCACAGTTGCAATGCTAATTAAAGGCAATCTCATGAACCATGAACGGAGGATGAGCTTGCAGAGCCAAATCTTAATTATACCAAAAAACCAGGAACAATGGTAGCAGTTTCACAGATGTCTTTGCCCAGGTTCACACAATAGGGCTTACATGCTTCTGTAAAGCTGTTTTCCATTTTCTCCCCTGAGTTAAAATCTAGACCCCAGTGGTAGGACTAAAATGCCTGAGCAGGTAAGACAAATCGTTTCCTTAAAAACCAAAGAAGTCAAACTCTTCACAAATTCTAGATTCTTCCTCCCCTGAGGATTTCTCTCCCAAAGTACGTGTAAGTGCATAGTCTAGAAAAAAAAAATTATAGTACACATGGTAGATTTCATGGACCTGGCTCAAGCATTATTACGCACATGCTCAAATATTTTCCACTGTTGAGGGTGAAGTATTTTTTACGGAGTAACAAAGTGAGAGAAAAGCACAGCAGTTTTTAAAAGACACTGCTTGTAAAAAAATACTGAAATTAACATTCTGCAGGCCATACAGACTGGCACTGACTCCATTTAGCACAAGGGTAAAGATTTTTGTTTGACTTCCTGGGATGAGAAGGAAAGGTATGACTTTCCTGTCAGGCTCTTCCTTGCGCCCTCTCCTCAGAGGCCAAATAGAACAAAAAACTACTTACAATACTGTGACTAGTCAAAGAAATTAAGGACAAAGTTATTTAAACAGCCTGTAATTAAGCATTCCAATGGAATTAAATATGATAATTACCTGCTGTATAAGAATCTGACAGGATTCATGTTTCCACATGAGATAGCAACAAAAAAAGATTTTACTCACAAATATATATGCAGAAAATTGATGTATATAATTCACTTTCACATGTGTACGATGTTAACTTTAATTCTGTATGTTATCACATGTTTTAAAGTGGAAACTTAAGCCAGTTGTTTAAAGTACATAATTCAGGATCTGTTATGTAAAGGACACAAGACAGGAGTCTCTGAGTAATTACCCCTGGTTTTGTACTGACTCACTGTGTGCCTCCAGGCAAGCACCTTAGACCAGTATTTTTTAAATGCAGCGCGTAATTTTGGATGCTCAATTTGAAATACCTTAAGCTTGATTTCTCAAAACTAATAGCTATGAATAGTTTCAATTACAGCCAAGCAGAGCTTAACATATTAAGCTAGAAGCTCAGAACAGGCAGTCAGTATGAAGAGAGAAACATTTGAAAAGAACCTTAACTTCTTAAGGTCACTACGACAAAGGAATGAATGTTTTTCTATGGTTGAACATTTCAGGTGCGAAAGTATTCTATCAAAGCTTGTAGGGATCACAGGGCCTCCATGCACTTCTGAGAATATAATAGTGAATTTAGTACTTTAGGTGCTGGCATTTGCTTCAGGCACTTTTCATCTGTTCACCAACCAGTTGTTGAACTGCAGTGCCTACCAAGAGAAAACACCACCCCTTCCCTGCTAGGCTGCTGGGAGGTGGAAACCACAGCAGCTATCCTTGAGCTGTATTCCCAGAGGAACGTACATTAGACAGATGGAGTTTTGGCTGCATCCTCCACTCCCAAACCTAAAGAATTAGGTATCACAACTGAGATCATATAAAATGAGTGGTAGTTGTGCAAGGCTTCGCTCAGACATTTTTTTCTTTTTAACTGCATCTATATGATCTATTTCACATGTCCAAAACCTTAAAAAACAGTAATAGTAATAATCTTTTCACATTAACAGCTGTGATTTCAGATCGATGACTAGAACAACTTACTGGTTGAGTTTCCAAATTTAAAAATGGTATTTTTTTTTTGTTTTACCTGAATTTGAAATTTTTCCACTGTCAGCTGTTCCTGCATTTCCTGGAGCAACATACACATGTTTTACATGTGGGGACTGGGCCAACTTCCAGGCCAGCGCATGCTCTCTCCCTCCACTGCCAATCACAAGCACCCGATCAGCCATTAGTCTGCATAAAACCAGAACACAAGCAAAACAGCCAGAATTAGCCGCGTGAGGTTAGGAAAGCGAGAGCTTCACAGACCACAGTTTTAAGTGCTGGGTGCAATGCAACTCACAACAGAGATGAATTGTCACTTTGTTTCAGGCAACAATATTTTTCTAAGGGTTTTGTTGGTTTAAAAAAAATGTACCTGAAAATGGATAACTGACTTAATCAGATGTGATATAAACTAAATGTCAAAAACTGAACCACTCCAGAACACAGAAGTAACCTGCAGGGCAATCCATCCTGGTTTTCCTTTAGTCAGACTGGCAGCTGCTCCAAGTTATACAGAAGTCTGTGATACATGAAAAACCCTTACAAGTGACTGGGCTGTGATTTGTAGCCTATAGAAATTCCTGGAGAATCCAAGTCTGCAAAGGGCAAAGCCCTTCTGATCAACTAACCGTATGAACACAGTATTACAGTGTTAAGAGCTGAATGGGACCACTCAAGAGTTTTTAGAGGTATTATCTGAAAGAGCTCTAAATACTTCATGAAAAGGCAAGGCTAAGAGCAATGAGACAGGGAAATCAACTTCCAGCTCTGGCCTTCCTTAGGAGAGAACAACCATGAGGCAAACAACAGGGAATACCAGGTGTCATTAATAAAGGAGCTCGCTCTGAGAAGGTACTGCAGGACATCCACTCCTCTTTCCCATTCCACTGAGTTTTAGAAAAAACACATTAACACTCTCTTGGCCTGCGGAAAGTAGGTGTATGAACAAAGGCTGCAATTTCATTACAATTTTAAACTGTCCAAAACTTTTTCAGCAGTTTGGAAACAAAATGGCCACAAAAACTAAATGAACTGTTTCGCTCTCCGCATGTCATTATCTGTGTGTGTGTACATAACTTACACATATTGGAGTCATGTCAATATTACAATTTTTTCTTTGAGCAGCTTTGAAAGTTAGCCTTTGCTTTTTAACACATACTTACTTCTATGCATATTCTCTACATATTTACTGATGTACATCATCTCAGAATTGCTATCCCGACAATGATACCACACAGCTAACACGGGAATAGAAGAGTTCACTTACACTGAAAAAACCCGCTGGAACTCAGAAAACAGTAAATAAAGAAATAAAGTAAGTACATAATTTATACAATAAGTACATATATCTTTATCTGGAGTTCATTGAAAAGCAAAGGCTAGCCTCCTAAGCTATTCAAACAATAAGCTGTTAAGAGTCACATTAGTCCAACATATATAAATTACACACACAAACAATGCCACTGCACTGGTTAAAGTGAGAGTTTTATTCACAGAAGTCAAACAGTCCCTGAAGAAGCTATTCAGCGGAGCAGAAAGCTAGCAGCTACAGATTGGCAGGTGGTCCTAAGCCCAAGTGCACCATGCACTACTTGCAAAAAAGAATCTAAAAGCTTTAAATTTTAACACATGCAAAATAACAATCTAAACCTATAAAAAATGGCTTAAGCATTTTAACTCATGAGAATAAACAAAACCATTTGTGTGCTGAAAATGGTACAATTTATTCAAAGGGCTTTGCATGGCCAGCAAAGATGTCGGATGTGTCCCTCTGCTATACGAATCACCTCCCATTCATTGGGATGAGGAATGCAGCCCAGATAAGAGTTTTGGTCAAAAAGAACAACGAGTCTCCCTGTTGTAATCCCAGCACACGTAACACGCAACCCTTGGTCACTCCCTGTGCCTCTTCCATTAAGCAGCTGGTCATTGAACCTGCGCTTGCCAATGTGTACAGTGCCTCCCAAGGTGAGGTCAGAGAAAAAACCCCAACACAGGATGCAGCTTGAATACACGCAGGTGACAGCTTCATTTCCAAGAGCAGCAAAAAGTCAGATCTCCTTTGTGGTCCCCTCCTCTGCGGGAGGACAAGAGAGGATGACTAGCACAAAGCACATCTTAAACAAAAGAAAAGAAAAGGAAAAAAAAAAACCCCTAACGGAGTTCTAAGGGAAAAGCAAAAAAAGGCACGGTATAAAAGCAGATTTTCAGCCAACTGATAAGGCAGGGGCATGTGCCTCTCCCTCAGGTCAGCTGCTACAGCTCGACTTGAATAAAGCTGCTCTGATAGTTCTGACCCTGGAGAAACCTGTCCTTCCTGAGGACCTGGACTATGCAGGAAACATCTTCTGCTCTGAGGACACTATGCGATGCGTACCGTGAACCTGATTTTTAAATCCAAGCCCTCTGTAATAAACTTTAAACAGGAAGAGCCCACACTTGTTTTAGAAGCTATTCATATGCCATTTGCTAAGATATTTTAATCCATTAATGAAGGAATCATTTGTTCAGAGAGTGATACTCTTAGGCAAAACATCCAGTCAGAATAAAGACAAAATAAACATGAATGGAAGGATAAAATACAGAAAATTAACACTGAGTTGTTCACTATGAACTAAACACACTGGAGTTAAAATTTAATTGTAGTTTCAGGCTGGGGGAGACCTATAGCTTTCTAATCAACACTGACAAATATACATGTTGCAAAGTTGCAGAGATGTTTTAATTACAAAACTCCAGGATTACTTACAATAAAAAACCCCACGTTGGGGTGAAAATTATCAGTTATGGTATACATATTTGGGACACCAAGTTATGCTAAACCTCTTTTATATTACAATTCAAGCAAAAAGAAAAGATAAAAGAATAAGGGACTGGCTACAACAAAGGGATGAATTAGACAAAGACAGTGACGTAGGACAAAAGAATGCAATATAAAAGAATAAACATTTATCATGTAGCAGGCAGCTATCCCATACATTGAAGTTAAACCAAACAAGCCTGTTTTCAGTGCTGTCCAGAGACAGTCGTCATTAAATACTAATTTTTAAGGCCAATTTTATCAATAATTAGTTGAGCTATACAAATTACGTACTTTTCTTACAAGTACCTCAGAACTGAGTGCAGAGATTTAAACCCAAACAGAGAACATACTTACTCTATCCTATGTGCTGCCAGTCTGAGGAAAGTAGTACTCAAGAGTTCAGATGTGCAAAGAGAAAGGAGATAAGCAGACTCTGGTTAAAATGTAGTACCCCTGTCCCAGTATTACCGCCCCATTGACGACACTGTGCAGCTAGCCAATGAACGGGAAAGTCCAGCCATTCCAGCTGGGAAGAGGGGACAGAAACTTGCATGCAAATGGTCTCGGAGTGAGGATCAAAAACTTTGCAGAGCAGAAGCAGCACATCCTGTTGTTTCTAAACTTGCAAAATAAATTCTGTCCCATCTCAGGTATTTTTTGCAGTTAAAAACTACTTACTAATCAGATTGCAAACATTCTCTTTTTATCTAAAAATGAGGCTATGCATAGTCCTATGCATATCAACAGTATGAAAGAGTAAGGTGCATGATGCACATTCATGATCCATTAAGCCTACTGCTTAAAAATAGTAGGGCAGGCTTGAAGATCCAGTGACACTGTTGCCAGCTAAAGTAACTCACCACGCTGGCAACTCAATCAAAGAATCACTCACTTTTTTCCCCTGAAATAACATATTCTAATACTACTGTCAGCTGAAAAAAATTAATAATATACAGCATAAAGTTTTATATGGGAGCAAGTAAATAGAACAAGCCATGTATCATATGTTCAAATAAAATTTAACCATTTTATAACAAAATGTGAGTAAAAAATACGTTTCAGCCATTTGTTTTGAAACTCAGTGTTATTTGTGCATCCCACAAGTGGTTACCTAGCAACTTTTATTTAGGGATGTAGCTTGAGAACTTCTGGTGGCAATCCCAGTTTAGGAGGCTCAAATCTAGCAGTGGCAGCCTTTCTTTTTCACACTGACATAGAAAGATGTTGTTTAGACCCTCTGCTGCCCAGCAAGGTCTTGCATTAAAAATAAAAATTCCAAGAGGTGACATTTCTTTTTATTTTGTGACTAATCCAGGAATCAAAAATTTGTTCTCAAAAGACCAAAAGCTATTCACAAGGTAGATATTTCTTCTGTAAGGATTATCACACACTCAGGTTATTTGGAAGCAATATGTGAAATCCTTAAACATTCCAAAGCACGGTACGTAATTACCTTCAGCAACCATTGTCTGCTATTGTAAAGAAGAAAGATATGTTTGCTTAAAAGATGTTTTAAAATAAAGACAAATGGCATTTCAGGCAAGGGTCTATTACTAGGTCCTTATATGAAGTAAGAACAGGAAAGCAAAAACAAGCTAATCACTCTGTGTATCCAAGAGGAGAGGACACAAGGACTGAGTGAAGACAAGTTTACTTCCAGAGCTTGTCCCTGAGGTTGCCAGTAGTAAGTCAGCAGGGATGAGCATCAGCCTAGAGACCTTTATCCTCCACAAAAGGTAGGGCTCACCAAGAATCTGGGCAACTCTTCCACTAGGTCAGGGCCTGTGGAGCAGAGAAAATAAAGTGAGGAAGGCAAAACCAACAGTATCTGATAGCTTTCCCCATCCTGATTCCTCCACAAGGCACGGTGAGATTTCAAATACAGGTAGAATTGAGATGAGGCTACTAACTCAGCTGCTGCCCCTTCCCTATTAAGAGGGAAGGGATAGGAGCCATGGACTCTTTCTCGAACTGATCCTGTGCACAGACTTGTTAAACTCAGCTCCTTGGTTGCATTTATGAAGGTAACTCTATAAGAAAATGTAAACTCCTGAAGCAGTTTCTTCCCAAGTTTCAGTTTCATATCATACATGTGTGGTGCAAGTTACCTAAGTATTTTATCTCAACTAGGTGGAGTCTCGTAATAAGCCATTGCCTTATTACATCACCCCTAACTAAAGCAGTAAAAAGGTGCAATTAAAATAAGACCTATATGCAATATAGCACAAACAGTAAAGGGTATGACTGGTGGCAGCTCACTGCTTCAGACAGTGTCTTTTTTTTTTTTTTTTTTTTTTTTTAATTAAGCTCCAGTGCTGTTGGTTTTCTCTGTGCTCCATGATTGAGACCTGGGTGAACTGTGTTTTGCTTTGGTGAGCCAAATCTTGAAAATCTGTGTGAGAAAGGTGCCACAAAACAAAGTAGTTTTAAAAGATACTTTTTCGTGTCTTAGTTTCACCAAAATCTGAGCTGAGAGTGGAGTGACAATGGTAACACATAGGTATATTTAAAATGTTGCACTGTGCAGCATCCAAAGTGTTTCAGCCCTTCACTAAAAGGTTTACTGCTCAAGAAGGTTTACACTCTGCTGCAAAAATTTACACATGCATTAATGCTGGACCCATTCATATACCTTGTTGTCATTGAAAGGGGATGTCATGAATCCAGACACACTCTCCCTTTCTTTGTACTGGCTCTGGTGCTGACTTGAGCATAGTCAATTCACTGAGATTTCATAAAACTAATCTGAGAAAAAAAAACCCCAAACAATCCAAAACAGATTTCTGTAAGCTGAACTGGCTTGGAGCGCAATCAGCCAAGGTCCAGAGACACTAACAGTGTAATGGATGGGACAACAGAACTGAACAGAATAATTTGAGGGCAAGACCTGCCTTTCAGGCCACAACAATCTATTGTATCACTGCACATGTAACATCTAACCTTAGCTGCAGCCTATTTAAAAGCTGAAATACCTTAGCTTCCCAACACAGGGATTCAGGAAACCTGATGCAGGCATTCAAGTTTCTTTAGACAAAAGATATGGTCCTTGCCCAGAGCACCTTAACTCCTACCTTTCCTAGAGCTTAGGCTACAAAATGGCCCAGCAGTGACAGCACTTACCCCAAACACAAAGAACTCAAGCCCAGCATCACTGAGAAGGTTCAAACCCACGCTCCCCAGTCCCTGGAGAAGAGCTCTTATCACTTGGCTTGGTACTAAAGGAGAAGGTTCACTTTTTCTCTCGAAGTTAGGCAGGAGGAGAAGAAAAAGAAATAAAGACCCACAGGGCACAGGAAAAACACAAAACTGGGAAGGCTGTGCAATTCGGCTGCCACCACATTGAGTGTAGTGTTAGTTTCTAGCCCTAGCAGTCAGGACCATGTATGCGTTTTTTTTCATAGACCTGTAATGGGATGAAAAATTGAAAGAATGGATTGGAAAAGAAGCCAAACCCTAGAACTTCCTCCTCCCAACCCCAACAGCTAGGTTGCTGCCTACCCCCTCCCAGGAACCTGCCATCCTCTACTTGGCTTTCAAACTCGCCAGCAGCCAGGTTACGTGGTCCCAAACCCCCTCAGGCTGAACCCAGCAATTCTGCTTTCTGAATTAATGCTCTCATCAGCAGGGCAAGTCATGTCTTAAGAGTCCGCTGCACGTTACAAGTGCACACAGCTACACTCGAGGTGAGCCCCGAGCTGGCCTTCTCGGTGAACCTCTGCCAACTGCTGGACCCCGGTCAAGCTTGGAGATGAACTGGAGGCTGAAACGCACAAGCTGCAGGTTCACCGACTGGTGTTTCACAATTGGCTCACGCTGCCCTTTGCCAGTGCAGCTTCCCATTGGTCCCACCAACTTCTCCACCTCCAGTCTCTCCTTCCCTCCTCCTGTGTGTGCCAAGGGTGTGCAGTCACTTGGATCAGGAAGACAATAATGCTGGAAAGCTAACACTACAAGAGTAACCAACCCAGTAAAGTGAAAATATAAATATACATGCACATATAAAGGAAATACTTTTCTGCCAGCTTAGTCAGCTAAACTAACTCACTCAGGGATGAAGGGATCACCACAGAGAGTACAAGGGAAGCAGCAGAAGCAGGCAGGCAGAGAGGGTGAAAAGTGCTTGGTTATGCTGCAGCAAACTGCTCATCACACCAGCTGTCCTGTGCACTGCACCCTCAGATCATCTTGACTGATCTAGAGACCATAACGCAATCGGTGGCAAACACTGCTTCACAATTTACCTTCTCACCCAACTGCTCATTCCTACCTCTTGCTCCAGCCTGTTTATGGTCACAGGGTGAGTTTGATCAGAGAATCAAATGAGGGCTGGGGAGGGGAAGAGATCCGTGTCTCTCTCCATGTTTTTCTCCTGTGTGGATCAGTTTCCAGAGGAAATTCACCATGCCAATTGTGCAGCAGCTCTGCTGATACAACTGAAGGTACAAAACCAAACAGCCATGGCACCTAAACCAGCAAAATGGCCAAAATGCAATGACAGAACTGCAAGTTTAGGCTAGGGCAGCATTAGGCTCATCCTGAAGGAAAACAATGCGGCCTTAGAGAACTTTTAATTTCCTCAGGTTTCAATACTATGAAGAGTTGCTTAAGGAGTTCGGAGGCCTCCAGAATCAGGTGGCAATTACGATTTTCAGTTATAGCTTTGAGTTTAAATAAGCTTCTTTTGCTCATGTGTTTTATTTAGGACTAATTCCTGGCTCTTACCTGGCTATATAGTATGGTGTATCAGATTGCTTTATAAAACAAAATAAAACAAGAAAATCATTATTATCTGTGTGTGCACCCCTGCAGAAATCCAAGGATCACAGTGAAGGCCTGAATCAGAGCTGAGAATAAAACATACATCTTTCATAGCCTGAATCGAGGCTCTGCAAGACAGGCAACTCGCCTCCTGGTGTGATCCTCCAAAAAACTGGATTGTGCGTTTCCTAGGCAAAACATTACCTCAATTTTGGCTGCTAAAAATAAATAGGATCATAAAGTTTTACAACCACCCTCAAAGTACTATATTTTGACACTTCAAAACTCTGTGTAGGAAGCTGGAAGTGCTCAGTGTCTTTCACCATTGAGGCCTCAGAAGTTCCTGGGTGAGAACAAGAATTGGGGGGGGGGGAGGAACGCTTTTTTTGTATTATTATTTCAGTTATACACACAACATAGCAAAATAAGTATCAGCTCTGCTCACTGATTTCAATGCCTACTGGATAGATTAAAAAAAAAAAAAAAAAAAAAAGAGGGCCAATGTTAAAGTTGGTAAGCCCCAACTTCGCAAACAGCAGGGCAAGAATCGAAGTGAGTCAAAGTCCAGAACAAGAGAGGTTAGAAGTTTAATATTTACTTCAAAGCAAATATTTCACCACTTTTTTCAAAGCCAAACAGAGCAGAGGAAGAAAAACCCGTAGAAATAAAAGCCATGTGCGTTTTAAAATACTTTAAAGTGTAGTACATCTAAAACCGCTGCATATCAAGCTCCTCAGAAATCAGTCTGGGCAGGAGACGCAGTTACAACATATAAATGAACATGACAGCCGCTACCAAACAGATCTCCACAAGCCCCTTCATCGCCACAGGTGCGGGACAGAGCAGGACCCGGGCTAAACCAAAGCCGCCCGGGTTTTCAGGCGAGGCCTGCTCTCCGCGGCGCTCTGGCTGCAGCAGGGGCCAGCAGGAAGGCGCCGGGCCGGGTCGGGCAGGGCAGGGCAGGGCCGGGCCGGGCCGGGCCGGGCCGCCCCGCCATTTTACCGCGCGGCTCACCGGGGAGCACATGGCTCCGCCGCCGCCTCGCCCCTCCCGCGTCGCCGCCAAACGCGGCCGCGGGAGGCTGGTTACGGGCAGCGACACCGACACCGAGCGTCCCGCGGAGAGAACCCTTCTCCAGAGCGAAAGAAAAACTTACTTTCCTTCAGGGGGATTTTAAGGAGCGGAAGGCATCCTCCGCCGTGCCGCCGCCGAAAACTACAGTACCCAGGGAGCCCCGCGACATGGCGGCGGGTCGGCCCTGGGGCGGGGGCTGGGGCTGGGAAGCGGGGCGGGCGGGAAGGAGGGAGGAAGGGAACGAAGGAAGGGTAATCAATGTCTCAGCTTGGAGACCCGCTAATTGGCTTTTGCATGCAAATTCTTCAGGTCTAGAAATATCTTCCGCTGGGGGTGGCTGCTGGCTGGGGAGCGTGCTGAGCCGGGCCGGGAGGGTGCTAGAGCCGGCCGAAAACCCTTATCTATATGTAGGTTATTGTTTTTACTTTATCTAGGAAGTAGAGTATTGCTCCAGAGGGTAAAGGTGATGGTTTATGAAGTTGGCTGGGTAGGACTGTGTAAAGATTGAATTTGTTTCTATGTCTTCTCAGGGGGAATGCTCCTATGTATCTTTAAGTACTGGGTAGGAGCGATTCCTTAGTTTGTACGACACTGAACCTTCTACTTTATGAAACCAAAGAGTACTGGGTAATATTTAGTCCAATTTAGCATTACAGTTGTGCAACAATACTGTTAGTAAGACCAGATTTGATCCATAGTTTTGCTTCCACCCCCCAGCTATAATGTGGAAACCTCACAGTTCTTTGTAAATTAGTTTATGGAATATAGATTTAATAAATACTGTTTCCATATTTGAGCACTCCTTTGACTCTTGCTTTAAAAGGGAACAGTCACATGAATAAATGCTCTAAGTACTGATGATTGCAGCAGAACTGCTACTAGTAAAGTCACATAATACTATGTTTACAAATTGAACACTAAATGTATCGGCAACAATCGCTGGTCTTGACACGATGAAAGTAAAATATTTCATTGAATTAATCTGAAAACTACCTAACACCTAACTGAATGAAGGTGTTTAACTAAAGGCTTGTGGTTTTTTACAGCAAACAGAGATGCGAAGGGAGAGCAGGAATAGTTATTTTCCTGTCGGGCTGTGGATCCTCATTTCTATGAATAGTAGTTTTTGTAGTTATTACTTTGCCCATGTTAATTTTTAGGGAACGAGAGTGAAATACGCAGCAGGCACCGAAATCCTTCCCTGGCTTTTTTTGTACGTTTCTTCATGATTTTCCTTACATAGATGGAGACCTACACTGGTAGCAATATCAGTGTAGTTAAGCTACTTTGAATGAATTAACTGCAGTTGAAAAGGGTCCCCTTCCTGAGGGTGGGCAGGTTTGTGGTGCGAGTTCCCCTTTGCCTGCATCAGAGGTCTGGTCCCTAACTGGAACAGCTTTTCTGCCTGAAGCCCTTGACACAGGCTAAGTTACACCAGTCAAAGCTGCTGTTCTCTTGAGTACAGCTGGGTTTTTCTGGGGAAGGGGTGAGTTACCATCCTATATCGTGCTAAAAGCCTTTGCAGCTTTGTTGTTGCGGCGAGGCGCCTACTAGCAACCTTATGCCTATGTAGAGTATCACTGCTTGTTTATGGGTGAAAGCATGCCTGGTCTAGACAAGGCCATTTGCATCAGGGGAGTCTAAATATGTCTGAAATTGTTCAAGTGAAACATTTTCAATCTTTAGCTCACTGAATGCCAGAAATTACATACAGTATTCTACTGTAAGATCTAAAATACATCAATGTTGGCGTGGCGTGAAAGGTACAGGTTATTTGTGAAAGGGCCTGTTATGTGTAACTGCTTTCTATTTTAAATGTAATAAATTGGCTGTGACATAAAAGTAAGCAAATTGATCCGAGTATCAGATCCGTCATTTTTCCAAAGTTAATATTAAGGCAGACTGCCTCTTGGCAATACGCAGTAAAGAACAATGCTGCTTTTAAAGGGTCTTGCAAGTGATTATTGGACCACATTGAATCTGAGGCTGACATTGCAAATAAAGACCCCAGCAGCAATTAAACAGTTATAGACCTAGGTTCTGAGGCAATTTAAATTTATTTCAGGCCAACTAACCCCTTTAAGTCACTACCTCATGACACCAGAAGAAACTGTATGGGGGAAGCGTCTTCCAGCTGTAGTAGGATTATTCCATTTTACAGGACCGAGGATGACAAAGTCGCACGTGTACACATATGTACTCGAGAACCGGTTTTGGGGCAGCATGAAGGGGGCCCCCAGGGTGGCTGTACTCGGGAGAAACTGATTTTCCAGCAAAACACCCACGGAGAAGCCGCGGCTTTGCAGGCGAGCTGAGGCCGGCGCCGGCTTTCGCTCAAGTGTCGTTTATTTATTGGCGGCGGCGGCGTCTTCCTTCTCCTCCTTTGTTCCTTTAATTTTTCTCCCATCTCGCGGGGAGCCCGCCCGCCCGGCCCCGCAGACAGCCCCCGGAGCACATGTGCGTGTCACAGCCGGGCCGCCCGCTCTCACGGCGGAGGGGGAGGGCGCCTTTCGCATGGAGCCGCTGCTCGGTAAGTGAGGGCAGCGCAGCGCCGGGCCCTGTGATGCAGCACTCGTGTGCGGGCAGGCCCCCTTGCTAGGCGCTGCCTGCGCTCGGCATACGGGGCGGCGGAGGCGCGGGGCTTGGCCCCGCTCCATGGAGACCAATGGCATCGCTCCCACCCACCCCCACCGGCCCCGAGCCCGCCGGCACGCACAGCCGCACGCTTCAGCCCACCATGGCCCCGCCGCCGCCGCCGCCGCTCCGGCCCTCGGCGAGGTGAGTGCCGGCCGCCGGGCTTCTCCGCGGAGGCCCAGATGGCTCCGGGCCCTGCTGGCCGCCGGAGGCGGCCGCGATCGCGGTGGGGGGAGGTGGGTGTGCGTGGGGGGGACGGGGACGGGGACAGAGACAGAGCCGCGGGGACCGGCGGTCACCGGCCACCATGGTGCCCTCCACCGACTCTCCCTTCTTTTCCTCCCCGGTCTCCCGGGGGCTTAGGCGCAGCTTTTCGGAGTACGGGGCGCGAGAGGGGCCGAGAACGGCGGGGGGGGGGGGGGGGGAAGGTCGGTGTGGGGGCAGAACGGCAGTTAACGGTTTCATCCGGGGGGGGGAGGGGGGCAGGGCGGCCCGCCGGGGTTTTGCCGGTCGCGGGGGAGGGAGGGGGGGAGGGGGGGCGCGGGGGGGGGGGGGGGGGGCGGCCGCCGGGAGGCGCGCGGCCGCCTGCTCGTGGGCGCGCGGCCGGTGGGGTGGGGGCGAGTGCAACAACATGGCGGCGCGGCGCGCTCCTGCGGGGGGGGGGGGAACGCCGAACTTCTCCGAGACACGAGACACCCCCCCCCCCCCCCCCCCGGAAGCCAGACGGGGCTGGCGCTCTATGGCTTTTGCTCAGCGCTAGAGCGGCCGTCCGGAGGCCCGCGTTGCGCGCTGCCCCCCCCCCCCCCCCTCGGTACGTCATCCGTTAGAAGGCAGCCAATCGCGAGAGGACGTATAGCGAGGACGTCAGCGAGTGCCCTCAGCCTCCAGTTGCGGCGGTGCCTTGTGGGATATTGGAGGCCTCGCGTCTCGGCAGGAAGGAAAGCGGGGCGAGGGGGGGGGGGAGGCGGTGCGGTAGGGCTGTCATGGCGACTAATATCGAGCAGATCTTTCGGTCCTTTGTGGTTAGCAAATTCCGGGAGATCCAGGAAGAACAGCAGCAGCAGCAGCACGGCGGGTAACGAGCCTGTCCGGGGCGGCGGGGGAGGCGACGCAGCCGCGTCCGCGCTCGCGCCGGGGCCTAGCGCGGGGCGAGGAGGGGTGTGTTGGAGGAAGGGAAGTGCGCGGTCCGTCCCGTCCCCCCCCTTCCCCCGCCCCCTGGGACGGAGGGAGACGGGCCGGGGCCTAGGGCTCTTGCGGGTCGTTTCGGCGTCAACATGGCGGGGCCCGGGGGCTCGCGCCCTTCCGAGCGCCTTGAGCGAAAACACGGGGGGGGGGGGGGGGAAGGGGCGGGCGGGCGGGTGTACGGGTTGTCTCCTGGCGAACACGCACCCGTTTTCACTCACGGGTTTTGGGTGCTGGTCTCTGGTGTCGGGGCGAGCGTCTGTACGATTTGTCTTACTGATCTTACCACGTTTCAGCTCGCCTAGTTTTTCCCAACCTTGTCTCGCAAAGCAAGCAAAATCTACTGGAGAAGAGTGAGCGATGGGTGCTTATTTTGTGAGGGGAGCCTATGCAAGTTCTTATATAAAGCTCGGGGACTGTGGCGTATTCGAGAACATGATTTCCTCCCTTGTGCCTAATACTCGGTTGTCACAACGTGTTCTGTTGTGAATAAATGAAAGTAAATCAAAAGGTAGATGTTCCACTAAAGGCATGGCTTCTTCAGGAGGCTAAAATACTGTTTTGAAGGGTTGAGTAAAATAAATGCTTATGAATTAAAAAAAAAAAAAGGTCAAAAAAGGCTCAAAATTGCTTGTATTATGTTGATATTTTTTTTGGTTAGTGGAAAGGTAGAAGGCCAGCCCAATGGTGACACAATCCCAGCTGAGCAAGCCAACCCTTCAGATGACACAGTTGCTGGTGCTGGGAGTCGTCAGAATGATCAGATAGTGCAGAAAATAGAGGAAGTGCTCTCTGGAGCCCTTGATACAGAGCTGCAGTGCAAATCAGGTAAATGAAAACACATTTGGCAAATATGTTCTTGTTTAAGAAGGTTGTCATAGTGCTTAAAATTGAATCAATTTTACAGAGATGAAAAAGTACTTTTCAGTACTGCTCCTTTGAGCTTCATCTGACAAGTTGTGTGTTTATCGTAATGTTTGTTAAGTATTTTTTTGTCTACTGTGATTTACAACCATAGATGGACAGAGAAGTACATAATTTAAAAACTGAAGCTGGGTTATTATATGAAAGCATTACTTAGTGTGCGAAAAAGTTATTATTTCTCTCCATTACAATAATGCTAAAACATATAAATAATATCCATATGTGTAATTGTGCTTTGTTTTGTATATACCTACTTCAGGGTCTCAGTGAGCAGTTCTTACTAACAAAGCTGGTACTGATGGATAGAAGCATTGTTTGTTGTGTTGTTTTGGATTGGTTTCAAGTATTATTTCTAAAAATAATTTATTAGAATTCAGAACTGTATGATTAACTGTTCTGTCAGGTAAGATGCTTTGTTGTTTTAAAATGAATAACATACTTATGTTCAAAATGTAGATACTCAGATTGCAGTCTTCCAAAGGGTAAGAAATTTTTATGTAGCAATCTCATAACTTCAATAAATTACTGGATTTATTATGCCAAAAAGTTGCATATGAGTATCCCTTCTCATGGGACTAGTCCTTTCTGTAAAATTTCTGAATTGGGAGGGTTATTGAGATGAAGGCTCTAGTTATTGCATTTCTAATTTTTTGGAGTTGAAACATAGGTGACTGCTATGTGCTTGGTAAGTATAGTTCCAGGGTGATTTTTTTAAGAGGCAGTGTAGAAAATTGTTTATTTCAGAGACTCTGTTTGCAAGGTTTTGGAACTGCTTTTTCTTTCTTTTATGCACAGTGGCTTGTTTACCTTGAGCATTTTCAGTAGTCTTTCACTTACGCTGTACAAGCAGCACTTTAGGCTAGCGTCTTTTTTTTTTTTTTTTTTTTTTTTTTTTTTTTTTTTTTTTTGTCATTGTTATATTTTTGTTCTTCTGTCATGGAAGAATGAGGCAAGCTAACATGGTAATAAATGAGACGTATTAACCTGGAAGTTAATAAACTTAACCTATGGTAAACATTCACACTGTTCATAACTGAAAAGAAGTTAATGTTGCTGTTGAACAACAGAGATTATCTGAAAAGGCTGTGTAGAAAAGGTCATTTAACTCTGCTTCGTTGTCCTTTTTCATTGCATTTACAACAATGTTGGTGGAAGCGCTATTGTTCATTAAGCTGTTTATTCCATAAAAATGTGTGTGCTTAGAACTACCTGAGATACTTGTTTATGGAATCTCAAGTCATGTCCATATAATAGTATGGCAATTGCCAACAGTTTTTGAATGATTTTGCATTGTTCACTTGAAACAGTATGCTTTGTAATCACAGCCAGATTATAGTTGGAGAATCCATATTGCTGCACTGGCCAGTATAAAAACAATCATTGAATATAACATGCAAGCAGACTTGAATATATATCTCATCTCTAACAGAAATTATAACAAGTTGCCTTTGATAGAAGTGCCTTTCTCATGAAAACATGGCACTACGTCCAGAGAAGGGTAAGAACCTAACACAGGTTGAATTCTGAGGGAAATCAGGTATAGAATTAAAAGAAGGTGATCGAAACCTCAGTCTTCCTCTTTTCTTTCCCCCTCAAGCGATTGTTTGTCCCTGCAGTCACCTGAATTTATTAGTTACTTTCCTGTTTGAAGCAGAAGCTCTATTAGGTACTTGCAGGTTTGCAGTTCCTTGTGGCAGCTGCAGTCAAGTCTGAGTAGCTGGTTGCCTGCAGTGCCTTAAAGCTTGTTTGGGATTGGGGAAGCAGATGCTGTTTCTCCAAATTTGTTTGAAGAACTTAGTCAGTGAGGAACTTAATCAGTAAATATGTTTAGATAATATCTAACACACTAGTAATAAGGGGCTCGCTCACAAATTAAAGCATAATAGAGGATAATGGGCCAGCCACATGTTATACAATAAGCGTACCATCACTTAGATAATTTGTCTGGAAAATGGGAGTTCTTGTTTCACTTCCATGTGCAGTTTGGTGTAGTTTAAAAGCACATCTCCAGCCTCCTGGAAGAATGCACTGCCCAGTTGAATATAGGTGGAAGCATATCCAACTCTTGGGAAGAGTCATGTTCCCACTGGAATGGTGTTGCTGACCAAGAAGATTTGGTTAACTTTTTGAAAAGGGAATTAGTTATTTTTAGTTAAAGTGACCCCTGAGAGGAAGGGTAAGAGGGCTGAAAAGGGAATGTGTGCTATTTATGTATGGTAGTTCAGTGAAGAAGGCATGGGTTTCAAGTTTAAATTTTTTGTACCTCTGTTCAGGTACTTGGTCACTAGTCTAAAAGAATTTTAAAAATGTAGTTTTAATAACATTTACAAGGAAAATATTGTCTTTTCTAGATGTAGACAAAAATACTGTGAAACATAGTACTCAGTCTACAAAAAGAAGCTCTACTGCTGAAGATGAAATTCCTAGGAAAAAATCAAAAAAGAACAAGAAACACAAAAGCAAGAAGAAGAAGAAAAAGAAGAAGAAAAGGAAGAAAGAGAAAAAGCATAAAAAACAGCCAAAGGAGTCAAAGTTGAGTACACGTCATGGAGAACATGCAGACTTGCAGCCTGCTTCTCACTTGATGCCAGAGAAATCAAGCTCCAAATTGAGTGTTCAGCATGGAGGATTTGGAGATGCAAATCTGGCTGTCCATGTGCAGCCAGAAGAACTGCGCTTAAAAGCAAGTGAGGAGCTTGATAGACAAGCTTTAGGACTTGTTTCTCATTCAAGAACTGATTCTCAGCAATCTACAGAAAATCTTGGAAGTGAGAAGGGAACTTTGTGTGCAGCAAATCCTCCATTTAATTTAGAAGGCAGTCAAGCTGATATCCAAGAAAATACTAGTATAACTCAAATTTGCACTAGAGAAGAACAAATTAAACAGTCATATGAAAATATTTATCCTATAGCTATTACTGCGAGCGAAAAGGGTGTTCTTGTTGATACTGGAAATGATACTTCATCTAGCATCCCATCTGGAGTTGCCAGTACTGAAATTCAGAAAGATTCAGCAGCTTCAGAGGTAATAGAAGCACTAAAAGGTTCAGAAGTTATTCTGAAATCTAAAGGCACTGGGGAAGCTTTGGATATAGCTCTTGAGTCTGAGACCATGGAGGTGTTGAAATATTCAGAAGCATCTCTACAATCTGTGGCACAGGGGGGAGCAAAAGGGTTAGAAGCAACTTCAGAATCTGTGTCTTTGGCAAGTGATGTGACAACAATTCCTAAATCTGCAAGTCAGGCAGATCTGAATACTGTGAAGGTAGCTCACGTGTCTGTGGCCATGGAAGAAGTGAAAATTCCAGAAGCAACTGAAAAATCTCTGCATATGGGAAATGTGAAAAATGTCGAAAGATCTTTGGAATTAGGGGGTGTGAGCCGAACTTTGGAGCCAGCCCTGAAGCCCTCAATTATATCTGATAATTTGAGAGTGACACAGTGCAGCCCCATGGAGGGTTCAAGTGTCTTGAAGGCAGATGTGTCTTTGCAACATCCTTTTAAAATATCTGCATTGACTGCTGTGACCCAGGTGGAAATAAAAAGTGCCAAAATACCCCTGGGACCAGGAGCTGTTACAAAAGTGAAGGATATTGAACCAGCTAGAAGCTCTGCACATATGGAAAATGTGAAAGCTTTGGAAGAAGCTCTGCAGCCAACTGCTGTAGTAAAGCCCAAAACTTTGGAAACAGTAATGGAACCTGTGGGTGTTCCAGCAAAAGATGTCAAAGCAGCTCAAGAATGTTTGCAGGGTGAAGTAGTCAAAGTTGTGGAAGGTACCACTGATCCTGGAACAGTGCTGAATGCATCAGGAGTGTTCCTACAACCTGAAGTCTTGACAGAAACAAGAAGTATGGATAGAACCCAGGAATCTGTACTTCCAGCAGAATTGACAGATGTGAATGTGGTTGCAGAGGCAAAAGGTTTAAGAGCAGCTTTAGAACCCATAGCAGTTGTGCAGACCTTTGTTCCCCAAACATGTCGAGAAATCCAGATGGCAGAGGGTTTTAAAGGTCCACAAAGAACCGTGGAAGTTGCAGCACTAGCAGGAGTAAAAGGTCAAGAAACAAGTCAAGCTACTCTGCAGCTTGAAAATACTAATGCTTCAAAAATTTCAGAATCTACTTTCAAGCCTGTAGCTGTAACAGAGGCAAAAGATTCAGAAGGTACTTCATTATTGAGACAACCAGAGGAGCTGAGAGAATCAAGATCTGAGAGTGAATCAAATGTGAGAGGTTTGGAAGCAACTCCCCTGTCTTTACAGAAAGAAGACATGAAAGGTCCAGGAGGAGTCCTAAGGCCAATGGCTGTGGTGGAAGCAAAAACTTTGAAAACAGCTTCACTGTCTTTGCAAATGGAAGGTGTGAAGGCTTCAGAAGAAGCTGTGTATTCGGGGACTGTGGCCAGAGGTTTAGCAGCAACACTAGATTCAACAGCAGTGTCAAAAAGTTCAGAAATAAATCTAGATAGTATGGCAGGAGTGGAAGCAGGCTCAGATGCTGGTCTCCTAGCTATGAAAGTTGGATCTGTGAGACCAGTGAAAAGTTTAGAAACAGCTATAGGACCTGTAGCAGAGACAGAAAGGAAGGATTCAGAAGCAGACCGGGACAGAGCAGGGACAGAGATGAAGACATCTTCATCATACCTGCACATGAAAGGTGTGAGAGATTTAGGAGATCCAGCATCTGTAGGTATGGCAAAGATACAAGCTTTGGAAGCAGTCTTGCAGCCTGGAACCCTTGCAGTGGCAAGGGGCTTAGGAGAAAATGTGTGTTCTGAAGCCAATATGGGTAGCAAAGTCTTGCAAGCAAGTCCAGGACTTGTTGCCCTAGAAGAAAGGTCAGAAAGGACTCCTGAATCTGTGGTTGCATGTGTAAGCATGGAACCAGTTAGAGAGTCTGAGGCATTAGCAGGAATGATGCAGTTGAAAACCACAGCAGAGAGAGAACGAAAACATGCAGAAACAGTTGCAGAACCTCTTGGTGCAAGCAGAACAAAGAGTTCCGTCATTTCTCAGTCTCAGGTCATGACACATACAAGAACCTCACAAACTGAGGTGGTAGCGGAGATAAAGGATTCTGAACTAGCTACCAGTTCTGCCACCGTAGAAATGAGAGGTTTAGACAACTTGTCAGAAGTTGAGGCAGTTGCAGAGGTAAAAGATGTGGAAGCGAGATCAAAAATTTCACACTTAACACAGATGAAAAATTTGGAAATGGTTGTAGGATCTGAAACGACGACACTAATGCAAGGCTTGGGAAGGACATTGGCATCTGAGTTGGTTAGAGAAATGAGGTCTTCTGAAGTTGCTCCAGAAGATCCGAACAAAGCAAAGGCAATGAGCAAAGAAGCAATACTAGAACCTGTGCAAACAGTGACGATGCAAACTTCAGAAGCAAGTTCAAAATCTGTAGGGGAACAAATAGTAGGTCATTCAGAAGCAATATTGGACTCTTTGCCCAGAGTGGAGGAAAAAACAATGGCATCAGAAATAGTGACAGAAGTGAGAAACTTGAAAGGAACTTTGGAATCTAAGATTTTGACAGATGTGAGAACTCAGGGACCTACTGTAGAATATATAATTGCAACAAGGAGGACAAGCACAAAAAAAAATGAGCCCTCTCTTACCACTGTAAAAGATTTGGAAGAAGCTTCAGAAACGGAGAAAGAAATGAAAGCAAAATATTTGGAGCCAGCATCAGAAGCTAGAGAAGTGAGGTTGTTGGAAAGTATGAAAGAGTCTGCAACAGTAGAGGTGGAAGGTTCTGCAACAGTCGCAGAACCTGAGGTACACATGGATATCCAAAGTTTGGAAACTTCCCAAAAGTCTGGAAATGGGGGGGGCGATAAATGTTTTAGAGGATACTTCAGAAGCTATTCCAGAATCTTTGCATACTGAAAAACAAGAACATCTGCAAGCAGCTCTAGAAGCAAAACCTGCTGCAGAATGGAAGAGTGCAGAAGAGGCTCCAGAAATCTTGAGTGCTGCTGAAATGAAATCTTCTGAAGCAGTTCCAAAGCCAGGGGACGTGAAAGATCTGGAAACAACACTGGAACATGAAGTGACAGCAGAAGTACAATATGCAGAAGGGGTGCAGAGTCAAGAAATGGAGGATGTGACAGTTCCAGGTCAACCTCAGGAGTGCGAGATACTGGTTGAGAAGAAAGATGCAGAGCAAACTCGAGCATCTGAGCCTTTAATAGCAGAAACAGTTTTTAGTTCTTCACATGCAGCAGATGAAGAAGATTCAGCAGGGACTCCTGAATCTGAAATAATCAGAGACACAAAACAGTTGGAATCAGCTCCAGCTCATGTGGCAGAAACAAAAGATTTGGAAACAGCTGCTCTTTCTGAGACTGTTGTAGAGCTGAAAGATGCAGAAGCAGCTGTGGGGTTGGAGGCAGAGACAAAAGATGTGGAAGCAGTTCCAGTACCTGAGACTGTTACAGAAGCAGTTCCAGTACTTGTGGCAGAGGCAAACCAGTCGGAAGTCATTCCACAGGCTGAGGCTGTCAAAGAAGCAACTCCAGAACAGGAGTCAGAGAAAAGAGATTCAGAAACATCTGATGTGCAACCTGATGTGGCGGCACGAATGAGGGAGACTCTGATGAGACTTGAGAAAGTTATTGAAAAAAGTAGCCATAGAAGCAGTGATAAAAAACATGATGCAAAGAAACAAAAAAGGAGTCGCTCCAAATCTCAGTCCAGGTCTAGGAAGCGGAAGAAAAAATCAAGGTCACGTTCTACTTCCAGGCGTTTGACCTCTAAAAGAGCACGTTCTAGGAGCAGAAACTATTCAGATTCTAGAAAAAAGCATTCCAAATCTAGGTCCCGATCTGTGGAGAAGAGAGAGAGAAGAGTGTCTTCCCGGAGGTCCAGGCGCAGACGTTCCAGATCGTCTGACCGCTACAGGTCTAAATCCAGATCAGCAGAAAAGAGAGGGAGCAGATTGTCCTCTGGGAGGTCCAGACGTAGGCGTTCCAGGTCGTCTGACCACTACAGGTCTAAATCCAGATCGGTGGAAAAGCGACTGTCCTCCCGAAGGTCCAGACGTAGACGTTCCAGGTCTTCTGACCGGTACAGATCTAAGTCCAGGTCAGTGGAAAAGCGACTGTCCTCTCGAAGGTCTGGGCGCAGACGTTCCAGGTCTTCTGACCGTTACAGGTCTAAATCCAGATCGGTGGAAAAGCGACTGTCCTCTCGAAGGTCTGGGCGCAGACGTTCCAGGTCTTCTGACCGCTACAGGTCTAAGTCCAGGTCAGTGGAAAAGCGACTGTCCTCCCGAAGGTCTGGGCGCAGACGTTCCAGGTCTTCTGACCGCTACAGGTCTAAGTCCAGATCAGTGGAAAAGCGACTGTCCTCCCGAAGGTCTGGGCGCAGACGTTCCAGGTCTTCTGACCACTACAGGTCTAAATCACGGTCAGTGGAAAAGAGAGGGAGTAGGTTGTCCTCCTGGAGATCCCGCCGTAGACGTTCCAGGTCTTCTGACCATTCTAAATCTAGATCCAGGTCTTCAGAAAAGAGAGGAGGCAAAGAATACTCATGGAGGTTCAGACATAGAGGGTCTGGTTCCTCTGATCGCTCGAAATCTAGGTCAAGATCTGTTGAGAAGAGAGGTCGGAAGGCATCTCTACGGAGGTCTAAACGTCAGCGCTCGAAGTCCTCTGACCGTTACAAATCTAGATCCAGATCAGTAGAAAAAAGAGATCGAAAGCAATCATCAAGGAAGTCTAAACGTCAGCGCTCGAAGTCCTCTGACCGTTACAAGTCTAGATCCAAATCAGTGGAAAAAAAGAAGGAGTCCTCACGAAAATCTAAGCGTCGCCGCTCAAAATCTTCTGAACGTTACAAGTCTAGGTCTAGGTCTGTTGAAAAAAAAACGCAAGGAATCTTCAAAAAAATCCAAACGGAAACGTTCCAAGTCCTCTGATAGTGTTAAGTCAAGGTCCAAATCTATAGAAAAAAGAGAGAGTAAGTTATCTTCAGTAAAGAGCAGTAGCAAGCGTGTGGAATCTTCTGACCTTCAGGAGTCAACCAAAAGTCTTGAAAAAGTAGAAGTTCCTGAACCTTCTTTTGCAAGTGAAGGCAGCTCCTCCAAATCCTCTAACGGTCCCACGTCAGTAGCTTTGTCTGTTGAAAGAATAAATGGCCCAGAGCTGCCACCAGCATCTGAAAGTGGATTTTCCAAAACTTTTGATAGTCTTGAGAAAAGCTCCTCATCTGTTGAAAAAACAGCGGCTCTGCAGCCTTCTGTGATGTCTGAATTTGATAGCTCCAAAACCCCAGATGACCAGGAATTGAGATCCATGCCTGGGGAAAAAACACAGGTTTCAGATCTTTCTATGACATCTGAAAATGGATCAGCTGAAAAAGCAGTGGCTCTGGAGTCTTCATCACTACCTGAACTTACATACTCCACATCCAAGTCAAGCTCTTCATCTGTTGAAAAAAGGGGAGATGCAGAAACTTCTTTGGTTACAGAATTTCAGCTCTCCGGATGCCATGAAGATGAGTCGAGATCTACCTCTCTCAGAGAAACAGAGGGTCCAGAGCCTCTTCTGACACTTGAAAGTGGATGCTCTGTATCTTCTGATGATTACAAGACAATGTCTTCATCCTCTGGAAAAATGGAGGTTCAGGGGTCTTCTCAGATGTCTGAAAGTGTACTCTCTGGCTTGTCTGATGGTCATGAATTAAGACATATCCCTGCTGAAAAAACAGAGCTTCAGAAGTTTTTGCAAGTGTCTGAAAGTGAATCTCCCAAGTTGGCTGACAGCCCTGAGTCAAGGACACTTTCTTTTGAAACAGCAGAGGCTCAAAAATCTTTTCTAGCACCTGAAGCTACATGCTCTGTGTTCCCTGATGTCTGTGAGTCAGCCTCCTTGCCTATTGAAAAGGGCCAGGTGAAGGAGTCTTCTCTGTCTTCTGACAGTGGATGCTTCAAGTCTCCTGATGGACATGAATCAGGATCCAGGTTTGCTGCACAAATAGAGGAGCTTCCGTTGATATCTGAAGGTGGGTCCTTCAAATCACCTGATGGAAATGAACAAAGATCTGTATCTGTTGAAAAAGTCAAGGCTCCAGATGTTTCCCTGACATCTGAGCATGGTCCTGTTGAGATCTCGGATGACCTCATTTCAGTGTCATCTTTTGAAAAAATGCAGGAAGTTGTACTGACAACTGTAGGACAAAGCTGCAAGTCTTCCGAAGTTCATGAGTCCAGATCATCTGTTGACAAAGATTTAGATGGTCCGACACTTTCACAAGTACTTGAAATTGACTGCTCTGAATCTTCTGAAATGCATGAATCAAGATACCTGCCTGCTGGAAAGATAGAGGGTACAGGATCTTTCTTGATGTCTAAAAGTGGAATTCTTGTGTGCCATGATGGCCATAAATCAAAACACAATTACTTTGAGAAAACAGAAAGTGCAGAAATGTCGTTGGCATCTGAGCTTAGGTGTTCTGTCTTCCCTGAAGGCTATGAATTGACAGCCACTGCAGTTGAAAAAATGGAGATACAGAAGCCTTCTCTCCCACCAGAAAGTGGGTTCTCCAAGTCTGCTGATGTTTGTGAATCAGTAAGCACAACTACTGAAAAACTACAGCCCCCAGTGACTTCTCTAACATCTGAAAGTGGGCTTCTCCTGTTGCCTGATAGTCATGAATTGAGACCTATTCCTGCTGAAAAAGTAGAGGTGCGAAAGTTGTCTGAACTGAAATGCATTGCATCCCCTGATGGCCACAAGTTGAGATCTGCCCTTGATGAAGAAATACAGGTGCAGCAGCCACCTCTGATACTGGAAAGCAGATGTTCTGTTTCCTCTGATGGTCTTGAGTTGACATCCACCCCTTTTGAAAAAGTTGAGCTAGAGGAGCCTTCTCAAATGTCTGAAAATGAATATACAATAGGGCTTGATGGCCCGGAGTTGACATCAACCCCTGCTGAAAAAACAGAGATGCGGGAACTTTATCGGATGTCTGAAGAAAGATGTTCAGTGTCCATTGAGAGCCAGGAGTTGCAGTCATTCCCTATTGAAAAGATAGAAGTGCGAGAGCCTGCTCTGACATCTGAAAATGAATATGCTGTATCTTGGGAGGGCCAGGAGTTGAGATCTAGCTCTCCTGAAAAAGTAGAGATGCAGGAGGCTTCTGTAGTACCTGACAATGAATATGCTGTGTCTTCTGAAGATCATGAATTGCCATCTTCCCTTGCTGAAAAAACAGAGGTACAGGACTGTTCTCTGCTGTCTGAAAATGAATATGCTGTATCTCCTGAGGGCCAGGAGATGACAGCCAGTCCTGCTGAAAGAGAGGTACAGGAGCCTTCTCTGACATCTGACAGTGAATATACCATCTTCCCTGAAGGTCAAGGATTACAGTCTACCTTTGCTGAAAAAACAGTGGTACAGGAGCCTTCGCTAATATCAGACAGACAATATGCTGTATCCCATGAAGGGCAGGAGTTGCTCTCTGCTCTTACTGAAAAAACAGAGGTGCAGGAGTGTTCTTTGCTGTCTGAAAATGAGTATGATGTATCCCCTGAAGGCCATGATTTGGGATCCAGTTCTGTTGAAAAAGAAGAAATGGAGGAACCTTCTGAAACATCTGAAAGTGAAAGTTCAATGTCCACTGATAGCCAGGAGTTGCAGTCTACTGCTGTTGGAAAAACAGAGGTGCAGGAGTTGTCTTTGTCTGAAGGTGAATGTGCCATGTCCCCTGAAGGTCAGGAGCTGCAGTCTAGCCCTGCTGAAAAAGTAGAGACTAAGGAACCTTCTCTGACATTTGAAAATGAGCATGCTCTGTCCCCTGAAGAGTATGAATCACGATTGACTCATGCTGAGAAAACAGAGGATGTGGATTCTTCTTTGACGTCTGAAAATGACCATCTTTTGTCTTTCGAGAGCCAGGAGGTAAGATTCACCCCTGTTCAGAAAGCAGATGTGCGGGAGCTTTCTCCAACACCTGAAAACGAACATGCAGTGTCTCCTGATGGCCAGGAGTTGAGCTTGCCCACTGTTGGAAAAGTAGGTGGTCTCGAACCTTTGACACTAAACAATAGAGCCTCCATGTCCCCTGATGACAATGAATTGAAGTCCATCCCTGTTGAAAACTTGGATGATGCAATACCTTCTTTAATGCCTGAAAGTGTGTGTTCCATGTCCCCTGATGGCTACAGTGTGAAGTCTGGCCCTGGTGAAGAAACAGGGGATCTAGAGCCATCTTTGATATCTGAACGTAGACATTCCACATCCTCATATCAAGAAGGTCATGAGCTGAAATCTCCCATGGAGGAAGAGGGTCTAGAGTCCTCTTTGACTTCTGAACATAGACGATCTGTGTCCCCTGAGGGCCACGACCGGAAATCCACCATAGATGAAGAAATGGATGATCTGGAGCGCTCTTTGACATCTGAACATAGGCGCTCCACGTCCCCTGATGAGCATGAGTCAAGATCTAGCATTGGTGAAGAAGCAGAGTATCTGGAGCAGCCTTTGACAATGGAACGTAGATGCTCTGTGTCTTCTGATGAGCATGAGTCAAGGTCTACCACGGGGGAAGAGATAGAGGATGCAGAACCCTCCTTGACAGCTGAACGAAGAGACTCCACATCCTCCGATGAGCATGAGTCGAGGTCTACCACTGGTGAAGATATAGAAGATGGGGAACCCTCCTTGACAGCTGAACGTAGACAGTCCACATCCTCTGATGACCATGAGTCAAGGTCTACAACTGGTGAAGAAACAGAGGATTTGGAACCTTCTTTGACAGCTGAACATAGACGTTCCATGTCTCCTGATGGACGTGAGTCAAGGTCAACCACTGGTGAAGAAGGAGAGGACCAGGAGCTCTCCTTGACAGCTGAACGTAGACACTCCACATCCTCAGACGAACGTGAGTCGAGGTCTACTGCTGGTGAAGATGTGGAGGATATGGAACCCTCCTTGACAGCTGAACGAAGAGATTCCACATCATCAGATGAGCCTGAGTCAAGGTCTACCACCGGTGAAGAAGTAGAGGATATGGAACCCTCTTTGACAACTGAACACAGACGTTCCACATCCCCTGATGGGCGTGAATCAAGGTCTACCACTGGTGAAGAAGTAGATGATGTGGAACCCTCCTTGACAGCTGAACGAAGAGATTCCACATCGTCAGATGATCATGAGTCAAGGTCTACCACTGCTGAAGAGGGTGAGGATGTGGAACCCTCTTTGGCCGATGAAGATAAACAGGATTCCATGCCTCTTGAGAGGCTGGAGGAACAGGACTCTTCCTTTATACCTGAAAGTAGGCGTTCTGAGTCTTCTGAACGTGAAAAATCTAGATCCAAATCTGTTGATAAAGTATCTGACAAAGAGTCTTCACGAAGATCTATAAGCAGACGCTCAACATCTCCTACTCGCCAAAAGAGTCGATCCACATCTGTTGAAAAAGCAACAGACAGAGAGTCTTCACGGAGATCTAGACGTAGACGTTCCAGGTCTGTTGCTCGCCAGAAGAGTAGATCCACATCTGTTGAAAAAACAGCAGACAAAGAATCTTCACGGAGGTCTAGACGTAGACGCTCCAGGTCCACTGCTCGCCAAAGGAGTCGATCAACATCTGTTGAAAAAGCAGTAGACAAAGAATCTTCACGGAGGTCTAGACGTAGACGCTCCAGGTCCACTGCTCACCAAAGGAGTCGCTCCAAATCTGTTGAGAAAACAGCAGATAAAGAATCTTCACGGAGGTCTAGAAGTAGACGCTCCAGGTCTTCTCAGCGCAGATCCCAGAGATATGATACAGAATCTCGCTCTAGACGGAATCGCTCCAGATCAGTAACACGGAGAAGAGCATCAAGATCAAAATCTAATCGTCGCTCTCGGTCTAGTTCATTGTCGCGTTCAAGGCACAGAAGGAGGAGTAGATCAAGGTCAGCATCAAGAAGGCGGCGTTCTTTATCAAGAGACAGGCGTAAGAGATCTCAGAGAAATAGATCAAGATCTACTGACAGAAGAAGAAGAAGATCAGATTCAAGAGATCGTAGAATATCACTCAGATTACGGAGCAGGAGTCGAACACCTATTCGTCAAAGGCGATCAAGGTCAAGAGGAAGAAGACGGAGCTCTAGTAGGTCACCAATTCGACTACGGCGATCACGATCTTCAGGGAGAAGAAGATACAGCAGATCACCTGATCGTCGTAGGTCGAGGTCATCAGAGCGATTTTCAAGCAGGTCACCTAAACGTCTCACAGACTTGGGTAAGTGATAATTTTATTTTCAGTAGTTCCATGGTTAGGTGATACTGTGTTCATTTATACAGTCTTTTAACATATCTCTGTAGCATTCATAAGGGATTTCTTGGAAGTCGTTTTGTGCATTACTTTTAGGCAGTGACTTCCAGCAGGAACTTTTATGTTGGAGCTGGATCAATGTTTATCAGTTGGATTAAAGTGTATTTAAAGCAAGTTATATCTCGGTTATAGAGCTTTTATACAAAGGTAGTCTGTTGCAGTCTTGAGGAACACTGTTCGCTGTAATAGTTAGTAAAGGTCAAGTACTCTGTAAGAAACTTATGGTTTTCTAGTTTTTCCGAGAGCAAATTGGGCATGAAAGAACATTTGAAAGTAAGTGCCAGATGGAGACTTCTCAGCTCTGTTGTCAGCTGTAATGCTTATTTATCTGTTTCCATTACTCTGTCTTGCCTCTTTCCCATCTTAAGAACTTAATGGGAAGGGAGACTCGTTTCTGAAAAGATTCCCAGACCCAGCTGATTGGAAAATAAAAAATCCTAATGAACTGCATCTTTTCTTGATGACTGGAGAAAGAGGGGCCTTGTAATTTCCTTAGGTAGTAAGTTACATAAGGAGAAAGAATGTTTTAATTTTGAGAAACGAGCTCTTGTACAGTGTGTGAGGAAGCCTCCTTTTGTGGACCTCAGGTTCTGATCCTTAGTTCTGGCTCAAAAGGGCTTCCATGGCAACTTTATACCAGAGAAGTATTTTTGTATAGAACATGAGAATTAATGAGCATCCTTGAATCTGCCTTCATGCTTTGATTATGCATCAAGCCTGTATCTATATACTTTTATTGTTTAAGAAGTAAAGGAATGCAGTCCTTTTAGGATTTTTGTAAAGCTGTATGCTTGCAGAGATAATGGTAACTCATTTATTTGCAAACTGGCAGATCAAATAAGACATACTTAATTTTCATTCCCTATTTCTGTGATAGGGCTGCATGTGCTTTTTTCCTTAATAAAGCAAAATACTGTTTTATTAACAGTTTTGCACGTAATTGTATTTTACACAAGTGCACATTGTATTCAGTGCTTATGTTTTCTCTTGGTTGGTTGTAAGTAGCTTTCAGGCTACGTACTGGGGGACCTGAGGGGACTTCCTCAAGACCTTTGAATGCTTTTCAGAGATAGCTAGGAAGTAGACTTTGGAATTCATGCTGTGTACAAATGACTCAGTATTTCCAAAACTAGAATGAATTGGTGAAGTAAAATAGGCATCAGAACTTCTGGGGGTTGGAGGATTTTAAGTGCTGTAATTTGGACTCCCATGCTTTGTATTAAATTTGCAATTTCACTTGTGTGTTGGGTAGACCAAATTTAAAAAAGTCCAGAGCAACTAAGTACAATTTTAGTTATTTTCACAGAATATAAAAAATGCACAGTGTAGGTAAAATCTTGTGTTTTCTCTTTGTACTTTTAGTCTGCCAGAAATGCTTATTTATTATTAAAACAGGAAACTGTAAAAATAATAATTTTTCTTTAAAAAAAAAAATTTTTTTTTTTTAGACAAGGCCCAGCTACTTGAAATAGCCAAAGCTAATGCAGCCGCCATGTGTGCTAAGTCTGGTGTTCCCTTACCACCAAGCCTGATGCCTTTGTTATCTCAAAAGAAAGACGACAAAGCCAATCAGAAGTCATCAAGAGATACACTGAAGGAGCTCACTGAGGTAAGTGAGAACAACAGTATCAAACCTGAAATAAGCAGTTTGGTTTTTTGTGACTTCTAGGCAAGCTGTCATTCTGTGTGCTTGGTTAGTGTGTAAGCTGGCTTGTGGTTTGAGCCCTTATTCTCTACACAGTTTTTTTTAAGTCATGAAAACAGGCTTTTTAATTCCATGAAAATGCATTAAATCCAATTATTTTGCCTTTTTTTTGGTTTTGATTCTGTTTTAATTCTGTACAAATTGGTAGTTCTCCTTGCAGTCCTGTTAATAAAAACCAAAGCTTTTATTTCTAGTTTTTGGTTCTGGTGTTGATGGTTATTTATGTTCTTACGTTTGTTAGTGAATTTCACATTGTTAAATGTTATCTCTGGGTTAAAAATGTAGTGCCCACTTCACATAGTTCTATATATTTTAATATGCACTCTTTAAGATACTTGTAGAGAATTATTGTTGCAATTCTATCTCGTTGCAGTTCAAGTCTACAAATGGGATGTTTTTGTTGTGATTCTGGGGAAAAAATTGCTACTTGTTCTTTTACTGTAGTAATGTCACCTTGTTCAATTTGCTAATTTCCCCCTATGTTTTTTTTCTCCAGAAACTAGAGAAAATTTGGAATGGAAAAAAAAAAAAGTGTTGTGGGTGTTTGTTTTGGTGTTTTGTTTTGTTTTTAATTGCATCATCAGTGTGACAGTTCTGAAATACCTGTTTATGGAAATAACATCTGAAATTAAGCAATGTCAAATTGCTGAAAAGTAATCTCTTAGCTGTGTGTGGGATAGTGGAAGCAGAAGTACTTGTTAGTAAGAAAGCTGAGATTGTGCAGATATGCCGTGCAAACATTTTAAGTGGTTCTTCAGATAACCTGACCAAGATCCAGTGTAGCTAGTGCTAATCTAGAAGCCCCAAACCTGCCCCTTCCTTGCCCATTCCAACTGTGGGAATCTGTTGGATGATGTTCCAGTTCTGTTGAATCAAAATCAGCCACAGAAGCAGTCCAGGCCATCATCATATGGTAGTGTGCCCAAGTGGAAAACCCTTCCAGAGCCTGTTCAGCTTCTTGCAAAGCTAGCTGGGTTGTCTTTTCTCTCTGCAGTGTAACTTGCAAACTGGACGAACTGCTTCCAATTAGTTGGGAGCCAACTAATAACTATAGATAACACATTTTGTTGATTAGCTTTCCAAATAGTGCAGGCTTTTCCTGTTGCCTAAAGAATGTGCTTCAGTCATTGTTTGGAGGTGTCTTGGTGTAGGAGAGTGCAGGAGTCTTTTTTTTTTTTTTTTTTTTTTTTTTTTAATAAGGACTGATGAGAATAGTGCCATCAGTATGTCTTCATTTTTAGTGATGGAGCTGCCTGTTTGCTCCTTATATGCCAACAATCAGGTCATCAAACAGATGTGACTTATAATGGTATGAACTTGAACTAGAATCAAGTCAGATGATGGCTTCACTTTGCCAATATTATTTCCTCAAATATTATGTCCTCTAATGACTTGTAAGTCTTTCATGAATGAACTTTTCATCAATTGGGACATAATAGAAGGATGATCCTAGACTATAATGTTCTCAGATGCATTTTGGACTAAGTTAGAGTTGCTACTGGTAAACACTTGGTGCAGATAACCATGATCAGTAGAGAGTTTTTCATCATAAAATTCTAGCCTCTCTAGAATGTCTTTTTTTTTTTAATTTTTCTTTCCCTGGAGTCTCTCTTCTCTTTTGACTGCAGTATCCCCATAGCACCTCTATGTTTTATATTCAGCTTCTGTTTAATATAGAATGGGGATGTCTTGCATACCTGGCCAATGTCAAAATATTTCAGAAGAGATCTGAGATCTTCTGGAGCCATTGCTTCTGACTAGGTCCCTGCACTACCAGTGGAATTTAGAATTAGTAGCTATTAATTCTTAGGTTTTCCTGTTTAGTAGTTTTGTGAGTTACACTGAAGTTTCTATCAGATTGCAATATGCTAGTTATGTGGGATGCCAAACAAACAGTGAGTTCCTACTCTGGAATGTTTGCAGCCTTAGACACGCATTCTGCAGCTAGCACTGTGTAGCAAGTTTTACAGTATGCTGCTGAAATATTATGTCTGTGTAGTTATTTGCTGCATGAGTGCCTAGCAAACCTAGGTAGGTGTTTGATAATGTGTGTAAAATATCAGAAGTACAAGACATTGCTAAAAGATTTTCTCATTTCATACCTCCTGCTTTAGAAAAGAAAAACACTTTTTTGTAAAAATGTTCTTTTTGTATGTTTTGGTTGAAAGTCCGCGTTTATTCAAAGCTGTCGTGACCCTTTTATTTTGGTTTTTTTCTTTTTTAGAAATGCAAGAAGATTGCTCAAAGCACAGATGATGTGATAGTGAACAAACCTCATGTTTCTGATGAAGAGGAGGAAGAACGTCCTTTCTATAATCATCCTTTTAAGCTTAGTGAACCCAAACCTATTTTTTTCAATTTAAGTGTGAGTACTTCTTTAATTTTCAATATTTTAAATTGTGGTTATTTTTAATGTAAGTAATTTTACAGAAATTAAATAGGGATTGATAATCTTGGTCAAATTGCTCTGGGATGTTGTTAAAAGTACTCTTGCTACAATAAGACTTACCTGCAGTCCATGAAATTGTGGTAGTTCCCGTAATTGGATTGAAACTGGTTTTTTTTCATTAATGTCTTTGCAGCTTTTCAAGCTTAAATAAGATAAAGAGGATCAGTGTTACTTCACATTTTCATTGTAAAAATAACAGTCTGAATTTACAAACAGCATTGGAATTGGGAAAGCTTTTGGAACAGCATTGGTTTTTAAAAGCATTTAGACAGCATTTGTCTTTTAAAAGACAAACAAAAACCCCCTAGCGGAATTCTAAAAGCTTTTTGAGGTGTTCCAAATAAGATGATGCCATCAGCTTTGTGCAGACTCCAAATCTTGTATGTCTGCTTCTTCAGTAGATCTCAAGTGTTCGCTAAAGGAGAAGAAAGTTCTGCTAATTTTCAGGTTAGCCAGTGGAGGAGTAGATGCTGTGTAAAGACTGAGGATCACTGGTGTTGCCTGTTACTAAGGGGGGGGGTCTAAATGTCCCATTAAACCCCTCCTTGGGGGACTGCTTTTGACTGTCAGAGCTTGTGTACACACTTCCTGGGGATGAGCATGTTGGAAGGAATAAAATGAGGAAGCATTTCTTTAAGTGCACCTGGGATTCCTATGCTGGGAAGCATGGATTAGAATTTATGTAGCTTTTTTTTTTTTTTTTTTTTTTTTTTTAATTATCTGTGGGGGGTTTTTTGTGCCAATAAAAGTCTGCTCTGATTTTGCAGGGTATAAAGTACTATAAAAATATTAATATGCTAAGTGAAAATATAAATAGCATTAATATTTTTATATACAAATATATATAGCTTGTGGCATACACAAAGTAAGCAGGAATACATATTTACGTAAGATGTAAGGTAGAAATAGATTTATACTCTATGTTGTACTGTTAGAAAGTGGTACAACAAAACTCAAGAAACCTTGGGGTTCCATACAGGCTCTAAAGAGGAATGTTCTTTAGTGGTTATGGGCTGCTCTGCTTGTTTTCCACTGTTTTGACCCTTTTGTGTCATTCTTTCCATTCTTTCTGGATTCTAGTCCTACTAGCATTCCCATCCGTGTTCTTTTGATAGTAGGAGTTTGCCCAATATTGTGAGATGTCTGAGCTCTGTTTGCCTCTTAGAAGAGGAACCTGTCAGAGATTTCTGTGGACTTGTAATATATTTGCAATACTTTCTAAGGAAAACAAGCTCATAGACTTAATTTCCTTTGAGATTCATGCTGCTATTAAAAAATAATCAAAAACTAGAAACCAAAATGTTGAAAACTGCTTTCTCTGTATATAGTAATGTAGAGCTTTTTATCATCATGTGGATATTGCAGCCAATGTTTTTTGCTGCTCAGGATTTTTATTTCGGAGCTTTCAGTTACAAAATGCATGTGTGGCAGATTAAGATTGTTCTCTTTATGATGGGGTGCAGGCAAAGCAGGGAGGTTAATTGTGAGAGTGAGGTTTTGCATATTTTTGGCTGCTGAAGCTGATTTAAGTGATTTTAGCTTCTAGCTGTTTCATCTTCTCTTACACTGCAATTTGTTGCTGACTTGTGTGGTTTTAGGGCTGTGCTAAAATGATTTGTTATAAAGGCTTTTGGTTTGATTAGTAAGAAGGATGACTGTTTATGAAAACTTAATACCAAGTGTATGCAATAAATAATTTCTCAAAGACATGTTGTGTTTTCAAGTTTTAACTTTTTCTAATTTTATTTCTTTAAGACTCCCAGCATAAAACCAGCACCACCACCACAACCAAAAAATCAGGTCAGCCTGTCAAAGGAATTTCCTGTTTCATCTGGGTCTCAACATAGGAAAAAAGAAGCAGATAGTGTCTATGGAGAATGGGTTCCAGTTGAAAAGGGCAAAGAAGAAAGCAAGGATGACGTTTTCCCCAAACCATCCATTGAGGTAAGGAAGGGAAGGAAAGCATATCATATAAGAAAACCAAAACCGTTACCTGGTCAGTCTGGTATCAAATTGCAGTCTGTGGAAAAAAAAAAAAAAAACAAACAAAAAACCCACTTACATAAGTAGTGTTTAACACTTCAATAAGCTAATTATCTGAACTGCTGTGGTCTTCAAATTTGGTCGCCATGCTCACATGGGCAGTGATGAAAGCAACCTGTAGTCATACTGTGTGCTTTTGTCAGCTAGTGACTTCTTTGTCTCAATAGAATTTAAACTTTTGCTTGAAGATGAAAAGTAAGTTTCTTGTCCAGTTTCCTGCAGAGGTTGATAGACTAAGTTGAGACTTTTACAATTTAATAATAATTAAAATTGTCCTACCAATACTAGAGCAATAACATTGCATTGAAATGTAATCCATTAAAAATAGATTTGAAAGTAGTTTCTAAAACTGCTATTTCATCTGGATGCATCTACTAATTTTTTAGCTTTACAGTCACGTTTTCTTACATAGTTGTCTTCCATATGGCCTTCCAAAGGAAAATCTAATTGTTTTTTTTAGTTTATTATACAAAAAAAGCAAATGTTTTTCCCCTTGAAATGTCTTCAAAAGGATATTTTGTGGGGTTTTTGTAATAAAGTAAATTAAATATTTAAGGCAGATGTAAATTTTTTCAAGTTAATGTTAACCTCACTCCATCTGAAGACTTGTTCTCCTACCTTTCAAAGCAAATAAAAAAAGACTTGGCATTACTTTCTGATGAAACAATCTTACCACTTGGTGCGTTTTGTTTTTCAAGAACTTTCTAAGATTGTACAATCCACTTCCTGAAGCACAGAAGGTATTTTCTTCTGTGTCTCTTACAGCACCAAAAGCACAGTGAATGTAAGTCATTCAACAGACATTTTCATGGTATACCTCAAGAGTTTGACGATCAGGCACTCAATTAATTGTTCCCTGAATGTAGATGGTAACTGCTGTTTGGTCTTTGTCATGAACCACTAATAAGACAAACATTCTGAAATGTTTGTGCAGAATGTCATTCCCAGTCACTAGTGTGTATGTAAAAGTCCAGAGTATAGAAACATTGTATACCAACATTTGGCCATGTTTTTACCAGGTGGTAAAAAGTCTTGCCCTACAAATGGTTAATGATATGCTCATAGTTCAGGCGAGTTCTGTAGATGTCTGCATCCAGGTTGTCAACGATGCTAGGCTTGTGTCTGACAAATTGGGTTAGCGAAGCACTGATGGTTTGTGTATTGATTATGTAGAAGAGGCCTTAAAAATTGACATTGGAGTAAATATATTAAATATACCTTTCTTTCCTTTCTGTCACATGTATCTTTATAAATGCTTGTAACAATGTTGTCTGTTTTTATATTTTGTAAATAAATACTTTTATTTGCATTTACCTTAACTTGGTTTGTGTTAAGGGTGATTTCAAGGGTCATTAGCTGACAGCAGAGCTTACTATCCCTTTGGGTTTGGCAATCCTTAATTTTGAAATACAGGAATACTCTTGTAGTAGCAGAATCCCTGTATGTTTCTCCAGGGAGTCTGAAAGGTAACAAGAGTGCTGCTCTGCTTAATTTTTAAATGCACATGAAGGCTCTTTGTGGACGAAATGGCTTCCTTTGAGCAAAATAAGCCAGATAAGCTCCCTTGCTGTTGGAGTAGGGTAGTGGGGGAGTGTGCTTGGATCCTCAGGAAGTTTGACGTAATGATTTACCTCCATTCATTGTTGCTAACTTTGAAATCTGATTGTGACAATTCTGATGCAAGTCTATATTGATATTAAAAGATACGTAATTGGTTTTTATTGTTATGTTTTTATTCAAGTCACAGAATTAGTTGCAGGAATAAGCAGTCTGAAATGGCCCTGCAAATAATATTACGAATTGTTTTATAATGAAACACCATGCTCTTAATATAGTTGTTTGTGGTTGAAGGAGATGGAGGAAAAAGTCTTGTGTAATCTGAAGTATCAGCATGTCTCTAGAAGCCAGAGAAATCTATGAGAAAGAAGCTGTATTTGAAAGTCTGAAAGTATAGAGTTGAAGTGCTGTATTTAAGTTTGGAGTATACACAGGTGACTATTATGCAGAGAAGCTGTCGTGATCTAAAAATGTAGTAAATGCATTTGGTGTATCGGTGGACCTATGAAGTATGTCAAAAATGCCTGCTTTCTGTTGTCAGCCTCTTCCTTCTTGCTTCAATATTTGTCATTTGTGTCCGTGGGGAAAATGTTATTAAAAGTCAGGATTGGAAAGGCAGAACTCTTATGGAGAATAGCATGCTGAACTTGAAACTGTTTTACTTGACTAAATAATAACAACTTTTCATACTTCAAGCAGAGATTTTTTTTTTTCAAGATCCAAAGCTGCCATCGAGTGTCTTGACATAATACAAAGCCATGATGGTCTCCAAAATGGTGACTGACCATGTGGGGAAAGTGTATGGGAATTCTAACTAACCAGGGTATCTACTAATAGGCCCCAGTCCGGTAAAGCACTAAAGTACACATGTATGTTTAAGTATGTGAGTGGTCCCAATGTGGTTTCAGTGGACTACTTGCATGCCTATGTGTATTGCTGGATTGAAGCTTTTGGTGAGTAGAATAACTTTTATTTATCTCCTGAACCAGTTTCACAAACAAAACATTAAAGAATTATTTTAACTATGTAGGGGAAACTTACTAACTCAAGAAAGTGTATATTGTAAGCAGGCATTCTTTTACATAGGTGACAGTCATGCTAGGTGTTAGAAAATCTTCTAATTCTTCTTGTGCCTTGTTTATAATCTGTGTTTTTGTCAGCTGGGGCAAAAAACAGACACTGAAGTCGGTTTCATAGACACATAGGACTTCTGGGATTTTAAGTCTGTCTTCATCAGTACCAGATGTTTCAGTAATGATCTTCCCAACAGAAATACTTTTTGTCCTAAACAGTAAAAAAAAATCCCCCATCTTAAAATAAGATTTAATAGCCTGAGTACAAAAATAATTACTCCATTTTATGCAATTGTAGACATTCGTGTCTGTCTCTTGCTGTTTTTCAATATTTACTAAATTCTTGACTGGCTTCCTGTGACAGGGATTTTGTGAAGTAACTGTATTTTTTCTGTTCAGCAGAGTCAATTTTAAATTGGTTTCAGTTTCTTCTACTGGCCCTTTATTCTAGTATAATGTGTGAGAGGCTAAGGTTATGACACAGTGACTAACAAAAGATACAAGTCTTTTTGTAATACAAATTTAACAAAAAAACCCCCACAAAACCATCAAGTTACTTTTATTTCTGTATGCCACCTGCTCTTTTGATTATTGGGTTTCTTCTGTGCTTTAAACAGTTCCAGCCCTTTCAGTCTCCTTCACATGCTCATCTCCGAAGAAATTTCACTTGTCTCTGAGCACTGTTCTTTTTCTCCTTTCAAAGTAGAATGATCCATAAAATGCACATCATCAGAAGAACAAGGCACAAGTAATTTTATAAAAGAGCTGTATATGGCTAGCCATAATTTGTTACATCTTTCTATCCCCAATGTTTTGGATTTCTCTCTTGATTGCTTTGCACATGGAGTAGAGGTTTGCATTGAGCTTCTTCATTTGCTCCATATTTTTACACAAATTATCCTGATAAGTATGTGTGAGAGAGTTTCAAATTTATTTTTCTTTAAATTTCATTCTAGTTCAGCAGCACAGATCTAAATAATCCTTTCCAAAACAGTCAATTTTATGAGCTACCAGTCTGGTTTTACTTTTATGCAAGTCTGTTTTAGGTTGAAGATAAAGATTTGAAACGCTAAAGTTAATGGAATAAATGTGATTCTTGCTGTAATTTTTTTATACATACAACTTGAAGTTTTAGTGTGAGTTAGTAGCAAGCTCATGTGAACAGCTCTGTATGAAGGCTTTTTAAAGAAAAAAATCTTAGCTAAATTACATTTAATTTTGTTGGTTAATAAGATTCCATTGAACAATAATATGTTTCTCTATTTAAGTATGATACACCAGAATTTTTGTGACCAAAATAGTTCTCTAAAAATAATGCTTTTTGATATTTTGTATATACAGGTGATATTAAATTATCAGGGTGTTATACTTGAACTTCAGATTTTGTATTTGTTTAGGGAAAGCCCATATTGTATATACTTAACAAGTAGTACCAGGATTTTTTTCACATTGCCTATTTATATATCAAACCATCTATTCAGTGTGTAAAACAACTTTGTAGTATTTGTAGCATTTATTCTACAACAGCTTATTCCAGATCAAATGGATATTATTGTGTTCTGATGTATTTTTAAAAATAATCTTTTTCTTCCTAGGGTGTGGACATAACTACAGCTATGAATGATCGAGCAGTGGCTCAGAAAAGGCTTAATGAAAACACATTTGATTTAGAGGCCATGTGCATGTTAAATCGTGCACAGGAACAGGTATGTTGCACTTTTAAGTTCATCAATATGCTGATGAAAATGTTTACCCTTCATACCAGCTGATTTTTTTTTAATGTATTTAAGTACAGGTTTTTGGAAGCCCAGTTTATGGGCAAATGGTTAAAAAATTTGCCTTTATTTTGCATTTCATAACGCTGATTTTGAGGATAAGCAAACCATGAACTTGCTAGACTTTGAGCTCAGGCTGTAGGGTTAACATACAAAGATGCTCAGCTTTTTGGAGTGTCTGCTTACAAATGAGTGTTAATGAACACAGCACTAAACATAGGTGAGGAATCATTATGAAAATTATTGAGAAGCAACAGAGAATTGCAAAGGAAAAATGTGCAAATTTTTATTTTGGTCTTATATTTGATTTTTATTTTGTAGATTGATGCCTGGGCTCAATCAAACTCCATACCTGGCCAGTTCACAGGAAGTACTGGAGCACAGATACTGTCCTCAGATGAGCTGACCAACAGTGGTCCCCAAGCATGGATTAGAAAGGTAGAAGTTATGCAGACATACTTGTCTAACTATCACATTTTAAATAGCAGTGGAAGTATCGGAAAATGCAAAAAATGTGTCTTAAAAACCTATGGTAATGCATGTGTCACATACAACAGGTTGAGTTAAATCATTATCTTTGATCAATTTAGATACTTGCTGCTGCTGTGTCCACTTTGTTGTGCATTAAGGTGTTGTTCATGACACAGAGTACTTCAATAAGGTGTGTGCGTCTGGTATTTGAGTCAGATTGGTTCATATATACTGTCACCTTACACTGAAATTACATTCATGATATTGGTATGGTTGCAGTGGTAGGTCCATCACTACTTTTATGGGTTTGGGACAGATCAGGCAAGGTTTGATCCTGATGTTACTGCAGTCAGCGATGTTTTGGCATCAACTTCAGCGAACCAAGTCCCAAACTGCCATTTTGTTTGTCTTGGTTCTATCTGATTGCTACTTTGCCTCTATTTGTATCACCAGGGTTTTCTGGGAGCCAAAGATTTGGAGTATTAAACCAGGAGTTGCAGTTGGGTTAATAAGCTTAATGTCATCCTACAGTGAAATAGTTATTTCTTACTGCAGAGTAATACTGGCTTATTTTTGGGGTGTGGTGTATCATACATACATGTGTTTTATAAGTTTAATAATTCATGCTTCATCTTTGAAAATGAATACTGAACTGGTTCTCTTTTGAGAAGTAGAACTGAGGAATTCAAGCAATATCCACCTTTCAGGCAAAAAGAATAATGAGTTATGGCGGTCAGTCTTACAAGTAACGTAGTTGAGTATACGCTGTATCTGCTTGTCCTTCCAGAACACAGTGTTAAGACAACCTTCAAAACTAGTAGGTTAGATTTGAGGCTTAGGTAGAGTTTTGCATAAAACTTGGTGTAAACTGAACACAAAAGTCTGGGATTATAATATCCTAAAAATAGTAACATTTTTGCCAAGATTCACTAACTTCTTTTTCCACTTTATATAGCCAAGCAATACAGAGAGCCAGGCAACACAAGAGATCGAAGTTACTTGCTAGACGGGAATGTTGTGGGCTCTTCTCAGTATTAATACAGAGCATAGATGATAAAGTCTTATTTTAACAATTACTAACTTTTGAAATTGTAACAAAATGTTGGTTTTGGTTACAATAATTGTCCCTGACAGAGGAACTTAGAAATATAAAGCACTCAGCAGGGATGCATTGGTGAGAAAAGGAGAGCTTTTCTACCATGAGGCTTGTGAAAGAGATCAGCAAGCCTAGGAGGGCTCTCCCTTTCTGCAGTACCTTGAGTGGGTACCCAAGGCAACAGAAAGGGAGCATCTCTGATCATCTCTTTCTCAAGCCTCCTCTTCTCATCCCGTTTTCATTTCTTGAGGTTCTGTGGTGGTCTTCTGTGCCTTACAGTGACAGGAGTGTCCACTTACAAAAATGAAGTGGAGAAGGCAAGTGTGTTTTCCCTCGGTCTTTTAACTTCACTCTGTGATCTACTTTAAAAAAAAAACCAAAACAACAAAAAACAAACGAACAAAACAACAGAAAAACAACAAAACGCTTTATAGGGAGAAGATGAGAAGAGTCTGGTCTGTGGCTTGCGGACATGACTGCTGTGAGGAGCAGAATCATATTGGAACATTTTGTTGAATCTAGAAATAAGAGCGAGCTGGCAGAAGCGATTCTGTCCTCATAGCTGTAAAAATGTAGTGGTTTGCAGTAGTAGGCGTCCTCCCTAGCAAGCATCATGTGGTTTGTCAGAAAGGAGGCTGCTACTGGAAACAAGAAGAGTTGTTGGGTGAAGAAGATGAGGACATAGTCCTCTTTCCTGCTCTGGCATTCCTCAGCTTGACTTCTTTTGCTCTTTCCAGGTTCCATATTCGCATGCACATTGCCATCAAACTCATGAGACGACAAGTAGTTACAGTCATGTGCCCTCTACAAAGTGCATTAGGGGCTACACAAGACTTGCCCTGGGTTGCTTTGTGTGGTTTTTTTTTTTTTTTGTTGTTGTTTTTTGGTTTTTTTTTTGTTTGTTTTTTTTTCCCAGGGGTGGGGTGGTGGTGTTTTTTTTTTTTTTTTTTTTTTTTTTTTAGGAATGGTGGGGCCTGTGAAAACCTTCACAAATCTTAGGTTTGAACTTAATGTGGAGTCACATCCCGTGGTTAGAGAATGATTCCACAGAAAAAAGTGAAGTAGGGATAATGGGTTATGAATGCATGTTATCTTTCTCAGTGACATGAATGCGAACCAACCATGAAATGCAAAGTACAGGTTGTATTTTGCTTAGGCACTTGAAGTTGTGTAACCTAGTTCCTGTTAATTATGCAATGTAGCACTGAAGTCTAACATTAAAAAGTACTAGGGGTTTTTAAATTTTTCATCTGCTAGTAGGGCCGTGGAATTTCTTGGGGTATGTTATGTGTGTAAATTAATGCATGTTTCTGACTGAAGATGTTTACTGAAGGCATTTTGCTTGGGAGATTGCCATAAGCAATTGGCATTAGAGGACTTGTGGACGTGCACTGTTTAGCAGAAACAGAGCCCATGTCAGCTAGTTATTTGTGTATCGTTAAACAAAGAATTAGAACATGTACAGACATTGTGCTTGACAGAGATAATCACAAAACTAGACAGATGTAACAAAACAGAAGAGCGGTGTCAGGAGGGGAGAAAAAGTATTTGGGGAACTCAACTTGTTTGATAAGCACTGTCTTCACTTTGCATTTCTTGGATTTCAGCTCTTTTTTTGTACTTTAAAAATTACTCTGGAGAGGTAATATGTACTCAAACCAAAATACGCCTTGAATTTCAATTTTATCTCAATAAAGTTTTGAGGGAATTAGTTACTGAAGTGGTTAACGTGGCATACTTGAGTGATCGACATACCACTTAGAAGTATGGTTTGTTTTTCTAAGTAATGTGCTAATTTGTGATGTTCATGCATAAGGTTCTGAGCAGTATTCATAAAGGAATAATATGTTGTTAGGTTTCTTGTATCATTAAAACAGATTTATGAACAATATTATCTCTTTCTTTTGAAAAGTGGTTTCTGTTTCGGTTTATCATCATTGGTGTAATCAGTTCACAAAATGACTGACTTGTTCTGGAAGTTGCTTCTTTTTTTCTTTCTTTTTTTTCTTACAAATACACTATGCTGCTGAATAAATGTCAAATCAGAGGAAGTGCTCAAATACTTTTTTCCAAGCAAATTCTGTTGAGGTCTACTTACTCAGACTTTCCCAGCCTCACCCCTTGTTTCTGGATTTATCAGCTTAATTTTAGCTTAAACTTGCTCTCCAAAACAAGGTTTCTGCAACATTTTATGTGCACAGGATAATGCTTGGGATCTGTTTCATACAGTTGTGCTAAATAAAGCACAAGACACAGGCTTACTATGGCCATTAGAATGCACTGCTTTGTGTAGCAAGTTCTGAAAAGTTAGAGCGTTCCTTCCATTCTTCCACAGTCATAGCTCATGCTAACAATGGAGGTAAAACTAGGTCTTGTGATTTGTCACTTGCAGAAGGACTGCTGACCTTCTAACAGGCCACTTACCAAAATACTTGTATTTATATTGCATTATATGACACAGTGAGCTTTTCCTGGAAATAAAGGCCACATGGCAAGGCAAATCAGCTATATGTTAGTTATATTGGACTGGATCCCTGTTCAGTGCTCAAAATGTTTTTTTTCCAGTTATCCTCAACTTGTTTTCTACTGATTGTGTGCAAAAGCTGTGAACAGCAATCCTGAAGCTGATTGTGAGTGTAGTTTTGGAAGGCATTTGATGGAATTCTTCAGAAAGGTATTCTTCCTCTTGTATAGGGAAAGGAATGTGGCGGCTGCTGCTGTAAATGCCAGTTTACTAAATGGAAAATTCAGCTACTACGCAAAAGTTTTGCCAAAGATAGATGCTTGTTCCTGGCACTTGACTCAGAGAAATTCTTCGGAGTGGTCTTAAAGTAATCTTTAAGACAGCCCATTGTGCTATAGCTGAAACTCTCCACCTAATGCCTTTAAGGCTTTGTTGTCTTTTGCTTAATAAATTATTGCTTAAAAGAAGTAAACCTTCCTTCTGACAGAACTTATGTTTTAGTGCCATGTCAGCATTGCGTGAGAAGGAATGGGTATTTTCTTTTCAGAGAGCAGAAACTGATGATGTATTTTAAGATTTCAGGTAGTGATGGCTTTAATATTTTGGATGTTGCAGGTGCTGTTTTATAGATTGTTCAGTTCAATGCTGTATGCTGTCCTTTTCCCAAAGACAGCTCTTGCAGTTAAACAACGGTGACTGTCCAACTTGTATTGTGTTTCAGAAAAAAAATCTGTAAAATCATCTTTCAGGTGTGATTTTTTCATGTTTGCTTGTGTAAGCTCTTAAATGCTAATTCAGGCATTCATGTCCCCCAAAATTTGTTGTCCTAATGTAGCTTTAAAAGAGGAATAGGTTTAATTAAAATTACTAAAAAAACCCTCTTAAGTGATCAGGTTTTACTATGTAGCCTTCTTTTTAAAGAAAGTGTTGACACAAGAATATGGCTTATTAGTTGTCTCCATCTGCTGGCAGAATGGAAGTGTGCTTTATTTGGCTGACCTTTCATGGAATTAAGAGATCACAAGATGAGAAAAATGATACTAAATTTTCAGGCAAACTTACTCAAATTAAGATTAGTGAATGAAAGAGAACAATTATTTTGTAAATAATTACTTAATTCCAACAACAGTAACCAAGTACTTAGAAACCTGGGGCTTTATTATATTACATACTCTTCACTTTATCTTCCTTGTGTGCCAGATCTGCAAGGGTACGTAGCTGCTAAATAGTTTTGTGAGACTTGGCCTTTTATGATTTTTAAAACTGAAAACAAATGTATATCTTGCTTCCCTGCTCTTGTTAACATTTCTACTATTTTTACATTTTCAAATGTAATTACAAGCACAGCACTAGTTTTTACCCATACTCTATTAAATCATGGGATGAGTGAAGTTGTCTGTCATTAAATTATTGAAAAAAAAAAAGTTATGGAGAGTATAATTGTACAGGTGACATGAGAGATTTATATTCAGTTTATTATTTAAAAACAAACAAACAAACCTAAAAGAAGAACTTCTTCCTCTGCTGCAGGCCTTCTTTGCTTCTTCAGTAAACTGAATCAAAGTAGGCTTCTCCTGGCTCCTTTCATATTGGTACTGGAATTAAAAGTAGAGCTATTCTGTAATGAAACAAAGCTTCCGTTTCTAAGTCCTTGTTGGCTTGGTTCTGTTGTACATGTTTAAGAGTCAGCATAGTGTAAAAAATTCCTACTAAAGTTACCAGATAGGATTCTGAATCACACATTAGCTGTGCTTTCAATAAACTGCACTTTGGAATTTAGAACCCCTTTTATTTGCAGTATTTGGAATTTGTTCAGGCTCTGGTAATTCCTATATAGGAACTTGGGGCTTTGATTTTTAACTACGAAAAGCAGTATTTTGAATCTGTTTTCTCCTTTCTACATCACTTCTAACCCCTGAATTAGTACATTTACAGGTGTGATGAGAAAGCTGTGTAACATTAAAATGACCTCATCAAGAAATTGCACTCTTACCATTTGTGAACTGAATACACGGTGGTGATAATGAAACAGATGTTTATATTGAAAATTCTATCATTGCAAAGCAGGTACAAAAGAGGAATCGGAACCCAGGGTGACATTGACTGGGGTTTGTATCATTCTCGGCATGGTTGCCCTTTTCTTATGAGAGGTTCCTGGAAAAGAGAGGGGAGGATGAAAATGGAAGTAAGTAAAAGCCATTCTAGGTGTATAGATTGAGGCAGTTCGTATCGAAGAAACTGATTGTCTCTGTGTACACACACATACTGCATGGTCTGCACCAGTCAGAAAAAAGTTGAACGGGAGAGATGCACTTAGCCTCTCTACTCTTCCATCGGACCACTTTGTTATTAAATGCAGCATCCAGTTGCATGATTGATAGGTATTTACTGTTTAATAGGTAAATATTTGGAGAAGTCCTGCCACAATCTTCAGCAATTTTTTTTTTTTTTTAATTTTTTAACACTATGTATAGTGGGGATTACACACATGCATCATTAGTGTGTGTCAGTTGCTAATTCGAAATCCCCTTAAAATATATTATTCTTAGTCTCTGCAAAAGTAAGACTTCTGGTTTTGTTTACGTACAAATCGAAACCAAGGACCTATCAGTCCTTTGTCCAAATCTGGGAAACGCTTACTTTTGCAAGCACAGCTCAAAATAAAGGGGAAAAAAAAAAAATTGTTCTATTAATTTGCTTTGATAGTAAGTAAAATTTTCACAAAAATACTAGGCATTGTATCATCTAACCTACTATGCGAAATAACTGATGGACTTATCAGTGCCAGTGTGTAAACTTGTATATTTTAAGGCAAGCAATTTTTTGCTGTGATGGAAATGATTGACTTACTTACTTGGGTCAGCGGGGGGGGGCAGAAGAGAGATGATAGTTCACAGAATAACCTGTGAACTTTCACCCCTCTATATGGAAACTTGTTTCAGGGTCAAATCCTTGTAGCTGCCTTCTTGCCACGGTCAATGCCAGCCCTACTATTCACAACACTGCGGCCATCGAGGCCTAGGTACGTAAACATTTAAGGAGTTTTTAAAGTTCTTTACATCAAAACAGATTTTTAAAATTTCTGTTTATAAGCTTTCACCATTTAACAACTATTATGTTAATGATGATTTGAAAGAATGTGAAGACTACTGCTGCTAAACTGTGTGGCTAAGCGCCTTTTTTTTCCTTTAAAAAAAGAAAAGAAAAACCTGTATGTTTCATGTGGATTTTCAGAGTAGAACTTGAATGTGCAACTGCTGTATAATAAAATGGGGAAACTTTTTTTTTTATATTTAAAATACGCCTAAACACTATGTGAATGTCATTACTAAATGTGCTTGTATTTTGTTCAATAACTAGGTACACTTGGCACACATGTTGCCAGTTAAACAGTTAACACTGCCTCCTTTCACAAGATGAGAAGAGATGCATTGGAACCAAAGTAGCGTGTTTAAAAATGGACGGTTATCATTTTATTAAATACATATGTCTGAAATGGGTCACTTGCCACTTTTGGATTGCATTAGAATTTTCTTAAGTTGTTCTTTTTTGAAAATATTGATTTGTGTCTCGTGTGTCTGCGTGAATTCTGGTTTATACAAAATGTTAATGTATATAAAGCTAAGGTGTATTTTTTTGAACTGAGTCTGTGAAAGGTTGTTAGAAACATTTTTTTGTTAGAAACATTTTGGAAGCTCCCACTTACTTTTTAAAATCCCAGTGCTAACTTTAGGACTTGTTTTACTTTTCTTTTTCTGGATAGGATCAGTTCTTAAGAGCAGCCCCTGTAACTGGAGGAATGGGAGCTCAACTGATGAGAAAAATGGGCTGGAGAGAAGGAGAAGGGCTTGGAAAAAACAAAGAAGGCAGCGTTGAGCCTATTATGGTCGATTTTAAGACGGATCGAAAAGGTAAGCCCTTCCTTAAATGTCTTATGGCAGTATAAACTTCTCATGTCTGTTTTGGAGATAGGCAAAACAACTCCAAAGTAGTAAGCTTTTTCTGGGTACGGCTTCAGTGTAAAAATTAACAGAATGATGTAGATTATTTTGGTACTAGTTTTCCAAGCCCTGGATTATGTATATAGGCTTTGTCCTTATGCCTGTGAGCTCTTCCAGATGTTCTTTAACTTTCCCTAACCTTCACCTTCCATTTTTAAAAGTGCTTCTCAACGGTTCTTAAACTAGGGATGTGCTTCAGTTGGATGTATGGAGAAGGCAAGGACAGGGAAATGAGTTGTGGAAAAGCCATTGCAGTTGGTCTAGAGAAAGTGGCTGAAGCAGGAATGGGGCAGGGTAGAAGACTGGATAGCTCAATCAGTTTTAAACTGGGGTGAAGGACAGCAGTGAAAGCTACAGAGTTGAGTTACTGCTGCCTTTCAGCTGAAGTCCTGACATGAATACTGTTGTGCATGATTGGCCATCTCGCCAGCATATTCAGCAAGAGTTCCGTTTCCAGAATGAATGTTTATGAAAATTTTCCACCTGAAATACTTACACAAGCTCTAACCATTTTAAATACAAGATGCAGAATTTCAGCCATCAGAATTTATGATCTAATTGTTCTATTACTCATGTTGCAAAAAAAAAAAACCCAATTCACCACTGACTGTGGGAAAACAAACTCTTACTGTTGTTCTCCTAAATATTTTTTAAAAACTGGGAACCTTTAATATATTAAATAGATCACATCTAATATTAAAGCATGAAACTACTTTGACTTACGGGTTTGTGTTAGCTTTTGTCAATGCTCATAATTGAGTTTGGAAGAAAACAAAGCATACAAATGCAAATGTTGTGAAGTTTATTTGCAGAGATGCTGTTGGAGTTGGAGGAATCTTTAGGTGTCAAAATTGCTAGTTCTCAATACAGACATAGTTCAGTATTGCTCAGGTGACCAAGCTAGCAGTGAAAATATAATTTAAACATTTAAATATTAAATGCAAAGAGGTAGAAGATGAGAAGGCAAGCCTATGTTATGAAAATATCTATTGCTTTCTAAATTCTAAAGACCTTCTAGCAGCATAATATGGTTTTATAAATAGAGAATTGCAACAGTCTCAAAGTACAGAACACAGTAATACAGACATTGTTGTTTTAGACAAACAATGAGCAAACTTGCTTTTCAGTTGTGTTTCTTCTATGCAACCTTTCTTTTTAAAGAAAGAAGGAAGAAGAAAAAAAAAGATACCTGGTGACAGAGTGATTCCTAAGAAAATCTTTGAAAATGTTTTGTTACTGTTACTTAGTTACTGTGATCATTGTAGATGTTGTCTTGTAAAGTTCTGACTGCTGGTAAGAGTTCCTTCCATTTAGCTTGGTTAATATCAGTCAGGGAAAATTGATATCAGACGGAAGAAATTGAAAACAGTCAATTTCAGTATTATTTTCTCAAGCAGCCTGCATAACATAGTGATAGATTATTGTGGTGAGGAGGGAGGAGTTAGCTCTGTTCATTATGTTGCTTGCTTCTTGTCACATCATAGGAAAGAGGCAGTATTGCTGCACAACCTGTGAACATTTTGAACATTAAAAATATTTTGGTGATACACAGCTATGTCACAACTCAAGTTTCCAGCTCTAGAAGTGTGTTCCAGGGTCATCAGAAACCACATGAGATAAGTTTCCTTAATGCCTGCACAATTTGATACCAAAGTTTCAAGCATCAAGCCCTAAGTAAGGCCTGAGACAGGATCAGGTCCTCGTTGTGCTGGGCATTCTGTAACAGGTAGTTTGCGCTCTCTGCTTCAGAATGCTCAGTCTTCATTAAACAACTGAAAATGTTAGATGGAGTTAAAGGATGCCTCTTCCTGGCATGTGGTAGATTAATCTGAAAATACTGATAACCTCAGTGATGGCTGGGCTTTTCTTTAATTTCATAGTTTTTAAAATATTTGATTATTATATATGCAATTTTATCTGATAGTTTCCACAAAAAATCTAAAGGTGTTCAGTGTTGATAAAGAATACTTCTTAATGTTGAGCCAATCAAGTCTGTAATATGGGGAGACAACTTGCATTATAAAGCAGCAGCATGTTTCATGCATTACAAAGAAGCAAGTGAACAGTGATTATACATTTATGATGAGCTGCTGAAAAGCTTCTTCAAACATTAGTGTTCTTTGATGCTTAAATGTATAAAAAGTCTTTTTTTTTTAAAGTTCTGTGAGAGGTTTAAAGAAAAGTCTGAAATTTTTAAAAGTTGTCTGTTACCAAATAACCCGTTTTTGTTTTGTAAGGGTTTTTTTAACGCATTTTAAGAACTTAGCCCCCAGATAAAAATACTACTTCTAGATACAGGAACAAGCAGTTTGCTAAGGAGTTACTCAGTAGGCTGCACTAAGACATGAACCAAAAGGTTGTTTGCCGTTGCTATAGCTTTCGCTTAGACCCTGTATTTTCCAGAGTAAGTGAGATCTGTAGTCCTCTCACAGACAGTGTTGAAACCAAACCTTCTTGAGCTTTGCTGTCAGCCAGTAAATTGTTAGGTTCTCTGTGTTCAAAGAAGCTTGGTCCATCAGCAGAGCTTGTTGGAGTCCGTTGCAGCTTTTTTGAAAAATCCCTCTTGAGGTACCAGGGACAAGATGTGGAAGACAAGTGTCAGTGACTTAGAGTGAGAGAGGCACAGTATTAATGTGGAGAATGACACAATAATTTTTTTTTTTGGTGGAAATCTTTGGTTATTTTGGATATAAAGTTCTGTAAGGGGGGAAAAAAAAAAAGTAACTTTGTTTCAGTGATTGTTGTCTATGAGGGTTTCATGCCACTTGAAAAGTCCCTGCTTAGGAGCTGCATGAATATTAGGATGAAAATCTGTTAGGGAGGGAAGGATTTTCTTTTAAAGCAAAACAAAATAAAATGCCAACCAAAAAAATCTGAAGGAACAGGAAGAAATTGGAAACAATTGCAGTATCTCCCTGTCTTTATTCACCAAAGTCAGGAACAGAAACAAATTGAGGTAAGAAACAAAGTCATATTGAAGGATTGAAGTCTGAGTAATTCTGAAAAAACAGTCAGGTATTTTGTTTACGCGTATTTAAGGTAATGGCAAAATGAATGGAAAGAAACTTGAGTCACTTCGTAAGCATGGCGTGGTTACTGGCATTTGATACATTTTTGGCAATTGTTAAATTTTATTTCTTACTCTTGTAAGATTTTAAAAAGAAAAATGTTCAGCTTCCGTGTTTCACAGTGACTTCCATTGGAACTTGCGCTTTTTGTATTGACTTGGGGCCCAGCTGCATGCTTTTTTGCTACTTTATATTCAGATGTGATTGGAATCATGGTAATTGGGCTGTGAACTTGCATGTAAAGGATAAATATTTAAATACTCTTAAATAAACAGAGCACATGTTTTAAGAACATCACTGTGTTATTTGTATCATAAAAGGACATACTAGGTACACTTTTTACTGTTTTATGGAAATACTTCAAGTGCTTAGTATGTTAGAGGCAAACTGTTAAGGTAGTGGATGACTTTTGGGTTGCACAAAACAAATACTGAATGAGAGAATGTTTTAAAGTTTCTCTCTTGTTCAGTGTTTCTCCAAAGAAGGCACAGAAGCTGAGGTGTTTACCAGCTCGCATAAGGCTACTCAAAGTTTTCTTCTACCTGGCTTCTTAAGAGTCTTAATAGAGCAGTTGAGAAGAATGTTATGTGTAGTGTGGAGGGGAAGAAAATGCTGGATGAAAGGGAGGTCTGAAAGACTTCTGAAAAGGAGTTGTATACTGTCTCCAGGTTTCATCTCCACTGATACATGTTATTGCTTTGCTGATGAGCATACAGAAACCAGCTGGGAATCATAAATGTAAACTTTATTGTGTTTTGTTTAGGGCTTGTTGCTGTGGGAGAGAAGGCACAAAAGAGATCTGGACATTATGTTGTGATGAAAGATCTTTCAGGTGAGATTCTTACTTGTCTAAAAAACTCATTTAAAATGATTGCTTTGATAGCACCATTGAAATTTCAAATGCATTTTATCTTTAAGGTAAACATCCAGTTTCTGCGTTGATGGAGATCTGTAATAAAAGAAGATGGTCACCACCTGAATTTGTGTTGGTGGATGATAGTGGGCCTGATCATCGCAAACACTTCATCTTTAAGGTGCGCTTGAGTTTCCTTGTTTGCTGTTCGTTTCTCTATTAAAGGTGGTGTAAATTCATGTTTATGTTTGTATATAAACATAATAAGCCACCTCAGGGGTGGCTGAGGACTGCTAAGCAGTGTCTCAATGCTAAAATTTCAAAGTCCTGTTTCTATAAAGGCCAAATCAGATCTCTCAAGCACATTAATCTGTAAATCCATCAAGAAACACACTATTCCACTTCTTACTAAAATTACTAACCTATGCGGTATCGTATTCTTGCTGTTTACTTGCAGGTGTGGTGTTCAGTCTTACTGTTGTAAAGGTAGTGAGCAAGATTTAGTTATTCTTGTCCTTCAGTTATCCTATGATGTAGGCTTTCTTTTTCACAAAACAATCTTGTGTTAGCAGTTACTATTTGGAAATGATTGTGCTTATAGACCAGATGTGGATTTTGTCTACCGCTAAAGAGGAATGACATAGAGAATGTGCTTAAAGGAGCTGTGTAGCGCTTCTGTTTAACAGAAGTGAAGAGGCACTTTCTAACACTTTCTTTTTTCCTCCCCTTCTTTCATGAACAGGTGAGAGTCAATGGAAATGAATACAGGCCTACTTTTGCCAGCCTTAATAAGAAGCATGCTAAAGCCACAGCAGCAACTGCGGCTCTCCAAGCGATGGGACTTGTACCAAAGGAAAGCATGGTTAATACCACCATGTTTAGGAGTGCCTCACACCGCTAGATATTGTTTTTTATATTGACATTATTTCAGATAATTTTACTCTGCACAAAAATGGTATTTGCCCTTTCATGTTGTAAATACATTGGCAATTCCCACGTTGTAAAAACTGTACAGACACGTTCAGGTTTTTCTTTTGTACCATCAAAATGTATTTAAATCATACTTAGTTTTTGGTATGTTTATATTGTTTACATTAGTGATGTAATTATTTCTTAAATGACTAAATCAGACGACAGACTCTGGAGGCATCAGTAATCTAAACCCTTGTTTTAAAACTCATGCAATTTCTCTTCAATACGGAATGTTAACACTTTCATACTGTTTTGTACTATGCTGCAGTTTTCCCTGGTCTCAGTAAAGCTACTCGTGCACTTTTGCCGACAGCTGGTAAAAGGTCATGCAGCTTACCTTAGTCTAGTCGAGGCTGGCGTGTACTGCTGGACAGATACTGGGCCAGTACTGTGACCCCTGTGAGAAAGCGTGCGGTGGTAGCCCTGTTGTACAGTGTTAGCGCTGCGGCTTCTCTTCAAATTTTGTTTGGGGTTTAACTCGGTGGTGCACTGCGACTGGCCATACAGCCCATAATACTCTAGGACATACGTGATTAGGCAAAAGACTTGGCTTTCAAAGGGATGGCAGAAAGTCCAGCAATGGAACCGATGAGACTTGCAATGTAAAGGTGACTCTCCCTGCATGTTCTAAGAAGGGAGATGATGGAGTTGTCTATTCCAAACAAATTAACACACTGCCTGATGTTGATTGTATGAATTTGTGGTTAATGTGAATTTTAAACTCTAACAAATCTACAACTGGATTCGAGGGGGGAGGGAGGGGATAGAATGATGCTTAAATTGTTGTACCCAACTTGGTCAATAAAGCAGCACAAGTTCATAATCTTAATCACTGGTCAGTAAACAGTAATTAAAATGTATGCCAAAACAACTTTTTGAAGAAACGCACAGTATAGAAGTATGCTTTATGAAGATTGTCAACAGCTGTTAGGGTTGCAGAATCAGTTCTAGTCATTTTTGGTTGCTTTGGACTATTACCAAATTAACTCCTTGGGCTTAAATTTTCTGTAATGGTACTCTGCCCTCAAGGAGACAGCCTGATCCAGAGTTTTGGCAGTTTGACAATGGAGAGGATGTAGAAAAGCTTTTCCTTCTTCTTTTTCTTTCTTTCTTCTTTTTTTTTTTTTTTTAATTTAAGAAGTATTAGTATTTTAGCTATGCGCACTTTGAATTGGAAAGGGCATTGTATACCTCTTGCCAGATTTGTCTTGAGTTACAAGCAGATTGCCAGGATTTACAGAATCTAGTAGTTCAGGTGTTTATTTCAGAAAAGTCTTCCTGAGGTCTCTTTGTGTTACATCTACTGACCACAGCTTCATCTGGGACAGGAACAAAATACAGTTTGTACGCAGTAAGGCTATGCGCTCGCCTAAAGTGAGTGACCTTTGCAATGGTAGGAGCGTGGAGGTGAAGAATTACTAGTACCTCTTCTTCCACAAAATAAGGTGACTTGTGTGTATTCTGTCAACTGTTGCGGAGCAAGGTGTCTTTCTTTGCCCTAAAGGGACAAGGATCAATGTCTCATGTTGTGTACAGCAGAGAAATGCTATTTGGTTCTCCACCACACACTTCGGAGAAATAAAGCCCCTTATTAGTCTGTCAAAGCACTCTAGAAATGCCTAAATTAATCTTAATTTTCATGGACGTAGTTGTCTTTAATTAAACTTTTTTCCCCTTTGGCTTCTTGCCTTCAGTCTCTGACTAAATATTTGAAGATCTCCTTGCCTCATTTGCTGAACTAGTTGGAAGGTGTGTATAAAAGGCCAAAAGTAAACATGATGGTACAGCAATGGAAAGATCTACTGTGGGAGAACCGGGTGTTGTATCTGTCTTAGCTAAGTCTGGCTTTTTGATGTACGACTTAAAGTAATTAACTCGGGATGTGGGAGCAGCTCCTAATCAGACTTGTGTTTAAATGTCTGGTTTGATAGAGGTGTAACATCAGAGATGTTGATCGTTCTGTTTAGTCTATGGTGTCCATGTCAGCACTGGTTTCACAGCTGTACAGTATCAAATCTGGGAACATACAATCTCTTGTACTTGTCATTTTGTTCTTTTTTTGGTCTATATTCCCCATGTATAATGTAAAGATACATGTTGTCTTGCAGCAGCAAGGAGCAGATGAATTCAGTCCCATTGAAGACTCCATTTACAAAATAACTATTTAGGCAAGTTCTGGATTTCATGCCTTAAAGATGTGGTACTGTATGTGGATTTAACCTTTGGTCTTAAGGAAGACTTAAGAAAAAAAATAAGGTCTGTAATGCCCTAATTATGACACTTCTTGATTTTGAGGTTTCTCTTTTAGTTTCATTCCTTGTTGTTTAGAATGATACATGAATCTAAAGCTAGTGCAGCGATGTGCTTCTGTTAAATTTGTAAATTTGAATTTGTTTGAGTGTCCTTTGCATGCAGGAATAGATAAGTAGTGATACATTAAAAAGAACAACTAGGAAACACTCTCTTGGAACCTGGTTATTTATGCAGCACTTCAGCTGTCTTAAAGGTGAATAGTCTGTGACTCCTACTGATGGAAGGCATGATGTCTTTGGCTGTTGGATTTCCTTTTGCTGCAGAATTATTTTCCTAGAAGTAATCTCGCTGAAAGTGCTTCTGACTTCCCTGTGGCGAGGACGATTTTGAAACAGGTGCCCAAGAAGTTGTAGCCAGCTTCCACCAGAACGATTTCTTGGCAGTGTTCCCATTTGTAGTTTTTAAATAGTTAGGACTGGAGGAGCAGGAAGGTGAACTTCCTATGCCTGGGAAAATTTGAGATTGCCTCTTAAAGCGCAAAAACTATATGAAGTCTTAATGCTACAGTCTCTAGCTCTTCCAAACAAATCACAGTCGTGATGAAAAGTCACCCATTTGGACAGGTTAAATAAATAAATCTTCGTGCTCTACAAGCATCTGGAATGATGGTAGTATTTCCTGAAAATACCTTTAGGTGGGAAGAGCAGGAGACTGGGGAGCATAATGCTGTAAGTTTTGTAGGGAAAGTTCACTGGAGCCAAGTATGCTTCAAGAACAGCACCGAATCCCAGAGCTGTAAGCAACTGGAATATGCTTCTGAAATTACAGGTGAAGCTATGACTTAAAACCAACAGGCAGTTTACAGTACGAGGAGCTACAGGTCCAGTGATGGTGCAAAGCACATGATAAAGAATTCGGTGGTGAATTTCTGAAATTACACCACTCTAGATATTTTTTTTTTTTTAATTACTGCAAGCTATTAATTGGCATTAGTGTCTCTTCATAACTCTCACATGCTAGCTGTGAAAATACAAACTGGAACTGAAATTAATAGTAATTGTTTTATTTCTTAGAAACAGATAGGCTTAAGTCCACATACCAGAATGGTTATTGGCTTGATTAAAAGTGCTTACCCATAGAGGCAGCTACAGAATTGCTTTTTCCTATTGCTTTCAGTAACCTGTTGCATGTGCTAACATGCTCTGCAAGGAGGCCAGTTCCTCAAGCGCGCGCTCTGGAGGTGCTGCCCGTTTCAGAGCTGGTGGGCTCTGAGCTCATGAGCAGCTTTCAGAAGGGCTCGCCCGTGTGACAGCAGGGGAGGCGTCACTCCGTGCAGTGCACCTGAATGTGGTGGCTGTGAGAACTGCTCTTGCTGACCTGTAGCGCTGGGCTAAAGGTCAGTTGACAGCAGACTGCAAAGCCCAGTAGTGGAGGCTATGACGGATGGAGGCAGCCAAGCCAGATAAAAAAGGCACCGAGTTAACTGTTACTCTCTTAAAATGTTACTGGAAACAAAAGTGTAGCTAACGCACCAGCTGCTCTAGAAACCCAGTCTTCTGGTGTTCCCCACGATGCCATTAGCACTGGATTTTCACTCTTGCTCTCTGATGCTAATCAAAGGGGAAAAGTTCTGTAATCTGCTTCTAGATTAGTTAGGGAGAAGTGTAGAGATTAATTAAAGTCGGATTGTACTACCCTGAACTCCACTAGAAACGGAGTATTTGACATTATCAAAAGTATTTAATTCCTAAGGTGCCTTCTTCCATCATAAGAGAGGGACTTTCCCTTGATCTAGGTTTTCTAGATGTTGTCTTGTTCAGTGTACAGCTGACGTAGTGTCATGGTAGTTACTGTAGAGTAACAAATGTAAACATGAAGTATTGCAGTGTAAGTGTATACGTGCTGTATTCTTGGGATAGGATACTTCTGGTGGTGTTGCTATAAAGTAACTGAAAGGCAATGGAAGCTTTCATCATGCCTCCATCTGCAGTAACTTCTTTTTTTAAGTTTTTAAACTTCTATTTTTAAGTTTACAGGTTGCTTCCTCAAAGTAAGACCTGGCTACAGTCTAAGGTTACTGTTTCAGATTGCACATTCTGAGGTGGGGAGCAGAGTGGCACTGTAGTAAGGATGAGGGTAGTGGACCACAGGGCGTGACCACTGCTTTATTTTCTGTGCAAAATACCAGTTGAATTAGAAATCTTGCAGGAGTGCACAAGCATGACAGTATTCTACATCTTGTTATTCAGATTTAGTAGTGTCTGCTGCAGTAATCTGATCACCTTAATAGCTGTGTAAAAAGTGACATACATACCTCCAAACTAACAGCTTTGACTACCCGAAGTGAAACAGACTGCATGAAACCTGCTAATAGCCTCTGCTATTGCTATGCACAGCCAGAGTCAGGTCAGCAGCCCTCTGCTGCCTCTCATTTTCTCTATCTTTGATCAGGTGCCACAAATATTTTACTGCTCCAACTCATTCTGATTCAGCAGGTTATTGTTTGTACAAATTGCTTCTTAAAAGTCTAGCTCATTTTAACATAAATGGGAATAGGAATGCTAGGAGCTATGCCAAGCAGTTCTAAGGAGTCAACCTTTTAATCTAATTCAGCTGCAGGGAGAACTCCATGCTTGTGTCCATCTGACTTTCATCTATCTTTGTGGAGTTCAGAGCTGACTCTAAACTAAGCAGTGCAACATCGCAACAAGAAGCTATCAAGCTTCTGGCAAGGTGCTGTAAGCAGTCTTGGAAGGGGTTTCGCCAAGAATTGCACCCATCCAAAATGGTTACAAGTTACCTCAGAGCAGTAGCAGAAATTCTGTACTTCAGAATAGAATTTGCATGTGCATGAAGAATACAGACCTTCCGGATGCAAGTCAGACCAATAAACCAGATAATCATGTTTTGTCAAGTTTTATTTTAAAAAGGCTTCCTAAAATACAAAAGGAGATTTCCAAGGCCTTCTCCTTCATTTCCTTTAAAAGTCCTTTGAAGTGTTTTATGATGGGTGATGTGCAATAGTTGTAGTCTGTGATGTGCAACTAGATTGTATCCCTCCCGGTACTGCATAGGTGCTGCCCATGTAGAACCCAAATGAAGTACAGCAACTGCACACCGGAGAGCATTCTCTTCCACTAAATGGAACTAGCATACCTAGGACTTCCAGGTATAAGCATAATCCTTCATTTCCAGAAATCGGATGGAAGATTTTCCCAGTGTTGGACACTGACTCAGTTGATCCAAAGTCTTAGGATGCAGTCCACATGTAGGAAGATCTTTGCGTATGGTTTCCTGTGGAAATTCACATGAGGAAGAGAGACATGGAATAGGTATTTGTTTGAAATACCTGTAGTTCTTAATGTTCATTTGTGTACCTCTGGGGAACTCCTGAAAAGCTAGTTTTCCGATTATTCCATTTCTGAGGCAATGACAAGCCACAGGGACTGCCAGGTGGTGATCACAAGTAATTGGGTGTAAACCCACATATTAAGGGAAGGTTTTGCATCACTCAGCATCCTATGGTTTGTAATAAAGATACTATTCCTAACAGGAAAGATTGTCTCTGCTAGTTTCCTTACCTTATTTAAGGCAGGGCTTGCGTTGTCAAGACCAGTGTTAAACACAGCAGTTGGCTCGTGTGTATACAATACAGCAGAGAACGCTCCCCTCTGTGCGGACTTGAGCAGCATGGTCAATGAATGGAGGGAGTGAGGCATGACGGGGCCTACGATCTCCAAACTGAACATATCCTCATACGCCAAGTGAACCCTGGCTTTGGCATTTATACTTCGAGCCTGAAGACAAGACCACATAGGATTAGTTTTTGACACACCAAATCAAGTCCTAATTTTAATTTACTTGAATACTGCAGTGGCACGGTCCCATTAAAAGTTCAAAATACTTTTCAGTATTGTTAACTTACTGTTCAATACATGAGTATTATGATGGTTTTACTGTCTTTGTAACAACTCCTAAAATGTACCCACTGTGATATGCAGGAATGCTATGCAGTATGAAGAAAGTTAACTGCAGAAGAACAGTATGAACTACTCTGGTGGAAGAAAACTGCACTACCTGTATTAACAGCATATCCTTTAGTACCTGTCATCCCCTTAAAGTAACAGGTGGTGAGCCATGGTTCAGAGGCTCCCTTGTTGCAAGCTGCTGCAATAGTTTGAGACCCCATAAGATCTCAGGAGAATCTTTTAGTATCTGGGAAGTCTGCTTAACCTCTTCTTTATCAGGGTGTGAAGAATGGAAATACTGGGATTTCAGTTTAGCAGCATAGATCTATGTGGGTAGAGATGATTTAGGAGGCAGTCTGTATTGCAGTCAAAATGCTCACTCAGGCTATAGCAACAAAAATTACTCTGCGGTACCTGAGGGAAACTATACAAAGTCAGTGTCTAATCTGCTGAGTGAAGAAACAACTCTCTTTTTTATTAAAAAATAGAGACGGTTGTGTTACTTACTTTGAGTGTTTGCATTGTTCCACCTCGGAAAGCAACAGGGGACAACAAAGTTGGTGGAAGCCCTGTTTGTGGACCTGCAGCAGCCACTAGGCTCTTACAGTTTATCAAGAAGTTCAGCAAGGTGAATGTGTTTGTTCCTTTCACTAATGCAAGGGATTCGGGTTTGTGATCCATCTGCACCTCATGCTTCTCCTTACGACTATATTGACTGGAGTCAAAGAAAAACCACACGGATATGAAAAGCATCAATGCACCACAGGAAGAACTGGAGCTGTGCAACTCCAGGAGAAACCCCCCTAGCCCCCTCTGACCAATCACATCATTTAAACAAACAAAACCAAAAAAACCACGAAGCTTGACATTAATCCAGATTTGTTCTTCAAATATTAAGCAGCATCTTTTGGTTCCTCTGAAACACGTACAGGATCTCAGCAACAGCTCGTCTGGTCTACAGCTGTGTCCCTACTACACCACACTACTTCCAAGTGTAAACCTAGCCTACATGAACATACACCCTTTTCTTTAAAAAAAAAGAAACAATCTAATGAGTCTTTCCAGTGAACCTAGATGTGAGGTGACAATCAGTTTGTGACCTAATGGATCTTACAAAGTTACATTAACAATTCAAAATGGCTTTTCCTTTCAAGAAGAAAAGCATCTAGAAATACTTGTCATAAAGAAACTCAAAAAGACATGCAGAGTCTCTTAATGTGCAGTAATGCGAGAATTAATGTTTGGAAATAAGTTCTCAAAAGCTTTTATAAAACTTAAACTTATACCACAAAAAGATAACATCTGCACAATTTTCCAGTGTCATACATCTTGATGTGCAAAAAAAAGGATACAGTTTAATAGAAATAGCATCTGGTTTCTTAACCTTGTCTTGGACTCCCATCTCCTCAAGCCAAGAGAAACCTTCATCATCATCATCGCTTAGAGCTGGTTCCCTGGGAAACACAGAATCAGTGTTAGGAGGGCAATACTTCCTACGAAGGTTTTCCAAATAGAATGTGCAGGAGTCTGTAGATGCCCTGGAATTCTAGCATTGTAGAAGACTTATTACATACTCTCCGTCTTCCATGCTGTTGCCCACTTTGAGGCTGTTAGCAACTTCTGTTTCCAAATTCACTTCAGAGTTTTTCTGTTTCCTGGTTCTACATTCTTCTACCAAAGGTAAAGAAAACTCTATGCCTTGAACAGAGGAGGAAAGAAAACAATGACTGGTTTTGTAACACAGCTAATGCACTTTATCAGTTATTCAAATCCTAGTTGGACTGGTTTCACCTTACCTTCATTTCTCATGGCTTCCCTTAAACCTCTAGTTGTGGGAGAAATTACAGCTGTGATAACGTCACTTCCCACAAGACCAGCTGCACGGAACAGGACAGTAAACTGGTAGGTACATACATAGAAGTAGGGACACAGCTTGGCTTTGAGCAGATTGTACAGAGAAGTAAAGCTGACAGACCTGCAAATTAGAATAAAACAATTCTGCAACTGAAGTTAATTCTTTGCCATTGACACATCAAACTGGATTTGGCTGGGTGGTACTGATGTGTACTCTGCACAGGTTTGAGAGCATGTTGAATGATTAGCCAGATTTTCAGACGTGCTCAACGTCTAGGAAGCTGCACTCCTCTGAAACACAGCCTGTTTGTGAGTACTATGCTCTTCCAGCATACTTGCTTTCTAGCACATGGGTTTACATGAAGCATCAAAGGCAACCTGCTAACAGGATTTATGGAAATCTACGCAAACTGACAACTAGGATTGGAGAAGGGCATTTAACACAAGAAGGTAGCTTTAGTCTTATATTTCCTTAACCTGGTCCTCAAAACAATGAGCATTCTAGCTGGAAAAAAAAAAAATATTAAAAAGCTTCCTCATAAAAACGGAAAGAACTTGTGCATTAATTAAATTCCCATTGTCTTAATCTTACTAAAACCATCAGTTGTTTGGTTTCACTTACCAGTCACTCATTAGCACTTGTTGCAAGGCTTCATCCTGTGACCAAGGACTAGCCTTTCCAGCTATTTTTCTATCTGCTCCAATCCGAGGGAACAGCTGCAGCCATGGCAGTGAAGGGTGAAGCCAGTAAACAAGGCTTTGCTGAAAGGCACAACGCAGTTCTGTCGACAGTTTTGGTTCCTAAATGTCAAAAAAGCATTTTATGAGGACAGTAATGCTTTACTTAAGGCAGCATTACAAGTGATGGATTAAAAAAATATTACATTAGAAAAAAAAATCCTGGGATTGTGAATAAGCCAGACAGACTGAAGAAAAATGGACAGCAACCAGCAACTGCTCCACAGTTAAATGACCACTCGCTTAACACTGTTTGCCACTATAGGTACAAACCATGGATGGAATTAGATTAGTAGTCTAAATGAGCCTTATTCTTAATGCAAGACCAAAACAGAATCAAGCCTTCACTGCCAGCATGTTTAAGGAAAGGTGCAAAGGTACATTCTCCTTGCTAAAGCTGGAGCTTCAAGCTACCCTCCGAAGTATTACCTGTACGCTCTGTGGCAAGTTTGTTTCTGTAGCTCTACAATGCTGAGCAAATCCTTGAGCTTCCTCTTGTGCCTTTAAATGTTCTGCCCAGGTAAAAGGTTGGGAAGAAGTAAATAAAAGTCGTGTTTTAATACTCCAGTCTGCAGGAAACTCATGTCTTGGTGAGGAGGGAACTTCGGGTACAGCAACAGGCAAATGAAGGTCCTTACAAAACAGAAATAGCATCACTTACTTAACCACCAGAAAATCACACGCCCCCCTACATAGCTACCTATTTATATTTTAGCATGGTTAGGTCTCCTCCCATGTTGATTTAATATACCTTTCCTGGCAGGCAGACTGTATACTGGACTATGGCTATTACATGTAATGTCTTGAGTTTAGTAGCCTATAAAAAGACAAGTTAAACCTGTCATCTCCTGCATGTTTTTCTCCAATTCAGTGCAACAGCAAAAATGCCTAGCTCATTTTGATCCTAAGGAAGTACTCACATTAAGTTAAGAGACATACTTAAAAAAAAAAGCTTTTGCAGACACATTTCCTGGATTCCAGGTTACACGGAGTTTGACTGTTCAAAGGCACAGTTTATACTGAACCGATTATTTTAGTCAGTAACAGATTCTAATAGAAATACGGCATTATATTGCTTATAAAAATGCAGAAGGGTGTTTTCATTCACAGAAGTCTTTCTAAAAGTCATAAACTAGGAACAGGTAAAAGGATGAATGACTCAACAAAAGAAAACTTAACCTGAACTTTATGAAGACAAGAATTTACACGCCAAAACAGTTATTTTGTTTCGTCCTCTCTTGGTGATTGAAATGTCGGGCGCTTCCTAGAGGATGCAAAAAAACCCCAGTGGGGCACTCTAGGACAGTTTTTTCTCTTTGAGAGGTCATTTTCCTATTCTGCTAAGTTAGTTTGAACTTGTTTCCGAACCCATAACAACATTAGACGTTGTCTGCTTGAAACTCTCTTTCAAGGACTAGTTTTCAGGTGGCTGTCTCTTTCCTATGTGCCTGGTCAGGTTGTTTGTTCCCTTTCTGTAGCTGTATAAAAGACTGCAGGAGATGTATCACTTTGAAGAACATCCTTATCTCAACAAAATATAAAACTAAGAAACAGAAGAATTATAGTAAACATGGTAATAAAACTGGAAGAAGACAACAACCTCTGTCAACTAGAACTCCGACAGTAGCAATGTCAGGCAGAAGGCTGACTTTTAAAAGACTGGCACCTTTAACAGTGAACGTCAAGGCAATTTAAGAAATTTCTTTGAACACTGACGTTTTAGTGCATCACTTTTTATACAGAGATGGACCACCAAACACCAGGTGAAACACTTTCAGCTTTTTCTGTGAACTGAGAACGGCTAAAAACGTTTTTTACGCAGTTTCGTACATCGGTCGGGGTGAGGATGTTGCTTCTTTCAGAGGGCTCTGCTCTCCTGGCGGGCTTATCTTCACAAACAGCCTCCAAAAGCTGAATAAAAGAGGAGCGTCAGATGCAGCACAGAACAAGAACCGGGTCGATAATTTAAAAAGAGGTGCCCGTGGCAGTGAAATTTCAGCAGCGGGAGGAAGCACACGCGTGCTGCGAGCGCCCACCCTGCGGGGCGGTCGGAAGGCGCCTGCGCAGCCAAGCGCAGTAGCCGGGTTTCGATCTGCGCGCAGAGCTGGGGCCGGGACCCGGCGCGGGGGCTGGCTCCGGCGGCGGGAGGGGGCTCCGGGCCGGCTGAGGGCGATGGCTGCCGGCGCCAGCGCCGCCGCCCCTTCTCCGCCCGCGGGGCCCTTCCCCCTGCCTCCCCTCGCCGCCCCGGCCCCACCTCGTCACGGGGGGAGAGAAACCCGCCGGCCACCGCGGGGCCGGGGCCCGGCCCTACCTGCCAGAAGGACGCTGCCGAGGGGTTCCCGCCCGCCGGCGGCCGCCGGGCCCGCTCCGGCGGCTGGGGGGTGCCGGCCGCCCGCGGCGCGTTGTCCAGGCTGGAGAAGGGGTTGCGGCGGGCGGGCGCGGAGGGGGCCCGCGGGGCCGCGCCGCAGGGCGGGGGAGCGGCGGCGGCGGGCTCGCTCCTCCGCGGCCGTTTGCGCTTCAGCCGCAGCATGGCCGGCGGCTTCTTGAAGCCGGGCGAGTAGCCGGGCACGGCGGGGGCGGCCATGGCCGGGCGGCGCGGAGGTGGCGGGCGGGAGCCGCTGTCCCGGCTTGGCGCGAAAAGGGGCGTGCTCCGCCCCTGGGCGGCGCGGAGGGAACCCGGCGGCCGCCGCCATTTCTTCCGGCCCCCGGCGGGCGTGGAGCCGCCCCGCGCCGCCGCCGGGTCTCTGAGGAGAGAGCTCCTCCCGCCAGCCCCGGCGACTCGCCGCCGCTGGCCTGCCGCCGCTCTCCGCCCCGCTTCGGCTAGGAAATAAGAAAAGCGCTACTGCTAGAAAACCTAAGTGGCTTTCTGAATCCATGACGAAGCCGGCCTGAACGGATTTCCCCGGTCGGGTATCGAGGACATCGCCACATGGCTGCACCAGGACAAAAATCACCTGTGCTAGATACTAGATACGTCGTTCTAGTTGTGTGAAACGCGAGACCAAGCACGCACTGCCTGTTCGGGGCAGAAAACTAGATTTGATTGCGATTCACGGCGCTGGCTAGGGCCCACAGGGGAGTATTTTACTTCAGACTCTACGGCAGAAAGGCACCAATCCCCTCACCACCAAAAAATGGGCAGAAGTTTTCAGCCCATGCTAGACAGATGATCCTTTCCAAAATACAGCTCTGAAGGCCACTAAATAAAACGATGATGGATTATAAAACTAATCCAGATGCAAAGCTGTTTTTGAAGGCATGTGGCTGCCCTTAACGGCAATCTATGCATCACCCACACGTCATCTAGCTGCACGGGGCTTGAGCTCACCAGAGCAGAAGCACCTGGGCAGCAGCCTGAGCTGGCGGGGCTCCTGGCGTGCCTCTCACCATTATTAGCGCTATAGGAGACCACAGGCAGCCTTAGCAGCAAAGCACACACGACTTCCCTGTCGAAGCTACAAAGGAAGAGGTGAGCACCTGGCAGCCTTTCCCCCCAGACCCGGGGAACCTTGCTCTCACACTCAAAACTACTTTCTGCTTTCTTCTGTCGGGGGCTGTGCAAAAGAGGAAGCAATTGCTTAGGGAGCCTCATGAACCCTCTTGTTCAAGCACATGCAAATCTGAAGCCAGCATTATTAAAGAGCATTAGAAAATGCTGAGACATCTCAGCCAGCTAAATGCACCAATAGGCAGCTTAACACCCAAAGTACAGACAGGCGCTTCATAACCTGACCCAGCTGAAAGACTAAGACCACTTCAGCAATAGCTAGCCTTAGTCTATTGTACAAGGGGTTCAAAAGGCATTTATATATGTAGTTAGGAGCAACGTAGCTACTGACAAAAGATCTAGTAAAATAAAAACTATACTATAAAAAGCTTTCTTCTGGAGTGTTGTCAGTGGTTGTGCCTGTTTTATTGAACCTTATTTTTAAACTCTTACTTTGTTTCCTCTGATCTACTTTATTTTGTAAACATTTAAACTAAAATGAACATCGGGGGAAAAAAAAAAGGCAGCTGGGTACAAAGCTTCAGAATAAATGTCAAACTAACAGAGGATTCACATGCTTTAGACGTGTGTGTACACACATGCATAAAAGCATCAGTTATTTTCAAGGCTGCATTACATCACATTAGTAGTAAAATAAAATTTACTCATGACTTTATATGCTTCCCTTGCATCATTTATCAAGAACCTACAAGTCCAGTGAATGACAGAAGATAGATTAATCATGGTTCTAGATAATCAATTTTCACTCAAATGTTCCAACTTCCTACACTGTTTAAAGTACTAGTGTCCACTGTTTGAGCCATCCGCACAGTGAAAATGAATAGCACAGCTGAACAGAAAAAATACTTTTGCTCTCAACTAAGAGCAAGTAGGAAGCCACACGCTTTGAAGAAATTAAAACAGCAGTTCCTTCCATACTGCTGATTTGCAAATGGTTCACAGTAATGGAGAATGTTGGATAAACAGATTTGAGCAGTGCTAGGCATAGGACTGAGGTTAAAAGAGGGGAAGTGAAAGTGCACAGCATAGGAAGGTCTTACTGGAAAGATATCAAAGATAACATTACAGTAACGAGATACATAAAGTGCCTCAAACATCTGAATGACACACTCATATCAGCTTAAGAACTCTAGATTTACTAGGTTTACTGCCTGTAAACAGTTTGCTAAAAAGAAGAAAATTATCTGTGGGGAGAACTCTTACTGTCAGTACCATATCCTTCCCCTCTGGCATCCTTGCCAGTTCTGATGGTTTTGCCTGTCTTTCTATTAAATAACAATTTAAAATGTGGATTAAAGACTTTAAATGTACCACAGAAAGCACTCAGTCTCAATGCAGTCAACAGCAAAAGGTAAATATTAAGATGACTATTGGCAGGGGCTGGAGAAGGGAGGACTAATAAAAACCACCAGATTTTTTTTTCCCTTTAATTTCTTACGGTTGAAAAACAACAGCAACTGATGTTGCCTGTAGATGTTACTGACATTTGTAATTGGGGCAGGGCAGACAAGTTTTGTATGTCAAGACTGCCTCTTTAGAATTTGCTGATGGGAACATTCTGCTCAAGTGGATAAAAAAACCCACCCTTAAGTCACAGGAGCTTCACAGACCATTTGTGCTGAGGTACAAAAGATCTTCAACTTGTGGTTACAGAATTATTTGAAAGTGTACACTAATTTACTTCTCAAATACATTATGTTTCTTTATCTTCCACAGGCTTAGAAATCAGGAAATTGTGTGTCAGAACTGGATGACTTGTCTTTTTCTTGCTTGATTCTTCTGAACTATTTCCATAGAAACTTTGGCTTCATACAATGGGATTGGTTCATCCAGCTGAGGCCTAAAATGGAACAATATGTCAGAAGTGTCTGGTGAGCATGCACAGATCAACAGAAATATTGCAGGACTACTGCTATAGACTTTACTTTCACTATGTAAACTTTACTCCTTAAACAAAATAAAAGTTTTACAGCTTTGCTTGGGTTCACAGAAAAAGGGAAGAGCCCTAAAGCAAACAGGAAACAGAAGTTAATTAAAAGATATCCTTCTTACAGGGGAAAAAAAGGAGGGGGGGGGGGGGAAAGGTGGTAGTGGTGAGGCTTTTGGTCAACAGAAATACAGTTACCCTGCGTTAAGAGAAAGGATCTTCCATTCCCACCTTATTATGGGAGTCTTCATATCTAGTGAAGCTGTCACTCTTCTCAGCAGAGTATGACAGACCTACCATCTTTTACAGCCAACACCATTTCTCAATCAGATGCAGAGCAGCCAGACATATGCTCTTCCTCCACCAAGAAAAGAATGTGCTGCCTCTGTTAAATTTTGACATACAGCATAATCATGGGGTTTACCAAATTTCCTTGTGCTTAGCCTGCTATATGGTCTATTTCTGCTTGTAATAAACTGCTCTATGTAAACAATGTGAGGCATCTTTTCCTGAGCATCCCAATATAAATATGCAGTAAAGTGCTGGCAAGAGTCTTCTACTCTAATACTGAATTAAAAAAAATAAATAAAAAAATCACATTTCTCACCTGAAAATGCTACTTGATAATTTCTCCATTATATCTTCTAAGATGGGTATCTAAGAGGACTGTCAAGGTAGCAACGTATCTACAGATACATCTTTCTATAATCACATTTGCTGGCAAGAGCCCTGTATTGATACAAAACCAGCAGAATGAAGGCAAAATGAAAATTAACCTTAATTCCAATCTTTATATGAGTTTTATGCACTTGTTTATATATCAGAAACCTCCTTTCCTGAAATAGTATGCAGAAATGAAATATGGAAAACAGAATTTTGAAAAATAAAGCAAAAGGGTTAAGATTGACAAACGCAGCCTGTACTAGTACAACATTAATCAATCAGAACGGCAATTGCATTTTTTGTGCAGAATGAAGATGACGGACTTAGCAGTACCAGTTAACTATCCCTACTATTCATATAGACATCTGCGGTAAAAATAAAGTTGGGAACATAGTAGAGTCTGTAAATTCTTCGAGCACCACTGCACATCTGTAAGGGATCGTTTGAGTTAATGACTAACACTCATGACAATGCAACAGATGAGTCTTTATATACAGCTCAAAAAATGATGTTCCTTCCTTCATTTTAAGAGCAATCTGGTTAATATTTGAAGCTCAAGCCGTTTTAAAAAGCGATCACCTTGTGATTTCTTCAGATGTTATTAATGCCATATGCTCAAGAATTTCACAAGATACACAGATCCAAAAAAACCCTCAAAACCAAAACAGATTTTTCCTTTCAACTTTAAAGCCTGTTGTGATAAAACGTGCTGTGGTTATTAAAGATACCCCAGGAGACAATATAAGAAATCTTACTGTTTAGTCAGCTTACTTTTTATGTGAGTAACTACTCAGTATGTATTCAACAAAAATACCAAACTAAAACAATTCATGACAATCCGCATCCCATAAATATTTCCTTAGTGTGCCTGACCCTGCCTAATGTACTTTGCAGTTTAGTGGAGGAGGGGAGGACTTCCTTGCAGTACAGTTAGTCGTTTCACAAATATAATGACTTAATCCTCACCTGCCTCTGCCATTCTGCTAAACTGCAAAAGTGATTCAGCAGATCTCATAATCTGCAGTGCAGTACAGAACAGGGAGGGTCCTTAAAGCCGTAACAGACAAAGCTTCCATTACTGGAACTGATCCACTGAAAACTGTTATGCTAGTAGAAAGCTCAGAGTCCAGCTGCTTAAGACCAAATGTAGGTAATGCAAATGAAGGAGGCATTCCTCTTCCCACACCCACATCTTTGCTCAATAAATTTAATGTACATAACATTGCCTATAAGGAAAAGGTTATGAAGCCAAAATATTTTAACTTTTACAGTTAAACTGATTGCATTAAGATTTACAGATGATGCATCTACTGCCCAAAAGAACAAAAAAAAACCATTTCAAAATGTCACATGCATAATATAAAAACTTATAGAATCAAATCTTCAATTAATTGGTTCAATCTTGAACCAAAATACTGCATTTTCTCCAGAATGTGCGTTTTCTATTTCAGCACTGCTTTTAATGAAGCACACAGAGACATATATTTAGAAGGAATGCAGAGACTGGTTTAAAACATGAGTGTATGTTATATTTTAGTTACACTGTATGCTTAACTGTGCTGACCTTTAAGCCTGTGGTTACATGACTGAGTAGAAGAAAATCTATTAGTTGGTTTCTCAGCTATATTTCCATCCACTCATATTAGCAGTCAGTATTCAAAATGACCATCAAAAGGATATAGAGATACTTCCCTTGCTGTAGATTGGACAAGTTCCATATCTCATCATTCAGAAAGGAGACTGTGGCTCCTTTAAGAAACAAGGTATGGCTATCTGGAGGATCCAGCTTAAACAAATTGAAGAAAAATGTTATTTAGTTATACTTTCCTATACAAAAATAAAGGTTAAATGGTTATTTTATATAGATGGTTAAAACAAACAAAAAACCACCCCTCACCTATTCTTAAAACTTAGCAAATTTGTAATATTTACAGCTTTAAAATGATACTTTTCTGTCTTGTCAAACTGTTTAATACCCTGAGCCAAACAAAATAGGTCCTTTAAAATGTCAGTACAGCCAAGCTATTAACATAACTTACTATCATGTCCAAGACGACAGCCCCAAAATTGCCCCAAAGGAAAATAAAAACATTTATTATCAATGCTGTATACTTCCCATTTTCTGGATGTGGAAATTTTCTTAAGTGAAAACTGATATTATTTAACAGTGAGGAACCCTTCAGTCATGACAGAAGCTCACAGACACATCCACATATATATACTGTGGTACAAACTAACTTACTGACACAGTATCTTTACCTGAAGATTTTTTTCTGTTGTTATCCAGTGACCTCCAACACCAAGAAGAGTAATGATATCATGCTTATGGGGCAGCAGCTGTGATTTTGAAGTTGATTCATCTTCAGCACTATATAATTTCACTGGGGGGTAGGGAGAACAAATTCATTTGAGCTCAGAAGAAAATTCTGTTCAGAATGAAATGCCCGTCTCTTCCTGTACTGAAAACCACATATCTTGGGATTCTTTACAGTCCTACGTCTTCAGATACAAATGAGTTGCAATATATGCATATGAATACAATGAAAGATGGCTGTCTGGAACAGCACTACAAATCAATTAGGCTGTTAGTCACATGAGAATATCTGAGAAAGTAGAAGATTAGGAAATTCAATATATGTTTCTTTTAATACATTTCAGTGGAACTCTAAGAAGTTCTTCAATTATTTTAGCTAAAAATAGTAACTTCCAAGTTTTCAACTATTCCAATTGTTTTAGAATACAGGTTGACAGTACTGGCAATTATGGCATAATTTTTTATATTAAAATAAGGTAGCATAAACGATGTCACAGCTCTACTCTTTAAACACATTTTTTTTCTTTTCAGTTTTAAATAGAGGAAAATTTCAGACAAATTTAGCAGATGACTAACAGTATTAGATGTTTCCACTAGAGGGTGATATGAGGAGATCTTAAAGAAGTCTTAAGGAGTTCTATTGAATAAAGATACATACATTTAATTGCATGAGAACAAGCAACTAAATGTAATCGTTTGAGGTGATGCAGCCTCCACCTATATTACCTGGAAATAATAATAAAATAATTAAAAAAAACCCTAATGGTGCTCTGCAGACCAGATTTTCATCAGTTACACACCTCCAGCATCTAGAACAATGTCCACTCCCAGGCCACCCGTTTCTTCCAAGCAGCTTTCTGCCACATCTATCTTTCCATTTGACACATCTATCACTCGAGCTAGAAAAAGCATTACATTTGGTTAACTACAATATAAAAAAATGTAGAGTTTCCATTCAGAGCAGAACAGAAAGTTTTTAGTTTCTGAAAGTATTGCAAGCAATTTTGCAGCTAAGTCAAAAAAACTCACCAATAGTTTTTTTCACTTTCCAATACAGTGCAAGATCAACACCAAAAAATATGTATTAGCTTAATGCAGAAGTAAAACTCACAAGTCTGTTTAGGCCAAAAAGGATAAAGTATGCCACTATAAGAATTAGAAAACCTTCAGTAAGTTCATTCTTTGCTATTATTCTTTTCTAAAAGCACCTTCAAAAACAGCAAGTTCTGGAGTGACTAGACATGTTATTGAAGCAAAAGAGAGTGGCCAAAAGATAAGGAGGCACCTTATTTCACATCTCCCAACTTTCAAATTTTATCTGTCAAATAACCATAGCAGTAATGCTTTGGGAGAGTTTTCCAAGCATAGCTTTCTTCCCTTACTCTACATAAAACCCACCACTTCCTGCCAGTCCCTTGCAGAGCCCTTCTCTTGCTTCCATATCATAGAGGGAAACAAAAACCTATTCTCCCTGGTATGGAGCCCTGTCTCCCAGTGCAAGCCAGAAGTAAACATGTAAAAATGCAATAAATTCAGTGCCTTGTAAGTGACTGACTTGACTATTCTTATGATTCCAGCAAGTCTTTTAATCTTACTATATCCATCTTTTCTTTAAAATAACGCTTAGTAACATCATTACTTATCTCACAGCATGGATAAACTTATTAATATATTACTTTCTGCATGATGTTTTTAACCTCTAAGTGGCTCTCTGGGTCATTAAACAGATATTTAGATGGAAGCATTTACATATCCTCTTGAAATATTTCTGAACTGAAAGTCACTAATACATTTTGTTCTCATATATCTATAACACCGTATTTATAGACGGTTATAAAGGTAAACCACAGAATCAGGAATAACTAGGGCAGAGAAGTAGCAGCTAAGTTTTTTAGTTTTGTTTCATAATTATGAGAACAAACATTTAGAAACTAAAAAGGCCAAAGACTTCTCAGCAAAATGATAATTGAAATAATGTCAAATAAATTTGAAGGTACATTTCCAAAGCATAATGGATTAAACTCAAATTTTCAATGTGTACTTACCCACTAAAGGCTGCCGTATACCTTCTTGAATTTAATCATGGGGGGGTGGGAAGGAAGGGGAGAAGAAAAATTGCAAGAAAATTAAGGAAAGTATTAACAAATACTCAGTTAATGCTTTGGGGTTTTGTTGTAGTTTTGTGGGGTTTTTTTGTTTTGTTTTGTTTTGTTTGTTTTTTGTTTTTTTTTTTCCCTTCCAATCAAATCATAAGATGCATTCAAATTCTTAGGTCAATCATTCAATTTTTTCACTGAAGTCAAATTATCTGGCTAAAGAGAACACACATGGTCATAATTTAATAGAGGTGTCACATTAATTTAATGATGATAGTCACATTTCCTGTATGCAAATAAAACCCCATAATATCCTTTTCTTATTAGTTTCTTCAGTCAAGAAGTTAAAAGGTTTTTCTTAACATGGCAATTTGACATGGTATAAAGTTTCTGCAAATCGTTTCACCTTCTGAGAATAATTCTGATTTAATAGACCCAAAGGCTGACTATCAAAAAGAAAGGCAACAGTTTAATCAGTTTGACTATTTTCTGATTTGTTTAGCAAAAATTTCCAGTTTTGTTACTTAATACAATAGTTCAAGAAGTACTCATCAAAATCCTATTCAATTTTCTTCCTAGCAAAATGTTGTAACAATTTCTCTCCACTGTGGAAAAGGCTGTGCAACAAATTATAATATAATTTTCTATAATCCTCTGTCATTTATACAAAAATTCTCACAAAACATTTGTAAATTAGTTCAGTTTCTTCTTCTGTGACTTGCACAACTTCTAAAGTAACATTATTCTGACGGGCAAAAAGGCTTCAGTTTCTCTCTTCTTTCATTGTTGGTGAGAAGTAGAAATATCAATATTTCCACAACTTGCTACCAGAGTTTACTCTCACCCAGTAAGTTCAGCTACAGAGTTTAAAAACTGTCACACAAAAGATCTGCAACTTGGTTTATTGAACATGTTCAAGAGAGCCATTAAATCACTGATGAGTTCTTACCAGAAATATATTCCCTGAAAGCTCAACATTGGTTTTAAAGAAAAAAAAAAAAACCCAAACAAAAAAAACCAACTGCAAACTAACCAACCAACAAACCAAAAACCAAACAACAAACCAAACCAAAAAAAAAAAGAAGGGGGTAACCTAGGGAACAGAAGAAATATATATGTGTGTATATGTATTTTATTCTTCTGTTCTCCAACAGAAACTCATCACGTTATTTATGTAATATTCTGTCTCTAGTCTGACACATGGGCATTAAAATTTAAAAATTTATTATAATCCCCTCCTTCATACTATTATTATATTTACTCCAGAGATTACTGGAGACATGCAAAGACCCCCATCCTGTTGGTCTAAATATGAATCCTTAAACATTAACAGGAACTTCTACTTCAAGCACTGGAATCATATTTGTTAAAAACAAAACAAAAAACCCCAAAACGCAAAACCAGTGGCTTTTTGCTTTCACACTCAAACTGTTTCTCTTCTTAATGCTGTACCCAGGTTATATCTCTTTATTTAAGGTACAGTTGCATTAAATTTTTTTCCCCTAATGTTTATGTTCCACAAATATTTGCCAAACTGCTAAACGAAACTCCTATTGCTATAAAACAAGCACATACATGAGCAATATAAGCAATGGCCTTTTCACGACAAAAGATGGTTATTTCAGCCATTTTATGAAGCAGCTAGTTATGCTATACACTGATAACACAAACTGCTCTTCATTGGCAACTGATAAGACTCTTGCTAAAAACTAAACAAGAAAACACTAAACAAGCACAAAACTGAAGAAGCCTCCACCAACAGACATTAGGAGCCAGCATAGATATAGCTAGTTACACTTGGGTTACTTAGAGCACTTATTTTGTATTAACATTCATATAACTTAAAAATGCCAGCAAAAAGTAAATGCACCAAGCAACCCGAAGTCATATTCATATGTGCTGACAGGACTATGATATTCAAATTAATTGCAAAGTCCTTTTTTAGCTAATAAAGTTTTCATATCATTAGCAAAATATACCCATAAAATATTACAAAGTGAGGTTTAAGGTCTTTTGTATTTACTCTTTCACCCCGTAACAGCTGGTATATCAAACCTCTACATATCAACAGCATTCACAAAAATGCTTTATGTTCTGATGTCTGTAATGTCTACTATTACAGTAAAAAAGACTTCTGAAATAAGAAAAGGAGAAAATAGCTTTTTTTGTGAAGTTGCAAAAAAATAGAGGTAATATAAAAATCTACAGAAATAAGTCTGCCAGGTCTTAGAAGAAATTATTAGATTCCCAACACAAAACTTTGCAGTTCCCTGTTGAAGACTGTTAAGGTCAGACAGCAAAAATGTCTGTCTCCCTGCTCTTGTGTAATAACCTCTGCATAGCACTCCACTTCCTGCTGCATTATCAGCACTCCAAAGCCACTACTGGAAGAGCTAAATACTCACTTGGTAGGCTGGAAGTGAATCACTCCCCAACGCTGCAGATGTGTGTGAACGTGCAGCCCCAGAATGCACATGCACACTGTGTTGTCTCTGTGCTTCCACTGCCAGTTCTGTTCTTGGGAGCCAGAAAGGAATTAAAATTGACAAGAACTCTGTTCTCTCTGTGTCTGAAGAGCAACTCTCTGGCTTATTTCGTCCCTCTGCTAGCTTACTGTTCTTGAGCCAGCAGGGAGAACACAAGGACAATACTATGTGCACCTGCATATCAGCAATGCCTGGTTTCAGTGAGTCACTAAGAGCAAGAGAGGAGATTTGAAAACTGCTCTAATTCTCCATTTGGAAAGCCAAGATTGCTAACAATATTACTATGCAAAACAACAAAGGAGAAAGGAGTCAGATTCGGGGACAGTTAACCTTGACATAATCTTTTTAATCAGATCTCAACTTAGCCCATATATATTTTGATTGATGCAACTGTAATATATGTAGACGTGATAACTGACTACACAATGCTTTCCCCCACAACAGCATTCTTATAAGGGACACAGCTACTCTTACGTATACTTCTTTGAATGACAACAAAAATCATATACTGAAAAATAAACTTGGTGATTATACTGTTGCAGTCTTTGCATTTTGAGGAGGAAATACCATACACTAGTTTTAACCTTGTGTTCACTGAACAGCAAAGTTCATGGACTGCAATCAAACTGGACTTTGCAATGCCATCCTTTATTTTAAAACTGTCTGAATAAAGACATATTCTACTTTCCTCCACTCTGCAGCATCAAAATAAGAAAAAAGTTTGATCAGGAATGATGCTAGTAGCTTCTACGTTGAGTATTTTCCCATGGTCCAAACAGCACTGTTACTTTGAGGGAAAAACCCCAGAAAACTTCAATATCAAAGGGCAAGAAATGGAAGAAGTCATAGATGAATGCAACTATTATGTCTAATGCAAAGCTCATTTAGAAAATAGGAAAATGCAGAGCCTTTGAACATCCAGCTGCAGTTATGACAGTACTTGAAACTGAGCTGCCACACAGCTTGATAAAATACTATTAGAAGTAATTTGAGTCTGATGAATACTGTATCTCAAGTATATGATTACATCTGAACTCTGGCTCAGGCACCTAGATTACATACTGTGATACTGGTGATTTAGTAATGCTTTCTTCTTTTTCACAAGCAACAATTTTATAAAGTGAAAAGACTTCTTGAGTAGTTAGGCCAAAAGCCAGCACTCAAGCACTATTCTGTGAGATGGAAAATACTGAGAGACAGTCATTACAATTTAAATGAAAAATAAAAATTCCATTAAATACACCTAAAACAGAAATTAAATACCTATGGAGTACAGAATAAATTTTAAAACTATTTAGTTAGACTATTTATAAATTTGTATTTCAGTTTTCAGCTACTAAGTCTCTAGAATAAAAAGAAAAAAATATATATTTTGAGACATTTTTTAGCGTAAACTTTAGCACTGAAGAATATAACTTACCCACAGGAGGTCTAAGCCTCTCCAGGTACTGCTTATCTTCAAGACTGTATGCAGTAGAGATTACTTTAGCTCCCCTATGTTGTGCTAACTGAATAGCTATTGTACCAAATGGCTGCAGAAGAAAAAAGGTGGATCAATTTTTTTACAGCAACAATTTGATGCCATTTAAGAAAGATTATATTGCAAAGGACATTCAGGAGAAGTCAGGAGAGTATCCAGAAATGAACTTACTCCTTCAGTAAAACACATCTGAACCAAGAATATTAATATTTCATAGATCTGCTTCTGTTCTAAGTGAGGCCAAAAAAGTCTTTTCATTGACTGGGAAGCTCTGAACAAACTTTCAGTAATTAACTAGTTCTCCTCTTCAACAAAACAGCTCACATTCTACTTTAAATAACGCAAGTGCCATAACTGCAATTTTAACATATAGCTTTGGGCTTGCTTGCTTGTTGAAGGAAGAAGTGCTACCAAGGAAAAAGCCCCAGCCACATTTACATGAATGAATCTTGGCTGAGGCAAGCTCCACATCTTCATTAGCAATAAAGATTGCAGTAATGCAAATGAAATTATTTATATCTAAGAGAAGTTAAAAAGCAGTGGTGGGAAAAGAATAAAAAATTAAGGCACTTTCCTCCAGTTATACCTGAGGGCTTAGGGTAAAACTATGTCAATGTAAATCACCAGAAAAGAACTACCTCTCTTCACTACACATACAACATGTAAAGGACTGTATTCTTGGCTCAGTATCTTATGTGGGAGGGCCTTTCTTATTAATGCATTAAGTTAAGGGTGCTGCCAGGAGTAAAATACAAGGCTTGTAAGATTAGTATGTTGTAAGAAATCCAATTGTTCTGATGATAAGACAGTTATTTATGGCAGAGGTAAACATTCTGTTCTGAAATTGTTATTATTGCACAGTTGTTACCTACACTTGCTCCATCCATTACAAGGACAGTTTTTCCAGGAGAGACTTGGGAAAGGTAGTGTAAAGCTGTATATGCTCGGACACCATCACGAACAGTCCCAGCCGCTTCAACCCAACAAACTTTTTCTGGTTTACGAACTAAGTTTGGGGAAAAACCAAACAAACAAAAAAAACAGATGGGAAAAAAACCAGCAAGTCCCTGACATTTCACTCAGAGTGATTTTTTAGACTTCATCGATTTCTAAAACACGAAAGAAAATTATATAAGTCATATCATCTACAGGTGTAATTATGATCTATTTCACAAAGGCAATACTGCAATGTTTGTGGCTCATGGCAGCATTAGGTCAGCTACATGGAGTCAAACTGGAAAAGGCAATTGTCATTCCAAGAATAATCAGTTTGCTTCTGCAGCACTCTTGTGAGCAAGTTCAAATACAAATACAGTATTTAAACAGGAAAAAAGAAAAAAAGACACACTTCCTACCATAACCGCCTGACAGAAATTATCTGAGGAGGTCTCTTCACAAAAATAATTCTGACACAGAGAACATACAATGCGAGTTCCAACTCATGAGTTCCTAATTCTCTTTCTCTATAGGTTAGAATCTTCTACTTCATAATCCATTGGTATAAACAGCTTCTGGAGGTTATAACACACTTTAAGAGAGATAAAGGTCATGATAACATTATTTGTCACCTCCGTTTTCTGTTGTCTCTACCTACAAGACACTTAACAGTTTTCCTATTCTATCCACACTTAAAAGCCTGGGGAGATAATGTTAATGAAGTACTCTGTTAACTAGAAGTCACAAGTTCAAACACCATTTTTACTGTAAGCAATTTACGTGATTTAGCAGAGACCTTGATACTAAGCTAGAAAATCATCATCGCCCAGCTGAGACTCTAGCATAGAACTGAACTAAGTAAGCACAATCCTCTTGAGGCACACTAGAAAGGTAAGACTGGAAAAGTTTGGTCCGGCCCTTTAAGCATAAGGATTGACAGTTTAGCTGAATTGGGGAACCTATAAAACAACATGAGCAATGCAATCACCTGGGATCATTTATCAGTGTGCTGGAAAAGAATTCTAGGGATCATTACCAGCATCATCACTTTGTGTGCTAGTTCATACTACTTAGCACAAAGTAAGCTACTGAAGGTAATATGAAATCAGAAATATTTTCTGCCTATAGTTACTGTAAATAGCGATAAAGCAGCACAGACATCTATATTTCATTTTGCTTGATTTGTACTTTTAAGTGTTAGAAAGAATAAACCTTATTTTTTCATCTCCATGAGTCCATGACCTATTTTGCAAAAACTGTCATAGCTAGTCAGGAAGATTTCATCTTCAAACAAGTCAACATAAATAATACTTGTTTGCCTCTCATATATATTAAAAAAAACATGGAGAGGATGTTTTACGATATTTTACACAATAAAAGTAAGGATTCGGTTTTGGTACAAACAAATTTAAAGCAGTCACCTCAACTACACAGGCTGAATTCATGGACAGTCACAGAAACACAATACAAACTAATCTGAGCAAAAGATTAGCTTGCTCAAAGTAACACAACAAACTGTTGGCAGAAGCACAGAGATTCCCAAATTTAGTATTCTACACATTAAAGCACTCTATACCCAGAAAGGGGGAAACTAGAAACTCACAATAATTGAAAAGAATGTTTCAATACTAGGTTTTCCCCGATCCTCATTCCCTGAAAATTCTTTTCTCCAGCTTCTGTTCTGCTAATTTTATCCCATCTGTTAATCCAGTCCCAAGTGATATTCCTAAATTGAGTCAAAGTGAGGAAAAAAGCAAATTTCTCCTCATTTAATTTTGTGACAGATGAGGTGAGGAAAAAGTAGAAAGACAATGAAGCAACAAAAAGGGAAGTTAGAAGGGGGGGGTGGGGAAAGGAAAAAAAAAGAGAGTCAGCTTATGTGGTTTAGGCAAAACATTAACCCATTGAATGATAACAGCAAAGATAAAGCCCTTGAGAGTACATAGTATTCAAAGGTTCTATGAACAGGTGGAGTAGACAGAATGTCTGAATGTTGCTGTACAGAATAAGTTTGCCCAGAGGTCCAAGTTAATTAGCTCCCTATTAGAAAAGCTAAACTGAAGTCTAAAGGTACAGTAAATGTAAGTATTAGTAAAATATATGAACTACATACCCAAATAATGCTCATGAACCAGAATAACTTCACAAAGACCAGACTCTTCAGAATCCAGGGGCAAAATTCCTGAAAAAAAAATTGAATATAGACCTTTAATTTCAAACAAGCAAACACTATAACCAAAGCAAGCTCCTAATGAAATTACTAGTCCCACTTGGTCAGTTGCCCTCTTGTCAGGTTTATGACAGGTTAAGAAAACTTGGCAAGGTAACAACCTGTAATATCTATGGGCACAGTGCACAAGAGGGTTCCAAAGGTGCTCCAAAGAGAATTTTGTGGTTGGGGAGAGAAAGAATGGGGACACTACTGAGTGCTTTTTGCTACTGGTATGCTTAATTTTTGTCAGGTCATGTCTGAACTCATTTCACACTGCTCTCACACTAATGAGTGCTCCTGTTTCTCCTCTGAGCCATGGCTAACAAGAAAATCAAGCTCTCATATTGCAGATGGGCACAGACCAAGCCACACTACAGATACCTCTACTCTTCCATCCTAATTATGTGTGTTGTTAGCAAAGGCAGCAAAAAAGGGACAGAAAGAAGCAGAACAAGCAAGAATGCATGAATGCAAGTTTTAAAAAGTTGGAAGAGAAAAGAGGAACTGAAGGAAAATATAACACACATGGAAGACAGAGAAAGCAAACACAGAACAGGCAGAAGAAAAAAGAAAACCATCCTGGTCATAACAGTGCTTTTTTCCTCCACTGGGCAAAGATGATTCATGAACAGTAGGTTCTGGCAGCCAATCAGTCTTCTGAATATATGTACCCTCTATCCTCAGTAAAACAGTATCTTTTTCCCCTCTCTCATCCAAATCTTATACTCCATTTAGACCAATGCAAGGGCTTTGGCTTAAAATCCTTAGAAAATTTGGCTAAATCTCTCAACGGTTTATCTATAGAAAAATACAAAGTCTAAAGTGGCCATCTACAGCAGCTATTGTGCAATTAGGAAATAATGCAAGAACGGCAAGAATCTCAGAACAGAACACACTTTCTTACAACATCACTATCACTTCTGTCTTACTTTTGTAACTTAAGTCATCCTCTAATCCTTTAATTTAGCATGCAAAATATAAACATGTATGAAAGAATGTCCCTAAGAAGTATCTCTTCTATCCTAAAGCATCATTCAGATTTTGATGATTAATACAATATCATATTTCAAGTGTTAAGAAAAATTTCCTTATAGTAAACTAAAATAGCCTTAGCACCTAAACCAGTTTGCATTCTAACATCTTACTATAGGTAAAGCAAAACACAGAATGAATAGTACACGAAGACATTCCTTTTCTTGACAGACACAAAAGTTCAGGAACAAGTCACATTATCTGCTAACACTCAAGACAGCCTCCAAGGAGTTATGATACATTGCTGTCAACTCACATTGATTTCAGGGTCTCTAAAACCACTCACAAAAACATGACCCTTATACTAAGGGAAAAGCATAAGGCATCTTAAAGAACCATGCCCCTTAGTATACCTCACAATGCTTACAGAAGCTCCAACATGAAGTATAGACCTTTATTTTAAGTATGCTATACACATCAAGCATCTGATACAAATACAAAATCAGATTTTTCACCTTACTTGTCAGAAATACTCCACATAGCATAGGGCTTTTGTGCATTGATTATTTATGTATTCAGTAACAGGACATATGGAAGAACTGACACGCAAAGTGGCTAACCACCAGTAAATCTAAACAGTTACGTTTATATTTAGGTTCATGTTGCCAAGTATTTGAGGCCAATTTAACTGTCAGAATATTTTTCCCTGCACTTATTTTAATGAGGAACTTGGCATAGTTGATTGCTAAAAGATTCTGAGAGCAACAAATAAAACTGACTGTAACTTTGAAATAAAGTCAAGAATGTACCTCGAAACAAAAGATTTTTGCCTGGTCTGAGGTTTTACTACTGTATTTTTCTTAACCAAACCAACGATTATGTATTAGATAATACATTATATAGACAAAGAAGTCCCCTCTGGAAGATTAAAGAAGGATCAGAAAAACTTTAAAAGCAAGAAACAACTCTTGGTATGATTTTAGGAATAGATTAATTATTTAACACACTAAGTACTTCCAGTGAGCACAGTACTATTCCTACACGAAAAAGAGTAGAATCATTAATAGGGACTGTATTACCATATTATTACTCTTAAACTCAATAAGGAGTATGTACCAGGACTACACTCTTTGATAGAAGGACAGGCTTTTTTGTAAAATTCAAGTAGAAATATTTTTATGACAATTGTATATTTTGGGACAGTTTGATGTTATTAAATACAAAGGTAACCAAAGCATTTGGCAGTAGCTCATTTTCTTTCCAATCTGATCATTCATTAACTAGGTATAAACTTACAGCAACGTAACTGGGAAGTGTGCTTGTTAGGAAAGATTTACCATAAAAGAAATATTTCACTCCTATCTTTTGTCTTTACAGCATCTATATTGGATGCATAAGGTTCAACAGCTGTTTGAAAGGGAATGCTATGAGATTTCAGTATTTAAAGAAGTGGGTTTTCCTTCTTTTAGGGCTAAAAGTATTTAATGCTGTTTTCTTCATTTTCCCATTTCCATACATGTAATTCTGACTTTTCTGTACCTGCATTTGCAAACATTCAGTATTGAAGAATAAAAACCACAAACAATAGAAGTCTCAGACAAAATGAATCTGCTTCTTTCATGACCCAAGTAGAGATTCCATTCCCTTCATGTCAGATTTACTCTGAAGTAGCTCAGTTGATTCAAACTACTAATTCTATATTTGAATTAACAAAAATGGAATGAAGTCCTAATTCACAAAAACACCCAACCCTCCCACAGCCACTTGGAATATCACTTAGACCTCTCAGGTCCATTGACATGTTGTCAGAGGGTATTTTCCCCCTAACTACTTACTGAAACTGTATTCCTTCAGCTAGAACAGAAGGTGATTGAAACACAAATACTGTTTTAAAATATTCAACAGATGCAGCATATGTCAGTAAGATATTTAACCAAATACTGTTCACAAGAATGATACTATTCATAGTTCAAAGTTAATTCAAATGCAAGACCAGAAAATGCCTGGCCATAACTGTTCTACTTCATTGAACAAAGCAAAGCCACTTCTGTACCCCATAAAATGGAATATTTATTCCCAACTGTAAGGATTACATCTTCTGTGGTGAATAAATAGTTATAATCACACATCTTATTTCATTAGATTTAAGCTAATGATATGAAAGGTCTGCCACAGTTTTACCAGGAAGAGAAAAGCCCGGAACACTTTGTGTGATTTTTGACTGGAAGTCTGTTTTAAACAACAAACAAAAAAAGTACAGTGATTACCACTTGCCTTTCTGATGGGCTTCTCTGACAGTAATATCATAACAGGATCATAAAGCATGGACTTCCTGTGGTTAAATTAGGGGGGAAACAAGTCCACTTTCAAGAACTCTAACATGCAGTAAAAATGAAGATTCTAGAAAATGAGCAGCTTGAATCAGTGTTTCTTTTTAAATGTGGCCTTGTATTTAGCAAAACGCCTGAGTACGTGCATTGCTTCTGGCAACTCAGAAAATCCAGTAGAACTGGTGAACCTACTTGCATGTTTAAGTTAGGACCACTCTTAATTTCTTTACTCAAACAGGAATTGACGTGACTTCGAAGAAACTGAACAGTCTTGAAGAGGAGATTCGTCACTAGCAGTTAAAAGTATATTTTTATAACATCCTCAAGAAGGCAGGAAATATAAGCCTAGACTTTGTATCATCCACAGAAATCAAAAGATACGTATTAATTACATCAAGATGGTGTTGTGAATACAAATAATTATGTGTGTATTCAGATGGTTGCCTTTAGAACACTCACTCCACATGGCTAATTGGACCCAGGTGTATATTCTTAAAGATTTGGTGAATGCAGTAGGACTATGACAGATTACATTAGCTGGGGACCTGAACTTCAATACTTATAACCAAAAAACTTCCATAAGAGAACACTTTTAGAATAGAATTCTCATTTATAAGAGTATATTCATGTGACACTAGGTGAATAATTGAAAAATATATGTCTAATTGTAGCTTTAGCAGTGATTATAACCTCAGCCATTCATTATAAAAAGATTACTAATTGTGTTAGTTGATAAGGTAAGCAAGCATTAACTTACCCACCACTTCATCATCTGGCTGAAAAAAGGTCACCTTTCTTCCAACTCACAAAGAATATATGAAAAGGATGAAAGAAGGTATGAAGATAAATGTTTATAGCTGAAATTGAAGATCCATTTGAAAGCACTGTTTATCACTAGCTCATAAAACTAAAAATATGCCCTGCTAGTGAAAAAAATTTTTTTTCTGTTAAATATGCACATACCGAAACCAAATGTTTAATTCACTAAACTTGGGCACCCCATCCACAAACAGTTACATGCAAGTACACACACGTATATGTGTTTGAAAGATCCAGGCTTTAAACTACACATCAAAGGTGGATGTGTCAGTGAAACACTGCCGAAATTCCCAAACATTATTTTGTCTTCACTATTCCAACAAATAATTTTTACAAATAAATTAAAAAGATTGTTATAGCATGTGCAAGTAATATCTTAAGATCTCAGTATATTTTATTTAGCAAGCTGCCATGCAATTTTATTTTTTTTAAACTCTAAACAGATATGCAGGAATTGCAGTTCAGTTCCTTTTTTTACTTTCATTTCAGTATCATTACTGACTTAGGAAAAGCCTCATTAAGAAAGCAAACAGTTCCTACTATTAAAGGTGTACCACACAAACAGTATTTATTTGTTCTGGATTACCAGACCTTAATTCTTGCTCCATACCCTCACAAGACAGTTATACTAACTTACCTTCCAATACAACTCCAGAAATTTCTCGACCAACAGGTAGAAGCTCCTTCTCCAGTTTAATTTCTGACAGAAGCTAAATGAAAATAAAGGTTACAACATTCTTACTAAGGCTCAAAATTTGCATATTTATTATCATCTTACAATGTTTGATATTCACAGTAAGAAAGTTGGGACATTGCCAAAATGTTATTTGGGGGAAAAATCTACACACATTCCTCATTTAATATTAAAACTTTGCACTGATTTTCTGTATGTAAATTTATAAGCATATTAAAAAAAAAAAAAAAGAGAGAGTTATTAACAGGCAAGCCAAACTGTGACTTAAAGTCAGTATGCAGAGGATGATAAAAGGGATTTACTGTAAGAGAACTCACAAATGACAACTGATCTTTCTCCATAAGTTAGGAACCAAATTACAGGTGCTTTTTATTTCAAGAGATATGTAAGAATACCACATCAATCCTGTGCCCTCTTTCTCAGCAGTAAAGCCATATCCTCAGATGGCATAAATGGAATTGTGCCAATTACTGGCTAAGGCCCTGGCTTAGATCTTCAATGGAAACTGTAAACACCTCTAGCTTTTATAAAAAAAATAAGCAAATACCTTTGTATCTATCCAGCTCAGTGCACAGGCTCTAACTTGTACTTTCACATCGTTGTCTCTTGTAGGAGGAAGGTTTTCCTAGGACAGATTTACAGACGTTACATTATACAATACAACATGAATGTGCTAGTAGGATCCTTTCAAGCTCTTGAAAGGACTTTTCCACAGTCTTTGTTTTAGATTGTTTTGTTGTCACAACAAGAAAATTTTTTTCAATGAAAAGGGAACTGATAGCACAATGAATTTACAACACCGTTTTGAGTACATGTGTATTACTATTACAAACTGACCACTAGACCTTACTAAACTTCAACAGACACTAACATTTTTCTCTTGCTTTTTTTCTGCAAGTTAAATATCACACACTTACCTGAAACAATTTTAGTATGTAATTACCCCCCTACTGTCTGTCTAACAAATAGAAGGAAGCAGATCTTTAATATTAAAACTATATTGCAAGAGTGATAGAGAATTTTAAGAGAATTTTGACATGAATGTCTGACATACTGTACTGACAAACTTACTGAGGGAAATGTCCAAGTAGTCCAGATGATGTCAAAGAAAAGCAGTGTTAAGAACTGGTATTAAGTCTGACAAATGACGGCTACCTCACATACAAAAGCGTTGTACTAGTGAAGCCTCCCCTTACTATTTCAGCTTTCGGTTTTGGGATTGATATCTGAAATGATTTTAAGTAGTTGAGTACTGCTACTTTAAAGTATTTAATCAGCCAAGTCGAGTTCTGGACTGCTGACTCCACACAGCTGTTGAATAGCTACCTCAGGTACTGGAGGCAAAATCATGTATTTCCATGTTATACTGTAGTCTGCAGTGTAGATGTCTGTTGCAATTGAAAGTGAAACACTAACCAGAAATTCACGACAGTGCTTTGTTTCTACTTCTGAAGTTAAGATACATTCTTAAGTGTTTAAGCTTTCTTTGATTTTTTTTTAAACTCCTCCCAAGAAACAGCTGTTGCTTTTCTCCTAGGCTTAGCAACATGAACAGTAACCTCTCTCCAAGGAATACTGAGCTGAACTTTTTCTCACCCCAGCTGAGTTAAACACATGCTGTTACTTTAAAATTGCAAGGCATTTTGCCAGTCAGACTGACCTCCTGCTCCTCAAACAAACAGAAGTGGGTTCTCACTGTTTGTTCCACAAAACAGTTGAACATGTACCACATACATATACCACCATAACACATACAAATACCACATTTCTGGTCTAAAAAAAAAAAAAAAAAAGTAGTTAGATTCTAAGGGTCTTATGTAATTTATGTAAATTTAAGATTATATTGTCTTTTGGAACTATCCTTTTGGTATTCATAGCTCAGTGAACGTAAGTACTGCTACAATGCACGTAATAAATTTGCTTTTCTTTATAAAAGAATACAAGTCTTAAGAACAAAAAGAGATGATGAAATGTTTTTGCTGTTAACTGGTTCCTGCCTTCATAATTTAAATATGTCATTATTATGACTTGACCAAGGTAAACCTAAGGAAGGTTTGCTATGCAAATTCTTCATCCAAGCTACTGGCTTTTCGTTATCTACCTTCTGTTATATTAAGGTCTCCTCAGCCACCTAGCTTTCCTTTTCCTCACTTTTTTCAATATTTATTTCTGTTTAAGATGATGATTCCATAGTGCTGGTCATTACACAGACACCCGGAGAATCAGTTCCTGTCTGAAGAGATTTAAATAGGCAAATAAGCAGACAAATCCTACGCACAGGAATGCGGTTTCAAGATCTGCTTTAGCTTACCTAAGACTGTACCAGAGCTGTCTGGCTCAGCTGTTGCCAGCATCTACATATTCCCATTCCTTTGTGTTGGAGCTAGCAATCATGGAGCCATCACAATGATGTGAACTAACTTGTAACATATTACTAGTATTTACCTGGATAAGTTAGCTGATCCATCTCACCTTACATCTGCATGACTCCTAAAACCATTACAAGGAAGAGAACAAAAATGTGCTGCTGAAAGGTGAACAAACCTTTTCGGCAAAAGCACAATTTCACAATCAGTTTAAGTAGATCTAAGACTGCCCCATGAATATGCACCTTGGTTGTATCAAAATCACCCATCTCATTGCATCCTTCTCTTCAAGCAGTTTGTTAGATGTGCTTAACTACTGGGACTTACTGCTGCCCAAGCAAGATTCTCGCCAGTACTACACTGTTTTGTTTTGACATATGGCTCATAGGTATACTTAGGTACCTATGTTACACAGGTGTACACAGGTACCTATAATAATTTATTTTGTACCTATAGGAGATTTAAGAACACAGATACACATCCTCAAAACCATGTAAGCATTTTTCTACTGTTCAGACACCCATACTGCATCAACTGTCTTGTTGTTCCTTTAAGTTGTAGGAAAACAGGTAGCTAGACAAAGGAGACTTATCAAAGGCTGCACTGTGATCTCAATCCTCACTAAGAGCAAAGAACTCGCAGAAGGAAAAAAAAACCATAAGAGTAGGAACAGTCCAAACACGATAAATTTCTCAAGTTATATTTCTACTTTTTCAGTGACCAGAAAATGCAACCAGGAGATGTGAATCCAGATGAAGCCAGGGTTCATTTGGTATACCTACAAAACTTATTTTAAAAATACGGACACCAAAACTGCACAGAGAAATCTAGCACTGGACTTGCCAAGTGCTGCATGATGATGGTAAAATACACCTCCCCTACTTTCATTTATCTGCCTGTATGTGCAAGGATTACACCAGTTCTTTTTTAAGCCTACAGAAGAGTTAGGTATTTCAATTCCCTTGTGGCATTCAGCCACACTCTCTTCTTTCACTGAATGATTAATAGTGCTATTATGATAGGAACTCACTCTTTCCTGGAAGACAAATGTAATTTCCTCTCCAGGTGAATTCTGCTGACAATACAAGGCCTTCATAGTGATCTGAAAAAAGACACAGCAACCAAGCTGTAATACATGCAATATCTATAGCACAAACAAGTAACTAAAGCTCTACATTACTTTATAAGCAGAACAGTGATTGCTTGCAAGCAACACAGGGCCTATGAGTCCTTCCAATACACAAGTTCTAAAACAGATCAACAGATAAGGCAAGATATGGTGTTACCTGCAACTGATTACATCAGTATGGTTGACCATAATACAGCAAATCCTAGGGACCAAGTATGTACAGCAAAAGGCAATGAATGATACACAGGATTTACCGATTGGTGGTCCAATGCTGTAGATGGGTTGTTTGCCACCCAGGCTGGAAGGCACACACTTTGACTAGTTGAGACAAAAGCAGTGCACGGGGCAATAAAACCAGTACAGGAATACAAGGAACCTTACATATGACTTAACTAAAAATCACAGCTCGGGTTGTCGGTCTCCTCTCCCAACTTGGCATAGGTGGTCCTCAACAAACCAGAGCCTTTTGGAGAGAAAAAAAAAAAAAAAATTCAAAAGTAGTCTCTTCAAGTTACGGGAAAAAGAAAAGCACAGAGGAGACAGGCAGAAAACTATACGGCCATTATATTGCTTCTGGCGGCCAGCACTAACCGCTCAGGGACGCCCGAGGTTGAAGGGACCGCCCCGAGGCACCTCGCCTTTCAGAAACGCGGAGCAGCGCCATAGCCGGGGCCCGGCGTAACCCCGACCGGCCCCGCAGGGAGCCGCGAGCTCGGCGGTGCCGGCCCGCTTCGCCTGGCTCTCGGCGCGCTGCGGCCCCAGCGCCCACACCCTGCCCGAGGACAGCTGCCAAGCTGCGCCCGCTTCCGTTAGTGCCACCGGCCGCGCCGCCGCTATTATTCCGGTGCTTTACCACACCGGAGAGCGACTCGGCGGGAGAGACCAGTGCCTCATCAGCGCCCGCCTCTGCCTCCGCACCGCGACGCCCGTGGCGCCGCAGCCGCTCCTCAGCGCCCGCCGAGGAAACCCGCGCAGAGACGAGGCCAAACTGAGGGGCCCCAACCCCACCCGAGGCACCCCCCAGCGGGAAGAGTTCCCCGGGAGCCAAGACGACGCACCGCCGCCCCGAGACCGGCGGTTGCCATGACAAACCGTTACTTCCGCCGGCGCTCCCACCTCGGCGCCCGCCGGCGAGCGCGGGCACCGCCCCCACGCCCCGCTCCCAGCCCCAGCGTCCAAAGAGGCCCCACGTGAGCTCGCGATTGGCCACGGCGGCCGCCACTCGGCATAAAAGAGGGGCAGGATTGGCTAGGGCGGCTGTCGCTCGCTACAAAAGAAGCAGGCGGGAGCAGGCACCCCTTTCCACCCCGCCCCCAGGCGGCGCAGGGGACTACGCGGCCCAGCAGCCTGCGCGGCGCAGCGCCCGGCGGCTGCCCTGCGTGACCTCCCGAGAGCGGGGCTGGCGGCCGGGACACCGCCGGTGGCGGGGGGGGGGGGGGGGGGGTGTGAGGGAAGGAAGAGATGCTGCCTTGAATTACCCTTATGCAAAATAAAGGGGCCGCCCGCCCCCGCAGGCGCGTCCCGCTGGAGGTGAGGAGGGAGCCCGGCCGCCCCCTCCCCCCGGCTCCGCTCCCTCCCCGCCCAGAGAGAGCGGGCCTGGCGGAGCTCGGATTGGCCGGAGGAGGCCGGGTCCCCGCGGCGCTCCCGGCCTTTGATTGGCGGCACGCGCCTGGCCGTCGCGCGCGTGGGGCGGGGGGGAGGGAGGCAGGCCGCGGCCGCGCGTCAGTACGGCGGCTGTGAAGGCGAGTGCGAGCCAGGGCTCCTCCCCCCGCCGCCCGCCAGACGGTGGCTGAGGAGGCAGCGGGAGGGGATGGTGCGTCTGGCGGAGGCGGTGGCGGACGCCGCTCCGGCTCCTCCATCCCCCCCGCCGTCGCCATGGGTGTGAGTAGGGCCCCCCGGCCCGCGCAGATATGAGGTACTGCCCGGTGGCGGCGGGAGGGGATGGGAAGGGCGGGGGGGACACGGACGATGGACCCTCACTGGGAGGGGCGACGGTTCACCCCAGGCCAACGGCGCCCGGCGGGCACTCGCGGCGGGGGGGGGGGGGGGGGGGCAGCGACGCTTCTGCCTTGCGCTGCCTCTGCCGCCCCCCGCCTCCGCACGGTACCGGCGGCCGGGCGTGTCCCCGTGCCTGGGCCCTCTGACAGGCGCCGGGTGGGTGCCCGGCACGGAGCGAGGCGCCCCGCTCCTCGTCATCTCCCTCGGCAGCCGTGGGCGGCCCGGGGGTGGGCGCGGAGCCGTGAGGCGGGCGCCCGCGGGATGCGCCCCCCGTGCGGGTCCGGCCCCGGCGGGCTGTGTGCGCGCCGGCTGCTGCGCGCTGGGGCGGGCGCCGCTGCTTGCCTTCCTCGGGCTGCTCTTTTTTTTTTTTTTTTTTTTCCCTCACTATTATTCTTTTAATTTTTATTGGTACCTCACCGGGGTGGGTTTCGCGGGCGCCGTTTTCGCAGGTTCGGTTTTGTGGGTAGGGGAAAGCGGGGCAATGCGGCGGGGGGAGCGCCGCGGTTGGTGCGCGCTGGCTCGGCGATAGCACAGCCCTCACCGTCACAAGACAGCCATCGCTCCCAGAGGGAGCCGTGTCCCGGCCACCCGTGTCCTCCGGGGGAATCTCGGACGTGGAACGCAGGGGGTGGGTCGTGCGGCTGCGGGTAGCGGGTTTCCCTTTACCGAGTTAAATAATGATTATTCCTGCCGCCTCCGTCCTCTTTGCTCCCTGCCCCTTCGACGCATACGGTCCGCCCTGGTGCGAAGGGAAGGAGGAATGCCATCCCTTACGGCTTGAAAAGGGCACACGACCAATTGAACAGGGGAATGTTGTCAGGGCGTCAGGAAAAGGAAACCGGTTCATGGTCGGTTTTTTTGTCCCTTCATTTCTGTTTGCCTCGGATTAGCAGACAACTTTGTGGATAATATTTCCTGTGGACATCTTTTGTTCTGATTCAGCTGCTAGTTTATTTTGAAAGAAATGTGGTTTTTGCTTTTAGAAAACAGTATTTTCTGGGAACTCTACCTTTCTGTGGGGCATGAATGTCGTGATAGGGAAAACACTTCCATAGATCGTTACAGAATATTGTTTAGTAAATAATTCTTGTTAGTAAAATAACTAGTATTCCAGATGTGGTAGTGTGGTACTCATTAAAGCCAGAAACACTCTGTTTTCCTCTACTTCTTCCCACCCCCCAGTTCTAAAGTATGCGTTTTGTTTAGAGCTTGTATGGCAAAATATACTTAAGGTAATAGCTATGTATTTTAACAAAATATTTGAAGTCAACCTCTAAATGCATGCATTTGATCCTAAATAAAAAAGCCAAACTGTGTATTTTAAGTACTGATGACTCTGGAGAGTGTCACCAGTAAAAGAAAAACCTTTCTTTCTTTTGCCTTTTTTTCTAGTCACCAGTAACTTCCCTCAATGAATATGACCTGGTGATGTTTTTATATAGTACATTTTTTTAACATATCAGTGAATCAATTACTGGATTCTTTCTGTTTTAAAATGCTTGGACTACATCTCCAAAGACCTGCTTGAGGGGGTGAGGTATGGAAGGAGGAGTCTTGCATGTCGGCTGTATTCAGATTTCCAAGTACAGGAGTGGGGGGTGCACTTGCTTGTGGATGATGAGGAGGTGTACTGATTGCATATAGAAGTACAGGTAAAGAAAACAGTTGCATTCTTTTTGTTAACTTATAATTTAAGATATGTCATCTATGTTTAGGCATGCATGTAAGTCAAAGCAGCTTGAGCCATTTTAGCTTGCGTGATTAGCACTTGTATGCTCTCACTGATTTTTGGCAGCTTTACAGGGGTCATATTTCGTACAGATGAACTGTTTCTGAACAGTTTCTCCAGTGTATTAGACTCAAACTTCATTTGAGCTGAGCAGGCTGCTCTATGCACTTGCTGCTTCACAAACCACACTTAATTCTTTCAGTTCTAGTGTTCCCTCTATAATATCCCACTGTCTTTCATTCCAGATAAGATCCTTTTCAGAGTAGCTGTGTTTTCTTGATAATTTTCCTTTATATCCTGGTTCAGTGGAATAACTACTTAGGTACAGAAACATAAGAATTGGTATCTCAAAATAAACCAATGACCTGCAGTGCCTGTTCTGTCTTTTGCTGCTGTTAGCTGTTTGGTGGAAAGTCTGCATGCCCTTTTCTTAATACCTCTAATCATGCAATTAGGATAGATTTGGATTCAGGAAAGAATGTGAATCTAGGAATTAAATAATTCTAAATGATGATGTTGAATAGCCTTTTCTGGTCTATCTTTGTACTGTAATCATGGATTGTAATTTTAGTTTTTAGTAGGATAACACCAGGGAAAATAAGAATATAAGACTTCTGTTTGTAGAATAAAAAGAAAAATAAAAAAGTTAAGGAAAATATAATTGAGGAATGGGGAGAAGATCATCATGGATAGTTATCAACTATGCTGTCTTTAGTAATAAGAGTAGAATAAATCATAAGCAGACAAATTTGTTTGTAATACACATTCCAGGTGGGGGTGGCTCAGTAGTTAACCTGCATGGAACTAAAGAGATCAGATTTTATCTTCTTTTTTTTTTTTAACTATAAAAATAAACCAAAGATTGCTTCTGTTGTCTGCTAGAAACTTTGAATGCTCATTGCTGTTGTATTTAATACAGCTGCTGAACTTGAAATGCCCCCAACACTGTAAGTTGGTTTTGTTTTTACTTGTATAGCATGAAATTGGGTGGTGTGGTAGACAATTAGAAATTTGGTCCAGTCTGAGATTTAATGGTAAATTACTTGTGCACATAAAACCTTACTGTGAGGTGCTAAAATGTCTGTATCATCTGTGGCAAAAGTAGTTCCCCTCTTTTAAGACTACACTTTCTAAAATTAAAAAAAGAATATAATGGATTCCACTGATTATTTTTGGGTGGCATTGCTATTGTCGGTATGTCTTGATATTTTAATTGCAGATCGCAGTCATAACTGTATCTGCCAATCTTTCACATAAGAAAACAAAAATTGTATATTTTTGGAGCATGCATGTAGATGTCAAGTTAATCCACCTATCTGGAATGAATCTCTCTCGATAGCTCTGTGTATGTGTCTAAGGGATATAGGTGGTCAAGTTCTTGGTAGACCATGCACCATTTGTATAGGAGAGATTGGTTTCTAGTTACTGATCTTAAATGCTTTTCTATAACTGAAACTGGAATTTGTCTATCTGCTTCAGAGTGTCAGAGGATTAACTTCTTGACCAGAATAGGAAAAGGACATTAAATATTTTTGTATGAGGAGGAGTGAAGAGGGCTATCCACTGTCTTACCCAGGAAGAAAAGTTTTTTTTTTTTTTCTTTTATTTCTGATGCAAAAGGTGCATTTTTTTCAACATTCCCTTCATTGCAATCAGTCAAAATGCAAAAAAATTAAATGATGTAGTACATACTTGGTTTGGTTTTCTCTTATTAAATATTTTAAACTTACATGGTTGGATACTATATTTTCTTTTTTTCATGTGTTGTTTCTAAGGTAATTGAATTAATTCATGCTAGTGTCATTTCAGTGGTCGTCTTCCCTTTTCTCTGTAAAGTTAACTTTTCACAAGTGTTGTGTGTGTAAAATGTGCGTCTGGAGGTTTGAAATAATCATATTATTAATTGCCTGAAACCTAAATCTCTGCTCTATATTTCTCTTTCACAGTAGTTCTCAATCTCCCTTCCCCTGCTCTGTCTCTTGTGGTTGTGTGTGCCCACAGGATATTTGTGGTGACCACAGTTTTGACAGTTGAAGTCTAAATACACATGGATTTATGAGAGTAAGTTTTTGTGTGATGGCAATCCTTGAAAATCATGGGCTTGATGGTATGTTCTAGTATTATAGATAAATATACTAATACTAATACAATAGATTAGCAAGCCCGAGTAATACTATTAAAATAATTTCACTGAAGACCTGTTGTCTCAAGACTTCAGTTTTCCTTTTGTATTTTGATGGATAGCTCATGCTAATTTCCATGAAGATTCTCTACCTAAATATCTTCTAACTAGAGATCTAGACCTGAGGATGACTAATCTGCTGTAAATGACTGGACAGTGGTTTATCTTTGCATCATTTCAAGATACAGTTTTACTTGTTCCATATAAATGCACAATTTGTAGATAATAGTTATTAATAAACTTCCAAAATACACAGGACACCTGGGTTTAAATCTATGGTTTCTGAAAGAGGGTTCATGGAGGGTTGGGGCTTCTCTGGAGGACTCATAATGAAACTCCTTTGTAGCACATTGCTTTCTCTACTTTCATACGTAATTGTAAGTAATATTTACAACAATTAAATATACCTATGAAATAATTCATGAGCTATATATGAGGACTTATTTACAGCATTTAGAAAATTTCTAACTCAAACCACACATAATAAATCTGAAGTAGTATCTTTGGACCAGTTTACTAGTTAGCTGCTCTACTTATCTTTTAGCCATACTTTCTAAAGATGTTTTCCAAAAGTAATTCCCAGACTTTACAACTGAGAATAAAACAATGGAAAGTGAAGTTTTTAATGGAATATATACTTCATAGTAGAAACTTTCAGCTAGAATCACATGTGCTGTGAGCAGGTAGTCTGCGTTTCCCAACATCCTTGACATTAACTGCAGTGTTTGTCTTGTTCTGGTCCCCCACTTTTTAAAGAAAGAAGTAGTCAATTTCTGTGACTGTTTGGTGTTATGATTTGTATGTGTTTTTACTGAACAGTGTGTTATGCATAACTAAATCATGTTCATTGTATTAACTGCCCACAGAGATCTTCAACAGAATTTTTAAGACTTAAAGGACTAAAATAAACAATTCTGCGTTAGAATTAAAGCTGTATGTTTGAGTGCTTACTGAAGATACTGGGTGGCAAGTAACACAAAACACAGATTCCTAGTTTCTCAAATCTGACGGCCAGAGTTTCTGTACTGATAACTTTATTAGGGTTTGAAGACCACCACTATAATAGCTTACCAGCAGGCAGGCTTTCTTGGCTTTTCCTTGTTTCATGATCGGAGACGTCTGTAGAACCTTATTAAGATTTTGAGGTAAAGACTGTGTGCTAACTCTTAAATGAGAGTAATTGTTTTAAGCAATCAATTACAGTTTTGCAACATGTTACAAAGTAATTGGTTTGTCAATAAATGTAACATATGCAAATCAAATTGTTGCATTCCTTCTGTGATTCTGCAGGCCTGCTAAGATCCAAAGGTACCCATGTCAGAATCACATTGGAGAAAGAAGAACTTTTATTCATTTCTGATAGTACTTTCAAGTTTCTCAGTGTGACTGCCTACAAACAGTATATGAGAAAAATATTAAAATTATGTCTAGTTGTACGTTTAAGAAAGAGCAACCACCCATCTTGGAGGAAAAATAAAAAAGGTATCTATTGTTTTCTAAATAATGCTTATCCTGTGAAGTATATGTTAACTTTTTGTTAGTTGCCCTACCAGTTGAACTGTAAAGGAGAAATCCAATATTGACTACTAGGAAGGTAATTCAACAGTGTGTCTGTACAGAATAGAACAGTCTTGGGTGCCCATTTAGCTGAAGAAGCTGTGTGAAGTCAGCTGCATATCTAACTTTCAAAGGTCAAGGTGAGTTTATGCAAGGACACTCGGATGCTTATCAATGATCCTATCCTCATATTATGTTACAATTTAGCACCTATAGTTGTGTTTTGGAAACCTAGTGCTTGTATATTAAGTGTTCATATGACTGATCTGAAAACCGAAGCTAAGATCAGGCTAATTTTGTGTTTTGAGGTCACCACCTCTTTATTAAAAAAAAGCCTCTTATTAGTGACTGTAAAAATACATTTTTCGCGTACTCTAGCTTTATATTATAATTTCAAATTCACAAGCACAAGAATATGGATGGCCCTATAAACTGTGAGGTGCAATATTTAATGTTTTTTAAAGTAAGTTTTTTAATAGGTCATGTCAGGATTAGTCAAAACTTCAGTGTTGTCTTTTCTTCCCGTCTTGCAACCAAAGAAGATAAAGGCTGGACAGATCCTAGTTCCAGTTATCTTACGCTATGTTTAGACACTGGCTTCTCATTGTTAAGCCCTCATCCTGCAAGCTATTCTGTATGAACGTGTGCTTGTAGCCCTACAAAGCTGGCAGTTGAATAGAATCTGTTGCAATATATAGATGCACCTGTGAAGAGTTCTCTGCTGGTACGTGGCCTTCAGCTGTGTACAGATTCTGTATGGATTCCTGTGTTTGTGGTGAGGAGATTTAGACAGAAGCTCAATTATGCAGTGTAATGTTCTAATACCTTCCATAAATCTTCAGGGTATTTTGGGGAAGTAAGATTCTTTCTTTCTTACAGAGAATCACAGACAAAAGCTGACAACTTCAGAGTTCTGTTTTGTAATAAAATGCCAGTAATCTGATCATGTACCAAAGGGGATGGTGTAACAGTTTAAATTCTTAAATAAAAATACTGACATTTTTATTTTGAATCACGTGTGACTCCCAGTTGGATAAATTTGGTTCTGTTTTTCTCAGGCAGACAGATAGACTCCTGTGATATTCAGGTCTGGGTTTTCTTGTTTGTTTGTTTTTGCATGGGCATCCAGTGTAATTGGCTTTTTTAGATAGCAATTCTCTGACCTCGTTCTTCAGTGCATCTACTGCCTGTGCTACTGCGATGTTTGTTTTCCTAACTCCTTGCCTTCACCAATCCACATTCTTCTTATCTGTTCTTTTTTTCTCTTTTTCTCTTGTATCTGTATTTCTTCTCTTTAATGGTCCTATATATTTCAGTATTATCTGAAGGCTGGTGGATGTTCTTTCCCAGTTAAGCTTTGTATTTTGATGTTTGTTGATTTTGTTCTGTTGATGTTTGTAAGAGCCAATCTCAACAAGGAAAGACTGTGTAAACTAAACTACTGGAAATAGTTTGCAGAGCTACCTGAAATACTTCTAAAATTTTCTCACAAAGAAGCATTCCATTTTAATACCTCTGTTCTTCAGTGTGTGCTCAAATTGCAAAAGAGCATAATAAACAACAAAGAGAAGAAGGAAGAATTTTTTTGTTAGGATAAAGTAGTGTGGAATTAAGTTGCTGTAGGTATTTGGGCAAGTACTAAATTTAAAACCCAGACATTTAACAAGGTTTTTCCCCAGCCTTTTCCAACTATTCCTTATAGTTGTCTCTTTTTTTTAATTGTGGTTTATAAAACTTAAATCCAGAGGTAAAGTTCAAAACATAAAAGTGTTAAAATATGTTTTCACATGATAAGGTCATCTATACTAAATTCATGGCAGGGCACACACATGCATTTTGGAGGTGTTTAATGACAAAGTTTGAAAACATCCATTATCCAGCTTAGAAGAAGTTTCTGCTTCTTCTGTTATTCTGTACTTACCTTACTTAAAATCATAGTAAGCGATATAATATGCTTATAAAAGAACAATTAGCAACCTACTGTTGAATGTAATATGCTAATTTTAAGAAATATGATAGAAATTGTTTGTCTTGTAGATAGTCTTTGCTGAAAAATGGCATTGCTTCAAGGAAATGTTGCCAAACCCTATGATGACATGGGCAGTGATGACATGATAGAAGGCGGCAAATGCATTTCACTTTTTGTGTAGTGAGGCACTTGACTGGATGTAATGTTGGGATTACTAATAAGCTCTAACTGGCTGTGGTCAGGAGTCAGTGGCTTAGTTGGTATCAATAAGTCTGTCTTAGTGTTGAAAATTCCTGTTTGCCAAGAGCCCTTCAGATGGCATTAGTGGTACAAAGAGGGTGATATTGGGCTTCTGAAGAAGAGATCTTTAGTCCACATGGAACTAAAATTGTTGGATCTTCCCACTCTAATAGTGGGTTCCTCCCACTGTTATGCTTATATGGTCTCTCAACTAGGCTTGCTGATAGGAAGCTGCTAAGGGTGTTATCTGTGCTCAGAACTTGCTTCATTACCACAGTTCTTATTGGAATAATCTGAATGGAGTTGAGGTTTGTGCAGCATTTTTACTTTAACAGTTTCATGCTTTTTTGATTAGTCATCCTCTTTGCACAATCAGAAGTTATGGATGAACCATAAGTCACATAGCTGTGCACAATAACTGGAATCCAGTCTTGTGAAACAGAAGTATGAAATACTCCAGATGCAGTGCTGACTTTAACATGTCTAATGCAGCAATGGATTGATTCCTCAAATGTGTCACAAATGTACATTTGGTGCTACTATTTAAACTCAACATCTAAATCTGAGAGGATTGTTTAAAACTTGTGCTGTCTGTAGACGATGTATGCAAAGCAATTTTGCTTTGTGTTTGTTTTTGGGAGGAGGGAAAAAGATGCATCCTTTTGAGTGAAGTACTCAACATTATTCTGAACTGCTGACAAATGCTATTGTATGACTTTTAAAAATTGTATTAACTAGTTGGGTGAATTTAACCCAAAGAGCTTAATCTGCTATTATTTTAGAACTTACAAACAAACCTGTGAGTACTTATGTAATAACCCAGAAGCGTCCCTAAGTAAAGCTGTCTTCTAAATAAAAAAAATAAAAAAAAAAAACCCAACCAAAAGCCAAACAACCAAACCCTGCATGAATTTACCTGATGTGTTCTATGTAAGACTTATGTAAGACCTGGATATTTTGGTGCCTGTTCCTATTCTTCCTCTATCTTAGGAAATCTGGCAAAGTTTTATTTTAATCTCTTTGTGTTACTTTCAGGTGATGTGATGGGGAAGATCCTGGTGAAGACTAGGTGTGGGCTAGTTAGTGATAGCATTTGTATGGGTGGTTAAATGGAATTTAAAAGCTAAATTTGCATTGGAAGCCTGTTGTCCAGAATGAAATGGTAGTGTTTGACATGCTGTGTGAATAAGAAAGAAATAAAGGAATATTGGATTAACAAAAGCAGCATAGTAATTTTTTTTTTGTGTGTGTGTCTGAGCCTAGCCATTTTAGCATCAGATCATTTTAATGCCCCCAGGTTAGAGCTACTGGTGTTGTGGGAGAAAAATAGAGAAGTTTGAAAATATTTGATAAAGCCTTTCTTTAAAAGAAACAAGAGCAAAACAAACAAAAATGCTGAATGCAAGCCTTTTTGATGTGAATGTCAACTGATCCTATGGAGTCTAACTCTTAATTTGAATACAGCAAAGACTAAATTTCATGTGATATGGTATCTCTTGAGTATTTAGGCACCATCATTTGTTTATGCCGTTGCTTGCTGCTTTGCCAGACTACAGCAGAAAAGAAGGTTTCATGGGCAGGTGACAAACTGGTAGGATCTGAGCTAGTTTCACTCTGCTCCTTCCTGTGTCTTGATACAGACTTCAGAGTCCTTACCTAGAAAGGAGGAGAACTGTAGGAATATGTATAATTGTTTTTCTTTTTTTCTTCCTGGTCTCACCACTTGTTCAGAGGCAGGGATAAGAGAAATGGAGCTTTGACCTTTCGGTGTCTTGGCTCTTATTAGTTGTTGGCTTGAGGAATTGAACCTATTCCAGGGATGACATGTAAGCTGAAATTTCAGCAGACTGAAAGACTGTAGTCTTTTCAGCTGATAGTTGTTTCTGGATACTTGGTAGGCTCCATTGATAGCTGAATAATAAACCTTCTGCCTATTGTGTGTTGTGGGGTTTTTTTTGTGGACTTTTAAGGACTTTTGTATAAGCAAGAGGGAGGATTTTTCCTTCGGTGGTTTTGATAGATGATAAAGTTTCTGTAATCAGAAATTGCATGAAGCTTCAGAATTAACTTTGCATTTTTTTTTCCTGCTCTAAGTGCTTCAAGCAGGAAAATGTTACACTGTAGCTCCAAGGAAAACAACGTTCCCTGCTGGAGTTGCTTAATTCCTAGAGTTTCTGGAATTTGTTATGGCAATGCCAAGTTCCTGCTTTTCCTGGATAACCTTGATGCAATCCTGAATTAAACTTCCTGGGGTTTGTTAGGAAAAACAAAGTACAGGCTAGTTGGGGCAGGGCAACAAGTACATTGAAATAGCTTTCTGGAGTGTAGGTAGAGAATATAATCATGCTGAATCTCTTAAATGGTTATCTTCAAAATTAGGCATTCTGCTTGGGAAGTTCAAAACAGTGACAGAAATTTAGTCCTCTTATTTAAAACAACACAAACAAACCCTCAAAAAGTGGCAAGCATTATGATCAAGAATACTGACTCAGCTAAACTTTGTGTACTACAATGAAACCTAGGAAGCCTGCATATTGAAATTCTTGTGAAATTTTATTTCTCTTTGTGTGGAGGCTTACTGTTCTTTCCCAGCTTCAAAAAGAAAAAAAGGGGGGAGGGGAGAAATAAATAAATGAAATTTAAAAAAAAGTTAATTGAATTGTCCAGAGAGAACAATGCATGCAATTATTCTCCACCTGAGATACTTTCTAGCTAGAGAGGTTTAAAAAGACAGTAAATATAAAGGGCAAGAAAAGGGCAGAAGGCTACAAATAGTGCAGATACACTGGTATGCAGATTTCCAAACTTAGTTTGCTCTGATTATCATTTTTAAGGTGGCAGCAGCAGTTTCTAGTCCTGTACCAGGCCATGTACAAGAGGAAGCCCTTGGCTTTTCTGGCAGTCCTCAGGTACTTTTCTGAAGTAGCTTAGACACGATGAGCCATGCTTTACAGCTGGGGAAGAGAGATGGAAAAACACCGGGGTAACAAAATTAGCCAAAGAGGAAAAATGGGAGCCTGTCTCAACTAAGGTATTTTAAACATCCACCTGTTGACTTCAGTTGTTATCCCTGTACTATATTATGAAACCAGATGAATATAGTCTACCAATAATTCCATCTTGTATTAGCTTGGCTTTGTCTCTCATTAAAGATTAAAGACTTTATTCTGTGAAGATTTAAATAGAAACAAAGCGTTACTGCAATAAAAGGAAACAGAGGTTACTTAGTTAAGTGGCTTCCACCATTCTTTTGATTTGTAGACTTCAAAAATATGTCTTCTGAGGATATGTACTTGGGACAATGTATATAAACCTAGTATTAGGCTTGATTTTTTTAGTTATTTTTGCAAGTTACCTAGAGGTTTCCTTTGTGTTGAATATGAGCTAAGGGAAACTATGCTCTTGAATTCTCATGGTCTCTCATTCTTGTTTTGCTGAGAAAAATGCTTTAGCTGATGTGCTTGTAGGCATACAGCAGGGAGGTTGAACCTTTTTACAGATATGCACAGCAGGAGACATGGCAGGAGTGGTTGCATCTAAACACAGAGACAACCAAATTACTGCTTTCTTTTGAGAGTTTACAGAACCCAAATTACGTACGTGTGCAGCTACCACTGTGGAGCTGACATGTTCATGTGACTGTGTTAAATCTCCAGAAGATTCCCTAATAGACTCTTACAGGAGACATGGAAGTATTAGTAAAGTTGCCCTGGTGGTGATGGGAGTAACCAGTGTGGAAAAAAGTCTCATGGAAATGATACTCCAGAGGATAAGCTTCTTGAGTGATGTGTCTGTCCTTGCAGAGTAATAGCAACTTGCGTACCTACAACTTGTGTGTCTATTTACCTATTTGTGGTTATCTGATTTGTTTTAAAGTGCCCTAGTTTTGTAATGACCTCAGATTTGCACTGTATCTTGAATCATGGCAGTGAACATAATTTTCTCCTCCGACTAAGAACAGGCTAAATTTGTTGGGAAAGTATTTGGCAGTTGTATTCAGTTCATTCTGTTTGAAAAATATCTCAGCAGCTGGTTGCTATAGAATCATTATATCTCTTCCAGATTTTAACGTTTAGTGGGTTGGATACAGTGGGGAGGTTATTGGCAAGGTAAGTGAAAAAATGTGTTAAGTTCTTTCTCTCTTGGGATGATGCTGGCTTAGTGCCTCTTTGTAGGACTTTATTACTGTTTTTCAATAGCTTGCATGAGCAGTGCTGTTGGTGGATGCTGTGACCTCTGGCACTGTTTATCTGGTTACTCATATTTTTGGCCAGGCTGTAGCATTTTAATGCTATGGCTCATTTTTTTTTTTCTTGCATCTTTGTGTATCAGTTCAGTTGGCATGCCAATCTAGAGATAAGATTTAACAAATGAGGTTTAACTGAGTTTCTGTTATAGGTCTGCAACACTTTGCACTAAAACCAATGACAAATTAGATCTTTCATGCAACTGTTAGATATCACTTGGAACAACTATGATCCTCCCCAAGCTTTTTGGCGTTTGTTTATTTTTCTTTTTTCTTCATAGTGCTTAATTCACAAATGACTTGGGTATGTTGCTGGGGCTTGATACTCTGAAATTGCCGTTTTCCAAAGCAGATCAATTCTTCTGTCACAGAGAGAACCTTTTCCAGGGTTCAACTGAATTGCCATATGCAGTCCCCTAGAAGATCGAATCTTAAGGATTTGTCTATATAATGAAAGCTTTTTTATTATAGAGAAATAAATTAGCCTGAAACATAGGCTATGGTCAAGATGGTTCATGCACTTCATATTGTATCCCTTCATAATTTCTTAAGAATGGCCTTCTCTCAAGGGTTTGGCATAAGCTATGTGTATCGTTCTAATGCCTGTATATTGTTTGTGTGTTCAGGCAGGTATGTTTAGTTCTGTTTTAATATCCTAAATGTTTTAGTTTAGAAGCAGTCTGATAGCTTTCTTAATTGTCAGTAATGCAATTAATTTCCCAGAAACACCCATGGAAGACTACCGAAATTTTGAAGTAGGTTAATATAAGGGAACAGGTGAGTAAAACAGAAAACTTACTACTCTTTGTGTAGCCTGATGTTGGCCACCAGCTGTCATTTATAGCTTTAGCTCTGACATACTGATCTGTGTTTCAAGAAAGTTTGCCTCTCTCTTCTGTTGTTGTTAGACAGTAGGTTTCTTTCTAGTATTTTCTGACAAGTTAGTAGTACACGTTGTCCTGAGGTGTTACATTTTCTTGTTAGTCTTCAATGTTTGTACTGTTACCCAGTTTCTTTGCCTTTATTTCAGCTTGATTCTTCCACTTGATACCTTCAGTTCTCTTGAGGATTTTAACACTGCATACTTTGACACTGTACTGGCTGCTGGCAATCAGGTTTCTCGAGGCCTATGTTAAGGCTTCATTTTTGGGCTATTACACCAACAGGAACTTTTCAGAAGGCTAAAGTAATAATTGCAGTGTTAGAAGGTGCTGATTTTTCTGCCGGGCCTAATTCAAAATTCTTTCTCTTTTGTGAGTATCTCGAAGGAACTGGAGGTGCTGGGTTTTTTTCTTTCTCCCTATTCCTCAAGCATTCCAATCCTCAGCTATACAAGTAGTGATTAAATGATCCATAGACAAATGAATATCCCAGATACTTCTGTTATTCTCTCAATTGACATCATATATTTAGCATTTAAGAACTGCTAGTCAAAATAGTGAGTTTTTCAGCAGGTCTTAAAGTAAGAACATGAACTGTTGCCATATAGTAGAACTCCTGTAGCTTGAAACAGTTGTCATGGACATTGTTCGTTGGAGAATTAAAAATAAAAAGCAAAAAGAAAAGAAATGTGAGTAAATGGCCTATTCAGTCTAGAATGTCAGTGCATCTCTTGGCAATGCTTGCTGGCAGGCTTTATTGAGGATTACTTGCTGCTGCTTTTTTCTCCTTTAAGCATATGAACTGGCATTTTTTTACTGGAATTTTTTCTTGCATAATCTGGGGTTTCTTGCTTAAAAGTTGCACTAAAACAGCTGTAGATTTGAAGGAGTACTTTGAGAACTTGGGTTCTGAAACTGTCAGCAGAAGTATTTAAGCAGATGAGAACTGAGGCATGTTCATGTAATTTTATCTCTATAGGTACTTTATTGCTCATTTATGTGAGAAAGTAAAGTTGATTTGACTTATGTATGAGATTTATGCTAGTGCTGCTCTGGAAGCTTTAAAAGTGATAGAAAATAGTACTGTAGCTTTAGGAAAATTAGTTATTGTCGCTACGTTTTCAGAGGAAATTAATTTAACAATCTTATTCTTGCCATGTCCCAGACTTCTTACAATTCACTGCTTCATAGGACCTGTTATGACTGTTCAGAACTCTGGAACTGAACATATCGAATACAAAATGCTGTATATCATACTTGGCATATTTAGTGCCTCCATTGGTTCTTGATTAGACACGTATTCATTGTTCTGATGTCAAATGGGGGTTGAGTATTACTGCCTTTTTCTTTCCCCAAAGGGGGACAAGTTAATTTTGAAGCAAAAGTTCAGATTCTTTCCCCTGCAAGTAGCCAACTCTTCTTTCCAGTAAATTCATTTTGTCTTTTGCCCTTCGTTTCAAGCTCCAGTAAATGCCATGTATATTTTCCAGGAGAGTTGAAAACTAGGCTGTTGGGTTTTTGAGAAAGGGTTTTTTTTGTCTGATGAAGGTTTGATTTTAAGTGCTTCAGTATATGGGGTTTTTGAATAGCTGAAATATTGACAACTTAATTTTTAATGTAAAATATCTTAAGCCTACACTTCTCCTACAGACAAGTGACTACAAGAAAATCTTGCTTCCCATTTTAGAAGGTAACTTACTAGCTGTAATGATTGGTGAAGGAGTGGATGCTTCATTATAATGCCAGTTTTCATTTTCAGGTCTTAACTCAGAAGGTAAATAATCAGAAATGTATTTTTAGAATCCAAAGTTTATTTTTAAAATCTTGTCAGTTGCCAACTCTTAGAGTATGCTGTGCTGTACTGAAGCCAGCCAGTGTGAGTTGAAAAATTACTGCTGAACGTACTGCCAATTATGCTAGACTCTGCTCTTCCAAGCTTCCTTCACAGCTGTCCCCAAGCCTCTTCTGATGATGCCTCTGCTGCAGAAAATGGCCCTCAAGCTATCTTCTGTTGGAGTCATAAGACTCAATTTCAAGGTAAACTTGCCCCTATTTTTAGCAAGCCAGATTGAGAAATAAAGTAATCCTGATCCTGGTTCAAGAGTGAAAGCACCTTAAAAGTTGCGGTAGCTTCTAGAGTAGGTTGAATGAATGGGGACTGTAATCATTTTAGCTGTCAGGTTTTAATCCACTACTGCAAGTGTGAGCTATAAATTGTGCAAACTTGTATTCCTCCTGTGCTATAAATTGTACAAACTTTTTTATATCTGTCATTCTTGCATGAAGATATGTTAACATTTGTACTGGAAAATAAATGTCATTTGTAATCTTAAACTACAGATCTCTCCTCTGCTATTTCTTTCCCCATGTATAAATATATTTATACATATATAAACCTGATTCATGACCTACAGATGTGATCCTGTTAATGAAGTGAGGTGGGTTCCTGTTCTTCCAATAAAAAGAGGTTCCTCTTTCTCCAAGCAATTTTTGGTACCTAGCAATATTATTCTATTGCTATATTAATATTAAGTGCCTGTTTGAATGACTAAAAAGTGGAGAATCTTGAAAAACTAATGTTACTTACTCAATATGTTTTTTTAGAAGAAATCTTACTAGGGTATTGTTTTCAGTTTGTGAGAAATGATAACTGAATTAGGTATGACATATGTCTGTCATGGATACTGTGCTCTCTGGGCGGGAAAGAGTGACTTACGAGAACTACTTAGTCAAATTAGATTAGTAGATTATAGTCACCTAAACAGCTAGAAAAAATGAGAATCCTGTGTGTAAAGCCCCATTTTAAGATGAGATCAACACTGGTCAACCAGAGTACAAAAAACTACCTTACAAAAAGGCAGAAGAATTTCTTAAATTCACTTTTTAAAATTTGAGTAAGATTAAAACTGCTGCAAGTAAGAAACGTCCTTTGTATCAGGAGAACTAAATTCACTAAAATACCTCCATTATGGTAGCATATATATAACATCCCTTCTGTTTTATGTAGTTAAATGTTTTTTCAATCTTATTACATATATGTACACATATATTTTATGTCAGCTGTTTATTTCAGAATCTTTCTGAACTTTGGCTATATGCTTTATCCTGAACTTGAAATCAGCATAGAAAGGAAGGAGCTATCTTGAACTTAAGCTTAAGACTAGACGTATTTTTTTCTGGTTTGGGAGACATATCAGTATATTGGTTGCTATCAGTGTATGTCTTCTACCCTATCAGTCTTGAGACCATAAGAGAGAATAATGCGCTGAAGATGCACACTTGGTAACTGTTTAAATTGATACTAGAGGTGGCATCTTTGATTCCCTGCAAATCGTGGCTTTGTCTTCACATACACTAACTTTCAGTGAACCAAAGTAAGCTCATGGCAACAAATATACCTAGAGATAACTGTCTGGGTGAGATGTAGTGCTAATGACTTCTGTAGGAATTTAAGGTTCACACATTTAACAAGATGGCTGGAGTCTTTCACTTCTTCAGCACTTGTGTCCTACAAGAACCTTGTTCAGGGCTTGTATTGTGAGGGAAGATGAAAAAGAAGGGGTCTTACAATCCTATTGACTACTTTAAAAAAGAAATCTACTAATCTCTAGGCAAGTTAGATCCTAAAACAAAGTTCTGTCTTCAGATCATCGTTTTGTGCCATCACTGGGTGATGGGTGTAACATCATCTTCTGAGCATATTTGATCTCTTCTCAGAAGTGTGAAACTTGGAAAGCTTAATCTTTTTGAGGTTTTACCTGAGTGCTTAAGAGCTGTGGGAGTTTGATGGAGTTGTGTTTGAACTATGAGGTGGATGAATTGTGAAGTCTGCTGTAGCATCATGCCCTTCCTGTGCTTTTGTCAGGCTTGACTTGCTTCAATCTTTGTTGGCCTTCCTCTCTATGACCTCCCCATATAAATGTTTCATCTCTTCACTTACTTGTTTCCTCAGCAAAGGCAGGGATAGAAAAAAGTCTCTTGAGGACGCAGAGTTCAGGGTGTCTCTTCATAGTAATCAACCTGTTGCCACCACAAAACTTCAGTGAATAAGGATCATATTGTTACATACCAGCAGAACTTATGTGTGTAGTTGGGCACTGATTAACAGTTAGCATGTTAAAAACTTGCAAACCTGAGGGTTTTTAAGGAGTTCAGTGGGCTTGTTTTCATAGCTGTCTTCACTTTCTGCTTGCATCAAACTTGAAAGGTTTTTTAGATCTATTATACTGGGAAATCAGAGCATTGTATTACAATTTTGCAGTTTGATTTTTTTCCTAGTCGAAGACAGCCCCACAACCATAATGTGACTTGTAACAAATTTTCCTGATTACTAGGTACTGAAAAACAGATGACTTTCGAAGTACCCACAGGGGAGAAATTTGTAAGCTACAGTAAATAAACCTCCCCGTGCTGCAGACTTGTGACTTAGAGTAAATAAACCATTAGCACTAACAATAACGTTAATGTTCTTATCCTCTTTAAAGAAAGGAATTTTTATCCTGGAAAGAGGTATTAAAGCATTTCAGTACAGGGAAATGACTCTTTTCAGTATTATTAACTATACAGACTTATTTGGTTATTTACAGAAGGACCATAACAAAGTAGCCTGCTTTCCAGATCAAGCATGAAAAATGCCTGTGCATATGGTGCCCTCCCCCTGTAACCTGCATTCATCAGAGAAGCCATCTTATGGGCTGTAAATATTTGTATACTGAGAATGAGCACCTCTTTTCTAACTGCTTGATATATGTGTCTTTTAAAAAAATGTCCTGTCTTCTGTATCCAGTTTTTTTTCTTGGAGTTGGTTTGCTTGTGTGCGTGTCCTGGTTCTTTCTTGCATAGGCTTGAAATAATTCCCAACCCTTGGCAGAAATGCAGAGTGTTTGTAGCCTGGAACTTGGTGGCACTGTGTTTGAGTGATCCCGTTGCTCCCTCGACTGCTCAGCAGTTAGAAAGTGCTGCTGTGGAATAGTGTTTGCAACATCCAACTTGTTATGACTAAAGCTGAAATCTGTCTATTCTTCTAATAAACTCTTGCTTCTACCTATCTCTTCCTGTAGTGAGGAAAACCTTAACCTCACTGTATGTGTGCTTTGAAGGAGTCTGTGTTGCATAAATACTTGCACCTCAACTCTAGTGAAATATGTGGAAAGCCTTCCTTTTTTTGTGTCTGTTTTTATCATTTCTTTGCTGCCTCTGAACTCGTTATTAACACTGGTAATATATTCAGCAGGATTATTCCTGTCCTCATATCTTAACATTTGAAGAATCTTTTACCCCAACCAAGGATTGAAACTTTTCTGATTGTTGTTGAGATGTAGGAGACTGATTCATGTGGAACTGATAGAAAGCACACTTGTCATCTGGAAAGGAAACTTGTCACATGCCCTTACACAATTTTTTGTGCCATTCAACTGCACTAGCAGTCAATTGATAATTCCGTTTAATATAAAAGTAGGATTTATAAGTTAGAATACACTTTTTAAAAGTTTTAAATATGTATGTACTATTTACCATTTCATCTTGCAAAACATTTTTTCTTTCCCTTATCCCATTGCATATATCAATTGCCTAGCCTTGTGGACACATCGGAAATGTTTTTGCTCTTTTGTGAAAATTGCTTGTAGGCATTTTGGAGGGGAATCAGTATCCTGATGGAAAAAGGAAACAGAAAAACCTTACTTTAGGATATCCCTGTCTTATGCCGTTAAGCCCTTTTTACTTCAGTTCATTAGTGTGTTTTTAAGCATATTTTAAGTAGGAGACATTACCTCCAGCAATTGAGCTTTAACATATTTAATTTCTTGTTTAAGCTTTATGCAACTTTTGTATTCCTGACAATGTAAGAGAATCCTTTTTCCTCCATATGTACTGTTGTCTGATAAGCAACCTTTCTAGTGTAAGGAGATACCTTAATTTTACAAATGCCCAAGGGTCTGTCCTTATCACTATGTGAAAAATATTACAGGAAGTTTCACTATCTGTTCATCCAACATTTGCATTTCTTCCCAATAAAGCTGCTATTTGAAGTGCTGTTTTGTCTTTTCACTGTCTGCTGGAAGCATGTTTGTGTTAAATGTTACCTAAGGATAGTAGTATACCATCAAGCAGGTCTTTGGAATATTTTTTTTCCAAAGGTGTCTTTTCCTTTATCAAACTACATAAGTTAATGCTTTAATTGGGTTTGTTTTAAAATAAATATTTCATTTTTTGTAAAGCTGAGAACCAATGATCCTGCTCATGGAAAAGAGTTCCAGATCTTAGCACAAGTAAAGCTCTAACTAAATAAAAAAGTCAGCTTCATAAAAGAAATGAAGCTTCAGTAACTAACTCCTTGCAATATGTCAACTGCTTTAGACTCAAGTATGTTCTCTGTATTCACCTGGGAACTATTATTTGTGTTGTTTTATTACTGAAGTTCTTTAAATATTCTGCTAAACCTGCCTGCCTATAGGTGATCTTCAATTTTAGAGACTGAGGAGGATTATTGAATTGTATCCTGTATAGCAGGTACTGCTTATTGTGTATGTTTCTTATTTGAAGTAGAAAAGAGACTGTGTCCTCTTCTGTAATCTCTTTTTAAATACAATTTATCACAATTTCCTTGACTGAAATGTAGCATTGGTAATTTATTCACTGTGTTACTGTTTTTAGAGAACTTTGGCCAAGTCCTCTTAAAGCCTGTAGTGTGCTGAATAAGTAGAAGCCAAAATTTGGTAATCTTTGTATGAGTCAATCCACACATACTTTCAGTATTTATATATATTCGTATTATATAAAAATAATTTCAGAAGTCAGAACAGTTTTGTCTGTTCATGCTTTTTCTAATTCTTTGACATTTCCTATGTAGTCTCTAATATTTCCTGAATGGTCAGGATCATCTACAGATGGAATACTGTTTTCTTCAAATAAGTTAGTATGTTGTCATGGGTTGACCTTGGCTGGCTGCCACATGCCCACCCAGCTGCTCACTCACTCCCCTCAACAGGATGGGGGAGAAGATGGGGTGAAAAAGCTCGTGGTTTGGGATAAAGACAGGGAGATTACATAACAATTACTGTCATGGGCAAAACAGACTTGACATGGGGAAAAGAAATTTAATTTATCACCAGTTAAAATAAGTTGGGATAGTGAGAAACAAAGAGAAATTGAAACAACACCTTTCCCTCTCCTTTATCCTAGGCTCAACTTTACTCCTTCATTCCTGATACCTCTGCCTCCCTCACACCCCAAGCAGCACCTGGGGGCGGCAAATGGGGGCTGTGGTCAGTCCTTAACAGCTCCTCTCTGCTGCTTCTTCCTCTGCATGCTTTTTCCCCTACTCCAGTGTTGATCCTTTTCACAGGCTGCAGTCCTTCAGGATAAACCTGCTCCAGCCTGGGGTCCTCCCTGGGCTGCAGTGTGGATATCTGCTCCATTGCGGTCTCTCCATGAGCTGCAGGGCAATACCTGCTTCAACATGGTCTCTCCATGGGCTGCAGCAGATCCCTGCTGGGGTGCCTGGTGCGCCTCCTCTTGTGGGTGCTCACAGGGCTGTTTCTCATGCTTTTCCACTCCCTGCCAGGCAATGTTTTGCCCTTTCTTACACAGGTTTTCCCTGAGGTGCCACCATCTTGGCTGAGGGGCTCAGCTGTGCACTGCAGTGGGTCCATTGGAGCCCCAGAGAGGCTACCCCTGCAGCTCCCCACTGCCCGCACCTGCGCTCTACATAACTGTTTAAACTCATCCTTGTAACAAAAAGGATTTAACCTTACTGTTTGATGCTAACTGACGTGGCACTCTGTGTAGATACCCACACATATGAAGCTTGTGCTACGTATATATTATTTTTATAGCTATACACTTTTTATTACATCTAAATTATATGTGTTGCTTGAGATGAAATCAAAAGGGTCAGATAACTGGGGTCAACGCAGTAATTAGATCACTGCATTGTACACAAATACATTCTATCGCCTTATAGTGCTGGGGTCAGGACTGTACCTGTGTGTTAGTGCCACAGAACAGAGAATTTCCTGGTGTATGCTGCATCAGTAGCTTTATAGGTCAATAAGATGTTTTTAGCTCAATATGAGAATCCTCATAATTAAATCTTGAGAAATTTAAGTGCTTGCTTAGTCAGTATAACCCCAACAACTGGAACTATAACTTTCTGTGGAGTGTTTGTGACCCCTTTCTCTGGGAGGCACTGTTGTGAAGAAAAAAGTGATTTCCAAAAAAGTTAGGAAAGCATCCTCATTTTCAGGATTTGTTTTAATGCCTGTTTTGTTCTTGCCCCAAAGAACAAGCTTCTCTCACAACACGCCGCTCAGTGGTGTTGAGCAATTCACTGGTAAGTGATTTCTTTTTGAAATGATTTTTTTTTTTCTTTTTGAAAACAAAAACAATCAGCAAGTCTTTGCCATTCATCTTCATTGTTTTGGGGTCTTTTCTTTTGGTGAAGTGCAGGGAGGTTAGCCATCCCTTAGTGATGCTACTCATGTTCAGGGCAGGTTCAAGGAATGCTTATATATTTTACAAGGTCTCCTTCAGAGAGTTTTGCCCTGAGATCAAGGTTCTTGAATTGACATTCTCAAGGAAATCTATATGACTAATTAGAAGAAAAAAATAGAGGAGTAAGCCACAGAGAATGACTACTATCAACCTGTGTCTGAACAACTTGGTTAAGTGTGACCAGAAGGAAGGTGCTTAACAGGAACACTTGTCTAAATGACATAATATATGTCTGTTCTTGGATCTGAAAGTGCTCCTAATGTCATGCAGGAGAGTTAGGAAGACAGAGCTTTGAAGACATTCAGAGCAGAAGGTACATGTGTAGGAGATGTTGGCTACTTCAGTCAATAGTGATGTGGTCTGACACAACTACTGAGATGCTCATAAGGCTTGGTAGACGCTGAGTAATTTCTCCTATTAAAGCACTATTTTGAAAATCTGCTTGACAAATCTGCTATAGCAAACTGCTTTTGCCATACCACTGCATTTATTTAACTGGTGATCCCCTTTCCTCTAAAAGTTCAGAAGAGCAGATGCTTACAGAGGACAAACTGACCTACACTGGAGCAGTTCAAAGGACAGAGCCATCTGTGCCTTCTCTTATATTACCAACTTTATCCTATCTCTGCCCTACTAGACCTTTTTCTTATGGTTTTGCCTAGGAGGAAGGGAAAGGGAGTGGACACACAGATCCTGAACTCTCTCAACTTACACTTGTGCTGACTCTGGGTTTTTTCTTTGTTCTTACCCTTCCCCCAGCATAACTGTTACTTTGGGGCAGAGATGGAGAATGTGAAGTGAAAGAACTCAGAACATCTGATTTTTTTTTTTTTTTTTCCTTTTTTTCATTGTCCCCACTTCAAATGATCTGCTATCAAGTTCAGACAAGAATGGGGATTTGCACAGCATAGCTACATGGGATTAGTTTAGGCCTACCAGTAATGAAATCTTGAGGTAGAAGACCATCACTGCTGTCCAAGAAAGACTTGATGGCTCTGACCTATTTCTTTGGCTGTCTTCATTTCTCTAAGAACATCAAGCTGGGTTATGAGTCCTTTGATTCTGATCTGTCTAATGTTACAGACAGTTATGTTGGCCTAGTCAGAAAGGGGGACCACAGGTCTAGACTGTGTCCATAATTTCTTTGCTTTTCAGTCCTGTGACTGAAAACACAGCTCACAGGTCTGCCATCTCCAGCCCACTATCACTTCTGAGCTCATGCAGGGGTGTGAAAAAGGAATCCTTGCTGTTAGGGTGGCGTTAGCTGCAGTGGAGGTAAGTAGCAATGATAGATTAAAATGATGCATTGAGAAAGCAGGAACACTGGAGTAATGCTGGACCAATATGGTGAAACATGGGAGAGTTCATGTGGAGTTGCATAGTGGGAATCTGTAGGAAAGAGGGGAAAGAAATTTATCAGCTACCCTCTGGTATATTTACATGAACTTCTTGACTTGCAAGTAATATAGCAGTGTCCACCTCACTATAGGAGGTGGCCCAAAGGGGTGCGGAAGCAGTTGTGCTGTGATAGTTGATGTAGGAATAAGCAAAGGGTTAATCTGAAAAAAAAAAATTGTGATCATATTATTCTGTAGTCGGCTATTTCTTGCTGAGGCAATAAAGGGAGAAACAAGGCTACTTGTTATGTGGACTGGAGAGATTAGAAATCTGATAAGGGAAAAATGCCTAGTCAAATAGAGGTGATCCAGTGCTGCTTTGGGCTTTCAAAACAACCGTGCTCTACTCTCTGAAAAGCTAGAGTTAAAAAGTTAAGGGTGGCTAAGTTAAAGGTGTGATGTGACTATCAGCCTCTTCTTAGAATAATTTATTGGTTTGGGTTTGTGTGGTGGGGTTTTTGGTAGTGGGGGAGGGGCTGCAGGGGTGGCTCCTGTGAGAAGCTGCTAGAAAATTCCCCAGCTCCAAGTTGGACCTGCCTCTGGCCAAGGCCGATCCCATCAGCAATGGTGGTGGTGATAACATATTTAAGAAGGGGAACTTCTTAACTACTGTGGGGGAGGAGATTGGAATGTGAGAGGAACACCTATACAGACACCAAGGTCAGTGAAGAAGGAGGGGGAGGAGGTTGATGCCCCTGCAGCCGGTGGTGAGATGGCAGGCTGTCCCCCCCCAGCCAATGGAGGTGAGCGGGGAAGCAGATGCCCACCTGCAGCCCGGGGAGAGAGGAGCCCATGCCGGAGCAGGGGGATGTCCCCCAAGATGGCTGTGACTCCATGGGAAAGCCCACGCTGGAGCAGTCTGTGACTGAAGATTGGCCCGCGGAAAGGACCCATGCCAGAGAAGTTTGTGAAGGACTGCAGCCCGTGGGAAGGACTCACGTTGGAGAAGTTTGTCTTTGGGAGAAGGACCCCATGCTCGAGCAGGGGAAGAGTGAAGAGTCCTCCCCCTAAGGAGGAAGGAGCAGCAGAGACAATGCGTGAAGAACTGACCCCAACCCCCATTCCCTGTCCTCCTGTGCCACTGGCAGGGGGGAGGAGGTGGAGAAAATTGGGAGTGGAGTTGAGCTGGGAAGGAGGGAGAGGTGGGGGGAAGGTGTTCTAAGGTTTGGGTTTACTTCTCATTATCCTTGTTTTGATTTGATTTGTAGTAAATTAAATTGATTTTCTTTCTTCCCCAAGTTGAGCCTGTCTTTTGCCTGTGACCATAAGTGGTGGGTGATCCCTCCCTGTCCTTGTCTCAACCCACGAGCTTTTCTTTATATTTTCTCCTCATCCTACCAGGGCTGGAGGGGAGGAGTGAGCAAGTGGCTTCGTGGTGCTTTGTTACTGCCTGGGCTTAAACCACGACATATATTAATATACAAATAACATAAAACTAGCACTTAGGTATTACAGACCACTCAGACATTGCTTTCCATTGGCTAAGGCTGGACTCCAGGCTTTGGCCACTTTCCCCTTTTATTCCAAGTGTATCTTCTAAGTGCCATTTCTTAGTGATCCTTGAGCCATGGAGACAGACAGATTAACAGTTCTGAAATAAAGCATGACTGTCTTCATTTTATGTAATGTAAATAGCAGAACCAATCTGCTTTATCTGATTCTATTAGCATTCAGTATAACTATAAACCGTTACTTACTGGCATTCGAGATCACTGCTCAAGTTCATGTTTGTGAAACAAAATAGACTTTGAAGATCTAAGAGAGCACAATACTTTTAATAACTAGCAGTGATATAATGCATTTCCTTGTCTTCTTTACTGAATCATTCTTGAAGTTAATGCTGGGCTACTGTTAAGGCTATTGTATGGATGTGGCATGTATTCCTAACTCCATAATTCTTGTGTTTCAGATTTTTAGTTTTAGAACTTGTTTTGAAGGGGGAGGAGTCAGAACTTGCCAACTGCAATTATGTTAATGAAGCTTTTTAACAAAAAAATCCCCACACCAAAACCAAACAAAAAAAGAAAGCAGCTTATTACTACATCTCTGTAAGTAAAGACAACTAAAAAGAAAAAATTAAAGTTGTGAGTGCTAAGAAACTACTAGAAGTTTGTTCTAAAAAATAAGAGAAGAATTCATACTTTACAAGGTCTGGTGGTTCAGAATGAAGTCAACAAATGTTAAAGTGACAATAAAACAAGATATTTATTTTATTTCTTAATAAGGGTTTTAGAAACAGTTGAGTGATGCAGTGGATTTTGCATCAAGTTAAGTCTTTTAAAACGAAAGCCAGTCATATCTTTAAAAAGATACTGTAATTCAGTCATAGATCACTCGGTACTGGAATTACTGGATGAAATGCTGTCAACATTAAAAACAGATTAGAAACAGCCATTCAAATTGTGCTAGCTAGACTATACAACAAAATGATCTTATCACTGCAGCCTTTGCTTGCTTTCCTCCGGATGTTAATTCCATTTGATTAAACTGGGAACTCCTTAAGGGAAAGACTTTTGCTTTGGTCATATAGCCTATACTATCCTGAAATATTTAACTATAGTGCTTGGGAGCTATTTGAGTACTGCTGATAATATGTAGTCATCGGCAACATTTCTTACATGGATGAAGATGCAGAGTGTAATGACACTGGACGATCTCCAGTTCTTTAACTTCTCATTTCCAACCTTCTAATTTAGTTTTTCAGCTGCTTGTAATACCCATGTGCAAAATATGTTCTCGTGGTTCATGATCAGACTGAATTAGGTTTCTGTTCCAAGTTACACTATTAACTTTTACTGTAAATTAGAATGCTTTCCTGACATAGTTTCCCCAGCTTTGAAATGGGGATTGTCATTCTCATTTGCTTCAGAAGGGATGATATTAATGCCAATAACCAGTTATGTAATTGCTTCTCACGTATTGGAAGAAGAAAAGGACTAAATTTTCAAGGAATTAATCTCTGAACTCTCTTGTATGTTTGTTAAAGATAAATTCTGAGCACCTTGCTCAGGTTAAATGAATAATTATTAATATTGATATTTAGATGTCAGTTAATACCTTCACCCAGAAGTGTATGAGTTAATATAGCCCAGAAAACTCAGTACTGTTTTAATGAAAGACAGATTGTGGAAAACAGCAAGCCAGCTGTTAATCTGGGTGGCAAAAAAGCCTGTTGTCTGGATCTTAAACTTGTCTGAGAATTTTGAGCAGTATAGGTCTGATTTCACCAAGAATGTTCTTCATAACCATCCTCTTGAACTTTGATCCTAAGGTCTTGAAGTAATAAAATGTGTTTTGGACAGTGTCTCCCTCATGTAGTATTTCAGCAAGAACAGACAAAAACCTGGTAGTTCCTGTGGAAGTAGTTGTGGAGGGCTTTCCTGCAGAAACATTTAAAGCTTACGTGACTGAAAAAGATAAAGTGGCAGTGCCATGGCAAGAGAATAAACAATGTCCTTAACTGCTTGCAAATTTGTTGTACACGAAAACACCATTTTTGTTGTTAGTCTGGGGCTTCCACCACAGTTGTTGATGAATGTCCTCATTTTTCCTGTTTTTAGAAAGTGAGGAGTTCTTTATTTGTTAGACTCTTGAGCTGTCTCCTCGCTTACTGTGGAGAAAAGAGTGCCTTGCTACTACACCTGTTGCCTGCTTGTGGGTTTATAGTGATTTTTCTTCCTTTGTGGTCAGGTTATCCTTTCCCCATAGCAGAAGATAGATACTGTGAATACAGAAGTGACCTTCTCAGCAGTTTGATCATTGCCACGGGTGTTGAAAAGCATTTGCAATGGTGACTAGTTTTGTTAATCTCATTTGGGTGCTTGGCAGAAACACAAGAAACAGTAGAACTTAACAGTTGTGAAGGTTTTTACAGTTAGAAGTCATTCCTGTAAAGAGCAGAAACTCTGAAAAGTTTGACTGAAACTGGTAACTGTATTAATGATCTAATTTCCAAAGAGCAAGAATCAAACTTATATGAATGTCTCAAACTGGTTTTGTTTTCCAGCATCTGTCTAAAATTACCAGGCTTTGCTGAAACTATCAGAGTCCTTTTATTAATACTAGCCTAAAGGCTTTCCCTTGTAACATGGGAAAACAACTAAAACCTGCTGTTAGTCTGTGATATGCTCACATGACATCCTGCTTTGGGGTGTTTTGTCATAATTTGGAATTCCTGAGAAGGATGTGGGGTTTTTATCTGGTTGGTTTAGTTTCTTTTATTCCTGTAGGAGGACGAAGGTGACTGATAAGTTGCCTCAGGAATTACTTCTTGAATTGTATGCCCAAATTATGTTGTGAATAATTGCTTAGGAATAGAAATGCTGTGCTGCATTTTAGGTAATACAAAAATAATGATTTTTTTTGTGTCAAACTTGTCCATATAAGCACACATAGCACTGAAATAGCTAAATTGCTCTTAATTAACACCTTCTATGGCTTTATTGCAGTTTTCTATGTAAACCTGTTCTTAAAAGAGCACAGATAACTTTAAATGGAAACTATAATATTGAGCCACGTTGTTTAAGTCCACATGTAATATGCAGTGGAAGGAATTTTCATACATGTCTGACTTTCATGCATAAGTGTTGTTAGTGTAGTTGTTTTCATCCTGATCATTTTTTCAAGGTAAAAACTTAGATAAGACATCAGTACTTAAATTTAGATATGGTCTGGGCTTATGTACATATGGAGTTAGTCTCTGTGTATGTTTCAGTTTTTACATTTATACGAATAACTTTTAGTCTAGAAAGTCCTCCTTTAAGTTTAAGGAGGAGCAGAATGTTAAAAGAGTACTTCTTGTATATATACGAGTACTACTTGTATATAGAATATTGTTTTATGAGAAGAGAGTAAATTATTTGGAGTGAGGGATGGGAAATAAAATATTTCTGGGCTTATCTACAATAGTATAAGATGGAAGAGAGAGCACTAACAGCTGAGATGGCTGGGCATTTTCTTGTCTCCCTCACTTGGAGCTCGGTGTAAGCAAATTTTTCTCATAAACTAACTTATGCATTTAAATGTATGTCTTAACACTCTCCGTATATATAAAAATAATTGTGTAGATTATGAAAGTTCTAATTGTACGAAATATAAAAGTTATGCCTGTCTGAATGCCTTGGTCCTGATGTTTGTTCTACACTTTACATCCATGTGCCAGTATGATATTTCATCATCCCCCATGCTCAGGCATGGGGAAAGCTTCATTGTGCTCTGAAGTCCATGGAAGATCATGGATGGGAGGACTGTATTTGTTCCAGTAGGGTTGCCACAGTGGAAGACAATCAGGGCTGAGAACCTACCTTCAAGTATTGGCCATCTCCTTACCTCTGAGAAATAGCATTGGTCCCCAGGCTGAAAAACGTAGTCTCATCTGGTCTTATCAACCCCATTATTTTTCAGAGATTACACTCTCCTATTTCCCCACTTTCCTTGCTGGAAATGTTCACTCTCAGACTTTGTGGGCTTTCCACCTCCCAAGTGACAGAGAGGTAAAACCTCTGAACACAGCAGATGTTGGGTGAAACTGGAACAATGCTTACAACCAACATCCTTTCTGCCTGCTCATAACAACATAATATAATAATCCTGAGCAGAAAAGAATTACAGAGAGCAGATGCGTATAATGGGTCTTGTGTGCATTTGCAAATTATTGATCTACTGGAACATCATTTCTTCATTACGCTGCTTTCACTGACCTGAGAACACAAACACGTTATGGTGCTGCACAGACCTTTGTGGGGAGAGGGAATGCAGTATGGTTGATGTGGGTACCACACTGAATTTGAAAGCTGGTGTGTATGCCTTTTCTGGACAGTTGGGAAGTACAGAACTTGTGAATGATCATCGTGTTTAGTGGTTTATAGTGTGTGTAGATTAGATGTATATCTCTGTTGTTTATAGGTTGTTGTATGTTAGAAGGAAGTATTTAATGTTGGATCTGTTTGTCAAATCTCAATGTGGTGATGGCTTAAGCTTTTTTGTGGACAAGTGGAGGTGAGTAGCTCAATGTTCTTTATTGTTCTTTCTAAAAGCAATATAAAATATCCGTTGCATCTTCTGATTCTTGCGGAAAATAAACTATTTGATGGGCTGTTAGTTAACAGTTCATTACTAGCATAATTTTGCTTATGGAAAGAGTTTTGGGCTGGCTTTCTAAGGAAACAGTGCATACGATTGACTGACAGTGCAGCTGTGGTTCCCCTTATTGTCTCTCCTTCTTCCTGCTTGAATAATTTCTAAACTCATCGGTCAATGTCAGTTGAATTTGTTAGAGTTCAAAAAATTGCTGAGATATCTAAGTTCCTACAAATAATGATTAGTAGTTAGATAGAAATTACTGCTTTCCTGAAGGGAATGGCACAGAGCTCAGTTTACCTATTCTGTTTTTCTGTCAGCTTTCTGGTCAGTTGGTTCCTACATAATTTTTGGTTTGTCCTACTGTTTGTTCTTTCTTATTGGGGGTGTCGGGAGGAATAAGGAAGGCAGAGGAGTTAACACTGTTGTGGAACTGGTAGAGATTAGGGTACAAGGATGCAGATCTAGAACAACTTGTTCCTATTTCAAAATAATGTTGCAAATTGATATGTCAGTGCTTGTATTTCCATTACAATAATTTACAAATATATGATAAATTTATAATATAATGACTATGCCAGATCCTTTTTGGATAAATAATATCTGGTCTCCATCCCAGAGACCTTCAACCTAAAAGCCAGAGTCATAGAACAGCCTGAGTCAGAATGGACCTCGAAAGATCATCTGGTCCAACCTTCTGTGGGAGAGGGAGCGTAGATGAGATTATCTAGCACCCTGTCCCACCATATATTGAAAACCTCCAGTGGTGGGGACTCTACCACATGCTTGGGGAGGTTGTTCCAGTGATTGATTGTTCTCGCTGTAAAAAAATTTCTTACATCGAGATTAAACCTCTCCCAGTGCCACTTGTACCCATTGCACCTTGTCTTCTCCATGTGGCTCATTGTGAAGAGAAAGCCTCTGTCCTCTTTGTAGCTGCCCTTTAAGTACTGGACTACTGTGATGAGGTCCTCTCTGAGCCTTCTCTTCTCCAGGGATAAAAGACCCAACACTTCAGTCTTCCTTCACAGGGCAGGTTCTCCAGCTCTCTGACACTTAAAAAACTACTAAGTCAATATTGGAATGCTGTGAAATTCCTGATCTCTTTTAACCTTCATTTTCATATATAACAAACTCTGAGCTGTTGGCATCAACTGTCCACAGTTGCCAAGTTGAATTCCTGCAGAGTTGTGGCCCCTGGTGTCACCTTGGGCATGTAAAATGAAACCTCTGTTTATGAAGTTGGGTGTTACATTGACAATAAACAGCAAACTTAAATTAGTCTCTTACTGGAGCACGTTGATCTTACTCTCCCTCTGTTTGCTTCCTATTGTATGTCTGTCTGCAGTCTGTTTTATTTTGGTTTTCAGTCTCTTGAGTTTAAACATAGCTTTCTGCTCCTTTTTTTGCATTTTACTCATCACTATTTAACCTGCTTACTGGTAACTACATCCCCCACCCCCCCAAGCTCTTTAGAATGGTTTTATGCTTTCTTTGGCATCCAGCACAGGGCTAGTCTTGAGACTTCCCACTCCCTCCCCTCTTTCTGCTGTGTTCAAGGGTAGAGGAGGAATAAACTCCTGTTGTGGTTTAATCCCAGCCAGCAACTAAGCACCATGCAGCCGCTCACTCACTCACCCCCACCCAGTGGGGTAGGGGAGAGAATCAGAAGAAAAAGTGAAACTCACAGGTTGAGATAAAGACAGTTTAATAGGACAGAAAGGAAGAAAATAATAATTATGATGATAATAATAATAAAATGGCAATAATAATAAAAAAAATAATTGGAATATACAAAACAAGCGATGCACAATGCAATTGCTCACTATTTGCTGACCGATGCCCAGTTAGTTCCCAAACAGTGATCTGGCCCCCCCTCCCTGAGCCAACACCCCCCAGTTTATGTACTGGCCATGATGTCACTTGGTATGGAATAACCCTTTGGCCAGTTTGTCCTGGCTCTCTCCCCTCCGAACTTCTTGTGCCCCTCCAGCCTTCTTGCTGGTTGGGCATGAGAAGCTGAAAAAACCTCAACTTAGTATAAACAGTACTGAACAGCAATTGAAAGCATCAGTGTGTTATCAACATTATTCCCATCCTAAATCCAAGACATAACACTATACCAGCTACTAAAAAGAAAATTAACTCTCTCCCAGCAAAACCAGGACAACTACCAATTCCTTTGGAGTACTAGTAATCTGTGGAGGAGTATCTTCCCTTAAGTGGCTAAACACTTTCAATTCTTTTATGTGCTCTTCTGTCCCAGTATTTAAAAATATTTAACTTTTATTAGCTTGCAAAAAAATCCCAAACCAAAACAACAAAACAAACTGAACACCACCACCACCCCTCCCCAACCCACCCTCTAGTTCTCCTTTTCAAGTCTCTTGTTGTCCCATTGCTGCCCCAAGTGATTTTCCTGTCCTTCTGCATACTCTGGGAAATTGAAGTAGGAGGAGCATTTGTGCTCTGCTGGTCTCTCTCCTGTTATCTTTTTAACACTCAAGTGTAAAAACTGCCTGTGCTGTAAGATTCAATAGTACGTGTGTGGAAGTTCAGAGAACTACCACCCCACCCGCCCCCCCCAGCATTTGCTTGCTGTTTTAAAAAATAGAAACATAATAGAGGTACTGCCTGCAACAGAGTACAATAAGAAAACATAAGCAAAGGTTAAAGTGCTGATCATCTAGCACTTAAGAAATGCTTTTGAAAGAGCCATACTACTAAAATAGCTTATTCTGAAAACACTGTATCAGTATGAATGTGATTTTAAACTTTTGAGATAATGCTTGCTGTGCATGAAATTAGTATCGGCTGTGTTACCTGGCATTTGGAAGAAGGTTTCTGAGTCATGTACCAAACTTGGTTGCTCTGCCAAATTATGAGAAAAAAATTTCAGTATTTTTTTCAGAGTTCTCTAAATTACAACTGATGGGGAGACTGTGCTTACAAAAGTGCTGTGGGTTTTTCTGCAGTGACATCTGTGGAGTGTATATATAGTAGGTTCCCAAGTTGGAAGCCAGAAGAGTATGTGGGAAGTGTGAAAGGGGGATGGGGGCAAACAAGAAATTCAGACAAAAGGAAATTGTTGATGCAAGTTAATGCCTTTTCTTAGTGATATTGATAAATTTCTGCTGCTGTTCAAGCAGTCTAAATTATTCTCCTTCTGATTCTGTTTCCTTTTGCTTTTCTCCTGTTGCCTGGAAAACATGAGTGGAATCTAGTAGGACAAGAGGCTGCTTTTTCATTGTTTTGTGGCTCTGTTGCTAGCTATTGTCCTCTTGGCTCAGGCAGTTCATGTCAGTCTTTGTGCAGAGTAAGAAAAATGTTTGTCCTTTTTACTTTAAAGATTAAATTTCTAGACTGTGTGGATTGCTTTCATTTGAAAAACAAGCAGTGCTAACTTAAGAGTATCTCCCACTGACTAACGTATTTTTGCTTGCGATGTCACCTTTAGCACTTTTTTCATTCGGATGTGCTTATTAAATTTGTGGGCTAGTTTGGGGGTAAAGCAGTATTGCAATATAGTTTCATTTTTTAATGTACTTTGTTTAAAACAAAGGAACTCGTAAGTAAGACAGTACATTTAATGAATTTTTCTGTTGGGAATAAAAAACCAGATTGCTGACAATGTTGTATGTTTTCAAGAGTGGGAAATAGAGCCAACTTTGCTCTTAAGTAGGAGCAGAGCTCTAACACCCGGTAAAGTAATGTAACCTTGAGCAGTGTCACTGAGATCGTTTTGTTGTTGCTGGCTTACCTCTGTTCTTTACTACATCACTGATTATTTATAAATGAAGATTGTTTTTGAGGACATTCTTGAAACAGAACTGAAATGTAGCTATTTGCTAGTATGAAAATGCTGTCATGGATGCATAGGGTAGTGCAAAAAATGAGACATTTAGTTCTCTTGTAAGTAACAGTTCTTACAGGTAGTATTTATGTGATCCTACTTCTTCATTGCCTTTATTTTTGCTGTACTAAGTAATTATAAGGTGGTACAGAAAATATACTGAAAATGGAAGACACTGTAGCTGATTATTTGTTGGTGTGGGGTTTTTTTGTTGGTTTTTTTTTTTCTTTTCTTTTTCAGGCATCTATTAACAAGCTAAAAGTGACAGAACCATGGCTCAGTTTCCAACACCTTTTGGGGGTAAGTTGTTTATAGTGTATTCTGAACTATTCTTATATACAAAAACTCTGCATAAATCTGTTGCTTTCCAAATATGTTCTGTATGGAAGCGTTTGTGGGTAGAGTATCTTTCTGAGATGAGAGTTTATCTGATTTGTGATGTTTTTGCAGACCCATTAGAGAACACACATGAAATTTTGCAGAGACATCTCAAAAGAGTCAAACAGAAAAGCTGTGCTTTATCCCTTTTTTGTGCATTGATCGATTACAGTCCTACAGTTTGTAACTGTAGGGCAGATCCAGGCCATTCAGCCACTGGCAGTAAGGCATAGCCTCATTCTGTGCTAGTTGTGGCTAAGAAATGGATATGCTTTTTCTTTGAGGATTCCTGGACTTTTTCATTGCTAAAAAGCACAGCAGATGCCTTTGGACACTATCACTTGAAATTTCTTTTCCTTATTGTCCCGTAACCCATGTTTAGATTAGAACAAAGGTGCTGCATTTTTTAGCTCTCCATTTGTAACAGGGGAAAGTATAGCATCTTGAACTTCAGTCTTCTTGAAAGATCCAGAAAGGGCCTTGGTAGTGCAATAGAGACATTACTTTTTGCTATTCACATGAAATACATTTTTAAGCCCAGTTTTGCAACCAATCTGAAGAAAGATAAAGATAAATTTCAGTGCTGAGACCTAGTAACTAGTTTGGTTACACTTAAATGTTGCATCTGTTAAGGGCTTTTCTCTGGAGATGCAGATATGATTCTTGTTGTGTGCATATGTATGTTTGTGTATACATATATACACATAAATATGCATACACACACAAAAAAAGTGTGTGTGTGTATGTATATAAATATATATGGAAGTCTAGTTTTTGGGATTGGATATAGCTAGGAAATAAATTTGTATCTAGTGTTAGTGTTTCAGTGGGAGACTTCAGGAAACACGCATGTTATTCAGAGTATGCTGTTAGAGAAACCCAGTTCTTGTTAAACACAATTGATTGGATGCAATCTCTGCCAGTCTGAAAAAGTCTGTGAAGCACAACAGAAGCATCTCTTTGCATGTGGTAGCTAGAACAAACGTATAATTGGAAAATGGCATTCATGGCCTAAGTTATGTTGAAGTCCAGCCCTCTGAGATTAAATCTTGTTTGGTACCACGCTTTCTCAGTTTGGGAGTTAAACTGGCTACCAAAAGCTTTGGACAAATAAAATCACTGGACAGTTTCATGTAGGATACCCTTTCAGGTTGTGTAAAAAGTTGTGAATAGCTTCATTTCGCCATGATTTTCACAGTCTGAGAAAAGTCATGATGTGAAAGAAATCTGCTTGTTCAAATTGAAGTATTTCCCTTTGTTTAGAGTTAGGGCTGTGCTTTGCATGCACCCATATTTAAACATGTACATACATTCTTAATGGAAATCTTGTCTTCAAAGCATTCTCCTCTGCCATCTTCAGAGAGTTCTCATTGCATTACAGATGGATAGCAGCTTTCTTTTTTTGACTTTATATGTTACTGTTTGATCTTGCATCTGTTGTCCAGGATCCTGTTAACTCTGGTACATGGCTTTAGGAAGGAAGGAATTCACTATTTCTTCTCAAACAACTTTTCTCATCTGACAGCTCTACAGAGAGGAAGTTGAAATAAGCATGTGGCTAATGTAGTTTCCGGAGTATCCTTAATTTGTAATGTGGTGTGAGAGAAGTTTGTATATGATATTCATACTTGAACCAACTCTACCAAGTAGCATCATACCTCCTTTTAGAAGAATGACAGCAAAAGTCTAAGACTGTTGTAGGAGGAAACAAATGGTGTAAAGAAATTCCAATTTTTATGGGGAAATTTATCATCCTTTTGAGAATGCAACATTTTTTGTTATCTGTAGTCACCAAACAAGATGCAGAGGAGAAGATTTATGCAGTCTCCATTTTGGGAGAGCCCTCACTCCAGATGTGCAGTATCTGGTATCCCTCTGCTTGTGAATACTTATAATGATGGTTTTGTTTTTATTTCACTTCCTTTCTTTTTAAAGAATCTTTCAAGTCAGCTTGGAAAATGGGTATGGAAAGAGCACAGCACGCAACATGTAAATTCGGGTGACTCATTGATATTCCAGAACACAGCCCATTTTAAGGATGACTCATTAAAAAAAAAAAAAAAAAGGCATGGTAGGATTTTTATAATTGTTGGGAAGAATGTGGTATGCTCAACCTTCTGTCAGTTTGTCCAGAAGAAAATGCCCACTTCATATATCAGAGCCCTCTGCTTCACTTCTGCAGATGAGGTGATTGCTAAGCCATGAAAAAGAAAAGATGGTTAGAGGGCTTGCTGCTGCATTCAAGAATAGCTTGCTTATGAGTCAATTTTGTGGTTTGGTGACTGCCTCCTTTGTATCCAAATATATTGAAAAGCCCCACAACCTCTGTGTTGGCATCCAGGATCTGAAGCCATGAATGATGTCTTGGTGTTGGGTAAGATCCTGCTTCCTGCCCTCCTGTAGGTCTTATTGCTTCCTCAAATAACAAAAGATGGAAACAAGGTAATGCCAGAGATGCCATTCATACTTTTCTGACTGAAGAGGCTACTAGGCTTGTTTGGTTTAACATTGGCTTTTTTGATGTTCATATCCCACAAAGGAGATCTACTGTTTCGATACCAACCAAATCTCCATCTGGAAGAGTAATCGTTGACGATCGTTTGTTCTAGTTACAGGGACTCCAGAGGAAAAAATTTAACAGATTTTATTTTAAAATAGTTAATAGAATGATTTTTAGTTACCTTATGCCATAGGAGTTTTTAGTTCTGTATTTTACTGCCGCCTTTGTGGAAGGATAGGAAGAGCTGTTTTGTTGTTGTGCTGGTTTTGGGGGTTTGGTGGTTGTTTTTTTTTTTCTTGGTACTGGAGTCATGCATACCTCAAATTGAGAGAGAGCAAGCCAGGGAATCATTGCAAATTTCATGTTGGTTTGTTTGGTTGGTTTTTTCTCCCCACGTTATATTCAAGAAATCCTGCCTTTTTGTGTAAGCTACCACATCCAGCCTTAGGATCTTAGGCTGGAGTAGTCATGTTTCCAATACAGGGATATGTTCATCTGCTCCTAGTTGGCCTAGTCTGCATATTGGTCATAAAGTCTTGACACCATTCCTTTCCTCCTGTCAGGAGTGCATGAGAAGATGGGGGAGATAATTGCTTACATTGGACTATTGTGTTTTGGGATGTTCATATCTGAAGAAGGGTCCTGTTTCATCCCCACAGGGAGCACTGCTATGAAATCTGTTTACAGTGCCTCTGTGAGCTTAATCACTAAAATTCTGGGATTTTTTGACTAATCTTAAAATGTCCTTTCTTTGAATTGGGTATTATTAGCCTGTCTACTTCTAGAAATACATAAGCTACCTGAAACTGGGATGATGATTTTTTACCGAGAATGTAGCTTTTCTTTCATTAATGAAATCTACCATTTAAAGGAATGTTTTTCTTCCCCTTGTCCATTTCCTTTTCTCTCCAAAGTAAATTTTGACACATGAAAGTAGATTTTAAAAAGCAGAAATTCAGGAGGCAGGAAATTCTCATGTTCTTTATAACTGCTGAGTCTGATTCTGCCTCAGCCTACAAGCAGTTTGAAATACTTACTGTAAATGTTTGTGGACCTTATTACCTGAGAATTTAGTGCTGATACAGAATGAATGCTAGATCTCCTGTTTATTTTTTTGCAAGTCTACATTTTATCTTCTAATATTATTTCAATAAAATAGTGATTCCATTAACTTAGATGCCTTCATATCATTACATTCCTATACAGTAGGAATTACAGGAAAGTGCACCAGCACAATGTACTTCTACAGATGTTGAAATCATGATTTTTACTGATTAGAAATTGTTGAGACAAATCTGAAACCCAGTGTTAGAGAGTTCATTGGAGGTCTTAAGTAGAAGTTGAGATATTTTTGCTCTGAGTACAAATAATTTGAAGGATGAAAGTGAAGTGTCTGCAAGAGGAGAGAGAGGAGAGGAACTGCTGCAAAAATGGAGGTAGAACTGGAGAAACCATTGTGGAAGCATGGCACTGTAGAAGGGTAGCAAATCTCAACATAAACTAAATACCTGCAATTTAGGAGTGTGGTGTAAAGAATCTGGTCTCTGTAACATATTCTCACTCAGATTTATCATTCTCAGAAGAGAGCACGCTTTCCTGTGCTATTGTTGCCCATGAAAAATGTTTAGTATCTGGTTGAATTGCACTTTTCCTAGACAAGTAAGGAGAGTTCTTCTCTTATAATAGTACAAAACCACAGTATGATACGATATAATTATACTCAGAAATAAAAATAGTGTAGTTTTTGGATAATGTTTCTTAATTTTATTTCTCCATTTCTTTTGAACTAGGCAACCTGGATATCTGGGCTATTACTGTGGAGGAGAGAGCTAAACATGATCAACAGTTCCATAGTCTGAAACCAACATCTGGATTTATCACTGGTAATGAAATAGTTTTCACTTCTAATTTCATTTAACTAAATCTTAACTAAGGAGCTGAAATATATGCAGAGTTGCCTGGGAGACATTTGGGTATAAGAATTTAAAAAATCAAACAGATCTTACTCATTTATATCCCGTTTTTCATATGCCTTGCCACATCAACCCCATCTTTTCTGATATTTTTCTGATATTTTTCTGATATTTTTCTGATATTTACTAGCTATATACCTGGTTCATGCCACCGGATTTTTCTGTAAGTAGGATTAAAACTATTTATAACTCTAGCTGTAAAAAGCAGTTCTATTGTGTAGAGCCAGCTGATACTTACAAACTGTAGAGTTAGAATTCAGGATGTGGAATTACCCTGATGCCTGGTAATATTTATAGTGCTTTTAATGTGCTCAGTAAATTAACTCACTGTACTGAGTCTTCCTGAGATACAGTTAACTTTCTTCATAGCAGTCTGTATGGTGCTGTGTTTTGGACTTCGGCTATGGCTGAACAGTGCTTGCAAAGCCTCAAGGCTTTCACTATTTCTTACGCTGCATGCCCCCAGCGAGTAAGCTGGGGGTGAGCAAGAAGTTGGGAAGGGGACACAGCGGGGACAGCTGACCCTGACTAAAGAGTTATCCCATACCACCATGCTCAACAAAAACTGGGGGAGCAGGGAGGCTGTTGTCTTCCAAGGTAGCCATTGCTCAGAGACTGAGCTTGAGGGAGGTGGTGAGTGATTACCTTTGCATCACTTGGATTTTTTTTATACTCTTTCACTAATTAAACCGTCTTTATCGCGACCAATGAGTTTTCTCACTTTTGCTCTCCCTATTCTCTTCCCCACCCTGCTGCGGGGAGGAGAGTGAGTGAGTGACTGGGTGCTTAGTTTCTGCCTGGGGTCAACCCACCATGCTAGCATACTAATAGATTAAGAAGCTTGTTTAAATAAAGATGTATCAATTTAACTGAAATCTGTTTCAGAAACTGGTTGTTTAAACTAGTGAAAACAGCGTGGATGACTTCTTTAAAAAATCTAAATGGCAAAATTGATTTAAGTTGTGGGAAGCAAAGCTGCAAGTAAAGGAATTGCACTGACCTACTAAATTTTCATTGAACACCACTAATTTGCTTTGGTTTTAAAGGCAATACTTTTTTGTTAGCTTGTTTTGTTGCATTTAATTTTCTTTAGTGCTATCTAAACTCTGATGCTCAATTGAAATGAAAGGTATAGAAGTATTTTACCTTTCTTGTTATCTGATCCATTAAGAGGATTTCCAGAGTGTGAAATCGGAATCAGATTCTTAGCAGAGTCTCATCACAGCCATACATGCCTCCAAGTGTACAATTTGATTGTTTCTGCTCCTGTTACATGACAGATACGGTACAAAATACTACTGTTTTTATTGACCTCCTTTGATATTTAGTGCTCTTTCTAGTCTGTTTACAACTTTCTTTTACAGGCCACAACACTTCCAAGTGCCTAATCCTTTTGTAGTTGTTTTGCTATCCTTACTTTTAATGGGTAGTTGGAAAATGACTTTGAAATATACCATGGCTTTCTTTAATAGTGGCTTATCAGGTTCACATCAGAGTAAAGACCCCTTTATTTAGTTTATGCTAGCTGACTGACATTGTACTTCCAAAAAATCTAAGAGTTTATATTGATACATACTTTCCTGGAAGAAAAAATTTTCTCGTTTTCACAAGGCATATGATTCCAGCAAAGAGAGCCATTAACACAGATTAGGGACTGTGAACCATGAGTTTCCCATTGCCCTAAATGTTTATACCTGGTTGACTTCATGTGGTGCTGACTGTTGCAGACTTAAAACGTATGTGCTTGTTGGAAATCTCTGGTAGTTTTGCAAGTGACAAAATAAGTTTAAATCTCATACTCTGTTATGTATGTGTAGCATTAAGTATTTATGGTTTTACTGTTGCTTCTGTTTTAGATATTTTTGACTCATGATTTCCTCTTTCCTCTTACAGGTATTTTTAGCATTTTCTGAAATGATGTCCTATTTATTTTATAGGTGATCAAGCTAGAAACTTTTTTTTTCAATCTGGGTTACCTCAACCGGTATTAGCACAGATATGGTGAGTATATGGGAGGGGATGGGAGAATTGCACTTACGTCACAGAGTGAAGTTTACTGGCACGGACTTGGACAGTAACTATATTTCACAGTTTAAAATCACTGATTTACTTCAGTATGTTTTCCAGAAGTCTACAAGGCAAATATGCTTTGCAGTATGTTTTAGCTGAGTTTTTAAGTTACTAGTTCAGTTATTGGAAGTAGGCATCCTTCTACAAATGGCATTTTTGAAGTTGATGGTTTGCAATCCTCATTTCAAATTACTAAATGCTTTCAACTTTATTAAAAATATACTAATACAATCGCTAAGCACAGTAATTAGTATTAAAAATCTTCTAATGGGAAAGCCTGTGCAAGACTTGCAGAAGTTGTTACAAAAATTAAGACTGACATAGACTATTTCCATTGTAGTTGGAGATACAGCTTGAAAGCTTGAAATTGTTACTATTCCTCGGTGAGTTTAGACAGATCAAAATCTCCATTGCTGTATATTACACACCACAAACATTTCTACAGTCTGCCACTTTCTTCATGCAGGATTGCAATTGTTCTGCTCCAAATTGTATGACCCTGTCAGACTCAGACATGCTAACTTGCATAGATTATTCATAATTTACGTGAATTATATTACTACTAAAACTTTTTTTGGTGCTAGACAGAGTGAAATAATACTGTTTTTCATTCTAGATTGGAAAAATGCAGCAGAGGGATGGATAACTTTTGATAAATGTTAACTTTTCCTCTGTTGTTAACTGAAAGAGTAGTTTATTGCAGTTATGAAAACTTTTTGTTGTAGTAAAGGACTTCTAAAGTCAGAATCTTGCTCCAACTGGAAAAAGAAGAGAACGTGCAAGAAAAACAATTGCTTTGGAAATATGCATGCCTAAAAGAGGGGCTGGATTTACATGGCTTTTAAATAAATAGCTTATTTTCTTTTCAAATTATCCTTATCATACAAATATCGAATCTGGTCTGGTTATCTTATTTGCTGAAGACTCAGAGAAAGTTCGTATGTCTCTTTGGAACTTCTCTTGCCTCTTAATTAAACAAGGAAAGAAGTTTTGTCTTAAACAAGACATCCCTTCTCCAAAAATGTTCCGTAGGCATTAGCTTTAAATAGGTGTTAACAGAACTAAACAGTTGTAAATAATCTGACTAAAAATCTCTTCCTCTCTGAATTATTCAGTTTTTCAGCCTCTTGAAAGGGAATCATTCCACTAGTTCTGTAGTTGTCATAGAGACAAGACCTGAACTTGCACATTTTTTTAAATAAAGCTGAACTCAAACTTACTCATGCTGACTTTATAAATCATAAAAAAGCATTTAGACATCCCTTTCTCACGTCTCTCCTTTTTTTGATCATCTCTGAATTAAGAGAAGTAAATATTTAAGTAAAGATCTAGATCACTTGTATATATTTCCAGTTGAAATTAGAATAACCAAGTAGAAAAATAGTCACATAGTGGTAGTAACACCCCTTAAAAAGAAAGAAAAAAAAAAAGGAAAACTCCCTTCTTTTCCCACAACTCAAAATGATTTAACTCTTTTGATCTATCAGTGAGTGTTTGTTTGTAACCTACCACAAATTACAGCTGTCCCACAGAAACAATAGAAGTTAGACTGTTTAGTGGCAAGAAGTCCTTTGCAGCCTGCAAAGGACGTCACAATACGCTCAAGACTGCATTGAAAAATGTGATTCATTGTTTGTCTTAGCTCCCAGGGGTAAGATCTCAGTGTGGCACACTTGCTTTGTGGATTAATAGCAATACTCTGATGTTCTCTATCTAAGTCACTGTTGACATTGATATAGATCCGTGAGTACTTTAATAGAGGGGGGAGTTCTGGAGTAATAAGCCCAGAATTTCTGAGAGACATGCGAGCTGCATAAAATTTCTTTTCTGTCAGTATTCTTCATTTCTTGAATAGATGGAATTTGGGGGTTTTTTAGATAGCATTTGATTATTAGAGGGTGAGAAGGGGAGGTACAACAGTCTTTAAGGAAGGAAGGTTGTTATTCTGAGTTAGAGCAACTTGTAAAACTCTTCAAATTAATTTTCTGATCTTAGAAATATGGAATTGTATGTGTTTTGGAAGTGTTTTCCTATTCTTAATGAGTCTACTTATTTTGAATACAGTTGATCATATTAATCTGCAAGATAGGAGCCTAACATTTGTTTCATGAAGGATTACCTACAGCTGTATGTAGACAAGCTTATGCTAATACAAAGTTTCATCTGTTTTGTTGGCTATGGAAATTCTTTTATAGAAAAACACAACTGGGAAAGGAACTGCAGGGGGGATTGGCCTAATGAGTGATTGGCCATACTGCTTTCAGAGCTCTCTGCAGAAAAAGCAAGCCCTCTACCTCTTTGAGTTTCCAAACATACTATCTCATAAGTGAGAGAATTTTGTCTGCATAAATGAGCGGTATAAGGATTTTCACTGTCTTGTATATTAATTTTAATTAAAATTGAATGGCTGTTCTTGTATCACAAAAAAGTAATTTTCATTAGAACTTCAAGAAATGCTAGCTAGCTAGCTGAAGTACTGGTTAAATGTCTTCTGCCTCAAGAGCTGCTTTGAGAATATTCTGCAGTTGGTGTAATTGTTTTCTAAGATGAGACTCTAAGGAGTAAACTTATCTTAATTTCTGCTATTAATCAAAGCTTTCCCAGAATTCATGTTCCTTAAAAATAGTAGCTCCATGGTTTTTAGCATTGAGAATTCCTGTGTCCCTTCCACTCATCATTCATTCAAGAAAAAAGTCGTCTCTGGGACCTCAGTGGAGCAAATTAGTGGAATTATTATGGTCTGTCACGACAACTTCTTTACTGTTCTACCCTTACAAGCTTTGGAGTCTGCCAAGCTGGTAATCTATTAAGAAGCCTCTAAGTAGGCTTTGCATTGAGACTGCAATGGCTCGGAAGATAACTGTTTTTAAGTAGGCAATAATCTGGCTTTCTTCTAAAGCCCATATGAATGGTGGCCTCAAAAAGCATCTTCTGTGTAGCCTGTCTCTCTGGAATTAAATGAGAACTAAAATAATCAATGCCATCTGTTTTTCATGCATTTAGAGTTACTTATTTTTTCAGGACAGACTAAAGCCATTGGTTGACTTACCTATTTCTGACATATACTTCCCTCACATCCTTCTTAAATCTGTGTCCAAGCGTGGGAATGAAAGATTATGGGTGCCAATTCTGTGAGTTGTAACTCTTACTATACATGCATTGATTAAGTGACTGATGCTAAAGACCTAATTTCTCCTCTCTAATTATGTCTGAGTTTTGTAATGCAATATGGGATTGTATAATCTAATATGGGAATGTAAAACTAAATAAATTCAGATTTTTTGAACTGCAAGGAAATTTCCTTGTTTTAACACTGTGCTATTTTCAGGGAGATAGATGTTTTGTAGGCTAATCGTAAGCCTATTTGACAGAAGAAACTGTGTGCTCACTTTCTGCATCTCATAAATCCAAAAATAATCAAGTTGTCTTTGCATTCTGCAGTATAGAGGAGAGAAAGGAGGAAGAAAAGATCTGTAGGGGAAGAATTTTGTTAGCACCTGAAACCTAGCATTGTGATGAAGCCCACTGCAGCTGTTCTCATTAGAAAACCCCTGTTATAAACACAGGCCTGTTCTATAAAATATGATAAATATTTAGTCCATGTTTAATCCATTTACTGCTCTGCACTGGTTCCGGCCAGACCTTAAATGAAGCAAATTTAAGGACACTACATTCTTCCAAATTTCATTAGAAGCAGAAGAGTGAACTTAGGTAGGGTTTACTGTCAGCCACTTACTGCATTTAAGGTGATGTTTATTCAAAAGAAGCACTGTAATCTAACAGCATGACACTAGGTTCAGTAATTAGAAATGAAAATTTGTCCTATTTTTGCACTAAAGATTTATTCAGACAAAAGCTGTTTTTTGTTAGCATGCTGTAAAAATGTGTATAAATTCTATAGTGTGTACATAATTTTTCTCACTGAAATTTGTGCTGTTAATTTAAATAACAAAGCCATTGACGTAAATGAGTTGAACAGAAGGTCAGACATTAAATTAAAAGCTACTGATGATTATGTGAATAGTGGTTCAATTAAAGCAATGAGACTGGTGCACATCAAAGTTTCTTATTACTGGACAATTAATATTTTCTCATGTAGAATGCAAAGACTTACTGTGTTCTAGCAGTACACTCTAAACAGTGCCTGGAGAATCAAGGTCACCTACAGTGTGATATTTACTCTTACGCCATTTGCACGGCCATGCATATAACAGGTTGAGGGACTCTGCCTGTGCTTTAGTAATGGAAAGGCTTAAATTTTATAAATCAAAGTATTTGCAGGTGTAGAAGCCACTTAGGTTGAACAAATAAGACTATTATAAATAGAATTTGTGTAATTACTTTGCTTAAATGCAAATGTAAGGAAAATTGTGACTGTTTATTTGAGCTGTTGGTGCCAGTTGGTCACTGTGGAGCTGACTGACTTCTCCATATGTTGAGGAATGCGTTGTCTGTGGGAGGACCACTGACTGCTTGGAGTGCAGTCAAAAATCTGCTAGAATAGTTTATTTAGATCAATTTCTCTAGCTTTGTTCCTATGCACATCCTCAGCATGTTAGCTATATAAGCCTGTTTTTTTACTGCCCGTTTCCTCTGGGCATCTGACAGAAGAATGGCTAAGCAAGTATTGAACTAAACTTTCATTAAAAACTCCACACATTGTCCTTGTTGAATATTTTTGAATTTTCTTTAGTTGCCTTAAAAAAGGTGTAGTGTCTGCTTCTAAGCATCAATTAAATGAAGGTAATTATCTGCTCCTGGTTTCCATTGTTCTTAATACTCTAATTTCTAATGAGGCTTTCTTACGCTTGATATTCATTCACTGTATGTTGGTTTACTTTCTAGTGCAAAACTCACAAAAGGGAGCACTTCAGAAAATACATTTGGCCATTAAGTTTCTGACATTCTAACATTGCAAATATATTTTGGGTTTGTAAGACTCGCAGCATGTGTTTCTCCTAAGTGAGTCTTTTAGAAATCTAACATCACTGTTTATAGGTGGTGACTAATGGATGTTACGTGAACTGTTTTGTTCATAAAAACTAAAAGGTGTATGAAGAAGAAATTGAAAATGTGCTGAGTAATAATGTTACTTGTAAGCCTAAGTGATGATCTTGGGCAGAAAAATTCTACAGCGTATGGTGGGTCACTTCCATGCTGTTGTTGAAAAATAGAGTGGATATTCTTAATTGTCATAGTTAAACTATGAATTCCTTCAAAATGAAATTGGGATTTTTACAAGCATTTTAAGTTATTATAAACATTTCTGTTGTAGAGAAAATTTTCGGGAGATGCAAACACCTCTTTTTGAGGTTTATACCCATTTCATTGTATAGGAGGAAAAGGAACTAGGGTTCTCCCATTCATCTCTGCAAGTTGTGTGAAGACAAAAACATTACATCTTCCACTTTAACTTAGCCTGCCAGTACCTCAGGAGCTACCAGTGTGTTGCTTGCTCTTCGTGGAAGAGTGATCAGAAGCTGAGACTCCAGAGTAGTGGTGTTCTGCAAGGAAGAGGAGATACCCATTCCAAATTTGTACTTCTCTTGGTCCAGGTTTACCATGCTGGCCTTCCCTCTTCCTTCTGCTGGTTGGACTACCATATATCAAGTCTGACTGCTGCAGTAGGATCTTTTTAATTATTATTTGTCAAATGAACCACATACTAAGGGATCATGACTGAAACTTGAATCCAAATCACATTATGCTATGTGGGTCCCAGAATCAGTTTTGACTAAATTTAGGCTTCCAAAGACTTGCTGGTAGCGGGATTAGAGGAAGGTTTAAAGTTACTGAAGAGCAGGCAGATTTTATGTGTAAATTAAAATTCTGTGTGATACTAAGCTTCAGGAAACAACACCTAGAAGTTCTCACAGCCAAAACTTGTTCTTCAATGAAATATATGTAGTAATTCAACATCTTTCAGGGAGTGGTGTGATGCGTACTTTTCTTTTTAACTGTATGCTTCAGAGTCTACAGTTTCCTCACCAGACTTTCTTCTTTAAGTAGTGCTGCCAGATTTTTAGTAGTAGTATTTAGTTTGTGACATCAAAATTGGTGGATTAAGACAGCTACACTGCTGAAAGTGCTGTCTTATAAATACTGGGAAGGGTTGGAGTGTCTCCATTTTTGGGGAAATGCTAATGGTGATCTAAACCAGGGGAAACTCTTAAGATGTGTGATTGACCTGTGGCAACCCCTGCTGGGATCTGCCTCTTCAGTGAGTTTTCCGAGGATTTTTTTGGTTGGAGTAGGAGGGTTTTAATTTTGTGAATGCTTTGCCACTGCATTTACGTGGCTGTCTACTTAAATAAGTATCAATTATAAATAACTGTCAATTTATTGCAGTACTTTTTTGATAATTTTTCACATACTTGCATGAATGCTTTCCTTGACAGGGATTTAATCAGAAATAAAGCTCTAATTTAACTAGACTGCCTGGGTCCTTTGTGTTGTCATGTCCATGACATGTAAATGTACACATGAACTTAAACATATATATTATTCCAATACTGAAATGTGTACTTAATTCTTCAAATGAATGCAAAGAAATTAGCTAATATTTAAAAGTATGTTTACAACTAGTTACATTATTAATGTGCATTTACTCTGTTTTTTGGTTGCAATTGCAGGAACTAACATTCTTCTTCCTGCTTCTCTCCCCCCCCCCAACCTCCCAATCCTATTCCCTGCTGAGCATGGTTTTCTTAACCATCAAATGAAGAAACAAAAAGACGACTGTTTAAGTCAGACTACTTTACATGAAAGCCTATTCAAGGTCTAGGCTCAATGTTTTATCTTGAGTACTATTGTTTAACTGAAAACACATTTGTACACTTTCAGACATAATGGTCTTTAGTAAAGTGCACAGATTTAAAGAACATTTTATTTTAAGTGTAGCTAAAGTACAGATTTGCAGACTAAGTCATTTGATTCTCTGTGGTGCTGTTTGTAGTAGCATGTAATTTAATTTGTGTGATTTTTGCAAAGTTTTTGTAGAACTACATTAATCCTTCTTCTCTAGATGTTTCACTGTAATTCCTGTAAGAGTTGAAAAGGGACTTTAAAAATACTTATTAATTGCTACAAGAAGGAAGTCAAGAAGCTCTCAGTTTAAATAGTTTCTTGTTTTATGACCATTTTTAGCCTGGCATAATTATTTTTGAATATACATGCCTGTGTGTGCATGCTCCTAGGTCAGTTTCTGAAGTTCATAATTTAAGAATCTAACTGTGAAAATCCTGTATTTTTTAGGGCTCTAGCTGACATGAACAATGATGGGAGGATGGATCAGCTGGAGTTTTCAATAGCTATGAAACTTATCAAATTAAAACTACAAGGTTATCAACTCCCATCTGCACTGCCTCCTGTCATGAAGCAGCCACCTATTGCTCTGCCTAGTGCACCAGGATTTGGTAAGCTCTTTGTTTTCCTCCTTGTCAGCTTGTATTGTAGCAACCTAAGTTGAATTTGATTGTCATATTGCAGTTTCTAAAGAAACTTTTAGGAAAAAGTACTTCTAAAAGTACATGGACTCAAAAAACAAATGCTGCCACATGCATGCATGTGCTCCAAAAAAAAATCTCAATGAACTTTTACCACCCAACCATACTGATAACATTTGAGGTCCTGTTTGCTTCAGGTCTTAAACTGTTCCCTGTATGTTCCAAACAAAAGTGTTTGCGGGGAAAAAAGATGGATCAGGTAGCAGGGCTAGTGCATTCCAAAGCGATGGAGTTTTTATTTAAACTGTTGTCATTAAAGGACCTCCAGCTTTGGCAAGATTAGCTATGTTTTTCTTGATTTTTACAAGTCATGGTAGTAATGCACCCCTCTGCTTTTATTTTATGAACAGTGCTGCACTGGTATTAGCTAGAACTGCTCATTCAATTCTCATGGTTAAGTACTGCCAAGGTCGCTATCATTTCAAGGAAAAGAGTAGGGAAAATGGGATGGTGAGAGGAATAACTCAATGAAGCTGAACCTCATGTTTGACACCTTGATGTTCTGCTTTATTCTGTAGTGAGAGGTTCTTTACCTTTCTGTTTTAGTCGTTGCTGTGACTCAAGTTGATTGGTGCCTGAGAATCACTGCTGTCCTTAAGAAGAGAATAGTGCATTTGATAAACTGTCTGCAACCCTGTTGTTTGATCAGTTGTCATGTCCACAAGTTTTACAGTTTTATTTCTGACTCCAAGAAATCAGTGAAATTGAACAGAGCAAATAATGGTTTAAGTGAGAAAAGACATAATAAAGTCAAACCCCTAAGAAAACCAGGAAAATCTGTGATTTTCTTTTTTCTCATTCACTGTAGACTTGATCTCAGCTGTTTGCACACACCCTCATTCTTCCCATTGGCATGACTGGACCTCCTTAACCTCCCTGTTATCCATGCAACTGTGCTTACACCTAAAATACCTCATTACTGTGCTTTACCCTATTAGCTTTGCACTGTTTCATCTTGACAATAGGCTGCAAGCAGTTATCCTGAAGCTTGTTCTTTTCAGTTGTGGCTAAATGTAAGTTTTGGGTTCATTATTCACTGGAACTTGACAGTGCTGCTCTTCATTTAGTTCAAGGCAAACAATTCTTTTCTTCAGCAAATGCTAATAGACTTTTTTGGTCAGTGTTGCATCCAGTGTGATCTTATATGCATACATTATAAAATGGTGTATTGTTCCCTCTGCATTGTTTTATGTTCCCCTGCCATGCTAATGGTGCAGTGGACTGTAAGAGTTCTTTCAAGGGGTGTGTGGAAGTTTCCATTTCAATTTGCTCTTTAATTCTGCATTTACTGCTGGGTTGCAGGCTGCAGTTAAATTGTTGTATCATATTAGGAGTCTCTAAATTAGAAAAAATGTCTCCTTTTCTTGCCCATAGGTATTGGGGGCATTGCCAGCATGCCATCTCTTACAACTGTTGCCCCAGTGCCAATGGCATCTATTCCAGTAGTAGGAATGTCTCCACCATTAGTATCTTCTGTTCCTGCAGCAGCAGTACCTCCCCTGGCTAATGGAGCTCCTGCTGTTATACAGCCTCTGCCTGCTTTTGCTCATCCTGGTATGCTACATACTGAGAATCTGTTTACTCTCTTGCTATTAACAAATTATTTTGCCATTTTCTTTGTATCCAGAGAACAGTAAACACAGAATTAGCCATTCTAACTTACTTTAAAGAATGACTTTGGGTAAGGACTGTACTTTGGTTTAGCCCAATGTAATTGGTTAGCAAACTTGTATAAAAGAAGAAACATGGACATACTACACTGTAACAGTCAGTCATGTTGAGCAAAATATTGACCCTGTTATAACAGCAGTGTGTGATGAATCTAGCTTGCTGGTAAACTGTTGCCTAGAAATTGGTCCTCTCCTGTCTATTTATAACTATCGAAGTACTGCTATTTGTTGGGATTATTTTAAAATACTGGACTACATATGATTTCTAACATTAATCACAGTATAATTTGCTATCAACAGGGTTTGCATAAAACTGCAACAGTAAAAAGACATGAGAGAAGTGCCTGTGTGTTTTCACATATTTTGTTAGACACTGTTAACTTATCTTAATTTTTTTAAAAGGGGTACCGTCACAAGAACCATAATGCTTGCATTTGTTGTTAGGAACTAAATGAATGTTATTGAAATTTTGCAGTTTAAAATGCTAATGCTAATAAGTACCTGTATTCTTTTATTTACAGCCACATTGCCAAAGAGTTCTTCCTTTAGTAGATCTGGTCCAGGATCACAGTTAAATGCAAAACTACAAAAGGCACAATCATTTGATGTGGCTAGGTAAGTTGGTATGGAATGAGTGTATGTGTGTGTATCTGATTCCCCAGAGTTAGAAAAACTACTTCTTTTCCACAAAGTTGTTTTCTGAAATAATGTTTACTTGCAGAAATTAATTCCTGCTGAGATACTACTTCAGGATTTCATAGGATGCTGTGGTTTTACAAGGAATCTCCATGAGTAGTGGATCATTGAAATATAATAATTAACTATTACAGTATTCGTTGACACTATTTTCAAACTCTTGAAAACTTAATTTTTAGAAAAGCATTTGCTTCTGTAAACATAATCCACATTTGTAATATTGCACAGGCACTCCTGTTAGTGTGAAAACATAACAAGTAATAATCTTTAAAATTAGCAACTCTAAGATTATTTTTAAAAGCAAAATATTTAATAGTTCTCATATTTTAAATACACTCCACATAACTGTTTCTTATATATTCTTCAAGTTCTGCATGAAAAGGCTTTTAGATTACTTCAAGGCCTAGGAAAGTGTATGATTAGGCAAAATGTATTTTGCTATGATCTGAAGAAATGTATCTAACAAAATAAAACTTCCTTAGAGGAGGTAAGATAGTAATTTCCCAAAGTCTTATGGGACATTATTTAATTATGTATTTTTATTTTCATTTTTCTTCCGCAGGTTTTTCTTGTGCCCTGGTATTAGATAAGCGACACTACTGATTATTGGCAAATAGGTTTAAAAATCTTTCAAAACAAACAGTTTTTTCTCTTTGAAATCTAGTACTGCCAGAAACATAGTAGGTGATACGCTGGTATAATTTCCAGAGGTACAAGAAGTTATCTGCTTTGTCTATAACAACACTTGGTATTTGTAATGAATGAAGTTCAAAAAAATTCAGCTGAAGTGGCTTCTAGATATTCCATAAAAGGGCTGTCATAGCTCTGGGCTTAACTATATCTGAATCCTGCTGGTCACTTTTATTGCCGACAGAGGCCTGAACCTCGGGTGAGATGACTTCTTTTCTGAGGTTAAATTGCATGGTTCTCTGAGTCTGTTTGGGCCAGGCTTGGAGCTTCCTTAGGTCAATTGCTGTTACTTCAGTAACTCTGAAACATCTGCCAGCAATGAAGGGGGTATTCCTTCACAGACTGCTGCTAAAGTTGAGTGATGAACTGGTGTGTGTCTTCAAGTTTTATTTTGGAGGAAACAGATAGCAAGGTAATTGATTTGCAGAGTTTATGGAAAGGGAGGAAGAAAAGCTAAGTCCATTAAATTGAAATGTAAAGTTGAAGTAATTTATTTTTTTTTTCTAGCTGAGAATTAGTTTGAATTTTGAGAAGGGTGAAATTCAAAATTCCATTTGTGGTGCTTTTATCACTCTGCCGAGTCACCAGTAGCGAACTCTTGCCATGCATGGTGTTTGGCATACGAGTCAACTGTTTTGTCCTCCAGCATTTTGTCTTCCAAAACTACCATTTGAGTATCCATGAAGAAGAGTTTCTTACTTAATGTGTAGTAACCTTACTTCACAGATCAAGGTACATATATATGTAAGACAAAAGTAGACTTAATGTATGGAAACTCCAAGTCCAGCAAAACTGATGAGGGAGGAAATCAAGTGGATAAAACTTAAATGGTCAGCACTTTTTTTTTTTTTTTTTTTAAGTTTCAATTCTTATTTTCATTGTATAACATGCAGCTTGTTTTTGCTTTGCTCCCATGAAAGAGTATTATCAAAGCACAATAGTTTGGAAATAGAAAACAGAAATAGAGGTATTGGCTGTTTTGGGTCTTGTCATGTGAGAATAAGATATGAGGTCAATTAGTAGAGTATTCATATAATCCTTCTCAGTTCAACTTTGAAAGATCTTACCATGTTATCTACTCAGTGGACCAGGGAAAAGGGGTTTGGTGGGTTCAGTTCATTTTTTTAACCGTAATTTGGTATGCTGTTACAAATGCTTATTTAATCTGGCTGCTTTTTTTGTTTTTTCCTTTTTTCAAACTTAACAAAAAAGGACAAAGTTTGAATGTATCTAAAGACAGAAAAACTGCTCATTGTTTTTCAGTATGAACACTTGTCAGCCTTAAAGCATGGGAAATTACAGCTACAAATAAGAGCACTCAACCTATTATGTGAATGAATTAGAACTGGGAATATTACATTTGTCAGTTGAGTTCCATTATAAGAAACTTTGATTGCTTTCAAGTGTAGCTTTTTCACACTTTTTTCTATGTTTTCAGCATATTTTACATTTGTTTTCCTTAATCAGTTTATGAATTATTTGGCTAAGACAACCAGTTAAAGACAAGGTAAAATGAGATATTACTTCTGGTGAATGTGGTAAGGCATTTCCTATTATATGTTTAAGTAAAATCTTTTAGCTCCCCTAAACTGTTTAGGTTACTTAATTCTCTGCTAGTAAAGAAAAAAGCAAAACTCTTAGGCCTGTCATTCAACTTTACCAAAAAACATCTTCTAAGACACTGAATTATGATAAATGTTTTCAAACAACAAGTCAAACCTGTTGTGGTTTCAGGAATAGAAGGGAATGTTTTTGAAAAGAACCATTTCAGGCATTAAACTTGATCTCTGTGCAGCACTTCATCCTGTTGTACCTGTTAGCTTCATGTGATTAAATTTAAAATTATATTCCCCCCCCCCCCCCCCTTATCCTTTTTCTAATTCTAGTGTGCCTCCTGTGGCAGAGTGGGCTGTACCTCAGTCGTCAAGACTGAAATACAGACAGCTCTTCAATAGCCACGATAAAACAATGAGTGGACACTTAACAGGTATTGAAGCAGATTTTGTTGTCTCCTTTTTTTGAACTGTAAAAGGCCAGTTATAATACCATTTAGAATACTATTCAGATCTCATCTCTCTCTGTTGCCACTGTCAATATTTTTCAATCTCCCAACTGCTTAATGATCTTGTTTAGAAGCAAATATTCATCGTAGCTGGGATCATTTTATCACCTTCTTTCCTTTATTTTCTGCAAAGTAAGTTGGTACTGGGAAATGATTCTTGGAAAACGTACAATGGGTTATGTGAAAACTTGTGCAGCCATTTACAGTGTTCAGTTGCTCCACTGATGAGGGTGCCTATCCAGTTTCAGAAAGAAAGTAGAATGGTACACTGGGCTGGTTTTACTAGTTCTGGGAGCATCTCTTTGACTTTCATAGCTGCTTTTTTTTTTTTTTTTTTTTTTATCTCAGTGTTGTAGAGAAGGGAAGGCTTATGTATTTTTTAGTATTTTCTTTTGAAGGGGTAGCCTAGTTCATGCTGGTAACATCTCTTTGATGTTATCTATTCAGAACTAAGCTCTGCTTGTGCAGTAGCTACTTGGTTATGCAAGAAAAGGAGAAAGTTGCTTATTTGTTTATTAATCCTTGTTTCATTTTGCTAGGTCCACAAGCAAGAACTATTCTTATGCAATCAAGTTTACCCCAGGCTCAGCTGGCTACAATATGGTAAAAATAAATGTATCAATCTCCATCAAACTGGAAACTGTACTTAAACCTCTATACTATATTCTGTGGGGTTTTTCTCCGTTTCCAATCTCCCTCCACTGATAAATGATTATTCGTTGCTCTTTGTAATGTATGACTTTATAAAACAAAACCTGCACTGCTATGCTTATATTAATATTATTTCACAAAAGTAAAAAAGAGCATCTTTTAGGCTATGCATATAGATGTTTTGTGAGCTGGGTTTCAATTATGGGGTTTTTAGGCAGACCAGACGTTCAGCCTCCTATGTCTTCCACATCCCTGGCCATATGTGATACCCCACCAGTGAAACTTACACATTTGCACAGATAGTACAAAAGCAAGCTTAATCCAGAACCATACTTTCTTTGGGGCTTGTCTGCCTTTTATGTGAGTTTCTGAGGGCTTATTTCCAAGGGAATTGTGTTACATATGTTTAAAATAAGGGATTTTTAAAAGATTGGTCTCAGCTTCTCTTTTTCCTTTCAACTTCTTGTTTGTTGAAGTTTATTATGTTCTTATTGTCACATGGAAAGTTATTTGTAATTAACTTGTATACTTTATAAGTCTTTGCTTGAAAACCACTCTCAACTCACTAACCCATATGACTTCTTGTGAGGTTGTCAACTGTGCTGTTACTATAATGTGGCAGTTCAGTTGCACTTGCTTTCTTTGCTAAGCATTGATGTTTTTGTTATATCTTAAAAAGCACTCTCTCTTTCCTTGTTTCCTAACAAAGTTACTGTAAGGAAAAAAAATATCAATCCAGTCATCCAGCAGATGATTAACCAAAAAATACTCTGCTTGTTGCCAGCATTTAAGTAGGTTGTGTGGGCAGGGGAATGACGTCAGCGTACTCCACGAGTTCTAAACATAACTCTCTTGATTTCTGACATTCAAAACTGCCAAGTCTATTGAGATAAGGAATCGATTTTACAGCTTTTGTTGTCCTAAGTATTGCTCCCTTTCCCGATACTTACCCTCTGGGAGTAGAACTGCTGTTGCTGTTCTCTGGGGCAAAATTTGTCAGTATGTATTGGGATTGGATACACTGACTCACAACAAAGTGAAGTAATTATATGCAGCCTGTCAGCTATTCTGTAGCAGCTGTTTTGGTATTTCATAGAATCATAGAATGGTTTGGGTTGGAAGGGACCTTAATGATCATCTAGTTCCAACACCTTCCACTCGACCAGGTTGCTCAAAGCCCCATCCAGCCTGGCCCTGAACACTTCCAGGGATGGGGCATCCACAGCTTCTCTGGGCAACCTGTTGCAGTGCCTCACCACCCTCATAGTGAAGAATTTCTTCTGTATATCTAATCTAAATCTACCCTATTTCAGTTTAAAGCCATTACCCCTTGTCGTATCACTACATGCCCTTGTAAAAAGTCCCTCTCCAGCTTTCGTGTAGGCCCCCTTTATGTACTGGAAGGCTGCTAAAAGGTCTCCCCGGAGCCTTCTCTTCTCTGGGCTGAGCAACTCCAACTTTCTCAGCCCGTCTTCATAGGAGAGGTGCTGCAGTCCTCTGATCATCTTTGTGGCCCTCCTCTGGACTTGCTGCAACAGGTCCATGTCCTTCTTATGTTGGGGGCCCCAGAGCTGAATGCAGTACTCCAGGTGGGGTCTCATGAGAGCGGAGTGGAGGGGGAGAATCACCTCCCTCGACCTGCTGGTCATGCTTCTCTTGATGCAGCCCAGGATACAGTTGGCCTTCTGGGCTGCAAGCGCACATTGCCAGGTCACGTTGAGCTTCTCATCAACCAACACCCCCAAGTCCTTCTCCTCAGGGCTGCTCTCAGTCCATTTTCTACCCAACCTTTATCTGTGCTTGGGATCACCCCGACCCATGTGCACTTGGCCTTGTAGAACTTCATGAGGTTTGCACGGGCCCACCTGTCAAGGTCCCTCTGGATGGCAGCCCTTCCCTCCAGCGTGTCGACCGCACCACGCATCTTGGTGTTGTTGGCAAACTTGCTGAGGGTGGGCTCAATCCCGCTGTCCGTGTCACCGACAAAGATGTTAAACAGCGCTGGTCCCAATACCGACCCCTGAGGAATGCCACTCATTACTGGTCTCTGCTTGGATGTCAAGCTGTTGACTGCAACTCTTTGAGTGCGACCACCCAGCCATTTCCTTATCCCCACCAAGTGGTCCATCTGTCAAATCCATGTCTCTCCAGTTTAGCAACAGCAATGTCGTGCAGGACAGTGTTAAATGCTTTGCACAAGTCCAGGTAGATGGCGTGTGTTGCTCTTCCCTTATTCACCAGTGCTGTAAGCCTGTCGTAGAAGGCCACCAGATTTGTCCAGCATGATTTGCCCTTAGTGAAGCCATATTGGCTGTCACCAGTCATCTCCTTATTTTTCATGTGCCTTAGCATAGTTTCCAGGAGGATCTGCTCCATGATCTTGCCTGGCATAGAGGTGAGACTGGCTGGCCTGTAGTTCCCCAGGTCTTCCTTTTTTTCCTTTTTAAAAATGGGGGTTATGTTTCCCCTTTTCCAGTCAGTTGGAACTTCCCCCGACTGCCATGACTTCTCACATATGATGCATAGCGGCTTAGCCACTTCATTTCCGTAACAAAGATGTGGACCCAAACTGTTAGGATAGCTGATCAATTATATCTTTGCATGCTAGATTTTTCATTCTACTGGCTTGTTCTTGTCCCCCAGCCTGAGTAGTTCAGTAACACAAGCATGGATCAGATGAGGCTATAACTGTCTTCCAACTTAAATCCCATAAACAAAGTCCTGTACCTTGGGACATCAAAAGAATATATCAGTAGCTTACCTTTGATTTTCATAGTATCATGGGAGATTTTCCAGCATGATTAGAGTGCAGTGTGCTAGAGAAACAAAGCTGATGTTTAGGCTGTTAAATTTTGTCCAATACCATGTTACCATGAGTAAAAGCATTTTATGCATCTGTTGTAGCACTGGTTTTAGGCCATCCAGAGAGGCTACTCCATAATTTCTAATATGTGCATAATGCTAAAATGTTTTTGTGCCTGTCAGGACTAGAATGTTAATGGCTTTGATTTTAATGCAAATGTGTGCTCTGGAATGTGGGATAGGAGCCTCCAGGGAAGGAGACCAAACCAAAAAGTTCTACATCCAAGCTGATTCTTTTCTAAATGATACTGTGTAGTGGATGTTCACAAGATGTTCAAGAAAACTCCATTGATTACTGTACATATGTAGCATATGGTACAGGCAGCACTCAAAGAGCAAACAAAGTAGTAGCCATGGCTATAAGGACAGTTTCAAGGTAGACATGCATGAGATGTGGGAAATAGTGAAGCATTTGGGTTTTGCTTTGTATTTGTTTTGAAGGAACAAAGTAGTGTGAAAAAATAGTGAAAAATTAAATTAATTTGGAACCGAGTATGTTAAAACTATGCTTTTTAACAGTGATTTTTAATATTTAAGATTTTACTTACTTTGTACCTTCCCTTTAAAAAGGAATCTTTCTGATATCGATCAAGATGGAAAACTTACAGCTGAAGAGTTTATTCTGGCTATGCACTTAATTGATGTAGCCATGTCTGGTCAGCCTCTGCCACCTGTACTGCCTCCAGAGTATATTCCACCTTCATTTAGGTAACTGGTTATAATTCTGGAACCTCACTCCTAAATTTTTATTTCATTTGGGAAAGCTGTCATGTGAGTGTAAAGTGCAAGAGATTGAAAAGTAACCCCTCTCCTTTTTGTAGTGCATCTACAGCAGAGTGCCTTCTCATTGGGAAATGCTTGCCTAGTTTTTTTGGTTTTATTACAACTACTGGATGCTGGAAATAGCAAGAATTCCTTGTTTTGGTCAATGTTTTATGCTAGCATACCTTCCAAAACTTACCTAGTCTGGCCATATAAATTTAAAATATTATAGTTTAAGCTTATACTGCTGTAGAGCAAATGGGATGTATTGGAATTCAAAACATGCTGCGAATTTACATTGTAGCAAATTCAGGTGTCTTTTGATACAGTTGTTTCTGTGAATAGCAGCGGTGAGTCCTCACTTCTGTTTCTCTGTTTCACTTTTTTGTGGAGAAATGGGTGGGAGGACAATAACAGCAATGGAAAGAAATGTTTGTGTACAATCATAGCTTCATGTTCTTTAAGTACCCTCCTGAAGATTACCATTTTTTTGTTTATTCCATGTGGGGTCTTGTTTTTAGCTTGACTATAGTGAGCTCTTCCTCTGTCTTTGCAACTTTCGCTATAGTTTAAGTCAGCATTTCCCCAACTTCAGACTCATCACAAGTAAGAGATCTTGGGGACAGGGTTAAACACATCTGTAAGTTGCATGGTGCTGTGAACTTTGAACTAGGTTTCTCAGGTCACCAGTGTGTGCTGTTGGTATTCTGGAGGATACTGTTATCTTAATGGCAGCAGCTGAGTAAAATCCCCTGGGCAGCAATGAGGGAACATTAATACCATTAAACATTACATCAGTGCATTTAAATAATGATTTCATCATTAAATCATAAATAAATTTGGCAGGCATAGGTTCTTTTAAGCAACGTGGAATTATGCTTTTATTGACAGAAGAGTGCGCTCTGGTAGTGGCATATCTGCTGTAAGTTCAGTATCTGTAGACCAAAGGTTACCAGAAGAACCAGCATTAGAAGAAGAACAGCAGCAACTGGAAAAGAAATTACCAGGTGAGCAAGCAAAAGTAGACATGTATTATGTGCTGTTATCAGAGTGGTGTTACCAGGTTATATGCTGTGGAGTTATAAAGACTTACTAAGAATGTTTTCTTTCCAGATCAGTTTGTGACATGTCAGAGGCATAACCAAGACATTGCTTGGTCCAACTGATTCCTGACTGTTGCATGATCCTTTGTGTTAGTGACAATGGGGAGATGTGAACAACATTCAGGCTGCTTATCTTACGCACTCTCAACAGAGGCAGCACTTTGCAGCCCTATTATAGGACTGCAATGAAAACTTTTTACTACCTCCATCTTCTGACTTTTAGGTGGAGTGTAGTTTGGCTTATGTACTCTTTAAAAGATCACAATATACATACAGAGGCCTGTTTCATTGCAGTCTGTGTAACTATGGTTTTTATATAAAAGCTTTAGTAGCTCTGCTTTTGGGAAAATAAAAAAGGAAGAAGGGGGGGGAAGGGGTGGAAAGCCTCCTAGATGCTAAACAGCTAAATATTAGGGAATGTCTTAACACATATGATCATCCCCTCACTCTTTGTACTTTCTTTAGTTTTGTTCTATTTTATTCAAAGATGACCAGAATGTTAATTTTTTAATTGTTTCCTGACACTGTATTGCTTCTTTGATCACAGCTTAGATCTGAGTTGATGTTTTAGAAGACTTTCCATAGTAATGCCAACATCCTTCCATAAACCTATTAACCCGTTTAGAGCTCATGAGTGTGCATGTTTAGTTAGGATTATTTTCATTGCCCATATGCACTACTCTGTATTCATTAACATTTGAATTTCCTCTGCTGCTTCTTTGCCAGATCACTCAGTTTTGTGAGATTCTTCTAAAGCTTTTCACAGTCAGGTTTTTGTTTTAATACCGTGACTATCTGGCATCATCTCCAAAAGCTGTCTTGTTACTTTTCAATCTCTTCCAGATCATTGTTGCACACTGAACAGCACAATTGCTAGTAGAGATCTTTGAAGGAGGCTACTGAGAATGTTTGTGAAAGTTGGTAATTTATTTCACCCCTTAATTCTAATCTTTTAACTGTTTGTTAGTTCCCAAGGACCTTCTGTCTCTTTCCATACCATTTTAGCTCAGGGGATCTGCATGTGAGCAATTCAGATACAACTCTTGTCTTTGGTTTGTATTTTATAACTAACTGCTGCCAGCACTCTGCTGGGTAATTTCTGGCTGTAGGAGGATGAAGGGAGATAGCAGGGACTGCTGAAGCAGGCCTCACTGAGGTCTCACAATGAAACGTTTGGTGACAGGTGAGATATGACTCTCCTGTATTGGCTTTTTGAGGCCTAAGTCTTGCAACTCTGGAATCAGAGGATTTTGGTATGCAGTTTGTAGTGTCAGGAAGGTCACCGCTGCTTTGGCTTCATTTCTTTATTAGAGTTCGAAATCAGGCAAGTATTCTTCTGTTGACCTGATCTTCTTTTTCAACTTGCTTGTTGATACAGTTGGGTCTATTAGACTTGAGTGCCAGCTCTTTCCTGCATTGGTTCTTCCAAGGTATCATGTTTAGTCATGTATACTAACAAACGAACTGTTTGTTGTAGCCTCTGCTACTTTGCCCAGTGTGGGAGTAGACTGACTTGTCCATAGCTTTCAGGATCATTATACTGTCTTTTCTTAAAGACTGGTGTTGCACTTGTCATCTTCTAGTCATACAGCACTGATGTTGATTAAAGGATGGATTGCAGAGCACAGCTAGTAGTTAATGAATTTTGTATTTGAACTATGGATAAGCATTGTCTGGGTTTGGCAACCTGTTACTCTGCATTTTTTGTTTTATTTTTGTTTTAGGGCCACTTCTGCTTTCAGTTAAAGAGAAACTAGAGTGCATAAGCCTTTTACTGTATTTGATGTATAGGTTTTCCATTGTAATGATCCCTTTTAATAGTGAATGTTGTCTTGCTTCTTCATTGGCTTTGCTAAATCTGGCTAGCTGTTGGTTTGTTTTGTGGGGTTTTTTTCTGAGACATTTAAATGAGTTTTTATTGTTGGCTTTTATAACCTTTTAGAAGCCTTCCCTTAAGCATAGTAGCACAAGCCAATAGCTACTTATTTCATTTGCTAGAAATTGTTCTCTTCTATTTTTGTACTTTGGATATGCTTTGTTTTATCATCTGTGGTAGCTACCTTGATTTTGCTGAGTAACTATACTAGCTTGTTGGGCAGCCATCTTAGAACCTGGTGTTTCTTCTTAGTGGTATGTGTTTTCTGAGCCTTGAACATGGTCTCTTAATGTCCATGCTACTTGCAAGTGTTTTGCCCTTCTACCTATTCCTTTTAACTGATTTTCTTGACATAAATCTTTTTTTTTTTTTTTTTTTTTTTTTTTACTTTTTTCTTGGTTTCCGAAATCAGTGGGAGTTATAATCACATTCTCTGTCTATCAGTCTGTATCTTAATATTCTTTGAACTCAGTGGCTAATTTTAAACAAACTTGACAGATATTAAAACGGTTAAATTTTTTCAAGTTTTACGAAAATTGGTGATTGGCAATAGGAAAGGAGGCCAAACTTAGAAAAAGAAAAGAATTCAACTGGTTCAGCAGATGTTGGGCCAACATGTCAAACTGTTAGTGCATGCACACTTTGAAGTAAATATGTGCTATCTCTTGCCTTGACTTGCGTGCCAAAAATGTACATGTTGGGCATGCGGGGAGAGAAATATAGGATATGGGGCATGGGAATGGGACATTTAGGGTATGAAAAGAAACAGAAGGTGAAGTGGAAAGAATACTTTGGAGAAACTGTGAGGGAGGGCCTAGGAATGTGGAACAGGGGAAGGACAATCCCTGATATTGCAGAAGAATGTCAGGGAACCTGTGCTGGAACTGAGGTCATTCTTTTAGAACAGTAAGTGATGAGGATGTGAATCTGCAGGAATCCAGTTTTCCTGAGTTCAGCTGCTCAAGAACTTAAGCAAGCCATTTCTTTTTCTGACAGTAATGAGTAATCTTAAGAGAATATCAAGTTTAAATACATTCTGGTCATTTGCATAATGGCTTTTTTATAATATCATCAGCTGAATTCTTTGCCTTGTAGTAACTGAAGTGTTTGTTCTTGTACTGCTACTATTATCAAATGCATAGAGGAACTCCAGATCCTGTGTCCTCACAGAGGATTAGCTGATGAATGGTTTGTCTAAATGATACATACTTGTTGGGCTTTGTGGAGAAACCTAGAAGCCTGAGGAATGGGAATGGAAATTCACACCTTGGTTTCCTGAGGATGTGGGTTTAAGGTGATCTACAATATGAATGCTAATGGTAAAACCTAGAATTACCTATAGTTGAGAGCTGCATATGTTAATTTTTTTATTTTTTTTAAGTCAGTAGCAGAGTTTAATTTTCCTTTGCCCCATGTTTCCACACATTAAAGTTACATTTGAAGATAAAAAACGGGAGAACTTTGAACGTGGCAATCTAGAACTTGAAAAACGGAGGCAGGCTCTCCTGGAACAGCAACGTAAAGAACAAGAGCGTCTAGCACAGCTGGAACGGGCAGAACAGGAAAGGAAAGAACGTGAGCGACAGGAGCAAGAACGTAAAAGACAACTGGAACTAGAGAAACAGTTGGAAAAACAACGGGAATTGGAACGGCAGAGAGAAGAGGAAAGGAGGAAAGAAATAGAAAGAAGAGAGGTAACGAACTGAATAAAAGGAAGGTGGTTATGTCATTGGCAGCTGTGTTTTATTAGAACAAAATGTAATGTGTATACTAAATATTTTGCTGTCATTTTTAGTAAGCAAACATTTAAAGAATGAACTTAAATTTCTGGGTTTTGAAGGTAAGGAAAGAGTCGGCTATCTCTTTCTTTATTTTTCATGTGAAATGAATGGATGAGACATTTAGATCTAGGACAATGTGCTCCAAACTTCTGACTTCTTTAATAATAATAATAATTTTCTTTGATATAAAGAGATGCTTGAATGAACGAAGAAGTAGTTATGGGCATTGGTGGCATTCATGATTTTCCAGTGATGAGTTAATTTGTAAAAGAAAACACATACTGGTTAACTGAAAAAGGTTTTATTTTCTCATGTTACCAAATAACGATGCATTCAGTGCAGTAGCATTTGACTATTCTTTGCAAAGGTGCAGAATGTCTAATGTTGGAGGTTGGAAAGAGATTTGATGCTATCCTGGAGAGTTCTTGAAGTCTTAATATGAAACAACTTGTTAAATCAGAAAATTGAATCTTGGGAAACTGATTAAAAAATGGACTGATATTCTGTTTAGTCACCTACCTTCCATGCAGTGAAGCCCCATTTCACCAGTGCTTTCAAGTGAGCATTTAAACAATTGAGCAATTTGTGTGCTTAAATAGAGGCACATATTTAGTCCACAGTTTAGCAGTGTGTTTATATTAATGTGTTAATTGCATATAAGAATATGAGTATCAGCAATTAGAGTAGTTTCTCAAAATAGATCTTTCATATCTTATTTATTTATTTAAATGCTACAGGCTGCAAAACGGGAACTTGAGAGGCAACGGCAACTTGAGTGGGAGCGTAATCGTCGGCAAGAACTACTAAATCAAAGAAACAAGGAACAAGAGGACATAGTTGTTCTGAAGGCAAAGAAGAAGACCTTAGAATTTGAGCTGGAAGCTCTAGTAAGTGATCACATTGCAGATAAAACACACAAGCACAGTAGTGACTGTGATATGGCCATGTTTATTTTCTATAATTTCAACTTTTAAATATGGAATAAAAGTACTTTTTAGATCCTGACTTGCATGACAAACCATTCCGGTAAAAAAAGAGAGAGATGTTTGTTTTTTTTTTTTTTCTAAAGAATGATAAAAAAAATCAGTTGGAGGGAAAGCTTCAGGATATCAGATGTCGACTCTCTACCCAAAGACAAGAAATTGAAAGTACAAATAAATCTAGAGAGCTGAGAATTGCAGAAATCACCCATTTGCAACAGCAGCTACAGGTAAGAAAACGTTCCCTAATTTTGTTCTTAGCCTTGCATTTTGAACTCCTCAACTGCATCAATATCCTAAGCAAACTTGCCACAATATATGATGTGTTGTTCCTTGTACATGAGGAATTGTTGTTGATAATTCGTCATTCTTTTAAATGAATGTTCTTCACACATGTCTAGGAATTGCTTCCTACACTTGAAGGTGTGTCTGTGATTATCGCTTCATGCTCATGGAATCCTGTTGTGGGGACCAGTAAATAAATTGTTTGGCTGAAGATGTTAAAGGGTTTGAGGGGGGACGAAGAGAATGAAATTTTATAGCATGTATTTTTGTTGGCAGTGATTGCTGTTTGTGTGCTGAAAGAAAGAATTGTCTTTAGTGAAGTGGCTTGTTGATGATGCTTTTTTTTTTTTTTTTTTAAATTATAAAATAATGAACTTTCAAAATTGAAGTTACCAGTTAGTTCTTAGTCTAACCCTGGCATTTGTCTTTTCTACTTCTCTATCTGAAATTCTCTGTCAAATTAAAAATGGAATTGAGTAGATGTCTGCTTTTAGTGAAAGAATATTCTTTGCAATTTGTAAAGGTTTCTAGATGAGTTGTAGTATTTGATTTAGGGATTTTTCTCTCTATTAAATATTTTATATTGCTTGAAATTAGTTCTTGGCCAGTAATGGGGGCTCTTGGTGCTTTTCTACCACTACAAAGAGAATCTTACACTTATGAGGGCTTAGGTGTAAAACCTATCTTAAAACCTAATCCTGCCATTCATTTCAACTTTCTAAGCATAATTAATATAGTACACTAATTTGAACAAAACCAGAACTTGAAAGTTAGGGGGTTTGTTTTATGTATTTTTTTTACATATTTTTTTCTTCTTTCTTAAAACATCTTGCATTTCTATTGAACTTTTGTGTACACCATTACACCTTTCACAAGACATCTTTCTTTTGGCAGCAGCTTGTTCTAAAGAGTATAATTTGGGGATCATATTCTGGCATAGTGTTTGTGTCCACTTGATGCAAACAATAGCAAACTAGAAATACTACTAAGGGACAAGTGTGACATAAACAACTGCCATAGTTAGGCTTGAAACCACTCTTCTCTCTAATGAAATGCTCCTGTATTGGCAACTGAAAATTAAGTCAAACAGCATTCAATCAAGTGTAGGAAATTAAGTTACTCTTAGCAGTACTGGCTCAAAGAGACAAAAACCTGACTATGCTTGACTATGCTGACTATGTGCATAGCCAATCTCCATGTAAAAGCAACAACTGCCTGAATTTCCCTCTAACCCTTCTATTCCAAAAGCTTTCCATAGAAATGGTCAAAGGTACTGTAACTCACTTCAGAAGCAGCCAAGCAGCTACATAGCCATTGATAGATAAATGCTATTTCAACAAATCGAATGGAATTCATATCCTATTTTCATACGTCATTTCTGTTAACTTGGTAAATTTTGTTCAGTTAGCCTCTATAGTCAGAAAAGATAAAGTATCTTTTTGCTTTTGTCATAATATAACAAATTAAGAAGGAAAAAATGATATGTAACAGTAAAAAGCTGTAAGTCATTTATGTTATAGTAAAGACCAATGTGCTACAGTTGGAATATGTTCCTATTATAACAGACATTGTAAAAATCGTGAGAAAATATTATTATCAAAAACTTGGAATGAGCTCCCACAACTGGGTAGAATAAATGCAAGGTGCAGAGGGAAGAAAAAAATGTGAAACTAACACTATTGGGAAACAAGTAACGAGAAAGATAATCTATCTACAAGTAGATGTGGTTATGTAGCTTATTAAAAAGTACTAGATAAAAAAGGGGCAGTGTTCTCTGTAGACTCATTAACAATTTTTTGAATTTTTAATCATATCCTTGGCTGATCATAGATGTACTTTTTCCTTACCTAAAGCTTCTACGCATCAGTTTTAACTACATCACCATGAAAGGAAAAGTTAAGGAGGGCAGAGGGATTCTTCACCTTCCTAACATTTAGTTTGTGCTACTTATTACCCAATCACAATGGTCGAAAAGCAGATTGCCTTTTTTTTTTTTTGTCTTCAGCATTTTGACACCACTCTGAAATTTTATTGAAACATCTGGCAAAGTACAATGAATTTTGCACAGTTGTCTAAATTTTACTCTTGTTTTGGAATCACTACTATATTTGTAGTGATTTTTAGCTGTCTCTGGTCATTGTAATTCGTACTAGATGATATGTATCCAGCAGCTTAGTTAACGCCTATTCACTTTCTAAATTGCTTCGTTCACAATGACTGTAAAAGCACTTCTGTAATAAAAATCATGCTTGCCTTTCTTGGCAGTTGTTTTGTTGGATGCTTGGCTTTGAGGTGTTGGGTTTTTTGGGGTTTTGGGTTTTTTTTTTTTTTTTTTTAGATTGACAGCAATAGCTGTGGCTTTGTGGTATAATCTTCTCTCAGGTGATCATTAATCTTGACCACTAATACTTCAATTAGTGTTGCTTGAAGGGTTTATTACAACTGTGATCCCAGAAAGAAGTATCACTCCGTAGTAGAAAAGGCTAAATTTTATCTGGGGCCAACCTAAAAGAGCGGATAGCTTTTTCCTGAAAAAAAGATGAGTTTCTCAAATATCCTGTAAATTTTACTATCTAATTTGTAGAGGGAAGACTAAAGCAGTAAGTGACTTTTTTAAAAGGAGATTTTGATCCTCTAAACTCTCTGGTAGATTAAAAAGTCAATATGGTCAGTTATCTTTGTAGGATGAAATACCTTCACTTGGAAATATTTTAGTTTAATACATGTGACACTTGCTATGGAAAGATGAGTTACTCAAAGAAGTAATTATTCTTCAACCTATTAATTAGCTTCAGGATGGAGTTTAATCAAACTTGTGGAGAAATTGTATAACAATTAATCCTGGGTGATGAAAATTTGTGCTAGTTATATGATTCTGTGGTATCTGCTAGAGTGGTATTTCCAGGGATGTTGAGAAGGATCCCACCTTCCAAACACCTTAACTGTATGTGTTTTGAATCATGTTTATACTGTCTGCAGGGCTTCTGCTAGTTACCTGCAGGGATTATTTGCCTCCTTGATGAACACTTTGACTCTCAAGTAATTTGGCTTTCCTCTGAAGCACTGGAAGCAGGGTATGTGGCAGAGACTTAATATGTATAGTGGTATCTCAGTTTGTCATATGCCCTCTTGCTCAGGGCGTAGGATCAGAAGAGAACTTTCCCTCTTTAGATTGACAGGAACTGGTTTTTGTTTGCTGTGTTTGCCTTCTGCTACTATATGGGATATTATTCAATTCTTGGAGATTCTTGCTGCATGAATGTTAGTGATACCATTAATTTCTTTCATCTGTTTCTTCAGTACAAAAAAGGATGTGGAAAAGCATGTCGTGGATGCTGTTGGAATAGATGCTTATTACATGGTTGTCTGTGATTTCAGGAAACAGAACTTGACCCTCATGATCCCTTGGCATTCTCTGCCCTTAAATACTCTCCAAACTAATCTGTGTATTAATATTGAGTAGTCTGGAGTTTAGGAGTATTCTGGCCCTTATAAATAAACAACTAAGGTTAGTATTACGTTCCACCCTGAAATAGAATCACAGAGCCATAGAATGGTTTGGGTTGGAAGGGACCTTAATGATCATCTAGTTCCAACACCTTCCACTCGACCAGGTTGCTCAAAGCCCCATCCAGCCTGGCCCTGAACACTTCCAGGGATGGGGCATCCACAGCTTCTCTGGGCAACCTGTTGCAGTGCCTCACCACCCTCATAGTGAAGAATTTCTTCTGTATATCTAATCTAAATCTACCCTATTTCAGTTTAAAGCCATTACCCCTTGTCGTATCACTACATGCCCTTGTAAAAAGTCCCTCTCCAGCTTTCGTGTAGGCCCCCTTTATGTACTGGAAGGCTGCTAAAAGGTCTCCCCGGAGCCTTCTCTTCTCTGGGCTGAGCAACTCCAACTTTCTCAGCCCGTCTTCATAGGAGAGGTGCTGCAGTCCTCTGATCATCTTTGTGGCCCTCCTCTGGACTTGCTGCAACAGGTCCATGTCCTTCTTATGTTGGGGGCCCCAGAGCTGAATGCAGTACTCCAGGTGGGGTCTCATGAGAGCGGAGTGGAGGGGGAGAATCACCTCCCTCGACCTGCTGGTCATGCTTCTCTTGATGCAGCCCAGGATACAGTTGGCCTTCTGGGCTGCAAGCGCACATTGCCAGGTCACGTTGAGCTTCTCATCAACCAACACCCCCAAGTCCTTCTCCTCAGGGCTGCTCTCAGTCCATTTTCTACCCAACCTTTATCTGTGCTTGGGATCACCCCGACCCATGTGCACTTGGCCTTGTAGAACTTCATGAGGTTTGCACGGGCCCACCTGTCAAGGTCCCTCTGGATGGCAGCCCTTCCCTCCAGCGTGTCGACCGCACCACGCATCTTGGTGTTGTTGGCAAACTTGCTGAGGGTGGGCTCAATCCCGCTGTCCGTGTCACCGACAAAGATGTTAAACAGCGCTGGTCCCAATACCGACCCCTGAGGAATGCCACTCATTACTGGTCTCCACAAATATTGCCCTGTGTTACTTTTTGTGCTTGAAGAATGATAATTTTTCTGTAAATCCTGTTTCATTTTGACATTCATTCTGCTATTTGGCTTATCTTAATGGTTCTTGAATTGGAATGATACAATTCTGATAACCTTGTGTCCTGAAAGTTTATTTCCTTTCCTCTTTCTCTTGAGGTTTATCCATCAGTACATTTAGTCTACTAGATGCCACCTTTCTTGGATTATATTACTTGAAAACTTCATTTCCACGATGCCTGTCTGCTATACTTATTTAATAATACTATTTAAATTTTTCATCCCCAGCTATGGCATAGAGCATGCAGGTATTTGGGTGGGAGGGTGTGGTGGAAGGGAAAGCGTCAACACAAAAGGACAGTGTTTTGCATGTTGTTTAAGAACATGGTAATGGTGGTTGTTGGGAAAGAGGTGGGCCCCCTCAGGCAGATGATTTGGGAAGTGCTGCATTATATATTGCTGTTTCTCATTTGGTTCTAGGTAGGGAAATAAGAGTCCCATGATAGGAGTATCTCGCCTTCATGATATCCTTGAACGGCTGAAAAGGTCTGCTGATGCTACAGGCTATGCAGCTGAACAGTGAGGGACACATGTAACTCTTAATAGTCAAATGCATAGTTTATCTTAATTTTGATACTTTCTGAATTTATAAAGTCCTTGACTCTGCTGTGCTATCTAAGTATGTTTTTTGGAACATAAAGAGATTACAGTAGTCTGCAGTCATTGCATAATCGTAAGATCTGAGCTGTACACTGCAGAGGCCCAATCAAAGACTGCCATGAGTGAAGCGGGCTAACTATGAAGTCATGTCAGCATGGTCAATCTTGTGTTCTTGTAACAAAAATGAAAAACTTTTCATGTGACTCACTCTGGTATTAAGCGATTAGGTGACATTTATTCTTAGGATCGTATTATGTCATTTGCAATCCCTCATGACGAATTGAAATTGTCAGATGGTTGATTCCTGAAAAGCCTGCAATTCAAGACAACTGCTGAAATAAATTACTTAGTTTGTCTGAAAGATGGGATGTTGACATTCAGGCGGCTTTTATAAAATAAGCTGTTTTACCTCATGCTTCTATAATATGTTTTGACAACTTGAAGTTGGAGGTCAAGGCTTCTGAAAGGTGTGTGAAGTAGCACTTCATCCTCCAGAAGGAGCAAGGATTATATATGAGAGATATATATATATATATGATCTACAGAAGGAGGAATTTCTCATCTGCAGGGTCTCCTGTAATATATTGGTTTACAATCTTATGACCATGTGTTGAAATTGTAAGAGAAAATAATCCTCTTTCAAGAATGCTAAATCAAGAGATCTTGGACTCAAGTATTCTCATCTAACAGAGCTTGTGTTACATAGCTTTTGGCCATAATATATTCCTTTAAAGTGAAAGCCTTTATTTTCTCTTCTTTAAATAAAATGTAAATATTTGTCTTTCTATTCCTGATCAAAGTTAATATTATTTTATTAAAATGAGAATTAAATAGTTAGTAAGTGCTTGTTTTAACATTTTCTGAAATCTATCCTTGTCTTTTTGCCCTGAATTTCAAGTAATTCCAAGCCAAGTTACGTATTCAATGAGAATTCTCAAGTAATATGCTTAAATTTGATCCGCTCACTTTTTGTATTGGCAGAGAGCTATGTCTGAGTGGTAGTACCACACAGATAGTGCTTGGATAATAGCAAGACTACATAATCCGGTGAGAGAAAAAGTAAAGAATCACTTCAGAAGAAATGAAAATGAGAGGTCTTATGGCTAAAGTCATCCATCACTCACCGTTTTGTCTGTTTCTCTTCATGTTTTCTCTCTCCTCATTGTCCTCTATTCAGGAATCTCAGCAGATGCTTGGAAGATTGATTCCAGAAAAGCAATTGCTTAATGATCAGCTAAAGCAAGTTCAACAGAACAGTTTGCACAGTAAGTATTTTTTTTGTACATGTCTAAGTTTGTATAGGACATGATGCTTCATTACACAGTGTACTCTGTAATTTCTTTTTTTGTGTTGCAAGATGCATGTTGAAAAATGTTGCTTTCTATGACCTAAAATTCTCTGTGTAAGAAAATACTTATTTGACAATATGTTTGAAAACAGGAGATTCTCTTCTTACTATTAAAAGAGCCTTAGAAGCCAAGGAACTAGCACGTCAACAGCTTCGAGACCAGCTAGATGAAGTAGAAAAAGAAACCAGATCTAAACTTCAGGAAATTGATATTTTCAATAATCAACTGAAGGTAATCCTATGCTTTTTAACACTTTCTTCTAAGTGTTCTGTCAATTATTTTCTAACTTGATTATGGAAAAAAAATATTGAACTAGAATGATTGATATAAAATGTCAGTTTTGGGAACGTTCTCAAATCTATCTCTTTTGCGGGGAGGAGGTGTCGTCGGTTTTTTTAAGAAAACACTACTTAGCATCCAAACTCAGAGTTTGAATCAACTTAATCTGCAGAATCTATTTAAGAATAAATTTGAGCTCTGATTCCGGTTCCATGATTGCAAATATGAATTACCAGTTTCTGCCCTTTTGCATCAAAGAAGTGCAAGACTGTAGTAGGTCAACAAATCTGCTGGAATCAGTACTTCAAATTGAAATCTGTAGTAAAAAGACTTGATTTTCTACTGACACGCAGAATTTTTATCTGCCGTTCTTAAACTCATACTTGTTCCTGAATGTAGTTGTCTGTTGTTTGTGGTTTCATGCTTTATTGATCAGTCTTTTGTTAAAACTGTGTGATTTTTGTTTATTTCTGCACAAGAATATGACAGAGATGCAGAAGTCAGTAGAGGAAGTGTTCTTCAGAGAGAAGTTATAAATCAGTCTTTACTTACAAACTTTTAATAGCATTCATTTTTCGTAAAATATTCTAATGTTAAAGTACTTTATCTGCTAATTCAACTGGTGGTTTCTCCTGAAAGCTGACTAGAAAAATACTGAATTTCCTGCAAGGTATAATAAATTGTGCTACAAGTATTTAGAAGGAAAAGCACTATGATAGATACATGTTTCTGTAGTTGTTCTGAAATTAGTTCAACTATGATTACATCATATGCTTTTAGATGAAAGGTGTGTTTGAAGTTAAGCAAGAAATAGCTTGTTTTTAATATTGAAGTTATTAGTAATTGTAGGAAAAATTAAAAGCTGTAGACCATACCACTACCTGTTTCAATGCAAATTCAAAGATGAATCTCGCGATCCTAGGCAGGGAGGTTGAAAGGGGAGAATTTCCGCAGAGTCATAGAGACACAAGACAAAAATGTGTGCAATTTTAAAAACAAAGCAAAACAAAACAGAATGGTTTACCTCACTTTTTTTTATATATGCTTTTTGGACACACCATAACATGTCGTGCTTTTTGGGTGATTTTTTTTTTTTTTTTAATGGACTCCTTTTGAAGCGTTTTGCAGATAAATATAACCAAAGGATATTAATTCTAAAATTAGTGTCAGCATTCAGTTTGATCATAAATGACCTAAACAATTTATAAATGGGCAGAGGGGTGAATAATCTTAGTACTGTGACAGTAGCAACTCCCCCCCAACAAACAACAAAATTCAATATTTTAAATATTGAAGGGCTTGACTTAACAAATAACAAGCTAATGATAATTAATAATTGAAGATGCACCTTAAACAAAGACATTGATTTATCAGAATGCCTGCCATCTATCCAAGAATACCTTGACTAATTGTAAACTATTTTGCAGTTTAATGGGAAAATTGATTTCTGTGTTCAAACCTTAGTATTTAGAGTTGTCACTTTAACTGCTGAAAATTAGTTATGTAGACAGTTCTTTGGGAAGACTTCAGCAAGCTTCCTATGACTTGAGGATATTGTGTTCTTCATTTTATAATGTATCGAAGCAGTGCTTAATAGGAGGACCACTTTTTGGTGCTGTATGTTGGTATTTTTGCCTTGCTGCAGCTTTCTTTGCTTTCTTGGAAGAGATGAGTTTAAAAGGGGCAGTTGTACTATTGAAACTGAGAGGTGGGAGCTTAATTCAGAGTGAGTTATATCTTTTCCCTTTTGTAGTTTCGCTAGATGTGCAAGATGTATTTTGGGGGGCCTGGATGATTTTATTACTAGATTTAAATATCTACAAGGGCACATATACCTTTTTGTGGACTTGGCATGGAATGATTGTAGTACTCCCAGTGCCAGAGAAACAGCTTAGAAGATGCTGTGTGTGCAGCAGTGATTTAATGGCTGCTGTTCTTGTGGAGACAGCTCTCAGAACACCTTGCATATGAGACTTTATGCACAAAGCTAGTGAAAGCTTTCCTGAGAGTCATGGTTTTATTAGGGTTTGTGTGAAGTAGACATTCTGTTCTTAAATGAAGGCAGAACACACCTCTCTCTTAGGTAATAATATTGCTTAAAACAAATTAGTCTAGGAACTTGCATAATTCTCAGATACTTTTACCTAAACAATCAAAAATCTGTGACAACTTTGAGGAACCGCTAGAAAGATGACTGTTACATTTGAAATAGGTAGAAAATGGCTTATAAATAATTGCCAAATTAATAGCTTCCCCAATTAACAGAAGAACCTTTTTTTTTTTTACTTATTAGTAACTGGGTGCATAAATACAGCAGGCTTATTTGGTGCTAGAATACCTTGCAATTTGTGTAATTATCAGTCAAGTGTGTAACATTTAAATGTAAAACCTTTTCAAATCATGTATCAAAAATTCCACCACATCTGAGCTCTAAATATAATAAAGGCTTCTTATCTTGTAAACTAAGGGAAAATATGTAAAGATGGGAAATACAGAAATGTTTATTTTTAAAATGTATTTTTATTAAATAAATAAATTAAAACATCAATTTTTAATCAAGGCTGTTTCTAAATTATCTTGTAGGTTTAAAACTGATAGAATTCTTAAATGACGATCTGCCCTTACTTTGTGCTTCAGTATACTAGCTGAGAGATGCGCATTTGATGGGGTGGCTGTTGGGACGGCAGTACCATAATTGACACTGTCTTGTGCTGCTTTTGTTCTCTGACAAGTGATGGAGAGGCACTGGTGCTTGCCTTGCAGAATGATGTAGTGCTGTTTGCAGCCTCCCAGGAAAGAAAGCTTATCTAAATGCTCTTTGGGTATATACCATCTTACAGCATTTTGAACCTATTTCCTACAGGGAGAGGAAGTAGTACATGTCTTTATTTGGTCAAAGTGCTTAATTTAATAGAAAACAGAACCAAAATTGTAAATATGTAAGCTACTGCTCTCCAAGTACAAGGTATATGCCAAACTAGTTTTGATGAAATGCTTCAGAGACAGTGAAGTTGACAGCAACGTTAAATTATAACCTTTTGTCATCATTGTTGAGATTTATTCCTTATTGGCTATGAATATTGGTTGCATTATCTATGTGAATATATCCTTAAATTTTGCAAAACTCCATTTCTGATTCATTCTCTTGAAATACGCTACACTTGATTTACTGATAGCGAATACAGAAATATGCCACAATAGTATAAGATAAAATGAGCAATTTAACTACTATCTAGTGTGTGTTTTCATTGATGAGACCATAAGGTTAACCTAATATTCCAATATATTTTAGGTTACGGGTCAACTTGTTAACACCATAGTAGTATACAGTGGATTGCACTGCATTTGCCTCCATATTATAGTTTTTATGTTCTGCAGTAAGTGAATACTTAAAACAAGTGTTAAATTACCTCATCTTTGTTTCATGTCTTAATAGTATATATGAGTGATTAGGGAGATAAATGAAACATTTTTTCCATTGGATCTTTTGTCATCCCTCCAAAACAACTGATTTAAATTTCTTCTGATTAGTCCTTTGGAGCTCAAGTACTTCAGTTACTTTTGTTTCAAGTTAACATCTCAAGTTGGAAATGTTCATAGAATTTGGTTCCTTTTCAAAAACTTTCTGGAGTATAACATGTTATTAATATTTCAAAACAGGTAGTTTCAAGTATCTTTATTGAATATTTTTAGGTAGAACCACATGATTTCAGGAAACTGTTAGTACTTGTTTGGCAGAGAAATAGGTGCCTTGGCCTGCAGCTGGTCAGATATCCTTTTAAATCAGATTTGAGGCATTTTGTCAGAGAAGATAAGTTTTGTGGATTGTGCTGTATTTGGCTATAGAGTAAGTGACTGAGTTTGTAACAAGGTTGAAAGCTGGGCCACTTTTTTGTGGTTGAAGGAGTCTAACTTCCATTACTCTTTAAAAATCTTAGCCTAGAAATCTAATAATTAAAATCGATACAGATATTAGTAAAATGTAACTAGGTACTTGTTTATTTTCTCTACTTTATAAAATAATTCTGTAGAATAGAAGGCTTTGTATTAGGTTTCCTGTTTGTATAGTCCTACTATAATTTACCTTTACAAATTCTTTCCACATTCAGTGTGCTTTTACATTTCAATGTTACAAAGGTCAGTCATTACACACTGTCAAATAAAGCAATAATAATTCTTAATACAGTTCTTGTTTCCAAAGACCAAATTATCATTTCATATAAAATAGAAGATTCAAGTATTTAGAGCTTACCTGTGTTATTGCACAGGAGAAGACAACTAATAAATTAGTGTTTCTGAAATACATTAGTCTTGCTGAGAAGCTATTGTCAGCGCCTGGAAAAAGTGGTGAACAAGTAGAATCAAGTTCTTAAAAATGTTTTACATTTTGTGTGGTGTTCCAGTTGTTGTCAGTCCCTGTCTAGTTAGTGTGCACTGGACAAGTCTTGCATATGAATGCCTGTTTACATTTGAGCATTTCTTTCTTCCAGTCAGTGGCAATGGAAGATGCAATGCTGCAGTGCCTGGCAGTTCTCCTGGGCTGCGTCAACTACTTAGACTCCTTTCTAAAGGTCTCCATGCCATACTCAGGCAGTACACAACTATCTCAATCTGAGTGATGAACCTCCTCCAGTTATGTGCTTCACTTTACCATAAACAGATGAGTGTGCAGTGTTTAACTAAGTTAGTGTTAATAAGAGGTGCTAGCACTAAAACATAACCAAAGAGAAGAGTTTATAATTTGATTCTGTATCTAATCCTTACTGCCTAGATGAAGACTATGCCTTGAATTGCAATTTGGGCAAGGTACTAGTTAGTTATTTTTGTCTTTTGCTTATCTGAAACCTCAAGATTTTAAGTTAATTGCCTATTTTGGTCATGATGTTCAGAATTTTTAAAAAGAAAACACTTTTATGTTAAGTATTCCTACACAGCACTGTAATTTGTGATTCCAGGTATGAGAGAGATGGCAATACATTCCCTTTATCAAATCCCCCATAGCTATAACATGGGGTGAAAGGAGGAACTGTCTCTATCAAAGACAAAGCAGGTGCTTTGGGAGCTGGGGAATGGGGTAGAAGAGTATTGCTGTGGGAAAGCCTTAGTGAGCACAGAACTGTAGGGTTCTTTCCTCTGGGATCAAATGGTCTGATTTGTTTCAAGGGGAGAAGATTTGATGGAAACCTTGTATTGTAATCGCTGAAGTATCCTAAGTTCTGTTGTCTTTCTGTCAAAAGGCAAAATTTGGGCTTAAACAACTACATTTCTAACCTTAAGGTTTTCATAGCAATATGACTTGTCTGTATATAGTGAATATTACTCTGCTATATGAAACTCATATTTTAATTCATATTCAATATTATGTGGGTACCTAAATGTGGCTATTGTAACATCTCAAAATTATACTTGTTAGTCTGTTTGTGAATTAAGTGGAAAGGTAACAATTTCTTTCTGCTCTTAAGGTAAGACATGCCTTGTCCTGCACACCAGAAACAAGTAAAGCATTGTTATGTCTTTGGAGTTACAATATATGATTTGTAAATGTACAGCTTTTAAGTTGCTTGTGTCTGTAAAAGATGAGTGTAGGACTGTGCTGAATATTCAGCTGGCAAATGTTTCATTCTGTTGACTGTTGAAGTGTTACTATAATTTTGTTCAGCTGGTGTCCTATAGCACTGTGGGAGATGCTGATTCTTTCTCCCCCGTCCTCCCACTGGTACTTGGCAAAGCAACAGAGTGTCTATCTGTGGCATGAGATACTGATCAAATATTTATTTCCTCCTAGCTAATGCAAGGAAGGATATATTTTGCATTTTCTTTATCTCCAAAAATATTACATCCAGTGCTAGGAGTATAAGCTAGGTTAGATTTTCTTAACTGTTACAGGTATGTCACACAAAAATCTCTTCACAAAATACTGAACTAGCACATTGGCTTAGCTGGGAGGGAATAATGTGTTAAAATGTCTATGGAAATCTTAAATAATTATTAAAATGGTCCTTGAGATCCTAACTTAGCTGAGCATATAGATAAAATGACAAAATAAGCAAACGATTTCATTATTTGGACGAGAGTTGGCAGCAGCACTTAATGGCAGTGATGCAACAGTTAATGATCCTACTGTATTTACTCAGTATGAGAAACTACTTGCTTCAGACAGACATGGAGGCATGGCTCATACAACAACTTCCCCAGTTTGCTATTTGGCAGTAAAAGTGGCATCATACGTTTAGTGATGAGATAAACTTACATGTCTAAATTATAATTAAAATACAAAGTTTGGGCTAGCCTTGTAGTTGGACATCTAGTGGAAGTAAGTAATGTTTGGTGCACAGATGTCTTGCAAGTTGTAACTTTTTTTTATGTATTTGTGAATTCAGGAAATCTCTTCTGAAGGGGGGAAAATACCAATATTTAGAATTAGATGTAGATTCCTCCTGATGCTGCATATATAGATGAACTGAATCATTCTTTCTAGTTTACAAATTTCTTGTTAAAAAGTAAACTAAGCTTGCATATGGATTGTCTCACTTAAAAGCTTTTGAGATTTACTGGGGGGGGGGGGGGGTTGGTTAACTATGATAGCCTTCATACTCTTCAAGAATTTTAGTTCCTCTTTCTTTGCCTAGTGATAACTTCTATTTAACTGCTCAAACACCAGAGTCTGGGATAAAGATGCAAAGGGGAAGAAAAAACAAACCTGGGAAGCACTGTTGTCTAAATAGCTTAAAATTTTGCAAGTAACAACAGGTTATATTCAGTGTTGCCTTATTAGAAATGCTTGACCATCCCAGATCTCTCTGCTCAATAGCAAGAGGAGTTCTCATCGGCCAGGACTCAGAATCTTGAGCTTCTTTGCATACACAGTTAAGGGAGAGGAGGGGACATGAATGTGAAGGAAAGCTAGAGCAAGTAGAACAACAAAGCATTTCTAAACGGAAGCCTGTGCTAAAGCTGAACTGAATGTAGGAGTCAGAAACCTGTGCTTTGGGTAGCAGTCTCTTTACCCAGAAAAGAGTAACAGCTTGTTAAAAATCATGAATACTAGTAAAGATGTTTGGTACTTCACAGAAGTAGTGTTTTGAGCTTCAAGAGCTTTGTAGATACATAGTTTTAAGGATTTCTGCAATCTACAAAAATTCGTAATACTGTTGGCCATATGGAAAACTGCTTTCAGCTGTGCCATTTTCTAATCTATGTCCTTTCAGATGAATGCTTGTAAATCACTCCACTGCTAATGTTCTTACAGTTGTGTATTTGTCCTTTGCACTTGTACATATTTTTTGATACAAATAAGAGTTCAGGTGATCATGTAGAGAAGATGGGGACTGTGATTCCCCCAGAGAAGTTAATTTGAAACAAGGGTCAAATCCTTTGTACCTCAAGATATTACAAGTGTAACAACATTAAAGAAGCTGAATTAATAACATACAGTTATTGGAAATGACTGTTCACTCTAGTTAGCACTTCAGAAATTTATAGTCCTGTCAGAGGCCACCTCTAGCGCCAGGTGCAGTTGACCAACTATGTGTTCACTGCAATCTCCTGATCCCTTTATTTTCTCATTGTTCTTTATGGGCCAACTACTAAAAACTCGTTATGTTCAATATTGCTAATGTATTTCCTTTCTAGTAGCCATTTTCCTTAGTCCAAAATAAGGCTATGGGTGAATGTTTATAACTATGGGCATTCAAGGTTTAAAAGTTTTCCCAAAGGCAATATCCCGCCCCAATAATTCTGGTGATTTTGCAAGAGTAGTTTATTTTACATTCTGTAATATGCATTCTAGATCCTAACTATCTACTAAGCTTTAATGTGACTATGGAAAATAATGGTGATCATAAAATATGGTATTGCCCAAATTATCTCCATATTTCAGTGAGTTTCATGGCTTTAGCAGAGTTTTAATTAAAACTTGTGTAACAACTGATTATCTCTTTAATGGTGTTGAATTCAGTTTTCATTAATGAAATGAGACTGAGAGCTAGGACACAAGGTTCAACCTAACTTTTTTTTAAAACTTTCATCCATATATCAGAAGTGTTTTTAATACCTTGCAAAGGTCGTGTGCTACTCCTCTTCGTAATGTAGTTATTCTGACATCTTAAAATTTGCGTTAATAGGTGTTAATGCAGGAAACAAATCTTGAGGAAAAGATGATGTTTATATTATTTGTATTCTAAATGTTTCAGGCAATGTCTTTGCAGTTAATTAGAGGAAAACTGACTCGTATATGGATGAATATTCTCTATGCCACAATTCCTCCCAAAGACATTGCTTAAGGTATTCAATCTCCTGGTTCTAAAACAATCCTGAAGATTCTTTAGTAAATCACCACTAATTTCAAAATAAAACCAATTAACTGAAACAGGTGCTATTATGAGCAGCTCAGAAGGCAGATTTTTGTATGGAATTTAATAAATCAAGAAACCAGCAAACAAAATAAAACATAAGTGACTTTTCAGAATAAGCTTTGTCAAACTTTTATCAACTTTTTAGAGTCCTGTTTAAAAAAGGCTTTCTTGTTTCTTTAACCCTTTAACATCTCAGGTTATATGGATAAAGATAGGAAAGCAGTAAGTGGTTTATAGACGTTTGAAATCTACCTTAAATGTCTGCCAATGCATTTGGCAATACTGTAAGTTTGAACAGAGATACTCAACCATTTGCAAGTTTTGTTACTTCGCAATGAAATATATGGGGCCATTAGTTATGATTCACATAGTATATGTTTACGCATATTTTACATTTTTCTCTAGGAGCTGAGAGAAACACATAACAAACAGCAACTACAGAAGCAAAAGAACTTGGAAGCTGAGAGGCTGAAACAGAAGGAACAGGAAAGGAAGACAGTAGAACTGGAAAAGCAAAAAGAATCTCAAAGGTAACAAACTGCTCTAATTTAAGCCCTTTCTGTAGAGGTGTTAGTGTGCAAAGCATTTTGCAAACAAGTAAAAGAAACTTTGCGTTCCCAGAGCATAATCTGATCTCAAACAATATATCACTAAGTGGCAAGAATACCCAAGACCTAGGCCAAGTTTCATTTCAGTGAAATGAAAAAAAAACCTCAGAGAATCTCTTGATTTATCCTTGAATGGGAAGTGTGCTGTGGAGATGAGCTTCTACATCTGTCTGTGACTCTTAACTGTCACTGATACGTACAGATTTCAGCAGTGTTGCTTAAATGTGTAGTGTACTTCTACACCTAGAGAGGTTCTTGAACATTGTAATTAACTAGCTGTGTCTTTTATACTAACATAAAATATAGAGCTAATGTTTTTCTGCTACACACTTGGAAATTTGTTTTCTACATATATTTATAATATATTTATGTAAAATGAATGGCATATAGGCAAGCAACCAATTCTATTTTGACATCATTTATCAGTAGCTATTTGATCTAATTTTTAGCAATTGTGAGTTTTTTATACTCTTAATGTAGACAAATGTTGGTCAAGAGATGAAAACAAAGGCCTGGGAACAAGAGGTCTTAAACTATTGGTTATAGCATTACATGGGCTGTGACCTATAGTGAATCGATAGCCTGTGTTACTACTTGGTGAGTTAATTTTTACATTTCGGGCAAAACCAAACCAAGGTCTTAGTGAAAACTGTATCTTCAAACAAAAATCTTATACATAGCAAGCAATTAAGTTTAGATAAATTTTAAATCATTTACATAAAACCTATGCATTTAAAAATCTTAAAGATCAACACCAGAAATAGTAAACTTTCTAAGAAAACAGCTTTCTATCATGAGGAAATAACTACACTAAATATGGTAATTATGTTGGAACTTTCCTTGAAAACAAGAAGGCTGCTGAGGTACTGGAAGTATAGGAATACTAAAAACATTCTATTTCAGAGTATTAAATACAATACTCCACTTCCTTCCAGGAAAATGGAAATTTAAAAAACAGATTTAAAAGAAGGAAAAACTTCTGCCATGGAGAACTTTATGTCTGACTTTTCATGCAAGTTGAGCATTCAGACATTATTAGTAATGCAAAACTTACTGCTGCCCAAATGTTCAAGCTTCTAAATAACTGTAATTGGTATACCTGATAATGAGCAGTCTGCCAGTGTTACCGATTTCCAACAAACACCAAAATGAATAAGGTAAATGATTAATACTCATAACCTGGATACTGCCCCATAATGATTACAGAAGTATGCTGCCTTTTAATAGCTCTAGTGAAAGCAAAGAAAGAAAGAATAATCTAGTATGATTATGTGCATTTTAACTTTCGGCTTAATGGATAACCACAATCACTTTATACTGAGAACCATCTTAACAATTTTTTGTTGGTAATTATGCACATAACTTAATTGAGCAAACAAAGATACAGACATACATATTTGGGGATGATAGAGGTCTTTTTGAAGACCTCTTATGGCTAATTAGTCTTAATTATCTTAAGGCTAATTCAATGCAGACTTGTATGATTGTGGGAGTAATATACAGTTCAGAGGGGAAAAAAACCCCTACATTTGAGTAAAATGAATAGAGCTTACTCTTGGTGTTTGGGATAAGAACTGCCTGAGTGGTATAATGGAGCTGGTGAGAAAAAAAAGGAAATTGAAAGAGTAAAAGCAAGTATAGGTAAATCCCAGATTAGAGGTCATATTCCACAATAATTAACACATCAGGAGTCTTGGAATTAAGGAAAAGAGCAGAATATCAAGTTTTCTGTTCCTAACCCCAAGCTATGGTGCTCACACCTAGGCCTGTGTTTCTTTAGCTTCTCTGTCTCTTCTTATTCCCTTCCTTGTCTTCAACTTGTGATATTAGTTTCCATAACAATCAAAGAAGAAAATTCTGCAGCTTCTACGAAAGGAAAAAAGAAATCACACATACCCCCCACCTCCCCAAGATACATTTTTGTCTGTTCTTTTTGCTCCAGCAGTTAGAGCAAACTTGGTTTATAAGTATGGGAAGACTTAATCACTCTACTAGAAACATAATTAAAAACTCAATTTCCCATTTAAAGCCCATCTGACTAAACTCACCAGGTAAGATACCACTCAATTCAAATAAAATTGACCTCTGTATGCCTATGTTGCACAGCTTCAGTGTTGCAACAAAACTGCTGAGTAATTGGCTCTGAATGCTTTGCAAATGAACATATGAAGGACAAATTTCACGATTAACATAGGAGGCTGTCAGAGCAGTGAATTTATTAACTTGTTAGATGACTTTACATTGAAGGCAGAAAGGTGTGGCAGTATTTCATAGAGGAGGAAGTGATACCCTTCACGCTGGTGTCTTAACCTCTGCTCGTGGTATACTGATGTGGAATATTGAAATGGCGTCAGCAATTTCATTGAGAATCAAAGATTTTTTTGAGCTTGTAAGTTAGTAGCTGCCATCTTAAACAGATACTGGGTACCTTGACATCTCTCAGAAAATATTCTTGTCAACTCCAAACTTGCATTGATAGCGATGAGATTTTTGCCCTCTGGTGCCAACCTACTGTTTGGAAAGTGGATTTTTCCACTTAAGGAATTAATATTTTTTTTCACACAGTTTTTGGCCAGGAATTCATGTTGTCCTTGGACAAAATATGTTCTGTATAGTAGGCCAAGTCTGTAATGACCAGCTTGTTGTCATGCGTTTGTCACTAATTTTGTAAGTATGAAGAAAGTATAGAAGTGGAATAGGTCATGGAAGAAAATAAAGTACATTGTGCATCTGTTACAGAACTTTAGAGTTATCTTGACTGGTGCAAATTGTTTCCAGCAGAGAATATTTATTCTTTTCTTCTGTTGTCTTGTCCTCTGTCAGAGGGGAAGGACTTGTTAGCTTTTGCAGTTGGGAATGTGAAATTTTCTGAATAGTTCTGCAAGAGTGCTGTATGAAGCTTGCAGATATTTTTACTCCTTACCCCTCAACAGGAGGATCAGGGCTGCCATATTTGCTGATTACTGCTTTTTTTTTTTCTGATTTGGCTATTTTGAGTTTTACCTACGGATGTTTGTGGCTTTGAGAAAATAAGCAGAACCAATTTGTTTGATCGGTATTCCTGACTTCTTCCTGCATTTTAGAGCTGAAGTCAGTGCTGAGCAGATAAAAATTGAAGTGTATGATTTGCTGCTTATTGGGTTTCAAGGAAAACTTTATGGTAAGAATTCATTATTGAAAATGTCTGGTGATAGCTGTAGCTGATATCTACAGGCCTAGATTAAATAAAAGGAATTGTAGGGCAAATGAAAATGGTAACTTGCAATGCTGATGTAAAGGGATACTCAGATTGCTTGAATTAGACTGCTTGGGAAGAGATTTTCAAAAGCAGCCTTACAGTTACATGGAACTGAAGGGCTTATATCTGGGTTCTTGGATGCCAAGGAGTTTTGTTTCTTCAACCAAGGGAGATTTTTTTTTTTCTCTTCGTCCTTTCTCCATGTGGTTCATCACTTAAAACAACTGCATAGGATTTATGAATCCCATGGAAAACTATGAAAAGAGAATACACAAATATTGTTGAATCCCCAAGCTGAGGCTCAGATGCTGTTGAGTTGAAGAGGTGGGACTGAAAGTGTAAGATACTGAATGTTATCAAGCTTTTAATTTTCAGAGCATTGTGAGCCGAGTAAGAGACCGTTCTAAGATACCTGTGTAAAGTTTCATACAATAATTAGAAAAACACAGGTAAATATATTTATTTTCATGTCACTGTACAGGAGAAGAGATCACAACCTCAATAAAGAAGGTAGAGTTCAGCATTTTCAAATCTCTGAAGAACTCTGACAAGAAAAAATAGTGTTGAATGTTTTTTCTCCATCTTGCATTCAGCTCCAAAATGTAACTAGTTTATTGTTTCTGTATGCTCAGGTTGCTCTGTACCCCTTTTAGAGTTCTGTGGAATTGTATTGTAAAGATAGAGAATTGATATGTGAGTTAAAATAAAAAATTATATTAAAGGTAGTTTTTTAAATGCAAAGACAAAGCAACTCAAGGTAATGGAGGCCTGCACTTAGTAGTAGGTTACATGAAATAGCGTTCTGTCACTTGTCTGAGAGTCACAGCTCTTCCTTTATCAATACATACAAAGTCATAGCAAATCTTTCTGAACATTTCTCCTTTGCCCTCCAGGAGTCATTGTGTAAGAAGATGCCAACCATCAAGAGTGGTTGATAACTCACCAAAATAAAATTAACAACTCTTACAGGGTATGCAAACGCCATAAAGAGTACACTTTATACTATAGATCACACACAAGGACAACCAACTTTTATGGTCCTTCGTTTGACTGGCTTAAAAAAACAGCTTAATTGTCCAACAGGCGAATCCAGGAACGGGATAAACAGCGGCTTGATCGAGTGCAACCAGAAGAAGAACTTCAGTGGCAAAAAAAAATTCAGGAAGATGAAAAGCAAAAAAGGGAAGAAATAACCAAGAAGAAGGAAAGTGAGGATAAGGGGAAACAAGAAATGCAAGAGAAACTGAGTAAGCTTTTCCAACCACATCAAGAGCCAATCAAGCCAGCTGTCCAGGCTCCTTGGTCAAATGCAGGTAGAGTAAAAAATCAAGAAATGCTGTTGCATATGCCTCTTGAACAATTCTTTTCTGTTTTGTCTTCCCATTTAATACAGAAGAATATTATGTTTCAAGATTGGATTGCTAGTCTTATTAAAGTAAATCATGTATGGATTGAGCTCTAGACTCCAAAAAGTTGTTCTTTTAGGTTTCACTATTCTTCCTAAAAGTGTGGTGTTTAGCAGAGTATAAAGCACAGTTGGTGAGACTCACAGTGCCAGCTGAAGAGAGAATCTTGGCTGTAAGTTGTAAGATCTTGATGCAAGATGTCAAAAATTATTTCTGTACTTTTCTTTACAATTCTTATTTGGGTGTGGAATTGGGCCTTGGGATTTTTTAGAGTAGTAGCAATATGTCATTTAGTTATCCTTTCTCCTCTTCCCCCTTCCCCATGCATGTTGCTTACTGAACAAATGACTTGAAGTCTGAGATTAATCCCCTTTTTTCTGCTACACACGATCACTTTCAGCTGAGAGTTTTTTCTCTGCATTATAACCTGATTTTTGCCTGTATTGGGAATCATGGTTCTCCCTTAAGTGGCTTTGATACATACATGAGATAATTGATTGGGAATGTAATATTTGATCAAAGGATTGCATAAAGGGGAAATTACCTTCTATCTTTTAGCCCAAATCTAGAATTTACTTAATCTAATGTCTTCTTGCTAGGTTTTATTTGTGCAGAGTAGCAGAGGGCACTTTTATGACCAAATAGGCAAAATAGGAAGTGCATTATACAAGAGCAATTTAGCTTACATCTTTGGGGTTTTTCTGTATTATTCTTTTCCTAATACTGCATCTTTAGCATGTAATTTTTTAAAACATCATCTGTAAATGACCTCTTTTCAGCCAATCTGTATGTACTAGGATATCTTGAAACACCTTTCTTGGAAGTATAGTCAGGCTGTAAATGAAGCTGCTCTAAGAGCTGCTCTCACAAGCAGGCTCTAAAAGTATTTGGGATACCATTGATATATGCAAGAACATCACTCTTTGAATTGAACTATGGTTGATCAGATTTAACCTACAATATCATTGAAGAATTTGAGAAGTCATGTATGTTGCATCATAAATACATGATTCTTTCTATGAAAATAGATGTATATATCACAAAAGTTAAAATATAATAATATTTTACCTGATGTTTAGAAGAAAAAATAGTAAGAAAGTTGTATTTTAAATAATTCATTTTCATATTTCCCCTTGTGTAAAAGGGGGATAAAATACTTCTACAGACAATGTAAGGTTTGTTAAATTTTTGTCTCCACTTTCGCCTCATTTTTCAAATATTTAAAAATGTGTTTTGATTCCTCCCCACCCCCCCCACCTTGTATCTGTGTTTTTTTTCCTTTGCTCAGAAAAAGCTCCACTAACCATTTCTGCTCAGGAGGATGTAAAAATAGTGTATTATAGAGCACTGTATCCTTTTGAATCAAGAAGCCACGATGAAATTACTATTCAGCCTGGCGACATAGTCATGGTAAGAAGGGATTGTGATATTACTTGAAAAAATTACTTAAGCTTTTGTACTTGTGTGATTGAATTTGTATATGGTAAGATTTTTTACAGACTTGAGAAAAATATTTCAGTGAATACCAAAATGATGTGATATGACATAGTAACCCTATTATAATAATGGATAGCTTCTTACAGTTCATTGTAAGTGTAAAGTTTAAACATAATCTATAAGTAGATTGTATCAGTTTTAGTATGCTGAGCTGTGTGTGTCTGTCAATGTGTTTAAAAACGTTCCTATACAGAAGTTATCTCAGTGAGAGATTTTTTGTCCTCCAAGGGAATAAAGTTACTGTAATTTTCTTTTGAGAGAGTGGCTATTATGTGTGGAATCAAAAACTGGCTTTGATAAATAAAGTATGTTTCTAATAAGAAATTTACCTTTTTATAAAAATAGTGCAAGAGCAGTGTAAAATTTCTAATTTGGAAAACTGCCTTTATTAAGAGAATGTGATATCCAATGTAATACGATGTGAAACAATTACACTAATCTACAAGATGGCTACACTTCTGTCATGATCACATAAACATTAACATAGTCTTTGTATGGTGGTGATAGTTCTTCAGTAAGACTGAAAATTTTTTATACAACTCTTGGTGACAGTTTTTGACATAATGATCTAGTATAATTGTAACTTGGAATTGTTTGTATGGTAAGTTAGTCTGGTTTTTTTATTTACTTAACTTTTGTGAGATACTCTTACATTTGTTTTAAAGAGGATATACAGTAGATAAAATGACATTTCTAAAAATGGAAACTTCAAAACCTAAAAATTTGGTTGCAGGTGTGTAGATACAGAATAATTTCCTTTTTTTTAAGTAGATGAGATATGGGGATATGGTCAGCCTATAACCATCATGTTAAACTCTAAAGCAATATTCTGCTTTTGTCTCTAATTCTCTCTAAAATTATAGTTCTGTTGTTAATGACTGCAGTTATTAAATGTGTATATTAATATTAATAAATTACTAGTATGATCTTCACATGTATATGTCTATTCATAATGAAAATTCCTAGTGTAACTGTTAAATGATACCTTGTTCACTGTGGGAAAGTATATTCATTATAGTGTTCTACCCAACAAAATAGATTTTAAGAGCTATTGCATTTTGGCACAGTTTAGTAAGAATGGATTTTGGAAAAAAAATACACTTTGTAGATTCTCATGAGTTGTAATGATAACTATTTTTTCAAAACCGTGTATTCTGGGGAGATGAACCTTCATCTCTCAGCCTTTTTGGTTTGTTGCTTTTTTTTAATTGATTGAGCTGTGTCACGCTGAAGCGTTTGTGACATTAGAATCTGCTTTTGAAAAATAAAAGGCAAATGCTGGATTAGTAGCACTACTGAATGACTCGGGATGAGTCCTAATGCCATTCTGAATAACAGTGCAATGTGCTGTTATTCTGCATCAAGAAATAGTATTGGTCAGTCAGCTGTTCAATGAGAGATGATACAGGTACATGGGTCTCCTTAGGCTATTGAAAAATGCTGTGTTGCCTTGCTTTCTTGGGAAATAGATTGTAGCCTAGGCATATAAGTAGACTATTTTTTTCCTTGAGGAAGAGCGACCACTGTTAGGTAGACTTGCAGGGAAATAACATTTTTGCCAAAAATATATGATTTTAAGGAGCACTTCACACATTTTAAATAGAGATTTTGAGGTAATCTGAGTCTTTCTGTATGTTACTTTTGGACTTTATTTTAACTTACTCTACAAAAGTAGGGTAACTACTCTCAATTTTCTTTATTTAACTTACTTTTGATAATAATTAAACCTGATGGCTGATTCTTGTGGGATTTATCTCCTGCTCTATGGTAATTGCTTAAATGGGCTACTCTTAGAAAAGTTAATATAAGTAAGACACTTTTGTGAAATGTGTTATAATTCTGCCTTGCTTTAAATCATTGCTTTCCTGATGGAGGTTAAAAGGGAATGGGTAAGTGTGCTATATGACTGTTAGGAAGTCTATGCAATTTATTCATTTTCATAAATACAGATTTTGTTACCATGTAGTTTACTTGTTTTTTGAATTCACCTAGGGTAAAATTAACAAACTAGCTCACATTGTCAAAAGTAATTCAAGTGCAATGGACCAGAACTTACTTTTGATAATGGGCATTTGGACTCCTAGACTCTTCTCTGTCCTTAAGTGTTTGTCATGTCCTGTGGTTCTAAAAGGTTCGAGTTGGTTATGTTTTTTGGAAAATAATAGTTTATAACCTTACATGTTGTGTCTAATTTATGACATAAATACAACTCTGTAGTTAAGCCGACCTATACAGTTAGGAGTTTACTGTGTGCAACAAAGTAAGTATTGCTTAGAATAACTGTGTTCTAAAATAGGCAAATTTAGCACTTCACCATTTTAACACTTGTAAATGGCTTTGTGTGTGCAGGCTTGTGCAATCATGTCCTGTAATCATACAGCTGTACAGAAGATACTACCCAAACTGTAACTGCCGTGAGCAAAGAATCCAGCTGAAGCCCAAATCCATTGACTGTGCACGTGGGAACCAGGCCTAAATCCTGGATGTAAATAGGGCTGCAGAATTTATTGTGTCAGAATGACTTGTGGCTTTAATAGATGTATAGCTTGTAAATAGTTTTTACAATGGTGTAATGCAGTTTTACACTGTGCATGAATCTTGAGACCTGTCTTGGTGCAAATGAGGGAGAAGGATGAAGGTTTATTCTGAAAGGAAAAGTATTTGCAAATTTGAGGAGGGCTTTCTTCTGCCTGACTTTCCAGTACACATCAGTTATCTGTAGCACGTACACGTAGGGCGTGGGCTGTATTTTTTTTAATTCTTCCACTTTTTAATTACAGGATTTTTATATATTCTCTTAACTTGGATTTCTGCTTTCTCTGCTTTTTACCTTTCTATGTACTTTAAGTTTCTTTCACTGTAAGCTAGATTGATTTATAATCCTAACTATAACTTAACCAAGCTTTTGTCTGGGAACAATATTCTGAGCCAAGAAAGCATGCTTCTTTCAGGGCTCTGTTCAAGAAGTTAAGTTTCTATTATGTGTATGAATATATGTACACAATGTATAAAGTTCTTTTCCTTTGGATAGCTCTCTTACAAAGCAAGTCCTGCTGGCATTTGCTGCTGTTAGGCTCCAGCTTGAAGTAAATGAATGGATTCTGTTGTTGCTGATAATGTTTTATATAATACAGCTTATTTAAATAAACTTAAGCATAATTCAGTGAAATACAGGTGAATTATTGAAGTACTGAACTGAGCGGCTCTGATAGCAGGAGAACATAAGTTAAACAGGAAGTTCATGAAGAAGCTTCCATATAAAGTCTAAAACAAATTCATAATGATAGTTTCTCATCAGTTTTGTTAGTTATTGATTGTGAGAGTTAGAATGAATGTTCTTTGTATTAGACACATAGACAGCCTCTGTGTAGGCGTAATCAGCATATGGCCTCTGGCCTGCAGAGCTTATATTCAACATTGTAACAGGAATTCCAGTAGTCTCAAAATATCTAGATCAAAAGCCTACAAGTGGAATAGAATTTAAATGGTCATTTAATGGATAGACAGTTGAACAAAACAGACGATGGTACTCTGTTTAGCTTTGATTAAATACTTCTTGTGAGAGTATTACGGTTTGGCTTTGTATGTAGAGTGAGTATGTACCATAAAACAGGGCTCGTCTTTTTGTGTGCATGCACTGCTGGTGATACACTAGCCGTGTCAAAGTGGAGTAGGCCACTACAAAGTCAGCCCTTCTGTTGACAGAGGTACTAACTGGACCTATTGCTTTTGCTGCTAAGAGTTGTGTTGCTGTTACTCCTGCCACTTGTGTTCAGTTGCTGGAACTAAGTAGTTGCAAGCCATGGCACTGAAGTATGGTTCAGTAAATAAAAAATGAAACCACACACACTATAATTCACTATTCAGGTGGACATTTAAAGTCTAGTTGTGTTTTGGAAAAAATTAATCTGGGATAGTCTGTTGTGGGGACTTGGGGATGGTGGGTATAAAAATATAAGGAAATTAGAACAAATTAATTTTTAAAAGGTTCAAATGAATATATTTAAAGTTCCAGTAGTATACTACAAAAAAAGATGCAAATTGTATTTTATATGAAAAACTGAGAAACCAGATATTTTATGAATTATAGAGTTAAAATTATCCTTCAAAGTGCCTTTTCATGAGTATACATAGAAGACTTAATTGGATTGAATAAGCATAAATTTGACTATTCTAATAGGCTGTTTTATGAATTATTTTAACGTAAAACTGTCTTCTAAAGAGACATTAAATCAGTTGTTAAAACCTTTTGGTAGGTTGTTTTTTTTTTTTTCCTCTGCTTGTACAAAACATTTCTTTCTGAAAAATTGCAGTGGTTTCTGTATGACTGTGATTCATTTCAAAGATGGCCTTTTTAGAACATCACCATAACAGATGTTTTGGCTTTTCAGTTGTGATTCTTTTGTATGTTAGTGATTCTAGTTACGACTTGACTAATTGAATGACAGTAGAAACCATGTGACTAATATTACTGTTTAGATTATTCAACTTGGCATCAGGTGCTGATAATCCATTTCTCCCTCTCTCTCCCAAGATTCACCTGCTGCTGTGACCTTCCATAGTGCTGCTTTAACAATCCTATTCAGTGCTGCAGTGAAAATTTTGCTCTGCACTGCAGTAAAACCACATTGAACTGGTCAAGCATGTAGTCTGTTTACTTCTGGGTTTGCTTTGAGTTAGTAGGAACTGAGACAGAATATGGACCCAACAAAAAGCAGAAATAATGGATTGTTTTGCACCGAAAGAGGGGTGTGGGATACAAATTACAATAGGAGGCAGTCAAAAAGTCAATAACTGGCCTAAGGCAAAGCAGTCTTATCAGCAGCTCAAACAAGTAGTCCAGGGACAATCAGAGGCAGGTTTGCTGCTTTGGTTTCAGTCACTTCTAGGCAAAAGAATGGTCCCACCTTTAGTCTGAAGAGACTACTTTGCACTATTGCCACAAATAAATTTTTTTGGCTCTAATTTTTTTTCTTCAAACAAGCAGCTGGTCAGGTTATATTTTTTGTTATTTTTTGTTATATTTTTGTTAAAATCAATAGAGTGAATTTGTAGGTGCATTTCCAACTGTAGAAGCATCTAGCTTGAGTCACTATTATATGCTATTTTTGTATGATGTCATATACTGGAAACTCCTTTGACTGAAAAGGATACTATTTCTTATTCCTTAGCTCATGAAGCATTCTGTTATCAACAAATCCCTCACATTGAATATGGATTTTTAGGAAATAGTGTCGGGTGATTTAGAAGTACAAATTTAAGCATCTCTAACTGCTATACTGTTATCTGCCACAGTCAACTCTTCAGTTACGCTGTCATTTGAAACTCCTAGATATTTTGAAATACTGATTGCTACTGGCCTAAACAGATGAGAGAAATTCTTGCCAAAAAACAGCCACTGTGTAGGGTTGGTCATCTGACTTTTCATGACTGGCCTGGTTTTACTGCTGACTTGACCATTGCTGGGGAATCTGCAGCTGCACAGCAGATTGTTGTACAAAGTAGGTGTTATTTACATGTCAAAGGTGCAAACCCTATGCATATGTAAGGGTTTGCTTGAAAACTGAGATTCTTTTGACCTATCAAAGAGATTAGATAGCTAGAACACCAATTTACCAAAATTACTACCAAATACAATTATTGCCTTTTTTCTTCCAAAAAGTTTCTGTAACTGTTGTTGCCTTGGTGGTATTTAGCCACCATATCAATTCACTAGGGGTAGCAATAGTGAATTACTTTTCTTCTGCGATTCTTGCTGAATGTGGTTAGCTGCAGCTCACAGAATTTAAACTGATTACTTTTACTGAAATACCAGACTAAGGCAGTAGACTATCAGTAGAACTTGGAGAACAAATGTGTGAAATGTTTAAGGGAAGTTAACAGGACAGTGTGAAATTTGCAAAATCGTAGCTTAACATGATTATAATAATCAATAAGTAGGAATTAAAATACAGCTGCAAAAATAGCCCTGTTTCATCCTGTCCTTTATGGCTTGGCAAAGACATCGGAGTGAGGGGAAAGAACCGAGGCCTTCAAATTTATGTATGAAAACTTACTGTGGAATTGTTTTGTATAAATACATTAGCAAATCTGTGGATTTGTTTTGAATTGTTTGATGGGTGTTGTTTTTAATATGCTGTGGTTTTTTGTTATATTTTCTGCAAGAGAAAATCTAGGAAAACTTGTTAAAAACTGCATTTTGTCTTAGTTAAACCAGAAACATTCAATATTTAAGGGATTTCTCTAGAACTCGCTTCTCCCAAGTCTGCTGTACTATGACAGACTTTCAAGTAACTGTTTAAAAACCCATGCTTGGCTTATGCATTAGGACTGAAATAAAACTTTTTTACCTCATCACCAAGAAATCCTTTTGATTTTGGCTTGGGGGAAAAAAATAATTTAAAAAGTATTGCAAAGTAGTATTGTGTTGCAAAATGTTCCCTATCTCTTAATAGGCCATAGAAGGAATAGCTGTCAACATAATCATCCAAAGGTAAATTAAATAACAACAAAAAATTCTACCTAGGTGGAACTTGTATTTGTAATGAAGGTGTCATGTCTCTGTAACTAGAGAAAGTTAATTACTGTGGATGAGATGGATTGTTTTCAGTAAAAATTCCATTTGTATGTTATGTTTCTTAACTTTCTAACTTGATGCGCCTACAGGTGGATGAAAGCCAGACTGGAGAACCAGGATGGCTTGGTGGAGAATTGAAGGGGAAAACTGGATGGTTCCCTGCAAACTATGCAGAGAAAATACCTGAAAATGAAGTTCCAGCTTCTGTAAAGCCAGCAGTTGAGGCAGCTGCTGCACCTAAAGTTTCTGTGCATGAAACCACTACATCACTAGGAACTCCTGCTTCTACAGAGTGTACAACAACTGCCAATAACTGGGCAGACTTCAGTTCAACGTATGTTTGGGTAGTGATTATCATCTTAAATGTGGTGGAGTCCTTTTTAATCAATTTGACTGTGGTGGCGGTTAACACAGAGTAGCTTGTTTGAAGTAAAATATTTTTTCCATAGTAAATAGTTAAAATCGCAGCCTTGTGGAACTTTAATCATGCTCCCATCATATCTGCCTCCAGATATGCCCAGCATATCTGCAGTGCAGAGGACACATCACAAATGGGACACATTCCTAAGTGAGGATAGTGAAATGGTAGAAATCCCAAGGTGTTCACCTTCCTTCTCTTTAAATTAGTTGACACCAATCCTCACTGAAGGTTTCCAACTTGGTTTATGCAAAAAATGTTAATGAGAGAGTTAACATGAAAAGATGATTTATTAATTTCTTATCACAACATTAATAAGACAGATGCAAGTAGAATATGTGCCCTTCCCTAGATGTCTTGTTAACTCAACTTAATGTTCCGTGCAGTATTATCAACCCTATGTAAATGGGGTTGGGTAAGGAATTATCTTATCTTTGACCATGTAATACATATTTATAAATTAAAATCTAAATATCTTAGTGCAATATTACAGTACATAATGTGTTCTATTTCAAAATGTTCATCAAATAGGTCACAGTAGCTTTTCCAGTTATTTAAACTTTTTCTGTTTTACTACAGTCATTTTTCTGAGGGGGGAGGGTAAGACTAAGTCTTGAGCTTCCCAGAGATTTCTGGCACATACAGGATTTTATTGTTTTGAATAAATCATACTTTTGACAAAGCTGTTTCTAACCTAGGTGGATAATGCATGCTTTCATGCTTTTCATAAAAATTAATATTCAGTTTCAATACAAAGTGAGTCCCAGAGCATTTATACTAATACTACTGTCCTTGACATGATATAGGGGTTAGGGATAGTTGTGCCTTTGGACACTATTACAGTCTAGGTGAACAATAATTGATTACTCCAACTAATAGCAGAAGCAACAGGCAAAGGAAACTTAGGTTTAAGACAGGTGCTTTGTTTACACACCTAGAGTTCGGGGGATTTTGTTCATTTAAGTGGGTATTTGGAGGCAGAGATGTGGATTATGAGATTTAGTAGGCATTTTAAAGGACAAAAGATAACGTAAAAAGGATAAGAGGTTGCATAAAACTCTGAAGAATTGAAAGAAGTCAGTAGGAAATAATTTTAAGCAAAAGAAAAAAGGTAAGGATTTGAATGAGAAGCAGCAAAATGGTGTATAAGGGATGTGAGAGGTCAGTGATGTGCAGGTGTGAAGATTTTAAACCAGTTTTGAAGAAAATGATGATTTTGTTTTTTTCTTTTAAGTTACCTCTTTCCACTGTGTATAATATAGACTGCACTATGTGGAATTCTGTGTATTGGGACACAGAAATGAAACTAAATTACAGGAACAGCTGGCCTTAAGTAGCGAGGACAAGCAAATGTGTTTAGAGATTGCCTTAAGATAATTTTATTGTTAGCCTATATTTGATTGCAGTGCTTCCACCTGAGAGTTATGATGCTCATGGATTATTCAACTGAAAGAAATTAACCTAGAATGTAGAATTTTTTTTCTGCATAATCTTCCTGCATGAGTGTTTTTATTCAATTGAAAACGGTAGGAATCGCATCATTCTCTTTTTTTTCAGATGGCCTACAAACACTAGTGAGAAACCAGAGACTGATAACTGGGATGCCTGGGCAGCTCAGCCGTCTTTGACTGTTCCAAGTGCAGGGCAGCTGCGGCAGCGATCAGCCTTCACTCCTGCTACTGTTACAGGATCATCTCCCTCTCCTGTCTTGGGTCAGGTGAGCACCTATATTCATTAAAACTGTTCTGACCCAGCACAGATGTTTGGAAAGCAAAGTATGAACATTGACCATGCATTAAAACAGTCCCCTGAGATAGGTAAGCTATTTCAGTTTGGAGTGATGAACAGGTAGCGTACCTCCATTTGCAAAATCCGTGGCAGAATTTAACAAGAAGCAGTTTCTGTTCTGCTATTCTTTGCTGGCTTTTTTAGGCTTTAGTGGTCCAGTCTTCATGTTTTGGCAGGATGCCAGTTTTGAGTCACTTCCTTGGGGCTTTCCTGAATCACATGACAATAACCTTCACTCCAAAGTGGATTATGTAGTTAAGTAGAGTAGCAATGGCAAAGCTTCACATCAGATGAATTCCGTCCATCTGTTAAGGCATTTCCTTTTCCTCAACTGAACAACATACTGTTTGTAAGTTAATGTGTTCTGAAAAATGCTAAATATCGTAGTGTCTTAGAGAAAAAAAAAAAGTTGGAATGCACAATGAATAACTTGGAGCAGAACATCATCTTCCATTAAGTTTACTTTAAGTCCTGCCAAAATAGCTTCATGAAGGTTTATTACATGTATATCTTATTTGTAAAACTTTATTTAACTTGTTAAGCAAAACCTCAGATAATCTTGCATTGTATTGATTATGTGTTAGCAGATAGAAATCTAGGAGGACTATAAATGTTTCTGGTATTACTTTGTAAGTTTCATTGATGCTACTTTATACAGTTGAGGGAGAGTCTATATTTTGTTGCTTTGTAAGTGGCATAAGAGTATAATTCCTTAAGCAGCTTTCTTTATGAAAGGTGTGGTGCATGACAGACTTCTCTCTCTTTTTTTAAAAAATTTCATTAGGGCGAAAAAGTGGAGGGGCTTCAAGCACAGGCTTTGTATCCTTGGAGAGCGAAAAAAGACAACCACCTTAATTTCAACAAAAATGATATCATCACAGTTTTGGAGCAGCAAGATATGTGGTGGTTTGGAGAGGTTCAAGGACAAAAGGGGTGGTTTCCTAAATCATATGTGAAGCTTATTTCAGGCCCAATTAGGAAGTCAACGAGGTATTTTATTTGTTTTTACTGTACTTTACTTCTGTACTATAATAGTTAAATAAATATGAAGAGTTGCACACTTGAATTTTAAAGTTTAGAATCTACTCTGTAAAAATGCTTTTTTTATATGAATCTATTCTGGGGGTTTTGACTTCCAGCCCTGGAAATTCATGTAAGAAATAAGAAAACTGTCCTCAGTTCTCCTTGGGTCACGCATCACCAACAAAAGATCTAAAGGTTAATGAACGGTCTTAATTTTATGTGACTTGCAACTGAAAAATTAGTGTATTGGATTTTATGAATTACAGCTATGTAAGTCATAGCTTATCTTTCCCCAAAATAAAAAGGTATACCTCAAAACTTAATCACTTATTACTCTTGAAAGATGAAACAATCAAAATCTGGTTCTGTGTAATGTGAAGGCAATGTTAACAGTAGTAATATAAATGAGAATGATTTTAGATTTTTTTTTTTTTTCTGAGGTAGAAGAGGAGGTGCAGAAACTTGTGTATTTAAGGCAGTTACCTAAATGTAACCATGACTGGCCATCGTACTTAAAAGCTTTTATTTGCACATTTACTGTCTCTTCTTTTAAAATGTAGGGAATTGCTTATGGATGCATATGTATTTTTTAGTTTTTAAATATAATAATAAAAATTTTTCTGAAGAGACTTAATTTCTTAAATAACCATTATTTTTTTCTAAAGCATGGATTCTGGTTCCTCAGAAAGTCCTGCTAGTCTGAAAAGAGTAGCATCACCAGCAACAAAAGCAGCTATGTCAGGTGAAGGTAAGCATTTCAGACAGAATGGCATTAATAGTACTTTACTATGTAATTAAATAGAATAAGACTGCTTATTACACAGAAACAAGCTTAGAATCAGACCTTAGTGTTTTAAGATCAGCCCTGTTAAAATTGAAGTGCAAATCAATTTGCCTCTAGAATGATTTAAAATTATTAGAGTAAGAATTTATATATGTTGTGTATATAGAAGAAATAATTTCACATGCCATTAAAATATCTTCTGTAGTTTGTAGTTTTTCTTGTATAAATATTTTGGTAACAATTCCTGATCTGGAATGGGTTTTTGCAGAGGGCCAAATAAGCACATCTGTACATGTACTTCATTTATGTCAGGAATTATTTATTATTAATGTCTCAATTTCACCCAAAGCTCATTTCCAATGTTTCATTAAAGCTCTTAATTAAAGAAATTACAATCAGTTATATAATGTTGTGATCCTTATGGTCAAGGCTACTCCTCATTTTTAATGGAGCCTGGGGCACAGACAGATAATTGTCAGGCCTCTGAAGGGCTTTAAAAGACTTGCATTCCTGGCTGTTACCGCCCTTCAGCTGGAGGTTAAGTCTCCACACGAGCTGTGTTAACAGACTGTGTGGGCACCCTTAATCTACTTCCGTACAGAGTCAGCTAGGTTAATTTAAATCGCAGTCAGAGTAAATCAATGAATCTAAGTATGGGTTACAAATGAACATTTGTATATAATCACTACAGCACACCTTAAGTTTTTAAACTACAATTCTACATACAATTTTAAGTGAGTCTCTTTTGGTTACCGATGTATTTAATTTGCCACTGGCATGAGCACTACAGAAATTAAAAGGAGGGAATTGTAGATCCATGTAACAAGGAAAGTGAGATAATTGGTTATTTCAAAACACAACTAGTCTTGCTCACTATATATTTGAGGAAAAGCAATTGTAGAAATGCTAAGTCTTTTTTGTAAAATATGGGATATCTCACGCTATATGTTTGTATTAAAAAGGAGCACAACTTTTTGATAAAACATTTCAAAAAAGCTGTATTTTTAAGAAATAATAAAGCATGGATTTAGCATCTTCTGTTACATTTAAAGGATTTAAGAAAAATTCCATATGTATAGCATACATTATGATAGTTAATGTGTGTGTTCACGTGTATGTGCATACAAACAGATGTGTGTGTTCTTCAGCTGCCGTTATTAGACAAACCATGTCTTAGCTTTCATTAAGGATAGTAATTGTGGTTTGAATTCTTGCTGAACTTCCCCGAGGTACGCTTTTTGGTCAGATTTAGTGTTCAAGCAAATAGAACAATTGCCAGCTGCAGGGGAACACTTGAATGTATTTGTTACGTATGCATGAAAGTCTTCCTGAAATATTGTGAACTGCTCTTAGGTCCAGAGCTGGTCCTAGAAGCAGAGGATATATCATCTTCAGAAATCTGTTTTGTGCCCATATAAAGTGTGATAATGCTCAGTTAAATAAGAGTGTATCAAGTTGTATAGAAAATGTTACTGGATTGTCTGAAATTCTTCTTTGTAATAATTTGTGTAAAAATTTTTCATGTAGTTCTGTGACTGAATTATGCATTGCAGTTCTCAACATCAGTCTACTTTAGTGTTTTTGCACTTGAATACTAAGTAGTTGACTGTGTTTTAACAAAACAGAACACATTCCGGCTTTGTTTTAACATTTCCCAGCCATCTGTTGCGTAAGATGCAATGAGATGTGTGCCCTTCATGCAAAGCTTCAAGTAATGAAAGAATTCATTGTATACGAGAGCCAAACAGCCTATGTAAAATGAAGACCTTATCTACAGATATTTGGATACTGAGACTTTCCATCCCCAAGACTGAAAATTCTAGTCATCAGCACAAACCAGAAACCATTGGGAAACATGTTTTCAGAGTACTTTCTGATACAAATTAATAATTTATGTACATTTTAATTATAGTAGCAAATTATTTTACCCAAAAGAAATCTCCCAGAAGCAGCATTTTGCTAGATTGTATTTAGTTCTGATAGATAGCATTTTATGCATTAAATATTGAGGTTTCTATGAATAGTAATTAATAAATTTGTCTTCTATCTAGCCCGTGGATAGACTATATTCTATTAGTTAGGTTTTGCAAATGATAATCGAGCAGTTTATCAAGTGTTTTCCCATGTTCTGTGTTTCCCTCTTACAGAGTATATTGCTATGTATACTTATGAGAGTTCTGAACAAGGAGACCTAACTTTTCAACAAGGTGATATGATTCTTGTGACAAAGAAAGATGGTGACTGGTGGACGGGAACACTGGGTGATAAATCAGGAGTTTTCCCATCTAATTATGTGAGACTCAAAGATTCTGAGGTAGAGACTTATTGAAATGTTATAAAATTGAGCTGGGGGAGGTATGTTTTATTTGGTGTTGTAGTGATAGTTTCAAGTCAGTGGATCATAAGGGAATTAAAAATATTTTGCAGTTTTACTGAATGTGATATTGGAAAGGGAAAACAATAATAGTTGCACTTTACAACATAATGTCGTAAATAACTTTGTGCATCATATATTAAAATTAATCTTGCATATGTTAACTATTAACTTGGCAGTTTCGTAGACACAAATCAGAATAGCTATTACTACTTTGTTCCCCAGGTGAGTTTTTAATGACTGAGTTGTATCTTACTGCCTTTATTTTTAAAAAAAGATATAGAGAGTGATATTTCAGTCTATTATCTTTTATTTTTTCCCCTATCATTGTTTTCTTGCAATCAAGGGGAACAATTTCACAACAAAACTTAGCTAACTACTATATTTATTTGAAATCTCTTCACTGAATAATAGAGGTTCTGTTTCATCTGATTTTTATCCTGGAATAATCCGATAGAACATGTCCGTATTAAATTTTTTTTCTTTATTTTTAGGCATTCTAAAGAAAGATGTTTTCTCATTTACATTCCTCATCTGTTTGACAGGATAATTAATCTACTAGTAGGAATTAGCTTAGAGTCATAGTTGAATACAATATTAATGTCTTGATGAGAAGGAGTTCCTATTTATGTCTCTAAGAATAAGAGAGGTTTGAAAAGTAAATAAGTAAAAATTACTGTGTTTTTAGAAATCTAGGTGGTAAGGCTTTTTCCACAAGTCTTGAATTCTGTGTGTATGTGATACAACTCAATGAAAGACTGTCTGCAATATAGAGCTTGAGCAAAGTCACTTAAAATTATTTCTGTTGGTGGAAAAGCTGAAGAATAAAACCTGCAGTGACATGTGTAGCTGTAGAAAGGCTTTATATAATAAATTTCTAGATAGTAGAGAAATTTCAATAACATCCTCTGAGACAGGATTAAAAAAAATTTGTTGTTAATGATACTTAGTATTGCAGTCCTTGGGAGAAATAGTATGGTGGTATTGCTTTCAGAAACACTTTAGATACTTTTTTCGTCTATATTTTACATCATCTAACAATTTTCTTCAATCCCTAACACTTCTAGTTCGAGAACTAATCAGTCTTACATTGGAGAAGTCCTGTCCCAGTTTTGATTAGTTGTTCCCATGTTTTGTGAGGTACAAACTGTACCTCACAGTACACATTAAGACTAGTTTCATAGAACAGAATCATAGAATCATTTAGGTTGGAAAAAGACGTTTAAGATCATCGAGTCCAATCACAACCCTGACCACTAAACCGTGTCCCTAAGTGGCACATCTGTACTCCAGGGATGGTGACTCAACCCAGGGCAGCCTGTTCCAATGCTTGACGACCCTTTCAGTGAAGACATTTTTCCTAATATCCAGTCTAAACCTCCCCTGGTGTATCTTGAGGCCATTTCCTCTCGTCCTATCACTTGCTACTTGATAGAAGAGACCAGTACCCAACTCACTACAACCTCCTTTCAGGTAGGTGTAGAGAGCGATAAGGTCTCCCCTCAGCCTCCTTGTCTCCAGACTAAACAACCCCAGTTCCCTCAGCTGCTCCTCATAAGACTTATGCTCCAGGCCCCTCACCAGCTTCGTTGCCCTTCTCTGGACATGCTCCAGCACCTCAATGTTTTTCTCGTAGTGAGGGGCCCAAAACTGAACACAGTACTCGAGGTGCGTTCTCACCAGTGCCAAGTACAGGGGAACAATCACTTCCCTAGTCCTGCTGGCCACACTATTTCTGATACAAAATGATCACGTGTAACCCATTCTAAGTGAGCACAAGTATGGTCCTACCTGCCCCAAATTTGCTGCCACTATCTTTCATCTGACCTGTTAATAAGCCAGTTCAGGACACTAAGCAGAGCAGAAAACTAGTCTAGCAGAAGTAATACATACTTTGAAGATGGTACCCTGAGTCAGCTCAGCAAGGGTTAGAAAAATGTAGGTACCAGAGTTAGTATGGGAGGAGAGTAGTGAAGGAGGCAAGATTGCCTCAGCGTTGGCTTAGATTAGCTTGAACTGGTTTTGAACTGCATTCTTAGTTGGTTTTTGTGTTAAATACTTCATTTTAGAAGCAAAACATCATACCTTACGTTTAGTATGTGGTTTGGGATATGCCTGTGCTCATTCCTATCTTTCAGTTATCTCAAATCTAGTGACTATGGAGCAGCAGATAAAGTTAGATCAGGTCCCAGATTAGAAGAGGAGTACTTAATGGTTCAGTTAGTGGAAGCATTGTAGCTGTAGCACTATGGAACTCACCGCAGCAGGCTAGCTTGTCTTTTTGACAATTAGAGTAAATTTTGTACAGTAGTAAGTTGTGGTGTTAGGCAGGGTATAGGTTTACCCTGACAACAGAGCTCAGTGAGAGTCCAGACAAGAAATTCTGAACTCTCTGTCCCCAAGTCTAGCAGCTTGATTCTCCTCTGAGTGGTGCAACATACCTTCAGTTGTGGCAGTAGAGGTGTTTGTAAGTCTGTATCAGGGAATTTACCTGGTTAAGAAAAGCATTCCTTTTTGCAGTCCAGGATCTGGATTATAGTTCAGCCTTGCCAATAATTCTTCACATACATCAAAAAGATGGTGGCTTGCCCCACGCAGGTATAGGAACAAGATTACAGATAATTGCCTAACCTGTGGAATATCTTGTGATCATGAAACTGTGCCCTAAGTCTCTTTATATAACCCGTAAGCTCGTGTTGTAGTTGATGAGTGGGAACTTGCACTGTCAGCCTCCTAAAACCCTGTGAGGCCTGTTTCATAGGTAGATAGTAATAGTTGCTAATTAGTTACTTAACCTCAGCTACATTCTTGTTAGTAATGTTAAGTTTCCTTTGAACTTTTGTGAAGGAACTGTTTTTGTTTTCCCTTAAGATATTCTTAACAGAGTTTAGTCTCAAAACCTGGGAATTTATATTCGGATGTGCAGAGCTGCCTTTTGTGTGCCTTTAAGGACTGGATGCTTGTCCTGTCTGGTCAGAGACAGGCACACATATTGACAAATCTTCTTTGTAGAGAACTCAGAAATAGACATTTAATACTGAAAACTATTAGAGAGGTCAATTTGATGTTTCCCTGATCTCAGCTTGTCTGGAGCTGAAACAGCTAAGTGCAGTTCATCAAAAAGTGCTCCAACTGCCCTTTTTGCTGGTGAAAATCACATCTTCAGATAAAATCTTGATGAGAGAGGGAGGAAAAAGCACAGAGCTCATGGAGATCTTGATATCCGGGATGCTTATTTTCATAAAGTGATTCATATGCCCTGCAGGACATTATTTCTTGTTCCAAGTGGATAATTGCCATTACACATACAGGGTTTTGCTATTCAGCTTGTTCACAGAGCCAGTTTTTACAAAGGATTTCACAATAGTGGCTGTCTGTTAACTTTCAGATGTGCCGCTGTGCTTGGACAGCTGGCTGATTGTGAAAAATGTTGCTAAAAGAGTAAATTAATTTAATGTGTTCTGCACTATTAACTTAGGCCCTAAGAAAAAAGTAAGGCAGTGCTGGTCTTTGAACAGCAGGCGTAGAGTTTATAGAAATGGTTGTAAGCCTCAAAATATCAATGGTTTATACATCAGAAGACTTTTTTTTTAATCTGTTCTTCTGTACCTAGTCCCAGGCTACCCATTCACCTCAAGTTCCTAAATTAAACTATTTCCTGTTCCTTAAAGTTTCTACTTATTAACAGTGTGAAAGTCTTTGTTCTTCAAATAAACAACGACACTGGTTCATGGTCCATTCTCAGAGTTTTCATTAGATTGAGGTAGATGGATACAGATCTGTAACAGGTTTTTAATCTACCCTGCCTTTCTTGAGCCTGGTGATAATTACCTCTCCATAAGGTATGGAGCTCATATGGTGGCCTTGGAAACACAAAAATTTAGATGCCTGTAGTTACAAAACTCTGCATAAATGTTCTGAAATAGTAACAGTCTGAATGTATTTAATCTGGATTCTAAGGGTCTTGCTGTACAACACAGTTGGCAAGTCTACTGCTGTGTTTTATTAAATTAACAAAGGCAGTTCTGCTCTACGGTTTCAAGAGACTTGTCACAAAATATTCTCAGATCCAGTTAGTGTCTCAGGTGTGCAAAAGGGAAATAGAATGGGGTATGTCCTCTTAACAGAAAGAATAGAAACTATTTCTCCAACTACTGAGTAGGCCAGAAGTTGGGTCTATCTTAAATGCATTATTTATTAATTTAGTTATTTATTGAAGTACTGCAGGACTTTTCTATGTATTTCTCCTGTTTTTTTACCAAGGCTTCAGAGAATCATCAAACAGAATTCAGACTCAGTCTGGTCAAGGTGATTTTGAAGCTTCTCTCTTAAAATAATCTCTATATGTTTACCAGTTAACTGTAAAGATACAGTGTCACAGCCTTTTTTATCTGTCCATATGCTCCTAATCTGGCAACTTGGATGTTGACTAAGTGATATTTTGAAGGAGTGTGTTCTCTGAAGGTCCAAACACTTGTTCTCTATTGAGGAGGGGAGAGGGTGTTTCTCTGCCAGAAAAACTTTCCAAAGCAGAATTAATTCCTGATATTACTGTATCAGTGCCAGTTGCCACCTTTGGTTCCACACCTTTTAATCTTCCCTACTTGTGACTGTTGATTGACTTGCAGTCACTCTGTCTGGACCATCTTCTTCTTGTCCCCAGACCTAAACTTAGTCTTTGTATCTGATCTCTGCATGATGCTTTCCTATTTCACTCTTTTTGTTAATAGAGGTCACAGTGGTTGTAGAGAAAGTTGGAGAACTGAAGAGAAGGAAAAGAACATAGGGAAAAAAGGAAGATTTGTTGGTCTTGTAGAAAGTAACTATAATCAGTCCTTTACAATGACAAGAACGTAGCACTGAGACAGTGGTATCCAAGTATCATTTAACTTAAAGTATCCACTTGCCACAGTCCTTCCCAACATTTAAGTTGCAAAATGTCAAGGCGAAGTGTGGTGTACTAGATGTATGTAAGCTGCTTTGGTGCCAAATAAAAAAAATTTAAAAAAAATTCTTCCCATCCCCACTCTTATCTTCCAATACCAGTTACAGCTTTTGAGGCAGGCAATGCCAACTCTCCTGGGTTTTCTGCTGTTATTAGGTGGGGTTGGCTTGACTAATACAGTGTTGTGAGGTGCTATAGTTCAGTCTGAAAGATCAGGCTTCATTACTAGCTTTTCTGAAAGGTGTTCAAAACATGGATGTCTTAGAGCAGCTATGTAATCTTTAAGACATATTGAAGATCTAACTAATAATCTATTTTGTAGAGGCATTCAAAACCAATACACATTTTTTAAATGGCCCTGTTCTCTCAGTCATTTATCTAGTTTAGTTACTACTTATATTCATTTCTGCCAGAATCCCCAAGTTCTCAAAGCATCAAGTTAATATGGAGAATATTGAGGATGAAACTATTCTTTTCTGTAGAGGAATTAGGATTCTGTGAAAACCTTCAGGTCATTTGATGTAGGCTCCATGTTTGTAAGGAGGATCCTAAAGGAGAAGTTGAGGGGAGGTGGAAGTGTTGTGAGCCTTGCTTGAAGGCAAGAGGATATTTATGGTTATTCAACATTTCTGACCAAAGTATAGTTTAGATTTGTTACGTTGCTGTTATCCATATCAAACATTTTTATTGCAGAAGATAAGACTGGCAGTGTACTGGGAAGAAACTGAAGTAATTATTTAGGGGGCAAGGGGAAGCTGTCCTAGACAGGGATGGTGACTAAAAGGGTTGGAAGATGACTGAGGAAGAGAGGCGTGTAAGGGGCAGAGTTGAGACCACACACTGTGATGTTAAATTTCATCTTTCAGTATCGCTATTTTCCTATACATAACTGAACAGATTTCACTGCTTGCTGGATTTCTTGTGGCTGGTCAAAGGCTTTTCTTGCAAATCTCTTGGCCTGAATGATGTTCATGCCTCATCTCACCCCATCGAGGTTGAGAGGAAATAGCTATAGATAGAAATCACCTTGCTATTCAGTGTTCTATGGTCTCACTAGGGCACAAACATGGTGGTGGCGCTTTTGCTACTGCAACACACACCACCTACAAAGTTCGGATCACTCATCTTAAAGATGCAGTGACTATACTGAGTATGCTAATGTGCCATATGAGAAATTTTAGAATCGTATGGACAGTATTGAAATAATTGTGTCCAGTTAGTTTTTTAGGCGTATTTGCAATCCAGCTATTTGTAGAGTTGCAAACTACTGTTGTTGTTTTAACTTGACAGAATTCACATTCTGTAGATACACAGTTACAATTCGAATGCTATATGATTTGGAATTACACTGGTATTTGCAGTCCCTAAAAGGAAGAAAAGTTCAGGAAAGAAGTCTACATGTTTGTATAGTTAGTTACCCACTTTTATACACTGCTTGGTATTTATTCCTATATATTAATTGCCATCTAAAATATTAAGGGTTTCTGTAAGAATAGAATCTTCCTGTGAGCGTTTTTTTACTTATATGCTTGTTTAGTGTGTCAAAGTGAAGCATAGTAAAACTTTTTCATATACTGGAGAAATAAATATGAGTGCTAAACTTACATCTTACTTTCTCTTTCAAGGCTCCTGGAGCAGCTGGAAAAACAGGAAGCTTAGGGAAGAAACCTGGTGAGTCATATATTGTGACAGCACCTTATATCTGTTCTTAAGTACTTAAGTTCATTGGCAACAAAGTCTTTTCCGTGAAAATAAATTATGTATGCTCTTGGTAATTTTGTAGTAATTTGCACTAATGAAAACTGTTGTCTATAATAAAATAATGCATAATCTGTCAATCATTCTGTCTAGCATGCATCAGTCACTAAATAGCATGTAGCTAGAAAGTAAAAATCTGCTTGCTCAAAAATGAATGTAAACTTCATGATATATTGCCTATAATCATAGAAAGCCTACAAAAAGCCCAAGTTTGCCAGTGCCTCTGAAAATGGAAGTACACATTCTTACCCTGTGGTTTTGCAGCATTTTGCCTGGAATGCTACACAATATGGTATACACAGACTCTGTGAGCTCTTGGGCCCGCTTCTCATATACCTTGTATCCATGTTATGTAGCTTATTGCCTGTCAAGCCTGGTCATATTGCAGAAGATCATGTTACAGGTTACTTTTTGGCTAGAAAGAGGTCCCCTGGCTTTTGGGGTGGTAAGGGCTGTCCTTCCAAACAGCCATTGTATTTCCAAAGATCATTAAAAAAGTGCATTCTCTGCCACTGGCAGGCATTTGTAAACTTTCCAGAAGACACCTCTTTTTTCCCATTGGTGTATTTATTTGCTTTTGTACCAAAGAGATGACTTTGCATTGAGCTGAACCAAACTAAATAGGGGGTGCTCCATGCTTCTATGCTGTCCCTTTCTCTGAGGCTTGTTCAGTTGCACAGTGAGGTGGTTCAAGGATGTGATCTACCAAATCTTGCCTTATTTCCGCACGCACACACATGCATATGCATGTTTTGTTTTGTGGGGAGGAGATTTTGCTTTGTCTCCCTGAACTGGTTCACTGTGTAAGAGGAGCAGGGAGAGTAGATTGCAGCAGCCCCAACTTCATTTGGCTTATTTTACCTTTACATATGAGCAATGGGCTGCTGTGGTCAAATCTTACTGATCCATTGAATCATACTGATCCAAATCATACTGATCTATTGAAAGAAGGGCTTGGAAGTAAACTGCTCCTGCCCTATCTAACTTTCATTTGCATGATTAAAAATAGTTATGTTAATAGATACAAAGCTCATGAGAAGCAGACAAGAATAGAGATCTGCAAAACCTCTGGAAGCGGTACCTGGTAGGAATAGTGAGAAGATGCTGATGGGGCTGGCTGCTTTTTCCATGCATGGGAGAATTGCGGACGGCAAGACTTCAGCCTAGAGTACCAGCCTTATAGTCACTGGTCTCCTGGATTTGAACTTTCAGTGGAGACTGGGGGCATGTTGACAAAAGCTGTGTTCAGAATCTTTTGGAGTTTAAGAACACTTTGGGAACAATCCTGCCTCTTTTTCAGCAAGGATGTTTTTGCTATAAATGAGCTGCAAGTCCTCAGCCAATGTAAGTGAAATGCTAATGAATGAGGTGAAATATTCCTGTTTATTCTAGAAGCAGCAGAACAAGTGGGTGGGAGTTGGTAACAGTGTGTGTTGAAGTGCAAAGGAAAAGAAACTGCTCTCTGTGAATTCAAGCAGCAATATGATTATATCTGTGAGAAGGCTTTTTTTTTTTTTTTTTCTAAATGTACCTGTTTTAGGAGAGGCCACATTTTTTGGCCTGAACTGTAATTGAATTGGATCTCTTTTCAGTAATTCAATACTTGAATAAATCAAAATTAAAAAGCTCTTCCTGGAAGGAAAGCTATTTCTGTTTTTTTAATGTTTTTGCTGAGTTGGTTTCTCTAACTTTCTGCTTCTCTGTGACATGGAAGAGCTGAATGTTAAACTTGTAATTCATATTGTAACTTATTTAACACACAGTCCACAGTAAAAATTCTTTATGCTGCTGGTTGGTGAAAGAGGATATCTGATACCTGGAACCCTGTAAATCACCTTTTTGTGGATAAAAATGAGAAATTTCTTGTTCTGAGAGAGATGCAAGGTATAAGAGTTTTGCTCTTTCAGTATGGTATGCTGAATATTATAATTGCCATGGTAGTGAGAGAAGTTTTTGCCTGATTTAAAAAAAAAAATAAAGTGATTTTGACAAACTCCCACAGTTAATTTGTTTACTTGTGTTCATCTTGCCTCCTGAATGGCTCTAGGGTGGAGGAATTGATGTGATTCTGTGGAAAAACCTGCAAATGCAGGGAGCTTGCGGACTTTCTAGTAGTATAGCCATGTTTCCTGCCAAATAGTTTGCTTGCTTTGCCTTCATACAGGACAGACTGTGCTGCTGCTGGGTTTTCTCTATGTAAATCTGCTCTCCTATCATCATCTACTTTTTTTACTTAGTATCTTGGTACTTACTTAGTACTTACTATCACCTATATTTTACTTAGAAATTCTTTCTTCTGTCTTCTGCTTTCACACTTTGTGTGCTGTCTAAGTTCCAGATCCAGGTTTAAAGCATCTTTCTAACTCTCAGCTCCTGGTTTTTCATTACCTGTTTGGTTCCACCTCTGTGTGCCTGCCTTTCCCCTCCTTGAGTTATCATGAGGGAGGTTCTGCCATAGATAATTCTGTGTGTGTCATTGTTTGCAGTGACCTCAGATTGCTTGTCATCTCTCTGCACCTTCATCCTCCTTATGTTGTTCTTTTACATCTTTAATGCTGCTTTGACCATTTTTAATTTTCCTAATCATTCTTTTCTTCTAAATTTTAAGTAAACCATCTGATCGTTTTCCTGGCGGTCTTCAAATCATTTTGTTGTTTCTTCCCTGCAACAAAACCTCCCTCTGTTTCAAGGGAGTTGGCTTTGTGGTTTCCTCTGCCTACAACTGCATTTTCAATGATTGCTCCCTTTCTCTGCCTTGCCAGCAGACACCCCACTCATTTCACAGCCTGTGGGTGATGTGTTGTTACTGAGCGCCTTTGCTGTTTCTCTTGGCCACAGGAAGTTTGGCGATGGTTGACAGAGAGGGCCAAGTAGGATGATGCCCAGCACTGTGTTACTTTCTTAGTATGGCTGCCCATAAGAAAGCTGGAGACCACTTCTGTGTACTTGCTCCCTTCAGCCTCAGTCCCTTTTGCTGTTGTTGCCGTGTTTACTGCTAGTCCACCTCACTCACAGTCGCATTGCTTTCTGCTGCTTTATAAAGGGGTAAACTGATGGCAGGTGTGACCTTTTTCTGCTTAGTCTTCCAGTGCCAGTTTTTTAGGGTAGACTAGATTGAAAATATATACAAACAGTAATCATAAGTGAAAAAAAAAAATTGATACAGGTTTTTTTAGTCAAGATTTTCAAATAAAAGCTAAAATCTCAAGCAGTATACTGCTCTGTGATCAGAAAATTGCTGAGGTTTTAAATTAAGCTGACAGTATTTGCACTGAAGCAGTTGAGACACGTTTCTGTGATCTTGTACTACTAGCTCTGCTGTGGGCTTGTTCTAGGATAGTCTTTTTCCAAAACTATAACCAAACTCAGTGCCCACATTGGCTGTTTGATGGTCCCTAATTTTATTTGATGCATTGCCAGATAAAAACTTCCTTTGTCTTAAACACAGGGTCAGAATTTACTATTCCTGGAAAGGTTCTTCATAAGAACAAAAAACCAAATTCCCCATGCCCTCCCCAAAAAAACAACGCTTGGATCATTCTGTTAGGGAGGATGCTTAAGTGATGAATGACTGTGTACTGGGATCCTAAAGTGGAGTTTTCAGCAGTAACAACACTACTTTTGTGCTACTTTGGATCTCTGAGACCCCTTACACCTCAGTGAAGGCTAAAAAATATTCCCCACAGATTCCTCTTAGCTCATGGCTAAAAAGGGACTATGTAAATGTAGCAGCCTAAAAGGTTTAGTTTACCAAAAGCTAAAAATTTCCCAAATCTACCATCTTTTGTTTAGGAAAGGTTCCCAGTTATCATAATATTAAACATGTTCTCCATCACCCTAAACACGGTTTGATGACATGCTAAACCTGACTTAAAAGCTATCAGTAGGACATCAAAATGCCTACAGCCGCTTATAAACTCCTGTCAGTTCAAATTGATTCAAAAACCAGGTTAATCCTGCCAGACTTTGTGGTGACTAAGTTATCATCTGTCTTTCCACAACCACTGTAAAATAAACTGCATTGTCTACTTTGGCTAATTTAACGGAGAGATAATCGTGAGCTCACAGTTACTCTGCATCAGATTCATGCTGGTATGTGATCAAATAAGGCACCACTTTTGTATTAATGTTCATGGAATAAAGATTTTAAAATAAATCCTGTTTGTTACATTTTGAAAACATTCATTTTTTTTTGTCTAGTCTGATGGTGAAAAATTTTCTGCAGGCCTTCATTAGTTTGCACCTCTGTTACTGCAACTTCTTCATTATATTGTCATCAATATGTATCTCCTCTTTTTAGGGAGCTTAGTCTAAGCTGATGCTACAAAAATGTATTTATTGGAAAACAGTATTATGACGCTGGATTTTAAGAGCCATGCAGCTCTAACGATGGTCATTATTCTTTTTCTCTATTTCAAATATTTTTTATATCCTACCCACAGAGGTGCTGCACCTCTGTTTTATTCCGGTAGTGCGATGAACTTCTGATCTGTTTTATAATTACCATATGTTTTCATGGAACTACATAAATACATAACAATTTTATGGAAAGAAATAAAAAATGGTTGTACTGTGCCAGTGATAATAGCAGACTTAATGTTGTATAGAATGTGTTCAGTTTTTTCCAAATTAACTTTTTTTTTTTTCCCCCCACTTCAACAGAAATTGCCCAAGTTATTGCCTCTTACACAGCAACGGGTCCAGAACAGCTTACTCTTGCTCCTGGTCAGTTGATTCTTATCAGAAAGAAGAATCCAGGTGGCTGGTGGGAAGGAGAGCTCCAAGTTAGTTACTGTTTCTTTGAAATAAAATTCCATGTAAAAAAATTTGTAATTTTTTAATAGTTCAAAATGATGAATGCATCAATGATAAATAATTTTGAAAATGTTCTGCAATTAAGCATTTACAAATAAAATGCCTTTACAAAAATATACATACATTCCAATTCTTTGAACTTTGGAGGACAGCAGGAGGAAGCCATTGTGCCTCATTGTAAGTCAAAGATACCCATCTCACGAATCAGACCCAGCCTGCAGTCCACTCCCTTGTACATTTTCCTGGAGGCCCTTCAGATATAAGAAAGGAGTGGATTTTAGGGTGTATTGTTTTGGCTGCTTTTGAATCCTCCCAGTCTCATGTCCAGTAGTCTTCTTCATGTGAGCAAAAAAGCAGTTGCATGTCAGGTTGTGGGGAAAGCCAGCCATGCAACAGGAGTGTATGGGACTGTTGGGTTAAGTGACAGGGTCTACTTGTACGTCCCATTCCAATAGTGACCAGGCATATCACATGCATTTGGATCAGCTGATACCTGTGTGCACTGTGAAAGCAGAAGAAATACTGGGGTGTGCAGTCCTGAATGTCTTCCTAAGAAGCTTTCTAAATTGCTTCAGCCCAAAAGTTTGGCTATCGCTTTTGTTGAAAGATTGAGAAGTATTTTACAGCAGTGGTTTTTGTAAGATGGCCACCACTTTTTCAGGTTGCTTAACGAATGTAACAGTGTAGAATACCAGTTTAATGGCCCCATCTCAGCAACAGCTCAGTGTAATGAAGAAGAGTGAAAAGAATGGTGTCTGTTGCAAGCATCGGGTAGGAGAGAGCTTTGGTGTTTTATCAGAAGATAACAGATAATCAAATATTTTAACCAGTTTTTTTTTTAAAAGTATAACCTGACAATCTAGAAACTTTGTTTCTCTGTGACTTTCAGTCTTTCAGTGGTAAAGCTCCCCTCACCCCCCACCGCCCCCAGTACCACTGAATGAGGTTTTCTTTGGTTTTGTTTTTTTAACAGGGAATATTACGTGAAAGAATGTAATCAATTTATTTTTGCAATGCAGATGCTTCAACTAACTCAGATTATTTTTTTTTTTCACATTATTACCTGCCCTTTTTGCCTTTCCTGGTGATATTTTTTCATCTTTTGTGGAGAAATCATGTTCTAGGATTGCTTTGCTTTTCATTCTCACTAACCTTTATGTTGTTGTTAACTTGTAGCTTTAAAGTGCCTCACATTAAATTATTTTAAGATAGAAAATAGGCTTCACTGGGCAAGAGCTGTCACAATCATCACTTAGCAGCTAATGTGAGGGTTTTTTAAAAACTAATTTTTGGTTGTGTAAATACTTATATGTAGCTTTGGGTACCTTACTATCTTGCATATGGTTTTACAAGTTGTTTTTTAGTTCATTGCCAGTCCCCTACCTATTCTTTTCATTCTCCTGTTCCAACACTGTAATAGTAGTGCTCCTTTGTTTTGTGAGCACAAAGGCTAATGCAGCAGCATGGTGAAATGGATTGAAGAATTGATTAAAAATAAAAACAGCAACTCTGCCCCCCCCCCCCCCCAGTGAAATTATGACAAGGTTTGGAGAAGGGCACTAATAGTAACTTTTCTTTATGCATTTAACTTCAAAGTGGCAGATTTTTTAGAATTGTATGTACAGTTCAGTTTCAGCCTCAAGTAAGTTTTGATCATACTTGTCTTAGGGGTCAGAGTGAAGGTAAAATAAGGCGAATGTTAAGCATTACTTTGCTAGGTTTAATGCAGTTTTCCAGAATATCTTAAAATGAATGATCTAGATACACTTTAGATCAAGTGCTTTCTTCTTCAGTAAAGCAAAAGAGAGGGAAAGAAGTAGTTAAAGAACAGTATACATATTAGATGACTTTTTTTCACTAAAATTAACATCTATTTTGTTTTTAAAGGCAAAATTCTACATGGCCAAAATTCCAACTTTGTTCTAACAACACAAAAAGAGAATAAGTAAAGTAATTCTTAACATAGACTTAATAGATTTAGAAGCTGAGATTTGATTCAAAGTTTTAGAATAACCTTTCTTTGAGTAAGGATTTATCTTCTGATTTTATTCATGATGAACAACGCGGTTGGCAAAATAACAGGATGCAGTTTCTGTCAAATTCCTATCCTGCTTCGGTAACACAAGCTTTGTCACACTGGGTTGGACCTGCAGTTTGTCTGTTCCAATATCGTGTCTCTGACAGTGACTCATTGCAGCTGTGTTACAAGCGGTAGAGCGCTGCTGTAGGCCAGGTGTAAGGTAACATGCTGCTCTCTCAGCGCACACACACATGGACCACACGTACACTAATACATGTGTGCACCACATTTTCATACTGATGTTTTCTGATTAGATAAGCATAAGAACATCTAGTGTATTTTCCAAAACCTTAACATCTGTTAATTAGAATCATTTGGACAGTGTCTATCCGTATGTATTTGTAGGTGCCAAAGCTTAATTTTTGTTTGATTGGAATCTCGCTTTGGGATTTTGTATTTGAATCCAAAGTTTACCCATTTTTTCTTGCTGTAATCTTTTGCTGTTCTTCTAGCACTTGGTTAATGTGACATGTTTATACTCTGTTGTTGGGCAGGAGATACTATTAAAAACTTTAGATACTCCTTCTTTAAAAGAAAAGAGGTCATTTGGATTCTTACTCTCTTAAACTATCACAATCTAGGTATCTATTTAAATGCAATTCTTTGCATAATGAAAAAGTATTTAAATGCTGCCACTCATTAATGCAATAGCTAGCCTAATATTCTAGAGTTATGGTTTAAACAGAATCAGGAGGAATCTTTCAGAAGAATCAGGTTTGTAGTATTAATTATAAAGCACACTAAGTAGGAACACTGTTAAGTGAAAAATCACTCAGTAGTAAATAACTACTGTTCAGATATTATAAACTACTGTTTATATATTATGAAAGCTTACTTAACGGAATAGAAGTATCATAATATTAAACTATTGCCACAAAAATAGCCAACTTTTTCCTTATAAAATGCATTTTTCTTACCCTAAAATAGTCAGTGTGACTGCAAGTAGTTAACATATTGGCGAAATTACCTTGTCTAAGGATCTATTGATGTGTTTAATCCTCTTAAAAGAATTGTTTTTTTACTAGGCACGAGGAAAAAAACGGCAGATAGGATGGTTCCCTGCTAATTATGTAAAACTTCTGAGCCCTGGTACCAGTAAAACTACACCAACCGAGCTACCTAAATCAACAGCATTACCTTCAGGTAAGCAATGCGGTTGCGTTAATAAAGTTGCTTTTGTAATGTGTGTCACTTACAATAGGACCTCTAAAAATAATTATGGAAATTCAGTAAGATATTTAGTATCTGTTATACCAGTCACTTTAGTTAAACTCTTCTTTTTTTTTTTTCCTTTTCTTCTTTTAAATGAGAAATACATACAATTGGTCTGTATGGTTATGGTAGTAGCCCCTCAGGTATGAACTGTTGAGTGCTAAAAAGCCGTCTGTCACATTATATCTTAAAGTTTTCAAATTACCAGTCCTATTTCTTTGCACTACTTGTAGTAAAGGAATTTTTAAAGGTTCAGGATGATCCATGGGCTTAGCAGTTGAGGCACCTCTCATTCAGAACCTTTTATTTTTCCCTAAGGTGAAGTGTGAGAAAACCACTCAGATGAAGATGTATTTTTTGTCCTGTATTGCTACTTATTTTAAGGTTTATAAAAGGACGCAAGAGCGATAGACCATTGTATTTTTGAAGCTTTTTGTTACAGCTCCACTACAGGCAGTATCAAACAGTCCTGCTGTCACTCTACTGCAAGGTATAAAGGCAGGCAGAAGACTAAGAACAAAAAGTTCGTTCTTTGTGACTGTTTCAGTCTTGAACCATTTTGGGCTTGTGAGTTGGTGTAGTACTAAGTAAAGAGGATTCTTGTCAGTCAAAAACATGTAGAATGCATGTATTTTCTTCCATAAGCCACCCAAAAGACTTGACATGGTTGTCAATCATCTGTTTGGATTTAGTTGAGGGTGGCAGGGGGCAAAAGCTCACTGCTTCCCCAGGCCAATTTTTGACTGTCTATCATTAAAATGAAATAAATGTTTCTAAATGAAAAATGGTTGTGAGCATAATTTTTTCCTTTAAATATGTATGAAGGATTATCATGCAGTTTATGGAACTAGAATAAAATGCTGAGGTATTAGTTTCATGTGCTATTGGTATTAATAAAAGTACCATATCAGAGAATGCAAATGTTATAAATGGTTACAATTCGTTCCTTTGATGGTAGTCATAAAGATGCAGAAAATCAGACTTCTATAAAGACTCACAAGTTTGAGTCCTGCAGTTAAAATGGTAACTCAGCATTAAGACACAAACTTTTACAAGGCTATATGATGGGGTTTTGTGGGTTTTTTTAATTATTTCAGGTTTGACAGTCTGGGACTTTTCAAACACACTACTAAAACTTTTTAGTACTTTTTTCATTGCCTAAAGAACATCACAGTCTTAATGGCATTCATTTTTATCAGATTCAACTGTGTTATAGACCTTTCATTTTGGAGGATGAGAAGAAGAATCTTGTCTTTCCATTATGACAGATGACCTCACTAACTGTGTGGTTAATGTAAGAGGTTAAGAGGTTAATGCTTGAGAAGCATCTTCGTAGCAGAAGTATGTTAGTGGGGAGGCTTACTATAGCAAAAGACATGGAAAGCCTGAAGAAAAGCAGCTAAAAGGGTTGAATAATTCCCAAGGTGGTGCATTATGAAGGGTCTGAGAGTGTGCCATTACTGTCTGGGTTTTGAAGGTAGGGGATCCATCAGAAACTCGTATCATCAAAACCTCTGTTTCTTTTGTCATTTTGTTTTGATGAATATGCTCTTCATCTGCCATACTGTAATGCAAAATGCATGACTTGAACAACCTTTTTTTTTTTTTTTTTTTTTTTTTTTTTAAATTCTGTCGCATGCACACTTTTGCTTTATATTTTGCGGTTTTCCTAATTTCTGACTGCTTTGTGTGTGTTCCCTTCTAAACTTGTGTCATGAATGTGTTCTTCCTGGTGTTGAGAAATGAAAAGAACTGTTACTGCTACTGGAAGCTAGTCAGGCATAAGGAAGTTCACAATATAGGAATAGTGGGAAACATGTTTCAGCTATTCTGCTTGTTTAAAAAAAGACAACATTAGAGATTCTACTGATCATGAGTGTTGTATGAGAACCTGGATCCCCTCTGCTGTTGCAGTAGGACTAGTATTAATCAATAGACAATCTTTCTAAAAAGGAAACAAATGGCTGAAAAGCGCTGGAGCTCAGAGAAGGTAGGCTATAGCTTGCGTCTGTAGTTAGTAATGGCTTTTGGACTTTAAAATAAGTGAAGAACTTTCTTGCTGGGACTACTATAAGAGCTTCCTACATAGGACTAAGGCGTATTCTAAGCTTTGGGACCACGTGTAAAGAAGATCAAGATGAGGTCACTGCATTAGGTTCAATTGAGGAGTCCTGTCTCTTCAAGAATTCTCTTAAATTACCTTCCCAAGTTTAAGGTGATTCTCGGGATCCCGTGGGACTGTTTAGATATTCTGATGATACTACTGGACAGCACCAAATTTCATAAAATTCTTTGAAGTAGAAGAGAATGATCTGAATGAAAAATTCTTGAAAGATATTAACTCTAGAATGGGTTACAAATCTGTTAATGTACACATTGTATTAAGGTATGGTCTAGCTTAAATTTTCTATCGTTTTTAATGTTAGTGATAACCTGTAAACCTGTAACAAGAATGCTGTAAAACAGATTCACAGGTCTTTAAAGTGAAATGTGAACATCAATGGTGTTCACACGTTTGAACTTGTGTTAGCACAAAACTACCTAAAACAGGAGTACACCATAATATACATTCATTTAGAAATGCTGGTATACCTCCAGTATGCCAGGGAAATGTACGCTTTGGTTAGTTGATATGCTAGCTGTTACAAATGACAGAGTGCCCCTTTTTAAAATTTTTTTGTAATTTTTTTCCCCCTTTTGCAGATGATAAAGCTAAATATCGAGACATGCAGAGTCCTGTTAAATGTGGAGTTTATTTGATTATGATCTTTGTGAACAGGCACAAAGTATTAACTAAAAGGAGTTGAATAATTTCTGAAATATAAATTAAAAAAGAAGAGAGGAGCTATTTGACAAATTTAAATAAGTTGCTGGCTGAGTACAAGAATAAAATAAAAGAAAATTTTAGGATGAATATAATGGAGAGAACCTGACAGCAAGGCTAAGCAGATAGAAGTCTTGTGTCTCAAGGCAAAATACTAGAAGCCCTGTGACTTGGCATAAGGAAAACATCAGACAAATAGAGGAAATTATATATTTAAATAAACAGTCCTGCTGCTTTAGAGAATTAAGAAAACTGCTCTATTATAATTGAACAGAAGAGGCTGTATTCTGAGAACCAGTCAGAGCTGATGAGTTTCACAGTAAGGAAATAGAAAATAGACTGCTGGAAGCAGTGCTGTGGTGCCAGAAGGGCAACCTAAATGGCCAAGGATGCTTTTTATTTTTCTCATCCTTTCCAAGATCTTTGTGTTCCTAACACCTCAGTGGTACTATAAGGATATCACCATTGGCTTTCTCTTGAATTATAAAGCTGTGATGACCATGTCTGGTGCTAAATTAGAAAAGAGTGCCTTTTTCAGGCTTCAGGTAGTGGAACTTAAAATGTTTCCCAGACTTTCTGTCCGTTGATCAGTTCTGGTGGAAAGGATACTTTTCAGAACAGGTTGGTGAGGGTGCAAAATGCAATTTTTATAAATGTGCAACAGATTTGGTGCTTTTGTGGGCAAAAAAATATATATATGAAGCAAGAGAGAAGTGTCAATAGAAAGCTAACATCCTTGAAGTGTTTGACTTTTTGCTAAAATTTTAAATTTTCCAACCTTCTCCTACTGTTGAGCACTTCCAAATAAAAGTATCTTGGGTACATTTCCAGGCAAGTTATACTGTTCTCAGTTCGCACTGCTGTGCTGTGCCCTCCCTGGTGTGATCCTGACCCCTCAGTCAGCTTACTGAGAGAGCAATGCTCTTAGGAAACTCTTTGGGTTTTTAAATCTTGAGCCAATTTGTTGAGGGCTCAGCTAAACACCAGTACAGGGGCACAGGAGAGAGGGGCAGGACCATGGCAGGACTGGTTCAGATCGGCATAGTGTCTTGGAACTATACTGTGACATGTGTAGTGTTCGTAGTTGGTTTATGCATAGCTTATGTTTTGCTTAAACATTACCAGTGCGATAGACCTCTTCCTTTATCTTACAGTGTGCCAAGTAATTGGCATGTATGACTACACTGCACAGAATGATGATGAGCTAGCATTCAATAAAGGCCAGATTATAAACGTCCTTAACAAGGAAGACCCAGACTGGTGGAAAGGGGAGGTGAATGGACAAGTGGGTCTCTTTCCATCCAACTATGTGAAGCTGACAACAGACATGGACCCAAGCCAGCAATGTAAGTGACCCTCTCTGCTGCCATGCTGTGATTATTTGTGTAGTACTTTAAGATGAAACATGCAGCATTGCTGTGATTCTGCTGTGGTTTGCAGAACTGAAAGCTTCACCACTGCTGCACTTGTCAAAGTCTCTTTGAAGACCTTCTGTAATGCAAACCTTATTTTATGTTTGTTTTATTTTTAGTTCCCATCCCCTTTGTAGCATGTTACCCTTTATCATTTTTGCACCATGCTGTTTACATGCCTGACTCATTTTCCTAGCTTGAATTTGCTCATTGTTTTGTTTTGCTTATGTGTTGTTTTCCTCCTTTTTCTAGGAATCATATGTTGTCCATCCCCCACTCAGGCTTGAAAGTCCTCAAAGAGACCCACTATCCCATATCACTGCCCAGAGGGATGATGGGAGATGCAGCCTTGATCATGTGGCTTCCAGCATGATCATCTACTGCCTTCTGAGTAGAAGAACACACTGCAGAGCAGTTTACCTCATTTTACATTAGTTGCATGTAATCGCAATGTTTGAGTTAATTACCTACAGATATAGATGCAAAATTAAAATGAAACAAACAAAAAAAAAAAAAAACACAAAAAAATCAGAGGATAGTGGGTCCTTTTGTGGCTTTCAGAGTTACCAAACTAATTTTTCCACCTTTGCACAGGTGCTTTCAGTAGTTTTAAAATTATTTTTAAATATGTATTTTAGCCTTTTAAAGGAAAAGTATAAATTAAATTTCTTCATTGCAATTTTGTTTGTGCAAAAAGACCCACTATCAAGGAATGCTGCATGTGCTATTAAAATTGTTCCAAATGTCCATAAATTTGAGACTTTATGTATCTTTCTTTTTTATTGTTCACTTGTCCAGTGTTGTCAATATGTCTTCTTTTTTTTTTCTTTTTTTTTTTTTTCTTTTTTTTTTAATTACAAAAGAACAGAAGGAGTTAAATCAGTTTAAGGAACTTTAAATGTGCCCAATTACAGATAAGGTATTTTGTTGTAGTTATTGTACTGTATGTATCAGGTGTTCCTTGTTGAGTGTGTAATACATTGCGGAGAGAAGAAATTAACTTCCTTCCAATGCAAGAGATATTAACCTTGCATAATGATGTTATCCCAGTTATGTTAATTTTATTTTGCACATTACTTGTAGCTGCATACAGTTAGAAAACACCCTGGTTTGTGTTTGTCTCAGATATTTCATTTTTTGCATTTTCGTATTAGAAATCAATAGAATGCTACATTCATGTGGGATTTGAGAATTAACTTCTTTATTTTCATCTTGGTTACATGAAGTTTCATTTCTCATTTTTGCTTTCTTATGACTATGGAACAACACATTTTGAACAAGTAATTTTCCTGACAAGAAAGAATGTATAGAAATATCTCCCTGCAATTAATTTCCAATGTTTACATTTTTTTAAACTAGACTGTGGAATTTATACAAATTAATATTAAATGGAGCTTACAGTCAAGTTTATGTAGTAGGTGTGCTGTAGCTAAGCCATGTTTGTCTTTCCAGCATTAGTTGCAAGCTCTTGATGAAATGCCTGGTGCTGTCAGTGCAGAAAACCCTCTCTTCCCAATGCCTCAAGCACAATATAGCCGTTCTACTAATTACTTTGCCATTTAGTTATGTTCTGGTTTATGTCTTTCATTTATTTCTAAATTTCATGCTGGCAGTGTTGTAGTGTTTCTAATCCTACCCCATCTCCCTCCTTCTGACCCGTCATGCGGTGCAAAGAACAAGTGAAGCTCCTTATTCAATTGCACTTCAGTATTTCATCAATATGAATGTAAATTATATAAATATATAAAAACCTGCAGCTTTAACAACTGTAATACAGCCTTTAAAATTAGTTACATGTATAGATAATTAAATTCTTCATATAAAAGATAGACTAAAATGTGTTTGTTGTCTTGTTGCTGTGTACACACAGAGTTCACCAAGTGGCATTAGTGCATGTAATGAGTTTGCCACCAGAACAGCCTGAAGCCCACCTGTTTAATTTTAGAATGACACTTGTCTTGTTTCTTTGAATATTATTTCAATATAATTACTCAGATTGATCATGATTATCTGCAACCTTTTGCACCTTTCTTTCTCTATTCAGTGGTTTCTACATGCTACAAATCAGTTGATATTTTTTGACACTATACTGGTAGATGAATTAAGTATTCTTTGTTGTTTTACCATGGGTTTATGTTGACTTAGGCTCTGTGTTTTATGCCAGAAGCTCTAGTCTTAAAACATGCAAAATTGCACAGATTTTCTTTCCTTTTAGGGTAGTATTTAACATGCACAATTTTTTCCTTTACCACTCTGCCATATAAAAACCAAAAAATAATTTTCTTCTCTATCATAGCCACTTGCTAAAAAATATGCTGTCTGGTATATGACAGAAATTGAACAGAATGTAATACCTGTAAATTTCAGTGCCCATTGTTTTGCTTACTGAGGATGATGTAACCAGATTTTACTCCACTATTTCAATATTTTGTGCATTAAAATGTTATTTTAATGAAAGGATATCTCCATTTTCCCATAATGAGCTGTTGTGTTGAAAGATTTATAACTTGACTAAAAGCATTTGTCCTAAGGGACATTTTGGGTTTTATGACTTCAGGCCAGGGACATACTTTCTCTACATATTGAGATATTGGCAATACTTTGGAAATAGGGGATTCAGATGCTGCTTTTTTTTCCCCATTACTTCAAGTGAGAAGAGAAAGAACCCTATTATAATAATCTGCAGGCTACATGTTTTCTAATATGCTTCTTAAAGATGCTGCAAGTGATGTCTCATGAAAGATTTTCAAAATCACAGCACCCTAAAAGTTCCTGGGTTCAGTTTTTCAGTGAAGTGAAAAGAACAGCCTGAAGTTGTCTCTCTGTAGACACCCACCCACCCACCCACATTTAAAATGTCCTAGACAAAGATATTCAAACCATTGTGGCTTATATTGATATACACTGTTGAAATACCTATAATGTTTATTTACTCAGTTATTAAAGTTCTTAAGTGTACTGCTATAGCTTGGCATGGTAGTGTTTAATCTTCCTCATAATCAGTGATTTCCCCTGAGTAGCAGGAAACAAGATATTGCACTTACTCTTTCTTACCTGTCTGGTTTTTTGTTTACATATATATATTTATGAGAAAGGGAGTATGAAAGCAATTCTTTAATAAAGAAAACTGATTATTTCCTTCAAAAAGAGTAGTTTTCCAGGGTTGTGTCTCAATCCAGTTTTGACCCTCTGCTCCTTCCTGGTTCATCTGAAAAGACCTTTAGCCTCCTAAGGCACATGGTCCCCTCCCAAAGCCACAGATCCAGACTGCAGCAAGCAAACGTATTTCCAAAAGAACACTTGCCTCTTGTGATGGAAATGTGCCCACACTCTTGTTTCTTTGGTCCTTGAATTTGTGGCTGCATATGCAACAGGAATCCCAGTCAAGGCTGAAACAAGACTTGCATAGACAAAAATAAGAAACCATTCACATGATTTTTGATTTAATCTGTATTTTAAGTTAACATTAAGCAAAAGAGCAGTCTCACTGCTGCCTAGTCAATTGAATGCATTCTTTATATTAACTTTTGTGTGTCAAGTACCTTCTCCCTTTGCACAGGAGCCAGCACTTGAGGGATGTAGAGGAGGCTGGATTTAGAGACCACTCCAAGTGGTGGTGGGCTTTTTTGTTCACAGTTTTTCTGCTCACCTTGAGAAGAATGTCCTCTGTATTCGTCTGCTGAGAAAGAATTCCCATGGATATTCTTTTGGGGAATTTGTTAATATCAATTCCAGTACTTTAAATCTGTCCAAGACATCTCGGAGTCTGAAATGTGGGTTTATCAAGAACACTTTGCTTTATATTCAAAATCAGTTTTATTTAAATCTCAATTCTTTTGGCACTTCAGTGGCATCTCTTTCAGTCCCAGTGAGCTCACTGAACACATTTTAAAATGGCCTATTACCATAACCTTCCAGCAAGGCAGCAAAATAACTGCATGTTCTGGTTTTGTTCTCTGGTTTTAAAGCAGTTCTTTTTAGTTCTTTGTGATTATTGACTCCAGCTATTTAACTTCTTGTTAAATAGCTCCTTATATGCAGTCCTCTTCTGATTACAATAAATGGCTTATTTTTAACTTTTTTTTTAGACAACTTCAGTAAATCCAGGGACAACATATCTCAAATATTATTTAATCACTTGAATTGCAAGCTAAGTGCATGTACACAGACAACTGGATAACAAGCTGCTACTTAGCTAAATAGAGCGCACTGCAGTGACCTTTTGATTCCAGACCCTGAAAGAATGTTTTCAGAAGGTTGTCCTGGATGCAGTTAAAAACGTAAATTATTTTCACAAAGACTTCATTTCCCGCATGTAGACTTTATGGGCTTTTGTACTTGTTGTTTGATAGCTTGCAAAGGAGTACTTTACCATGAATAAGGAGTCATTTTGAGTTATTGTCCATGTGAGGAGAGATCGTGAGAGTTATCTTAACTATCTGGCATAACCTAGTAATGTTAACAGTGTGTGTAAACATAACTCTGATACACGTGACAAATTTCTATAGCTTGTTACTGCAAGTTTCACAGCTGTTTTGTTCCCCTCCCCTTTCCATACGTCTTAATTTGGAATCTTCTTTAAAAAGAACAAAATCTGAGAAGTAACCCTGTAGCCCTGTAGTGCTCCTCCGCAGCACAAAAATTCAGATGGCAATGTCTGCGTAGAGCCGGAAACTAATTTGAATCAAACCCGTAACTCTTCTTCTGTAACTTTTATTAATCCTGTGGAGCAACACAGAATAAGAAGTCAGATTTAAAAACAAGTTTAATCTTGTTTAATTAAGCATTTCATAGAAAAGGTAGCTGTTAGTGTCTAAAGCTGGAAAGATGTTTGTACCCGAGATAGCTGTCCTACAGCAAGTGGGCGTAGAGCTTTTAGAAGGTGTTGCATTCCCTGTGGCCTTGATCACAGGATTTAGCTCCATTTTCTAGCACAAGTTTCTCATTTGTTTCTTCGTGCCCTACCTACCTTTTTGAGCCTGACCCCTCGGTAGCAGCTGGCCCTAGCAGCAAGAAGGAAGCTCTGTGCCTATATGCCATTCAGTTCCTGACTTCTGCATTTGGTCTGTCCAGGTACCAGCTTTTACCCACAGAGTGCTGATCTGATGCTGCCGGCTCAGCTGAGTACCCACCAGTGGACAGCTGTGAACTGGTGCCAGCGCTAGCGGAGTGCTAGTCTGAACTGGATGCAAATCAGTGTCACAGATAAAGGTTTTCTGTGCCCTGGCCTGGATGGCTGAAACTGGATTCATGTTTTTCCATCACACTCATCTCTGCCAAATGCAGTTTTCTCTTCTGAATTGTTTCATATGTTGGAGTAATTCTGGGTCCAGATGAGTGTTACAATCATCTGGTTTGATTCCTTCACTTTAATTTTTTTTGTGGCGGGGGGGAAGACCTGAAGCCAGGAAAGATGGTGGCTGGAGGTCTGCCCGAGAAGGTGAAAAAATAATAAAATGCTGTTTGTTAAAAGGTTTTAACTTTTAGAACACTACATTTAGTTACCACATTTCTGGTTCCAAGTCAAGTACCTGTACAGCATCTTTATTTTTGCGGAAGACCACGTAAAATTGGACTGTGCAGTTCCTTCTGCTTGGATCTGTGGCTGATGCTCTTGACTGATTTGCTGTTACTGTACAGTAAGTGGTCAGGGGCTCAAGATAGGTCCTGGGTCATAATTCAGAGGTGAGATTTAAAGTTACCTGATGTGATGTTAAACAAGTCCAGGAGTTGGTTAACTCTGCCAATTTATATTTTTAGATGCATCCATGCTGTCACATGTAGGATTTTATTCTCCCCAAGCAGATTCTGGAAAGGGAGTAGTAGACATGTTCTGGTTTTTTCTGAAAGGACTTAGTAGGTTTCCTTCCCAACTGTCTCACCTGTTGTCTTCCCCTCCTTCCCTTGATTGAATATGAAAACTTTTTTTTTTTCACAGAAAATAAGGTATTAACCTAAAACACTGCATAAACATTTTGCTATTGCAAAATGAATATGGTGGTAGTGTATCACAAGTGTATGTTGTTGAGGACTACACTCCAGCATGTTCTAAAATTAAAAAAAAAAACCAAAAAACAGGAAAATGAAAATTGTTATGAAAGATCCTTGAGTTTGTTGCTTGGCCTGTGTGGATTGGCAGTGGCAATCTGTCCGCCTGATAATAGCTGACTGGTGCGAACAGGAGGAGGAGGCACATGTGTTAGTGGTGACTGGTCTTGGCAAAAATGAAGTAAGGCTTAATATTTTGCAAGTGGCACTTGCCAGACTTGTTTCTAGATCCTACTTCTATCCGTCTCGGAGGGAAATGCTCTGCTCTAACAATAAATGGACATACTAGTCCAGTTGAGAAATTCTAAACATGCTGAAATTGTTGAAAACAGCTGTGAAATGGGATTTTGCATCACAGAAGCTTGAGATGGAGAGATCTGTTTGATTACCAGACTCTGTGCTGTCCTCAGCAAAAGCTTGAGATAGTTATGGGAGATTAGTGGTTGCATCTGAAGCTAGTTGATAAGAAGACTGAACAGTGAATGCTGTAATTCATCTGGGTGAAGGAATGCTATCATGGTGTGCTATTCCTCCCTGCTTAAGGTTTTGGAGGAAAACTGTGACATAATTTTTTACTGTTTCTGGTTCCCTATAATAGAACAGATTCCTGTCTACTGTGATCTTGTCATTACAGACTGGGCCAGCATGAGGTTTTCAGTGAAATCTGGCAGTTACGTTGTTTAGAAAATCTCCCCAGATTAGAAGAAATCAGAAGTTGTGCCTATGTACGTAGATTACTGAATTCTAGAGCAGAACCTTCCTTGTGAAAAAGCAACTTCTCTTGCACTAAGCTTTCAAGCTTAGTGGTTAGCTTATAAAACCCGTATTTTCAGGGCTGACTTTGTAAGGAAAAGGAGCAACGCGTTTACCTCTTAGAATGATATTTGAAATCATTTTTTACATTTCTGGAGTCCCTTAATCCTACAGGTCCTATGGTGATAGGAGGAGGTCAAAGCACGGATTTCTAGTTACAGCATTTGTACATTGGTTCTGTAAGTCCAGACGAGAGTAACCAGTCTGGTGAGTGTGTGCAAATGCCTCTGCTTGGGGTCGTACTGATTATTCAATTAAAGGGCAGACATTTGCATATTCACAGTCCTGTGAACATACCAAGTTAGCTCTTGTGATTTCCCCATTCTTTTCTGAGCTTACTAGATTGTAGCTAAGGATTCAAATTCAGCATCTTCCAGATGGGATCCAACACTCTGCTTTCTCAGAGCAGGAGAGAAAAAACGAAGGAATGGGACACTCAGTAACTGAGACAACAAATGCCGGTGCCTGGTTTTAAGTAGCTGAATGGCTGCATGCATGAGGGACTATCTGTGTGCTTTAAGTTAGAAACATTAACCAATTCTACACTGAGGTAAAGTCCTGTACTTTACCCATGGCAGAGCTTTCCCATCTGTTGGTGGAAATGTCTGATATCAAGTGCACTTTCTAGCCCCTAGCAGGAGTCTCTTTTAGCGAATGGAATTCATGAATGATATTATTACAGCTGCAAGTGGAATTTAGATGTTCATAAAAGTACTTTGCATAGTACTTTGGTGTCCATGAAAAACTAGCTAGAGCCCTATGGCCTGACATTTCCACTTGGAAAGGAACCCAGTAGTTCTTTGGCGTTTTTAATACAAAGACAAGAAAAATTTTTGTACTTCTGCACCTCATGAAGAAAATCCCCTATCAGAAAAGTGTCTCCTGCATGTTCTGCTCAGAAGAAGGAAGCAGGCTATTTTCCCAAATACTTAGTGTTCAAAAGTAGACCATTTGTTGAAGTTCAGAGTAGCCCGTTTACATCTGGGTTGGCTGGCTGTCAAGCTAGCTGCTACAGTATATTACAATTCAACATGTTAAATGCTTCCTCTAAAAGGTTGGTGGTTAGAAACCACACTTCAAACCAAGGTCATCAGCATCTTTGAACAGTAAACTTCCCCAGTCTCTAGAGAAAAATAATTAAACACTTTGTTCACTTTTAATGAAGCTGATAGTCCATGGAGAGAACTAGTTCTGTTTGTTAGACCTCTGATTTACATGATAACTAAGAAAATGCTCTAAAAGCAGCCATTTATTAAACAGAAGTGAAACTTTTGGCTTTTGAAATGTGCCTAGTGCTTTGACTATTTTGGCATAAAATTCATAATTCTCAAAACCTACTTTTTATTTCGAGCAAAATTTCAATTGCATCTTCTAAAGAACTGCAATGTACTGTATCTCAAAGAAGCGTTATCAATATGCTTATGCTTCCAATCTGATCTGTTTGCAGCTTCTTAATCATAGAGGAAATTACCTTGACTGTTTGTATCTACTTCTCTGCCCTTCAGCCCCCCCCCCCCCCCCCCAAGTCAAATCTGTCATTACCTTTTCAGGAGCACAGATTAGTTGAAACAGCAGTTGAAGGTAGTCCATGGAAAACTTAATGGTGGTAGATGCGGACCTTGCTAGTGGCATAGTGCAGAATCACCTCCTGAGTTATATTCAGGAACCTAAAAATGCAGTAAATCCTATCTAACTATTGACTTTATATGCAGAGTACTGAAAGAGTTGTCAGGGGTGTGATGTGATTAGGAGACGTAGTGGTTCACTTTGTGAAAGCATATGCAAACATCTGATCTAAAAACATCCCTGTCGGGTCTCAGTAGTTTGGGGTCATTGTTGATGCTGGTGCACAATGTAAAAAAACGCCTTGACCATTTTAAAGCCTGTGAAGTGAAGGTCCCCTTGAATATTTTTCAGTCAGAATTTTTTCCATAAGGAGAGTTTGTTTCAATGGGGAATATACTGAATTTGCCCATGCTTTGCTGAGGAGTTGGGGAAAGAAGTAAACTGAAGAATTTTGATTGCGTAGAAATAGTTGTAAATACCGCATTTTTAAAGCAAAATGTTTTCAACCTGTTTGAAATCACCTTTGCTTTTTGAAATGCATTTTATTTTATGCAGAAAAGTAATAAAAATAGTTTTAAAAGTGAAACAAGAAGAAAACATTGTGCCAGCCAGTCTTAGAAGAATTTAATTAAGCTCAGCTTAAAAATACTGACTTACAGAAAAAATTGTAATTAAATGTTCTGTTCTAATTCAGAATAGAAAATAAAATTTGGATTCTAGAATTTACACAACAATTCTAGCATCTACACAGGATAAACACAAGGGAGGCGTTTTGCAAAAATTAAAGGACAAAACTGATGGAAGATGAGTTCTTCGTTACAAAGTTTTCCCATGCTTTTAAAGATAAAGGAGAACAATAATCAACCCCTTTGGCTTGGCCTATACATTAGTGAACTCTGTGGAGCAATCTCCACTGACCTTCATGTGTTCTAGCTCAAGTCCTTCAAATATTTAGAAGCAATTTTTAAATTGAAGTGTGAGGAAGTAAGTAAGCTCTGCATTACCTTCTTGATTAGGATGCCTACTTTGACTAGAAGGATAAAGGCAAACCTTGAATTTAGAGTATCAATAGGATGAGGGCTTATATATAATTCCAAAGTGCCCATCAGAGCATTAAGGTCACTATAGCACTCTTTCCTAATTCTGTTCCCTTGTAGGGTACCTCTACATTTTCATTGGCAGTAATACCAGATGAAGTCTTTGCCCCCTTTTTTATTAACAGCCATCCATTTGGGGATTTGTTTTACAGTGTGGCTCCAGTTGATTGACACAACTAAAGGGGACAGCGAACTTCAGAATGAGGTTGGAAATGGGCAGGTAGTGGTGAGGGGGTCTTTAAAGCTTTGCCACCAGAGAAAAGTTAGCACTCAGAAATGGCCTTGATTTAAAAAAAAAAAAAAAAAAAAAAAAGGTGTTAAATACAATGTTTTGAGTCACTAAGAGATGAAGCATTGTTAGCGTTGTGCCATTACTTGTGAATAATGGTTAAGTGAACTGAACAGGCAGTGGTTTCTGTTCATTAGGTGTTACTTGAACTGCTACAGATCTAAATCAATTTGCAAATGACCGTAAGTAAAATCTGGGATCCTTTTGTGTTTTCCAGGGTGTGCAGACTTGCATCTTCTGGATATGTTGACACCTACTGAAAGAAAAAGGCAGGGATACATCCATGAGCTCATTGTCACAGAAGAGAACTATGTAAATGATCTGCAGTTGGTCACAGAGGTAAGAGGGCTCAGCAGCTTTAGAAGCAGGTTTTAATCACTCATCTTTTTAAAGTAAATCAATAATTTCACTGTGCCAACTCATTTTATATCACTGCTGTGTTTGACTTCCTAGGGATGATCTGTATTACATTTTCATATCTATGTCTATATAGATATATAAATACATTTGCATGTGTGTATGGGTGCAACTAATGTTAAGCCCTTGTGTTATCATCACCAAAACAGTGATGTTTAAAGTGTCATTCTAGTAAACCCTTTTTGCTCCTGATTTTGAATGTTTATTTCTTGTGTAGAAGTTCTTAAAGCTTGAAGCGCATTTTCCACATTCACAGTGGCACTCAGTTATCACTTACTGGGATTTTCTTTAAATGTTACCAGGTGCATCTCTTGTGTGGAAAAAAAGGGAATTAGTACAGGCAATGGACAGACAATTCTTTTGACAGAAAAGGAAAGCCCTTTTTTGAAAAAGAGGTCAAGATATTAAAACCTGAGATGCTATGAGATAAATCAGAATTTCCATAAAAGAGTCCAAAGTAAAATGTGTTTTCAGTTGTATTATCAAAGTAATCCTGGTGTTGCCGAAATCCAGAATAAAACTCCTTAACAGCAATGAGAAGTTAAGAAGCAGGCACTCCTTTATTGCAGCGCTGGGCACACGGGGGATCGCTCCACCTATCGTGTGCACCTGTCTGGTTTAACTATGCAGGTTAAATACACACCTGTTATACATATTCACTAGATTTCCGAGAAATGTTATACATAATCATTAGTTTTCCAAGAAACTATTAACATATGTAAATGTCCTTTATGCAAGCACGTTGAAGGTCTCTGGTGGTCCTTAGAAGCCGTCTGGTGGTCTTCCATAGTCTTCCTCACTTGTCCGCTTCTTGACCTCTTCTTAGGTGATTCTGCGCAGTACGATTCTTGCCATTATATTAGATTACACAAAAGTACATTCTATGTTAATTCTTTTTCTATGATTGGTCTTCTAATCATACTACCTTATTAATATTCTTATGTTAAAACAACCATTGGTCGATCTCACATAATCCATTAACCGGAACTTTGATCAAAGTAGGGTTTCTAAGCAACAGAACTAAGGTCCATAACGATTTCTGAAAACAAACCACTATAATTAACCAATCTATGTTAGAATTCTATGGTTAACTGACTGTCAACAATACTTGTATTCTTATGATTATGCTTAGCACAGTTTGTAATGTTCCTAAGTCTCTATAACTACGTTGCAAACTTCACACTCCTGTCTCACGATTTTGTTTTAATCAAATCTTTATCAAAGTATTTGCAACACTGGGATATTTTGCAGGAGACCTCTGACTAAAATTTCCACATTTCAAACAGATTATCCAGGTCATAATTAACACCACCAACACAGATTTAGAGTATTCTCTTTTAAAGCCATACACCGCTCACAAACGTATTATCAGGGAGCACTATGGATCTCTAGGGCACAGCGCATGTTTGAAGTCTGTTCCACTGAGTGTCAAGTGCTACTCTGATGTAAAGTTTTCTCACCTCCAGACTAAGGATATAAGCATCATCAGTCTTAGTCACTTTGATTATACTTACCGTATACTTTCTAAATTGCTTAATTTTCTGAATCTATAGATCTTCCAGAAACCACTAATGGAATCTGAGCTGCTAACAGAAAAGGAAGTTGCTATGATTTTTGTTAATTGGAAGGAGCTGATTATGTGCAATATAAAACTACTGAAGTAAGTTTTTTTTTTTCCCCCATACTTAGCAATAACAAAATCATGGGCCTCTCCCCCTGCTTCTCCTTTTAGCTGCATGAAAATATTTGCCACTTATGCAAGTAGTAACCAAAAGGGCTATGCATTTTTCCTTGTGGGAAAAAGCAAAATATTAACAGTGTTTGCTATGACTTACTGTTGTTGTTGAGAAGAGTCCAGCAGTTCTTTGCTGAGTCAGTATTTGCACTTACTTTGCTCTTGATGTACATGTGCTCCAGAAGGCGAGATCAACCTCTCCTGAAGATTACCGCCTGCCGAGGCTACCCACAGTCCTGTCGTAGACTTTTACTTCCTCTGTCACAGCCCATACACAGCTCCAGTCCTATTATCTGTCAGTGCAAAACTGGGCACAACAACCTCCTCCCTTATCAGTTAGCTGATGCATTCCTTCAGTTATTGTAGGCTTATAGCACCTGAATGACCTGTTTTGTGAGAAGCGGTGCCAACAAAGCCTGGTTTCCTATGGATTTGTGTGCAGTGTACCCTACATCCTTCCTTCCAAAGTCTCCAACTACTGCAACCCCAACTGTCTACCATGAAACTCCACGCAGTGCAAGTATTCTTATTTCTCCCTTCATTCTCTGTGGCCTCTGATGGATTCAGTTCCTTCCTACTTGCATCCTTCTCACCCATCGCTACCGCTTCAGCAAGACACAGTAAATGCTGTGGCTGGTTTGGAGGCACATGCACACAGGTTGCTTATGTGGTCATTGCCCGAGAAACCGAGTGAGGATTGAGTTAAAACTGCATCTTCATAAGCAAGAGGATTAATAAAGTTCCTTTTTTTGCTACTGAGCTGCTGATTTTGGTTGAACTTACTGGAATTTTATAACTTTGAGATAGCTCCTTTTTTGTAAAATGGTTTTGAAAATGGCCCACAAGTTGAAAAGTTTTGGCAGTGATAGGACAAATGCAGGCAGCTCAATGACAATAAACCTCCTTTCCTTAGGAAACCAGGCTAAAAACTAGAAGTAGCTTTGAGCTTAAAGTAGTGGTAAGGTTTTTATCCCTCATTCATAGGCATATCTGTTACTCTCTCTCAAAACGAATAGAAAAAGAATTACATTCCTTTTTGTATTGTATCTGATCTGGCATTGCATTATGTTAATGTCAAACAACAGTTCGGTTACCACAAGAGGGAAAAATGTTGGCTGAGGGTGCAATCTTGATTATTGTATTCTTACAATAGGCAATAAATCTTGTGGCTGATCTATTTCTTATTCAGGGGTCTCTTTTTTTCAATAATGAATAAGAATCAAACCATTTATTTCATAAATGAGAAATCATTCTTTAGTGGTCTGCTTATAAAACACACATGACTTTTTCATGTTTAGGGCTTTGCGTGTGCGTAAGAAGATGTCTGGAGAGAAGATGCCAGTGAAAATGATTGGTGACATACTGACAGCTCAGCTGCCACACATGCAGCCTTACATTCGGTTCTGTAGCTGCCAGCTCAATGGGGCCGCGCTCATCCAGCAGAAGACAGATGAAGTCCCTGAGTTCAAGGAGTTTGTTAAAGTAAGAGAAGAAGCAAGCGCCATGAATTTTGTACACTGTAAATTTAGCTCATCATTTGGCTAATTTGCAAAACATAATCTCCAACAGTGCTCTGTGTTGGGCTAGAATGAAGAGTCCTCAGACTTAAGCACTCATTGAAGGAATACATTTTGTCAAACAACTATAGAGCCATAAAATACTTTGTTTAATAATGGTTTTGCTGTAAAATGCTGGGACAGTGAGAAGAGGCCCTTCTCTTGTACAGGCAAGGCAGGTAAAAAAATATGTTGTAAAAACCGCAAGAAATTCTGTTGCACTGACATTGCGATCTAAGAACAGATTTAGCTGAGGCATGGTGTTAATATGTTGCCTTACCTTTTCCTTTCTTGGAGGAGCTCATTTTGCAGGGTTTTAAACAAACTGACTAACACCATTTTACCTCTCTAATGTTTCAGAGGTTAGCAATGGATCCTCGCTGTAAAGGAATGCCACTATCAAGTTTTCTACTAAAGCCTATGCAACGGGTAACAAGATACCCACTAATAATTAAAAATGTATGTTCTTTTGCAAAGGTGATGTTTTTGATGCTGCTTTGCTTATAGCTTAATTACAGAGTAGTTTCCCTATTTGTGTCAAGCTTTGTCTCTGTTAGATATCTGATGTGCTAGGGAACATGGGGCATCCTTTTATATTTGATCACACTAGAGAAAATGTGGAGACTCATTTGGCTTCAGCAGAATGACTCGGTATTTCCATTAGAAAGAGAGGTGAAACTTGCACACAAAGAACCAGAAGGCAGTAAATGCTGAATGAAAACTTTAAAATTCAGGTAACAGGAGTAACGGGTCAATCTTATGCTCATCTTTGCCTTTTTCCACAGTGTCATTTCCTCCCCATAGTCTAGTAAATGACTTTCAGTGTGTAAGCCTGAATGCCAAATTGTTGCAAGTCACCTTACTACGCCGCTTACATTACTGGATAACTTACAACCCTTTCCTAACTTTCATTTGTTGCCTAACGCTTACGATCATGAATAATGCTATTGAACTTGGCCCAAGACTTTCACAGGAAAGAATTATAAATTGGATGTTTGCATTTAAGAGATTCCTTAAACAGTCATGGTTATACTTCTGTATATGGCTGGAATTTGCATACTTATGTCCGAAGAGTGAGCAGTGTACTGATGCAAAGGCTCTGCAGGCAGGCATTCATTTCAGCTGTTCACAAACAGACTGTGAGTTTGTCTCCTATTTTTCATGATTGTCAAGGAGGAAAAGAAATTTGGAACATACTGGCTGGCTTTCACGAAAATAAAACAGAAATATAGGGCTGACAATATGAATGCGTTTTAACTGCAGATAAGAGAAAAGGCTAATGTATTTTATTTATCTGTAGATAATAGAAAACACTCCTGAAAACCACCCTGACCACAGTCACTTGAAGCACGCTCTTGAGAAAGCAGAAGAATTATGTTCTCAAGTAAATGAAGGCGTGCGGGAGAAAGAAAATTCAGATAGGCTGGAGTGGATCCAGGCTCATGTTCAGTGTGAAGGCCTGTCAGAGGTAAACAAAGTGCTATCTAGAGTAACACAAATGTGGGCACACTTCTCCACCGGTCGGGAAGAAACCATGGCTCACTTATGGCACTGCATCAGGGGACAAAGAGTGTAATTAATCAAGTCATATAATCTTCAATCCTTTGTTTTCATCTTTCTTTGTCTTCCTTTCACTCCTGCACGTGATCCTTTTTGCTGCTCTTGTTATTGCCTTCTATATGATAAATGATGCTTTTGCTGCCTGGCTCTGGACTAGTATCAAGTTCAATGCTGCAATTTCCAGCTACGACTTTCCGGTTTGATAGCTCTTTATAATACAGAGGTTATTGTGCTGCTGTGTCTCATCCTGAAGCTATACCTGACCATCCTGGAGTGCTTTAAAACTCATTCACAGAAAATATTTTTTGTGATAAAACTGTGTGTACATTTTGAAAACTTGAGAATACTGATCAAGTGTCTCTCAAGACTTTATAGAGAGAATCACTACCTCCCATTACATACTGTTTTTTAAGGTAACATGCTAAGTTTCTCTACTGAAACTATAATGAAAATATTGTGTTGGTATGTCCTGCAAAAGCATGGAGGATATTTTGATGGCCTCCCTATTATTGGTGAGGATAATAGAGGCAGATATGTCACAACTTGATTTTCAAAGTATACATTGAGTTTTCAGTTCTAGAAGATAAAAAAGTAATAAGCACTGGTTGGTTTATAAACTGGAAAAAATTGCATTTCATCTTATGAAATCTAACTGTTTCAGGGGAAAGACATGTATGACAATGTCAGAAGGCTCAAAGATACATTCAGCTGTCTTACAACTACTACCTGAAGAAAGATGGCTGCTTCTATCTTCTGTACATGATGTCTGGCCCTAGAGCACCAAAAATATTACCTGAAAGACCAACTGGCTGCTTTCTGACACAGTAATGCCCGTAGCAGCAGCCTTGAATCTGTGGCAAGGAGCAATCCAGCCTTCCCCCAGTCTGAGGTGTTTCTAATCTGTAAAGGGAGCCACTCCAGATCTAGCTGCCCAGCCACCTAGAATGGCAAGAACTGTACCATCACCTAGTGAAAATAAACATGAAAATCACACTTTAGGAAAGGGCAAGCCTCTACTCATCTGGTAACAACCTCCAGATGAGTCTTAAATTCTGCCAGTTCCAGCCAGTGGTCAGCAGCTGTCCTCTAACTGCAGGTATTGTGGGTACACGAAGACAGGCTATCTGCAGTTCCTTTGGTATGTTTTAATGGATGAAATTCAAACACAGTTCAGAAATCCAGGCCTTGTTAAGAATGCTCAGCATTTGGAGAGGCCACTTGCATAGCTACTACTAATCCAGGACAAGTCATCATCAGCTCAGTTCCACTCACAGAGATGCGTGCATGTGGCAGAGAAACTCAAAAGGAGGCACAAATGCTTTTGGCTTCTCTCTGACTGTCCAGACCATGCCCTGTGCAACTGATGGGCTGCCTTAAAGTTAATTTTCATGTGGCCTTTCTATGACTTGCACTGCTTATCATGCGCAAGGTAGAGACATTGCTCATCATCCCTGTGACACAAATTGAAACCAATGTCAGGACTCAAAACTATATTTGATCTCTTTCAGGGGAACCTCGATTGTTTTACTTTATACAGTGCGTTGTTGTTCTTCTTCTACTTTTCGCAGCAACTCGTATTTAATTCTGTTACAAACTGCTTGGGACCACGCAAGTTCCTGCACAGTGGAAAACTCTATAAAGCCAAGAGTAACAAGGAACTGTATGGCTTTCTGTTCAATGATTTCCTCCTCCTGACTCAGATCATAAAACCTCTTGGCTCTTCTGGCACAGACAAGGTCTTCAGCCCCAAGTCTAATCTGCAATACAAAATGTACAAAACTGTAAGTACCACTTTTAAATGGTGACTAAGATGGTTATATGCTAACAGTGCCTATAGCAGGCAGCAGCTCCCATATTGGGTCTGTAAGCAATAGCCTTTATATAGAAGAGGTTTGAAAGCTTTGGTATATGCTGGGGATTCCAGGGACTGATGGTGAGAAAGCTGGTTGTTTGCTTTAGCGAGATAAGAAAAGATGCTTTTGAAGTTTTGCTAAAACCACCTCTTCAGCAAGAGGTCACATGTATCAGGGAGTGATGGGGAGAGTAGTGTTTGCTGCTCTTTGTGGGAAAAGAGAGATTGCTATGCTTCATGAGGCTGCTTGCTTACTTCAGGAGAAGTGTTCCCAGACTCTGGAGGCACCTATATCTTTGATAATAAGAAAATTTTAAAAAATGACATACCTGAAGAAAGATGGGAGGCAGGCAGAAGGGGAAAGATACTGCAGCCACAAGATAAATCTGTTGTGAATTGCTCTGTGTTGAATTCATCTGTTCAGATATTGTGTGGTAGAACTCTAGCTTTGCCTAATGTTTTACAGCCCATTTTTCTAAATGAGGTACTAGTAAAATTACCCACAGACCCTTCTGGAGATGAGCCCATCTTCCATATCTCCCACATTGATAGAGTCTATACACTCCGGGCTGAAAGCATTAATGAAAGGTAAGTACCTGCATAGGCTGTGATACTACTGAATTTGAAAAGTCTGGTGCAAATGTATATGATATACACACGCATAACAGTCTTCAAGCAGTTTATCTTACAAAACTGGAGAATTCCTTCCACTTGAGAATATGGTGGTACTCAATATATGAAAAGGAGGGAGAAATAATGATGTTTCCTGAATTCTGGTAAGACCAACAGTGAAATGGCTAGGAGGGCTGATATATAGGCCATATTTCACAACATTTTATGTTAGCATATGAAGCCAAAAGATGCAATCCTATCTTCTTCTGTTAACATCTGTTTGTTTGTGCCAGTACAATCATTTGTATGACTGTATCTTGAATGAGATTGAGGAACAGGTCAGAATTAGAACTTTAAGCAAAACCCTACCAAACTAAACCCAGTTAGTTTTAATCTGGTTCAGTTCAGACTGAAACAGTCAAAGGAATGGCAACCTCAAAACCTCAGCTGGTGATTTTTATCTCTGGCAAGCTAACGGAGACAGGATTACACTGATTTATACTGAAAAGGTTTCTCTACACAAATGTACAGTCTTGAAAAATAACTTTTGTTAAAAAAGGAAAGCAAAGTGCAGCAAATGAAAGCAAAGTGAAATGAAAGTGCAGCAAACCCCTCCCCCGTAGTATAGACATTGTGTTATGCCAGCTCGCAAATGTACGGCCCCTAAAAATTCTGATGCATAAAAATGTATAAAACACCTTTTCTCCCTGCCTGCCTGACAGTGTTATTCATTATTATTTAGTTTTTCTTGCAAAAGATCATACTTTTATGGATCCCATTAGTCCTTTGGGATGCTGTCTGTCCCGCTGTGCCACAGCATGAACGAGCATCATGGTTAGACCCTTGGTGAAGAAAATTGAGAGAGCCTTTTCAACTTAAGATCTGTTACACAAATCAAACTATAGCAATAACCATCTGTTCTGCATCAGAGCACTCACAGCAGTAGTCAGAAACATCTAAATTCTGCACCGCATTCATCCTACCTAGCTCAAGGAACTTCAGCGAGGTTCTTAGGCACACTACGCTGAACCATCAGTGGAAGGAGCCAGATCTGCACATACTGAACGCCCTCTGGAGGTGCCTGCCTCTCCCCATTCACTACACAGAGAACCCACCAGAACTGCTGTCCGAATTTGGGTGCTCTAGTCAAATGCCTTTACTTATATGGGATACAGCCTTTGACTTTCTTTTATGCCAGAATTCCTTACCAAATAAATGCAGCATTTTAGGTGAGATACCTCCAGCTTTTCATTATTCCCTTGCTTTTGACTAAGAGCAACAGAAATAAAACATTAGCATCAATGAGTGATTAATTTGCCCATTTAATCGTAAAAGACCTTTATGATCAAAGGCTTGGTATACTTCTGAAGCTGCTGTTTACCCTTTAGGGCTGAGCTGTAAGACAGAATTGTCCTTAAGTGTTTTGTTTTCTTGAACAGCTCTCTGTGCAGAATACAGGTGAGTGTTCAGACCCAAATGCCAGTGCAAGTAGCTGCAATGCCCTGTAGAGCAGCAGCTCTTCATTTTTGGGATCAGAAACGGATCCACAACTTCTAGATTCTCTCATTTTGCCTTGACTCAGGTCTCAGGCTCCATTCTATGTCACGGCAATTCTTCTAAACCCTTGAGGTCTCTTGGTACCCCTTCTTCCATGCTTCTTCTGTGTCAGTCTTTCCACTCAGTCTCTTAAGTAGGAAATGATTTCCCAGAAGGGCCCATAGGAAACCATGATCATTCATCATCTGTGTACTCCGAGAGTTATGCTTCATGTGTCCCGAGGCTCAGAAGGATTTTGGTATGAAACCTCAGGGGTCAAGAAAAGTGGCCACCTCTGTAACATAGCTGACTTGTATCTACTGGCTACAAGAAGTTAGTTTATTACAATAAAGCAAAAGGCTTCATGAAAGCAAACCTGTTATCTATAACTTTTGTTTTCTCACCAAGTCCCTCTAGCTTGTGATTCTCTTGAGCTTTCTTTGTGTGGTAGGATCTGCTAGCTTGAGATGGTTAAATTTCTGCAGGTGCTATAAATTCCAGTAAGATCTCTTCCAGACAGACAGCTTCAGTGTAGCAGAGCCTGTGATGGGGCCAGAACCTTGGCTGGGAAGGAGGGACAGCTTTACTTTTGTCTACTGTGCTGCAGGGAGGAAAAATGGAAATGGTATTTTGCAACTTCTTTTTCCTTTCCTTCTGAAGGACTGCCTGGGTTCAGAAGATCAAGGCTGCTTCAGAACTTTACATAGAGACTGAAAAGAAGAAGAGGGAAAAGGCCTACTTAGGTACAGCATGGGATGTGGGGCTCTCATCTTTTGTGGAAAGATCCATGGGCAGGAAAATACGTTAACGACTTTTCTCTCTCCTCTTCTTTCACCACAGTTCGCTCGCAAAGAGCAACAGGCATTGGAAGGCTGATGGTGAATATTGTTGAAGGCATTGAACTAAAACCTTGCAGGTCCCATGGTAAGTGCCTTGGGTTTTCATAATATGCTCTATGAAGAAGACATTCCTATCTGTCAGACTAACTTTGAAGGAGGTTCTGTCCAAAACATGGTTTTGTTTAATGAAGCAGTTTTAATGAACTTAAAATAAGCAAAGTGATTTTGTGCAGTTCAGTAGTAGTCATACAGTTGTCCTGTATTAAGCATGTTTCAGGCAAACTTGGTTTCCACCACATAAGCCATATCATAAGTGATCATAAACCACAAAGTCCTGAAATGAAGAGTGGAAGGTGCTCAGCGCCTTGCAGACCTGTGTCCCTGTTCATTGTAATGGCAGTGAGGCCACAGTCTTTGCCCTGTCCATTGGCTGTTGGAGTAAAAGGATGTTTAGGAGGACGATCACACACCTAAAACCACAATTACTCTTTTCTGTTTGTTTCCATCTTCCCAGGAAAGAGTAACCCGTACTGTGAGGTGACGATGGGCTCTCAGTGCCACATTACCAAGACGATACAGGACACCCTCAACCCGAAGTGGAACTCCAACTGCCAGTTCTTTATCAAAGATCTCGAGCAGGACGTGCTCTGCATTACGGTGTTTGAGAGGGACCAGTTCTCCCCAGATGGTATGTAGGGGGCTGCCACCCTTCCAAGGGTATTTTCAAATCTCCCGTTTTGAAGAGGTGCATGCCTGCTGAGGTGAATCATAGAATCAGAGAATGGGTTGGGTTGGAATGGACCTTTAAAGATCACCTAGTTCCAAGCCCAACACTGAAACCCTTTACCCCTTTGCATATTGGAAGCCTACTCACCCTTGTCCCCCAGTGGAGTCATGCTAGTATCAGCACAAAAAGAATCAAGATCTCTCTGGGTTTTGCGGGGTTTCCTTTCTTGTGCAACTTGACAACAACTGAAATGTGGTTTGCAATTCTGCTAAGTCTTTAAAAAACTCTGGATCCTGGTTGCAAATGGATAGATTAATGCAGGAGGAAGAGAAATGTCTTCAAGTTCCTGTAATATGCAGTAACAGTGGCAGAAATGAACTCAGGATTCCTAACCCAGTCTTATTTCATTACCTGGAATAAACATATGGAGCATTGAAGAGTGTATTTTGGAGTCATAATCTCTCAGGAAGTATTTGGATAGGACTGTCATTCATGTGGCCAGCACCAGCTGGCCCATTGACCTTGTCACTAGTGTGATGCACTGCTTGGCTCTATCATCTCCAGAGGGCTTCACACTCGGTTTGAGCTATGCAGTGGCTTTTGGCCTTTTTTCTAACATATCATAAAACAAATAAGCTACTTGAAGCAAGGCAGCTGTGAATTAGATAGTGGATTTTTCCGCTTATGGGATCATTTACTTTTAATGCTGCTGCTGTCTAATACGGTCTAGCTAAAATCTTCTTCTATCCAAATGGGCAGCCTTTGGCCTTCTTCAACTGCAGAAATATAGTTGGACTGAAGACTTGTTTTCTCCTTTTGTTGTGTGTAGATGGAAGCTTAGTTCCTTCTGCAAATTAGCATTTTATTGCAACATAAAACAGTTGTGTCATTTCTGAGCATGCTGTCTTTTTGCATTTCAGACTTTTTGGGCAGAACAGAGATCCGTGTGGCAGACATTAAGAAGGATCAGGGTTCAAAGGGACCAGTTACAAAGTGTCTCCTTCTGCATGAAGTCCCGACAGGAGAGATAGTCGTCCGACTAGACCTGCAATTGTTTGATGAGCCTTAGAAGGAAAGGGACCAATATTTTATTTCAGTCTGAGTTCACTGCAATAGGTGTCTGCAGAAGCTGTCACAAAATCCTTACTGGTGTGGTATGAAACTACTGCTTGCCCTTCACGTGTAAGAGGGTTATCAAAGCAAACAGGAGCATCTTTGTGCCTTGATAATTCTCACTGAAAAACGAATCCCAATTTAGTGAGGAGATCTCCCTCAATTTCTCTATGTGGAACTTGATGTTAGTTTCCTGGGTTTATGAAATAACCTAGTTGTTCGTTGTGCTCCAGTTTGAAAGGCTGGCAAACCACATAGGTTGCTGTGCTTGCTCCAGTTACCCTACTCTTTAATTTACATGAAGAAGGCAATGTCGGTATGTTTTGGAGGCTTTCTGCAGGGTTTTCCTCCTTAAGGGAATTCTGTGCCTATTGCTCAGCAAAGTGGTGTGTAAATGTAATGTGAATGGAAGGAGCAGTTACGCTGTAAGAAGATCTTTGAAGATCTTCATGATAGTACTGAAAAGACTTAGAAAATAAATAGTCTATATCTATAAACAGAGAAGATTCTATTAACATACCACTTCATGACTCACATTGCCCCGGAAAATAAATTATGTACAGGCCTTCTGCACAGAGGTGAATTGCACTCGAGAAGAGTCCACCCACTCGGTACCTTTGGAAGTTGCTGTTTTCTGTAGGAACGTAAACATTCGAACAGTAAGCAAAGGATTAAACAGAGACCCCTGCTGTATGTTGTGCTATACCACTTCGATACTCCTTTACTACTGTTGCTTGATTGTGTGACCGCAGGTGGATGATCTGTCACCTGCAGCGGGGAAGAAAAAAAATCACGGCTCTAGCTCAGGAAGCTAATTTCTACCCCACAGAGTCTAGTTTGCAAAGCAATCAGTGGCGACCAGTTCTTAAATTGTGCTGTACCTAACTGTTTGACATCGTGTTACTGAATTCAGGGCAGCAGCATACTGTAGCTCACAAAGGTGTTTGTGGCAAGCCGGGGTGATCGCAGGTTTGGTGACCAGAAACAGAGCGCTCATGATGGTGCAGGGTGGGTAACCCCAAAGTAAAAGCCTTGTCATCTGGGGGAATGCCAGGGCTTATATATCCATTTAACTCTATGAATACATATGTACAGGCCCACATCCAGCAAACTTTCCTTGTTTGGCAAAGCACCCAGCTTTAAGCGTGCACTTAAGTCTTGTTTCCCTTAAGCACATGCGTAAGTGCTTTGCTGAGTCCGGACTTGAGAGAGAATAGACCCCTAAGAGTAAAATTGCTCTTTGTTCTGCTTGGATTCATTTTGTTCATGACCTATCATGCATACACTGGTATTTTTGTAAGGACTTTATTTCCGAATGGGAGGTGTCAGCCTGTTTCATTAGCATGTGAACGTTCTTGTGGAGCCTGTTGTTAGGTTTTGGTGTTCCTTGCATGTCCTTTCAGTACTGGTTTCCACCTTTCCTGTATAGGCGGTGTTCTCTAGCACTACAAGTCTTATTGATTTCCATTAGGAAATTAGGATATATTCATAACAGATAGGTATATACAGTATGGTAATAAGTGTAAACTGTGCTGGGAAGTGTCTGTGTATTATAATTTCCTAAAAGACCACTGTAATGTTTCAAGCAATGGGAAAAAAAAAATGTATGTTGGAGGGACGACAAAGTTTACATTTCATACTTTTCAGAATCGCTTTATTATTTATTTATTGAAGATAGTGTAGAATTTTGTATCAGAAATGACAGACATACTTATGTATTTTTTGAAACAAAACAGAGATACACACTTTAGTTAGAAATTTCAACTGACCACGTTTTAGAGGGAGTGTAACTTCCTAGGCATGCATTTGTTTACCACTAACTGGCTGAAAACACGATTAAGAGAACTTTAAGTTTCTATTTTTCAATGTTGTTAAGAAAATTGTTTCAATTACAATATGTAAATAGTACTAAACCCATGCTTTCCTAATTCCATATCAATACATTTTATTAAATATAATGTATATGAAAATACACATTGTTGTGGTAGGATAAAAAAAGTGATAAAATCTATTAATGGAGTAACATTAAATGTCATTGTCTAACCTTTTATTGCTGTCCTAATTTTACTCAGTAGCTGTAAATACGGTGAACATTCATTTATTTCAGTGTTTAAAAAGTAGCATCACCTTTTTATGGTATCATTTCACCAGCATGAATTACAGTAACAACTAAATAGACAAACAGGACAAAAAAGACCATGGGTGTAATGCAGAAATCCTGGCCAGGTTTTCAAGGAGCTGCACCTTCCTCTGAGACCCAGCGGGTGTTGGAAGCAGAGGACCCTTAGCTGCAGGGGCTCTTTTCAGATTGCGACCCTTGTCATGGGCTTGTACAGTCGCACCATTTTGGGGAATTGTAACAGAACTGAGCACCTTCCCGACCACCATCACTTGTGATTTCCCAGTTGCCCTCGATGCACAGCAATGTTTTACCCCCATTAATGTCAACAGGAGTTACATAAACATGATGATAATGAAAGGCTGGGATTCAGCTCATAGATATCTGATGAATCCCTCATAATCAGTCTAATCCTTAAGAGGAAGCTTGTCTAAATCCCTGTGCATCGAGGGCAGAATGTATATATACCCTTAGAACCAGCCAACTGTGCATCGGGATGTTGCTATTTTCTTGCTTGCTCGCCCTCAGTGCTCTGTAGCATATTGGCGCTGTTGGCTTCCCAGACGGAACTGCTTTTCACCAGGGTTAGCCAAAGGTTCTTGGAAACCCACTGACTCCTGCCTGGTTTTCCGTGTTCAGGAATGCTACAGTCTTGCACTTCACTTTGCATTAATTCCCCAGCTGCGTGGGCTGCAGGTTTCTGCTTTTCTACCCACTGTAGCTGCATAGACCTCCTGCTCATCCAGGACTTCATGCTGTAAAAGCTCAAGCCTTTTACTGAAAAAAGAGACTCATTAGCTGTATTCCTACTAGTGCTTTCATAGAGAAAACTGCAAGCTCTCATAGGCTTGTTTAAATACCACCTGTGTTCTGGAGGGTTTGGGGAAGGGAGAGGCACACAGCAATACCTAGGAAGTTAGGTATCTCTTTGTGTGTTAAGAAAGTCGGCTGGCATTACCACAACGTATGAAGGTCGAGCCATCGTCGTACAAGTGCCATGTGCTGGCTGTCAGGCCAAACTCTGTTAGTCTGTGCTACCGGTATTGAATACCTGTATTTATGTAGACCCCTATTTTTCAGATGCTGGTTATTGATCTCTGAATATCTTCATAAAATAGCACACCTTAGCTCACAGGTCCCTTTCCAGCCTATGAAGATGTGTGTAAACTTTTCCTAATGTTATGCAAAACAACCACAACAACAAAATCAAAGCCCAGATAATACCTGATCGCATTTTGGATTGAAAGAGTAGATTCATGCAGATAAGCATCCCCACGAAAACGCAGAGGTTGTAAACCTGTATATTGTAGAGTTCTGGGACTGGCTGGCTGCATTTGCTTTGGTAAAATTCATCCTTGTAGAGAGGCTGAGCACAAGGTCTCTCCATTACTCATCCTTAAAATGAGGCACTGGTGAGACAGAACTGGTACATGGGCCACTGGGGCTGGCCCTCAAGATGGGGTTTCATTTCTACCTTTTAGCAGGCTCTACTTTTTTGGAGAAGATGTTTTGCTTAGAAGTAATTCTTCTCCATCAAACTCCTTGGCTGGCAATCAAGCCTTTCTAAAAATAATACTGTGATTTTTTAATGCATTCACTGCCTTCATTGAAACAGTGGTCTTGCTTTGGATAATCTGGGAGAAAAAAGCCCTAAGAGAAGAAAGGGCAAAATCTGCAGCTGTGAGAAAACATGCAATGGAAAAGTTGCACTGGTAGTTTGGTTTCCAAGCTGTAATTCTGGGAATTTAATTTTTCCCTTAGGTACATTAATTTTAACAAGGAGAATAGTGTTTCTCCCTCGTGCTTCCTTGGTTTTTAAGTCTTGTAGTAGAACTGAGTTAATGGGTCAGAAACTGGAAGGGAACAACACCCGGTTTAGAAATTATTAAAATAACTTTTGAAAGATGCTGGTGGCTGGGAATGGGCAGAATGTCAATGTTGTTGTGGCTGCAGACAGGACAGGATACAGGAGAGGAAGGAAAGGAATCTTTTTTTTCTCTTTTCTTTTTTGGGGGTGGTGGTGGTTAGTTTAAAATCAGATCCATAGTCTCACAGCGTATCTTCAATTATCCAGGATCCCAGTCATCCATAATGTAACAACAGTGATTAATAACAAACCATGTGTTTGTCTTCAGCCTGGGAGAGCCACCCTGGATTTAGTGCAGCTCTGTATTTATGCAGGAGTTTGCGTGCACTTTTTTATAGAAGTGGAGCTTTTCTGTGTTTGTAACAGCACTTACACTCCTCTTTCCAAGAATTACCTTTGGAGATACACCTCTGAGGTGCTTAGGCACTGTGTTGTTTCAAGATGCTTTCACAAGGACTTCATAGGCTTGTAAATGTTGCTGTCAGGCTCTTTGCTTTCCTGGTGCCATCCAGGCAGCTCTCACGACCATCCAGGAGGTACACAGGTACATGCTCTTTCCATACAGGGAATCAGCTGCGCCAGCATCAATGTGCCAGTTTTCTGTCTCTCAGAGGACTTGTTCCCCCAGCCTATAGTCGTATTTGCCAGCAATACCATTGTACATTGGCAGGGTGGATGTCTGTCCTTTCACCCGTATCCCTCCCCACTTAGGACCTCTCCATCATTGCTCTTACCGCAGTAAGAATCAGCCTGGTTTTGTCAATCTGCCTCGAGAGCATTTTCTCCCTGTGGAAAGGAGTCAGCCCTTCAGAGATGCCTCTCAGGAAAACTACCTGAGCTCATTTTCCTCTGTGCTCGGTCAGATGTAGCTGGAAGTCATCATGTCCGGGGCAGGTTCAGGTCTCCCCCTTTCAGGGGTCCAGCCTACCACCGGGCACGCACCCGTGCTGTCCTTCCCAGCAGTGCCAGGCTGCGAGCTTCTGCTGCCCACGCTGCCAGCCCGTAGCCTCCGGTTCATTGCCATTAGGGTTGAGGCTCACGTTTGAGATCACCTAGTTCTCCTCCCGGCCGTGATTTTCTTCACCTGCTGAGCCTGTTGGCTTCCTCCAAGCCAAACACCGGCTGCGTTGCACAAACGAATGCAGTGGGCGACTGGAAAACACGTCTCACTGCCTTGCTCTGTTGCAGTCCCACTAGGTTTTTCTTCTGTGTACATCTTGTGAGTAAACTGGTGCTTCTGTCCTGTAATTAATTAAGTCCTTTGGAAGGCATCACTCTTTCCTTCCCTTTAACCCCAAGTCCCAAAGCTCAGCTGTGTGAAAGTGCTGTTTTAGGGACTCCTTTCCAGGCTTCTCCCTCGCAGCTCACCTGGCAGCTGCCATCTCTGTCACAGCCCCACAGCCCCTGGCTCAACAAAGCACTTCGGCAGATGCTTAACTTTAATTCGTGCCCCAATTCAGCGCAAAGGCATACGTAAAGCCAGCTGGGTGCCTACGTGCTTTGCTGGAGATCCATGGAGGAATTCAAAAGGCTTTGATAATGTAGAGCCTACATTATGAAGTTGGTTCAAGGTCTGCAAGGATTGGAAGATTGCAATAGAGGATCAAACAAGAAGTCAAGATTAAGATAAAATACAGAAGTAGTTTATAGTCTTTGCAGCTGGATCTGTTTTCTTCCTTATCTTCCCAGAAGTGGTTTTAGCCACTAAGCTCACCAGAAGTGTATTTACCAGGCAAATCATAATTCTTATACTTACAGGTTGCAGCACATTTGGAAGCACTGTAAAATAAAAAAACACTAGGCAGACCTTGGCCTTGGAAATACCAAGTACCTTGCCAAGTACAGTGCTGGTAGAAAGCCAGTCTGTAAAGCCCTGCGAGGTTGCACAGAGCCAGTGAGCTGCCTTGGGCACCTTGAAAGACAAAGCATGTCGCTGAGCTGACATTAAGCCAAATAACTGATAAATTACAAAACTTTTTTCTAGATGCACTTGATTATTACGTATTTTATCAACATGAGTTTTTATGAGGGAACTTTTTAAATGTTCATTTTACAATTTTTTTACCCTTTAAAAATAAATGAATCACTTTTTGTTATATGTGTGTAGGGTTGGGGGGGAAACATTGTGGATAATGCAGTTTTTGTAATATTATTAAATACATTTTCAAAACCAAGATGTGAACAAACTTTCAAAACAAGTCCAGACTTTTGCTGCAACAGTGGTGTCTAGTTTCATACTGCTCTCCTTGCCACTGTGATATTTCAGTTTATTCAAATCCAGCAGTCAAAACCCTTGAAACACAGAAAAGCTGGGAATCAGGTTAAATCACCTTAGCTTTGAGGGGTTTGCTCTGTGCGTACATTCCACATGTATCTTGGTATTTGTTTAGCCCCAACACTCTTGTTCTACATGCATATCGATGTATCTATAGTTAAATACGTGCTTATATATATATATGTGATTATTTGTATATATAATATAAAAATACAGCTATGTTGTCATTGTCAAATACTGAGTAAATCTAACAGAAAAGTGTTTATAGGCACCCAGTTTTGTCTGTTCATTTAAATATTTTAAAATAAGGACCGTCCTTGGGAAATTATTTTTCTGTACATAGGAGGATATATTTAGGACCTAATTTAAAAGAATAAAGAACTGCAGTAAAAACATGTTAAACTAGCCTAGTTGCTTGATAGAGTTGTCAAAGGCTCTGCTGCGACCGTAGGTGAATTCCTTGTGCTGCTTGTAAAGCTGCAAAATTGTCACTAGCCCTGGATTTTGCGGTCGGTTCTGGGATCTTAAAGCATTGTGCAAACGAAGGGAGCTGGTGCTTCCTCTGAGACCCCGTCAGACCCCCAGGCAGCAGCTCCTGCCCGCCGCGGTGAGCGCAGGGGAAAGGGGAGGGCTGGCACGCAGGGCAGTAGGGGAAAAGGGGAAGAAATAGGGGCAGACCTAAAAAGTAAGATCTTGGTGAGCAGGAGGATAGCTGCCCCTCCAAAAAACATGGGTGGGTGTCCATCAGGTGATGGATTGGAAGAGAAATCCCTCCCAGCTGCGGTGGCTGCTCCATGGGAAGACCCTCATGGCGTAACTTGTTCCTGCCAGGAGGAAGAGGGAAGGTTGGGTGCAGGACCCTAGCGCTGGTCCGGGTGCTTGGCCAACTCGCTGCCACCGCTCTCACTCCCTCTTGCCCCGTCTCACCGTGTCTTTCAGGGTCTCCTAGGTTTGCACCATCGCGCTCACCCCAGGATGGGCTGTTTTTGGGGTGACCGGGCAGCGCCGCCTGAAAGGTCACGCCGGTGCGGAGGCACCTTCACTCACCCTCCTGCACCGCACGCACCCATTGACCCAGGCGAGGCCGCCGCCGCAGGTACGTGCTCCCCCCGTGGCGAGACAACCCCTACCCCACGGGGAGAAGGCGAAGGCAAACCACCCCCCGTCGGGCAAGTTTTCCTGGAAGGCTTTGGCTTTGTTAACAACTTGTGCAGAATAACCCTAGTCCAGACCTCATTGTGCTGAAAAGGAATTTAGATTCCAGCAGCCTTTGCAGACTGTGTAATGGCTACTTTCTATTTTGTGTTGGTAATTGTTGGAAAAAAAAGATAACCCTAGTATTTTTCTCAATGTTAATACTTAGAATGAGGGAATCCCTCTCCCCGCTGGTGGTGGTGGTACTTTTTAGTGCACTTTTTGCTGCCAAACAAATGGTATCAATTGGTTTCCTTTTTTTTTTTTTCTTAAAAAAGTATTGTACTGTCTGTAGTATTCACATGATCCTAAAAATTACAAAGGCATTGTAAATAAGATCTGGCCAAATAGGAGAAAAAGTTACTTATTTTTTTTTTCAGAGAAAATGGAATTAATTTATATTGTTCGTTTATATCACATGTAACTATTCTATGGTAAAATGTTCACACTGTGAAGTTGGCTTCTTTTGGTTTTTTAAAGCATTTGTAATAGGTATAACAAATAATTATGGATCAGACACCACTGTTCCTCATAAGACAATTTCAACTATAGTTTGAATGCTGTGAATGTGTTGTTTCCTCAGCCACGCTGGGTTAAATAATTATATTTACAGACCAGGTCCAATTAAGCAAAAGTCAAAATAAGTTCACCTGTTTGAGGAACTGTGCTGCTTCCCAGACTGCAGTCACCGAGGTGGAAACTGCTGATACGGTTCTAGGCTGTGCAATTTGTTTGAGACAGATGAGACTGTAGTTGTGTAAGAAGTGAAATTATGCAAGAATAAATCCTTTTTTTTTTTAAGTTTAACTGCATACTTGGTACATTCTTGAGAAGTGCTGAAGAAGAGTGATATGGTGTCTGACACGTTAAGTAAATCTTCAGATGAGTACTTTTGACAAAAGGGCTACAAAGGTATAAGCAAAGTGATGGACCCAGCAGCAGGGAAATAACTTACCAGCATTTAATGTCTGACACGTGCCACTTTTCATCTCTGTAACGCACTGTTTGCATTTTTTTAGATTTGAAAATTGAGAGTTGAGCAAATCTGTAGTAAGAAGACAGCAAAAATAAATTATAAAAAAAAAATATTTAACACCCCCCCCCCCCCCAAAAAAAACAAACAACCCAACCAAAGGCACTCGCTTAATAGGCCAGGTGCCATTACTTTGTGCGTGTTATGACTTTACACAGGCCCTGCTCTGTGGCCAGGCACGCCAGCAGCAACATTTACGCAGCTTGTCAGTGACTGCCTGTGGCTCTGCTGCCTGAGAATAGAGGAAGTCCCACGCTGATCTCTCCCCTCATTTTTGTTAATAATGACTGAATTTTGCCAGCTGCCCTGAGGGCAATATCCTCAGTATCCTATTAAGCAGCAGGTCCCTTTGTCAAGCTCAGCACCTGCTAGTGCCTGCACCTTGAAGATGTATTTTTTCACAGCTGTTTTGGAGCTGGGTTGGCACAACGGGACAGCGCTGTAGCCAAAGTGCCCGTTTGTAAATCACAGCTGCTGTAGCAGTAGGTGACATGGGACATGTCAGGAAGCTTGCCAGCTGTTTGGGGCTGCTTTGTCCAGGCCACGTTAATCCAGCTGGGCAGGGGCCGGCATCTCACTGCACAGCACTGAGCTCTGGAGAGCTGCAGTGCCTCAGGTACAGCTCAGTGCACCTCACTGCTGCTACAGAGCGGCACCAGGAGTGGACAGTGGGGTGCAGCCTGTCCTCACAGGGCAGCAGGCCTCCAGCAGCCCCTCTGCCCTGCCTCTGGGGGTCCCAAGTGCCACCCACCCGTCCCACTGACACTTCAAGCCTCAGCACACCCTTCCCTTCCCCAGCAGAAGAACATGGTGCTGATCACACTGCCTCCAGGAGGGCTGGCGAAAAGCTGGGCACAGCGTTTACTTCTCCTACGTCCCCTCCAGGCAGGATGCACAGCCAGCAGCCCTGGGCTGGGCCTGGCGGGGAATGTACTTCCAGCCTGAAATACCAGAGAAAGCACAGGGCTAAATGGTCTCTCACCTGCAGGGACTACTTCTTCTTATTAAAAATGTTCCAAAAAAAAAAAAAAAAAAAAATGTGGCTGGTTAACAGTTTTCAATAATGCAACTGAAATGAGCTAGTGCTACCAGTTCAACACCCCACCCCTTGAAGAATGGTATCCATCTAAAATTAAGTCAAATGTCAGTTCTTGACCAAGGACCAACAGGGAGAACCAGGCAACCAACTTACACCCCTTCACAAGCCTGTCTAAGATTATCTAAACAGAAAACAGGCGCAGCACTTCAAGACAGAAACACTTACAAAACCATGTACAAATGTTAGCCAGGAAGCACATACAGCCGGCCATGACAACACTGCCTTAGTGCTCGCTAGTCATGAAGCCCCGTCCTGTTGCAAACGTTTTTGTACACCGTTTTAAGTTACAAACACCTCAGCCCCTCACTAGTAAGCTTTTAGAGGGTAATTTTAGTTTAAGGCATATATAAAACTCTCTCCAATGATACAGACATGGAAGTAAACTGGGCCTGATACAGTGTTTGCTGCTGAGAATCCACTGATGACAGAACTGTTTTAACAGCCACTGTTGGTATTTCTGAAAGAATCTACCGGTCACAGTTCCAGCATTCACACCTTCCACACACAGAAAGACCACCTGCGGCAGCAGGACTGTTGCTCCGCCGCCCTGACAGTATCTTGAGCAAAAGTTTTCTCTGGAGGCTGACAGTACCTCAGCAGCAGTGACCCCGTTTATCAGTTCCTAGAGCATTACTCTCCATTTCCTTCAGGGCAACGTTCACCTGCATTCAGGGTGAGCTTGATTTTCAAGCTGTGTCATGAAATGTTCAGTGAGAACTAAGTGAAACTTGCTGCAGCTTCATCATCTTTCTCCCTCAGTGCCGTGTTTCCCAAATCAAAATACTTTACACCCTCTATTCAAGAAGAAATAATTTTATTGTTTCCATCTGACAGGTTTCACTGTGAATGACTAGGACAGCTTGCTAGACAGTCTCTCTCATGATTTTGGTGAGTTTCTGGATCTTTGACCTTGTTGACATGTCCACGTACTTCTCTCCAATATTGACAATCATGCCACCAAGGATTGACGGATCAGTCTAAAGAAGAAACATTGAACAGAAATTCTATTCACAAACATTTGTTAGCTTAGTATACAATTTTTTACACTAGTAAAAAAAGAAAAAAGCTTTTAAAAGAGCCTTTTTAAAGATAACTTTGCAGTCACTGTATTCCAAAGTTAAGATTTTAGTAGTTAAAGCATCATCAGGTCTACAAGAAAGCACAGAACTATGTAATATAGCAGCTGGATTCAGTAAAATGGTTTTGTTTTGTTTTTAAAGATAAGAGAGACAGAAGTCCAGCTTAACGTGGACTTGATGAAATTTATTTACAAATCAAAAATCCAGACCTTGGTCTCCAGCTTCAAGACCTCTCCCTTAGCCAAGAATCCACTGAGAGCACTTTTTAGCTCAGTAAGGTTGGCATCATCCAAGGGCTGAAAAATATGAACAGAGGACAAGGAAACTGAAGGACTTGAAAATATTCAAACGATATATCAAGAACCCAAATTTTCTATTCAGATTCTTCCAAAGACAGACACTTCCAGCAGGAAGGCAGATTCAGCAGCCTTCTTGAACAGGAGTAACCAAAGGACAGCACTGAAACAGCAGACACTTCGTACCCTCCTAATTTCATGAAACATTGTGTTATTTGTGCACATATTCCCAGCAAAAGTTCAAGGCTGACATCTTCAGATAGCAAGCATTGGGAATCCATACTTGCTAAAGTAAGCACCTGATGGAAAACCTTGAAATCTGCCTCACAGCAGCGCTCAGGCTGTATAAGGAAAGATTAATTTTACTGCTTCTAACAATTAACATCACCAGCTTGAGAAGAAACACAGCTTCATGTAAAGCACTGGGCAGTGACTGAGGACACTGGCAGCGAGCTCCCAGCCCTGCTGCAGGCTTGCAGAATGCTCCTGGCTAAGTACACTTCTCTCCATCACCACAGAAGAACTCTCCATCCCTGTGGGAGAGACACTGTGAATTTGTCCTTGCTATCCCTACAAGGCACTCGGATACCACTGAGATAGAAACAAAAGGGACTTCACTGAAGAGTAGCGGCTTTGCGTTACTGGCAATTTAAATAATTTCTACTTCATACCTAACAGTTTGAGAGCCAAAAGAGACTAACAACGACAACAACAAAAAGGCATCAGGAAAGTAACTTTGCATGTGAAATATTCAGGAAAACTTGTGGAAAGGTTTGCACAGACTTGTGAGTCCACATCTCCCTGAAGGCTACCAATTAGACTGACAGTCTGTGCTCATGGCCTACAGGGAGCCTGTTAATCTGAAGTGGATCAATCTATTTAGGCCAGGTAGGCAGTTCACTGTAGCCCTACCCAACAGCTACAGATTTACATTACATATCTAGCTAACCAGCTTCCCACTCTGGCAGACCTAGGCATGGATCCATTATCGAAAAAGCTACTCAAGTGCCAGAACCACCGTGCCTCCAGCCGGATGTTTACAGCTCATAGAGACACCATCTTCCCTCTCACCTTTCTGAGCACCAACCAGATTTGCCTGTCTGCTACTCTTGAAAAAGTCTTCCTACAGTTGTGGAGTTAGCCACTTGTCCTGATTACTGCAGATGGTGAATTAGGCAGCTGCTCCCCGTGAAGCACAGCACCAAGCACCACAGGCATTCTCGGTCCAGTCAGGTATCTGCCTTGCTCTAGCTAATAGCTCATCTGTTAGTTCTGACCTGATCCACACGATCCTGATGACAGAAATAAGAACTTGGGCAGTTGTATCTGCAGACCAGGCTGACTTTTACCAGCCACTGGGTTCACACACAGGAAGGAAAAATGTTACCTGTTAAGCTGAAACGGGATGAATAGGTTTAATTCCTGACCAATAATTGCTGGATATCAAAAAACTATTTGCAGAAAGCCTTTCGTCTCAGTAGAGGTGAGATATTTCCTCACCACCCATATGGCAAGTACTTAAAACTACAGAGAGCAAAATTAAGCTAAAGAAGTTTGCCTTTTACACCGGTACCTATTAAGCTCGATCTAGAGGTTCCTAACTCACCTGTGCAGTGGTGACTGTGCACAGCACTTCTCCTCGGTATGCACTCATGATCTTCCCAAACGCAGTAACGATGTCTGGTGTGTAACGCAAGCGACCGTTTTCAGCAAGCAAATCTGCAAAAGGCAGACGCATTGAAAAGCTTTAAAGCGCCCACTAGAAGCAGACTTGGTTAGCTAACAGCGATAACAAGTAGCCTTAGATGTTTTTCTGAAGTCAGATGGTTACTCACTCATGAGGTTGACAGTAATAGGGGACATCTTCTCTTTTGCTAAGGCATCATTCACAGCTTTTTGTTTAACTGCGCTCTTGGTGTGAGGGTTCATAACAACACTGGATAGCTTAGGGTCCTTCAAGAGAGTCTAAGAGGATACACAAACAACGCGATACAGGCCAGGAGTTTTCCAGGCATTACAAGGCCTAACTGGACTCCTCGGAGCAGTCATTCCTTGAGTAAGAATGAAGAGGTCTGAAGCTGATCGAAGTGAAATGGCAGCTCCAGGTATAGCTCATCTACAGTATGTTTCTTTTAGAGCTGATGCTCCTCCCGTATCACTTCGAAGCAGCTTAACACTGGTAGCGCAGTGCAGACAGCACGCACGCCAGGCCAGCTCTAAGCGGAGTCTTACAGTTTGCAAGAACTGAGTCCACCTCCCTCCCAACAAGAAGCAGCAGACGAGCCCCGCTGCTCCCAAACCCCCGGGTGCCAGCTCAGGTGAACGCAGGCTGTAGAACAGCTTACCCACACTCGGCCCAGCTCCTTCTCTATCTGGTCCAGCTTCTTCTGCTTGGTGGCGGCGGAGTACAGCGCGGTGGCGTAGCGCCCTTCCAGCCCGTACACCTGGATGGGGGGCTGGGGGCGAGAGAGCGGGCGCCCGCTGAGAACCGCCCCGAGCCGGGGAGCGGGCGGCTGCCCGCCGCTCGCCGGCGCCGCCGGCGGCCCCCCTGCCCCCCCCTCACCTTGACCAGCTTGGAGACCGGCCTCGCCGCCGACGTGCTCAGCTGCCGCACCTGCGGGCGCAGAACGAACGGCCGGCCTCGACACGCGCCTCGGGGGCGGGGGGGAGGCTAGAGACCCCGCGCGGGCGTGGCAGGGGGGGGTGAGGGCGCACGCGCCACTAGGCCGTTTCCTTCCCCCCCCCCCGCCCCAATACCCCGTTTCCTTCCCTCCCCCCCCCCCCCCCAACTTCACCTTCAGGGAGAGCCCCGCCACCGCCGCCATCTTCCCCGGCCGCCGCTGGAGGTCACCGCTGCGCCCGCTCCCCGAGGTGAGGCGGTGAGGCGGTGAGGCAGTGCGCAGGCGCGGCGGCCACCGCCCCCAGCCCTGCTCTACCCGCCGTCCTTTCCTGCCGCGGGGCACGCTGGGAAGGGTCGTGCCTCAAGGCGACACCTTCCCGCCGCCCCGCGCGCTGCCTGCTGGGGGCTGTAGTTCCCGCGCGCGGGCAAGGACCGCGGCCCGGGCGGCCCCCGCCGCCCCCCTCCCGCACTGCCCGGCGTCCCTCTCCCCAGCGCCCTCCGAGCAGCCTCGCCAGGCCCCGCTGGCTCGTCGGGGCGAAAGCCGAGCGCTAAGGCGCCCCAGCCGCCCGGCAAGCCCGAGGGGCGAGGCCGGGCCCCGCCGGCGGGCCGCTCCGCACCGGTGCTCCGCCCGTTGGGAACGGCTGCTTGGCGCGGGCGGGCGGCCTGCGCTCGGGCCGCGGGTGAAGGAGGCGGGAGTGGGGCCCCTGTGGCATCCCTGCCCCGCAGAGGCTGGAGCCCCCGTTGCGGCGTCCCCCTCGTAGCCCCTTCTCGCACCCTGGTGCCGAAGGTGGCGAGAGTCTGGCGGTGCGGGGCTCTGGAGGGGACCAGGGTGACCAGGCAATGGCTCCCCTTGGGTGCCTCGCCCCGGCATCTGGCTGTCCTGCACATGCAGACTAACACCCAGCCCTTCAGCTGGCCGTGCGTGCGTTTGTGGCTTTGCAGGTGGAGGGGCCACGGGATGGGAAGAGCGGTCTGGGTGACAGGGGCTGCCTGGGGGCTTTGCGATTGCTCTAACAGGGTGCAGTGACCCACTGCCCCTTCTCACGCTCCTGTAAGGGTTCTGTAACTCACACCCCCACGCACATCCCTCTGTTCAGATGCACCACGAGAGTAAGCGCCACATGAGTTCTTCAACAGAGAAAATGTCAGCTGTGCTTTCCTCACAGACAGTTCTGCTGCCCTCTAACACAGTGAAACTACCTCTGAAACGCAATGAGCTATTTCCTCTCCTCGGATAAACTAGATTCAAATGTCTCCTGGGGCAAGGACACAATCTTCCAGGTAAAGCCTAGGGTACGCAGCTCTGACTTTGTCAGTCTCTCTGCATGACCTTGAGCAACTCAGGTCCTGCCTACTACTGAACTACCTCGAATGGTTACACTCTTTCTCTCCCTAATTCTTCCATCTTTTCCGTAAGAAGGTAAAACGCCTGCCCGCTTCGCAGAGCTGTTACCAAGTTTGAGTAATTATTTTCTGTGGTGTGAGTAGCTCAGATGGGCGGTGCTATTGAAATACAAAGCATGGCGTTAATGAAAGGCATGCTGCATGAAGTCTGTAGGGCAGACTTTAAACACTAGATGTTGCTGTTGCTACAAATTGAAAGCGAAGTGATCGCTTCAGCAGCGTCAAAACCAGAGAATTAGAATAACGAACGCTCTTTAGGAAATAACAGTTTACCGTCCCACCAGAAATACGACAGTATCACCAACAGGCTTTATTCTGGATGTCGGAGTATAGTTCCCTTTTCTATCCCTGGCTGTATTTGCTGTGGTGGCACTCAAAGGCACAAGTATAGCCCATGACAGGTTAAGCCTGACATAACACCATGCTTCTCAATAATTTTACTAACTACAGTCCTAAGAAAACCATATCTAAAATGTAGAAGAATCTTTGCTTTTCTTTAGCAAAAATAATTTTTTTTTTTTTTTTTTTTTTTTTTTTTTTTTTGCGATAATGTGCATGAACTGAAGTTTTGGAATGGTGCAGAGAATGCATTTATTTGAAGTGGGGTTCCATATCCCAAATTTTGTTAGTGTAATTCTGAAACACTCTATGATCTTGTAGCATTTTAATACACAGAAAATCTGGCTTATTGAGGCCAGTCAAATCACTGAGAGCTGAGGGTACTTCAATGAACTAGGGATTGGGTCAAATCCTGATAGTGCTTTCAAGAATTAAAATGAGAGCACCTCTCACAGGTTAATTTTAGACAAGTAAAATCCCACAGGTGATAAACAGTTTGTACCTTTATGCCTTATACTGGAAGGAAAATTTAAATCCTGGTTTTGTATTTGGATATCTGTTATAACAATGGATTCCTCCATCATCATTACATGGGTGTTTTTATGAGGGTTTTTTTCTCCTACAAAGCAATTAAACTCCCCATACTGCCAGTCACTCATCATTTGACATGTACCTCTGTCCCTGGTTTCAGTGTGGTCACTTAGTGAGCACTTGAACATTTACAAGCTCTTCCATGAGAAACACCTGGAAGAACATTCACTTGTGGGTCTGCCACTTTCGTGCCCGTAGGATTGTAACCTTAAAGTACTCATTCTTAGTAAATGAGGTGGTATTACAAACATCACATTTTTCTCCCATTGAGACAGACTAGAACTGAAATCATGCAAAATATATTTTATTTTCCTTTAATTGAGAAATTTGAGTTTAAATACATTTAGACACACCCTTGTGCTTATATTGAAGACACATGGACTTCACACAGGCATAACAGCTACAGAGTTCACTGTAATCAGCACTTTTATGTCTCTAGAAAGAACATGATGATTCTTCAACCGTGGTAGTGGTGGGGATGTGTTTCGATCAGGGCCCAGCTGCATGAGGTGTCATAAAACTTGCAGCAAGACTTAGACCTTTCCACAAAGAACTTGCATCATGTAGAGGTAAAAAAGGAGATGAGGTTTGTAACAAGGCATCTGGGGTCCTCACAGTGATGGCAGCATATCAGGTCAGTGCCACAAAACATGCCAAACTTACCCTCTACCAGACTATGGCCAGCTCCTTTAAAAAAACCAAGACCTACCACTCATAAAAAAACTCTAGTAATTATACTAGTCACCCATAATTTTTAAGCAATGCTGAAAGCACTGAATACTTTTCTCCCTCACCTTGCAACTCGCCTGAAACATGAGCTTTTGGCCTGTTTTGAATGCTGTTCTGCACCTGCTAGTCAGTAATTGCACCCGTCTGTTTCCCTTTGGCTGAGCCTGGGATTCCCAGACTCGGCATGGGATAGTCCCAGAGGAGCCAGGGTGTAGCTGCAAACAAGTTCCTGACCTCTGTAAAAAGTTTATGTTATTTACAAGAAGTGGAGGAGTTTTCCTCTCATGGTGCTCAAGTTAATGTCAGAGAATGTGGCACAGAAAAGCTACGATCCAACTCACCTACACATTGCTACTGTGTTTTTGTTCCTGCAGCTGCTGAAGGAAGGTTTTTGTTTGTTTGTTTTTTTCTCTCTCCCAGGGGCTGCTCTTTATCTTCCATGGGAACAGTTGGTACTCTCGCTGAATGTAATTCACCTGGTTGTTTTCCATACCTCTGCTCCATAAGCAGTTCCGCTCGGGTAGGTAAGTTCAAGTGCTCTGTCATGCTGACTCCCTGGAGACTAAGCCTTTACAGGCAGAGTGACCCACCCACTAAAATCTTGCTGCCTAGGGAAGACCTGAGTCATTTTCCCATTAAGAAAAGGGTTTTTCACTCAGTGGCAAGGGGACAGAAAACATTTCTTTTTTTTCTCCAAACTGGAAAGAATGATTGTAAAACCACAAAAATGGTTAGGGGAATTCAGAATAGGAGCAGGAGCAGTATTAATCGAGTTAGGCGACTGAACTCACTGACCTTAGCATCAGGACTCTCTGCTGAAAGCTCTTCATAGGGACATTTGCAAAACCAAGCACCTATGCCTACGTCTTCCTGCCCTGCAAGGGAGGTTTCAATCTAGCATTGTTATATGATAAAATGATTAATCTTTATGATTTTATTGTGCATGTGATAATTCTGGGGTGCTCATGTTGTTCTAGTTTATTTTCCATGCTACCATGGTAATCTTTTGTAACAAGGGAACAAAACCACAACTAGGTGCTTGTAGCTTCCTTGGCAAAATATCTACACTTTTTAAGTGCAGACTTAAAAAAATCTACACTCTTTTAAGATACCCTAGAAAGCCTGAAAAATTAATTTAAAGGTGAGCTATGATATGATTTTTATAAGTTGGTGAAATAAGCACTAATCTGCGAGGCTTTATATTAGAAAAGGTGATGTGGACTCACTTGGACATTTGACTGTTTTAGAGGTTGTCCATGAAATATCAATGGTTAAAAGAACTGGTTTGGGAAAATACGTGAATAATAGACATGCTTTGGTGTAGGTAGTACTAACAGTTGAGCTTTACCATTTCACACATTAGCAGAGGAGCAGTTAGAACGTTGCACTGAGACCTGGGAGATTTGGGATCTATTTTCAGCTCTGCGTTGGGCCTGCTGATTGGCTTCTAATTATTCTGCGCCTCAGTTCCCTCATCTGTAAAAAAGCAAGAATGAGACCAACATCCTTTATAAACAGCTTTAAATTCTGTTGATGAAACACACTTTATTAATAGCAATGATACCTTCTCACACAAGCTGGCGTTAAAAAAAAATGGTAAATTCACAAATGTCAGTCAAATCATGTTAATGTGCAAGTGGCTATGGAGAAAATAAAGAAGAGGAGGACCATCATGCCTGCTCCATCACTGCCATGGAAAATGAGATGTTAACTTAGACTCACCTCTGGAGTCAGAATGGCAACATACACAGTGAATTAGAGGTGTTGGTCCATATTCTTGAGGTCTGTCAGAGAAATGCCCAATAAAGTGGCATAATCAGCAGAGATCATTGACTGAACAGATTGAGAACATGAACCACCCTCTCAGCCAGGACTGAAAGTGCACCTTTCAAGTGAAAGACCTCTCTTCCTTCAGTTTAAACTTGGGCTAGATACTGGCCTGAGTCATAGCGGGGTAGATCTCCAAAATACTCAAGTCAGAGGTATTTCTGCATAGCTGAGACCCCAGCCTGCCATGCACTCACCACATGTAGATCTTCATATCTGCCTTGAACTGAAATTAGCTGTCTTGTGCATGGATGCAAGGATCTTGCCCCATGAGCATATTGCAGCATTCTGTGTTAGACAGATGCCTCAGCAGATTTTGGTCACATATTAGGGCCACAGTTTACTCATTACCACAAGAGGGAAGCCAATACCAATAATATAACTTTATTCATGTATTAACTATGGTTATTGTGGCAAGGTTTTTATCCATTTCAAGGCTGTTGCATGTCTCCTTCTCTTTTCTTGTAGCAAACTTGCATTTGATCATATGTCAGAAACTAAAGAACATTATTCTACATTCCATTTGCTCAATGTCCTGTGAAATTAATTTCATGGATTTGCCTGTCTTGTTTGAATGGCAAATACATAAACCTGAAAGAGAAAGTTGGGATGAAACTAAGCTGGTTGCTTTCTTAGCAAATTTAAACAGTCCACATGCAAGTAAGGGGAAGTTTGGTGGGCATGGCACTTAAAATAAAGATGGTGTTTTCCCTCATTTGGGTGAGCATGAGAAGTTAAAGACTATTCTATGAGTCATAGACATAACTATTTCTAGTTGTTCTTACCCCATAGTAAGGATAAATTAATTCAGCAGGTCTTCTGACTCTTGTTAGCCTGTTTTGCAGTGTATGTGAGCACCTTCTTTATTGATTCATTTATTATGGCAAACCTGATCTCACTTACTCTGCTGCAAACCAGAGTAACTCTGCTGATTTCAGGAACTTCATTGAATCACTTATCTGGTGGTATGGTATCTGTGAAAGTCACCCTTGTTCAGATCACATGCTGAAGGCTTAAACCTGATAGGTCAAGATTTGTTGTTACATTTCATTTTGCAGCCAGACGTTATAATATACGCGCAGCCTTTTGAAAAAGGTCTTTGTAAAGTGGTGAAAGCAGTGCTTTTGCAAACAGGGATTTTTAAAGTAGTCTGGGTGTAGCGCAGAAACTGAATGGGGATTCATCAACCAAATTTCTTTGGTTGATGTTTTCCTGGTCTGTCTTCTAGATTGGTGCAAGATATAAATATTTGAGAGTCACTGTTCAGAAGACTTCTGTAGAGCATTGCTGACATATGACACTGGATATAGATCATAATTCTTGGTGTTTGGAAGTCACAATTTTTGAGGAACAGCAGAAATATGAAGCCAGAAGAAACGCAGAAAAACACATATGTTGAGGCTTCCTATGAAGACCCCTAGAGTGTTCCCTGCAAGTGCAGGAGAGGGAATCAGGGCAAGGTTGTGAAAGTCACAGACATAGACGGCAGTCCCCAAAGGACATTTGCATAACTAGCTTCTTTGTTAAATTTTTTTTAAAAATACTTTAGGAGCATTTTGGGTATTTTGTTCTCCACACCACCGCACTCCCTATACAGCAGGCATACCTTAAAATGCTTTCCTAAAGGTGCTGCTGGTCCCAGAGAAATTGTCAATTGTTTCCTTAAAAGGGGAAACATAGCCGGAAATATTACTGTCGCCCAAGTGGGCAGACACCTTTCACAGACCCTCACAGTACATTGCTGTTCAGGTATTCCCACACTACTTTTCTTTCTTCTTTCCCTCCAATGCTGTTTTAGGCCCTGGTCCTGCGTGTAAATATGCATGCATTTAACTCTAAGTACATGAGCAGTCACACTACCTCCAGTGAGACTATTCACATGACTAAAATCATGCACTTGCATAGAGATTTCCTGAATGAAGGGCATAAAAGGAAATGGCCAGGTTAAAAATAATGGGTTGGTTTTGTCCCTGATGTAATGCCTTTGACACTAGTGGAATTATACAGGGCTGAAATGGATCCAATATGTCCAAACAAAGAACTATCTCCAGCTCTCTCACCTGCCAGTTTCCGTATCTATGTTTATGGCGTAATCAAAGTCAATCCTCCTTTCCCCGTGCTTGGGTGGCTGAGGCTGGGGGGAAATTCAGATTGCTTTGCACCAGCGGGAGCTGCTCTCCTTCAGGACAGTATCTCCCCAGGTCCCAGGTGTGTTTGCCCTGCAGAGCTGGAGAAGCCCATGGAGCTTCACCAGCGCCTGTATTCCCTGTGTCCCTGTTGCATGGTCACTGCCACAGGGGGTAGCTGGGGTGGCTAACAACAGAGCAGGTCTTGCCTGTCCTGCTACTTACCTGCCTCTGTCCAACACTGAGCCATTCTGTGGCCTTAGCAGGATCTGCTGATCTTGGGGCGACAGCCCCTCTTGTTTCGGTTGGTGTCTAGGTTGCTTCTCTTTGCCTCCTGCACCAGTGCTGCTTTGTTCCTTGTGGGTATTAAACACTCCAGATGAATGCTCACACTTGAAAGCAGCTGGTATGTAAACATTAAAAACAGCAACAATAATAATAAAAAAAAGGTTGTTAGGTTTAGAAGAGATCCCTCTGAAAAATGTTTCTCCCTCCTTTCCGTGGCTGTCCTGCCCAGTGCCCGTGCAGTATTTGGGATTCCCCAGCCCGTGCCATTGTGAAGCTCTGACCTGGGACCTGTGTGAGGCTGAACTCACACCTGCAGCTAGACTTCTGTGCAGCCCATCTATGGTTTCCTCCAGATCACCAAAAGTGTGTGCCATACCTGCGTGCTCACCTAAATACTCACTAACACGGGATAGACCTCTGAATGTCAAAAGTTAGAGAGTCAGGAGAGAGAGGGAAAAGAACCCACCCCAAAACACAACGCTCAATAAACAACCTCTAGCATCTAGGGCTCATGACTGCTTTTGACAAGATCTATCTTTAGTTATAATAGTGAGTCACATCATTGTGATCTGACTTTACGGTTAGTTTGAGGTATGAGCCAGGCCATGGGACTGAGAGCGAGAGCGAGAGCATCATGGGATGTAGCTGTAAAATTCCACTACTCGCTACTCTCTAAATCAGGTTTGAAGAGCATTAAGAAACAGGAAGCGTGGGGGGTGGGGCGGGGGAAGGCATTTTTTTAGTGGAAAATTATTGCAGCGCACGGTGCATCGTGATGTAGTTCATCAGTGCAGGGAGAATAATAGGGAAGGCATATTAGCAATCGGAGACGGCCATAATAGTCTTGAGCAAAGCACACCCCTCTCCGCATAGCTCTGTGTGCAAAGTGTCACGTCTAACCCACCCCACCAGCCACCACAAGCTAATGCAGGATTTTCTTGGATGGTGCTGTGTTGCTTAGCAACATTGCTAGGCAGCATGCTATACATCATGCACAGCGCTGGCTACTATGGTGTAGCAGGGCTGCTTCCAGTTATTTTTCTCTGCTATAAAATATTAATTTTCTGCTCGCCAGCAGACGCGGCATCAGGAGGTTGAGGGACGCTGCCTCCTGGGTGGACATGTGCAGCTCCTGTTGACTGTAATGGGAATCACAAGCAGCCTTAGGCTGAGCTGAGCTCCCGGTGTGTAAAATGTGGGCACAATTCCTGACATACAAATACTTGCCATACCTGAGATGGCATAGAGGTTGGCTTTAACATAAATAAATAAATAACAAGGCAGTGAAGGCGATGTGACAGACAGAACAATACATGTAACCTGTACCGCCCTACACCTTTTTTCCTCTGACTGGCATAAGCAAATCGTATTGTGAGGACCGCGTGTTTGTGTACACAAAGAGAGGGACATTTACTCCACATTCTGGGATATTTTTGAGAGCCCTCCATGCCTCATCCATTGTTGGATGAGAGCTCATATCACAAACACCAGTGGTGGTTTTTTCGACTGATGAGTGTGATTTCAGTGGAGTCTGCCTGCCAAGCCCCCTCCCCCAAATGATTGCATAACCAGCTGTTGCACGCACACACACACACAAAAAGAGAAAACCAATTCTATTCTATAAGAAGCTGAGATGTTATTACAGAAGGCAAACAACAGAGCGACTGGTCCCCAGAGCTACGGGGAAGATGGCATCTGCAGCTCACTTCAGGTGTGCAGACCCAGAACCAGGAGCTGTCTTGTCTGAGCGCAAAAGAGGGCTCTGCAAAGGGTCTGCACAGGACAGGGTTTGAATAGTTCTGAAATCTCTGCAACTACAATGTTCATTTTTTGGACATATCATTACTGATACTGTTAGCAGCAGGTGGCAAGAAGGGGGGAATGCAAAAGAGCTGGTAAAAGGCAGCAGATAGTTTCTGGCATCTGAACACGGTGTTTTTCTTCTGCACATCAGTGGACAGACTCATTGTTTGAGCCAAGCAAAGAGGGAAGCAAGAGGGGAAAACCACACTGTCAAAATACACAACGGTTTGTGAGATGAACAGCTGCATTACCCTCCATTTACACTGGCAGATATGGCAGCACTGATGGAGTCAGCAAAACTGTGTTTTGTCCAACAATTATTTTTGAAGAGAGCAGGAATTTAGTTTTAGCTTAACCCACTCTATTGTGGGCACACCTTACTGCATCTTGGGGTGTATGGTGGAACCAGATAAATCAGACTTTTCTACAATAGATTGGTATGTCTTTGCACTACAGATCCTGGAGGAGTACAGTGACTGCAGTTTGATAGAGAAACCGTTCTCGTGGCGTTCAATGGCATTTGTCCAACAGGAGAACAAAGACAGCGACAGAACTTCCATTTCACGTTTTTTACCAAATCGCGGCAGACTGAAGCAAATTCAGTGCCCAAGGCTCAGCTCCTCTGTCAGGCTCCTCAATCTTTGTTTGTACATAAAGCCAATTTAATCCTAGGAGATGTTCAGAATTTGCGCTGAAAGCAGTATATGTAACTAACACTTTGGAGTGAAAACTACTGCTACAGACAAGTAAAATATCATCCCTCTTGTACCTGTGCTTCAGGCACAAGTGACATCCACAAGCCTGTCCTGGTTTTGCAGCCCTTTTTGTCAGGTGACATAAAAAAGAATATTTATAATCTGTCTTTTTTTAACCTGAAGGACTTGAATTGGAATGATTGCCCAGTTTTATTGCTAGATTTTTTAGCAAGATATTTCTTCCATAAAATGCTTCAACAAATATTGACAGCAGTCACAGTAAAATTTAAGGTGTACAAAATATTTGCAGAATTTCACCATACGTTTGCAAATCTTTCTGTCACTTTCACAAAGTCTCTCAGCACTGATCACTTGACAACGGATGGAGCTGCTGTACTTTTGGTGAACGAAGACCAAGCAAAAAAATACAAGGCTCATAACTGTGCACATTCACTGATGTGTCAAGGAATGGCTTCCCCTTGTTATTCAAGCAGAGGCATGAATTTCTCCAGAAGGACACCTGTGAGCGGTAGAGGAATGCCAGACCCAGCGCATGTCTAGGACAGCCAGGCGCCATGCCTGGTTCCTGCCAACATGAGGACTTCTTCGTCAGAAAGGTACTTTGCTATGAGCGTGAAGGTCATTTATACCTGCTGCAAGACCTCTGTGGAGTCTTAATACAAATGACGATCTCAGCCCTTCTTGAGGGCTGAGAGTCATCACAGTAAAATTTAAAAGATAAATTACGCCTTACCACAAAATGGTGCCAAATACAGCACATACAAGCATCTAAGTCTGTGCAGAAAGTAGAACAGTGTTATGTTGGGCAGGAATGAAAAAAAGAAACAAGCTAATCTCTAATGAAATTGGAAAAGAAAATAGCCGAAGGACTTTTTCTCTCTGAGTTTCATGGTAAATACCACTCAGTTTTTGGTATCATTAATATCTTATTATTATGACTACTATTAAGCAGTAGCCCCACTTACTTTTGTCTGTATTTTGTGGGCACGCCTCGGCATTTTACAAGTTGGAGGTTGTGCTAAGAGCTGGAAATATTGTATCATCATTTCATTACCACCTGGCTTAAAGAGAGGATCCATTAATCTGGTTTTGTAGGCATCTGCTGTGAGAAAGTAAGGGAGGAGGCCGGTACAAACTCTACTATAGTTACTGGGAAACTGCAATTATTTTTTTAAAGAAGAGGCAACATTTTTCTTCTACTTCCTTAAATTAATCATTACAACTTCATTTTTTCCCTTTCTTCTATTTATTTGCAAGAAAAAAGATTTGGTTTTTTTTTTTTGTTTGTTTCATGCTACAAAGGATGTCACAGTCTTCTTTCTCTCCAAATGACTCAGGGTCAACATAAACTGAAAACCAACTCTAACAGAACAAACTTTTCACAGATAAACCCACAAGAACTGAATCCAGTGCTGGTCTCCTCCAAAAACTATTTGCATATTTCCCTTTCCTTTTTATCTACTAGCATGCGTGGATAAGGGATAACGTGTAGTTATGTTCAGAAGCAGAAGAGCTCTGCTATAAAGATGTGGACAAATATGTGGCATGCCAGAGAGGTTACATGTCACCTACTTTACCTGGAAGAACTCTTGAAATTAATATAATTTGGAAAAAAAGTGAAAACCAGCACTTCATAAAAATTAAGTGCAATCAGATAGGATGTATATGTGTTTGTGGGCATAGCGGTCTCCCTGACTCTCTCTGATACTTTAAAAACAGTGTTAAAAGTTATGAGCCAAACCCCTGAGAATGGATACATGAAAAAAGGAGACTAGCCTGATCATTTGCCCCCTCTGCACATGTGTTTTAGGACAAGTTTTTAATTAAACAGTCACCTGCTATTTGTTCATAGAATACCCACCTCATCGACTCAAAGCAGATGGTGACCACTGGATAGTGTTTTCAGATCCCTGTCTGTCAGGGTGAAAATGTGATAGAAATGCCTTCAAGAAACTTCCCAGTGAAGGACTGGAAGCATACATACAGAGTATAATGCAGAAGTCACAAGCTAACCAGTGAAGACGAAAAGGAAAAAGTCAACTTGTTCTTTAGCTCAGTGCTGTTGGTCTTGAGCACTGAATGTGGTAGGTGTTCTTAGATAAAAGAATATCTGATCTTGTAATAGAAGGATATAATAATTCAAATACACTAAAAGGTTTTTTAAACCTATTTGGACCATCATCATCACCTCATCAGACTTCCTGCAAAATTCAGGCCGTTGATCCTCAAACTACAGTTCCTCCCTTCACCCTCTGACTACTGTTTGAGCTATAATATGTGTGACTTTACTGTGATCATATTCTTTTGATGCTTATTTTTAATGTGTTGCTTGCATTTGGCCTTGCACTTTTGATTTGATGTTGCAGGGTAGCCAGCCCAGGTTTGCTCACAAAGGTATGCACAAAGGCTTTGTATGCAAAGTTATATTTTAAATATTGCTAGAAGCAGTCTCACATTTATGATGTTTTGGTTTTTTTATAGTTACTTTTATTTATATTTACCCTTAATTTTATTTAAACATTTATTTATGTTTATATTTCAAATTGCAGTGAATTGAAAAATGATCAAAAAATTATGGGTCCTTTTTTTTTTTTTTTTGAAGAAACACTCCTCCTAAGAAGAGAAGAAAAAGAAATCAGGATTTTTGTAGATGTAGACATTTCAAGATGTTTTTCCTTTTTTAAATAAGGGGAAAATTAAAATAAAAATAGTAGATCTCCTTCCTTTATTCAGTCATTTTTAATACCAGAGCCCTAAAAGCTGGTTTGGAAGATGAACATGCATTACAGAAATATCTAAGCATGCATTTTTTTGCCTGGTCCTGGATCAGTGACAGTAACACCCTCCTGGATATTTTTCCAATACAGGGGAGGCTGCTGATTGCTGGTTTATAGATGTTGGGGCCATTTTTTTGTTCCTTAAAATTGTGTTAATGTTGCTTCTATCTCACAGTATAAAACCATGCTGTTGCTATGAAGAATTCACTGAAAAACTCAGTTATTGAAAAACAGTTACAGAAATCTTTCTGATTCATGAATGTGGCTGTACTGGTTAGGGGTAATAGCAGCACTACCATAGCCAGCTTACTCTCTGTCAATAAATCTGTTGTTTCAGTCTGGGTGAGTAATGTGATCTAGCTTTTGATATTACAATGTTGTTCTGCGTAGCAACATTTGTGTTCAGGTGTAACATGAACCCATCGTTGACAGCGTGTCAATGAAAGTGATGCCAACCTATCCTTTAGTCAGCATGTCATTGTGCTCCTTACTGCAGCAAATTGTACATCCTTGTAATATATGTTATGTAGTCAATGCTTTTTTTTTGCTTTTTAGTTTGGAAAAAAGAGAGAGTTTGATTCTGATCTCATGGGGCACATGGGGCTCATGGGGCTGAGATGCCCTGTGAAGATCACAGGTAATTTAGTTAGAACTGTTGGAGCTGCATTGCTCTAAAAGTGGAGAAGGGCTTGAAGAATTAACCCATGGTTTAATTTACATGGCAGTAATTTTCTTGCAACTCTATTCACTTTGTTGGTGTTAGGAGGACAGAAGTTTCCAACTCCTTGCATAGGCTCCCTGTTGCATAGACAGCCTAAAATTTGTTGCTGGCTTCTCATCACACTGATTTCCCCTTGATGACCTTTGTGGTCCTGTTTCCAGCCTTGACAATCCACTAAAATTCCTGTTAAATTCTACCTGCAGGTCAGAAGGACTGCTGTTAATCTTCAAGTTTCAAGAGCTATTCATTGCGTCTGACTGTCACATTCAGTCCTTCCTCCCAGGTGTTTTCATCTTCTCCCATAGCTTCAGTTTGTATTTGATGAACAGTGACCTCTTCAGAGGAATCTCATTTAATTTATCTTTAAAATGTCTTTCAAACCACTCCGACGGTATAAACAAAAAAAATATTAATATTTATGAGTTGCATATTGTAATCCACTAAACAGTTCTGAAGAGCAAGTCACAGGAAACAGGGTTGGGAAAATCTATTCGCTCATCAGCCCCTGTCAGTGCTTAGCTGCTTCTCCACAGGATATTGTCAAGTGTTTTTTCCAGCTGATGTTTAACTGGCCTGTTCTGACTGGCCAGATTAAACATTCCCATGTGGATTCCCGTTGAGGGGGGTATCTATTGCAATAAATGCTGCGAATACCCTTGAGCTCAGCTAGCCTTCTCTGGGCTTTGCTGCCTTTTTGGAAGGTGCCAGCAAAGGAAAATCAATACGGAACATGTAAAATTGCTGGCCAGGGGTTTGGAATAACTTCTGATGCAAAGGAGGAAGATAAAGCCCCCATTTCTGGGAGAAATTTTTCCAGTATTTAAATTTAAACAGGGTTAATTTGGGAACAGAAAGTTCTAGAATGGACATATCTGTTTCCAGGAAAAAAAAAAAAAGAAAAAAAAGGCATGTATTTCTCAATCAGCTAAAATGTCCCTGGCCATATGTATTGGCATTCTGACACCTCTTTCCACACAAAACTAACCCTGGATTTAAGAAAGCAAGTAATTATTTGCTGAAAGTTAAGTCTAGAAATAAATCTTTTCAGGATCCAAGTCTTGTTAAATATTTTGTGGTGGTTGTGTTTGATGGACTGGACAGAAGAAAGCGTGCAAATTTCAGATTTGTAGTTCTAATGAATTATTAGGAGGGAGAAAATATTCCCTGAGTTTCCTTCTCCTTTTTCTTTCATTGTTCAAACACTTTGTATGGACAAATTCTACAGCTGCAGAATTGTAGAAAATATTGGACCGGTGATGATGGCTAACAGCTGGAATGGTTCAAGTGCTACTTAGATGTAAAGTGATACAGAGAAAAAGGACTAAACAACGGCTGCTAACATAATGGTCAAAACAAGGAATTATAGGTCAGATTTTTTAGGATTTAAACAGGATTTTAAGAGAATCTATTTTCAACAGAAACATAACAGTTAAAATCTGCCACTGTTTCTGTGTGCGCAACATCTCATCCAAAAGCAGGACTGTCACACGTCCAGATATACCTTCTTCCACCCAGAAACTTTGTGCTGTCACAAAAGGAAGAAGGTAAGCATCCACCTTGAACTTCCAGCTGCCAGGCAGATGTCCCAAATCCCATAGGGATGGCCACTGTGCCTATGTAGAATAACTGTGCAAAGGATGTGTGATGAGTCCAGAATGTCGGGGCTGTGCCAAGCACCCTGCTCTTAGTCTGCAGAGTTGATCTGTGTGCCCACACTAAGTTCAGAGCTGTTCCAGCACTGCATGATCTCGTTGTGGTGAGATTTCCCAGATGGAAGAAAGGGAGCCTGAGGTGGATGTGCAAGTAGAAAAAAGGCTCTGTGGGTCTTCTCATGAGCCTGAGAGACAAACAAGTGAAAAAATCACCACCGAATAGCCATATATGCACACAGCAACTATCAACCTGCAGTTTGTGAGCATTTTGTTCATCTGTGACAGTTCCTATGCAGTCATTGAAAGGCGTTTAAAGAAAGACAGCCCACTGGCTTGGGAACTGAATCACTACAGAGGGATCTGCAGCTCCATTGGAAATTTTCTAGGGGTGCAAACTGGAAAACGTTTAAAAAAAGGTCAGGTAAAATTAGGTTTAAGTGTAAAATGCTGGAGTGAGCCAAGGTGGAAGACTTCACAGCGCATGTTCGTAGAATTTGGATTTTGGCACAATTTGATGTTGTTTGATGCGGTTTTCTGTTTACTCTGAAGAGAGTTACATATATATGTATGTATGCCATTAATACTTCATATACCTACATAAACATATATATACTTTGAAGTATGTATATGAACACATATATGTATATATAGACACATATATACACACACCTATGCTTTCATATTTACTTATTTATTTGTTTACATATACATACACATACCTCAAAATGCACCTCTGTTACTTTCCTGCCCACATACTCTTTGTGTGAAACGGAGAAAACAGTGAGAAATGGTTCAAGGGACTCGGATGCTTGCAGGTCACTGCTTGTCAAGAGATGGTTCAGTAAACACCAACTGAAGTGGCATCACCTAAAAACTCACCCCCCATCTTTCTTTCTTATTTCTTTTTTCTCCTCACTTTCAGACTGCAATAACAATAGCAGCCTCTGTGTAGGGGATTTTCTGTACGTAATAGCTAATTAGGGTTAATGGGTTTCCACTGTTTCTCAGGTCATTGGCTCCTCCCAGCTGGCCCCTAATCCCCACAAATGCCTTGCACCTCAACTGTTCCCTTGTTTCCTGGAAGACGATGCAACAGACCTTTGGTGTTTCAAATTGGATGAGCCACTTTGAATCACACTGAAATCAACTATCCAATTTTAGCCTAGTCAACCTTTAATCACGACATGAGTGCTTCACTTTCTTTCATTCCCTCCCCCTCTTATATATGGTAACATGTCTTTCATAAATGCCAAGAGAAACAGGATAATCACTTTTAGTTCCTCCTCCAAGGTCAGCAAATCACAGCTGACTCAAGTGTATCTGGTTCTTGTCCTCTCTGAAAGCACCTATGACTGTGTGAGAACGTAGCTGTTTAAATTATTCTGATTACCACTTGCCTGAGACAGTTCTTCTTATACCAAGGCTTTCTTTTGTAGTTCTCAAAGCACTTGTTAGGAGATGTTTTATGGAAGATGAGTACTAAGATAAAGGTCTTGCCCAAAGTCTGCAGTAGAGCTGGGAGCTTATCTCAGGAATGGACTGCGATGTTGCAGTCATTGCTCCACTATGCCTCATACTAGGTGGGATGGCAGAGAAGCAGAAAAGTGTTTCTGAGGAGGCTGGCAGCGTAGCTTCTAGCACTGGTGTATGCTCCAGAGGAGTTGTGACTAGCTTTTACACATCCACTACTGAATGAGTATCAGTGTGTATCTTTACAGGTAGAGATTTACTGCTCTCTGACATTTCTGCCAGTGTAAATACAGGATAATTTCACTGCAACCACCATAGAATTGGTGAGAGGCAGCACAATCCAGCCCACACTGCTTTTCAAGTGAAAATAAGGGAATGTTTTGTTGAGAAGCACCAAAGATAAAAGTGGCTGTTCGCATCATCAAACTACAAAAATGAAAGAGGAAACAATTGGTTGGTTTAATTAGCATTCATATTCCTATTATTCATGCTGGCTGTTCCAAGCAAATGGCAGGTCTTTACTCTGCCTTCAGTGGGAGCAGGAAAGAGGCCAGTTTCACTCTCTGCTTTTTTGTTATTATTTTTATTATCTTAGTAGTACATTGATCAGAGTTTGTTGGCAAGTATGTAGCACAGATCATAGGCATTCCTAGTGTTGTTTTATTGAAATGAGTAAAATGACATCAAGAGGAAAGTTGACCCAACATGTTTTGTTTTGGTTTTAATCACAAAATCTTGCTGGGCACTGATCAATTCTTTTTCAAACAAGATTGCTCCAGATTAAACAAGAGTAGTACAAACCAAACCATGCAGGGCTTGCTTGTTTTGGACACTGTTATTGAAGAGGTGTAGCTTATAAGCATCCTGCCAGTTTGATCAGTTTAACAGTGCACGGGAGAAAGTGTGCAGTGTGTTAACTATTTATTATGCCAGCCACCTATGCAATTATTTGAAGCGCCTTAGTTCATCTGACCTTTAAAACTTACTTTAAAACACAATCACTTTTGATCAAGTGGAGCATTAAGGTCAGTTCTTCCTCTCATAGCAAAGCAAAGCCAGCCACTGTTGTGCAAGCAGAACTGGACCTTTTAAAGGATATAATTGTTTTACAACTGCAAGAGACGATAACTTAAAAAATTAAAGACTAAAGGTGATGTGGATTTAAACCATGTTTTAGAGCCAAACAAGCAGTGCCAAAATAGGTCCAAATATAAAATGCTGTCATTTGGCCAGATGACTGTATATCTCTTTAACTCAATCCTGGTTGTTTTGGGATACTCCTAAGTAAAATCAAACATGTATGAAAACATGTGCAGAATTCGGCAGACTCTTCTGTGTTCACAGAATTGGACTGCTGTTAAGAAGAGCACATTTCAGCCTTAAGGACCACCTGAAATGCTTTTTGGCCATATAATAAGACTGAAATAAGATCTAAATGGCCAGCGGTAAGTGTTTCCCTTGTTCCACTCCCCACTTCCCCTTTCAGATTAAACTCCCACTGACTTCATTGACGGTTTGTCTTAATGGAGTAATAATTGAATAAATCTCAAGGTCTGACTCATACAATAGCCGTGTGATCCACCCAGATACTGTGGCTTGTTAGTCTATTTTAAAAAAAAAAAAGTGGGCCTGATTTGGGTGATGTTATCTTTAAGGAGGAAGACTTTGCCCTTTGGCAGCTGTTGCTGTGAGAACGTTCACCTCCCGTCAATATTGTGATATCAGATTGGGGCCTCGTGATGCCCTTCATTTGGAGATGTGGAAGCTCAAAGTTTAGCAGAGTAGCATGGCATGTGCTTTTATCTTGGCTTTCAGTTGCCCGATGACAGCAGAGGTGGGCCTCGGCCCTGTTGGTTTTGACCAGAGAGAAAGCCTGCAAGCTGAGCTGTGTTTCTTGATAGGTCCTCAGTGGACTTCGAAGGTTGGACCAGTTTTAAATTTCACAAATCATCCTTACTCAATTGACTGAGTTGAGAACAAATTCTCAAGGGAGTAAAATACTTTCCACTTGGTTCCACTCCATGTCCCATGATATCACTAACACCTTGGCTTAAGTCCTCTAGCCCATTTTCAGCACAGAGGCTCTCTCTTTTTCACCCCTTTATAGAGTTAGTGTCAAAGCCTCCCACACCTGGTACCACACACACGTGTTCCTCCAGAGCAGCAATATACCTGTGTTATGGTTACAGTGTAGTTTTTCAGGGTCATGTGTTAGGTGCAGTACCTATTAGAGGTACCAGACTTTAGTCAGACTCTAAAAAGGCCTAATTTTTACTTTGATAGCACAGGAAATACACTGACCTGCTACGCCCCCTGCCCCCCCCCCCCCCCCCCATAAAGCATAAAATGCTATATATTTTTCCTGCCTCAGTTTTCTGAAGGAGTGTTTTTTACTTGTGGGTGCCTGTGATTCTTCTGCTGCAGCTTTGTGCTTCTTCTCAGCACTGTCCAGCTCATCCTGGTCAGCTTTTTTCTAACTTTGGACAGTCTGAAGTAGCCTGGACCCCACCCAACTGTGAGAACATTGACTATCTGTTTCTGTCTTCTTCTAGTGGACCTGGGAGTCTCCCATTTACCTTACTGTGGAGCTCTGAAGGCTAGTGTCAGTATCTTGCTTCCTTTGCCACGTCTTTGAGCATTTGCCAATCTAAAACAGGAGAAAACTTGCTTTACATAGCCCTTGTCTGAGTAGACAAAGACTGAGGTAGATTGAAAACTGGCTGAATGGCTGGGCCTAGAGGGTTATGATCAGTGGTACAAAGTCCAGTTGGAGGCCAATGACTAGTGGTGTACACCAGGGGTCAATACCGGGTCCAATTCTGTTCAATGTCTTTGTTAATGATCTGGATGGCAGGGCAGAGTGTACCCTCAGGAAGTTTGCAGATGACACAAAACTAGGAGGAGCAGCTGATATGCTAGAGGTCCCTCTGGATGGTAGCAGGCTGGAGAAATGGGCTGACAAGAACCCCTTGCAGTTCAAAAAAGGGAAGCACATAGTCCTGCACCTGGAAAGGAATAACCTCATGTACTAGTATGTGCTGGGGAACGACTGGCTGGAAAGCAGCTTGGCAGAAAAGGACCTGGGGGTCCTGGTGGACACCAAGTTGAACATGAGCTAGTGATGTGCCCTTGCTGCAAAGGGGGTGAATGGTATGGGTGAATGGGGCTGCATTAGGAGGAGTGTTGCCAGCAGATCGAGGGAGGTGATCCTTCCCCTCTACTCAGCGCTGGTGAGGCCACACCTGGAGTGCTGTGTCCAGTTCTGGGCTCCCCAGTACAAGAGAGACATGGACACGCTGCAGAGAGACCAGTGAAGGGCCACGAAGATGGTGAAGGGACTGGAGCATCTGTCCTGTGAGGAAAGGCTGGGAGAGCTGGGACTGTTCTGAATTCCAGAGCCACACAACAGTATATCACAACAACTTGATATTTCACAAGTTGCATAGAGATAAATGCCACAGGTTATCTCACATATATAAATATTAATACATGCGTGCAGTAGGAGATGGGTATAGATACAATGAAATGCTGTACGTGAGTGAATTTATATCATAATGAACAAGGAGGGGTTACTCACTTCATGAACTAATCTGCAATGAGTCATAAGGTAAATTTAAGTAATTTCTCCCTGTTTTGTGTAATAAAAGTGGTAACCAAAGATTTATGAATAACTGAAGATCTACTGTTTGATAGCAGAGAGCAATGTAATGCCATCGGATGATACAGTTTATATACGCTGGAGAAGATAAGCTCTTACCTAATACGGCAGCTGGTGCAGATACATGGCAACGTTACGTGCCAAAGGAGACAAAGGACTGTGCTAGGAAGGGAAAGGTGAGGGTAAAGACCCCTTGCCCCACCCTGGTTAAGCCAACCCCTGTATGAGTCAGAAGTGACACTGGTCCTCAACAGCTGTGTGCTGGTTTTGGCTGGGGTAGAGTTAATTTTCTTCATAGTAGCTAGTATAGGGCTGTGTTTGCATTTGTGTTGGAAACAGTGTTGGTAATTCAGGGATGTTTTCATTATTGCTGAGCAGTGCTTGCACAGAGTCAAGGCCTTTTCGGCTCCTCATACCACCCCACCAGTGAGTAGGCTGGGGGTGCACAAAAAATTCAGAGGAGACATAGCCAGGACAGCTGACCCCAACTGACCAGAGGGATATCCCATACCATATGACATCATGCTCAGCAATAAACCAGGGGGAAGGTTGTCTGGGAGGGCTGCTGCTTGGGGACTGGCTGGGCATTGGTCTGTTGGTGGTGAGCAATTGTTTTCATTTGCATCACTTGTCGTTCTTGGGTTTTATTTCTCTCTCTTTGTTATTTTCCTTTGTATTACAATTTTTATTTGTATTGTTATTATTATTATTTTATTTTATTTCAATTATTAAACTGTTCTTATCTCAACCTATGAGTTTTCTCACTTTTACCCTTCCAAGGGTGGTGGTGGGGGAGTGACCAAGTGGCTGTGTGGTGCTTAGTTGCTGGCTGGGGTTAAACCATGACAAGCTGTAACAGTTTCCTAAGGAACTGTGGTTTGTGTAATCATGGTCAATCTCCTCTTCCCTCCAATCCACTTTGGACCCTTTTAGCTAATTTCAGCTACATGAGATAGAGGGGCTGGGTTTTCCAAAATAGTAAATTCCTACCAGCTTCATGAAAATCAAGAGAGAGAGAGAAGGTCAATTCAACATCACCACCGAGGGACAGGCAGGCGGAATTCAAGCATTACTTTGTCCACTTGATAGCAAGCATTTGGTGGGCTGATCAGCCCATATGTAGCCCTTGACTAGCTGCATTGCATGCTGTTTCTTGCTTGATAGTAATCTCATAGGGAAAGGTGCAGGGAATTGGTTTGGGTAGGGGATAAAGGGCAAAAAATGGCAGAAAATCTGGCTTTATTCATACCACTGGTTGTACAATAATGTGGAGTTTTCCCATGTGATGTTTTCCTTCTCTGTGTTTAATTTTTCTAATACAGTGATTTAATTAAGGGCTTCAAGAAGTGGAACTTAAGGTAGTTTCCTGAATCTGTATTCAATATTTCCCGATATTTAAATGAGTACAGTAGAGGGACTCGTAACTAGAATTTGGAGCCTTTTCAGAAGGGCTCCAAATGAGTGCTTTGGAGATGGGTCTTATTTTTCTCAAAATCTGAGTGTTTTCAGATCCAGAATTCTGGTTCTGAACAATCTTGGACAAAAATTTTTTCCTACTGTACCAATAGGGAATGTTTTCCTTACAGGCTGGGTGTTGGGGCTTGATGGACAAGCTGCCTCATCTGTTATGGCAGAGCCTATGTTTCTGCTAGCATCTTCTCACATAAATATTCCATGCATCAAATATGTACGACACGCAACATAATTGCGTAAAAAGGATGACGTATGAGAAAAAATACACAGTGCCTGTGGCTAAGAATGTCTTAATCAGATGTTCAAAATGCACATCTACGCACCAAGGAAATATTTTGAGGTATATTATCTAAGCTTGCTATGAATAAAGATTTTTTTCATGTTAAACATAATAGCTATCATTGGAGGACAAATCATCGGGATGTATTTGTAGTCCTCTTTTTCTGGGGCAGTGGAAATTTTCTTTCTTTTTCCTTGCACTAATTCAGACAAATCTGCTCTTTGGTCTTTCCAGCCAGATTACTTCAGTAGTTGCCCTCAGGACAGCTTCTTTAAGCATAAACTTATGTAGGGCTCATGCTTTTTATTAATTCCAAGGGCTTTTATACTGGTTTTCCCATTAAAACTGAGGGAGAGAATGACTTTGTCATTGTGGCTGTTCCAAGTGAAGATGAGATGTTGTTTAATCCTGGGCTGTGGAATTCCCTCGTTTTAAGATCTATAATTTGTTAAGATTGGTAACTCGTAGTGCTTGAATTGAAGAATTGTGGGTTACTGTAAGAACCAGCTGGAGACAGAGAGCTTTAGGTGCTTAAGTGCAATGTAGACTTGTGGGACTGAGGATCGAAAATCCGAGTAGGGGAGCTGGGAAAGAGAGAAGAGACTATGATGTTGTATTGTTGTCATGTATCCTTAGTGAAGCATGGTGGTGAATTTATGACTCGCTGAGGACAAGTTGCTTTTGCCATAGCCTGTTAATTTCTAACAGGAATGAATGAATAGATGAGTGGGTGAAAGCGGCAAAGAACAACAAACAAATACTACAAACTTAAAGAAAGCAATATTAAATAAATGAAATGTTACAGTATGTGACTACAGAAGAGAACCTGGGGGAACTGCAAAAAAGGGAATGGGAGTTTGTAATAAAGTAAATACAAATTAATGCTAAGCTACAGAGAAATTCCCAAGGAATTATATTTTGCATCCACATGAATACTAGGGTAATTCATCATGATTAATGATGTTACAATGCATCCTGGTATGTGTTGAAATACTTTCCTGTTCTGAAAGTTGGAGAAAAATGTTTACTATGAGCAGCTAAATATGGACATTAATCATTATGTCTTTAATGCCAGGTCAAAACCATTTTCCTGCTGTGAATATTCTGCTCATTATTATAACATTTAGAGTTAATAGGCTGACTGAGACAAGTGTAAAATTCCAAAAGAAATTGTGCAATTGAAGCTAGAGTTGCATAGAAACTCTCACACCTCTCAAAATGTTTGGGTAGTCTCCATTGCTACTTACTTTTCATGAGGCACAGGTACAAAATTGTCGGAGGAGCAACAAACGTAACACAAGGTGTGTTGACACTGATTTCACAATATCTTTTGTAGTCAAGGCATGAAATTAAATTCTCAGTCATACTTGCTCTGTGAAGGACAACATGGACTCTGGGTGAATGGGTGCAATCCTGGTGACTGCAGTGGCATGCCCTTCAGCAAGTGTTTAGTTGCTATACTGACTAGGAGCCCAGGCATCTGGCTTCTCTGCCTGGAGTTCCTAGGTCCTGCGCCTCTCCTTGGAGAATCCCCTCTGAAGCCCATCTTGTTGCTCGTGCAGTCAGTGCCACAACTGCTGGTCTCACCAGGAGCAGGATCAAAATCCTAATTTCTCTCTGTCTCTGTTCCCTATCTGGAGGACATGCTTTGAGTCTGGTTGTTGAAACCTTTTCCCATCCTCAGGCTCCTGACTTCTGCTCTCCTTGCATCTGAAAGGACAATGTCACCACCCCTGAACATACCTTCTGTTCCAGGCCCTGACCTTGGCCACTTTGTGCTGCCCTTCTCCATGCTGGCACCAGTATTTTTGCGACCAGGGGTTGTCTCAGCTGCTTCACAGGGCTAATATTCAGCCATTTCAGTTCCCTGATTTGCCGCTTGCTTGGCCTTGTGAAAGCTAGACCTAGCTCAAAGGAAATAGCAGGACATATTACAATGCTCTCCAGCAGCAGCCTGCACTTCGGGGCTGCACTATTGGCTGCTCTTACAGCTTGGAGGGAATTGGAAAATGCAGCCTGATCCTGGTATTCCCCTTACATTCACCCTTTCCCTGTTTGTGGCCCATCTGCACCGGCCTCCTCTGATGAAACAGCTCACATTATAAGTCCCCCTCCTTTTTGGGTACCTTATGATAACTTGGACCCAGGCCACCACATCAACTGAGCTTCCCCTCCGCTTGGCTCAGGGCTGTGCTGATGTTCAGTGGAGGAACTGCTCAGCGGCAGCAGCCAGGAGGAAGGCTAGGCAGGAGCTAAGGCTGCTGGCCACATCCAGGTGGTTCATGCCTCCTGGAGAGCCAGACCCCTCTGGGGAGTGTGTGACAGCTCTGGCAGCATAGGGGAGCACAGGCCATGGCATCCTTGAGTGCCACTGTCCCTGTTCAGAGCTGGGGAACCCAGGGTCTCTGGCAATCCTTTGTCAATGACACGTGGCAGCAGGCTGGCATGCTCTTCCTCCCCAAGCTCACCTCCCACAAACGTGTTTGAGGGGCTCTTCTCATGCTGGAGTGGGTTTATTTAGGGGAAATTACACTGGCAGGCGCATACCCGTATCTGTCTGTTTACATTTTGAAGCTTCTGGGGCCGTGTCCAAAGTCCACTGAAATCAGTGGGAGTCTTTCCATTTATTCCAATGAACTCTGATCAGGCTGTGTACTGACACAGAAAGGAGACTTACAGACAATTTGCCACCTCCCCACTCCCTTCCTCCCTGCTTCCTCTGCCCTGGCTTCTCATCTCCCTCCTCCTCTCCCCACTGACACCATCACCACATAAACCAGAAAGGCTTAACAAAGATTTCTGTTATCAGTGACATTTAAAGCTTCCAGAAATCAGGAGTCTTTGTAATCACGGTCGCAGGCTTCGTAATCCTCCTGTGCCAGTACTGATTATACAGGTAATGGGGTGCTGTAGAAATGTTATCACTGCCTATTCAGAGTGCTAATCCAGTCACTAGAAAATTAATGATCGCATTACATTTACACGTATTTCTCTCTGTCTAAGGTATTGGAATATCGTGCTTTCTTTATTGGATTTACTTTCTCTGTTTATGTTCTCTTTCCCCAGAGGAAACACAACCACCTCCCTTCTGTTGCCACAGACAGGGAAAATGATGTGGGCAAGGCGATGTGGGCAGTCTGTGGCAGAACAGGGAATTGAACGTGCGTCTCCAAGCACCAGGCTAGAGCAGGGAGGGTAGATCCCATGATTTCGAACAAAGCAATGATTTTTTGTTGTTGTTTAAAGGCCACATTGGTGACTTTTTGCAACACAAATGGCTGAAGTAATCATTACCAAGCAAACAAATAGAGGTAGGAAAAGGGCAGAGAGAAGGAACTGTGTACTTCAATGTTTTTTAATATTTCAAGTTCTTTGAGAAAACAAGGCTTCTAGCTTAATCCAAGCTATACTTGGAGGTTATTCTGGAGCAACCAAGTGACTTACCTACAGGGGCCGGTGCTTCTCTTACCTCACCCTGGTGATTCCTCCACTGGAAATCATTTTGCAATACTCTGTGTCCTGTTTATAAGTGCTGTTAAGGGACAGTGATGTTTTACATCATGGAAACAGGACTTTTATCTGCCTCGGATGAGTATTTAGAGGAAAATTTCCCTGGAAAACAAGGCTGACTACCTTGTTCCGTCCCTTCCATTTCACAGCTATGCAGCACCCACAGCCTTTGCTAGGAGCTGGCCCCGCTGCCTCGTGCCAGTGAGTGGAGGAGCGGAGAGCCTGGCTGCTCTCAGCCTTCAGGGTGAGGGCACCAGCAGGGAAGGCTCCTGGGCTGGTGGAAGGATTCACTGCCACCCCCTGCTGCAGCCCCTGGCAAGGGAGCAGAGCCAAGGGGAGCTGGCGGGGAGGAACCCAAATGTGTTGCAACCCGTTACTCTCGGCTGACATCAGGGCCCCCAAGGGGCTTCCTGCAAGCCAGCGCAGCGTAAGCAGGCCTGGCGTGGGTTATGAGACACGAAAGTGGCTTGGAGCCACCTTTGTTCCTCCCCTTGTAGCCCCTCTGCTGTGCCCATGAGCGGAGGATCTCAGGGAATTGGGATGGAAGCAGCAACTGGCCAAGAACCCATGGGGATGAGAGAGACATTTTAGACAGTGATAATTTTGATCAGCGCTGCATTGTTTTAATTGCATACTCCTTACAAGGAGTTGCAAAGACTAATGGCCTATGTGGTATGATACTGAGAAGAGTATTTTGTTTAACATAGTGGGGAGTGTATAAAGTAGCAGATGAGAACTTTGGAAAGATTGGATTAAATTCAACAGATCTGGAGGAACTCTGTGTATATGTGTGTGTAAATCCTGGGGTCCTTAACTTTGTCTTGGGCTAAGCACAGGCTGAATGGGGGCTGCAAACTCTACATAAACTGTGGATTATCTTGATTGTATACTGTCGGTTTTTATCCTAAGAGTAGCTTATTTCTGAGTAAATTCTAAATATTATCTAAAAGGCTAGTACACATATATTCAAATGGTTTCACTATGCAATAATCTTCACACTGTGGTTTCAGTCCTGGACACAGCAGTGGCTTTCTGGAGTTAGTAACCTGAGTCATGTGAATGCTCCTGTGTCATCTTTGGAGTTTTTTTCCTTACATTAAGATAAGCAGGTATGGGCCTAGCGGAGCTCATGTAAAGGGTTAATTAGATCCTCCCTATCATCAAGTTAAAAAACATAAAAAATAGGCTTTAGAATGAAAGAGGAAATAGGTTGTCCTAATTTAAAGCAAGAGGTGACTTACCACAGCTCATTGCTTAAAAAAGACTCGGTAAGTTAACTCAGTCAATGAAATGGTGACATTTCTCAACAGTGTATAGCATTGCCTCAAACAAGCATTTATGTTTTTCATAAGCAGCTACGTTAAATTTTTAATCAATGTTTGGCAGACGCTTTTATGTTTCTAAGCATTTCATTAATGTTTCAACAAATGTATTCACATCTTCCAAAGCAAAACTTCTGCTACATGTGAGTGCCCCAGAACCCTTTACTGCAGACAGGAGTAATGGTCAGGAAGAGCCCATGGTCTTGCATGGGCTTGAATGCCCTGGTGGGAACATGACATGGTGTGAGGAATGTAGAGACTCAGGGAGCCACCTTTGGGCAACCTGAAGGAGATGAAACATCTGAGAACTGTTGAACCCCAGGCAGTATGGGCCGAGGCATTGTTCCTTGATGGAGAGTGAAAATGGAAGGAGTTTGCTGGGACAGCATGCATGTACTGGTGATATTTGTGAAAAGCATGCAGGCAAAAAGAGCACAGATGAGAGAACAGTGGGGACTCGAGGAGGAGGTCCTGGATGTGACGGGAAGTGGAGGAGCAGCAGGGTTGAACAGCAAATACATAATCTCCCAAGAACCGGAGGGTATTGGAACACTTAACTGTGGTCTAAGATAGAGCAGCTCATGCATGGCCGTGAGTGACTGAGATAATGAGGTGGGAGTGAGTGATGAAGGATTATATTCAGCAGGAGGGAAGCAGTTTGATTCCTTCATTGCTCATTCCCAAGCACTCTAATGTTTGGGTGGTATTTCAGTGGCAGGGTTTTTATAAGGGAAGTGTGATGTTGTTGTATGGGGTGCTAGCCAGATCCCACTGAGCCATACTCTCAATCTTCAGTCTTCTTAGTCACAGTTTTTTCAACAGACCATTCATCTGTTCATAAAGTTGCCAGTGTTTCAACATTATCATTGCTAAGGACTGGCCTAAATTTACATTTTTTTTCCAATGTAACCGTCTCAGTTAGAGGTGTGGGTTTTTATGGTTTAGTATTGTTGTAACAAAGGTATAGTCATTAGTGGGAGTGCAGTTATACCAGCACAAAAACCACTTGTTGTGGTGAAAGTATTCCACTTAGTGCCTGGGAATAGCTGCATTACCATAAACAGCTCTTCACATGGTTGTGTAAAGGATGTATTAGCATGAAGGTTAACAGTATTGGAATGATAATGCACTACAGAGTTGTAATACAGAAAAAAAACTTGGAAAACAATGTTGGAAAGGTGCTGCTGAGCCTTCAGAGTGTTTTTTCTTGGTTTTGAGTTTGAAGGATCTTTCTGATGCTCTACAGCTTTTGTCTTTTTCAAGAAGATGCAAATATTCTAAGTAGTCCATGTATTTCATCTAGACTTATTCCTCAGCACTTTTAGCTTCAGTTATTTTCATGACATACCAACAAGGCGTTTAGAAAAATTCTCGTATTCTTTTCTTCAGCCGCACAGAAACAACGGTGCAATGAGTAGAGTTTGAAACAAACACATTGTTTTCTCCTTTCCTGGGATACCCCTCCACCAGCTCAAGATAGCATTATGTTGTTGAGTAACATGTCAGTAAGGTCTTCTGGTTATTGCTTCCCCTTGAGAAAAAAATTATTTCTGAATCCTCAGAAACAGCTTTTCCTTAGTGGGCTAGCTTTTAATCTGTGATTTTGGGCTCTGCTGGTTGACATAAGCCATCGTAAAAAGACACTTGGAACAAGATTGTCGAATTGAAGCTGAACCTTGAAAGCTTGAAATTGAACCTATATGATTTAAAGCCAAAGTATCTGTTCAGGGCAGAGGGCTTTAGAGCAGCAATAATGCACACGTGAGCAGGAAAAGCGCTTAAGGCAAAGGACACGTCAACATCTGCAGCAGCATTTTGGCCGACATACTGTGACAAAGGGTGCTTAAAGGCTTCTAAGCACATGCCATGCTAGCTTCACAGATGTCCACTGTGGCAAAGTCATCCTTATCCAGGAAGGTGCAGTGACAGTGATCTTTTAATGATCAGCTGGAGAGTCATCACCACAGTTGCATAAATAGAGCTGCTTGTTGCAAAACATGCCCATGCCACCATGCTGGAACTGAGCTACAGATATTAGTGGAGCACTGCTGACATGCTCTGGTTGAAGGTCTTGCATATAGGTTGTTTATGCAGTTTACCTTTTCTCATTTTGAATGTTTCATCCCCTGCTCAGAGGGTTTGGGGTTGTACTGTGCATCACCATCTTAGCTGTAGTGGTCAGTCAGGAACAGTGTTATTTCTTGGGACCATCAATATCCAAGGAGTTAGTTTACATTCATTGCTATTCCTGACTGCACAAAAGAAGTAGGTTGGATTTTATACCTGGAGATACTGCTTCTGTTAGTGTAAACATTAGGGTTGCTGGAGTAATTTGACACATGCAACTTACCTGTATCAACACTCTGGCCCTGCCCAGAATTCCTTTAGTAGCTACAGTCAGATTCTGCATTGGCAAGCTCCAAAAATAGTACAGATTTCAAATACTTCATTGTCATTAATTCGTAAAAGGGCACAGTGTATTGTACCCTTGCACCAGTCAAGTTCTAAGCAGACTTATCTGGGGACGAATTTGGAAAGTTTGGGAAGGACTTTGCCAGCATTCTGGAGGCTCAATACATAATGATTCCTCTGATTTGCTCTGTAGCTAAATTTTAAGCCAAAGAGTTCAACAGCTTCTATTACTTTGGGACTAAATTGCAGTGATCAAGTTAAAAGGCTAGTTGCTTGTCAGGATCAAAGTGGCTTTGTGTTCCCTCTAACTGCAGTCATTGCTTGAAGAATGATCATGTAATCCCATTAATAAAATGATGAATAGATACCAACCTGGTTTTGGGGGTGAGCAGTAAGGCTGGGAGGAGGGGGAGGCTGAGGTTGGATGGCAATACAAGTCCTCCCGTGAGTCAGTGGCAGGCGGGAGGGAATCAGGGCCCCCAGAAATTTACTGCCAACTCTAAATGTAGGAGCAAAATATAACAACAGTATAAAACCCCTAGTTCCCTAGGGAGACCTCATCAGATGGAAACCTGGTCTCCATAGCAGGCCCTGTAATATTCTGGACCTGTGTTACACGCTGAAATGAAAGTGACTCAGTGCCAGCTTTTATTTTAGAAATGCTACTAAAATGCTTTTTAAAAGCAAAATAAAACCAGGAGACACATGATCAGTATGAAGCAATTACTAGTAAAACTACACTGATCCAGGATTAAAATACTTTATTAAATAAAAAGCAAATCAATCTTAATACTGAGTAAGAATTAAGTCACCAAATGAATACCAGCTCTAAGCAATCCTGAGCTCAACTCTAGAAGGTGGAATACAAAGTTTTGGTATAAATCTCACCTACATTATTGTACTGAACACCTAAATTAATGATCTGAATCTGTTGGTTGTTTCATACTTCAGAGGGTTATTTTGGGTGCCCCTTTCTTTTGATGAAGATTGTATTTTTAAAATCTGTGTTATAGTCATACACAGGACAAGCACATTTTTACTTTGCTACATTTTTACTTTTGCACCTTAAAATTAAGAAAGAGGTCAGGTTGCCCACACAACTGGGTGAAACAAAAGATAAGAGAAGCTGTTTCAGGAGGAAGAAGCTTTGCTTCCTGGGGTTTGTGCCCTCTCTCTCTCAACCATCAGTTTCCTAAATTCTCTTTCCATTTGGCTGAGCCAGCAGCTGGCCGTAGGTGTGCTGCCCGCCCTGCCGTTTGCTGCCTGCATGTTGGCCGGCCGGCCAGCACCACATGGCAAACACAAGGTGCTGGCTTCTGCCTGCTCGCTCCCATGGGAGCACTGGTCCCACACCTCTCCCTTGCCAGGTTAAAAGGAAGGCATAGAAACCTCACCTCTCACCTCTTTGAAACCTCCCCTTCTTGGTCAGTTTTAGCAGAAATAGACCACTGTTTTGCACTGCTATTGTGGGAACTAATAGCCCGGCGAACAACGTAATAGCTGTAGATTTGTGCCCTTGCGAAACCAGACTAAGGAACAGAAAAGTAAGAAAGAAGACACTAAAAATATGAGGGCAGTGCAAGCTCTTCAGTTCTCGGAGTCTTCTGCATGCTTGTGTAGTAGGGGCTGGAAGTGCAGAGCAGATGTGGCACTGTGTTGCTGGCATACTGCTTTCCACTAGGAGGGATTTTTTTAGTCTGCAGAAGGAAGATGATTGATTAGTCAGCTACTGAAGGAGCTTTTAAAATGTTGATGCAATGACTTGCTTTTCCCCAAATGATAGCTGTTGATATTCTGAAGCAGCAATATTCCCTCAGGTTGCTTGCTGACCCATAAGACAAGGCTTTTCTGCCTCACCCTTGTATTTTGTGGGTTGCCTTGCACTGTTTCCCTTAGGGCCAGGCATCTTTGTCCAATCAAGCTTGAATTAGGTCACTGTTAACTAGTGTCAACTTGGAGGAGTCTTGCTGAAGCTGGCAGTCTAAAAAAAATTAAATATTTTCCATGCCACATAGACTATTGGTCTGTGACCCACCAAAATATCAAAAATCCAGATGCATAAGACCAATTCTGATGAAGTTGGCATAGTCTTATCTGGGTCAATTGTCTTAACAAGACATTATGTCACCGGTTAGGGGAAAATACAATCTAACCCCCCTAAAAATAACTAATGGGAAAAACCTTGCACAACAAAGCCAGTCGCACAGCATTTGATCATCAGAAAAATAAAAATAAATTCAGACTCATGATATATTTAATCATCTGTATTTATTCCTCTGCTAATCTAAAAACAGGCAAATGTTCTTTTTCTTCTTGGAAACAAGGCAATTCCGGAAAACTTCATATTTTAGGCAGCTCTTCAAACAGCTTTTCTCCTAAAACTTAAATTTTGTTATTTGTTAGGAGGAAAGCCATTGGAATGAAAAAAATTTGAATTGTATATAAGCTCCTTTACCATACCAGCTATGTTGAGGATAACTGTTCTTTAGGCTCTCAGAGTAGGCACCAGAGGAACATACTTTTTGGTTTTTGTCACAGAAAGAGAACTTGGATTTCATGACAGTCTGAAGAAGACAGTACTGAAGACACCTGGGGGAAGCTAGATCAAGTACAAAAAAGTGTCAGATGGGAACACATATACTTAAGCCACATTAGCCGCCATTTTGTCCCAGAAGAGGATTGGCAGCTGTGTAACACCGGTAGAAGAAGAGCCCAAGGAAGAAAGGGAAAGGCAGAGGAATCTCCAGATAGGTTATGTGTATGCAGGGAGCATCCTGCACGTGCAAAGATTTTGCAGTGGTGATGTCTGAAGCCTTCAAGAGCACTGCTCCATTAGGACAGAAGTTATCTAGGCATTCTCAGCCACCAACTTGCAGGTCTTTTGTATGAAAAAGCCATGGAAGGAAAAAAAATTGAGGCAGGAGTACTCCAAAATACAATGTTGAATCCAACCACTTTACAGAGTTTTTCAAGACCAGTCTGGATTTGAGAGGGAAAGAAAAAAGCAATGCAGCGAGAGGGCTGCAAAGAGAGTCTCTAAGTCTGTGATGCTGCAAAACCACGAAAAAGTGCTGTGGTCCTTCATCACAGCAGTATCCAGAAAACCCAAGAAGTTTTCACTGAGGGGATCCCTTTGAGGAAGGAGATAAAGTAAAGAATTTCAGATGCCTTGGAGTTCTTGAGAATCTTGAAAATGGTTGTTTGAAGCTTTTTTCTTTTGCTAAATGGATTAGAGATTTGGTTGGATTAGGGTCTTAATAAATACCTACAGTGTTTTGTCTTTCATCTGCAAAATGTTTGCCTGCTTTTAAATAGACTATTCTTGTTTGCTCCAGTGTTGTCATGTTGATGTGAAACTTTGGAAACAGGAATTCTGCCTTTATTTCAATAAAAGGATTTGGAAACCTGAGGCTAAAACTCGCCTCAAATATAACTGGTATAAATCCAGAGTAGCAGGACTTTATTTCAGTGCTGGAGAAACAGCAGGAGACTAGCTCCTTGACAATTTTTGATGTCTGGATGACTTGTTTATTTCCCTCATGATAGTTTGCGGTAGTGTAGCTATTATTTTTAAAGCTCAGCCCTGGCCAGAGGGCAGTCGTTCTGTTCCACGCGACGGGGAAACCCAGCGGTGCTTCCCTGGGCAGGAGGTGGTTCCTTCGTCTGGAGAGCAGAGGACCGCTGGCTACAGCAGCAGTGAACAGAGAGGCGAGGCCTGGCCATCTTCGCTAGTGCGGCAGCCATGCGATTGTTAAATGAGAGCGGGTCTGGTGAAACAAGAGAGCATCTCGTGAAATCTGTAGGTGGCACTGAGTCAATGGGGTGCAAGGGAAGGTGCAGTCCAGCCGTGCTCTTTCCCTCTGCTGTGCAGCACTGCTGCTGCTCCTCCCTCTAGTTGTCCTTTGCGGAGTGGCTTGGGTGGCCTGGTGTGCATACACCTGTGTGTGTGGTGGAGGAGATGCTGCCTGCTCTGTAGCCATAAACAGAGGATTCATAAAACCTGCTCCCTGTCACTCTGGCTATTCTTTGGATGCTGTTAACTGATGAACAATTCAAAGGTGGTAACTCGATGATGACAATTTATTGCAGCGATTTATAACTTCAGGCATGTACAATTAACAACCTACAGGCAATAGGAGGGCAATGATGAAAATTTACTGCAGCCATTTGTCATTTATATTGGTGGCCAGAACAAAGTATGTCAGGGCACAAGACAGGCCACAGACCAGGCAGTGGGAGCCAGCTGCCAGCTTTGCGGATGAGGAGGCCCCCAGCTCCACGTGCTGACCCACGGCACGCCAACCCCTTTTCACGCCCTGTCCCATGAGGGCTTTACAGGCCTGGTTGTGTACTGACACGATGGGGAGGGTTCTTCACCGCCTCCAAGGCTGAGGTGGAAGCCAAAGTTGGGACTGTCAGGACCTGCTATTGCAAGGTGGGGTGCAAGGTGGAGCAAGAGGCTGAGGAGGTGTGAGAGATGCAGTTGTACAAAGGGGTTGTCATGGCGGGCCTGGCCCACGATCTGAGGATGTTGTTCATCAGGACGGGCTGAGCTGGCTGACTCCCAGCAGGCTGGCACGGCAGCTGTGTCTGCCCCTTCCCTCTCCCCTGCTCCCACCACCCAGTCTGCAGGTCAGGGCCGCTCACCTGTCCTCGCCAAGAGGCGGTAGTGAGTCACAAACCCACTAAAGGTTTTTCTGATGGTGTAGTGAGACACATCAGTTTGTCAAGGGTGCAGGTGAGCGCTAAGGCAGGGTTTGGAGCAGAGAAGGAACCAGTGGAGGAGAGGGAGCAAGACCCCTTTCCCCTTTTGGTGGCAGTGAGACGGGGGACCGCCTGCAGTGACTGGAGGTGAGACAGTCCCAAGCCTGCTTCCCAGCTGCCTGGGGAAGGGGCAGCGTTGTGCCTGCTCCACAGGCAGAGGTCTCTTTCCAAGGGCATTATTGACAGTCTCTTTGTAGAGAGGAGATTAGCTCAATAATGAATGCCTCAGAATAAATCAATGGTGGGACAGCTTCTGGACCTGGTGATTTTCCACCCTCTGCAGCTTCTAGGTAGCAGACTAGCACAGGCTGCAGCCCAGCAGGGACAGCAGGGCATACTTCATCTCGACCTTGAGAAGCGCTTAAGGAGCCCACTTGCTTTTGCTTCAGTTCAGGAGTGTGGGCTTTTTTCTTCAAGGTACGTCTCGGCAGCATTTTACATATCCTCCAGCCTGGTGTTTTTGCTTCAAGGAGCTGTAAAGGTCACCGACAGGGCTGTTCAGATGCCATTACTCTCTGTTAAACACTACTCTGTCCTTTGCCATCTGATCTTTTAGTATTTGTGATGATGGGACTGGTTTTCATTCTGCCTGATGAAGACAGTTGGTAGCTTGCAGTGTTTATTTCTGCTCTCATAAAATCTTTTAAAAGAACTGTATTGATCTTTAAAAAAGAGAATTACAAGGTCATAAGACAATTATGGCATGCTGAATTGTGCGGCGTACATCAGTACTGGAGAGGTCAAGCCCTATGAGTGAAGGTGAATCTCAGATGTTGAGTATAATGATAATTGACCTGCATGTAACATCTCATAGGGTGATATAAATTAGTACAATTTATTGCTTACATTTTAAGAATCCTGTTTCTCTGGCCACCACAGCCACAAATAACAAAAAAGAGTCCCCCTTGCAAAGACCTTAGGGTAGCCGTCTACTCATGTGTCAAAAAAGCAGGTAGGAAAGAGCAGTAAGAAAGGAGGGAGGCAAAGGATGTGAAAGGACACTGATCAACCCAGTGATATCTACCTGCACCTTGTCAGATGACTTGTAGACATAAACAGTTGTTCAGCTCCCTGTTTTTCCACAGAAATCTCTTTTGATACGGCATTTAGTTGTCTTCTTTTCCTTCATTTTTTTTCCACCAGAGCAGGACAGCAGTAGACAAGTTGGTATTAGACATGCAGAGAAAGGAAGAAGCAAAGAAGGAACCAGAAGGTCCATGCCAGAGTGGAGAGTAAACAGGGAAACTGTTTTGTGATTGTGAAAGAAAGATGTCAAATGACAGGCTGAACAGTTTGAGCAAATGGAGGTGTTATTCTCCGTGTCATTTTAATAGCTGATGATTAAGTAAGAAGAAAGAGAGGGCAGGCAAGAGTACTTTACTATTGAAAGGATAAGAAGGAAAAATTGTGTGATCTCCTAGTACAGATCACACACCCTGAGCTAAACTTGTCACAACAGAATCAGGTTGATTCATGAGTCTGTGTGCTGCGTGTAATTATACCTTATTCAAAAATAAAATTTAAAAAAAATTTAAAAAAAGAATGGTCTTATGGTTCAGTCGCACTGCTCTTACAGAACTAAATCCTGCCCAAATTAGGGAGGAGGAAATGCTGCTGAAAGGCCCTGAGTTGCAGGGCTCCTCCTGGCCAAACCAAGATTCCTTGGGATGGTTGAGGCAGTACGTTCTAGAAACGAAAACACACCCGGGCCTTCCTCCAAAGGCAGCTGTCGTGCTAGCAAGCCTAATAAACTAGCCAACCCCCCTCAAACCACATGCCGCGGTAAGCTCTTGCGTGAGCTTGCCCACATGGTGAGCTGGTCCTCTGTGCTAGTGCTTTCTTGAGTGTGGAGAACCTGATCAGCTACATGGGCCGGAAAAAGAGGCCCCCTACATCTGCTGAACAGCACATGATAGGATTTAGCCAAGAGATGACTTAATTTCTGTGGAAATAGCCTGATTTTTTCCAAAGTGGCTGAGCACCACGCACATCCTACTGAGATGAGGGGAGGGGGAAGATGCAGGCGCTCAGCCTTGCTGAAGACCGCTGCGAAGGGCTGTGCTCCTCGGTGTGATGAGGAGATGGGAAGGGCTGTCAGGTCCCGCACGTCTTACAGATGTATTTTTTGTTCTTGCAAAATTCAGCTGTGGCTGAAAGGATCCAACGAAATCTTTTCTGACGCAGAGACAAAGCGGGGAAACTTCAGCCTGAGCAGGGAATGGCTCAGAAATGTAGGAATGGGTGATAATGGGATTCAAAAAACCAGCACTGCAGCTTGAAGTGAAACCATTGCTACCCCAGGGCTTGTGTATTCTGATCAAGAGTGGGAGGCAAATTAGGCTGGCAATATCTCTGTCTAGTCACCCCACCTGCAGAGTTTCTGAGCATGGTATTTCCGAGCTTTCTCTATTAAACAGCTGAAGTTCAGCCCCTTCCACACTGCTAAAACCATTTCTCTCTCTCATGTCCTTGATTAAGTGATGTCTACTCATAATGTTAATCCTCCTCTGCCAGCTCCCCTTCATCTAAACCACCACTCTTAGCGAGGACTTCCAGTCCAGCTGGCTGACTTACTGCTTTCAAAGCTTCTGTTTTTCCTGACTCCCTCTGTCCGGGAATGTAGCGGGTAAAGGAAGGCAGCGCTGCATGGAGGGCACCGACCAGGAAGGGAGACAGACAGCCCAGGCTGCCAGGAGGTGGGCGCCAGGAAGTGTTGGGAAACACCCCAATCCTTCTTCATGCCCACAGATGCTGGCATCGGAAAGCCTTGCCGTAATGGCACTGTCAAGAGTCTGGAGCTAGGTCAGTTAAAAATGTATGAGCTAGAGCTAGCCTCTGCCCCCACACAAGTTAATTGCACCATTAAATGTCAAACAGCTTTTGTTATCATTTTCTGCCAATCAAGTGCCTGGTCTGACAGTGTGTTTTGCCCACCTAGTCCATAAATTCTCACCATTTTCATCTTCCACAACGATTTCTTGTTATCTCTTGCCTAACTTGTTTGCCTTTGCTGGTGTCATGGCTGCAGGCCTGGAAGCTCCTCCGTGTGGGGCACGCGTATTTCTGAGGTGTGATTTGTTTTGCACAGATATTGTTCTCCTGCACGCTGTTGACTTAGTGGGACTGGCACCTCTACACTGAATAGCAGAGAGTTGCTCTGAATGTGAAACACGCTAATAAATAATAATCTCGTTGACCAAATGCCAGCTGATTTTGTAAGCCTAGAATAGATAAAACAGCAATAGCTTGGTATTTGCTTGTCTGTTATGAGCTTCTCCATTTTGCGAGCCCAGTGTGGGATAGGCACGGAGGAGAAGTGAACATCGGGCTCTGCTTTAACTCCATCTTTAGGGCTGGTTGGGTAAGTCAAAGCACTCATGATACCACCCTGTGGACAGTTTTATGCTGATCTCAGTCCATGCAACCACCTTCCTCCATGCATATTTGCCGTTGACGTTCCACTCCACCTTGATATCCTTGTGGTCACACTAGTGGCCACATGAGCACTAGCATGACCATAAGGGTATCAAGGTGGAGGGGAATATCAACAGGGAATATGCATGTGGGGGAAGAGGAGGAGGCAGAAATGTACACCAGAGGGAAAAGATTGACTCAATGGTGATCACAGAGCAACTCGGACATACAGCTGACGGTGTGCGAGTCCACACGTCTTGGAAGTCACAAAAACCAAGGGGCCCTTGCCCAGTCTCCTCTACCTCTTGCCGTATCATGGTTTTGGAGGTGGAGTAAAGATGTCCTGGACAAGATGTTTGTGAACGTGACAGGGCTCTTCTGCCAGGTGGATAAGATGGGGTTTTAGTCACTTTGCATCACGTGAATGGGAGGTCTGGATTGAGCCAGATTGTATGTGTGTGCTCAGGCTGCCGGAGACTTTGGAGTATTGATGTTTAGACACCAAAAGAAATGCTGAATTGAATCCTGCTTTTTCCTTAGCACAGTATTGATCTTTAAATAGGAAAAGTCCAAACCATAAACCGGAAACTATATCCATGGAAACATGGAGCTTAGCTCATATGACTCAACAAGCACAAGAGTTAATTATTTTGCTGTCATTTCTACAACTTCATAGCTTAATGGTATTAAGAGACCCTCAGCTCCTCCAGTTGATTATTATCTGTCATTTGTGGTTAAATAATACTGTCAAAAGAATATCACTGACTGAAGTTTTATGTTCCCATTTGAAAAATAACACCTACCACATACTGCTGTATTAAGTAGTATTTGAGGTTTTAAAATTAGATAAGTAGATAGATAGATAGATATTTTGTCTCTTTTTTCCCTCTCATTCATTTTTTAAATGGAGGTACAAACATGTTCTGTAGTTTTATCATAACCTGTTAGAGGCTGTTAGCTAAATTTCTTCTTTCCCTGGTTGTCAGGTTGGTCTTTCACTCAGCAGTGAAGGAAGGTTTTTGTAAATTGGAAACAAAAACACTGTTTCAAAACTGAAAAGGCAACAAGAATACCTCTGGCAGGACCAATTTATGGATAAAGACTGCTTTTTCACTGCAGCATCAATACTGATGGAACTGGTTTTAACAGAGAGCAGAATTGCTCCTGTTAATGACAGCTTTTTTGGCTTACCTCAGAGCTTTGGGGAAAAAACAGGATGGAGCTGGGGTAAGTGGTTCTCAGCTGAATGTGATCAAGCTTTGGGTGACAGGAAGTTTCATATTTTAAATAAAAGGTGTTTTACTGTATTGGACCCCATGGTATTATTTACTTCATAAATATGCACTTATTCAGATTTAGGAATACTGTTTCATGCCACGTGTGGAACAAACTAGCTTTAGATAGAGTATTTTTCACTAGCTTTGTAATAAGTTGATGGCAGGCTAAAGACAGAGTTGGAAAACCCGTACTGAATCCTGGGGAGAAGGAATGAGGTGGTCTGATTTCCTTACCAGCGCCTGCAGGATGCTCCCTAAGTGTAACAAGTGGTACTGCAACTTGCAACACAAAGGGCTCATAAACAAGGGAACCTTTATTGCAGAAAAGTTTCCACTGCAGTGAGTTCTGAAATGGTCCATAAAAGGGCATAAATTGGCTCTTTCATTTCAGAAAAATAAAATGCCTTCCTACTTGATAGCACAAATAGTAGGACCCGAAGCCAGCTCTTGTTTAAGGTGTTTACAGGATTAGGCACACACCAGAGAACAGGAGTGGAGTAGGGTGAGGGAGGAGCCCACGCCTCCCTGGATTGCTGCGTCATGTACCTGGACCCAGAAGATCCATTCAGGTTTTATGTCAAAAAAGCAAACAAACAACACCTTAATGGTTTAAAAAGCACTGGCAAAAAGAAGCACAAAGAAATGTGCTGGTTTTGTTGCAGCCTAGCAAAAAGAGAGAAGGCCTTTAATTTTAAGAGTTCCAGGGCTTTTTTTTTTTTTTTTTTTTTTCAGTTATTCGCATGAGAAAATAACTAGGCATTCCAACGACATCATTTGGCAGAAATGAAATCTAAGTGCTCCAGTTTGAGTTTCAATAAATCAGTACTAGAATTGGCTCTGTCACTCTATAAACTCTTGGGCATTAGCTTTTATACCCTTTTGGAACTGGCTGGCTGCACTCTTAAGCACGCTGATCATGACGCAGTGATGGTTTCATCATGACACGCTCTAATAAAAAAAAAAAAAAAAAGCAGGAGAATGTTTGTATTGCCCCCCCCCCCCCCCCAAGATGAGCGGGTTTTTAATGGTTTTGTTACGGCCTAATGAAAATAGACTAGTTTGTTTAACATTTCCAGGATTTCCTTTTCTTTCTTTCTTTCTTTTTTTTTTTTTATTATTTGGAAAAATATAAAGGCAATACGATACCATGTAGCAGCCACTGCTGTTAACATGATCTTTCTGTAATGGTGTGTGGAAAGAATGCACAACAAAGGAACTAGAAAAGCTTTGTAAATATACATTGCCCATTTTGGCAGAGAATAAACCTGTCTGATTACCTTTCTGCTACTGCTGTAAATGATATTGCCCTTTTATTGAACAGAGGCAAGCCCTTCTGAATCCAATTAAAGGTTTCTCGGGTGTGCCCATATGAGCAAATTTTGGATGCTGAGGTGCACATGCATTGATGCATCAGGTATTTCTGTCATAAAAGCTATGAAAGCCTGGGTATAAGTGTGTGTACATTGGAGACACTATGTGTTTTTCCAGCGTAGATGCTGTCAGAGGCTCTTGGTATCAGTGAATATGAAAAGCATTGTTGTTTCTCTAAATGGTATGGCAAAAGCATGAATGGAATTACAGCATTTCTAAATATTTGCCTAATTAGTCTGTTGGGAAGAATTTGAACTCCACTTGTCCTGGATGTGAATGCAAAGTATTGACTAAACCCAAAACACACTTGCTGGCCATCGGGAAGGCCCAGGGTCAGTATCACCAGACAGCTGCAAATCCCAAAGGACACTTTTCATGAAACCCTCCTTCCTTGCCTTTGCATCTTTGAGGGTTTTTTTACTCTGACCCAGAAGTGTCCCAGATTACAAGCCCAGGTCTTCCTCCCCTGGCTTAGAGGCGTGTGATGTAAACAAAACTAAAGGCATAAGCCATTTCAATAGAAAGTAACCCAGAAAAGGATTATATCCCTATAAAACAGCTATGCCCTGTTAGGCCTAGCCCCAACAGCTGTGTTCCCCTCTGCTGTATCTGTCGACGGGGCACCATCTGATACATTATTCCCCAGCTTATTCAAACCCAAAGCTTACTTTCTGTGGTAGAAAAAGTAGCTGCTTTCCCACAGGAGAGAAGAGCTGGAGCAAGGGACTCTGCCTGCCGTTCCACAGCCAGTACTGGCAGGGCTGGAAATGGTGGAGCAACGAGACATCAAAAGGTTTTATTGTTGTGACACACATTTAAAAAGAAAAGGTCCTTAAATGCTGTATCTGCCCTTGGTCCACTGCAACAGCTACCAACAGAGCCACAATAACAGTAAGTGGCAGTGGTAAGGTTAGAGACATGGTCCTCTTCACAGGGAGGCCTCCCTGGGATCTTCCAGTTCTTGGGAAGCTCTGGACGGTGATGTGAGCCCTCCTCACTGCCTTTCTGCCAATACTACACAGCTCTGCAGAACACAGGTGCACTTGGGTGTGTCTGAGCAGGTCCCCGTACCTTTTCAGTATAACTCTCATTTAAACAAACTCTGCATCCAGTTGGTAGGGCACATCCTTCCCAAATGCTTCATCATATCATGTCTGCAAGAATTGGGAGCCAGCAAAGGAGAGAAGCAGGATGATACAGGAGCTCAGAGGTAGGGAGAGGACATAGCAACAACATTAAAGACACTGTTGAAGTGGAGGCAGATCCGTTTGGCTTCATTCTTATGTGAGTAGATGACAGACCTCCTGTTGCCAACTTCTCTTCCATTAGAAGGAGAGACACTTACCTTTCTTTCCAGAAGTGTCCTAGTCATTTGAGAGAGGGTCTTCTGCTATGTGTGATACACAGAGAGTCCTGGGTACCAAAAGCTTTTCCAGGTACCTTGTTCTAGGTGACACTTTGATTGCTCCTTAGGCATCTGCCTATTGCAGAACACCTGGATAGTGGTCACCTGGAGATGAATCTCACTCTCTCAGCTTGGACAGCCGATATAGGCACTGATCGCTCTCCGAGCAGGGAAGGCCCAGAACTCAGAAAAAAGAAGTCGCACTACTTCTTGTTGATGGGCTAAGCCTACCTGTGCAAGTGAAAAATACACATGCTGTTGTGTGTGGTGTACAAGTCCGCATGCACTTAACTGCAGTGAACCTGGGCTAACCTGCCATCACCTGGTGAATGAATTAACAATCTCCTAATAAATTCTGTTCCCACTAGGTTCACTTCTGTCTCCCAGTGCTGTTTCCCTCCTCCTCTTGCTCCTGGCCAGCCTGAACCCCCCGTTACCTCTTCACTGTTTCGGCCAAGCCTTTACCCAGCTGAGGAACAGAAAGTCCCAGCCTCCCACCTCCTGCTTTTGCACTTTCACCTTATACCACACCCTGCTTCTGCAAAGACTGCTCCCCCTCTCCTGCAGCGGGGTCCCGATCTCACTCCCTGCCAGCCTTTCTGCCCTGGGGGGCTGTGGTCCTGCCTCTCCAGGCAGAGAGTCCCACTAACTGTTGCCGGAGGCAAGTGGTGTGAGCAGGACCTGCTGCTGGCTAACTGTCCCAGTGGAGAGGCTGGGACAAGGCAGTGCTATCTATCTCACTGATGGCATAGAGCAAGATTACTAGGAAATTGCAGATTCATTATGCAGAGGAAGCAAAATGGTCTCACTGAGTTCATGGCAAGTTTTACCGCTTACTGGGGAGAAACTGGCTTATTTTCTGCGCACATTTTTACACCATAACATGAATGGGCTTGCAGGGCAGTGACGATTCTTCCAAGTCACCTTTTTATGTTTCTCTGAAAACACATGGGGTGAAGTCTTGGCTCTATAGAAGGCACACCTGGCATGAAGGTGGCACCTAGAGTCACTTCAAATAGCCAGTGACTTCTCAAGTATGCTCTAGAATACCTTAGTTCCTTCAGAGAGCTAACCTCCTATTATCTATGCTAGGTGTATTAAGAGTCATGTATACTGTGAAGATGGATTTGTTACACTCAAATAAATAAATACCTAGGAAATGAGCATGTTGAGAAATTCAGAAAAATGAGTGTGAGGAATCAAAGTTAGTGAGGAACTAACACTGGCAAAAATGCCTACTTAAGGGGGAAACAGCCAAGAAATCCTGTATTAGTGAAGCTTGTTAAATTAGCAACCTGTTGTGTCTGATATTGTAAGGCTATTAGCAGGCTTCACACTTTACTGTGGTACATTGGTTTTGTTAATGCATGCTTCAGCCCTGTGCTTACTTTTTCAAGCAATTTTAATGTGTGAATTTCTTCTTCTTCATTTTACTGTGGCCAGGGTTAATTCTCTGAAAAGAAAAGAGAGGGTACTGCCAGGCAAGGTGTTCAGTATTTAAAAAGGATCTTTTAGCCACAGCCATCATGTAATGTTATCAGTAAAATGTCAGTGTTTTTTTATGCTTAAAGTAGGAAATAATCATGTGATCTTAGATGCCTCAGTGAGGTTATGCTCACCAAATGCACTTTAGGAGACTTTTTGCCTTCAGAACCTCGTCTTCTTGAGTCAAGTAAACCATGGATCTGTCTCATTTCTACATGTAGCCCATGTTTGTGGTAAATTATTCTTTGGTTATATGCTCATGTGCCTGAAGACTTCTACCTGCAAGCTGAAATTTGTTCTTTTATTTCAGGAAGTTGTCTAGATAGGGTTACAGCAAATGGCCCATGGCAATCATTAATGCTAATCTTTCACACACTTCAGAACATTAGGTTAAAGGGAGGACAAATACCATATTTGCTCATGTAGTTGATATGTTCCTCCTTTCAATTCCCAAGATTTTATCCATAAAAGTGACAATAAGGCCATTATGCACATCTTTTCTACAACTGCTGGTAACCTTGCTCATGATCAGGCAGCACAAGTGTGTGTTATACCGTCAGGTCTGCATGCGAGTCTTATCCTTCAGGACAGGACTTGGAGGTGAAGTTTCTGCTCCTACTGTTTCTCAGACTTCCTGAATATGCACTGACTTTGGGCCATCTTTTCAAGAAAGTACCATTGTTTAGGGTGCCTCATTTCTGAGCTATCAAGTTGAGATAGCTGGGATTTTAATTTTGGACCAAAGGAGTCCTCAGAGTGCCACCTGCAATTGGTGGCTGCCCAGCAGAAATTCAGGCTCAAGTGAACCCTGCTTGAAGGCATGCAGAATGGGTGCTGCTTTTGAAAATGCTGGCTTCCATCTCACTTTTCTTCCTGGAAATTACTGCAAATATTAATATTCCTCATCAGGAGATAATTTGGCTGATAGTCTTTCTAGTCTCTTTGGGGTGTTTCTGTTTGATATGCAAGGTGACTGAAAGTGTTAAACTTCATCAAATTTAAATTAAGCACAAACTGCATTTCTTACTTTGTAAAATAGCCTATTTGTTAAGTTCAAAGGGGCTCTTCCGACTCCTTGGGTGTGTACCTCAGTTATTAAATGAGTACATGCCTAGAAGTAGGAAGTAGGAAACTCAAATAGATAACATGGGGAGGCATTGATTCACCTTCATTTGTAAAATTGACTGTTTAACAAGTCTTTTATAACAGTGACTTCTGGGACTGAGTCCATCTGGGATGAACAACTTTTATATAACATTTGGGGTCTAAATTAAGAGCTGGATTCTGCCTTTGGCTGCCCCCCCTAAGTAAGAAAGCAGAGAAGCACAGATGGTAGAAAAGCTCAGTGTAAAGTAGTGACCTTACATGCAGTATGACTGCCCAGCCAACAAATCTGCTCCCTGCCCTAGAAGATATTGCTCATGTAGCAGACTGCACACTGAGGTAGCTCTTAGTAGCTAGAAAATAGCTAATGGGCTATTTCTGCTGTTAGCATATGCATGCGTTGTCCTCAGCGGCAAAAGCAGCTGCTGATACAATGTGCAATCAGTTGGTGCTGGAAAGAAGAGCAAGGAGCATCCCACAGCACCAGGCTGCCTGGTACAAAATGGCCTTCAGTGATTGTGCTCTTTATGAACTGGGGTCTGTTCTTTGCTGACTGGGGCAGGATGCAGGGGCAGGATGGTCCTTAACACTTCCATGACAACAATCAATTGTTTGAATACATCTGTGCAGGATTGGGCTCATCTTCTTTTTGCTGGTTGAGTTTCATTTTGAAGACTAGGGAGCGAGCGTACCTCCTGCTAGAAAAAGGCCTTCCAAACAGTGCAGGCAACTGAATGCCCATGCATGGTAGGTCTTCACCAAATGGGGAATAAAAACAAAGGGAAGGAATATGTGACCTTCCAACCTTAAGCTCTGCATGCCATGTGGCTGGTGGGAGGCATTAGCAAGGCTCCACTGTTCATTGTTGTGGGTGTCTTTATGAACATTAGTGACAGAGAGCCAGCGGGCTAGCAGTAAATACAGATAAGCACCAAAATCGACATTAACACTTCTCCACTCCACTGACAACAGAAAAGATATTGGAAGTGTTACTGTTTTTCAAAAGTTATGTGTTGAATTTGGTCTCCAAAGCAGAGGTATTTAGGGCCATGGTGACATAATATATCCCATCGAGTGAGCAGTATTTGCAGGGGACTGTGTACAAGCCAGCTATATGTGTGCTCTAGCCCTACTTAAAATAAACCTACACATACTATCAGTTTCTTATTCTGGGAACCAGCGAAAGGGAGGAGGACTGTAGCAGCTACATATCAGTATATACTGCACATACGCTGATTACTCCCACTCTTGTCACGGCCATTTCTACTCAGCAGTTGCCAATATTGTGGAGAGGCATAACTCCTGACATTTTGGAGAACGCAGGAACAGGGTAGTCAATGTTTGCATTGCACCCTCACTGTTGTCAACCTAGGTGATGGGTTTCCAGCTGCGTGTGTGCATGTAGAAGCAATACGTGTGCACACAGGCAGCTGGGTTAAAACTCCTTGCTGCTGTGGAAGAGAAGGGTGTATTTATTGACTGAGGGGTGCCTGAGCCTTGATCCAAGCTTCCTGAAGTCAGTGGGAATCTCTCTGATGGTGTTACAACCCTAGAGATGGCAAAGCAGCAGTGGAAAATATGCATGATGCTCACTCAGCAAAGGCTACAAACCCTAATGCCTACCTCCCCTCTCCTAGTGCCCCCATTCTTTTCCACACAAGTGTGCTGGACGAGGTGGTAGAGATGAAAAAATAAATACTTTGGGATAATGATGCTGAGTCATTAACCATGTGATGGAAACAATTCATCCAGTTATCACCAGCCAGCTCCACCTCCAGCCTCCCAGTAGCTGGGGGCTGCTAAAGTGCTGTCCCTCCTCCTCAGAGCCTTTTGTGTTACAAGTCCCTCTGTCCACACACAGGAGCGGGCACTCTGGTATGAGTCATACCCTGGGCACTGCTTTAGCTAAGATAATACTTTCCTCTCAGACCCCTTCATATCTAACACAGTTGGGAAATTCTGAAATAAGTAGAGTGGAGAGGGGAGAATGATTAACTCCCTATTTCGTCTCTTGTATATATTTAAATTAGTATCTGAAAACTAACTTTAAAAGGGACCTCAGCTTGGCCTCTACAACTGTAAGGCTCAATTTTCACATCTATTTCTGCATATGCACCATCCTGGATATAGGTGCATATGTACTGCAGATGCTAGTTTGCATATAGAAAAGCTATTTGAGCAGTTTAGGTGTGGGAAAAGCTTTTCTATATGCAAACCAACATCTAGATTTTGAAAACGTGTCATTAAGTGGTAGTTTATCACATATTTTTTGCCTGCCTTCCTTCCAAAAGACTGTACGCATAGGATTGAAATACTGTGCAAACTGCTAGTTGGAACAGGATTTTCTGATTCTTCAGTAATTTATATTTACTTCTATCTAACAATGAAAATTGCTTACAGTGCAAAACATTTAGCCTACTATGGATTAAAATGCATTTTGGAAATCTCCCCAGATTCCTGGCACATTTGCTACAACTCAAAAATATAGAGCATTTGGGATCTTTAATCTTCACATTCCTGCAGTAAGAAAAGTTGTATAATCCATCTCTGAAGGACAAATCCTTATGAAAATATTGCGACTATATACTGATAGTAGGCTTTCTTCATATTAAATCTCTCATACATATTCAGTGAGGAAAAGCCTCTCATTTTCTCATATTATAACATTTGTTTGTTTGTTGAAAAGTGCCCATGAAAACTCAGCAGCCTGTTTCTGAAGGTCCGCTTTCCCCCTCCACCCCCCTTTTTCCTCTGCGCAGCTGGCTTCCTGCGCTGGCACAGCTTGTGGGTGGGCAATGACAGGATCAGAGCAGCGCCCGCTGGAACGGCGGGCCACCTGGGAGAGGGCAGAGAGGCAAAGCCCAGGGGATGGACAAGCAGGCAGAAAGGCAGGGTTAAAGTATGGTGCATGTGCTTCCTATTCTTCCCTATTTGGTGTACTTACTGCGGTCCTGGAAGGAGCAATCTTTCTCTGGCAGAGGTCTTATGGGTCACTTCCATCCCTAACTTCTGAAGTGCTAAAGTTAATGGCATTTTATTGCTTCTCTTCCAGTTCACCTCTAATAATTTGGCTTCCGTACATTGCAGCTGCAGATAAAATATATACATGAAGGAATATTCCACTGAACATACTGTTTTTCTCTTTCTCCTTGTTTCCAAGCACCACTCTCCAAGCATGCAATGCCAAGTCACATATTATATATTAGTCCTCCTTGTTCTATTCCTGGGTCCCATACAGAAACCTGTTTGTCATCTGTAAGGGCAGCTGAAGAGCAAGAAACAAATGGATCATTCTTTCACGTGCAGTCCAGATAGCAAAACAGCTGAGCTGGTCTGTTGACAAAAACCTAGTATTAGAAACATACAATTTTCTGGAAAGGTGCGTTGTTCAGCCATCATCTGTCTAAGGAGTGATCTTTGGATGTGACACAACATAAAAAAGTCTAGCTATTACTTGGATTATTTCAGGGTACAGAGATTTTGGACACGGTCTGCCAAATTTGAGAGACCAAAGAGAATCTGTTTAAACTGGAACACCTTACTATGGATAATAAACAGTAGTTGTTGGTGACATTATGGAAAAAACCTGGGATTGAACCTATCAGAACTTCAACAGGTTCAGGTCAAAACTTCGACAGTCATTTGCTGTGTGATACCTATATTTATATTTTTATCTATAGATATAGCTAGACCTATTGCTATCTTTGCCAAATGAAAGGCTAGATATAAATCATCTACAAAAAAGTGAGATATGGGACCATTGTTTATATGGTATGGAACAATTTCATTATTGTTAATTATTCATTTTGGTAGAACTACAAAGTGGTAAAAGCCTTTTTTTTTTTTTTTTTTTTTTGAAAGATAGGAAAGAAAGAAAAGTTAAAGCATTCCAGTTTCTTTGGCATTTTCATACTGATAATGGGCTTGTTCAGCTTCAAGACTTAGAAATGCTTAAAGCCCAGGAAGTTAAGGTTAAAAAAAGCAAATTTTGCCTTACCACTCTGCTAAAGGACATTTGTTGCTTCCTATGTATTTCTAAGTGCAATTTTTACTGCTCTTTCCAGTGTAACTGTCTAAAACTCTACCACAAATGCTACACAGAGTGGAGCTGCTGTTTCTTACAGGTAACTGAACTTCTGCTTCTTTTTTTTTGTTCCTTTCTTTGTTGTTGTTGTATTGTGTATTCGTCCCCTGGTTCTGCAACCCACACTCACCTGCAATAGCTTTTGCACAAGTGTGCTGCTCGCATCTCTGCAGCAGGTGTTCCTGTTGCAGAGTTCCACAGCAGTTTAAGCCACCAAAAAGACAAGATTACAGTGATGCTGGTACTGCAGTTCCACAGTTTATGCTAACACTGCCACCAAAAATGTGGTCTCACCTTGCCTCTGCTGCTCTTTCTTCTCCACATGCTTGTTCCTCTTGTCTCCGCTTGCCAAGACTAGCATTTATTTGGCTGGCTGTTGAGCCAAACCATGGATTTGATCTGGCTGAAAATTAAGCAAGCCCCACAACTCCTCCACGAACATGTATGCGTGTGTACACACACATGCATGCCTTTGGAATTACTGTATAAGTGCTACGATAGGCTGCAGAAGCAGGTCATCAAACTGTAAATAGTTTTGGCTTTGTCTTGTTTCCTCTTCACTGAGTGCCTGGCACACACAAAGCACTAGACAAACAGCATTGCCATGGAAATGATCATAGCCAGTAAAAAGGATTGCTAGCATTTGTATCTTCTGAAGTTGAAGTAACCACTGGAAGATCATTGTATTGGTACCTCAGGTAAAGAGAAAAGGTCATATCATTTAATTATTGGCTACAGCTAAGACTTTAGCCTCTATTGCACATATTCTATGAGCAGAGAAAAGACAGGGGTGTTGTAGGGGGCTTTCTGTTGGCAAAGACAATCCCTAGTGTGAATGCTGCCTGGAGCACCCCCAGTCTCTGCAGTAGTCTGTGAACACTGCAGAGAGGTCGTTCTCTCCACTGGTATCAATCTGTGTTATCGTACCGTGCCATGGGAGTGCTGGACAGCACAGCTCCTTTGTGCGCAGTTCCCTCTATGCACATAGGAGTGGATGGTTCAGGCTCAGTTGAAACCGCTGCCTAAATAGGTGAGCAAACAAAGGAAGGCAGGATGTGGTCTTACTGTTCTAATTTTACATCAGGGGATGTTGGCACAGCTCTGAGCATGAGTAGTTGGTTGTGCCAATGGAAACATGCCAATATTGTCAGCTGCTGCATTGCCAATATTGGAGGGGAAGAGGGTGTAAAGCACTGGGTATAATTATGTGCATTACTGCCCTATTAACATGAGGTAGGTGTTTGGTACCTTCTGTCTTATAATCTAGGTTTTCCATGAGAACTTGGGAATGTGACACAATAAAGAAGCGCCAGCTGAAAGAAGTGATCTTGGGAATTACTGATTGTATCATATCCTCTGCACAATTTTGTTCAGGGAGGGAACTATGCAGACTCCACTGCTAAAAACCAAGGAAAGGAGTTGCTGTTGTGCCCTGAGTTATTCTGCTGAGAATAGCACAAGTTGTTCTGCCTCACAGACTTGTAACATCTTATTACACAATACAGACAATTCCACATCCCATAAAGCAATGACACAGTTGATTGTTTCACAGTGTCCATTTTTTGTATCTAATTTCACCAGCGGAAATGGGAATTGCTAGAATAATTTTTCTGTTTATCAGCATTCATAACATCTCTGCAAGGGGCTATTTAACTTCCTACTTTCCTGCAACTGTCATCTGTTTTGCTGTATCTTCCACATATTGTTTTTCACCCACATTTGCTATAGACATTGTTCTGTGACTTACCTAATCCTAACTTCTGTACATAGATCCTCACATTTTGCTGATATAATATAGAGTTCTGAAAGCAAAGTTCTGTTCTGATTCACCTTGGTTATGGTAGCATTGTCAATACTGTACACTTGGGATGGCTGTGTGCATTGCTGCCAGACTCTGTGCGTGCCCTAACTTGCTGTGCTTAGTAACTCAGGTTCAACACACTCTTGCTCCTACCAAGCTTGCTGTGTTGTTAAATCGTGTGTTAAATTGCAGAACAGACCCAACAGGGCTGTAAGTAGAAAGCAAATCCTACTGATTTTCTTGAAAGCTAAGAAGTTAGAGGTTTTGGATGCAGATTGGTATCTATAAGAAATGATGCTGTAAATGGTTTTCATCTGTTGGCTGTATCATTTTGGTCTTTTTTTTTCTGAGGTCGCGGTCCTGAGAGACGTTTCTGAGTTTTTATTCAAAGTATGGAAGAAATAGCTGATCCTCCATTTTTACACATTCAGATATTCTTCCTTGCAGTGTTTTCTTCCAAGGCTTTTGCTTTGTTACTTCACTATGAATAAAAAAAAGACTGAAAAAGCTGGAGTTTTATCCATCTTACAGATGAGACAGAGCTGTTTACTGTACTACATTGAGTTAACTCTCTGCAAATTCACTGAAGGCAATGGGATAGCTAAGATGCCGTTAAGGGCATAAAAAGGCCAACAAGCGTTATGACTGGAAATGATGCATATGCTATTAAAATACCCTTGGGCTGATCCTCAGAGGCAATATTTTTTTCAGGTCTGGAGGTCAGAGTACGCTTTCGTTTCTAGGTGGAGCACCTTTCCTGCAAAAATCATTGAGACAAAAATATGGAAGCCCTGATTCCTATTTCAGGCCTTTTTTCATGGTTGAATCCCATTTAAAAGTTCAGAGTAATTGAAAGTTTCATGCTCACGAATGTAGAACTGGCCTGTAATTGCTACTAAGACAGACTTGTACTATTCTGTCACCTCATTCACTGAGGAACTTGCAGTATATTATGCTGAAGATTTACTGCAAGCTTCATTAACTTTTTGAAAGCCACTAAATTCTTAATGTAGATTGGTTTGAATATACCCATGATATAAATACACTAGATCCATGCACTGATTTTGTTTGCTGGGAATTAAATATACAGCTGAATATATTTACCATGCAGATATGTTTTGTTGTTTGTTATAAATCATTTCACAGAATCCCATATTTTACTTAAATTTTAAAAATATAATAAAAAGCGAGACAACAGATTACTTATTTAGTATATGTGTTCATTATATTGTATTCCATGAAAAAAATTAGTAAACTTGTATCAGTTCCTTGTCTTAAGAGAACTTAAATTATACTTGTAGTTGAATCAGACAGGTGAAAATGTGATACAGAAACCAGAGGTATTATCATTGTGTTATATACTCGTTGTTTAGCTAGAAAGTTTCACTGGGATAATTTAGTAAGAAACTAATTTTTTTTTGAAGAAAGAAATGGATCTCGGTGAGCACGACAGGTTGTTCCAAATCAATCTACACTAGTGACAGAAAGAACATTGGCTTACTCTCCTTTTTTGTATCAGTATTTTTTATTGTGAAGATCTCCTATACTGTGGTTTTTTCTGCAGTGTGGTTTTCCCCAATATCCACTGAGATGATTTAGCATTTGTAATACCTTAATTTCTGGTGATAATTTTTTTTCACCCGCACATTTTTTCCTAGCTCATTTACAGTGTTTTCTCTTCTTGATTAAGAGATGAAAACAAACAAAGACCTGAAGAATTTTGGTTTTGTAAGATCTGGGTGAGTTGTCTTGGCAGAGCTGAATCTGCAAGGAGGAGGAGAAGGGAAGAGTGAGTGGTTTAACAACCTGTCGGGAGTCTTAGTTCTTTAAGGTCATGGATGATCCCAGTCTATCACCAGATTGCATCTCTGTGGTCTGCACATTTTATTAGGCACCTACAACTGCAAGATCTTTGGACCAAACACCAGTTTTGTACCCAGAAATACCTTCATGTTACAGATGATTTTCAACTAAGTGTTTTCAGCAAAGTTATGCTTTTTCTTGTGTGACTTGAGAAGTGCAGAAACATCAAAGATGGACAAGGACGCAGCCCCACTCTCTGCTCTTGATTGTGCTATGTGAGATTATTCTAATGATGAGAGGTAAGTAGGCAAGCCAAAATGTTTGTATGTTCATCAGAAGGAAGTGGAATGGTTTCTGAACTGAAGCTTGGAGAAAGCATTTCTTGCAACTTGCAGAATCTGGAGTGATTCTTTCATACTTCCTTGCTAAATGAAGGGGCAGTGCTTTAAACAGTAGCAGAAGGTGGTGTGCTTGCTAGCCTCTTACAGTGTTTTTCCTGTCCCATCGTGACTGTGTTGGTCCTGCTTGATTTCAGGCTGAGCTGTTCAACGCTTCCTTAGCCAGCTGCTAACCTTCTATAAGCTATCTATCATTTTTCTGTGACACAACTGACTCCATTTGTTGAGAAGGGAAGAGTCAAGTGATTCTCAAAAGTCATTCCAGTGCAGTGTGTATCAGGCTGTCTCATAACTTTTCCAAGACTTGGGTTTTTCTCTTGTGAAAAATAAAGGGAGACTTAGACATGAATTTATAATTTTATTCCAATCCCCCAAATCTTCCAGTTCTTGGAGGAGTTCAGACAAATGTTCTGGCTTTTACTTTCAGTTTGGAAGTCTTGTTGTTGTGCGGGGTTTTGAAGCGCTATCAAAAAGGCATTTTGCTACTGAATTCGCATCCCGACAGAAATACAAATTACCAGAAATTTCATAATAGTTTTAGAAAAACTGTTACTACTAAATTCTTAAAACCTACATAATTCCCAGGTGATCTCATTTCCCAGGTAGATACCAGTAACATTGAACACCTGTAAGCAGCCTGACCTTTGTAAAGGATAGTACACTTGCACAAATGTTAATTGTAGGAATTGAGTAACAACTGCATTAGTCATCTGTAAAAACTGAACCTGAAGCTCCCGGTTGTAACCAGATAGGCATCTATGGCAGGTTGCATGTGCATGAATAACTGTATCATCCAAAAGATTTAAAATTCTCTAACTGAAATTATTCACGTCGCACTGAATAGCTTTCTTAATATAATGTTGCTAGGACTAAATTCCTTTGTAGTATGACTCCAGTGAGCTCTGTTCACTGAAGTTAATACTGGGAAAAATATGGGGTCTTGTTTGTTATGGACAATTATAAACTGTCACTTCATAATAAAGAAACCAAGACTAATAGCAAGGTCTTTTTTCTCCACAACAATCTTTCTCTGGATGGCAGCATGAGAGGGAAACAGAGAAGGTGCCTGATGAATACTCTTTATGTCATGCCAAGAGAGAATTCCTTAATCTTGTGGAATGAATGATGTGGGATATATAACACTTCTCAAAGTGGGAGTAAAGCATGTCACAGCTAGCTTACTTGCCAGGCAGGCAGCCTGAGGAGGGGTAGATTTGCCTCCTCACCTGCTAAACATACTTGGCATAAACTGACTGTTCCTCCCAAATATTCCTCTCTCTTCTCAACAGATTCTCACCTGCTCTTTCCCCTGCACCTTTGAAAAAGCATAGTGTAAGTTAGGTTTTAGCCTTAGCTATTTCTTGTTTATTGAGTATTTCTAATATCTCCAGAGAGACCTACAGGGGCTATTTTTTTCATGGGGATTTCTCAGACAAAAATACTTGTGCATGTTCTGGATAACACATGTGCATCAAATCTGAGGCTTTTGAAATCATTAGACTTGCTCTGCAAGGTGGTATAGTTGGTCTGCCAATGCACAGTAAATCCAAAATGTTCCTGTTGCATCAGAAGTCCTGCACAGGTGCTAATCAACTCTACAACATATGCAAAATAGCTCTCGCTTCTTGGAAGCATCAGCCTTACCGTGCATGAAACATAGAGCTAATATGCAGGTGGTGCAATAGGTGAGTCAATGACAGTCTGACACCTATCAATCAGCCATGCTCAAAGTCACAATTCAAGTCAGACTGTCTGATATCTGAAAATTTGGAGGAAATATACGAAATCTGCATTTTCTGCCTAGACACAGTTTTTGAATGGAAAAAGAATAAATGTCTAGGGAAACCTGGGTATATGGTAACCTGGTGCAGAAGTTATTGTCTCCGTAAGAGAGGCAGAGACAAAGGCTGGCTGGCTGAACATTCTTTGCTTTAATAAACTAGAGTTTGAGAAGAGAATAATCTGAAGCCAAGATGCAGGGCTTCCCCAGGAAGCAGGAGACAGGTGGGCTCCACTGAATTGTATTTGCTTGTTTATTTTTTGCTTTTCTCATATATTTACAAGATTAGGAGCATACATATACATGTCAGCACTATTAATAGCAATGTAATACCGTGCATTTTGCATGTGTGATTTATAAGGCTGATGGGATCAAATCTCATCACTTCTCTAAATTAATCTGGGTTAGGGATTCCTCTGAGAAAATGTAGGCTTAAACTAGATTAAAGAATTGGATCACTTTAGATTTCCTTGTTCATGTTATTTATTATATTTCCACAACACAATTTATTATCAGCAAATGCCCTCACAGAGAACATGGCGAACAGCTGTAAAGCTAGGGAGAGGCATTATGCATGTAGGAGGCATCATTTTAATTGCATAGAATTACATTATCACTTTCATAGCACTAGAAAGATGCCTTAGCAATGTACACAGTCTGTGGTCATTGCCAACATAAAATGCAACCTTCACATGAGTTCTTTGTAAAGGAAATTTAACTGTTGAAACCAATGCTGTTACAGTATGACAGCAGTGCAAGAAGATGGATGGTACTGGTGTGAGCACCAGAAAGACCTGGGTTTTACTCCCACTCATGTCATACCGATTTTGTGCAGCTTGATGCATGTAATTTCCCTCTGTTTGTACCTTTGCTGCTTCTCACACCATTTTCTTGCCTTGGCTATTCAGAAGAGCAGGCCCCCAGGACAAGGACAAGGACTGTTGCCTCCCAAATGTTTGCAAAGCAACGCAACAAAAACAGTCTTTCAGGTTCATGACAAAACTTTTCAGTCCTTTCATAAAGGAGAAATGCTAGTTCTTGGTTGTCTCCCAGGTGATGGGATTTCAAGCTCCTTTTGCCAGAAATGCACATGATATAGCTAGATTTTTTATTTGGTTTTTTTTCCATATATTGCCAGTGAAGGCTTAATATTTGTTTTTCACCTGTAACAGGAAACCACTGCAGCAGCAATTTGGCCATTCTGGCACAGCCTGTGTCTATTTACAATTGTATAATGTAGGAAGAGCCCTCAAGAAATTATCTAGGGGTCAGAAACCTGTCAAAGTTTGCATATTAGATCCAATTTCTTTTTCCCTGCTTTGAGGTTACATGTGCTGGAAAGAACTTACTGGGAGCTGAGAGACACTTCATCCAATGACGACACTCTAATGATGCCATGAGTCCCAGCTCCAGATGCTACGTATGCCTTTCAAATATGTGTCTGCAAGTTATTATGTACACTTGCCTCACAAGCTCTTGCCCTTGGGTGTAGTACCCTCTTTCCCGAACACACTCAACAATATCTAAATGATGCCTTTTTCAGCTGTGTTTAAAACCATCAGTGCTAAAGACTCAGTGACCTACACTGGCACCAAGGCTTTAAGTTTTTCCTTATATATAGCAGAAACTGTAACTCTAGATACTATTTAAGCTCCCTGCTCCCCTCTAACCATTGAGAGTTACCTACTGCCTTCCACTGCGCAGCTACCTTTTAACATATTTGAAGACTGTTATTGTGTTTCTTCTCAGTCCTCTTTTCTCTAGATTAAACAAATCCAATTCTTTGAGATTTCCCCCCAGGGTCATTTTTTAAGACTTCTAGTACTTTTTGTTGCTTTCAGGACTTTCCCTAATTGCCCATTCCTCTCTTGAGTTCAGTGACCAAAGTGAATCAGTCCATTTTCCAGTTTGAGACCTCACCAGTGCTGAGTAGGAGTGGAGAAATTATTTCACATATCTCACCTAGCCAGTTTATACATTTCAGCACAATACTTGCTTTTCCACACCAGTATGGGGTTGTTAATTCTTAGTCAGCTTGAACTCTTCCAAAATCCCCAAAGCATTTTTGTGTAGGTCTTTTGCCTTGCTGGCTGCTCTCTATTTGGGGGTTTATTCTTATCTATGTGTAATAGTTTACACCTGTTTTTACTGCACTGAATCCTATTGTTTTCAGACCATTTCTTCAAATGATCAAGATGCTAATCCTGCCAAGGTGCTTGTAGAACTTTCTCTACAAATTTGGTAGCCATACTTGATATGCCATCTTCCAAAACACAACAAAAATAGTGAGTGGTACGAGTCCTGGGAAGGGCATCTGCAGAACTGCTTTCCATAATTCTTACACTTCAACAATGAACTGATGATAATTCCTCTTCTATTATTTTTTTTTAAGCAGCTGTGAGTCCACCTTACAATAGTTTTGTTTTAGCTCGCTTACAAGAAATCACAAGAGGCTGTGTTGAAAGCCTTGTTCAAGTCAAGATATGCAATATCTATTGTCCATAAGACCTGCTACTTGTCAGAGAAGGAAATTAGCTTGGTTCAGCATGATTTGTTCCTGGCAAATCTTTCTTGGCCCCTACTTATCATTTCATTATTTCCCATACACAAAAGAAAACTTTGTTTAATTATTTGTTTCAATATATTTCCAGCAATTCAAGTTAGGCTGTTTTCTCCACCTATATTCCTCAAGCTGCTTTTCTTCTTTTTTAAAAACAGGTATTGCAATCCCCTGTCACAGGTCTTCATTCCCCAGGTGCTGTGGGAAAGGATTCCTCATGACTCTAGGATTGCTTCAGCCAGATTCCCACTTGCTCTCAGTTAGTTTCTGTCTGGTCTGGTTGGCTGGAAAATAACTGACTTACTGAAGTAGTCTATTCTGTTCTTTCTGTTATTTAGCCTTAGACATTAATGATTAGTCAATTGATCATAGTTAATTCTTTTTGCTGAGGAGTGAGGGGAAAAAGACATTAATCACTTTGGCTTTTTCTGTGTCACCTCTTACTAGCTTTCCGTCCTTGTCAAAGGGTAGATAATTTTTTTTGCCATTGTCTTTCTCTAACTTCTAAAGCATAGAAGTGCTTTCTTGTTACCCTCTCTTTCCTTTGCTAATTATATTGACTTTTTTTGCCTTGGCCTTTCTGATTTTATTCTTACAGGCTCCTTTTATGCTTTTATTCTTGTCCTTAGTTTGCTGTAGTGTATGGTCACATTGGAGGGCTAATGAGCCACTTACTGAGATTTAAACAAGTTGCTGCCTGTAAGCTGGGCACAGAAACTGATGGTGCGCCTGCTGTGGCTCTGCAGCTTGCTTTCCAGGGTCTTCCTCTACCTGCTCATGCATTTGTAGATGTTTCCTCATCATCTTGTGTTCCCCATAAACTATCATTTGCTACAATTACTTTTGGACTTGTATCACTGACCTGCCTGCCTCCTAGTTTAAAGCCTTACTTACACAGTTGACCCCTCTCTTCCCACTTTTTTCCCTAGGCTCCACTGGCACTCAGCAGTTCTTGAAAAGTCACACAAGCCCTCCTGGTGACTCCACCTTCCCAACCACACATTAATTTCTAGTGTGCCAGAGCCAGTGCCTTTGCCTGGAAGAACTGGACCCTGTCAGATCTCCTGACACCTCCACTGTCACTCCCACCACCATGCAGCTGTATTTGACTTGTTCATGGTCCGACCTGCCAGAACCATTAACACACATGCAAAGGAGCACTAGAGGGGCTCTGTGAGAGGGCCAGGTGAGTCACAGCAACCTTAGCACACCATGTGGATTTGGGTTTTTGGTGGGCAGGAGACCTCCTGGAGTATCAGGCTGAACAGCAGAAATGCCTCTTTCTCCCCTTTCCATAGAAAAGAATCATCACATAAATACATTTTGTTACCTCTTGGGTGCAATGGTTTTGTGATGGGCTTGGGTTGGAATTGTCTGTAGTTTAAGGTTTTGTAGATTCTGGTTACTCGGTTTGAGACAGTTAATATTTCAAGTAGTTGATACGTTTTTCATTCAGAGCACTTTATATGTCTAGCACCCATTGAATTCAGTTTCATCTGGGATCATTCAGCACTTCTGCAAATTAGACCACAAAATGTCAATTCAGATACCCAGAAACTAGGAGCATGAAATTTGTGGCCACCTGCAAGAAGTGTGGTTTAACTGACTTAATCCAGCATCATACAAGAACTATGCGGCAAAGGAGGGATTGAATCCACTCCTAAGGCAGAGCTCAGCTGTTTTAACCAAAAGCTCATCCTTTTTCACATGACCCTGTGCTGTCATTTACTGCACATCTCCCATTTGCTGAAACAAATGTGGAAAAACTCCTGTAGACAGCGGCCTCCTCCACTATGTAGTCCTGACACAGCTCCAGAGCAGCTCCACCCTGAAAAAGAAATGTGGCAGAGATCCCATGGAAAGAAAAGTATGCAATTATATAATTTGCATATGCATATGCAAAGGAGAGGAAGGAGAAAATAACACTCCTCATTATGTAGTATTGATTTTGCAACCTAGTCCTCATTTAAAGCAGATTTTATATGTGCAATTATCTAGCTTTTAAAAAAGCAAACAGTTAAAAAAAAAAAAATCAAGCCCCCCTTTCCATCATGCAGCATCATATTGTTGTAAATGTCATTAGGGCTGAAGCCTTTAGCTTTACCGCAGAGGTCCCTGCCACTCTGAGCTAACAGGGGAACTGGTAAGAGCAGTGGCTTGTCATCCATGTGTGGACAGGAGGAATATTAGACAAATTTACTTTGTTGGGGGATTCACGGGTATTTGCTGACAGAAGAGGACTAGTGGCGGGGGATGAGTGGGTGTGGGGAATCCAGAGATCTGTGGTTTTATTAGGAGGTCTGAAATACATGATTCTTCCTCCTCTCTCCTAGCACAGCCCATTCAGCTTCCTGCTACCCCATCTTTCCCTGTCCTAGTCTTCTTCAAGACTGCCCTTTCTCCATCCTAGTCTTTTTCCATCCATTCTTACTTCTCCCTTCCCCCTTGCCCTCTCTTTTACATCATCTCATTAGATCCTAGCCCTAGTTTCAGAGCACCACATCACAATCTCCTCCACATTCCTTCCCACTTGTTCCTGCACTGGTCTCTTTGGCCCACACTTTACCCTGATAGTCCCACTTTTCCTTCATTTCTCAGCTCTGCTTCCTTTCAATCCTTCCTCCAGCAGCAACCCTGCCCACGTGTCTAAGAGACATATTCCCAGGCAGATACTTCAGGAGCCCTATGTACAAGCTTACAACAGCTCCATCTCTTAATACTATCTCCTTCACTTCAGCTTTGCTCACTCATCTGCTCCCTTGGGACCCGATGACTTCTGATATTTCACTGTTCTGACCCAGCTACTCCCATCACCTCTTTGGAGTATGTCTGGACCACAATCACTGCCATGACTGCAGAGCCATCCAGATATTCCCATGCAGACTTTTTACTCCCTAGTTCACCTGCTGTTACCTTAAATGTATAATGCTCAGCTACAAACCTTACTGAGAATGTGAGTAAATACTAGGGAGAAGAGGCACGTATCTGTATCTGTATCTGTATCTGTATCTGTATCTATATCCCTGTCTATAGTCTATAGACAAACTGCAGTACAAGCAAACAAAACCACACTTGGCAGTGTAATTACTCTTTCCTCAGGCAATTCTGTTTTCTACTAACACCTCTGAAAATCTGTCCTGATCTGAAGTTCAAGACAGCCAACATCCTAGTCCTAAACCTGTGATAGATTTTGATTTTATTTTGATATTGTGCAACGTATCACAGCTAGAAATTAAAGCTTTTATTAAGAGGAGAGAATTGTTTTTTCTATGGTGCACAGAGTACTTGTTTCAAAGCTAGGTATATTCCATCATAAGAAAGAGATCACTGAGGTGCAATCTAGTTGTGCTTAGAGAGGTTATTAATGGTAATTTTGAGGTTTTAAAAGTGCAGTAATTTTTCCCCTTAATCCTGCCATGCTGGACTAGCTTCTTTGTCAGGAGTCTATGAGATATTGCATGACATTTTTTAATTCCATAAAAAATTTCCAACAGCTTTTTCACAGAATAGGTTCTGTATTTACATATCCATATAGAATGCATGAGGATGTATTTTTATCTTGTGCTTTATTAGAAAGAGTGATGTTATTCATTAGCGCTCTCTGTGCTGCTCTCTGGCATAGGGATGGATGTGAAAGACACTAAGATGCAGAGGATGGTTTGCCTTTGTAGCATGCCCAACCTCCAGCATGAAAAAGTCATGACTTGAGCCTCTCAAAAGTCAAGTTTACACTTGTTACTTAAAAAAATTAAATAATTCTATATTAGGGGAGTTTATATTTCCTTACTGAGTATTTAGGGCATGGCCACTACATGTTTTTTCAGACCTTCCTCTATAACCATGTGCTTTTAAATATTAAATGAGAGTTTCCTACAATCTTTGGATACTTGTGGTTAGTGCTTTGAGGAAAAAACCAACCTGTGAGATTCAAGGTAGCTCATACCTGGTGGACACACTACATCAGTAGCAAGAAAATCAGAAAGCATTAGGAACTCCCACAAAGATATGGGACGTCGCAGATGTATGCAGTAGTCAGTGCATAAGTGAGTGTGCATGCCTATACGTAGGCATGATGCATGAGTCCAGACACCCATACATGTGTGGCATTCAGACACAGATAGATACAGTCACTGTATCTGTGTTGCTAATATGCATGAGAGACCCTCAGGCATACAGATCACATTCAGTGAATATATAAACGCCTGTCTGGGAGTGTGTTTATTAGATCTTATGCGTAAGTGTTTCTGCATGCGAGAGCAAATCCCAGGCACAGATGTAAGTGGACTCAGGCTCAGTCTTAAGTTTGCAGGGTCCTGAGATGCAGCATTGAAGTACGGGTGTGGGTGGGTGGGATTCACAAAAAAGGGGGGCAGGGTTTGTTGGCCACATGCAGATGTGTATTTGCGGGGCTTGCATGTGGAATGTAGTTAGAAATGAGTATGAATGGTGAATATCAACATATATCCAACTGAGAATCAAATATTGGCATTTGAAAGCGGCACTAGATATTTCAGTATATAGACTTGGGGATTTGCATAAGGTTCTGCGTGTGAGGGAGAAAGACTTCAGAACAGGGATTGAATGCGTTTCCTTTTTTCTGGCAAAGGCGTGTTGTAAGCAGGTAGAGCGTTGGTAGAACAGCAGGGCGTAGGGGTTTCATGTTGGGGGAAGAGAACAGTGTGGCTCATGTGTGACCATGCCACCACTGACAGGGTGCACTGGGAGAGTGGGAATGGCTGTCCGATCATGTGTGTACGGCAGGGATACCTGGGCATTCTCACCTCCATTGGGGACCATCACTTACAAACTATCTGGATTTCCTCTGGAACTGACTGGGCACCTGTTCAGAACAAGGAAGAAGCTCAGGCCAGACAACACCATATTAAAAAAAAAGCAAGCAAAGTAACCCAGGGAGGGCTTGTATGTGGTAAGCACCACCAGGCAGTAAATTATATCTGTCAGCTGACTGGCAATTACTGCCTAAGCACTGAGGGGTGGGAGTTTGGGAATATGTGTAAACACTTCTGCATAAGCAATTCATCCTGAACAGCTGATAACTTGTAGTGGTACACAGAACAGCTCCTAGCATCCACATAGGCTTTGTTGTGCCTGTAGGGCACAGTACCTGTAGGGAACTACTTAGAACTCACATCTGCTTAAGACAAGGAAGGCCCACAGCACTACCAGTGCTGGCTGTGCTGCAAGTCACGATGGAAAGTGCTGGGAAAATTTTTCAGTTAGTAAAACCTGCACCCGGGATTCGTTTCACCGACTATGGTATCACTCCTGTGCAAGCAGAGCAAAAGCAAGTGACCCTGCTTGTTGGTGTGGAAGGGCATGGCTGGGGTTCCCAGGTGAGATGCTGAAGCTTCTCTTGACAGGGTGGGGCTGGCATTTCATAGATAGATATTTCATTAAAGTTTTTTAATCTCGAGATCTGCCTTCTTCCCTGCTTCCCCTTGAGCCACGGCTCTGCTCTCTCACCCCCTGCCTCCCTCTTCTCCGAGAGCAGACAGGGCCAAGCAATGAGGGCTTCAAAACCTCGGGCAGAACTTGGCGTGAACTCACTCTCCTTAAAGCCAGCCTGCATGTTGGGCGCTCTGGGGTATGTGTGAGCGTGAGGGAAGGGGGTACCCCCTCAGGGACGCTGCTGTGGAAGAAAAAAATACTGTCGACACAAGCCTCCTGTACCACCAGGCTCTCCAAATGCCCCTCTTTGGTGGATGCAGGTGGTTGTAGGCTTCTGGCACAGCCACGGCTGGACGCCAGCGTGAGACGTGCTGCTGACAGAGGGTATCTCTGCCGCCGACCTTGATGGCTGTGCGCGAGTACAATGCCAAGGGTGCGTGCCGAGCACCCCTGGCTGGGAAACGTTTGGCCAGAAGCTCCCTCGCCGGGACCACCCGGGCATCGAGGCCAGCCATCTTCCGGCCACACGTTTTCCCTCGACCCCGTCGCCCCTCGGGTCCCCACACCCAGCCCGCTGCGGGTGGGCCACATCCACCTGCACTCCTGTCAGCGGGCGACAGACACTGAGGTGTCCCGAGGCACTAGGGTGTGGAAGGTTCCGGAAGAGCCGGGGGTGCCCCGCACCTGCGGCCCTGTCTCGCCACGGCACCCTCGCCTCGTCCTCCGGCACAGGGGCGCTTCTGCCTCGCCGTGCTGCCTGCTGCAGCCCACCCAGGTGCGCGGGGACGACGGCCGCAGGGCCGGGGCCGTGGGCGCCGGCGGCCAGGAGCCAGGCGCAGGGCCCCCCCCCCTCCATGTGCGGTCTCGGGTGTGTGTGTGCGCTCGGAGCGGGGGGGTGGGGAGAGCGAGGGGGCGGACACAGTGGAAATTTCCACTCCCTGCAGCAGCCACAGCCGCCGCGGCGGCGGCGGGAAGGAGGAAGGCGGGCGCAGGCCCCGCGCCGCCGGCAGCGGGGAGGCGGCGCCCGCGCCACGGCTCGGCTCGGCTTGGCGCGGCCCGGCCGCCTCGGGCCCGCTCCCCGGCCGCGGGTGTCCCCCCTCCCGCCTCCCCTTACCCCCCCTCCCCGGGCCGGGGCGGCGGGGCAGCCCGCGGGCGGGCGGCGGCGGCCCCCCCGGCGGGCGGGCGTGTGCGCGGCGGAGGCGGCGCTTGTCGCGGGCAGGGGGCGGCGCGGCGGAGCCTGCGCAGCTGCCGGGGCCCTTTAAGCCGCGCCGCCCGCTCGCCCGCCCGGGTGTCTGTGCAGCCTGGGAGCCGCGCGGGCAGGAGTCGTCGCCAGCCGCCGGGGACGCGCCTTCCTCCTCCGGTTCCCCCCTTCTCCGGCATCGCCGCCGCCCCCACCTCCCCACCCTCTGCCCCGACGCATCCCCGCTCCTCCCGCCACAGCCAGCTCTAAGATGCCCCGCTATGAACTGGCTTTGATCCTGAAAGCCATGCAGAGGGTGAGTGAGGGAGGGGAGACGGGAGGGAGGGAGCCAGGTGGGACCTGACAGACACCCCCCCGCCCCAACCCCCCGGCGTCTCTCGTTGCCTCCTCTCCATGCCGCCGCGTGTCGGCCTCGCCGCGGCAGCCTCACGCCCGGGCGCCCGACGGGGCGGGGGGCGGCCCGGCCGGCCCCTTTCCCCGGGGCGAGCCCTGCCCTCCCCGCCCTCCGCTCCGCGCTCTGGAGTGGAGTTGCGCAGGGTGCTTCAGGCTCCAGTGTCTTTTTCTGCCCTCTCTCCCCTTCCTCTTTTTTTTCCTCCCTCCCTTACCCCGGCTCCTTGGGAGAGTTTGCTTAGTTGCTCCCTTAGAGCCGCAGTCCCCTTCTCTCCCCCCTCCCCTTTGGTCCACAGGTAAGCAGATCCCACGCTTGGCGAAATAGATGCATCTCTCCCTCTCTTATCCCCCCCGCCCTTTAGCTTGGTGCAAGCGAACTTAGCCCTTTCCTTGCCCCTATACATGGGTGCCAGCACGTCCCCCTCTTCCTCTGCAGCACCACCTCTTTCCATTGCCGTGTGCTCCCCTTCTCCCTCCCCAGCACCTGCCATGGCTTCGCTGTGTACCTGGCTAGGTCGCAGCAGCCCCACGCTAGGTCCCCTCGCCTCTGGGAGGCCTTGTGGTGACCCTTGGTGGGGAAAAGCAAGAGCTCGCTCCGGTGAGCTTCCCCTCGCGGGCTGCCAGCTCCCTGCCTCTCCAGCCCCCCTCTGTACCCGGGAAGTCTCAGTAATTATTTTTTTTTTCCTGCCGTTGCTAACACCAGTTGAGCTCTGCTGATACGGCTCACTGTATCGCCCATGGGAAGGGTTGCTAGCCGTTGCCGCTGGTTTTGGCGGCATGATGATAAGCTGTGGTGTGAGCAAGTGAGGTTTTATGATGCTCTTTCTGGTTTACAAGAGCTGAATCAGTGCGGGGGGGTGTGTGTACTTGTGTGTAAAAATAATAATAAAACAGAAACATCTCTGTGTGGATGGGACCCTTTATTTGGAAGATAATAGCTGATACTGGCCCTTCTCTAGTACCTTCTATAGCCTTTGTTTATCTGCTACTTTCCAGCTTAATATGCAGTGCTGGTGTTGGAATGTAGCAGCGCTTACACTAGGCTGTAACCCTTCTGATCTGACCCAGCGTGGATATGCTTGCTCTTGCATTTAACCTTCATTTAAATGAACATGTATATTTGTCATAGAATAGGTGGAAGCTAAATAGCGTTGCTGTGTTTCTTTTGTAGTTACGGAAGCATGTCTTCATGTATTACATGTGCTACATATACTAGTACATTTCCATTCATTTTACATGTACCATCCACATGTCAGGGTTGGCTTTTTTTTTTTTTTTAACTTGGCTTAACTGCAGAAGCTGTAGTAGACTTCTCAGGTGAGTCCTCTAGTGGAGAAATACAGCAACAGGGAAAAAATCTGGTGACATTGCTGCACCACCTCACGGAGCAGCATTTGCTCTGACAAAACACGCTGCTTTTGGACTTGGGTTGTCAACGTGCGATTTATTTTTTTAAATATTTTTTCTTTCCACACCTCTCCTCATCAGTGTATAAGACATAGGTAAGGTGATGAGATGCTTTTTGTATACATGCTGTTAATGTGGGAGATGCATTATGCTGTGCAGATGCTATCAGTGCAGAGCAGGACAGAAGGCGTAGCAAATCTGACATAATACTGAGACACGAATAAATTGACTTCTCTGAAAGGATGCCATGGAGTGCTGTCTAGTGGAAAGGATCTTCGGTTCCTAGGATCCGAGCAGAGAGATGCAGGGATAAGCTTTTAGCTGTAAGATGCTTCTAATGAGCATCGATGCACTCAGGATTTAACATCTGCAACCTTTTCCTCTTTGAAATTTGACTCTCCAGTATATTCTTTCCTGATAAATGTATCTTAATGTGTTTTTTAGCTCAGTGATTATGTTAAAACACTTAAGTTTTGGTTCAGGTGTACTGCTATTTTTAACCTACCCTTGTTGTAACTCTAAAATTAGAGAGTCTGTCTCTCGATGCTGGTTTTTTTTTGTTGCTGTTGACAGTACACCAGATCTAGGTGCTTTTTTTGTGTTCCAGTATCTTGCTACTGCTGCCTTTTTTGTGTAATGAAAAAAATTTCTGTAGTGGTTATATGCTACGTGGTGCTGCTAAATCCTGGCAAGGGATTCTCTAATGACCCCTATAGCAGTGCATAATATTGACTGTAATGCTAACTTAAATTAGTGAAAACATGGAGACCTGAATATGGGGCTAATAAAACAGTCTGAAATTATGGACTGACTGCACAACTCCCTCCTGTAGAAGTTGGAGAGATCATATACAGTCCTGAATAAATTACATTGCTGCTTAACACTAATGCTTCCTGATGAAGCTACACTGGGCAGGTGTTCACTGTCTTGCCATGTCCCTCTGTGCAGTGGCTGTGTGCTCCGGTGCCTGCTGAGGCTTGAGCAAGTGCTGACTCTTGTCTTGGTGTCTGTGGCATCCTTCCTCATCTCTGACAGCTCCACTGCCTTGCAAAAAAAAAAAAAAAAGCCCCTGCCACCTGGCTTTCTTGCGCTTTAGGGCTGTCATTAACTCCTGTGAGCTCCCTGGCAGCTTGAGCACAAACCTTCTCAGAGCTACAGTCTGGTAGACTTTCACGGGTGTCTTCAGAGGCAAGCTTCATGATTCTGTGGGGCTCTCCCTCCCTCCCCCCAATTGTCTGTAATAGTTACCTTGGCATTTTCATAGATGTAGGCAGAATAAATCCCTCAAATTCATTTTTGTTGCTTTAAACTCTGTTGCTCCCTAGCACTGCTTGTGTTCAAGTCAGGGATCCCTCCTCATTCTTTTCTTGCATGTAGCTTCTGCTGTGAACCATGGAGTCCGTTGTGTAGCTGGTCTCCTCCCTGCCCAGCTAGCCTCGACATGGTTACAGGGTGAGCATGACCCCTTGGTCCTGTCTGATGCTTCCATGTCCCCTTGCTTCTTGGCAGACTTCTTCAGCTTTCTTTTGTGTCTTAAAAATGCAACACCAAAGAGCTTGGCGGGGAGGGGGGAAGCCAAGGGAGAAAACCTTTACTTTCAAACTTTGTCACCAGTTGTCTGTGTGTACTTTTCACAAAACCTTGTGACTTTATTCTGAAGTCAAAGCTGAGCAGCTATTCTCTGTCGCGTTTGGTAGGTAGCATATGATCAGGTAATTGACTTGCACTAGAAATACTGTATTTGTAAATTGCCTGTGGACAGAGACCTTGCTCAGCAGAGACCCCAGTCAGTGACTCTTAGGGAAAACAATAATAAAAAAAAAATCCTAAAAGCACCCCCCAAAATAAATAAATTAAAAAACTTCTTCTCTGTGGCATCCCTGTATTTGAAGAGTAGCTGCAGTGAGGGACTTGGATTGTGTTACTCTGTGTGTGAGTATATGGAGGAGATGCTTTGGGAAAAGAAGGGTATGAGGCCAGTGAAGTGACTGGAACTTAGGGTGGAAATAATGAATTTTGCCCACGTGTGTGTCTTTCTACACTCCAACATGCAAATAACAAATAGTACGGTGAGCTTGGGGAGTTTGATGGCAGACTTGTTATCAGTAGTGTGCAGATGTGTGCAGAACACATTGCCTACCCTCAAGAGCCCGAGTCAAAGACTACTGTTGTGGTGAAGGTAGAGGTGCAAAATGAAGACAGAGCTGTTCATGCTCTAAACTTTACTATTCATAGCAAAAGATGAATTTCTAATTATTTCTAACTTTCTCCCTGGAGAGTCATCTTCAGCTTTCAGCAGGGGGATTATGGCAGAGCAGGACCTTCAGCAGGAAAGGGTAGTGACCCGCTAGTGCATTAGCAGGAGTTGTCGCTTGCTGGAGAAAGGAGAGCTCTTCAGGGAGGCTTCCTCTTCCTACCCTTCTCGTCCTGCCGAAACTCCCCTGAGAGCCCGGGGAAGGAAGTGGGGGGGAAGGGGAAGGAAGAGCTGGAAATGGCTTCCTATTGCTCTGATGCTGTTTTGCAGACTGACCACAGGGCGGCAATGCGAGACACCCTCCAAGGAAAATTGGCAGCCGGGGAACCTAGGACAGAGGGAGAAGGTGGCGGTATTCCCGTGCTGTTCTTGCTGCTGCTCGACTGTTGCGAGCTGGGACACCCGTCTTCAACAAAACAACTTTGTAACTGGGACTGGAGTATTTCGCAAAAAATGAGGAAGCATATCAATATTTTATTAGCAGCATACTCGTCTCCCCCTACTTCACCTGTACATAGTATGTGTCCTAGTCTAAAACCTCATTACCTTGTTTCAGCAAACACCTCTATAATACTACAGTGAATCTGGGCTCTCGGTTTGACTGACATGTTCACACAATGTAACTTGTCTTCAGCATCTGTTTGTTGCCTTTGGAGTGGGTTGCCATGTTTCAAAAATTCCCTATCTGCTGTGGAGATTGTTGGCTATTTTAGGAAAACCAAAGTAATGGGCAGTAGTGTTGCTTGACATCTTGACTATTACACTTAATTGCTGTGTAGGCAGCTGCAGCAATTGGGCTTTTGATATCTTAGTTGCTAGGAAGAAGGCGGGGAGGATGAAGAGGGCAGTAAGCAGGCAGATACTGTTGTATTTTCTTTCCTTTCTGGTGAACCTGCCTGTTCTTACAGTTGAATGGTACATCTTCCCCACCCCTCTCCTGTACTTAGCAGGTTAAAATTACACAAGTTTTCCTCTATTTCCTTTGACTTTTTTAGTAGCCTGAAACAGGCTTTTCTTCACAGTATTATGCCTAGCAGGGAAGGACCCTTGTGTCATGGGGTGGTGCTGCAAGGAAGACCAAAGAGTTGGAACTAAAAGTCAAGATTGGAAAACCACAAGATCTAGCATTGACTCTCCTGTAGGAGTCAGCTTTTTGTTTTCTGCCTTAAGCATTTCCATAAGAATAACTGGCTTTTGAAGTGTGTGATACAGACAGCATTTGAGAATGGTACCTTCTTGGCTGACGTTTGCCACTTTTCAATCTTAAGACTTGAGAGTGGTCCTCTTCTAAGTTTTTGCCAAGTGTGGGATATTGCCTGGCTTGGGTATGGGGGGAGGTAGAGGATTATTCTCTTTTACAAAATAGTTTAAGCCTTTTTATAGCGGATAGTTGTTAGCTCAGTGCGTTCGGCAAAGTTGTCCAAAGTGAGTACTAAGTTGATAGCAAGAATAAGGGACTCGAAAGCCTCTTGGTTTATACAGGCTTCTGCAGCGTATCGACTTATGTGCTTGAGTGAGCGTATGTAATGGGATGCCCTGGTTAACTCTGCCACTCTTGTTCCCTAAGCTGTAGAGCTGGAAGCCTGAGCACTGAGGCAGGACTGTGGGTAGGTCCTTGTGTCCGTGCTGGGACTGGCAGACTTCAGTGGGATTTGGCTAGCCCCTCTTCAGTGGGCAGGAATGGCTACTTAACCTTTAAGATATGACTTCTCTTTGCCCCTGTTATCTACTTAGCAATGTGCTCTTCTCTCTTGGCTGTGTATCTCTTCTCATTTGTTCACTGCGTGTATGTATATATGTGGGTGCATCATGTATATGAAGAGGGAGATGTTTGTAGACTTCAGCACGAGAGCAGATTGTCTATCCTTTAACTCTTGAAAAAGAAGGAAGGAGAACCTGTTGTGATAAAATAGCATTATTGCTCTCCATTGTTGTAAAAACCCTCAAAAGTGACTGACTCTTTTAAAGATGTCCATTGTATCACTTAGAATAAGCTGTTAAATTAATTCAAGTATGAATGTGTGTTTGTTTGCTTTCTTCTAGTACGTCATACATACCATATTTTGTAATGATGGAAGTTCTTGCTTTCTTTACATATTCTTTCAGAAGCTGATTTCTCCAGTTCCTTTGTTCCAGGCCATAACACTGGCAATTTCCACCCAAAAATTACTTTGGTGGTTGTTGATTATGATCAAGTAACTTACCTTGCTTTTTGTCGGACTCCAGCCAGAGCAGGCTGCCAATTCTTTGAGCTACAGCTGCCCCAACCTCCTCTGCTACAAGTCTGTGGCAATGTAAGAGTTGCTGATGTGGAAGCAGTTGCTTGATAGAGCTGCATATACCAGCGTCTGTGCTGCTTATCCAAGGGCAGCAGGAACCACTGGGCACCAGGTTGTTCGCTTCAAAACTGCCTGCCCAGTGGACCAACAGGAGTATCTCTGGTGTGCATTCTGTAGAAGAGCTGATAAGAAGGTGAAGGGGGAGAAAAACAAAAGGGAGGACAGATAGGCAAAATATAACTGTTATGTAGAAGTGGAACAGGAAAGATGGGAAGTGAAAATATGGAAAGTAAGGCAAGGTCCGTGTAAATGAAGGACCTGTGCAGTGGGAGCACTAGTGCAAATACTGGGTACTGCAAATGTGATACTAAAGAAGATGCAGCACCCGTGGTGATGAGAGGGGAGGGAAAGAAGCAGATGGTGTAAAGGAAGGGTCATGAACCCTAGAAATAAGATTGTGAGGAACTACATAGGAACTGTTGTTCTGCTATTTCTCACATCTTTGTTTAATCCTGGTTTGTCCACTTGCAAGCCAGTCCTTGTGCTTCAGTTATGCAAATATCTAAGGAATAACAATCAAAAACAAAGGTACGTGCAGAGCATGGATACAGGAGGGGAATGTGTTCAGTGGAGTTGATGTGTTTGAGACTATTAGAAAAATAAATTAATGTTTGGTAGCTTTTAATATAGGTAATTGCAAAGCTTGATGTAGAATAGAACTAGTTGTTTTATAACCAATATAACTTTATTTAAGCCTTGTTTTGGTGTCTTAAAATCCCCAAGAAGGACCAGAAATCTTGCAAGAGCATCCAGCAGACTAGGAAGTTTGGAGGGTCTCAAACTTAAATTCTAGGATGATATATACCCCTGAAACTTCTGTCTCACCTTTCAATAAAACCTGTGATGCTTTATGTTCTTGGAAAGATTGTGGGCAGCCATAAATGTGATAAGAACTTGAGGAAGTCCTAAATAAGCTTAATGAGTCTGGTTTTATATTTTTATTCTGCCTAGAAATTTTAGGAAGAATTTCTTCCTAGTATTTTGCCCAGTTGCATGGTGACTGACACTTCCACTACTTCTTTCTCATTCCCCAAGTAACTTCTGAATTCTATACTCTCCTAGCCAAAATCCTCTTCAAATGGGGTGAACCCACACGTTTTTCTAGGCTAGGAGTATGCCAGTTACATCAGTTACTGCTGAATGGTGATAACCACCAAATGGGTAACACCATTGTACCTTGCAGCTAAAGAAAATGGTCATCTTCAGTAGTGGTAGAGATTTTACAACACTTTCTGATGGTGTGCTTCTAATAGGGTGATAATGTTTGTCCTCTACATCCAGAAAACTTGACTGTGGTCCCAAATCCTTTACAGAAATCAAATACTTGCATGTTTATGCTTGTTTTACCCATTCTTCTGCTGTTGATCTTAGTGACTAAGTACTTCATCAAACTAATTTAGGTAAACAGTACTTGCCAGTGGCAGTGAAAATGTTTGCGCTTCTGAACTTTAGATTGCCACAAGAAGGAATTTGAGTCTTTGGGCTCAGTGTTTCTCTGCAGCTTCCAACTTGGTATGTAAGCTGATGTCTTGACACACATACCCGGCAGGGAGAATTCTGCTTGATGCTGCATGTTGCTAGAAACGTCTATTTTTTTTTTTTTGCCATCTCCTGGGGGAGATGCCCCCTCCCACTTCCATTAAAATGGCTTGTTTTCCCTCTTTGCCCTGTAGTGCTCTTTACTTATTTCATGTTGACTACATGCCTTCTCAGTACCCTCTTTCCTCTTCTGCTTCTAGTTCTTTGTAGAAGGAAGAATGTCATCTGTCTGCAGTTGCAAAGAAAAGGTTTCCTTGCTGAGGAATGGAGCTGCTTGTAGTGACAACCCATCTTTGAGCATCTGAGCCTCTGGTAGTTATCTGCTTGAGTTATGGCAGAGACATGAATGATTCTGCTTATTTGCCAGGGAGGAGTGGCTCAGTTCCTCAGTGGTACTGAGTAGCAGCTGTACTTTCAGCTCTCTTCAGAGAACCCAGATAACATCTGTCCCCCGTGTAAGCATAAACCAATTCTTTGGGCTGACAAGGGGAAAAGGAAGTACTTACCTACATATTTTCTTTAAACTAATAGTCAGTTTTAAGTTAAACTTAAGCTGATGGACTAGTCTTTCTTAAGAACTGAGTAAGATGATTACAGTATGTCTAGGTAGGCATGGAGAAGATAGTCTTTCTTTCTGGTATCTCTTTATTTTAACAAATAAAAAGGAACTTTCTGTCCCCAGCTTAACACGCCCCCCCCCCCCCCCCCCCCCCCCGCCCCCCCCCTTTCCCCTTCAGGTGTTTGGAGTTTCTGGAAGAACAGTGGAAGCAAATAAATCCACTATTCCTGACAGAGTGCTGGGGAGTGACTTGTGGGGAAAGAAACCATCCAAATGTGAATGCCACAGGCAGTGGCATGAAGTGGCTTGCTGAGGCACTGCTAGTGATATAGATTTCAGAAAATAAGCCATCTTCCTCTTGCTTTGCAATTCAGCAGTACTGTAACTTCTGTTGTGTTTATGGAGTACTGAATGAGCACTGCAATAAAGCTGTATCCTCTTCTCCCCCCCCCCCCCCCCTTAATTTGTGACTTGCTGGGAGACCTAAATAGGTGTATACACTTGGGATAGGGGGAAAGTATGGTTAAAAACAACTACTACATTGATCTACTAATCCAGCACTGTCAGTCACAGTGCCCTTCAGCTTCAGTTGGCCTTACAGTACTCCAGTTACTGCTTCTGTAATAGTTCACAGTAGCATTACATTTCTGACTGGCAAATGCAATGTAGTTCTCTGTTTCTTCTGCTGAACTGCATGCTGCGAGGTTACTTACTTCTCTCATGTCTCCTTCTGCAGTCCTTTAGAAAAGAATTGAGAAGAATGTATTGTGGAGCAAGCTTCTTTTTCTGATGCTGCAGTAAAATGAAGACCAGAACTGGAGCAATTCCTGAAACCCCAGACAAAAAAAGTGCATTATGTGTTCATAACAACTCCTTTGAGTGACTGACTTGAACCTTGCACCTCAAATTGGACTTTTATGGTAGTGATGATTTATAGAGTTGCCTCTGCGGCACCTGTGTTCTCCAAGGCCAGCAGAAGTGTTGATGCAGTACCACTCTGCGGCAGCAGAGCACGTGTGGCAAGCAGGTTAGTCAGGTCGCTGCTGGTTCAGGTAACTTGTAAATGCGGTACTCTTCTACTCCAGCCCGTTGAGCTGCTGGGAATACCAGTCCAGACCTTAACTCAAGTTATTTATTAGATGCTACAGGTCAACTTCTGCCTCCGAGCTTTCCTGCTTCCTATGACATACCCTGTTTGTCTCAGGTGGGATTCCTGCCCGGCTTTTCTGCCCCAGCTCCTGGTTTTCAAGGGAAGGTCCTGAAACTGCGGTCCTGGAGGTTTAGGGCTCTGTTGAGCAGCTGGCAAGGATAGCCCCTGCTTTCTCAAGGGCGTGTACTATGTAAGGATAAGTTGATATGTACCAGTTATTCCATGAAGAACATTTGTGCTCCTATTTTTTTCTTTTCTAGAGCGCTGCAATAAATGGAACGAAGTTTTTCCTCTTTTTTTTTAATTTTTGTTTTTGTTTTTGTCTCCAAGAGATAGGCTACCTCAGACAACTCTGTGTTTACTGTGGAGCAGTGGACTGGTAGTAACTCACTTGTGTGTCCGTAGCAGGTAGCCTGCAGTGTGAGCAGGCCAGACACCACACTCGAGGGATTGAATGTTGTACAGGCCTGCTCAAGACATGATACTTGTATTCCATTTTTTCTGGGAGAGACATTGTTGATTGTTAGTGTTTTCCATATAGGTGTTGAGCCTGGCAATCTGGGTACATTTTGTCCATGCATGTGAGTTGTTCAGTAGGTAAAATGCTACTGGTATGAGTTAACATACCTGTGCTTGAAGAAGGTGGAGAAGAAAAATGTTTCTAAGAACAAACCTCAAAAATACTTTGAAGTCTATGAGTAAAGTTAAGTATGTACTTGATTTGCTAACAAATGATAGCAGTGGATGCTCCTGTGTGGTATGTGGGCATCTGCATCCTCAAATTAACCCTTAAAGAGTTGCCCATTGGGACTGACTCTTTTAACTGTAAGAGAAAAGGGGAGTCAATTGAGAAACTTCCTATCTGCCACAAAGAGAAATAGACTGAGCAGAAAGCGGTTTGATTCTAGCATATTTAAAGACCTGTCTTATTAGAAAAGCACTGTGGAGAAAGTTTTCCTTTAAAACAATCATACAAATTTCTCCTAAAAATCCCACCCTAAATCTGCTTCACATTATCTAGTATATCTTCAGGGAATTGCTTAAGACTTTTTTTTCTTTTTTTTTTTTTTTTTTTTTTTCCTTAAAGGACAGACTGCCTGTTGGAGAGACATATGCATTGTTTCACCAAAGCTGTAGCCCTCTATCTTCAGACAAGAGGGAAGCACATTGTTTTGTGTCTTTGATATGATCCAGCCAGAAAACAGCCTTAGGGAAAAAAATTCACAGTCCTTGGCAGCAGTGCTGTCTTTCTGTCTTTTTTTTCCTGTCAGTGCCACAGTGTACGCTGTTCTAATAACTTGAGATTAAACTCGCATGGGGCGTCTCAAAAGTCCTTCTTAAGACTTGAGGTCATAACTTGCTGAAAGTTCAGAGGGACGAATCTCATTTTCGTAATGAAAAAAAGTTCCAGGGTTATTTTAGAATTAGGTCTAAGAAACTGGTACAAGAAGCTACTTTAGTACAGTAAGTTAGTGACAGTGCAGCAAATTTGTAGTGGCTACTGAAAACTTTCCACCTTCCTGCTCAAGCAAGCTGAACCCTGCAAAATTCAGATGTTGATTACAAAGGTGATGGTTCAGGTCGCTGTAGACTGATTATTTCAAATGCATGGTCTGGCTGTACCTTCTGGTGGAAAATGCTCAAGAAACTTCACATATTGTTTATTTTGGTTAGAATGAGTCCACTGTAGTTTGGCAAGTATCCTAATTGAGAAATGTCACAATGTATTCAAAAGCAGCTGCATCTTCTACTTACACGCTTTTCAGAGGGCTTGAACATGCTTGTAATAGTCGTACTATGAGCTGGGTACCTCTTGTATCAAATAGACCTAGTTTTAATAAGTTTTTGTGATTTATGCATATTACTGTACAGTATAGTTTTGCAAGGTCATTGATTAACCTACAGGCAAGATGGTGGGAAGTGAACTGAAGTTCAAGTCTTAATGTTTTTCAGTAACAGCAGGACAATAGAAGAGGGAAAATATTGGTTGTTACTATTTCTTTAGCTTGCCCATTATTCTAATTTTCTGTATAGTAATTTTTCTTCTTTCCACTGTGTCTGAGTAAAATCTCTTCTTGCCCTTCCCTTAAAATACTCATACTTCTGGTATAAACATTATAATGTAATTGCATTTGAAAATCTAGTGAATATAGTAAAAGATACAACACTATTAAAGTGTTACTCGAAAGTGCTTAAAACAAAGAATAGTACGTTATACTTGTATCTGATGGTGTCATATGATCTGAAGTGTTTACAGTTTTGTGTTGGATTAAACTAATAGACCATTTAACCCGCATTTGTGGGTGGGGATAAATGTAAATTCTTCTATGGAAGAATTTAAAATACATCTGTGGTTTGAGGCTTATGAGCATGATAAATTTAGCACACTACTGTAATCAGTCCATTTTGTGCCATGTCTCCATAGTCTCTCATTATTGGCTATAACTCCAGCAGAATGAATATCTGTATTCTCATGTGGGTTTGTGGTGGTGGTAGGGAACCCTTATTATCTTTTTTTGATTCTGAACTACTCTTGAAAAACAGCCAGCTTGTACGAATAACGTGATTGTGAATTTCTCCTTAAGGCTGAAGTTGTGGTTTGCTGTAAGCTATTTTTAAAATACATCTGCCTTAATGAGAAGTGCACATTCTTACATTGGCACTGTTGCTGCCTTCAGTAATGCACAAAGTAAGGCAGAGGGGGGAGTGTGTGCATTTTCTACCTTAACTATAGTTTTTATTATGGTCTATGTGAGAATTTGTAATGTTTTTATTTACTCTTTTTTAAACAAAATGAATATGCTACAGCAACCACCCAAATACCAGAATATGTTATCTGGGTGTTTGTATTAATCATAGATGAATTAATAGGGAAATGTGAGCTTCAGCATAGTGCCAGAGCACTTCTGCAAATGCAGTGGGAGTGCCTGAAGCTTATGCTTGTAAGGCTTCTAAGGCTGGTAGACCTTACGGTCAGAGAAAAGATCTAGTGATTTTTTTTGTGCCTACATTACCTTTACCAGTAGGTGTGGAAGAGGAGTGGAGTCAGACCCTGTTCTTTACTCTTGTGTAATAATCTTGAATACTAAAGATTTCTGTTCTGATCTTTAGACTAAACTGGTTCTTTGCTTTGGTCTTCTATTCCTTTGCTGTGCCCATTCACTGTAGGAAGTAGAAGAATCTTACGTCCAGCACTCTCTAAACCCATTAAAAGGTTTTGGGTGGGTATAGGTAAATGATACCTCCCAAGGCATAAATAGGAGATAGGAGCATCCTATCTCTGTGGCAGAGGTAGGAGCCAGGGTGCAGCTCTTCAGTGTCCCTCCCTTTCCCACCTGTCTGCTTGTCTGCCAGCAAGTCTTTTTATTATGCCCTTCCCTACACTGAGCACTTCAATCCTGCTTGCCTAAATGAGTGACTGTTTCCTGACTTGCTTAGGTAGAATTGAGTGTGACTGGGGATTCAGGAATAGAGCAGCAGGGTATGCTTTGCCTCAAAACCTTCTACCTCTGATGTTAGTGATCCTCTTCATGTTTGGATGCAAATGGACGGTGCTGGGAACAGTGCTTCCTGGCAACTGTGACCACTCCCAAAATCCATCTGCTTCTCCCTCCTGTGCCTAGGGTTCTCCCAAAAAATCCTGTAACCACACGGGTGTGTGGCAGACAGAAATACCCTAAAGCTGGATGTTGGGCGTAGTTTTGCTTTTGTCATTTGCTTGAATGGGACTTTTTCTTCACTTAGATTACGTGGGATATGTATGAAGAGCTTTCAGAGTAAAATGTAACCCTGTGATCATCTGTACCCCAGACAGGTGCAAACTCGTCTAAAACCTGCGGAATAACCTTGATTGTCCAACTGATCTTAAATTTGTTGGTTTTTGACAGTGTTGTGACTTCACTTTGATTTTTAGCTCTAGCAGCCAGCTGGTGTCTCAAGTACATGCATGTGATGCCAGGATCTAACAAGATTTGTGGGGTGCAGTGCTAAAGCAATACAGGAAATAACTAGCCAGGTTAATGCTCCTTAGCGATGGTTTTTTGTTTTTTTGTTTTGTTTGTTTTTTTCTAAGATTGCTTGAAAGAGGAAGGCCTGTTTAGTGGCTTGAGGATTTGGCTTGTGAGACTCTAAAGTAAGGAAAAATAAAATATATTTCTGTTCCTTGCCGTGTTCTGGGGAATTTGGGTCATTTAATACTCCAGAATTGCTGCGTCCTTTAAGGTACTTGTAAACATTAAAGTTGACTTGTAAAAGGCATTACTACTTAGTTCTACAAATATTTAATTATGTGTATTATGGATTGCATAAATACAGCAGGAAATATAATGGGGAAAAAGTCTGTGGTGTTCAGTCATTGTTTTACTAGACTTCAAATTTTTTCTCATTACTTCATGAAATTCTTCTCTAATTCAATCTTTGTCTTTTGTCTTTGCTGCCTTGCAGGGTTGGTACAGTAGGCCTCACTAAACTTAGCTGCAACTAAGAATTTCTCCTACATCAACTGAGTTAAGGCTGATGCTCTTGTGGAATGTGGATTAAAAGTGCGTGCTAAGTTCCAAATTTCCATTTGAGAAGCGGAGAAAGTAAATGTACCACAACCACCAGCATCAGGACAGCAAACCAAGGGACAAAGAATTTGATCCACAGTGTTGATATATGTTAACTGGTTCACGTGTTGCTTAAAAGACGTTTGCTGGGGGGCGAGAAGTGGACGTCAGCTGTGCGAAGTCATTTTGTTTACAAAAATGAGGGCTTCTTTGGAAACAGCAGACATTGCCATTGTGGCACTGTACTTCGTGCTTGTAATGTGCATAGGTTTTTTTGCCATGTGGAAATACAATCGGAGCACCGTAAGTGGCTACTTTTTGGCAGGGCGTTCTATGACCTGGGTAGCTATTGGTGCATCTTTATTTGTGAGCAATATTGGAAGTGAACATTTCATTGGGCTCGCAGGATCTGGAGCGGCGAGTGGATTTGCAGTAGGTGCATGGGAATTCAACGCCTTAATGCTTTTGCAGCTTTTAGGATGGGTCTTCGTCCCAGTCTACATCCGGTCAGGAGTATACACCATGCCTGAATACTTGTCCAAGCGTTTTGGAGGGCATAGAATTCAAATATATTTTGCAGCATTGTCTCTAATTCTTTATATCTTCACCAAACTCTCAGTTGACTTGTATTCAGGGGCGCTTTTTATTCAAGAATCGCTAGGTTGGAACCTCTATTTGTCGGTTATCCTCCTTATTGGAATGACTGCACTGTTGACTGTGACTGGAGGTCTTGTGGCTGTCATCTACACAGACACACTTCAAGCTCTGCTTATGATTATTGGTGCCCTCACACTTATGATCATAAGTATTACGGAGGTTGGTGGGTTTGAAGAAGTTAAAAGAAGGTATATGTTAGCATCACCAAATATTACGTCTATCTTGTTAACCTACAACATTTCCAATACCAATTCCTGCAATGTCGACCCAAAGCCTGATGCTCTTAAAATGTTGCGTGAGCCAACAGATGAAGATATTCCCTGGCCTGGATTTCTGTTGGGACAGACCCCAGCTTCTGTCTGGTACTGGTGTGCTGATCAAGTCATAGTTCAGAGAGTTTTAGCTGCAAAAAACATTGCTCATGCCAAAGGATCCACTCTGATGGCAGGCTTCTTAAAGTTGCTGCCGATGTTTATTATAGTTGTCCCAGGGATGATTTCACGAATACTGTTTGCAGATGATATCGCCTGCATTAATCCGGAACACTGTTTTCAAGTCTGCGGGAGCAGAGCTGGATGCTCTAACATTGCCTACCCACGTTTGGTGATGAAACTTGTGCCGGTTGGTCTACGGGGACTGATGATGGCTGTGATGATCGCTGCACTGATGAGTGACTTGGACTCGATATTCAACAGTGCCAGCACCATATTCACACTTGATGTCTACAAACTCATTCGGAAGAGCGCGACGTCTAGAGAACTGATGATTGTAGGAAGAGTCTTTGTTGCATTCATGGTAGTTATAAGCATTGCCTGGGTCCCAATAATTGTAGAAATGCAAGGTGGTCAGATGTACCTTTATATTCAAGAGGTAGCAGACTACTTGACCCCACCGGTGGCTGCTCTGTTTCTTATGGGTATCTTTTGGAAGCGTTGCAATGAGCAGGGGGCTTTCTATGGCGGAATGGCTGGGTTTGTTCTTGGAGCGATACGGTTGATACTGGCATTTATCTATCGTGCTCCGGAGTGTAACCAGCCAGATACTAGGCCAAGCTTTATCAAAAACATCCATTACATGTATGTTGCAACAGCTCTGTTCTGGATCACTGGGATTGTGACCTTTGTAGTAAGCCTCCTCACACCTCCGCCTACGAAGGAGCAGGTTCGGACGACCACTTTCTGGGCTGTGAAAAACAGGAACGTAAAAGAGAACGCCGCGAAGGGGGAGCTGTACAAAGTACAAGAAAAGAGCATCCTCAAGTGCAATGAAAACGCTAACCATATCATTCCAAACGGCAAATCGGAAGAAAATATTAAAAATATTAAGCCAGAGGATATAAATCTTCTGGTTACTTGCAGAGATGACAGCAACCCGGTGATTTCTGTGAGTCACTCTGAAGTCGAGACGCCAGTAGATTGTTACTCGAATGGACAAGCAGCTTTGATGGGAGAGAAAAAGCATGAGGAAGAGACTGATGATAGAGACAGACATTTGAAATTCATAGATTGGTTCTGTGGCTTTAAAAGTAAAAACATGAACAAGAGAGCTGTTCGGGAGATGGAGGAAGAGACTGTTTGTTTACAAATGCTGGAAGAGACTCCAAAAGTTAAACTATTACTAAATACTGGACTGGTCTGTGTCTGTTCGCTTGGAATATTCATGTTTGTCTATTTCTCTTTGTGAGTGAATAGTGAACTTTTAAGGGTATGGCTAAACATACAGAAGTTGATACAGGTCTCTGGAGATTTTGTTTTGTTTTTTTTTTTTTTTTTTTTTTTTTTTTTTTTTGTTTGGTGGGTTTTTTGTTGTTTTGGTTTTTTTTTTTCTTTTCAAACAGCATAACCGCAACCCAGGCATTGTTTACGCTATAATTGTAAGATCAACTCAACTTTAGCCTATTTAGAGACCATTTGAGACATGTTGTCCTATCTGCTGAAGGCAGAACGTGTCGTGTGGTGTCTTTTTCTTTTTTCCCTTTTGTCTTTTTTTTTTTTTCATCTGCAGTACTAACCTTTTGTTTTTCCATGTATACATGTATAAATATACCAAAGGCAGGCAGGTGGCTGTGTTTGAAGTCAGGCAGTTACAGAGCTCAGTCAGCATTAAGGTGAAGATAACAAGTAATCATTTACTGATGTGTAAAATCTAAATGGTTAAAGCAGTTTTGAAAGATTTTTAAATGTAGGGCTGCAATGCACATTGCTGTGTAGTTGTTCTTTGTAACATAGCTGTATTACCTTGGCCAACTTAGCACCTTTTAATTTTGCTCGCTGCTGCTAGGTTTTTTTCAGTTTTTCATTTCTCTTATGGCAACAACAAGAAGGTATTTTGTCTCATCTTGTAGCACTTAAAGCTACTAACAGCTATCATGTTTTCTGTCTTTTTTTCTCTGTAAGAAATTTTTTGTCTTTTGATTTTATTCAGTGTAAATTCCATTACTGAAAAGTTGCTGTATTTAAAAAAAAAAAAAAGAAAAAAAAAAAAGAAAAAAAACCCTGGAGATGACAAACTGGCAATAGAGGAGAGGGGGAAAAGGAAAAAAAGAAATACTCGTTATTTGAGTTTTGTGGTATATTGAAATAGAAGAGTATATATTCAGCCTCTTCAGTCCCCAAACCTTTAGGACATAATTAGGGTTAGCCTCTTTTTAGAGAAAAACCTGTACATAGGTTCTGCCACATGGGAAAAAGAGAAATGTGAGACATTGCATGTCTTCGGTTTGGTAAGCACACTGAGAAATAACTCTTTTCCTCTGCTGTGTATGCCTAGAAGGAAATACTCTGCAGCCCTACCATTGCTGCATATATGGAGTCTGTAAGGGGAGAAAAACAAGTGGGAAGACAAGAGGAAGGCGAATTGGGGGAAAGAAGAGGAAGTGGTCCTTACTTTCCAGAGTCCTTTTGCCTCATGTCTTCTCCCATTTCCTCTCTCAGCCTGTCAAATCTTCCTTTTTAAGGAATGACTCCTGAGGTATTCTGTGTCAGGAGAGGAGCGCGTGCAGTTGTAATCTTTGTTGGCAACTGAGGTCTGCCCTTATGATTCTTCAAAAAAGTGAAACTTTTCCCAGGCAATCAGAGACAAATCAGTAGGTCTCAAGGTGCTGAGGTTCTTTTTTCCCGAAGGATGGATGCCTGGGGCAGGGAATGAACAGTTCCCAGGTGTGGAGGACATGCGTGCAGCAGGTCGGTGGAACTCAACAGACCAAAAGGTTGCAGAGTTCGGTCCACTTCCACCTTGGTAAAGCAGGGGAATGCATTGCCATCCTGGGTGCTCTTGCCCTTATGCTAAACCAAGCCAGGGCCTGTTTTCGCGCACAGAGGCCAGCTGACAGCGTGTGGCTGCACTCGTGGTATTAAACTTCCTTACCCTCCAGGACAGAGGGGTCACATCCAGGCTTCCTGTGAAAATAATTTCTCCAACTGTCTTTGCTCCTGAGCTCCTCTCGGGACTTGTTTGGGAGAGCACAAACTGGTTAGGCCAAAAACGGTCTAAGGGACCATGCTGACAGTTCAACAGCATCGATTCAAGGGTCCAGCAATGTTTCCTTGGCACATACACAACAACCAATCCCTACGGGTGAAATGCTTCTGTAGAAATGAAATTTGGGTTAATCCTGCCTTTGACTGCAGGAGAAAGTTTGCTTTCCAGGACAGTGGTGCTGTAAGCTGCAGGCCGTCCAAATAGCTTTTAGTAGTATGATGTGTAATACATATTTTCAGATAAAATGATTAACTTTCATTTTTGTGGGTTTTTTTGTTTGTTTTGTGTTGTTTTTAAATTGATTGAATCCCATTCATTCTGAGACTTTAGATGCCAAGATGCCCCACCTTTCTCCACTTTGTTCAGTTTTTGCTGCTGGAAAGTAGACTACTCTTAACTGGAAATACAGTAATAAATGTAGGAGCGGTGTTGTAGTATATGTAGAAGAGGAGAGTTACCATACCTGAGTCTTGATGTTGATACCAGTGTGACAAGACAGATTTTCTTACGGTTTGTGTGGCTGGCTTCGTTCAGAAAAATACTTCGAATCTTTTTTAATGGTAAAATCGTAGCATGTGAAATATGTTAATGGCATCTCAAGTTACTTCATTAGTGGGCTGAGTTGGGAAGGATGGTGCTATAAAAAGATACAAAACATAATTAATTGTTTCTATGCAGGATAAAGTAATCTAGGGCAAAATTTTATCTTAGTAGGATGAAAAATAACAACTTGTGGAGGGTAAAGATCAGTCTCAGTCCAACAATACCTTCTTGAAAAGGCTGGGATCTGGCTAATATGCCTAATTTGGCACAGGGAAGAGAGAATCATGTACCAGGCACTGTCCCTTAGTAACTTGGCATGTCTTTCTATCGGCAGCTGGTACTTGGATTTTCCAGACCAGTCCTTTTTGCTCTCAATATTAACAAATGCATTGCCACCTAACCTGTGAAGCCAGGTGAGCTCAGGGACCCTTTTGCTTGGCTGCCATTGCTTCATCTGTGCTTGCTTTTTTCCCAGGGTGCCTTACATGCTTACGAAGCTGAAAGCATGGCTTTTATTGCCACCTGAAGAGTGATTTGCTTATAATGGCTTTTCCCAGCTTGTTTTTCCTCTGCTCTCCCCCCCTTCCACAAGTCATTTGCTATTTAAAGAGAAAGCTGTTTAAAGAGTTAATACACAGGATGCCTGTATCCCGTTCAGTATAACTACAGTCAGATCCATGGTGAAATTGTCCTTTGACTGTGTTAGGGAGTCACAGTCCTTCGCAAATATATGGTGTAGCCTTCGACTGTTGAATCTGAGATACTCCATCTCCCAGTTAATTTATTCTCACTTTTGCTAAACTAACAAGTTGTTGCATTAATCACAGTGGTAATTTGCAGTCAGTCAGGATCTTAATAAAGTAATACTTTGCATCCCCCCATCTTTAGACCTGTTATTGTGAAGAAGCTTTTAAGCAAAGTATTTTTCCAGTGCTTTTTCTCTTCAGTCGTTTAAAAATGTGTTTCTGTGCTACTCTCTGCCTAATGCCGGCCTCTTCAGTCGTGCTCTGTTTTTATGTCTTAGAGCTGTCATAGAACTTGCAAATGTTCTTTGCTGCATATAACCGCTTAATAAAAGGCCTTTATTAGAAAAAAACAAATTATAAGGCTTCAAGCAAAGTGTTTATTGGTGAGCAAGTACTTGCCCTATGTTATGGACCTTAGTATAAGAAGTTGCTTGAGGATTTTTTTTTTATAGCGTAAACATGCCTTTGCTAATCTTCTGATCATGATCTACATGGAAGAGGTGTTAACCCAGGTTAATATGTTTTGGTTTAAACACCAACTTTTTGGTCCAGTAAAACTACAAAGTGTCTCCCATAATGGACAATCAATTCCATAAATTTTAATGCCTGGCCTGGCCCCCTCCTTCTCGGTGGGACTGGCTAGTCATGCAGGGGTAGATCCAGGAGGACACATGCTTCTGTCTTGCAGCGATTGGTTTATTTATTGCCTTGTGCTTAGAACGACAGTCTTGAAAAACTTATTTTGGAATGACACCTTTTTTTGTTGTTATTTCCCTTAACTTATTTTTCTGTTAAGATATTTGAATTTTCTCCCAGAAATTTGTTAGAAGCCTTTTATTTAAAAAAAAAAAAAAAGAAAAATGAAAAAAAAAAAAAAAAAAAAAAGAGGCTTCTTGAGAGCTCCATAGTACAGTCTGGGAGACTGTTCTTATTTAATTTTTTTTTTTTAAATGACTGATTTGATGCTATTCTCTGCCAAAGTTTAGGGTTTTTTGTTGTTTTTGTAATTTTTCCTGTTAGCTTTTACTAATACCTGAAAGGAAATGGTGAGAGATTGTAAGAAATTAAAATGGCCTTCGGTGTACCACTTGTGTATTTTCTACTTCTCCACTTCTGTGTTCCCCTTTCCACCCTAATCCCAGAAGGGCCAGCATGAGACTTCTGATGCAAGTTATGAGAGTACTGTAACTGAGTAGTGAAAAGGATTTCCCACAACGTTGCAGTGAAGCGGGCAGAGCCATCAAAGGATCTCTGTGCGAACACTTAAAGCAGAAGATGCTTACAACTTTAAAACATACAGCTTTATTTTTTTTATATATCTATTTTTTTAAATCCTAAGATAAAGGAGGTATTGGGAGATGCTCCCTTTCAGAGAACAGGATACATGGAAGAAGTTGGAGTTGCTAAGCTCTAGCTTTCTTGAGGAAATCTTTGGATTTAGCATGTATAGCGAAGCAAAAGTACTCATCTGTTAATTTGGTATTCTGTGTGTTCTGTGCCCTTAAATGTAATTGTTTTGAAAATAAAACTAACCTTGTTATGTGATGTTAAAAAGCAGACTTGTGTGCAATGTTTTAAATTTTTTTTTTTAAGAAAATGTTTGTATATAATTAAATGGTTTAATGTGCTTTAATTGGCCTAAGGTAAAGAGTAGTCCTAGAATGTAAACATATATAATTAGGATTTCTGATTTCACTGTGAGATCTCTGAACTCTCTTGTTTTGCAAAGTGGTTTGTTTTGTTTACAAAACACTTTCTATTATTTCTTTTATGGTGTTGGTTTAAAGGCATTTGCTTCTGTTCTAATATTCATGGTATAGTGACATCTGGTGACACTTAGCATTATCAGTTTCACTGTGTAAAGTCAGACACTTTGAGCAAAAATGGTAATGATATGACAATTCTCTGTGTCTATGAATACACGTTTTTAAATGAGGTGGTTATAAAAATAGTTGCTGTGCAAAATGTTAGTAGTCTTCTTCAAGAAGAAAGCAAATTTTTAATATCACTAGAGCAGTCTCTTCATTCATCTTCTTATTTTTAAAGCACAGTGTCAAAGTGATGCTGCTTTACCTTGTATCTCTGATAAAATGTTTTTTTAGATATCTGTGAAGTATTTTTGGTTTTTGTTGCTGTTGTATTTTTCTGCAGATTTTATATAAAATACCAGTTAATGAACTGCCTTTTTGTTTTTTTAACTATTCAACTAAAATACATTTCAGACCAAAACCAAATGATATCATATACCATTTGAAACCTGCCTTTTTCCTTGTCCCTTGTTCTTTTTTTCTTTTCTTTTCTTTTTTTTTTTTTTTTTTTTTTTTTTTTTTTTGAAATAAGTCAAACGGGCATGTAGATAAGATCACTATAATGGATCCAGGTCTCTTTTAGTAAAGTGTTATTTAAAGGTCTGTTAAGATCTTATAAGACAATATACTGAAAAAAATTATTGTAGTAGGAATATAGATTTAGAAGTGTTAATGAGATTAATACAGCTTAATTATATTGTAAGTTGCTACTGTCCTTAATGACAAGCTTTTTGTCATAGAAACGATGTATGATAAATTAATTTTGGTCTAGTGTATAGAATTATCATATTGCTATAAATCTTTGAAGTAAATCTGATGCAAAATTTTCATAGTTAGCATTGCTGGCCCTGTGTATACTGTTCTTTGTATACTGTATGCATATTATTTTGCCTACTGCATTAGTCTTCAAACTAAAACTCTTATTAGAGAGTATTTGGATACTTCAGACTGTGTTTCTTGCAGTTTACATTCCTTTACCATGGCATTTTGTCCTGTCTAAAAGTATTGTATGGAAATGTTTAAAACTTCTGTACAAAGTTTCAATAAAAATAGAGGAAAAAAACCAAACAAACAACAAAACAGATATTTGTGAAGCTATTTTGGAGAACCTGTCCATAATTGTCATGTATTCTTACTTGTAGTAAGCGTTGCATCACTATATATAAAGATACTTCCCTTTTTTCCCTGTTACTAAAAGGCAGACCTCTTGAAGCAGGGTGTGGGCATTTGGTTAGAGAAGTAAAAAAACTCCAAACTAGATTCTTTAAAACTGCGAGAAGAAGTTAAGGATCCAAAATACGGGTGCAGAGTTTGGCTGCAAAAACTTTAGGCCAACTTGTGTTGTGGGGAGGTGAGTCTGAGGTGGGCTGGACTGTGGACTGATCTTTCTATGACCTGAAGCTCAGGATGCTGGCAGGGCAGGGCTACCTGCCTGAAGCACCCTGCAGAGCAGCAGCTTGCATGCAAAACAAAATATGGGTAAACCCTCATTTAGCAGAGCGGCCTTGTTGGTTATCATGCAAAATTGTGAATTTTTTTTTCTTTTTTTTTCTTCTTTAAATGCCCTGTTCAGCTGCTGCTTAACCAATTCTTGAGTGGGATAGGCGCCTTCTTATGTGATTCTGGAGTGCCCTTAAATACTTCCAGTTGTGCTTCACTATCCCTCTGGGACTGCCCCAGCCTGGACGCCTTGGTGTCTGTCTTGTGTTTATTTCTGACTGCGATCTAGAAGTCGGTCCTAGTGCCCAAGTCCTACAAGGAGCCTGTGCCAGCAGTCAGTCTCTGAGAATGATACATGTGATGCTGTCTTCTCCCTTGTAGGAGGCAGTTAGAGCTTGTGGTAGTCAATGCTTAGATGGTTGCCTTTGGGGAGGGAAGGATACCTTCTCATGATTTCTATTTCAAAAAGATTAAAACATCAACGCAGTTCTGTAAGCAGAGACCAAACATGAGTCTTCCACTTCCTTCTCCCTCACATCCCTGTCCCCCATAAGGACGTATTTGAACTAACTGCCATGGAAAGCATGGTGTGAATCATGACTTCTTAGTTGTCCAGCAGTGATGGTTCAGCAAGGAAGGGGAGAGGCCTGGTGTTTAATCACCTGTGGATTAGGGATTAAGATGTTCTTTTAGAGATGGGATGTTGGCAAAAACTGTGAGAAGGATGTTAAACCCAAATTTTCAGTTGCAGAGGAAATGCTGCATTCGTCAAAATTATTCTTGGTATTCTCTTCTTTTGCTGCTGTGTCGTAAAAGAAAAGGGGAAGCTTTGCTGTTGTTTGTTGAAGGAATGGATAAAAAACATTCTGGAGGGGGAGCTATGGATTTGGGATGAAAAATAAGCAGAGTTTCCTGCCTGCAAACTTAGTTTGGGTTTGTGATTTCCAGTAGGGAGTGGGACTCCTGTGTTTTCATTAGTTAGCTGTTAATTAATTGGTTATTTAATTAGTTTATTAGGTGATTATTTAGTGAGTAGCTTTCCATTTCACTGATTTGAAAAAAGGTTCAAGAAGCCTCTTTGTCACCAGCTGGTTCCATTTGTATTAGCAAAGACTCTGTCAATCCCTAGTTTACTGATGTTTGAGACTTTAATGTTTCTTCGGATGTGGAGTCTTGGCCCAGGCAAGTTGTGGGCAGGTTCAATAAATGCTGCAGCAGCATTTATTTTGAGGGTTCACTGGAAAAACCCAAGGAGATGGTGGTAATGAGTACTCTTTGCCTGTTGGCTCTGAAGTGAATTCTCCCTCCTTGGATGTGGCTGTCCCAGTTTGCCCTCTGCATGTTCTCGTGCCAGGAAAGTGAACAAGCCAGGAGGTTTCAGCTCCATGCTTTCTTCTTGCCTGTCTAGCAAGCATGTTTAATCAGGTTGTACTTAGTGAATTACTTTTTTGATTTTTTTTTTTTTATGTGTTCATAGACTGATAGGAGTAAGGTGACAATCTGACTTCATGGTCATGATGTTTATAACCCTTTAATTTGTCAGCAACTATTTTTAATACTTACCTGAACCATGAAACTAGTTTTGTAAGTTAGCTTTGAGTATCTCAGTATATATGCTGTAGTGTACAGGAGAATTTGAGCAAGAAATTGCCAAAGTTTGCTTTCGCTTGTGCATACCAGTTGGTGAAAACACTGCGACTTCCACCTTAAATGCTATTCTGGTTCAGAGCCAAAGATAGTTACTTTTCTGCAAAAGTGTGAGGACTTAAAAATTATGGCTATGGTCCTCACACACTCTTTGGAAGCTTTTTTATTAACTACGTTCAGCTTTTTCTTAGTCTTGACTCTTCTTTGTTCTTCTGTGGCAGTAAGGATGTACATGATGTGTGTAACAGCTACATGTTAGGAACCAATCTCTAGTTCTTAAAAGATTTTTTTCATAGAAGGGAGCTCTTAGTGGCTTAGACTAGTCTGGATGGTGCTAGTGGTACACCTTAGGTCTGGAGCGTTGGGGACTTGGTTAGAATATATCCTGACACCTAACTGCTACAATGGATGCTTTGGCCAGTCGCAGGTATTTCTCCCAAGGCTGGACCATTGCTGGCACTCCAAGGCTGGAAGCCTCCAACCCAGAGAATGTAAAAATTAACTGTGTTTGGCCTTTGCAGCTGTGACTCAACCAAACTAGTGTTTGTCTTCTGAAGGCATGCAGTGCCCTTTTCCTTTGCTGCTGTGCAGATTTCCCCCAGTTACAGAGGTGTGAAAGCTGATTTGAAAAATGCTGAACATGCCCCAAACAATTACACTGAAAGAACATCATGAAGTTCAACAAGGCCAAGTGCAAGGTTCTGCATAGGGGCTGGGACAATGCCAAGGACAAATACAGGCTGGGCGGAGAATGGATTGAGAGCAGCCCTGAGGAGAAGGACTTGGGGGTATTAGTGGATGAAATACTGAGTATGAGCCGACAATGTGCCCTTGCAGCCCAGAAAGCTGATTGCATTCTAGGCTGCATCAAAAGAAGAGTGACCAGCAGGTCAAGGGAGGTGATTCTCCCCCTCTACTCTGCTCTGGTGAGACCCCAGCGTCTGGGATACTGCGTCCAGCTCTGGGGTCCCCAGCACAAGAAAGACATGGACCTGCTTGAGCAGGTCCAGAGAAGGGCCATGAAGATGATTGGGGACTGGAGTACCTCCCCTGTGAGGACAGGCTGAGCGAGTTGGCGTCGTTTAGCCTGGAGAAGAGAAAGTTCTGGGGAGACCTTATAGCAGCCTTTCAGTACCTAAAGGGGGCCTACAAGAAAGCCAGAGAGGGACTCTTAACAGGGACTGTAGTGATAGGATGAGAGTTAATGGCTTTAAACTGAAAGAGGGTAGATTTAGATTAGATATTAGGAAAAAATTCTTTACTAAGTGGCGAGACACCGAAACAGGTTGCCCAGAGAAGCTGTGATGCCCCATCCCTGGAAGTGTTCAAGGCCAGGTTGGACGAGGCTTTGAGCAACCTGGTGGAGCAGAAGGTGTCCCTGCCCATGGCAGGGAGGTTGGAACTAGATGATCTTTAAGGTCCCATCCAACCCAAACCATTCTATGATCTAAAGGTCATGAGAGGAAGAAAACTTACTTGTAGTTTCTGGTAAGCTTGGTCTTAGAAAGTTTCTGATAAGTAGACTTTAGCTGGCCAGGAGTGTTATGTTGAAGTCCATACTATAATTTATTGTGGTTGAGAAGAAGAGGTTAAGTTTTGAAACAGGGGTTTTAAGGAACGTGTTTAATTGATTCTGAAGTTGTGGCCAATTGTTACGTTAACTGTTTCTGGTAATAAACCCTTGAAATGGCCCGGAATCATGGAGGATTTTGTTGCTGTTTACTTCAGACTTACAAGATACCTTCTAGAGTTCTTTTTAGAAATTATCCAGAGTATCAACTCTCTAAAATGAATTAAATTCAGCTAAGTTCAGTGTTGAGACTGGTGTGTTAATTTAACTGTGACATGGTATTTATAGGGTACTTGTATCGCTTGGCTTTTAGTTCAGGTTCTTTAATAATTTCCTTTGATCTTAAATACTGAGTTAAAAAAATACATTGTGGAATTTAGATTCTTTGAAGAAGAAAGGCGGATTTTGGAACAGAAGAAATACTAGCATCGCTTTGACTTTAAAAGTTGCTGCTTCCTCTGCATCTAAGTCCCTGGGCTTCATAGTTGCATCAGGTAAAGTTGCTAGTTCCTTGGCTTATACCCTGTTAAAATGGTAATTAAAGATCTGTTTTGAGGATGGGGTGTTATTTTTAATTCAGACTGAGTCAATTTTGATCACTCCCCCAAACTTATTTTTGGTGACTTGCCTGCTATAACTTTCTCACTATTTGCCAAATCCATTTCTAGAATAGTATCACGCTTTTTTGTTCAATCAATGTTTGATGGAAATATGAAATGGTTATCACATTCAGGAGGACCTGGGTTTCTCCCCTTTAGTCCTTATTCTATATCAGAAAAATTGTATTGTCGTAGCTACAGAAACCTCTGTCCCTACCTAGTGCTGCCCTACGTCCAGCTTTCCCTAGACCGATCCCTCCCCACCGCTGCCTGGGTCTGAACTTCCAGGCAGGTATCCAGAGTCCTCACGTTTTTGTTGCTCAGTTTCCGGACATCCTGATTGCGCTCATTGGTCACATGCAGGCTGTTTTTAGCGGGGATGCAGCACGGCTCCCACATGTTCTGTTTGCTTGGTCTACTGCTTTTATCTTTATTTTGATCTTGTTTGAATAGTACATATTCTTCAGTGGTTGTACCCTACTTAGAACTGCTGTTCTGTGTTGTTTATGCTTTTATAGTAATAGATGCAGCTTTGCATCTTGCACCAGGAGTTCAAGTTTGTTTCCTAGGCAGATAAAGAACAACCCTGCCACTAGCTGTATTGTATGCCTGGCTAAGGTTTTTACTAATATTAGCACTAATTTTTTCTTTGCTGTCCATTCTTAATCTACTGATTATTTTTTCATCTGTTTGCTGTGTCGTCTTGTGTACTAAAACAGGGTTTGACAATTATATGACCCTTTCCAGCTTCCCCTTGTTTCTCATTGCAAAAGCTCTTCTTCTTTCTTATGCCAGTGTTGATCTTGGCTAGTTCACAAATGTATGTGTGGTTTTTTTTATCATTTTCCCTAATAAGTTTCTAGTATTTTATTATGTGGTAGATAACAATGCTTTTCCCCCTAGTTTTGCTGCTTTTGAATTGCAGCTTTCTTCTAAACATACGTTTTGCATTCTTTGATTTCCACCTCAGTAAATAATCTCAGAACAACCTTTTGTAACTGTTTAACAACCAAAAGAAGACATAATTTTATCCTACTATTACTACATTGAAGGGATAATCAAGCTAATTATGATGGATTTCTTTCTGCTTATAACTTAAGGAGATACGCCCACTGACTTTAAATGCTTCCTGTTAAACTGAGTAAGTGGCCAGAAGACCTTGAGTACAGTTCTAGCCCTAAAACTAAGTATTTGGTGTCTGCTTCCTTTTCTTTGTCTAAAGACTCTTTTTGGAGGAGCTTCGGTGGCTTGAGAAGGCTTCTTTTTTAGCCAGTTTGGTTTTTTCTGTCCCTTTGACTTTCTGTCTTCTCTTGAGCTCCCTCTGGCCAGCTAACAACATGGAAAATTGAGCAGTGGCGCAGAGTCCTTTCACAGGGCTCTAGTTCCAGCCACAGTGTTGTCCTTCCCTTTAGGATTGGGTGGGTGGATCCTTGTTTTTAAGGAGACATCAGCATTACAAAGGCTTTACTTCAAGCCCTTGCCATGTTTCTGGTCTGTCTCCAAGCTGTTCTTTGCTGAGCTCATGTCTGTTTTGCCTCCAGTAGAACAGAAGATACTTTGCCGTCAGAGTATTCCCCGTTTTTTTTCTGTTCGCCTATTTTTAATACACTTGCCAGTTGCCATGTGAGTTCTGTATGACTGATAAAAACCACGCTGTAGTTTTTAGTCACACTCGAGGTATATAACTTGCCCTGAAAAAGAGATTGTTGGCGCTGTGTTGCAGTACTTGCTGGTTGTTACCGTGTGTTTGTGGCTTTGATCCTGGGTGGTAATTGATGGTCCACCCCCGTCCATTTCCAATTGTGCAATCTGGGGAGATGCTGAAGAAGGCTGTGCATTAAAGAGCTTTCTGCTCATTTGGGTGATGATTATGCTAAGCTGAAAGACTGGCGAAGAGAAGGGGAGAAGCCAGAGGTATGGAGGAAGTGCTTAGGGCATGGTGTTCAGCCGTGGTTTGCGTGATGCCTGGGGCTATGTATAACTTCATGGGAATAGTGGAGTTTTAAATACGCTGAACTGGAGTCTTTGTGGAAAGGTGCCCAGTGATCTCAATGCGTGTAGTTCCTGCGGCATCGACAGCAGCTGCGCAAGGTCTCTGTGGCAGCACAGCTGCCTGGTAAGCGTGGCTGCAGGTATCCTCATCTGTGGAGAAAGCCAATGATACGCAGAAAGTATGTTTTGTAACATACCTCTGTTGTGATTGTTTTGCCCAACAGATGCAGGGTTGACATACTACTTAGCATTTTTCCTCTGGGCAGCTGTAAGCGGGGGTAGAGGAGTGGGGAATTTTGATCTCTAGACAGCAGTCCTTCAATTACTTCTAGGGGCAGTTTTCCAAGGAAAAGCCCTTGGACAGTCTGCAGTGACCTCCCTCCTCTTCCTTCCACGGCTTGGTCAGGTCCATAGGGCTGTACCTTTCTGAGAACAAGGTAGCTACTCGTGGCTGAATGATAGTGAACCAAGTTCACTGACAAAGTTCACCAAGTTCACTAAGGGTGAAGCCAGTTGAAAGGGCTCTGGCTTGACTGTGCACGCAGGAGGGGGAACCAGAGCTAGAATTACATACCAGGGCTTACGCACTCTTCATAGCACTTCCTGCTCTCCGGCATGGATATCCTGGCACCAGCTTCCATTTTCTCCTTTTCTCTCCTTCTCTCTTCTATCTTTGCTTCCCCACATCTGTGGTACTGGAATTAGTGCTGGCTGTTCAGGAAAAAATGTTGTGGCTCCTGGGTTAGGAGCCAGGCAATACCATTTGCTATGTCCTCAACTGGTCTGGCTCTGAGGCAAACCAAGGAACCTGTGTCTGTGGATATTATGGTTAGCAAAGGCTAGCCTATATATAGTTTGGTTGATGGCTTTAGGCAAGCTATGATAAACCATGATCTTTTTTGGAGAGGAAGAATGAGAGGGATTACAGTGACAAGCTTTCAAAACCAACAATTAGTTTATGTTTTCAAAGTATGTCCACAAGTGGGGAGGTTGCAAAAACGTGTAATATTTTACAATCCTTAATGTAGAAGTCTCTGGCTTTCTTTCCTTGTTCTTTTTGTTTTGTTTTGTTTTGTTTTTAAATACATGGGACTTGATCTTAGGCTTCATTGTGTTTAGAAACTGCACACCATGTTGGACATGCAGCCACTCAGGGAATGTGCTGATCTATTGGCATGTGTAAAAGAGACAAAAAGCTTATGTGTCATTTGAGGGATGAGGGATGTAGAGGAGTAAGCTTCCCCAATAACATTTGACTTAAATCTGCATGGTTGTTAAGAAGGGTATGTCGGACAACTCTGCCGCTGGACACACAGCTGTTTGTCTAAAGGTCTCAATGAATTAAGATCTCTTTTGAACAGAGCTGTGTTTATGGATCAGCATTTTTAATGCAAGTGGGAGACAGGTAGCAACAGTAAACTTAACAGTATTTTTATTCATCAACCCACCAGATTTATCCTGTGATAATTGTCTGAGCACCGTGGAGGCTTCTGCAACCTAACCACCCACAGCAGGCACAGTGGGAGAAGACTTGAATGGCAGATCCTATTGCTTTCCAAGAGTGTATTTTCAAGCCTAGGGTTGGAAGCAGTACAGGTGTGCTGGAGTGCACAAAATATTAAAGCTGTGAAGTTAGCTGCCCATTCTCTCCTAAAACTGCTCATTTCCCTTACTAATGTGGGTAAGTAAAATCCTAATGGTTGGTGTCAGATTCTCATTTAAAAGGCAAAACTTTCTAGATAGTAATGTGTACCTTGGTGCCTGCTTCACAAACTCAGTTGTTCTTGTTTTTCTCTTCTTTCTTAAAGCCAGATTTCTAGTGTAGTTCTTACAGCCTTAAACTATGTTACCCTAGTTTTTGGCTTGTCTGTGTGAAGCTGCTGCTTCATAACAAACAAGGGTGTCTCACCAGTAGCTCCTGATTTAGATGGGTTTGAGTGCTGAGATCGTGTGTTGATGGAAGCAGCCTAAAACCTGTCTAGAGTTTGGGCCAGCTTCTCTTGCCTTTGTGCCATGTAAGTCAAGCTAAAACAGCCATAAAGGAGCTTGGGTAGAAATTCTTCATGGAGAAAGTCTTAAGAAAAGAGCCTCTGTTCACCTCTCTGCCCTTGCATTTTGGCATTTGTGGAGTGTGGAGGACAGGGTCAAGTGAAGTGGAGCTGCTACCTTTCTCTGGTTGTTACTGCTGTTTCTCCAATAGCAGAAGTTTGAAAGAACGCTTTCCACTATGGCAAAACAACACGTGGGTGTGATGCAGAATAAGAGATTTTGTTCTATGCTCTCTCCTAGTTGCTCGCATTATTGTGAAGACACTACTTAATATCCTTACTTGGCTTTTCTTGATTCTGTTCCTCATCTTCAGTCCTGTCAGCTCAGCCAACAGATTTGACAGTCACCCTTCCCACTCCTTGAGTACTGCTCAAAGTACTGAGGGACTAACATGCCATAGCTGCTGCTTTCCAGTTCTTCTCTGATAATACTTGCTTGTCCTTCTACCTGGGTTTGTAGAGAGAGAGAGGACTGCATGTGACTGCTTGGTGGTAGTTGTCAGACATATTAGAGGATGAAAAGTAACACAAAATACGAGCATATAGAGAAGACTAAGAATCCAGTCTTGGAAGAAAATCCTTGTGTAGATGGGATACTCTCTAGTATTTTAATGTAGTATGCAGAAGTATTTGAGAGATGAGAGAGATTTAAAGGTGGGGGAATGAAAGTATTAGCATGATCAGCATCAATAGTTGGTCAGCATCATCAGCTGTAGCATTGACGTGCGAGTGCCCACATGATTTTACAGAATTGGGTTTATGCTATTTTTCTAGCAAAGGGCTGTATAGTTGTGGTCTGCCTGCCCATCTGTCAGTCTCTCCTTCGTAAGTTTTGAACTCACTGGTTTTGTTCCAGGTAAGCTCGAACGACCTTTGGAAATCTCAGAAATTCAGACTCCTGTAACATTTGTGGAAACAGCTTGCTTTGTGGCAAGAGGCCAAAAAGAGTTGTAAGAAGACCCAATTAGTTCTGCAAATCTTTTGGGGAAGGAGGTCCTAAGCATGAAAGGTCCTTACCTGAAAATCTAATGAGTGATAATGGAGGCAGCCATCCTAAGTCAACTGAAGAATAGTGTTATTCCTGATTTTGAGCTAAAGTATGATGTAAATTAATATAGTATAATCCATAAAATCTCTTAATCCCTTTATCCTAACTTTTCACACTGTGACGAGATATCTTTAGTATTTGTTGTGAGAAACAATAGTTTTAATGCACTGAAGAATTTTGGCAAGGTAGCAACATTTCTTCATGTGTGAACATACTTGTCTGATCCCCGTAACTTTTTTACAACACAATCTAAACATTTGTTGAAAAAAAAGTTCAGGCATTTTTGCTGACCTTATAACTGTTTAGGGTCTTTGTGTTGAAAATAAATTTCCCAAACAGTTTATACAGCTGGAGAAAGGGGGATAAAATTTCTGATTGATAGTGAGGAGCAGTAGGTATGATCCTGTGATTGACTCTTGACTGCCGTAGGGCAGTTAGCCCATGGAAACAAGAAAACATTTCAGGCTGGCTGTATTTCAGGTCTTTCTAAGAGCAGTCAGCGTTGCAAAACGTCATACATTGAACATCTCTGCTCTGCATTTGGAGGCTCTTTCATATTACCTTGTATCCTCAGGAAAATGAAAGAGCAATTTCACACTTCGGAGCATGGGCTGCATGGCATGTTGTGAGATTCTGGTACCACCTTTTTCCGCCAATTTCTGTTAAGGGATCTGGACATTAAACAACCCTTTTTCTTAGTCAAGGTGTACAACTCTACCTTAGACTTAGGAAACTAACTTTTAGTCATCTTGTGTAAGCCTTCAATCACCTTATGTATAAGTTTTCTTCTGGCTGAGAAGGGACAGTGAAATTATTATGGTGGTCTGATTTAACAAAATGAAATCTGAATAAAGCTGAAAATCAGCTCTTTTATTACTTTTCCATTTACAGCTGTTGCCATGTCACTGGACAAGTAGACTTGGGAATATACCTTGATGTGAAATGGTGCAAGGAATGCAGAAGAAAGCTATACAGTTTGGTTTGTGTTCCATTGGACATCCATTTAGTTTCCTTTCTCTGTAGGAGATCTGTTTCTTAAAATACTTCTTGTTGCTGAGAGTGTATAAGTTTGCAGTTGTTTTCAAAACATTCTAATTTGTACTTTATTAACATTTTCATAGATATTGTTGAGTGTCATTACTGAAATGATTCAGCGCTCCAAAGAGCCCTGTTATGCAGTGAGCAAGAAAACGTTGCATCTGTTTTACCTACTGTTTTTTGGCTGCCTGTCCCTCAAACTTGTTTTTCTAAGGAGTGAAACTCTGCATGTTAGACTAATTACTGCACGTCAGTTCCTTAACTCTTAAAAAGGCTTGGATGTCAGCTATGCAAAAGTAATGACATGTGCAGTGATTTAGCCAAGGGTCCAAATATCTATTATGCATGTGCAGTTGAAATGACAATATAAAATGAATCTGGTGTTAATTGTTGTCTCTGTAGCAAGCCACGGGTTACTGTTTCCCCCCACACTGTTCACTTTAAATATGGTGGTGAACAATATTAATGAGCATTGATGGTCCAGGGACCTTAAAACTGTTGCCAATTTGTAATTGCTGTTTGCCACATATATTTACTTACACCTGTGCAAGGGTCAGCCAAAGTGATACCAGGTGAGTTAAATCCATTAACTATTTCCTTTTTCCTGTTGTTCTTGGGGCCTGACTTTGAAATTGGTGGAAACTTTGTTGTTGCTGTAATTCACAGAGGAATTGGCTGTTTGTTCGTAAAAATTTTCTTCCTTAGGAGGAGGTCTGCTTCTGCTTCCACTTTGCCCTCTCAGGCTACAGAATGATCTCTTCCAGCACTGAGCTGTGCAAGGACAGGTGTCCCTTCTAATCACGTAATAAGAATAACCAGATTTGTGTACATTTCCCGCTCTTTTTTTTTTTTTTTTTCTTTTAAAGCCTGAGACTGCAGCTGTGCTGAAGCGCACTGTTGAGGCTCTTATGGAGAGAGGAGCCATTGTGAGGAACCTAGAAAACCTGGGAGAAAGGTCTCTACCTTACAAAATCTCCAAGCACAAGGAGCGCCACAGAAGAGGAGGGTATGCATGATGCGTTTTTCCTTAATATCCTTTAAGTGCTACTTTAAAATGTACATAAGTAACTCTCATTGTTTGGTCTTCCTTGTGCTTTTTGGGAGCACACCTGTGATGTCTGTGATCTCAGAAAGGTGTTGTGTGGCTGTGTGTGCGTGTGTGTGTTCCGCTTCAAGTGTTTTGTGTCTTTTATTGTGTGGTGTTGGCTTTTTGTTAGTGTTTAGTCATTGTGTTACAAGTAGCCTGAGTCCAGGCCTGCAGAACTACTTTCCCCAACATACACAATGTTATTTTGTTATGTCATTTTTACATAACTATTTTCCAAGACAGTCAGGCTGTCTACTGGTAAAAGTCATACTTAATCTGCTGGTTGCTAATTGGCAGGATTGTTTCTTTTTCTGTAATGCATCTGAACTAAATGTTAATTACCACGTGTACCGTGTAAGACTTGCTTGTGTTTCTGATACGGTTTTTGTTCAGGATGTTAAAGATGACCGTGCGGTTTACAGGCAGTACGATAAATGTAAATAGAGCTGTGAATTGGCATCTCGGATGTCGGGCTTCCCCCGCGGTGCGGGAGGAAGGTGCTGTGGATTGCACCCCCTGCTCGCTTACGCCGGTGTGTTGTTGCTCCTTGAGGCTACCTCTGAAATGGATGCTGGCTCTGGCAAGGACAGAAATGTTGCTAGGCAACCCGCGCTGTGCTGGGGCTGCCGGCGGTAATCAAAATAACAATTAGCGACATGCTCCTCCTAATCTCTGTAATGCAACTGTGCCTAATCGGATGCTTGGCCAACCTGCCCGCCTACCGTCTTCCTTGGCACTGGGGGAGGCGAGGTGACTCCAGAGGTGCTCCTTTTATGAAGCCCTTCTTGGATCATCTCCCCGGGGGTGGGCTCACGGTTTCACTCCCTCTTCTGAGGACCTCTTCGTTCTCCTGTGAAGTGGGAGTGGTGACAGCTGCCAGTTAAAGCAGACTGACAGAAAGGGTAGGTAGGGAAGGAAATCTCCACCACGTGCCTCTTACTTAACCGAAAGCAATGGTGGTGTGGCCATGACCGTCTTGCGCTCCTGCTCCGTGGTGTCCTTCAAAACATGGCTTGATCCTGCCAGTTTTGCATTTTAGGATGAAGGCCTACACATGGGAGCTAATCAAAGCCTTGTCTCAAGACAAAATTACTAATTAATTACTCATCCTTCTGTTGGAGTAGAAGCATTTTATAAACATTAAAGTCTTTTCTGACGGCTTCAGCAGAACAAGGAGCTGGTGTTACTCTCCGTGCACAGGTGGGAAGCTAAGGCAGAGGGACTAAGTTCCACTCATTTTGGATGCAGAAGTTGAGACTTTTAGCTTTTTTTTTTTTTTTTCCTAGAGTACTTAGCACTCTCTAACATTTCACCACTTCGGATGACAGTTTCCACCTGGCTTGGGTGGCAGTACTTCTGCAGATCAGATCTTGGGTTCTTCAACAGGGAAACCAGGACAGGAGAAGACAGTAACCAGCATCGCAAGAAGTATGTAGCAGAGATGAATAGAAGCCATTTCTCCAGGGGATCTTTCAGACTGTAAACTAGCTTAACTCATTTACTGTAGCAGATTACCTACTTAAGAAGCAGGACGAGGGGATCTTTATAGACTGTAACCCTCTTTGCAGAGTCTTCAGAGCAGACATATTTTGTGTTCTGAATGAGACAAGGTTTTGTTAGTAAATAATTGTGATCGTGTCTTGAAACACGGGCAGGAAGCCATCAGATTAATGTCACCATCGCTGTTCCTCCTCCACCTCCCAGTTCAAGTGTCTCTAAATACTTAGCAGTCATTCTGCTTGCCTTGGATTTGGATCCTCTGTATTTGGATATGACAGTTCCCTCCCCTAAATTGCCTGGCTTCTTGAAAGGGAGAAGTGATTGAGAGAGGGTACTGCAGGAAATAGTTGTTTTGTATGCTTTTAATTAGAGAACTCAAATTCGGGAGACACAAGATCTTACAAGGGGAAGCAGCAGGCAGTTTCAGTACCTGGTAATGGGCAAGAATTGTATTTCTGTGGATTTTGCTGCGGAGATTGCAGTTCAGTGTACAGGTATGGTGGATTCCTGATATAGCATCCAATATTTTATATGGTCTGGAGGATAAGTTACTCAGGGTATTAAACATAATCTAGGAACAGGAAGTGAAAAGACAGTTCTTGATCCACCTTATAAAATCAGTCAGTTCTACTTTACAGCATCTGTAAAAAGTAATCATTTTTTTTTTTGAAAGGACAAAGTTAAAAAGGAAAAAAAAGGCTTTTCAAGATACCTCACTAAGCTGAATATACACCTGTACTTAGGAAGAAGTCCTAAGGTCTTTTTTTCTTCATAGCCAATTTTTAATTCTGTCTATGTTCCCTTTCTTAGCAAGTTGGTGTAGAGTGGTATATTAAGTAGTATGGAGTGTGTCACCTTTTCCTTAGTCTGGGCTTTTTCTGAAGTAACTGAAAGGGCTTCTGTGAGAGTGCAAATGATACTGTGTGTCTGGGGGGTAGAGTGTTGAATCTTTCAAAGCTTTTCTTTTTTTTTATTTTTTCTTCTTTTTAAAAATATTTTTAAATTTTACTTTATTTTTTTGTTTTAGTTTTGTGATTCCTAACAGAGCTTTAGCTAGTTTAGTTTCCAGTAGTATGTAGATGGTTGGAGATTTAGGATGTACGCTGAATCTGTTAGTTCCTTGGACCTTCTGGCTGGCAAATTATATGAAAACTAGAGGAACACAGTATTTGTACCAACAAATTGTATGAAAATTAGTGCAGTACAATAGTCGTAGCATGGGTCACAGCTTAATAGCATGTCTCTTGGAGACAGCTCCAGTGACCACTGCACAAATGGCATGGAATCCCCCCACCTGTGTGTGGTGTTTGCTTGAAAAACAAAACAAAGCAAACTTCCTCACCAGCGTAGTGAGCCTAGCTTTGCTCCCTTATAAAACTCCCAGTGCTATCCAGGTTGTGTCTCTTCACCTCAAATCAAGGGCCATCAGTAGGGCAGCACCAGCTATTCACAGGTCAACTGAGATGTGTTCTTTGGCATGCCCAGTAGTCATCCTTCTTCTGGAACTTGCTGTACGTTTTCTTCATTTAGTTAATTCCATTTTTAATTGCAGTTCAAGTCTTTATTTACAGCATATCATAAAACTGAGTGATTGACAGTGAAAGGACACACAAGTGCCATGTGCACAGCAAAGATACTGCTGGACTTAGCCAGGTTTTGGTAGTGTCTTTAGTGAACAGTAAAGAATTAGACTGGAAAATACCTATTCATAAGTCAATAGGGAGGATAGTTGTGTCCTTAATAAAGCTCATTTTCCACTCTGAGTCCTGTAGTGCTTCGGAATCATCTGTCTTGGATATACTGCATTACAGGCACATTACAAATTTAAGAATATCCAGAAGACTTTACAGAGAATAAGAATTTTACTGCCAATCGATCTGTAAAGCTGTGATTTTTCAAAGCCTTCTGCAGGGGATTGTGGCCCACAGCTGTCACTGGAATGAGCAGTTTTACTCTCCCAGGCAGCTTTGAAGACCTCAGATCGTACGTATAATTGACTTGTTTCTTCTCAGGAAATTATATTCACTGAGCAGGTGGTGCATGTGCATTGAGGGTATAATAAAACAAATTTAGGTCTTTCTCTTAAATGCATCTCTCTTGGCAGAAAACACCCTCCTTTTTTTAGAGACCTAATATTGACAGCTTTTGCATTTAAGTAATTATGAAAATAGTATGTTTCAGGAACTGTGTGACTATGAAGAATGAAACTTTTAAATCACTGGTTTACTGATATTTTAAACTGAAGTTGAATTAGCTACTAATTTACACTGATGGTATTAATTGCCATAGTAGAACATTAATATTTTGTTTTTAAAGTATTTAAGAGCCCTGATTGAAGTAACAGCTCACAACATTGTAACAAAATTGTAACAAATACTGTTCACCTTACAGATGAATAAAATGTAACAAGGACACATAGGTTCCAGTGTGGGTTAGGTAAGTAAATTTAGTTGAGGCATTGAGTCTGAGTGACTTGTCCATGGCCACCATGTCTCTGAAAAAGCAGTGGAAGAATATAAATAAGGATTACCAAGTTTATCTCCTAATGAGCAATAGATTTGTGCCAAGTATTTGTTTTACCAGTCAATACTTGTTTATAATTTTTAATGAGTTGTATTTAAACTGCTTTTAACATGATGCTTTTTTTTTTTTTTTTTTTTTTTTTAAATATTGTATTACATGTATCAGGAGGTGCTTATTTCTGGAACAAACAAAAGTGAACTGATTTAAATAAGATGTGTGCTAGTAAATGAATTCAAAGAATCTTAAACTCTGGATTAGTTTGCTGTTTAAGATGATACAGAAGCATTGAATCCCTCAAAACAGCTTTCAAATAAAGAAAGTCCAGACTGGGGCTGGGTGATGACGTTGCAGAGCCATTGCACATACTTGGTCGCTGCTAAACTGGAGAATATTGCAACTGCTTGTAAAATGATAGATCTCAGTAGCACAACCTGTGGGTTTGCACTTTGTGGCATACCTGTTTTCTTTGGCCTTGCCAGGCTATGCCTCAATCATATGCTTGTGACGCTTCATGCTTCAGGGCATCAGATAAAGGAGGTGGTTTGGGGGACATTGTTGGTATGTAGGATATTTTTACTTTAGGGGAGATGGTACAAGGGTGGCTTCAAAACAGATCTTTAAAAAAAATAAGATTTCAGACATTCCTTTGGGAAGGTAATGGCTCAAACTTTTTGCAGACCAGGAATCTATTAAACTGGAAGGAGCTATGACAGGAACTTGGGGGAGAAGAAAGTGCCCAGGTGTAACTGGGTTTTGAATACTGGGTATCTTGCTGTCCCTAGAGATTTGTTGTTAGTGATTTTGTTTCCCTCCGAATGTTGTTTCTATTCTTATTTTTGTAATCTCCATTGTAGAAAAGTTGATATACATCAGCCTGGTCAGTGCTCAGATTTAGTATGGTTTTGTAAATCAGTAGAGCACTGTGGCCTTTCTCTTCTACGTTTTTTTTGTGCACGTGTGTGCTTTCCCCTGTTAAATCTACCTGTAATATAGTAATGTTTTTAGACATTTCTCCCCACATTTTTATTATTTCATATACTTTATTTGTGAGTTCTCCAGCTAAACTGTGCGTAATTCTGATTATTCATAACAATTTCCATGTTCTATTTGTCAGTTTTTCATTGCCTTGTTTTTTTCCCTTTCAAATTTGATTTTGAAAAGATGGCAATTTTCTTTTGTTATTTGCTTGCTTGTCTCTTAATCTTTTTGTTTTGCTGTTCACTCCCAGTTATCTGATCAGTGCACTTGTTCTCTGAAATAGCACTCAGGTCTTACTTTTGTTCTTGCTGAATTGGATTTTGGGAGCTTATTTTAACACACACATGGGGAATTTTCTGTAGGAGGTGTGCAGGGACCCTGGTGATTGCCAGGGTCCACTGAGGAGCTCAGGATATATACTGATAGCGTCTAATGGGATCAGGAGTCAGAAAATCCAGGTTGCAGTTTTAGTTGCGCTGTGGACTTGTTTGTGTGATGGGGGAAGATGGCAAGGCAAGGAGGTCCTTTCCCAAGGATGCAGCATGATGAACTCAACTTGGCTTCCAGGCCCTGCAGCGCTGCGATTACTCCCCAGCAGCTGGGAGCACCAAGCTTCAGTACCAGCTTCCCCTCTGCTACGGCGGGGAAGGCTGGGAAGGCTGGGAGGCCGTCCTGGCCCTCCCACAAATCACTCCCACCTCCTCCGGGTGGTTTAGGGTCTGAAGCGGGTGGTTTAGGGTCTGAAGCGGTTGGCCTTCCCGCGGGAGCACCTTGTGTTTTGCCTTCATTCTATGGCGCGTGACGTAACGTTGCGTTGCCAAAGCGCGTGCTCAGGAAAGGGGACATGACTCTCTCTCTCATTTCTTGGTGCCTCAGTGGCCTAATATGCAAGGAATAGATAGTTATTAAGAAGAGTATTTCAGTAATTGAGCATCATGTTGTTTAAGACATTTGAATGTTTTGGAAACATATCTATGTAAATTACATTACATATTCAAACTTTTCCTCTTTCCATAAAATATCTGAGCTTAGGAGCTGTACTTACACAACTTATTTTTAAACAAGCAGCTTGTGGCAAAATAGTATTCCATGTGGACAAGGGATGCTGAAGTGAAGTGTCTTCTAATAACCCACATTGTCTGGATACAATTTTGTTTACTTTATTTGTAAGAGTAAAATAATAGTTACTCATCAGAATTATGCTTTGGAGTGTTTACAAGTTTTAATAACCCTTCTCTTCTCTCCACCCCCTAGTAAAATACAAACTATTACATAGTTAAAGGACTTAATCCTGCAGACAAATGTACCGATATGTTTAGCTTCACTCAGGTAGACTCTCTTGATGATTTTCATGGCTATTGAAGACCAAAGAGGAGGAAAGAAAAACAGATGAAAGGGGTTGGAAGCTTTCGTTTCTTAATACCACCGAACTAAATTTATAGCTAATGCACAACTTGTGTTGTTTGCTTCTGTTCGGTTTTTAGAATCTTGATCTGTTTCAGCAAAAAGGAGTTCTGGGTCTGTAATGCACTTGGATGAGAACAAAAACAGTTTGAATATTTGAGTATTACGCACATTTGTAGTATTTTCTGCTAAATTGATTGTCTTCTTCCACTAGATGGGGCTTTCTTCATTGATGAGTTGAACCATCACTTTTCTTTCAAATGCTTTTGTCCACATGCACATACATGTAAGTGTGGATGTGCTTCAAGTATCAGAGCCCTGAAATATTTTTTTTTTCCTCCACCTTACCAGTGGGAGTGCAATTTGCAATTTTGGTGCTTTTCAGAAGAAATGGCACTGTGCAATAGTTTGTGATGTTGAGGCACCACTATCATTTTCTGATGCGCTAAATTCTGTAGCATCCTTGTGTGAGCACATTGATTAAATGTGATGGCCGCTCTCAAATAGTGGTCTTAGTGGGATGGGAATCAGTCACTATTTTGGTTTTTTTCAAGCTGTAAATTATACAGAATTAATACTTGCTGTGTAACTTCAGCCCTGCTTATAACACTTTTGCAAACTTTTCAAATGCTGCCCAGTGAGCATTTCAAATACTCCAAAGAGGTCAGGCTGGTTTCTCTTTTGCAGTGTAACATTGTTTTTTTTTATTTTTCTGCAACGCTGCAAAATGTCTTTCCATTATTTAATTAGCTTTAATAACAGGCATCTATGTGTAGAATTTGGCAAATGAAATTTCTGAAGACTGTGGATGGTAAAATGTTTTTTTCCCCAAAGTACTCACTCATTATTGATTGTTTGCGTCATTGCTATGGCACAGTCTAGTTACCAAGGTACCAGCTTTTTGGTTTTGATCTGGTACTTCCCTGTTGCTGTCCTTGTGATTTTCAAGGGACTTCCATCTATTCCTTATGTATTTTTTAAAAGCTAGAAGTAACACGTGTACTAGTCCTTCCAGCTACAAAGTGATAATTTTTCTGAGCATGAACTTGCCTGCCTGCCCTGCTGAGGAAGGGTAGCTACCACAAGAGTTGAGAAGAAAAGCAAACTACTTCTCTTCAGAACAATGCAGTGGTCCCAAAGATTTAGTGATCATTCAGGTAGAAAAAAAATTTATATAGAATTACCTTAATGAGAACGAATGTCCAGCTGCTCTCACGAGTGCCGCGGCTTGCTTTCCTCCAGGCAGTTTCCTGTTTCCCTGTTCAATGCTTCACCTCTACCTGTTCATCAGAACATTTTCTTTGCTTTATATCTTCCACCTCCCCACTGGGGAAGCTTACATATGCTTACTGCCACTATGTGAAGGAGAAATTTAAGCATACAGGTATTTTTTGGGCACAACCATGGGACCACATAGCCTCTTCCAAGTCCACCATACATGTGCTTTTCCCTCAGCTCCCCAGGCTGGCAGAGTTCTATTCCAGGAGGATTTAAAAGTGAGTTTTGATCCAGGTACTTTTCAGCGTTCTTTGAAGTCGTAGACTGTCCATTTGAAAGCAAAATATTTGAGTATCCTTAGGACTCAAATTTCAAACAATTTCTGGCTTGAATATGTTAAAAAGGATAAATGAAACCTGGCTTTTTTTCCCTCTTTTTTTTTTTTTCCTCTCTCATATGCAAAGTCATGTCCTCCTTTATTTGAGATCATATGATATTTTAATTTTTTTTTTCAGTTAATGCATTGTTTTAATATGTTTCAGTTTGCTCTCCTGTATTTAAATCATCCTTCTATTTACAGTCGAGCAGAATGACAAAAATAACTGTGGTTTCATAGTGAATCGGTGGAATTTTCCTGCATTTCTCCCCTGATGACTTGGCTGACTCCTAGAGAGCCTAAATGCTTTTGCATTTTTGCTTGCAAGAATGAGGTGGTTTCCCTCCTGCATTCCTGTATTTTTCCCTATCTTTAAGTCTCACTGGGATTTGGGTTTGTTTACTACACAAACAGTAGCTACAGCATTGCGTATCGGGTCATAGATCACTGCCTGAAATTAAGGTTGCTGCATGCCTTATTGAGGGTGGGTTAAAAAAACCCCACTGCCTTGTGACAGCTGATTTAAATGTGTATATCTGGGTGGAAGGGGTTCCAGATCTCGTCAGGGATTGCATTGTCAATTGTGTTTGGTTATTACCTTTGCAACCATTAGTTTCTTCTCTTTCTTTAATGAAGAAATAGTATTTTTTACGCTGGCCCTCCTTTCCTGCTCTCTTTTTTGGCACAGGAAGGCAATCGTTGCTTGTTAATGTTGAAGAGTGGTGGTTGTTTTTAAAAATTCACATTGTCCCCAATTACTGCAGTTTTGTATGCTCGGATAAAATACCTATTCTGCGAGGAGTCATAAAGATATGCTGTAACAGCTCATCCTCCCATCCCCCCCTTCTCCTTCAGTTATCAACAGTGCGTCAGTGGAAATTTCCACCCTTTGCTAATGTGAGAGAAAGCACAAAGTTGCAAAGCAGCCTTTGGAGAAAAAAAAAACCTATTGCCATTTTAGGAACACAACGAAAAGCAGCATACGATTTGCAAGCAGAAATGAAATTAAATTCTTGAGAAGTGGTGGGACTAAAACAGTGCAGCAAAGGGAACAAATGCTCTCGCTAAGGGAAGGGGGCATGACAGTGGTGGTGGATCACCAGCTAGAATTTCTCCCCCCATTCTCCTTTCTGTTAGTTGCAACTGTGAGAGGATTTGGAAGGCTCCTTCCCAAGAAGAGTTAAGTGTCATCTGTTAAATTTACCAGTGGCTTTTAATGGCTTTAACAGAAAATATGACTTTCCCTTTTTAAGGGGTGTGCATCCTTCAGATGTTGCTGTGCAGTATTTCTAACGAATTGTCCAAGCTTAAAAATTGTTTCTCTACCTAAACTTTTAACCAGGTGGCATCTCTTAATTCTAGAGACCTGAAGACAGTAGGCAGTTCAGTTTTCCAAATATATTAAGCCAAATCCTGTTCCCTGTTGAAGCCTGTGAGGGTTTGCGAGGAGGATTGAACCCACCAGAGTTTCTTCAAATTCTTCTTGAGGCAAGTTATTCCTGTAGCTCTCAATAGCCCTGCTGCAGTCAGAGGAGCAGCACCTTTGCTGATGTGACCTGGCACTGGTCCCTTGGCTTCAGTGATGCTCGGCCACAGCCTGCACCAGCTGGGCATCTGTTCTGGAGGACTTGTTGCTTCAGTATGGGCTGCAGGGAGATTTTTTGCCATCAGACCCCTCACATACAAGAATTCAGTGCTTTAATCTGGTCTTTCTGAAAAAAGACTTCAGAGACAAATTGTGGCTATTAATGCAGGTGCCTGTGTAAGAGCTTCAGGATTAGGATGTCTGGCTAAGGAGAAGCATCTTCGCCATGTTTTCCACGGGTGGATTTCACCCCTGTGCAGTAATCCAGCACGTGCTGCTTGAGTCATTTCTGGCCTGACAGGTCTCCTCTGTGTGTAATATTTTTGATGTAACACATTTAGTTGGATGAAAATGAATGCCATGCAGCATGAAGAACATGAGTGTGTCTGTTGTTCATGACCCCATCTCCTTTATCTCCTGTTCAGACTCCCAGTTCAACTTCTGGTCTTGGGGACTTACCCTCCAAGATTACCTCTATGAAGATGGACTGTGATGCTCACACTATAGTTGACTTAGTAAGAATCCATACCTCTTGCAGAAAAAAGTCCTCTCTGTTAGGTACAGTTTTTAAATCAAACTGGGATGCTTGATCCTGCTTGGGTAATATGACTTCATTTAAGGGATATCACTTTCAGGTTATACTGATGCTTCATGGGGAGGTGTGCTTGAGTGGACTAGGAGGAAAGGGGATCTTTAATAAGAGGATGTGTAAAGATTAAAATGAAATAGCTAGGTGGTAAGTGCTGTGCTGTACATTTAGCTTTTAAATTACTGATAGTCTTGGAAACGAGGTGAGTGCTTAGTTCTCTTCAGTAGGATTTCTGAGACAGTTGCAGTGTCTTTTTACTGTAGTGTCATTAGTGCCATGCCAAATGCAGACAAAGTGATTAAAAAGTGTTCTGGTTACAGCTCTGTTGACAATGCTGGTTCATTCACAGCATTTCAGGAGAGAAGGGATGGCCAGTGATGTGGCTCACTTGTTTTTTGCATTAGTATGATGGCTGGCACTAGGTCCCTCATAACTTGCAGGAAAAGCAGACATAATGTTGCTAATGAATTTAAGGTACATCTCGTGTTAAGAGATGGGATTTGAATTTGCATATCTGTGATTAAGTTAATGTGCAGTGTGTAGTTGTGTCCCATGTCTGAAATGGGGCTCATGAAGTGCAGTAGACCTCTGTCCTGGTTTCAGCTGGGATAGAGTTAACTTTTTTTCTAGTAGCCAGTATAATGTTATGTCTTGGATTCAGTATGAGAAGAATGTTGATAACACACTGATGCTTTCAGTTGTTGCTCAGTAGTATGCTCAGTATACTAAGTCGAGGGTTTTTCAGCTTCTCATGCCCAGCCAGCAAGAAGGCTGGGGGGGCACAAGAAGTTGGGAGGGGACACAGCCAGGGCAGCTGACCCAAACTGGCCAAAGGGGTATTCCATACCATGTGACGTCATGCCCAGTATATAAACTGGGGGGTGTTGGCCCGGAGGGGGGCGGGGGGGGGGGGGTGGGGAGTGGATCGCTGCTTGGGAACTAACTGGGCATCAGTTGGTGAATGCTGAGCAATTCCACTGTGCATCACTTGTTTTGTATATTGCAATCCTTTTATTATTATTGTCATTTTATTATTGTTATTATTATCATTATTAGTTTCTTCCTTTCTGTTCTATTAAACTGTTCTTATCTCAACCCATGAGTTTTACCTTTTTCCTTCTGATTCTCTCCCCCATCCCACTGGGTGGGGGGGAGGGAGTGAGTGGCTGTGTGGTGCCTAGTTGCTGGCTGGGGTTAAACCATGACAACCTCTTTGCTTGTTCGGGTGTACTGGAGTTTTAAAAGCCTCTTGCAAAGTTATAGTTGAGCTCACGAAGAAGGTGCAATTCTTCAGCAAAGGAATTTATTGTAGAAGTAACCTTGATGACCTAAGATACTAATGGGGAGTAACATTCTCCCTTCCTGTAGGTAGGCAGTTGGGTCAAAGATAGCTGTGTGGTGGACACGAAGGGCTTACCTGGAGCAGTACGCTTTATACATGCTGTGCATGTGTGGAAGTAAGACCTTTTCAGTCCCACCAAGGTCAGCACAACAGTATGGTCATCAAGTGCCAACTGCGCAAGTGGGTATTGCCTGTATGTGGCTTCAGCTCCAACCCTCAGGTTGAAAATTGAAGCTATGTTCATATCAGAGATGTGCCTAATTTGGGATAAGTCCATCTCCTTGGGTTTCTTTTGCTTTTTTTTTTTTTTAAATTTCCATTCAGCTCTGAAGCAGAACTTTAAAGGCAGAAATGTGCCTGTATGTATATAAGCTTGAGATGTTTCACACTGACATCTGGTTCCCAAAGAAGTAATGCTGTGAATTTGAAGAAGGAGGATGCATGTTGTAACTGAAATGAATGTGCCACCCTACCTTCATTTTTAAGACTGTTCAAATCAAGGTGTGGAAATGAATGGAATAGGTCAAGAAGAGTAAGCTCTCTTTAATCTCCTTGGGTAAGCACTGCTGTACAACAAAGAAAAGTTGAGGGTGAGCCTGCTTCAATTGAAGTTTTCTTATTTGAAATCAAGATAATACTGAGCTTTTATTTCAAACCATTTGGTACCAGAATACAAGAAAAAAATTAGAAAATTTCACTTAAGAAATCCCACAGAACAGTTACTTCAATTAAAGTTGTTGCAGTACAGGTATATTTTTTTATTGTGTATATGTTTCTCATTGCAGGTATTTTTTGATAGACTTAGAGGGCCCACCTTCGATTGTATCGACCATGATGGATCATTTAGGACGTGATATTGATGTAATTAGACGTGCTTTTATAAAGCATCCTGTATCAAAGACAGAAGAATGCAGTGGCATAATTCCAGTCAACTATGAAGATAAACTAATTGCGAAGAAGAAGTGAATATTCCAAATAGCACGTTTGAAACTTTTTAAAAACCTTTTTATTCCTACTTTGGCAAAAAATTGTGATAACTGATGTCCATCAAAACCAATCAGTTTTGGCCATGTTTTGTGTGTGGTATAGTACACTATCTTAAGTTATTGTAACATTTGAGGTTTCTTTTTGTTTAAAATAATTTGAATAGACTTAATCTGTATGCTTATCTTGATATCTGACAACTTGAAAATTGATTTTCTTCTCTCTTCTTTTCGAGCATTACATTGATAATGAAGATTTATCCATCATCAGAATGCTAAAAATAGCATTCTTTTGCAAAGACAGATTACTTCAGAATATGTATATTTACATAAGAGATTAAGAAGTCTACAGTGTAAATATAGCAGTATAGGATGTGATTTGTTGGAGTTTTTTTGATTTGTTGGAGGTGGGGTTTTTTGTTTTTGGAAAAAGATAATAAAAGCGTGATTAAAAATAAAACTTGACTCATTTTTTAAAAGCAGAAAAGGTACAAGAAAAAAATAACTTACACTGCCAAAAACCACGTCATACTTCTTTCTTTAAGGTAATAAGTCTGTTCAAATTACAGGTAAAAAATTAGTCTCTATAGAAAAGGCCAGAAACTTCCAGGCAGCAGGTTAGAGAATAACCATGCTTATATAGGAACAGAAGAATAAAAGATGCTTTGTTTTACCATCAGCTAGATCCAGGTGGACTCAAACTGAGAAAAACGTCAGGGCAAAGGTCTTAATGTATATTTTGTCTTTGTTTTGCTCTTGTGAAAACCAGAGAAAAAGCAATGCACATGAAAGATGACATTAATGTAGTATGACTTGCAGGTTGGAAATAAATTCAGTAGTTTCTGGAGTGTGTCCATATTTCCCCCATGCTACTGAAGGAATGCGCTGGCCATTTCTCCTTCCGAAGGAGAGTGTGTGGATAGTTATTTCTGTAGAAGAAAGTAAGTTGACACTGATACGTTGTTATGCAAAGAGGATATTCTTTACTTGAATGAGCTTCATCCAGAAGCTGCCTCCTCTGGCACTGCAGCATTGTGCGTTGCCAAAGGGAAGGCCAGTCCAGAGGCCAAGGTCAGATTCCCAGAGACCTGTGACAGGTCTCGTTGGTGTGACTACTCTCCAGCATGCTATTTCATCGTGCGTTTGTCCCTCTTTTTCGTGGAGGTAGCTGAGTAATTGGGGGGGGGGGGGGGGGGGGAATGCTGCCTTTTTTCCTTGGATGCAGAACTTTGCAGGGGAAAAGAAACCAGTGTTTCTTCTGAATATCTTTTTTAAAGGAAAAAGTGAATTAGAAAAACAAAAGAGGAAATTTTCTTTCTGTGCGTCTTTATTTAGGAGACATGAATGCACGTGGGGTTTGGGGTTTTTTTCCTGGTGTTTTTTCTTTTTTCTGTTTTTAAATCTGGTTTTCTTTTTAGAGCAGACTCACATTTTGTCTCTTCTTTCCTGGAGAAAATATTGGGAGAATAGAGAGAATGCACTACACGCTTACTGAAGCCGGATCTGTATTAGATGTGCTTCTTTTTTTGTAGTTACTGCCAGTTTTGATCCTGTGCTGTGTGCACTGGTGCCTGCTCCAGGAAGAGCTTTTCTTATCAATGATTTTTGCTTGTAGGACAGACCTTCCTTCCATATGGGTGTGAACTTAGCCAGGAGGAGCTGTAGGTTTGTCAGTCTATGCCACAGGTTTGGTTCCCTGAGCTGCCCTATCTGATGGGCTGCTGAAAATTCAGATTTGCAGTCTAAAAAGTGCAAACTACCAGTAGGGAAATACAGAATGCTTTAAAGAATGTGTTTTACTCAAAAATTTCTCAGAAGCTTTTCTTAAATAGAAAGTGAACAGAAAGCCTATAGTTTAAAGTTACTTTGCCTTTGGCTAGAACTTCAGGCCCTAGATTTCATTTGAGTAGAAAGGAGAATGTATAAGCTTTCAACTTCACAAAATGAAGAAGATTGTCAACAGAGGCTGTACACATATAAATGTTGTATGTTTGTCCTTATTCAATTTCCTTTAGCATAGTATTAAATTTTGCATTTAATTTGTTCCAATTTCTAGGTTGATGCCTGCATTCAGTAGGAAAATCCGAGATGCTCATTAGAGGTGAGACCATCAGCTTATTAAATAGGAACAATGTTGTGAATGATGACCTTTGGTCAGTCAGGCATTCATACCCCTCTTTTCTGTGGGGCCCATTTCTGATCTTAACAGAAGATTGATGGATGTTAAGAGCAGAAGACTTGGGCTTCTGAGTCCATCTTGTCCCAAGAGCGGATCAGCAGTAATGCATCTCTTGGAGCCACAGCTGATCCTGTTTTCTGAAGTACTGAGTGTACGGAGGGGAGTGACTGACAGTCGTCTTTGCCTTTGGGATAGAAACACTGACCACTGAAACCAGTGGCCACAAGCAGAGCTGTGCTTGCTGGACTGGTGCGTGGTTACATACGCACTGGTGCTTTCTCAGCAGCAGGATTTATTTATAAAAGGTCTGCTGAATAGCTGGCTCTCAACTGGATGTACTATTTTCTTCATAATTGATAGTTTCTAATATGAACATTTTTTATTTTTTTGTTTTAATAGGGGGTGGGGTTGGGGAGGCTAAGGAGGGAGTTTTGGGTTGCAATTTGTTTAGCTCAGTCAGCCACCCAGACTGGTAGTTAGCTATTTTGGGAAGCTAATGTGTAACAGTGTGTGTCTTTTCTCTCAATAGTTGTAAACGCAGGGATGGACATTGGAGTGTATCAGAAGATTTGAGCAGTTCTGGGTTTGAGCAAACAGTCTGAGTTGTGCCACGGAAGAAAGCGAGTAACTGTACCCCGAACAATCATAAATTATCCCTGCAGAGGAAGGGAGACCTTAGCATGTCTTTCAGATGTGTTTGCCTTTTTGATCGTCGATAGCTGGTTTGTCCCACTGGGCTGTGAGCGACTCGATCTCCAAGAATAAAATTTCAGGATACTATGTGGTGTCACTGGAGAGCCAGAAGAGTCTGTGCAGTCAAACCGTGGCCAAATACCTAAAATGTCAAACTGTTGGCATTCCCAAAGGCCTAAACAGTTTGAATACCAGTATTTTAAATTTTGTTTACCAAAGAATCCGACAGTGAAGCTCTTCAACCCTTCCTTAGATTGTGTTCCCGAGTGTATAAAATAAGTAGTTTTATGCTTCTAGATACTCTGGTTTTCTTGTTTGTGGATTGTGGAGATACATAGAGTTGGGTAACTATTAAAATAACAACTGGCAGTTCTCCTGGCTCAGAAATGTTTTCTCTTTTCCATCTTAACCTTCAGCAAACAAATGGGCACAAGTGGTTTTATGGTGAAGATCTTGGGTATGTGTTCAGGCACTCCGTTTTCCTGATCTTGCCTCTCTTTCTTAGCTGAATCTTGCACTCTGGAGGTTTCTTCAGCAGACTGAAGGCACTGCACCGTCAAAGCATTCTGTTTGCAGAGCACTCGGTGTGATCACTGGCTTGACCTCAGGAAGTTTGTGCATGCAGGGATTTGGTCCCATGGACTGAGAGTGCATCTTCCATGCAGCTGACTGATGGTGTGAACTTAAAGAATTTCAGGATCCTCAGTGTCAGCAGAATATTTCTGTCACTAAATGTTTTAATGGCACTCTGAAAATCATTTTTCAGCTGGTCGTCTACTTTGGAGCTGCAGGCTGAGCTGGGTACAACAAGCACGCAGGGATGTATTGCTTTGGAAGTCATCCGAGGAGTAATTAGAATGGCACCAGTTGACATGACTCATGGGCTCCTACTGTTGAATCTAGGCTTTGATCACTGAAACATATCACCTGTCCCTTAATGAGATCAGTTGCTGTTTAGTAAGTTGCTACACTCTGTCATGAAGGAAGTCTTTGAAATTTAAAGCAGTGCTGTTGGAGTCACAGAAATTTCTCTTCAGATATGACCAGTCTGCCACACATTATTTCTGCTCAGAGGAGCTCCTAGGATCTGTCCAACACTGCCAGTGTCTCCAGCATAAACGTTCAAGAATCGTAAGGCAAACCCCCCAGATATTTTGAACTCGTGGCATGTAATCATGGGCTTAAAAATCATGAGTATTGTTTAAAATGTGAGGTTCTCTTTATTGGCCTTTTAGATTTTATGATTCACTTTTTTCAAACTTGGTTGCTGGCATGATTTTCATGTAACATCTGAACTGAGGAGCTCTCAGAAAAACACAACTATAGCAAATGAGATGCTTGATAAATTCATTGGGACTGGTGCTATGTCCCTCCACCCACTGAAACAGAATAAGGGAAATTAAAATGGGAATCATCATTGTGTCCTTTCCTAGAATTCTGAGGTTCAGACAGGATAAAAGTGAGAATTGATATGGAGCCAAAACATGTGTTTTCCCAACTGCTGCAGAAAGGGAAGATTAAAAATGTGTTACTCTCCATGACCTATGTAATGTGTTGCTTGCTTAGTGCTGCTTCAACAGACCTTTAAAAACATGCAGGCTGCAGCTGGTGGACTATGTTAGGCTAATGCTGCTCCTCTTTGCACAGCTATTTGTGCAACGCTGCGGGGGAGTGGGAGAGTCACTACTTATTGAATGCTGGTTAAGAGGGGGAGTGATGCATTGACAGATTCCACTTCTGGAATATTCAAGGTTGCCTTCTAAAAGCATTTTTAATGGGAGGTAATGCTCACTGTAAACCTGGGAGTGTTTTTGTCCCTGTTGTTTTTGCATTGTGCTTAGGCTGCCAAGTCAACCTTGTTTGGAGAATGCTAACTGGCACATAGAAAATCCGGCTTGTTGAAATCTTCAGCACATTTATGTTGAGAATAGTTTTGGGGGATAGTGCAGCTCCACTGAATCAGTAGGAGGCCTCTGGCTGAGTTCTGCAGGAGCAGATGTATCCTGACAGTACGATGCACTTCTAAGGGGAATCCTTTAGCCATCTTAGCAGGGATTGCAGACTTCTGAACTTCTGTTGATGAAGACTCACATGACACTTCCATGCAGGGGCTGGGTGGTGCACCTTGGAGAATGCCTAACATGCAGGGCTCTCGTGGAGCTTCTGACTGTGGTAATGAGGTAACTTCAGCTGAACTTTCTGCTGAGGGCTGACATGAAAGTTACATGCAGGGAGAAAAGACTTTGAATTTCCCTTCGCAATTCACTTGGAAGCAGCAGTGGGTTGAGGCAGGGTGGAGAAGGCTTGTTGCATACCCAGAGTTCTTGCAGGCTGTCCGTTCTGCTGTTTTTTGTATGTGATGAGCAGAATGGAAATGTCATACATAATCTGTTCTGTCTGTATGCATTGGTACCTGGGAGATCCATGACTGAGGAAAACGTAAAGAGCAGGATGTTCATTATCTTATTAATGCATGGGCATCATTCCCATTCTCTTGCTTAGTGAGTGGGAATGTCATGAAAGAAATACCCTCACTCCTTAAATGTCAAGGGGCTAGGCACCTTAGAAGTGCTAGGATCCATAGCACTGGGGTGGAGGGGTGAATGGGGCCAAGCATCCCATTCAATGGTAAGTGGCTGCAGCAATGGTCATAACAGACCACACTGGGTGAAAAGTGATGGAGAAGGGTGTCAAAGGAGTAAAGGGTCTGTGTGGAGAAGCTCAAGGGACCCATGCTAAGTACAGGCCACAGAGGTATGTAGGAAGACTGGGGGGAAAAACAAAACCGCATCCCTCCCTCCTACCCTGAAGCAATCTGTATGTTTGCACAGAGTAGTACTGGAAGCAGCTGGTGGGTATGGGTCTGTGCCCAGCACGCTCAAAGTGTAGACACAAGACTTGTGCTGCATCAGCATGCTGGAGGAGAATCAAACCAAAATCGTTTGATCCTCCAACTTGCTAACTATGAGGCAGGGTAGGATATTGCAAGTTGTACCAGCCACTGGAAAGTGCAAATGGTTTGCTTTAGTAATCCCTGTAATCCCCTATAAATAATGCCCTCCCCTATATTGATGAAAAAAATTACATAACAGCTACACCCAGCCAAAAGGGAAAAAATAAACAAAACAAAAAATGAACTAGTGCACTTGTGATGCTGGTCAGATTCAACTGAGCCGCATTAGGAGAGCTTAGGATTCCTGCCAGAGGAAGGAGGACTATCATCAGGAAGGAAAATCTGCATAATCTTGGGTTGGAAAAGTAGTTTTCAAGGAACTCCAGACCCCAAGGCTTTGTTTGTTGTGCAGGATGCAGGCTGAGCTGGAAGGTGGGGGATTGGTACGTCAGGTACTTGTTCATGTGGACTTCCATGCTGGGGTTCCTACACTGACTGGCCTCCAGGTCAGTAGCGACCTCCCCTGCTTTGATGTGGTGGCTCTTCTGTGTTCCACATGTGCAGAGAAATTGCTACTGGCTTGCTCTGGCACCCTTGTTAAGCTTCGTTGAAAAGTGATTTAGTGGATCAGGAGATAGAGCTGTGAAGGGTTTCTCTCCCTGGGCTGGATATACTGGCAGAGCTGCTGGGAGATAATTGCACTGTGGCTGAAGGAAACTTTATTCTCTGGTTAGAGAACTGCAAAACAATTGTCAACTGCTGATTGATGGGCCCAAGATTTGGCTTTAAAAGATGTGCACATATTTGTTCAACGTACACTTAGGTGCTTGGTGTTGTCCTGAGATCTTACCGTGTCTAAGGCTGTGCTTTGGGCTGCAGTCCACAGGAGTTGCCTGTGATTGACAGAGCTGACAGAGATGCCCATTTGATGGTCTTTGGATATGCCATAGAGGTTACGGAGTGCACAGAGACATGGCTAGTGAGTGCTGGGGGTGCACCTGCCTTCCTCCTTCCTCCTTCTTCCTCTCCTGCTTTAGCCACCTCCCAGGAAGCACTCCTCCACCATCCTCTGCTACCCCTGCCCAGAGACTGGCCAACTCAGCCGCTTGAACTGCTCATGAGACCCAAGTTTAAATGTTGGTGGCAAGTATCCTGGTTTTGGCTGAGATGAAGTTAATTTTCTTCCTAGTAGCTGGTATAGTGCTGTGTTTTGGATTTAGGGTGAGAATAATGTTGATAACACACTAATGTTTTAGTTGTTGCTGAGCAGTGCTTACACTAAGTTGAGGACTTTTCATCTTCTCCTGCTGCCCTGCCAGTGAGGAGGCTGGAGGTGCACAAGAAGCTGGGAGGGGACACAGCCGGGACAGCTGACCCAAACTGGCCAAAGGGATATTCCATACCATACGATGTCATGCTACCCCTGAGTGAGTTGCAAGATACGTGAAAGTATTTCAGCCTTTGTCCAGGCGAGCACATTATCACCTGGCTGCTCTGATGCTGGAATAACGGGGCCACTGGAATTCGAGTGTAGGGAAGGGGGCATTGACAAAGCGATTGGAAAAGGAGCACAAGCTCTCAGCCTCTGGAGGTGACTCCTGTCAGGCATGAAGGAAAGGTATCCCTTCAAGGAAGATGTTACATGTCACCCAGGCAAGTGGACCACCATAGGGAGAGGTATCCAGTACCTGAGGGAATTAGCCATGCTGGAGGTGATTTATGATGACCTGGACAACAAGCAGTTATCCAAAGATCCAGATGAAGTCAAGTGTACACTACCCATGTAGCGGAAGCTTGTATGGAGCACACCATTATCGTATGCCAACTCATTGACAGTAATGACCTGGAAAGACGGAGAGAGACAAACGGTGGATGAATTGGCTGGCCAACTCCAGCAATACAAGGGAAGTCTCTCTTCCTCCCTACGGGCCTGCGTCTCAGCTCTCAGTGGAGAAACTGTCCGGGGAGTTTTGTCAATTCAAAGAGGGTATGTCCTACTCTCCCCCTGTACAGACCAGTATCTCAGCTATTAAGAGTAAGTGTTCCTCTGCTCAAGAGAGAGGATATAGTGGGTACACATCATGAGCCACCCTGTGGTTTTACCTGTGTGACCATGAGAGGACATGAGGAAGTGGGATGGAAAATCTACCTCAACCCTAGAGGCATGGGTATGTGAGTTGCAAGGAAAAGCAAATCACAAAAGGGGGTTCTTCCAGGAAAATTGCTGCTCCAGTTTCCAGTGGGCAGTTCCCCAGACAGAGTAGAAGGGCTGATCTCACTTCTGATCTTAATAAAGGGACTTCTGATTCATATTTACAAGAAGTGAGTAACTAATACTATGACCAGGACTAGAGGGGCCCTGTCTCCAGCCAGGTGGAGGAAGGGGACAAGCAGGTTTATTGGCCTGTGTGGATTCGATGGCCTGGCACGTCAGACCCACAGGAGTATAAGGCTCCAGTGGACACTGGTGCACAGTGTACGCTGATGCCATCAAGCTATAATGGGTCAGAACCCGTCTGTATTTCTGTAGTGACAGGGGAATCCCAGCAGATAACTGTATTGGAGCCTAACTGGGAATGAGTGGCAAAAGCATTCCATTGTGACTGGCCCAGAGGCCCCGTGCATCCTTGGCATAGACTACCTCAGAAGAGGGTATTTCAAGGACACAAAAGGGTACCAGTGGGCTCTTCATATAGCTGCCTTGGAGACGGAGGAAATAAAACAGCTGTCTACCTTGCCCAGTCTCTCGGAGGACCCTTCTGTTGTGGGGTTGCTGAGGGTCGAAGAAAAACGGGTGCTGATTGCTACCACAACGGTGCACCGGCAGCAATATTGCACCAGCTGAGACTCCCTGATTCCCATCCACAAGTTGATTCGTTGACTGGAGAGCAAAGGGGTGATCAGCAAGACTCACTCACCCTTTATCAGTCCCATATGACCAGTGCAAAAGTCTAATGGAGAGTGACTTAACAATAGACTATCGTGGCCTGAATGAAATCATGCCACCGCTGAGTGCTGCCATGCTGGACGTGCTAGAACTTCAATATGAACTGGAGTCAAAGGCAGTCAAGTGGTATGCCACAATTGATATCGCTAATGCATTTTTCTCAATCCCTTTGGCAGCAGAGTGCAGGCCACAGTTTGCTTTCCCTTGTAGGGGTGTCCAATACACCTGCAATCAACTGCCCCAGGGGTGGAAACACAGCCCTGCCGTTTGCCATGGACTAATTCAGACTGTACTGGAACAGGGTGAAGCTCTGGAACACCTGCAATACGTTGATGACATCATTGTATGGGGCAACACGGCAGAAGAGGTTTTTGCAAAAGGGAAGAAAATAGTCCAAATCCTTCTGAAAGCCAGTTTTGCTATAAAACAAAGTAAGGTTAGGGGATGTGCACAGGAGATCCAGTTTTTAGGAATAAAATGGCAAGATGGACTCATCAGATCCCAATGGTTGTGATCAACAAAATAACAGCTATGTCTCTACCAGCTAGCAAAAAGGAAACACAAGCTTTCTTAGGCATTGTGGGTTTTTGGAGAATGCATATTCCAAATTACAGTCTGATTGTAAGCCCTCTTTATCAAGTGACCCGGAAGAAGAACAATTTCAAATGGGGCCCTGAGCAATGATAAGTCTTTGAACTAATTAAATGGGAGATTGTTCATGCAGTAGCCCTTGGGCCAGTCCAGGCAGAACAAGATGTAAAAAATGTGCTCTACACCGCAGCTGAAGAGAATGGCCCTACCTAGAGTCTCTGGCAGAAAGCACCTGGGGAGACTTGAGGCTGACCCCTGGGGTTTTGGAGTCAGGGATACAGAGGATCCGAGGCTTGCTATACTCCAACTGAAAAAGAGATATTGGCAGCATACGAAGGGTTTGAGCTGCTTCGGAAGTGGTTGGTACTGAAGCACAGCTCCTCTTAGCACCCCGACTGCTGGTTCTGGGTTGAGTGTTCAAAGGGAGAGTCTCCTCTACACATCATGCAACTGATGCCACATGGGGTAAAAGTGGGTCGCACTGATCACACAATGGGCTTGAATAGGAAACCCCAGTTGCCCAGGAACTTTGGAAGTGATCGTGGAGCGGCCAGAAGGCAAAGATTTCAGAATATTGCTAGAGGAGGAGGTAACGTGGGCTGAAGAGGCCCCACTGTATAATAAACTGTCAGACAATGAGAAGCAATATGCCCTGTTCTCTGATGGGTCCTGTTCTATTGTGGGAAAGCATCAGAGGTGGAAGGCTGCTGTATGGGTCCTATATGACAAATTGCAGAAACTGCTGGAGGAGAAGGTGAATCTAGCCAATTTGCAGAAGTGAAAGCCATCCAGCTAGCATTAGACATTGCTCATTGACGAAAATGGCCAGTGCTTTATATTTACTCATGGATGGTGGCAAATGTACTCTGGGGGTGGTTACAGCAATGGAAGCAGAGCAACTGGCAGCGCAGAGGCAAACACATCTGGGCTACTGTACTGTGGCAAGATGTTGCTGCTCAGGTAGAGAACCTGGTTGTAAAAGTATGTCATGTAGATGCTCATGTACCCAAGAGTTAGGACACTACAGAACATTGAATCAACTAGCAGGTGGATCAAGCTGCTAAGATTGAAGTGGGTCGGCTGGATCTGGACTAGCAACGTAAGGGTGAATTATTTATAGCTTGGTGGGCCCATGGTACCTCAGGCCATCAAGGAAGAGATGCAACATATAGATGGGCTCGTGATCGAGGGGTGGACTTGGCCATGGACACTATTGCACAGGTTATCCATGAATGTGAAACGTGCTGCAATCAAGCAAGCCAAGCAGTTAAAGCCTCTTTGGTATGGAGGACGATGGCTGAAATATAAATATGGGGAGGCCTGGCAGATTGATTGTATCACACTCCCACAAACCCTCCAAGGCAAGCGCCATGTGCTTACAATGGTGGAAGCCACCACCAGATGGCTGGAAACATATCCTGTCCCCCATGCCACCACCCAGAACACTACCTAGGCCTTGAAAAGTACATCTTACAGTGACATGGCACCCCAAAAAGAATTGAGGCAGACAACAGGACTCATTTCTGAAACAACCTCATAGACACCTGGGCCAAAGAGCATGGTATTGAGTGGGTATATCACATCCCCTATCATGTGCCAGCCTCCAGGAAAGTTGAACGATACAATGGACTGTTGGAGACTACACTGAGAGCAATGGGTGCTGGGATATCCAAACACTGGGATACACATTTAGCAAAACCCACCCGGTTAGTCAACACTAAGGGATCTGCCAATTGGGCTGGCCCTGCCCAATCAAAATTTTCACATACTGTAGAAGAGGGTAAAGCCACTGTAGTGCACTTTAAAAATATGCTGGGGAAGACAGTCTGGGTTATTCCTGCCTTGGGCAAAGACAAACCCATCCATGGGATTGCTTTTGATCAAGGACCTGGGTGCACTTGGTGGGAAATCCAGAGGGGTGAGGAAGTCCCGTGTGCACCTCAAGGGGATTTGATTTTGGGTGAGAATAGCCAATGATTTGAACTGTAAGATGTTAATTGCTATATAATACTGTATGTCATCACTACTGTGGTTGCTATATGCCATATCAATGGTATTGCAGTAAGAATTATCCAGAGTAATGAAGAATGAATTCTGATGAAACTGAGCAAGGTGCACTGATGATAGAACCGGACTAGTGCAGTGGTGACGGAACCAGAACTGGCTTCAGCATGCAGCAATCCAACACCACACACCATCTGTCTTGCCCTGAAGGACTGTTATGACAGACAGACCCCAAAATCATGGACTAAATGAACTCAACGGACATTTTAGAGGGATGGCCCATAGACTAAGGGAATTACATCTGTGTGTATATATCAAAAGACAGGAAAGGTGAAGGTGATTAATTGGGATGTATTGGAAAGTGTGGGACCTGGGCATGAAGTAGATGGTATAGAATATGGATGGATATTGTCCTGGTTTTGGGTAGGGTGAAGTTAATTTTCTTCCTAGTAGCTGGTATAGTGCTGTGTTTTGGATTTAGGGTGAGAATAATGTTGATAACACACTAATGTTTTAGTTGTTGCTGAGCAGTGCTTACACTAAGTTGAGGACTTTTCATCTTCTCCTGCTGCCCTGCCAGTGAGGAGGCTGGAGGTGCACAAGAAGCTGGGAGGGGACACAGCCGGGACAGCTGACCCAAACTGGCCAAAGGGATATTCCATACCATATGGCTTCATGCTGAACAATAAAACTGGAGGGAGTTGGCCCGGGTGGTGGCAGCCCACTGCTCGGGGACTAGCTGGGCATTAGTCAGCAGGTGGTGAGCTATTGCATTGTGCATCACTTGTTTTGTATATTCTTTTATCATTATTATTATTTTCCCTTCCTTTTCTGTCCTATTAAACTGTCTTTATCTCAACTGACGAGTTTTACCTTTCTTCCAATTCTCTCCCCCATCCCACTGTGGGGGGGAGTGAGCGAACGGCTGTGTGGTGTTTAGCTGCCTGCTCGGTTAAGCCATAACACAAGCCAGAATGAGGTGTGGGCAGGTGGCCTGTGGCAGAGATTGGGGTGGCACAGCTGCTGGTAAATGGGTAGGCCAGAGCTGGAGTCACTTCATGGATCCTCATATGCACCTCCTTCTCTCTCCCCAAGAGACAAGTGAATCACCTTGGTTGGACTTGAGGATCTTAAAGGTCTTTTCCAACGTAAATGATTCTATGATTCTATGACCCGGGGTCTCTGTGTGCTGGGACGTGCATTCCCACACCAAGTGACTGATGCCTGGCTGAGTTGGAGACAGCACTGGGTGGGCTTGTCCCTCTGCAGCACCCTGGCTTTGCAGCTTAGGTTCCAGGGTGGGTGGAGAGGGCTTGGCTGGGACAGGAAGGATGGGGAGCAATAGTCTGGCACATGACAAAATGGTGTCAGGCCCATGCATGCAGTGCTGTGCCCAGAGAGGCTCACTGCGCTGGCTGGCACTGCCCAGGCTCTGTGTGAGTGGAGGAAGTCCGTGGGCCTGGTGGCAGGATGAGTGGCAAGCAGGACTTGTCTCTGGTGCTGGAGCTTGCTGCAGTCCCCCTGCACTGGTGCACTGGGTGATGTGTGACCTCGGAGGATACACACTGTCTGTGGCGGGGCAGTTTGTGTGTGCAGTGGTTTGGCTGGTACTGTGTTATCCTGCGGGTGCATAAGGGGTTTGGGCAGCTGTGGGAAAGCTACTGATGAGGTTCCCAGCCTGTCTTAACAACTGAGGGGGTCTCATGGCATCCCTGCGGACAGTCTGAGGCCAGGGCAGCACGGAGGGACAGGGAAGGGCTGCCGGGAAGCATGCCAACAAAGCAGTGTAGACGCAGCCCATCTTTCCAGTTGAAGAAGGCTGCAGCAGGTTTCTCTGAAGGCTTTCTGTGCTCAGTGGGTGAATCACTACTGAGAAGTGCGGCACTTCTTCTTGTGTAGGTCTATGCTGCCAGCTTCTCCACAGCCTCCGCTGACACTGAGTAATCACTCGGAGATGAGCGGGGCCGATGACTGTGAAGAGGATTGTAAATCACAGCATTATAATTGCTCCTGCACGTGACATTCCTCTTGACCTCTGGGAACTCTAAAAACAGCTGTGGTCTAAAACCCTCAGTTAATTGCACTGTGAAGAGCAAGAGCCCCCCTCTGGGTGTTATTATGATTTGAATTATATGGTCCTTAAATGCTGGCATTTAAGAAAGTACAATAGTGGTCTTCCTCATGTGAGAATCCACAGAAACGTTACGGGTTCTTTTAATGGTAAATGTGGTCAACCCACTGAAGCCAGTTGGAGTCCATGGTAGCTGGTTTTACCAAGAGTATTTGCTAAGGTATTTTTCTGAGGATGAAAATTAAGAAGTCCAGATGGTCATCAAGGTATCTCATTCTTGCAAATGCATGCACATGCTTTGTTTTATTCCATTGTCATTGATTTTTCCTTGGATCTGGGGGAGAACATGTGTTTACTTTCCTTGCCCTGTTGATTTTAATCTGACTGCTTACTTGCACAAAGCTAAGCACATACCTGAAAATTTGCAGGATCAACAACTTACTTGATGTCATCCAGGTTCAAAATTCAGAGCTTTCTGCAGAATTCTCCTAAAAGATTTCTAACAAACGTTCCTTGGAAAATAATAGGTTGTGTTCTTTTTAAATCCTGAAAAGAAAGTCTAGCAGGTTACCTGCATATCAGTTATTTCCTCATTCAGATGTTAGTTTTTTCTCAGACCTGGATGAAAGTAGAAATTTTGGGAGATTTTACTGAGAGTTCAACTGTTTTGACTTTGATCAGTGCTAGCAACAGAGTTCTTTAAAAAAAAAAAAAAAGAAAAAGCAACTCTTGGCAGAGAGAAGACTCTCTAGGTGGGCCAATTAACTTTAATGAGTTTCCTCCTCTTTGCTATGTGTGTCTGTTATTTGAAAATATCTTGTAGTGTTTGGTTGAGAGCCTTCTAGAGTTTATGGAAAGCCTGCTGGCTTCTCCAGGCTGGCGTGTTTTAGGCATGCTAAGGGAAAGATAAAGACTTTTTCTGACTACAGATAAACAGATGCCATTTTTTTTCTGACATCTTTCCCTTGACCAGTTCTTTGTAGTTTTGCTACAATACTTTTTACCATAAAGAAGTTCAATTTTATTTTTTAATTTGAGCCTCATTGTCAGGAGACAAACCATTTCAAAATCTTCTTTCTATGGTAGGAAACTCTAGAGTTAGGAGGTACTTGCACTTACTTGACTTTCAAGCTATTTCAGGTGTCTTTCTATAATTAGATTAATTTTCAGGTATTATTCTACACTTCTCTCTTCTTCAATGCATTCCTGAATCAATTTCTTCTCTTTTGAGTTCTTCTAATTGAGTGCTTCTATCATTGTTCATGGCCAGTGAGCTGTTTGAGGAACTTGATCTATCATGTCCTCTGCAGAGATTATGGAGGAGATAGATGAGGTGTACAGCAAGTCTCAAAGCATTTCTTTAGAACTGCAGTCTCCTGGCTTCTTAGTCCTACACACCTTAAGGGCCAGAAGGTGCCTTAGATCATTCAGTTTAATCTACTGGCTATCACAGACTCTACTTATTGCCATACTCCAACCTGTTTTGAGTTGGCCCAACAAGTTTGGTTTGGCATAGATTTTCTCTCTGAAAGGTAGCCAAACTTCAGATAAAGATTTCAGATGAAAGCTAATCTAGCCCCTCCTCTGGAGAGCCTGTTCCACTGGTTAATCACTCTCACTGTAAAATATGAGTGTTGTTTCTGTTTGGCTTCCTACAACTTGCCATCTGTTTAAGAGAGGCAGGTTTCCACTTTTGGGTTTGAGAAATCTATGGATTTAGTTTCTGAAATAAATCTTCCCCTTGTCTCATGGACCTTCAAAAAAAAAAAAAAAGGAAGATGGGATCTCTGGTTCTCCACTCTCCCAATCACATGATAAAAGCAACCGATCTCTTTTAATATCAAATATTGTTAAGGCAGTGCTTTTTAGATGCAGGGCTTTTCCAGATCTGCCCACTGTCTGCTACCGTTCATACCATCTCTGGTGTTGCTTTTGTAGACAAGCTTCTCCACATCCTCCACTGTTGGAAGAGTGAAAGAAGCACAAAGTGGAAGGTGTAAGCTTGGAAAAAAGGCAGCATGAGGCATGGTGCCTGTCACCTTCAGAAGCAGAAGTCAAGATTTATTCATAAGAACGCTTGTTTTTAAGTCTTATACTGCTCATTATGATATTTCTGTGAAGTACAGCTTCCCATTTGTAGGAACAGCCTTATGAGACACTTTGCAGGAAAAGTCATCTATATTTATATAGCTAGTATGTTTATTTGTAGCTTTGTATATATTACCAGCAAGTAAGTCTAGTCCTTCCAACAGCCTTTCCCTGGAGGATCAGTAGGAGGGAGAGAATCTGGGGAAACAAAAGATATCAAACCTGGAGTAAGGGAAAAAGTGATGGCCAAACTTGATATTTTTCAGTAAAAAAAGGGAGAGACTTGAAGCAAAGGAAAATAATGAAATTGTTTGAGAAAACACTACACTAAAAAAAGCAAGTGGTCTAATCAGGAAGAAGAAAATTCAAGAGTGAGGAAATAAATGAATTTTAGAAATAAATCATCGAAATTATGGCCTTTGGCACTATTATATTTGATTTCCTAAGTTGTCCATAAATTGTTTGAGATAAAAAGGTATAAACACAGAAAATGTATGTGTACTTTAGGCCGTGTGTTCACACCTTAGCCTGAACTCCCTGTTCACACTCCCTGTGTGCTGACTTTCTCTGGCCATTACCTGGAGTGCAGCAGTTTGCTCTCTAGGCATGAAAGGGTAGGTGTAGGAGGGGATTAGCTAACACTCAAGTTCTGCTCCTGTGGGCACTTTCGATGCTACCAGCTCACACCACTTACATCTCCAAGCTCAGGTCTGGACTCCAGGCCAGTCACCTTGACAGTGTGAACAAAGTCAATGTGACCAGAGATGAAGATTTACTACTACAGCTAAGAGATCTGCCTGACTAAGATGGCCCTTGCGTGGTCCACCGCTTCCAGTTTGCTGGTAAAGAACTTTGTTAGCCTTCAGGACTGAGTGCTGTGTGTTTAGACTGGTGTGGCCAAGAAAACCTCTGTCCTCTGCAGATGCAGCTGCTGCAGGTTGGACTAAAGAAGGTAAGAACACAGAGCAAGGCCTGATGGCCAGAACCTGAATGGTCATAAAAGGCTAGGGTCTTGGCTTTATGTCTAATAACCTGGTATGTGAACCTAGGAGAAACTCCCCTGCCACAGATCACTTCCCCTTACACGGGAGACTCTTTCCTTACACTGAACTCTTGGCACTTTTCTGAAAGCTTAGGCTTGCTGACTTAACTGGGAACAGATAGCAGGGCTTTAGTTTCACCGTAAAACAAAGTGTTTCAAACTGTTTGCCCAGCAGTAAGAAGTTAACCAGAATCTGGGCACCAAAGACGATAAGCCAGGTTCTGATAGTCTTCTAATGCCTTCCCACAGCAACCTGGGTCTGTGTTTTCTGGCTTTTGTACTTACTGCCCATTCACTCTCTGTATGCCTAAAGCTGCCTGCCGGCATACGCACACTTGCCTAGCATTTCAGTCATTGTATCATGAGACTCCATTTCTGTACTGCTCTGCTCTCTGCAGCCATCTGCAGAAGATGCTGTCCCAGTCTGCTGACAGTGGACCAGAGGATCACACTCTGCGTTGTAGCTAACTACAATAGGGCCCATCCTTCTGGAAGGGTCACTCAGCTTCCATAGTTGCATAGAAAATTGCCTGGGCAGGGACTGGCATCAGGATGGTGTGAGTAGGTTGTAAGGCTGAAGAGTGGCCACTGCAAGGCAAGCAATGGTAACTATGGGTCGTATAGTTCTCTGCCTACTAGCTTTTACTGCAGGGAATTTGTCCCACCCTGAGTCCTTAAGCTATTCACCCTGGGATATCTGGAATTTAGAGCCTCACAGGCATGCAGGCACTTGGCTTTTACTGGACCTCCTACCTACATATGTCGTAGGGCCAGGATCAGAGCACCCTCTAAGTCTCTGCATAAAGTCTGGGTCAGGGCAGTTCCAGTATGGCCATGGATGTTTAGATAAAAGGTGCGTGTAGCTTTGCAGATGAATACTCAAGAGCTGCTGTGTCCCAGCAAGGGCAATGAAGATGCTCGAGGGCATGCTGTTACATTCCTTAAATTATCTCCTGCTTTGCACTGCTGCTTTAAAAAAAAGGTTTTATTTCCTCTACTGGGCAGCTGCACCTCAGGAACAGGCAGGAATTTGCTAATGTGCATGTGTGCTTATACAGTTTTGCAGAACTAGCTGAGTTTGTAAAACTCTTTGAAAAACATTTGGCGATGAAAGGCTGCATCTGAGCGTGTGTCATTGTAACCCTTATAAGCTTTATAGACACACAGAAATGAAATTAACTGCTTATTTTAAAAGCAGGTGCCAGAATTTCCATTCATATAATGCTCTGTCATTCTCAGGTTGTGAGAAAAGTCCCCTTTGTTTCTCTTTGTCAACAGCTGCACTCAGGGTAAGATTTGTAGGGAGATGTTACAACAAGAAGAAGTCTTCCCCCATCACACCACCACGTTTTAATGAAATGGTTTCCTGTTGAATCAGGGAAGATATTAAGATACAGATCATGCATCCTCCAGCTTCAAACATTTATTTCCCCCAGGAAGATGTGGGGTTTTGTTGCCACTGCCAGACGCTGTCTCTGAACTCGGCCCGCTGTGGAGTCTGTCTGGAGCAAGTTCTCAAAATCCAATCTCAAGCACAGCGGGGGGCCGTTTCTGGTGATGAAGCTGTTTTCTCCACTCTTCATTAGGAGAATTTCTTCCATTTATGTAAATGGGCTTCCTTACATCTCAGGCTCTCTGTGAGGTGGGGAAAGAGAGAAACCAAGCACCCAACCAACCCTGACTTGCTTCCTGTCAGCACCTTACACTGTTCCCAGCAACAAGCATCGCAATGTTCAACCTTCATGTAAGAGCAAAGGGTGGCAACAGCCATGCCCAAAAAGCCTCGTGTCCACCTTGCTGCGGGGCTCAGCAGCCAGCAGCAGGAGGGGGCCCCTGGCATGCGGCAGTTTTGGGGTGTGCAGGGAGGGGCAGCCATGATGTGAGTGATGCTTGTCTGGTGGCCTCCTCACAGTGGGGACTTTAGGAACTACTATCCACCTGTTTGGACCCTTAATAAAAAATAACCCTTTATTTTATTTAATTTTTTAAAATTTTATGGGTTTTTTGGTTTTTTTTTTTTTAGTTGCTTAGGTTACCAGTTAGGTAAGTCCTGGCAGGGCCTGAGGGGCAGGTGGGGGCCTGGTGGTTCCTGGGGATGTAATGGCTGCCACACTCCACTGCGCGCATTGCAAATGGCGTGTTGAGGGACCAGAAACCTAGGCCCTTTTTTATTTTTGAAACCTAATTAAATAAAATCTGCCTTGCAGGTCAGGCAACCGAAATGCTTGAGCCCTTTCTGAAAAATGCCAATATTTCAACGCATTACTTTGGCGTGGGCCCGCTGCTGGCTCTGAGGAGCTGCCCACTGCGGCCTTATCTTCCAGGAGGAACGTGCCTCTGCACGACTGCAGCTCTTTTCTGTGCTTTGCAGCTGCAAATTCCAGTTTTATCTTTGCTCAGTGGTTTGGTGGGTCCCTGTCGAGTCGCTGGAATGGACAGACGGCGTTTTGGGCTTTTCACTTTCATTGCAGAGGCATCAGCAGAGCTAAAGATGTTGCATAAGTATGTTCCCCTGCAAATGAAAAAAGTCACAGAGGCCATGCGTTGAATTTGGTTGTGTTGGCATTTTAAATGTGCTGGGGAAAATTACTCTGGTATTATCCCAGTATATTCCAGGTCACCTGAAGGTTATTAGAGAAAACTTAGAGATAAGGCATGATCGTTAGTTAGTAGTAACACAGAAGTGTTTAAAAACCCAGAAGAATTGGTATAATATATTTTTTTATCACTTCCTTCTCTTTGAGAAAGACATTTTCCGAGCCATTATTTTTTTTCGCTATTCTCACAGAAGTGGTCATATCAGCTTCAAAGAAAAATGCTTTCATCAGTAAGATGGAGCCAGATTTGGGCTCAAAAATTGCAGCAGAATGAAATGGATTGCTACTCTCTTCCTCCTGCTGCACATTTTGTTTTGGAAAATAACCTAATTTTACATAATTAAAATGTTCTTTTTTATTTAAAAATATTTTTAATTCTGTTTTATTTTATATTTTTCATTGTTTTAAACTATTTCTAGATATTGTATGTGCTGTTAGCATTGATGTAGTACATACAGTATGACATGAAGTTCAAACATTCTATCACTTAAATTTTATTTTTTATTTTATTCTAAATGTAATTTAGAGTAGCTTCTGCTCAGTGCTGACTGAAATATTTTATCTTCCTTTCTTTTCTGTGTCAAAGCATCAAACTATCCTATGAGAGAAAAAAGGTGTTTTGATCAGTACTAGGCAGCAACTGCCCTTAATGGTTTTAAAAATAACACTTTTTGGTAGAATAGAAGGATATTTAAATTATGATATGTCATATTATGACATGTCGGTGTTAGTCAGTGCATAATTCTATTGATTAGTCATGAAATAACTGGAAAATATGAAGTAAGAGAACTTCTATAAAATAGAATATATTTTAAAATGAAAATTCAAAGTCCTAAAATTGACCCTGGAAACGAGATTTAATTTAAACAATTTTAACCACCTCTTAATTCTTGTTTTCCTTCAGATTGCCCATTTATTGAGAAATTGCTGAAATAGTTGGTTTTATCCTTGGATCAAAACCAAATTTCAGAATGTCAAACTTTGATGAAAAAAGAAATTCTGAGTTTCAATCAGCTCTGAAATGAATGTATGCTGTTGGAACTACAGCCATAATGATCTCAGGTAATTTTCTTTTTCTTGTCCGTGTTTTATGACTTCATGCTGCTATACAAATATTGCATAATATCAATGATCATCATACATGGAGAATTTTACTTCTGTGAAACTTGCTTGTAGAGATTTTATGAGTAGAATAGAGTTTTATTTATGTTAGAATTTAAAACTGCTAAAAAGCTCTATACAGCATCTGAGACACAAGATCAGTTTTAAGTATGTGCCTAAGTTCCTTTTGACAGCAAGAGAACTTAAGTATGAGCCTACAGATAAGCAGATGATTATGCTGGGAAGGCCACCATGTTCCCCTGACCTCTCCTTTACACTAAAATGGTCATGGTTTTAACGCCACTGCAGTTGCATGCTGTGCCAGGTTGATTGTCTGAAAAGCAACTTAACAGGAAAAAAAAGACCTGTTTGCAGATGAACTGGTTCCCTGATCTGGATCACTGTTTGGCTACTTGATTTCTTGGTGCATGAAAGCCCTGGGCAGGGAGGAGGAGCATGCTGATGTGCTGTGGGGCAAAGGCAAGAGCCAAGCAGCCTCAGCCAGTGGCAGCATGCACTTGTGTTGGATTAAAGTAACCATGTAAGCACAGCCTAAGTAAATTCAAGCTTTCTTTACTTGTATGCATAAGACTGTTTGGGCATACTAGTTCCTGGCTAACAGAACAAGTACATACAATGCCACACGAGAGTGATGGTTACAGATAAACATAACACCTGTTTCCTCCACCCCCAAACAAACAATTCCAACCTATGTATCCTTTTGTGGCCAAAAAATGTAAACATTGAGAATGCAAAAACAGGAGTACCATGTGATAGCCAATGTCTATCTACTTTTAACTCTTTCCCCACCCCTCTCCTGTGATAGCGCCTGGTGAATTCAAACTGCTACCTGCATGTCTATTAGATAGCACCCCATGCAATGTAAGTGAATGGAGAGTGCTGATGAGCCCAAGCCCTCTGTATACGTGGGAAATGAGCTGCTGATCTAAGCAGATAAGGCCTTGCAGCTGCGAGGATGACCACGAAGTTTGCTTAGCTTCATCTCTGAGTGCTGGGGCCACTACCTTTCCCTGCCTGAGTAGTGGCGAGAGGATGGGAGTGTTACCTCAGCAGCCTTGGGTGCATTTTGGAGTTTCTAGTGACTGCAAGCATTTTACCTTTGGGTGCTAACAACTGGGAGAAGTCACAAATGCCCTGCAGAATGTCCAAGAAGAGATTTCAATGAGAACATGCTCTCAGTTTACTCTTCTGGATCCTCTCAGCTTAACATATACCACACTAGGCCTGGAAAGATTGGTTCATAAGGCTGGTACTCAAAACCTTTTATCTATCATCACATTAAAACGCATTAAATGCACTTACAGTTAATGGTGTTAGATAACTGAATAGCCTCATTGGAATTGCCTTCCAGTTTCTGGGTACAGTCAATCCATCCCGTTTCTGGTGCTGTAGTTAAACATTGTATTCTTTACCCCTTCACACTCCTCCAAGTTTGTCCCCAGCTATTTCTCACACCTCACTGCATAAACAACTTATTTTGTCTCTGATTTGATGGCATAATTGCCTGTGTGAGTACTCCTTAACCTGTTCCAATCAAAGTGAGTCTACTGTGGCAGCAAAACCCTACTGTATAAACTGTTTAAATTGACTTAGCTTATTTTGACTGAGTTGGCAGATGGCAGAGGACAACAGGAGGTCAGTGATCAGTAGTGACTTCTGTGATGCTGACTTTGAAATGAGGTGACCAGTGCCTTTTCCCAGCTGTACCTGCACCTCCACTTATGTAGGAAGTTGGAATGATAATCTCTCTGCATTGTTCTGCAGGCCATTTCTTCTACAGCCAATGTATCTTAATTCTTTGGCTGCACTAAAACCCTGAGTCAGGGTACCCTGGACTCATCTGAAGTGGCACACACGGCCCTTTGCTGAGCTGATGCAGTTCTGGCAGTGTTCTGCAACAATGAAAGACAGTTTTCCCCTGCACTGTGCATTATTAATGAGCATTACATTTTGCTTGGCATCATATAGCTACTGTCCATCCCTCTGGAAAATCTTATTGCCTGACTAACCTAAATAACTGTGCACACTTTGGAAATGTTGCTGCCTCCCTGCCTAATTCCCTTTCCAGGTCATCAGTGCCTGTGTTTAAAGACAACAAACCTAGTGTGGCACTGGAAGGGTCTCATTGCCACCTTTGGCCATGAGGAAAATTGACTCTTGATTTTCACACCATTTAGATTATTGTTGCCACACGAGATTACCTGGTCTCATAGCCTAGGATCATTTTGTGTCTGCAGAGCATGGACACCTGAGTGAAAGTCACTCTGTTACAATGGCATAGAGAGCCTTGGCAGATCAGCTGATGCATACTACCTCATTAAACTGCAGTGACTCTATCAATCACATCCACCCCACACTTGTAGTGACTTCTGCGGGGCCTTTGTTGGCAGTCTTTAGAGTGCCTGCAAAGCTTTGTCAAACGGTTCTCCAGTGCCTTTACGAATATGTTCTAGAAAACAGATGACACATGATTTTTGTAGGACAGAAACCACATTTGTGAGAAATGACCATGTCTGAGTGATCTTCTGGGGACATCTTGTTCTCTTTTTAAACTATTTTAACCTGTGAGGCCTAGTGGTGTGTAACTCAGCTTTTCAGCTTTCTGAAAAAAAGGTATAAAACTGTGATGTCCTCCCAACCATTGAAACAGGGACTGTTCTTAATGAGTTTACTTATTTCTGTTAAGAACCTGACTTGATTTCAGCCAGACTCATGAAGGTAAACCTGGAAAGTGGGTGCTTTTAAAATTCATTCCTATGCTCTAGCATAAGCCATTATTGCTGACACATTCATCTCCTAGTCAGACTGTTTTGGGAACTAAAAAATGCAGGTTTGGGATAGGTTTCGCCTCAACATCTTGAGTGCTAAAGGTGGGTGCAGAGGAATCCTTTAGCTTCTCAGAAATGTAGTCTCTGCTGTGACTGTTTCCCTAAAGCCTCACCAACCTAGCGAGTGCCCAGGTTACCTCACACATTTCCCAGCTCAGATTTCATTTCAGATTCTCATTTCAAGATTCAGAGACATTGAGGCTGTATATATGCTAGCACATGGTGATGGCCAGTAGGAGAAGGCCTGCAAAGCAGGAACAGTTAGTGCTGATGAGGATACAGGATCCACACACTCTACAAATTTCAAGAGGCTTTTATTTTAGATCTGTTCTGGCCTGGTCCCATGAAGTGACCACCACTTAGCAACTGGAGCACATTCAGTGGATTCCTGGAGTGCATCTTCTGGTTTAGTTTCATCTGAGAAGAATCTAGATTGTCTGCTCTGACATGAGCACAGCACGTTAAGTGAAGATGGAGAGTTTGCTTCAAAAACATGCTCCTGATTGGAACTGAAGCACTAATGTGGATAAATCCTGAAAGGACCTCTAGTGAATTTGTTTTAATACTTTGGGCTATTTATTTTTCAAACTCGATTTTGGCTCTTCTGATTTCTCTCTTGTTTTTTGTTCACAGTCATTTATCATTGCCTTCATTATGGCTGGTTTTCCAAACATGCAACTGCATGCTAGTCCTGAATAGCCTCTTGAATTTTCCCATTTAGGCATATGTTATTTCCTTAGGGCCTTTTATTAATGAACTACCATTGGTGATGATTCTGTGTTGGCCCCAGGTGGCTTGTTTCTTTTCCCTCTCTAATTTCAATGATTTGTGAGTCTGAACACAGCACCTCTCCAGCTTCCCCCCCACCTTCATATAACAATTACACATTTATGAATGCATTTGTCATAGTTGATTATCTAGGACTTACAACATGCTTGTTTCACAAGTGTCATTTCTACTCTATTGTTCCTTAGGTCCTTGTTCTCATTTGCTTGGAAGCAATACAGAACAAGCAATTACTGTCAGCTGTTTTATGATTGAAATGAGAGAACCGGCTTTCTGAACTGTTACAGGGGATGGAGCAGAGCTGGTGCACTTTACCTTGATGAAGAACCTTCCTGAAGTTTATGTATGGTCTCATAGTGGTGTGAAGGATGACTGTAGGGAATGCAATTTAGTAGCTAGGAAAAGTCACCTCAAAGTCAAATGGTCAGAAGTGGATTGAGAACTTAACTGAGTGCAATTTATTTCATGATAAGGTTGTAGAAGACATTTGGAACTAGACCTTGCTGGCTGCCTGTCACCATAGACCTTTTAAAGTTCACTTTTCAGAATGCACATATTCATTTTGCCGGTGGATTTGCATATTCCAGCGTGGCAGTTGCACGCACAATTAGATGGCTGATTATATGTGAACAATTCACTGAGCTATTATCTCCTTTGTGGGAAACTGCAGGCAGGTATTGTTATAAGAACTGGATTCTTTACTGAAAAATTATTTTAGTTCTGGCATTTTCCTGGTCACCCTTTGCAGCCTGTGAAATCAAGCAGAGTGTCAGCTGTGTAAAAGAAGCCTACATTTTGACTCCCAAATCCAGCCATGTTTAACATCAAATCAAAATTTCCTAATTATAGGCCTGCCTACTACAGTGGATTAACTAAAGTCCTGCTTGTGTGCATGAGACTATTTTCGTGAGCACATGGCCTGGTCTTCATGGGTGCAGGGCACCGAAAAGACAGTTCATGAAATTCTGGGTTTGGTCTGAATCAGCATATTTGTATCGCAGTGAAAACACCCTTGGGCTGGGAAAAAATGTGCTCTGGCAATTCCTCATCCTGGTGAGTTTGCCTGAGGTGAGGTGTCTTTCAGGAGGAGTCAATTCCTCAGATGTTTTCCCACCTCTAAGTGTTTTCAGTGCTTTCCCACCTCTCTGTGTTTTCACTGATGCTAGGGTAAAGGCTTTTTGTAGCTTTGTGGCAGAGGTGAGCCTTGCTGCTATAGGATTATTCGTGTATCAAACAGCAGGGCCAGCAGGGCAAGGTGGGTAATTTTGGCTCCTGCTGTTCCTCCTTGGCCCTTCATAGGTGCCAGTGTGTCATTTGATATAATTCCTGGGAATGCGGTCTGAGATAATTGATCCCAATTTTCTTGAATATGCTCATCTTCTAATTAAGGCTCAGCAGGCAGAGAGATCTAGTGCAGATAAGGTGCTTAACCAAATGGGCTTACCAAAGGGAAGCAGTGTTGCTTCAGGTACTGTGAGCTGCTCCTCAGGTCCAAGGCATTCAAAAGCATCCATCTTGTTTGAATTTTTCATGTTGTTCAGTAGGAAAACTATAACAAGCTCAGGTTTCCCTTATGGCTGAGCCCTTACCAAGGCAAAAATGGATTAGTCTGTTCATTGCTTCTTTATGGCCTGATAGATAGCTATCACAGCAAATGGATTAGGGCTTGCTAATGCTGGATATTTTTTTGTTGTTGTTATGTGAGAAATCTCAGGCCTTACATCCCCCCTCTTAGCTGGGGGTTTTTCTAAATGAATGAGGTATCACTTGAGGTTGAAACCTAAACTACTGCTCCCCTCCCTTACCCCCAAGGAGGGGGGACTAGTTGGATTAAGCTAATCCCCTTGACTCGAAACCTCATTGACTTGGATATTAAAGGACATTCCAGATGGGACCACACTAGGAGCTCTGTGCTCTGTTCTGGGCACCACAATACTAGAATGGACCTCTTCTCACTTCAATTTCTCTTGTAATGTGGGCTGTGCGGTGCTGTAGGGCAATGTTTGACCTAAAAATGAAGGAATTATTTTCATATGTCCCCAAGAGTGGCACTTTCAGCCATGGTGAAGTAGTGTCATCTTAAAACAATTGATTAGAAGAAGTGGTGGCATCTTTCCCAGAAACTGTACTCCCTGGCATGAAACTGTAGGATGTTTCCTTGATGTAATAGACTGCATGTGGGAACTGCGAGGGTACAGTGGGCAAGTTGAGTTTGGATTGCTTTCAACTAGCTAAACCTAGGAAATTAGCTGGGAACTGACTGTGTCTGATTCGGTCGATGCAGACAGTGAGTAGAAATGAATGGAGAAGGACTACAAACTTGCTGAGGCTTTCTTTATTAAAAAAAGAAAAAAGCTTTTCTGAACTCACCTACCCACGTGCTCTGGACATCCAACGAGCCAGGTGACCTCTTTATCAGGTGTGGGCTAATGGAAAGGGCTGTGAGGGTTTTAGCTCAGTGGCTAGTGTTTGTCCATATGGCCTGGGCCAAACACCACAGGGTTGTGTGGCAGACTCAAGCCATAAACTGTAAGGTGCTTAGGGCAGGGATGTGGGCTGAAAATGGGACTACCGTACACCAGCAGTTTTGTGGTTGAAATCAGCAGGGCTCCACTGGCTGGTGATGGGTATTTCCTGCAACAGAGAAGCAGACCTTCCCTTGTGCCATCCACATTAATGGTGGCAGGCAAATAATGCAGAGCAGCCCCTCGAGGTGTTTTCATGGGGCTTGTAAGTGGTGGAGTAACTGCAGGCAGACAACACAAACAGTTATTCTGCTCTCTGCACCCACCAACAAGTTGGTGTGAACTCATGCCAGTGCATCTGGGCTGCCACTAAGCAGGGGTAATGTTTTTGGCTGGGACAGTGTGGTACGTGTAATCTTATTTTAAGATTTGCTCTGCTAAACATTTAGATTCCCTTATTGGGACTACTGAGAAAACAGAAGCTTAATCTCCAGGGAGGTGCAACATTTCCACGGGGCTGATCCACCTTCCCTCATTCCCTCCTTCCTTCTTTGCTCCCTCCTCCCTTGTCTGCTTTGCAGCATGCTGTGGAGTGAGTTCAAAAACACACACTGTGCAGAGAAAGTGAAACTGTCAGTGTAATAAAATGGGTAGCCCAGTGTAGTAAAATGTGGCAAAGCCCAGCTGCAGGCAGCAAGGCAGGGAATTAACTTCGTGCTGCTAAGAAATAGATGTGTTTTCCTACAAAAAGAAAACTGTAAATCTCTTTCCCTGTGATATGACAGAAATCCTCACTGGGATGGAAATACAGTTACTAGGGTGGCACGGCATCTATGTCCTTCCTCAGTGCTCACTCTTGGACACATCACGATGGCTGAACCAGGTCATGAAAACCAGGTGTGGAGGAGAGGGTCTCTAGGCTCTGAGAAGTGCTGGCCAGTTTGCAGGGGATGTGACTGCCCTTTTCGGGGAGCTTCGGCACTGTACCTGCGTGTGGGAAACCTCCACACTGAGCTTTCTGTTTGCTTTTATTCCAAGTAGTGGGGTGGCTGAGGGGGGAGGAGTTCGGCGAGCTGCGTTAGCAAGGCTAACTCTCATATTCTGCCTGGGTGCAGTCTTTGGTTCAGGGGTGACAAACCTCTGGTGGTCTATACACAGAGTGTGTTGCTGTAATTGTTTTGCAGATGCTGAGGTGAATGTGTGCAAATTTCGCACCTTCAGCATCCCCTTGCTCCTCTTCCTTTTGTCTGGCCAAAGTGAAATGGTCTTCTCTGGCAGCAGAGGTAGGCTCCGCCTTGCCCCTCTGGTGTGAATGCTGTTTGCTATCAGTCAATGCTATTTGCTATCAGTTCAATATCAATGCTACTGCTAGTCAGCTGTTTGCAGCAGTGTTGAGCTGGATAACAGTTCCTAGCACCAGACTTGGCTCTCTGGGTTTTGGGTTGCATTGTATTCAGAAATTTTCCTTTAAAGCTGTTTTTGCATGCCATTACAGCCCAAGATGGCACCAAGCTTATAAGAAAGATGATCCCATAAGATTTAACATTTACATGAACTCTCATCCGACTGCTTATGGGATTTGCAGTCCCTGAACTCCATAAACATTTTACCGCTGATTCATGCTTGACCTAAAGCTTATCTAGAGGCCTGAATCCTGCCCTAGGCTAGCTCTCTGCCAAGCTCAGGCAATGGAAATTTTGAAGTAGGTTACTTAGAGACAGGAATATGGACTTAACCACAGCAGCAGACCAGTGTTTTATTTCTTGAGCTGCCTCTTTTCATTGAAGGCCACATACTGAAAAAAATAAGGCTATCCTTGGAAAGATGTGTGTGTTTCTATCTGTCCTTATCTTCACCAGCATAGCTGCTTAATGTCCAGAAAATTATGCTGTTCTTTACAAAAAGATCGTTGTGCTATTTATCACAATGACTTTCTGTTGCAGAAAATTCCCCAGACTGGCTCCGGACCTCTTTGAGAAGTATTTCCTTTTACTAGTTCCAAATGTATGGAACTGTAATCTCATCAAGTGTGTGCTTGTTGCTCTTGTATGGTATAATAGTGCTTGGTAACGTGGGTATTAATGTGGGTTTTATTATCTTCTGATCAGCAGCAAAGCGCAAATCTGTTGAGTAGTGAATTATTTTCTCCAATTGAATGGAGTTTTTCAATCTTTCTGTAATCCCGCTTTTAAATCTCATCAACCAGAATGGTTTTCTAATATCATTTGTATCTAGAAAATTGAAATCTAGAAAATAACAGTTTTTCTCAGGAAGAGTAATAAGTTAGAAAAATGCCACTAGTTTGCTACCTAAAGTGTGGCCATATCATCATGCCTACTTGTGCATACTCATACTGCAGTTTTCAAACAAAGTAGCAGAATGCAAAGCCTTTATTAAATTACTCTTGATATTTAAACTTGCAGCTAAATCCATTTCTGACCACTTTGTAACAATATGACACAATGCAAACTACGTGGGTTATAGGCAAGCTCTCTGAAGATGCTTTGCACTTCAAAATGGTGATCAAGAGCAAATCTCAATTTGTGATGCAATTGGCTACAAAATTCAAGTGCAGTTCAAGCACCATTCCAATGTCAGTTTAATGGCACAGTAATCAAACAAAGAAAAAGGTTCTGAACTCAAAGGCTTATGCTAGTTTTCTGTTCACTCAGAGAGCTTGTTCTTCTCCCCTTTGTACACCAGACTTGTTGGCTTAGATATGTTGCATAAAATAACTGTGAAAAAGCTATGTTGACATCTAGATCAGTTATGCACACAGCTTCTCTGCTGACTGTGAACAAGTCATGGGGAATTTCAACGATGGTGTAAATTTCAGGTTAGTAGTGGGTTAGCAGCAAAACTGGCATAGTTAGGCTGATACAATGATTTTTCCTGCATTGTTTTATGTCCTTCCACCAGTTGTTGCTGTTCTAACTCAACCCTTTCATCTTTATAATATTATAGTTATACTCAGTTTGGGATTAAGGCATAAACTCAAATGTGTCTGTGTCCTCAGCCCATGCAATCATGACGAGGAGCTGCCTGAAGACCTGAATCCAGGATTTACCAGAGCAGTGGTTTGTTTAGCCTGGTATGTTGCCTCCAGCAGCTCAGCAGCCACTTAAAATACAGGTATGCATGGATTGCATATCAAACCTGCTATGTGCAACGACAGTAATAATGCCTAACTCTCAAATAGTGCCTTTCATCAATAGTTCTCAAAATGCTTTAGAAGCGATGTCAATATTAATGTTGCCTATTTTACAAAAGAGGAAAGGGAGACCTGGGGAAGTAGATAACCTAGCTGCGGTTGCCCTGCAGGCTGGTGGTATAGCTGGCAATAGAACCAGCTGTCCATGATGTTCATCCTATGTCCAGCCTTTAGGGTGCATGGCTCTGAAACAAATGCTGATTAAAGCTGAATAAAGTGCACAGGCTTCTGTTCACTCAGAAGTTAGGCAAGGCCGGATTCAACACTGCTTGCGCAACCTTGACGTGCCCATCTTGTCAAGTATACAGTGGGATTACAATGGGTTTTTAACAGGGTGCAGTCTGTAGGGTTAGGATTATTCCTCCAGAGATGAATCATGGTGTAGCAAAGGAGGCTGCTGCCTGGAGTCTCGTCGCTCATTGCTGAAGTAGGAATAGGCATAAGGTACAAAACATGGGCTTGCAGGTGGTGGAAGGACAACTGCCCGGTAAAAGCCTCATGCTGGCCTACTCCAGTGCAGGCTGTTGTCCATGTTTTCTGCCACAAAGTTTCTGTGTGATCCTGGGACAATCATTCATGCAGCCACAGGTAGTCATGAATGGTGTGTTCCTTATTTTGTGAATTACTTGCAAGCCTAGGGGCTTATTTGAGGTGCATGCAGAACTGCTGCCAATAGTATGCTACAGAAAGCAATTCCTGCCTATTTCAAATTGGGCACCCGCTCTGACCAGACACTTTCATTGCTTCAATTTCCTAACAAGGGAATAATATTGTCTGCCCTGCCCTCTGGGAAGTGTTGTGAAAATAAATGAATTGATGTTGTGCAAGCACAGAGAGCCAGATTTTCAAAGGTGTTTATTCAAATACAGACAAATATGTAGGGCAATATACCAAACACTCCCAGCAGTGCTGGTCCTAATTATTTAAAACTCTATTTAAACGTCTGTCTGCATTCTTGGGCTCCTGAAGAAACTATTGAGTCTTTAGGCCTTAGAAATGCTAACACTGTGAATGCCACAGAGAAGGAAATCAGTAAGGAAGTGAATAAGGATATATTTAAGGATATAAGCTGAAGGAAATTTACTGTGAGAGATAATGACTTTCTTCAGAAACAATTTGAATTGTGTGCTGTAAATAAAGTTTGCCAGCGCTGAATGGTTATGGGAAAACAAACTAACAAATAGGTGTTTGTTAAGAGAATGTGGCCCATTCAACATGTGGATTGAGGCATGGGGCTGAAAGGAAAATGACATGTGATTGTGTCGTTAAAAGCTGTTATCTGAGCATATAGATATGAGAGAGGTAAATGAGGGTTCTACAGCAATGCTGTGAGTTTTGAACGCAGTCATTTTGTGTGCAAATTCCTTGGTTGCTTGGAAAAAAAGGAGAGTGATCCTGTGTCCGGCCCTCTGAATGCTAAGGCTGGGACATTTAGCTATGCACAGTATCTTTACAGCGTGTGCAGGCACTTACACTAATAAAGAGTGGTAGGCAGCTGCTCTTCCCACTCTGGACCAACAGCAATGTGTCTCACAGGTGCACTGGAAAGGTGGGCTGTGAGCACCTTCAGTTCTGCTCAGTGCTCAGCTACATGACAGCCCTTCAGTGTTGCTTCATGTTCCCCACCTTTCGCTTGTCCTTCCTTGGGTCCTCTCCTCACTGACCCATCTTCCTGCCCTGTTCCAGTCTCTCTTTCTCAAAGGTCTTGACTTGATTCTGTGGCCCTGCTTGTTCTCCTCACTTAGCAAATTTGTAATTCTCCTCTCTTCCCTCAGGAATTACTTTTGATGCACAGCATACTCCAGTTCTCTGTCTGATACCTCTCTCTTCTCCTATGATTTTTATTTTTGCTCTGCCTCCATGCTACAGCCCTGTCTTGTCCCCTGTTTTTTATACATTGTAGTCTCCTTCCTTGGGCTTCTCCCTCAGTCTTGGTCTTCTCCTGTTTCCTGACCCTTCCTCCCTGACTTTTTCTCTCTTTCTTTGCCTGAACAGGGTCATGTTTCTCAATGTTGCATATGCCCAGACACTAGTAAGGTCTGACTCCCCTTTTTCCCTCTTCTTTCTTTGACCTTTTCTTCCCCCCATCTGTTCCCCCTCCTAGTGTCTCTCTCCAGTCATTTGCTGCCTGTGTCTGTTTCCTCACCTCTAAGCTCCTCATCCATTTCTGTGTTTCCCCTTCAACTGTTTCTCTGTTTCCTTCCATGGCTCCAGCTCCTGCCCCTATCAGGACCAGAATCCCTGTTCCCTCCATCCTTGTGACTGCCAGTCACATGCTGTTTGCCTTGTGGTCCCAGCTCCCCTTCCCATGCTGTCTCCAGCTCCTGATCCAAGGAACTCCTTTCCCGATGTGCTCCAGTCCTTTCCTCCAACTCTCCATCACAATTTCTCTCATATTGTCTCTGAATCTCAATATTTTTCCTTCTCCCGAATCCTTTTTCTTTTTGAGAGTCTGAGTCGTTCTACTGTTGGATGCCAGCAGGGGCAGCATCAGAGTGTAGCAAAGCAGTTTCTTTCTCTCAGGTCCGGTGCCCAGCCTCATGCCAGCCTGGAACAGCCAAAAGCAGCCTTTGCAGGTTTTCCCTGGTTTTGCCTACAGCCTGAACAACACTAAGAGCTGTGGAAGGAACAGGTTCAGGGTGGAAGAAAGGTTCAGAAAGAACTGCCAGTATCATTAGCTGCTGAAATTGAGGAAGATTTATAATTAAATTCACTTGGACTTCTCTGGCAGAAGGTAAAGTCATAACACAGATAGGCTAAGTTTTAGGCTTCTGCTAAACTTTAACATCCTCTCCAATGATATGGGAGTAGTAAAGCCCTTCAGAGGAAAGTTTTTGCTTTAAGTGGTGAGATAATTTATCGACTCCAAATCTCATTCTGGTAAAGAGCACAATGATTTTGGCTGAACATTTCAAAACAAACAACAGACAGAATTCCATCTGAGTTTAGTGCTTGTCATAAAAACTTTCATCCCAAATTGTTAAAGTTTGACTAGGTGATGGGTGCACAAAAGCAAGGTGTTGACACAGCACAATGTGCTGTGTCACTAGTTGGCAGTTCCTACTAAGCACAGTTGGACTTTGTTAATATCGTTTCATTTTCTAGCTTTCCCTTTGCAAAACTGTTAGCATTAGAAATGCATTTTAGAATTTGGCCTTCAAAAAGCATGGCACCGAGTGGTACTGGCTGCCTACCAGGCTATGTGTGTGAGATTTTTTTTTTTTATCCTGTTTGGAATTTGGTAAATTTATAAGATCTCCCCACACCCTTTCTCTGCAGGAGTCACTTAATTTCTTTGTGAGCTTTGCTGCTAAACTGTGCATAATTTGGGGTTTTCATTGTTCTTACCCTGCTTTTGAAGTTGCTTTGTGATTTTTGAAAAGATGTTAATTTTCCTTTTGTTGTTTTCTGTTGGCCACTTAATCCTTTCCCATTCTAATTGTTATTTTTATTGGTCTCCTCAAACTTTTCTGTTGTTTGAAATGTCTGTCATCTAAAACTTGCCTTTGTTCTTCCAACAATGATTTTGGGAGCCTCCCTGCTGAGCTGCATTCCAAATGTGTGTGTGGCTGTAGATGGGGGGATTTTGGCTTTCCTTGCTCTTTGACGCCTCTTTTCCTTATATCTGGGCTATCAGCAAATGCAAGCAGCTCAGAGAAAACACTCCAGTTCTGCTTCCTTCGACAATGATTGCCAGACAGCACAGAATCACAAGAAGCTGAATGTCACTTTCCAAATCTCATTGCCATTGTGTTAGACTCTACCATGGTGCATTTATCAGATCTGTCTAATTCAACAGCTGTGGGCTGACAAGTCTGAGTGCACCTTAGTTCAGACAATCCTGTTAGTAAATGAATTTCTTTTTAAGTCTCTTAAGCCTCCCAGCTGCTGCTTCGCAGCTCTGCAAACATTTAAGAGCTATGTACTTATCCTTGCTATAAAGTAGAAGCAAACCAAAATTATGAATCATTCCTTCAAAAATAGTTTGGAATAAGATGGAATACCTGAAGGTATCCCTGGAGGTATAGGCTGATCAGAGGGGAACTCCAGATATTTATCGTGGACTAAATATTTTCATTTCAGTTCAAAGAATTTCACCTCAAAAGACCTTGGACCCTAATAACCATCTTCAAAGAGGATGCAGGAATCATAGTTGTGTTGACTTGAGAAACTTGGGATCTTAAGGTCCAGATTTTAAAGCTATTTGGGTACCAAGGTTGGTTAGATACAGCTGTATAACAGCAATATTAGCTACCTAAGCCTAAAATGGAGATCCTTGACTCAGCTTTAAGTGGGTACCAACTCCATGGCCTGGAGGAGTACAACAACAAAAGGGCTATTGGATGAAAATGGGACATAGGTGCTTCCTTTCTTGGCAGATGTTTGTTTTTTCTTTTTTCGTCTCCAGATGGATGCGTGTAAGTGCCAAATATGAGGAGAGGATTTAGGGCTGTGACTTCTGCAGGGAGAGAGACACCTCAGTGCCTCCCTTTGTAAAGTGCCAGGTTTCTAGGGGTGGGGGGGGATTTAAGGAACCTGCTAGTCCTTGGAACTTCACCTTTAGCTGCCTTATGCAGCTCCTTGCTCGTTGCATTCTTCTCTGTAGATATCAAAGCAGCTCTTTCCTGAAGACCTTGGTGCTCACACCAACTTCATGGCTTCCATTCAGTGACTAGTAGCTCAGCACTCAGCATCACAGCGTGGAACTCCCCTCTGGGGATCTGACCCTGAAATGCATGTGCCCTGTTACATTTACACATCTTTTGTCCTGGGTGGAAATGGCTTAGGAACCTGAGTCACCAAGGTGCTCTGAAAAATATGTTCATTTAGGAGAATTTGCCTCTTACTGAACTTCAGGTGATTGGACATGGTGGAACTGTGACAGTTCGGTCTTCTCATCAGTGCCTGTGTTGTGTCCTGGCACAAACTGGTTTGGTTTAAAGTATTTGTGCCTGCAGAGCTCAATTAAAATTAACAGCTATTATCAAGGAGAGGGTAAAAATGTAAGGAAATGGCCTTGGTGTACCACAAAAGCTGCATTCTTGATCAATGCTAAATGTTTTCTCTTTCAGTAACATAGTAAAGACTCAGTCCTGAAAGGTTTACTCATCAGTTTTTCAAGTTATTACAGCAGAAAGTTGTAGCATGAATATACCCTTAAGTCATGCTCTGTTTTGCTAACTACAGTCATAGAAAGATTATTCAATGGCCTCTGCAGGTCTCTTGGAAGCCTTAAAGATTGAGACAGCCTCTTTTCTACTTCCACTCTGTTACTGTAAAGCCTCACCTCTTGGATCTTTGTGGTCTCAAGCCAGTGCTGAGAACTGGCTTTGAGTTTGCTGAAGAGGCTAGTGTCTTGAACTGGTCAGTTTCCTGGCTGGCTGCTGGCCTAGGGCAACACTTGCTGGGCTCAGAGAGTTTTGCAGGACAGAAAATACTGTCCTGATGGCCTGATGGCACACACATTTGCAAGTTCCATCCAAAATGTTGTAGTTCCTGAGAAAGCAAGCTTGGGATTGACTATGAGGCTTTGTAAATGTATGCCTTTTGACCAAACCATCTTGGACAAGAAAAATCCCAAACCTAAAGGAATGAAAGAAATGCTGCAGAACGTAAAACATTTCATTCAGGGTCTGTCTAAGTATGGTTGCTTGTAGCTGTGCTGGGTATTACAGAAGCAAGCTTCTCTCCTGGCCAAGGGAAACTAGCAATCCTGGGAGAAGTCCAGTTTTGCCAGGATAATTAGGTTAACAGTTGGGCTTGCAGCAATTGAAGTTGTATAGTTGGACGTCACATCTCCTCACCATCCTGACCATCTCAGTTGGCCCAATGCAAGTCTGCAATGTCAACTTAGCCTTACCACAGCACCCCACCCTCTCCGCAGCTAGAGACAAATAGCAGATAAACCAAAATCCACTCCATCCTACCTGCCAGAGAAAGGTCTTCTCCTTCCCTGAAAGTGTGCTCATTTCCTAATGAATCTTCCAGCCCTGATTTGGGCAACAGTCTGTATTCTGTTCCAGGCAAGGAGCAACTATTTTCCGTATATGAAACTTTTTAAACTTGACAGTGTCTCTTGAGCTAGTGACAAACTGCACTTTCATGAAAACTAACCAGTAATTTTTCAGTGATGCTGGTTTGACTGGAGGTTATTTCCCCAGAACACATTGCTGGGAATCAGTACACTGCTGTAGTTCAGTAGTGGGTCTTTGTTAGATACAATCTTTACTTCAGTAAATTCATTAGCCTTACAGTGCTGCATTAACAAAAAGACTCCCTTTTGACAATTAGGACCACAAGAGAGGGTTTGGGAAGATGATTGCTCTCTCCTGGGAAGAGATGAAAGACTACAGTGGTAAAGAGAAGAGATTTTTCATTATAGATCTTAAGATTAAACCCGAGGGACCACTTGTGCTGGAAGTCTGCCTTATGTTTTGTATCAATAACTGAATTTCAAATGCTTGGCTCCTGGTCATATTTTTAGATAATGGTTCTCTAGTTTAGCTCGCACTGATTTCTTGGAGGTGGATTAGTACATAATTAAATATGTTGAACAGTGTAACAAAAACCATGATTCTATCAAAGCAAATTAATTGCTAGGTCTGGTTTTGAACTTAGTAGAATCACTGCAAACAATGAATTTTCTACATCTTCCCTAAGTACTTTCCTACTGCCCTGTCTATTTACATTATAATCCTTGGCATTTACTGCAAGCAAACATAAAAGTTATAATTTTCTTGTGCAAATAAAAAATAGAGAGGGAGACCTGCTTCTCGTGTATATTAATGCTTCTGTGTCATCTGGTGGAAACTAGTTGGTGTAAACTATGCTTAAGCCCCTATTAGACTACTAGAGATGTATAAAGGAGCCTTCTTGGAAATGAAAACCAGGTGATTTATCTTCTGTCACATCTGTAAACAGTTTGTCTTAAATGGCAAAGAAACCATTAGTGCCTGTCTAATAGTGCATCACCAAATATTCACTTTTGTACTAAGGAGTTCATGTGGAGCCAGAAATTTAGGAGAAATCTGAGCCAGAGGTGGTTTTGGTCTATGGCTCCATGGGCAACTCCAGCTTCTAGAATACTTAACCTGACACTTTTCAAGACTGCTAAATGGAAAGGCAATGCTGCTCCTTTGTAGAACAGAACAGGGAGAAGTTTCTGCTAAAAACAAACTTAAATGTGAGAAAAGCTGAAACTTCAAGCCATGCTGTGAAGGGTCTTTATGCTAAGAGGCTGATTTGAAGGTAGATGAGTCTCCATCTGTCTCATACACCCTTTCCCTGTACTCAGTCTCATCTATCCCATTAGGATTGCTACATCTTCTGGACACACTGAAGAGTAGATGGAACAGGAGACAAAAGAGGGTCTGGCTACCCAAAAGCTACTTCTCCTCTGTTCCTGTGGTTGCTGGAATTATGTATGTACTTATGTATGATTTTTAAGTGTGAGGTGCTTATATTATGTTAATGCAGTTCTTTGGATTTGTTTTAATTTCCTTTTTGGTTGTTTCAGTTATTTTAAATGAGAAGAAAATATTTGCTTACAACAACATGAGCCCTGTAACAGACCTGTTTAATCCTCTGCACCTCGTCCATCACTGCTGTGAACAAGAAGGAGCAGAGTGCCGTCCACCTTGGTTGCTGCTGCTGTTTGACAGTTCTTGGCATGGCTGCCTTTTCCAGAGGAGCAGCAGCCCAACTATTTACGCTGTGGTTGTGTCTGCAGTAGCATACTTGAGGAAATCTCCCATCATTAGACTGCTGGCAGAGACAGTAACAGTGGGACAACTAGCTTTGGCAAGGCATTGGAGCTTTTAACCATCAAACTGGCTATTCCTCTGGGTATTCTTTGTGCCTCTCTAAGTAAAAATGAGGACAAGAAACCCAATCCAATCCTGAATGTGGCTTTACTTTTCTCAACTTGTTTGCTGGGTCCACTCCACTGGTTCAGTGTGCACTAGTACATAAGCCTTACTGAGTTCTCAAGGTTTCCTCTCACTTCATGCAAACAGAAGGAGATTTGCTACTGAATTTTGTGAGAGCAGAATCAGGCTTTAATACTGAATTATCAGCCATTTATAAGGACAGAAACCAATTCTATTGATTATTTCCCTTTGGCACAGCCTTGCTTTATGCTAGAAGTGCACACAGTTGTTAACCTAGTTTTCAGAGCTGTGATGTGTCCTCCAGCATGGAAAGAACTAGTGATGCAGTGGTAGTTTTTTCTGTTTGCAGTCAAAGGCTTTTGTTTTTCTGCTCTCTGAATGCAGGCAGAGGGAGTGAAGAGGTAGGAGCATGGCATCGTAAGAAAGAGATTCAGACACTGAGTCACTCTTACTCAAGATGCTAAATCACAGCTTTTCTGTTTGTCTGATGTTTCTGGCTTGATGATATTTTCAATAGTCTAAAGATTTAGAAATCAGCTTCCTTTGCAGTAATATCTGAAAGCAATTCTAAAAACTCCTTGGATGGCAATAAGAGCTCTTCATCTCTGGGTGTCTTACTTCCAGGTAACCTGGGTCAGTTCAGAGTTTTTCTTAAATGGCAAAGAAACCATTAGTGCCTGTCTAATAGTGCATGTCCTGGTTTCAGCTGGGATAGAGTTAACTGTCTTCCTAGTTGCTGGCTGGGGTTAAACCATGACAGTCCATCACCAAATATTCGCTTTTGTGCTAAGGAATTCATGTGGAGATGGAAATTTAGGAGAAATCTGTGTGAGAGTATCAGTGGTTTTGGTCTATGATGATCTGCAGGGGAAGAGAGGCACCTTTGGGTGACCACTCACCAGCCTGCTCCTTTAGACCCCTCTGGACTGGTTGTGTCAATCTGAGTGGTATCCAGCACTGTTTCTTCTGTGGGATGTCTCTTTGTATCAGTCCAGCTAGCTGTGCAGTCTAGCTGTATCTAGACTCTTCATCCCCATTCTCCCTAGATACTACAGCTATCTAGACACCCACTTTCCAAGGGCTACCTCTGTGGTGTACCTCCTTCCTGCCTCTCTTCAGAAGGCATCTTCCTGGACAGCCATTTGCTGATCCTGTTGCTCTGATCTACCTTCAATAGAATGTCTGCAGAAGAGCCACGCAGATGAAAAAAGAACCCGCCTAAGCACAGATTTCATCAGGCAGCCTACCTCCTGGAAGCGTGATTTCTGGGGTCGAAGTCCTGTGTGTCAGATTTTCTTCTCAGTTTCTGTCTTACAAGATAACTTTATAATGATATTCTGCATTTTGGAAGCCTTTCAGATTTTGTAACTTGCCCTAAAATATATTTCAAGAAGTTTCTTCCATTTGATGCCAGCCTGCTGGCCTTGGTGGAGTATTTCTTTCTCTGTGTCTTCTAGCCTTCAGGTTGCTTAATTCACCTATTGTTTTATTATGAGTGAAACTCCTCAGGCTGTCTCAGATGTGGCTGATGACCTTGGTCATCCCACCTGAGGTGCCTTCAAGAGTCTGATTTTCAATAGTCACTGAGCAACCTGAAGGATTTTCCTCCCTGGTTGTCTCTGCTATTCAAGCCCCTACCTTTCACTGAGAGAATGTTGGGGTGGCTTGCTTCTTGACTGTTACAAGCCCCATACCACATCCTGCAGAGAACTGAGAGCGAGGGAAGCCCTGTTGTACCTCACAGGTGGGAATGAGAGGGCTTCACTTCAGACCCAATGCTGTGCTGTGGGATTGGGCTGTACCTGAACCAATTCTTTTATTTATTTATCCCCTGACAGGCCAACCCACGCAGCAGGGGAAACTGGCCTGGCAGCTAGTATGCTCATGTGGGAGAGAGAGGTCTGAATCTCACCAGAAAAGGGAACTGGCCCCTGCCCTCTTGAATGCTCCCTCAGTTCCTCTTACTGGCTGAGATGACAGTGGCAAGAAAGGAGTGGCTTAGCCCTGCTCTTTGTGAAAGAAAATGCTGAGGTATTTCAAGACAGGGGAGGGTTCAGAGAGTGGAGTGGCATAGAGGCAAGTACTTCATACAGCCTAGAATAAGGCAGCTGAGCCTCGGGGTGGATGTAGGATTTGAATGTATGTCCTTGGCACTTCCTCTGAGCCTTCTGAAGCATCTGTTGTCCATTGAATGGCCTCTTGTGAATCCCTTTGCATGGGCAGATCCCCAGGCACTCTATAATGAGCCTGGCTGCCTAGCTCAGTGCTGGGAATCCTACTGCAGAGCCCAGCACCCAGACGTGAAGCAGCTGCAGTGTTAAGTACTGTATGTCCAGGTACCTTTGTAGGTAGGCACCATGTTGGTAACCTCATTTAGAGAAGCACAAGGCTCTCATTGACTTCAGATTGATTTGTGGGTCTTCAGGATACCTTAGCATGTTGCTATACATCCACAGCCCTGACTACATCATAACTGGATGGACATGTGATAATTTCCAATATAAATAAATGAGAATGCATCTGTCATAGAGGGAAATACAATGTGCATTTTCTGCAACACCCCCAAGCCTGTGTGCTGACATTAAACAAATAGTGAAGACCAGCTCTGAAGTATTTTCTTCTCTTTTGTTTTACTGATTGATCCAGATCTAGACTGGCCTTTCTGACTGCGGTAGTCATAGTCCATGTGAAATACAGCAGAACACGGAATGAAGGGACTAACATAAGTCTAAAGAATATCTTCAGCTGAGTAGCTATTCAGCTTTTATTATTCCAGAACTAAAGTTAGAATTGCTGAAACTTTGCTTCTTTATATGCACATGATGTTCTTACTAGCTACAAAAACATCTCTATTCAGACTGAAAACATCTTTACTGATGAAAATGATGTGAATTATCCTAATTTGGTTGCTCTTCTTGACAAGAAAATTATTTTTTCACCAATGAATTGATTACTAATTCCCACTGCAAAGCAATTAATCTACCTTCTTAATACTCTCCAAACATTAGCTGGGTTTGTCTATCTAATAAAATAAAAGTGCATTTTTTACAGAAGGCTCCTCATTCATTCAGCAGTCTGTCTTGAGAAAGTGTGTCACTAAGTGACAGCATAAATCTATGATTGTCCTTTTCTCAGGTTTTAGAGAAGATTCAGCATCCTAGATGAGTAACTGGCCACCACATGAGCTAGCCTGCAACTGTAAGCCAAAGCAGCATTTTAAATATGAGAACTGGCAGTTTCTAAGTACGGCAAAGGCAAAGGTACCTATGTTTTGATTATCTAGTGTAACAACTACAATATCCTGCAGTGTGTGTTCTCAGCAGAACTACTTGTATGGTCAGAGTTTGCTCGTGTTTAGGTACATTGCCAAATTAAAGCATCTACTTCTTTCTCTCCTGTCCAGTCTAGATATTTATATTGCACCATTGCCTGCAGTAGAAATCTCTTTAGAATGTCTTTTCATTGGAATTTTTTACTTGAAATGGCTTTTTAAATGAAGACTGTAATGTTAGCCAAAATGGAAATTTCCTTGGTAAAAATATCTGGGTTTAATTACATTTTCATGTCTTCCATTAGGAAAACTGAGAGCTAAAAAATCTTCCTGTGTCTGGCAACCTAACCTTAAACAAACTGGCTAGCTGTCATCTGACTGGCTGAATTTTTGGGGTTATATTTTTTGATTGTAGACGACTGGAAAATAGTTTGTGGAGGGGTTTCAGTTTTGCAGTGAAAGTTTGAAAAATTCTGTGGAAGACTGTAAATTAATTAAAATATTTGTATTTAGCAGGTAAGTTTTTTACATAAAAATGACCGGGACTTCCAAGTGTGTTCTGAAAGCAATCACTTACTTTGTTCTATTGAAACACATTAGTTCATACTTGCACTAATTTTAGGTATCTAATTCAGAAGGCTGGCTCCTAGGCTGTCTGTGTAATCCAGAGAGAAAACCTGCTACTCAGCATGATTCTGGACATGTAAATCAGGATCTTGCTCTCAATTTCCTCTTGGAGGAACCTCTCTCTGTCCCTTAACCATATGGTATGCCCAGGGAGACCAGCTTTGAAGTTCAATGCTTTAAGATATTCTATGTTGGTATCACCCTCTGACCAAAACCAGATTAGATAAAGAATATAAGTAAGACATTTTCTGGGGCCATGATACGTGAGATTAGCTGCATGTATTTGTTAACATAAGTAGGTTGGATAAAATTGTCCTGTGTGTACACAATGTGTGTATTTTTCTGTGTGTGAGAGAAAGAGAAGGAAAGATTCTGTGAATAGCTAAATGAGGTTTCCAAAAATATTCCCTCCCCAGGAATGTGTGTCTGCTGGCTGTCTTTCCCTACCCATCCTCTTGAATTCTCTATCATTTCTGGCATTTTTGTGTCTCACAAGGCATCCTCCTCCCACAGCATCATCATTCCTCCCTTAACCTCTCTTCCTTTCGTCTTAGAGCCCCATGCTTCTCTTGGCATAGTCAGAATCTCTCCTTCATGCTTTCATAATGTCTTTCTCCACCACCCTTCAAGCCCTCTTTCACTAGTTCCCAGCTCCCCTACTGCAGAAGCAAAGCTGTATAAGGACCTAAAACACTCTCTGTCTTCTAACTCAACTGATTGCCAGGCTATGGTCTATTGCTGAGAGTAACCTGAGCCAATGCAGAGTGAAGAGGAACACAGACACCACTCAGCTGGTGTGGATGATAAAGAAGGTACTTTGCTATAGAAAGTCAAAATGGCTCTGTAACACTGAAGGAAAAAAAATAATCATAGAAATAGTGAGCTGAACAGCATGTTGAGAGATCTTTTAGTCTCATCCCTGTCCTACAACAGGGAATGTATAAATCATTATATTCCAATTAGCTTTACTCCCCTTTCTGCTTTCCTTCGCTAAGTAGAGGAATTGTTCAACCCAAGTCTGCTGGGCCATGATTAGGTCTAGGACAGGAAATCCCAGTCCCTGTAGTATGTAGGGCCAGCACCTGGCTTCTGAGGAGCTCTCCTTTAATATTACCTCTGATGTGTTTTCAGTTAAAAACCTGAGTGTTTCCATGAGGTCAGAGTAGGATAACTGTGGATTCAAACAGCACCTCTCAGCAAGTTTGGCTTCAGCATCAAGTCACGCAGCAGACAGTCCCCTCATGCCTGTGCCATGGCAAAGTTTGCAAGGGACATGGTGCTTTGTTCTCTCCTGCTTGAGAAGCCCCACCAGACAGACCCAGAGTTAGACCTAGACCCTACCATCTTTGCTTGTTGAAGAGAATGTAAGTCAGCATCCAGTGGCCAAACAACATTTTGTACCATAATGTCCCTGAATCCACTAGGTCTGTCATCTTTTCTAAGGAGGGAATTGTATTAGTTTGGCACAATTTGTTCTTGACAAGCCCAGTATAACTGTTTGTTATCATCTTCTAGGTACTTAAAAAATGGTAGTTTTATTTAACAAGAGTTTCTGTTTTTCAGGGATCCCTGTTTTGCTGACAAGTCTAATTCCCCCATCCTGTTTAAAGAGAAATACTGTGTTCTCTATCTACCAGCCATTCTAGGTGATCACTTAAGGCTCTCAGATTACTGTAGCTAGCTCCTTATCATGCAAGGGAGGATTTCCTCAGACCCTGATGGTTTGAATATCCTTAATTTATTGAAATATTTTTAAGCTCTGTTTTCTACACTGTGGCCTACCTTGCTATTTCCTTGTTAATACTAAGTCATAGTTAACTTTTTTTTGTGAATACAGAAAGAAGTATGTTATCATATACTTTACACCTCTGTGGGCTCTTCTCCATTCCTGCTTGGAAAAGCACCACTTTTACTCTTCTAATTTATTTCTTATTGCCTTTATATCCCTTGTTACTTGACATTCATTTTTATTCCTATGTGCTTTATCTGTTCCACTTCACTCATCCTTAGTTACATGCTTCTGCTTTCATTATTTGCACAAGCCCTTTTTGATATTCTGGTCAACAAGGAACTCAGCATTGCAGGCTCAGAGGTTGCATCAATACCTTTCTTCTGAATCTTGTGGTTTGCCACTGCATATTCAATATAGTATCTTTTACTAACTCACAACTATTCCCAATTATCTTCCTAGAAGTCTCTACCAGCCACTTGCTTAGCTGGTGAAGTCTGATCTCTTGAGATCTATTATTCTTCTTCTGCTCCTCTCATGTTTCCTTTTTCTTAGGATACTGAACTCTGGCACTTCATTCAAATTATCTCTCAATTTGTCACTTGCCAATCAATTGAAATTGGACAAAAGGCATAGTCAAGCGTTCGCATCTTCCTCCACCTAAAATAAAAAGCTGCACTCGGCATGTTGCAGGCACTTGTCCCACTGAACTGTTTGTCCAAGAAATGCCTATGTACCATCAGATATTCTCTTTGGGTCCTGCTGCTTTTTGCCCAAGAAAAAACTCATTTGTCCCCCCCTCCCTTTTCAAGTGGTCTTTAGTAACTTTCTAACGTGATATTGGTGCCATTTTTTTCATCTCTATCTTTAACCTGATGTTTAACAAAGCCACCTTTTCCCTTATTTGAGACTCATAGATCTGTCTGCTAGAGGACATATGAACCTCCATGTTTATTCCTGCCTTTCCTTCCTGTAGTGAATCTCTAGTCCAGAAATTTGTCCTACCAGTGAGGTGTGTACTTGTTAGGCTTTTAAGAGATGATCGCTGCACTGGGTAGTCTAAATTCTGCTCTACATCATGTCCCTGAGCTATCCTTTGGCCTCACTGGAGTTGCACAAGCACAGCTGAAACTGATGTTTGGACAAATTAATATCTAAAACTTTTCTCTCTTTCTTTCTTCTTTTTTTTTTTTTGATTGTTTGTTTGTTTTGTAACCAATAATAATACAAGGATAACAGTGGACTATTCCACCAAATATGCTGCAATAAAGGGTGTCTTATACCAGCCCTATGCTACTTCTCATTTAGTAAGCAGATTCCTAATTTGGGGGAAAATGGTTTCTTTTGCTTCTGGTTAAATAAGTTCTTGGATGCTTAAAAATGAAATCTGATTCCTAATTGAAATGGTTTACTTCCATTGTGAATTTGCTCATTTGTTATTGCAGAGTTGCACATGATTGCCAGGCTCTGGCACTGCTGTGGATAGTGAGGGTGGGGGGAAAATCACTGAAGTATTTAATTTGAGGATAATAGTCCTGCAGATGAATGTCATAGGCCTTGAAAAAGGCAAAGGGAGCTCAGCCTATGCCACTAGATTGTTTTCACCAGAAACTACCTCCTGCTTGTGGTTGTAGATTTGGGCCAAGTAATCTTTCTACTGCCTAATTAGAGAAATCAGGTGATTTTCACATATTTTTCTCTGTTAAACAATTAGAGCAAGAGCAAAGATATGCCCACAGACCATGTCTGGGTATGTGTTTTGCCACATGTCTCTTTCTGTGGGATGATTTTTGACCTCTTTTCCATTCATTTCATTGTAAACAATGTTGTTTTTTAAATATATTTTTATTGTGCCAATTCTGGGCCAGATTTATGGGGGCTCAGGGACTCTTTCACTCCTTTTTCATCCTCTCTATTTGTTCCCCAGTTTTCAAGATTCTTAGAGTCAGGGTGAGAGACACCTTCTGTTCTGCACTGAGGCTGTACTTACTCTGAGCAGGCTGTACCTGCTCTTCACAGTCACCTCAGAAACATTTCAAGCAAAGTATCCCTCATCTTGGGATTACACTTGCTGCATTTACTGAATGCTTTTTCTATTAGCTACAACAACTGTGTAATACAAGCACAGGAATTAAGCAAATTCATATCTCTTCTGTCCCAAACATTGATGCTCTTCTTCTGGACTGCACCACCAGGCCAAATAAGCTGTGTGCTGCTGACCCTCTTTCCTGTTTGAATCAGGGCTAAGGAACAGGGAAGTGAGGAAGGGGTTTGCTGACAGTGCTTTCACAGCCCAGGGAAAAGACTGTGTGGGGCATAGAGGTGCCCCCAGAGTTGTAGGAAAATTTTAGATGCTTCACAACTTTCTCTTTGTGGGGCATGTGAAGAGAAGCCTTCCCAGGTGTGTGAAATCTGAGGATTGTGGATGGATCCACCTGGGAAAAAGATAGAAATGTGGACAACTGGCAGCATTCTCTATTGCAACATGCAGATATACTCTATCTACCTGAAGGCAGAGTTTGGCAACTGCAGATGTGAAAAAGGAACCTCGTGGCTACAGTTGACCCCTACTCCACGTGAGAACTAAGATGAAGGAAAAGTTTAGAGTAAGAAGGCCAGTGCTCGCAAGTCATGAGCTCAGAGTGAGGGTGAAAGTTCAGACTTAGCTCTGTGTCCTACTTAGGAGCTTCCAAGTGTAGTCTAATTCAGTACTTCTTGTTCCTCCCCCCCAAGTAGTGCCTAATATGCTCTGAATGGAAATTTTAAGTCATAACACTTAAACACAGAGACATTACACAACTGTGCCTCCTCAATGCAGCTCCAGCAGCTGTCCTGGCAGGCTTTGGGTACGATGATGATTCTTATCGGTTTCTGTGTTGCGAGAGTGTCTAGAGATCTCAGTGTGCCAGGCGTTGTACAAACACTTTGGAGGAAAAAGTCCCTGGCTGAACAAGCGCATGGCCCAAATAGCCAAGGCTGACAGATTGTTGCTCAGGACATGGAGGTGTGGGGAGACGTAACGATTTTCCCAGCTCTGCAGTTTGATAGCAATGGCGGGGACAGAGAGCTCTTCTCAGTGTTTCAGGAGGGCCTGCTATCTGCGGTGAAGGGTTGGAGTGTTCCTGCTCTACCAACCTTTAAAGTAGCACAGCCGGGAGGAAACTCTGCAACAAGAGAATTTCTTCTTCCCCCATCCTACTGTACACTTGCCTTTGAGCTAGTTCAGTGTAGCCTGCTTAATACTTGGGGAACTCAGCTTCCTGAAAAGATGGGAGCAGGAGTGATGTATAATACTGTAAATGCAGTTCCTCTCTTGGCCATGGAGACCTTATCATGCAGTGTCCTGTGTACTCAGACTGACATCGTAAACTGTGGGAATATTTCTACAATCAACAACAGTTTTACCGTATGCTAAAAGTTTTATTTTCATACATAGTTTGCTGACACCCAGAAGGCTCCTTTCTTTGTAGTAGAGTGTATCTCATGAACAATTCTGCTTTGGGCTACAGGACATCAAGTTAATCTTTCTTCTACTTCTGTTACAGAAACCATGATCTGTGAAGTAAACTCCCCTGAAACAGAGTTGCCTTCAGGGCAGTACACATTCATTGTAACATGCTAGAACATTAAAGAACAAAATAAATATTATTTGATTGTAGAATACATTTATTTTTCCAAGCCTAATTTCAAAATGGAACAAAATAATGGTCAAATCCGAATGTTCTAAGAACCACTTGTTTCAAAGCACATAACCCTCTAGCTTGCTCACTCTTAATCCAGTTTAGATCACTTTGTATCTGTTCTGGAGCAAAGACTTCAAATTCAGAAATTTTCCTTCGGTTTCACTGGACTTTGGGCTGGGATATAGTGAGCAGACGGTGTGGAGGCCAAAACAAGTGGCAAAACACCAGCACTGTGACAGGGGTCAGAGAGTATGTTAATGAACAGTTAACCTTAAGTCTTCAGGTACTTCCAGTCTCCAGATTCATGGCGACAATCAGGGTTCATACTGTGCTATGAGAATAACCTTGACAGCATGATATGTATTGGCTCAACAGAGGCTAGCAGAAAAGATATGAAACTGCTGTCTGATAGATGTTTCTGGAGAAAGAAGGGAGTATTATTGGGACTGACTTGAACAATCTCGATCTGCTCTGCCATTCTTAAATGCAGCCTTGATTCATGTCGGCGTGTGTCTTGACAATGCTGTACTCAGAGTGGGCCTAAGACTTGTGTGCAGGCATAGCATTATGATTGACTGAGGTTTTTTGGGATGCTGCAGCAGCATATGGCATGCACCCCAGCAGCATATTTTGAGTTTTTCTAAGTTTATTGGGATTCTTAAATGAGATTATTGGAAAGAAAATTCACATAAAAATATCACAGAAACATCTGGAAAGAGACTGCTAGATGAGAAAAAGCCACATCCCTAATCACAATGGATTTTACTGCTGCCCAGCTCATAACTTCAGACTATGATATGAGCCATAAGTATTTTCCAAAGGGCTAAATTTATTTGTAATTCTCACTGGGGTTTGCCTTGCTAGGCATTTGCAACAGCTGTGTGTTTGACTGTTGGCCACCTGCTGCATGTGTTGCCACCATGTTGTTGAGCTTCTGCTGCCAATCCAATGACAGAGTCTCACTGCTGCTTCTTCTGAGGGTCTCCTGAAGGATCAGCAGTTGCAGCAGATGGTGGCAGTTTTGCCATTGCCTTCAGGAGGAGCAGATTTGGGCCTCTAAATTGCACCTTTTTATATATAGTATCCAGTATTATTTTGCCTAGCAAACATTCAGAGGAAGTGTGGTTCCATGTGGCTCCTCCCTCTGTGTCGCAGGACAGGGCTTTTCATGTGCATGTGAATATCTCCCAGATGTTGTGCGTTGGACAAATTTAGCACTCGAGATGGGATGTGGCATCATAGCACGTAGACAGGATTTTCCTGGAAGGAATGGAGAAGCTTGTATTATACTTCAAAAAGTAGGTTGCTATGCAATCCGCTTCACTTGGGTTTGTGCTGTGAGAACTATTTCTTATTGCGTGACCTCCAGAGTGGTCATGACAGCCAGGCAGGAGTACACAACATCTAAATTTGGCAGAGCCCTTGAAAATGTATCCCATTTTGTTTGACAGATGTCTGCTGAGATGGGAAAGAACCTTTCTCTGCGCCTTAGGTTGGCTGGGGACTTCAGCAAGCCTCCTGCATGGGACTCCTCATGTCATTCTCCAGCGCTGAATCCAGGTAGTTCTATTTCAGTTCTCTGTTGGGAATTGCAGCAATTTGTCTAGGGGCTCAAGAATGCGTTCATATCTTCATTGTTTGTCATTATATTTTTAACATGTGTGTCCCTGACATCTAATTTGGAGACCCTATTTTAATAACCTACCGAAGTTCTTGCCTTGAAGTTGCACCTGGCATTTCTAAGTCATCAGAGTAGTCAGGGCTCAAGTTGGGAAAGAGCTGGAATGTACATCTCAAGCTTAACACAAATGGGTTTTGTATGGTGTGAAAGAGGATGGGGAGGAGACAGCAGAAGGAAATGCCTTTGAGTGCATGGAGCTAACCAACAGTGGAATCTGACTCCTTGCTGGTGTATAGGTTTTGCTTTTTCATCTCAGTATTGTAATCTGCAAGCATCCTTGGCCACTTCATTTCCACTCTCTTGGCTTTGCATGGAGGCAGGCTTTGCCTGGTAAAACCTGCAAGGAGTTTAAGGCTTTTCCAGCTTGTCCCTGACTTTGTGTGCATCCACATCTTTGGGTATAGGCCAACCCAGCAGCAAATGGAACACTACTTCATTGAAGCCACTAGTTATTTCTGTATTAGTAAAAAAAAGACTACAAGAGCCTGAGCTGAGGCACTGCAACTTGATTTTCCCTACTGTTTAATTATTAAGTTAATATTTTAATAGTTCCTGGGGTGGTGGTTGCAAGGGGCAGCCAGCTCCGTCAGTGCAAGGACCATTCCTAACAGGCAGTTTGAATGCGTCTACCCTGATCTGTAGGCTAAGAGAGTTTAATAGCTTAGATGTGGCCAGTCTATGCCAGCTGACCTCAGGGTCAGTGCATGAGCCATGCCACTGTGCAGTCTACTAGTACATGTGTAGCCAGTGATGCAGGGTCTGTTTCTATATGTGAGATCATGATAGTGAGCCTGTCAGTTACTGTCATGATGAGGTTTTTTTCAAGCTCTTTTTATGACTGTCTCCTCCATCACAACAGGGCTATCTACCACTCCCTTCAACTGACCTGCTCATTTGGCAGTACGGAAGACCAGGGCTGGTGGTTGCTTCTGTATAAGTTCCCTTTCTGCCCCAGGAAGGCAGGAGTGTGCCAATTCTACTAGCATATGACTTGTCAGTTCGAAAGCACTTATTTCCCCAACAATATATATGTAGCTTTCTGCGGGCTAGCCAGCTACCTGCAGGGTTGCAGTGATGCTGCCCTGCCTTGGGTTATGCTTCTGCTCTCACTGAAATGAGCAGTGTCTTCAGCAGTTCAGGACTGGACCACAAACTACAGCATTTCTGGGATCCTTCAAGATGAAAGGCACTCCACATGGGTAAGTTTTCATTATTTGTTATTATCCTCTCACTGATCCACTTTGGAAGACAGATGTGCATTCTTCCCCCCCCCCCCCCACCCCCCGAGAACTGATGAAACATGAAAATCACTTCTTAGATAAAAAAAAGCCCACAAAGTCAACACAATACATTGTGAGTTATTTGGTTTCTAATCTCTGAAAATGAGCCAGGTCAAACAGACACAGCTCCTCTGATAAATTGTTATTCTTAGAGATTTCATCCTTCCATGGAAAAGTACTGAGCTGGCTCTCTGATCTCCTCTTACACTGTCATCAGCATACAGCAGCGGGCCAGTGGAAAATTGGAGAAAACCAGCTGCATGTAGAGTGTTAAGGGCATTATTTTTAGATGCTTCATTTCTTTCTGACTACACACACTTCCCTGTGGAAAACAAGGCTGTCTATCCTAGTGACTTACTGGCAGCTGCTCCATTATGCACGGTGAAGCTGCTCCTTAGAAATGAGATGCTAAACAAAATAAATAGGAGGAAAACAGACCTATAAATTTGTATAGTGCACAACAGGAGAGATGAGGGAGATTTGAGATGGAATGCATGGGAGTATTTGGAAAGCGTGCAAGTTCTCCCTTCCATAGAGGTATGAGTTTGAGGGGTGTAACTCCAGTTGAATCTCCCTCTTCCCCTGACTGGGGTGTTTACTTTCTTATTTCTACTACCCGTTGTGACATTTAACAAGTATCAAAGCTGAATGCCAGCTTTCCTCACAAATACTGATCTGCTGTCACAACAGGGCTGCTCAAGAGAGGAATTCCCAGTCCACATCTGCTGAGAACTATGATAGCAACTAAATGCATGACAACTCTGGTGCAAGCAGTAGTTTGAAACACATGCACACATGGATTGCTCCACCGCCTCCTGCTGACAGCCCACCCATTATCTCCTAAGGGTGATACGCCAGTTAAATGGGATGCAGTTAGGTGTCCAATCCATCAGTGCTTCCCCTTTCTTTTGACCTGTGAGGTCTCACCTGAGTGGGAGAAGGAGGCATCTCCAGGAGTGCAGCAAAACTTCCACCTCTAAGTGTTAGGTCATATTCTGTGTAGTGAGAGCAACACCTCATATGAAGAAAGGATAAATGTGAAATCCGTGGGAGGAGGACAGCAGGGAGAGTCTCTCCCTGACTCAAAATCTCTGTCTTAAGCACTCATACTAGTCATTCCTGTTATAAACATTTCCTCATCCAGATTCCTTAAGGGAAATGGGAAAGAAGAGTGTAGTGGGGATTGCACAGGCATGTGGCTGTTACGGCTGCACGTCTGGGTTTCTGGGACATCATGTAGATTCTGTATGTGAGTAAAGAGGCTTTAGCTGAATTTTCACTTGTGCCAGTGTTTCACATTTGGGATGCAGATGGATACAGCTAAGATAGCTTCTCAGAGGCCTATTGTTCATTATAGCGCCTGGGAAATGTTTGGTATAAGGCAATGTGTTCCCCCAGCCCCAGAAACTGTTACTGTCCTAGAGAAAAGTGTTGCATTTTGCCTGACTTTAAAGAAAGCTATCACTGTGTTAAACCTATCTGTTTTTCCAAACAGTCCTTCCTCCTAGCTTTTGGGGCACTTCAGCTACTTCTAAATTGTTGGCATTGGCAGCACATCTTACCTCTGAGTACACATCTTTGCGAGCATCCTGACAGCCAGTGGGGGTGAAACCTGGATGTGCTCCAACCTGTCTTGCTACCCCAGGAGACTGCTTAGATGCCAGACAAACTTATGAAGAACCCACATGGTGCCGGAGCAGGATGATGCTTGTTACTAAAAAATTAATTATTCTCTCTCATGACATGCAACAGTATATGCATGCACATATATAGCATAGGTAGGTCTCCTGTATTGTCCAGAATTTAGACCTACACCTTTTTTCACTTGGTTTTGCTAATCTTGAACCATTTTAGTAGGTATTTCCTGGGTCAAGTAGCCACTTCAGATTGATGTTTTTGGGGAAGACTTGTCTAGATTAGTTCAATCATTTCCAAGACTAAGGATATTGAAAATTGTTGTTTTGTCCACACTGCATTAAAAAAAAAAAATTCTTTCAGAGGTTTTGCTGAGAAGCTTTGGTGTTTCCATGCTTGCGATTTCGCAATGGGATGCCATAGTGTCAGGGGCATGCCTTTTGCTATTTTTCCAAGATAAATTGCCTCTATTTGGCCTGCTTAGCAACTCTTGAAATTTGACAGGCACATGTAGTCAGTAGAGAGATTTAGAAAACTTGGCACCACTCAAACCACAGCTTCAGAAGCTAAGCAGAAGTTTATAGGTGGCTGCTTGGGAATGCTGTAGTGCTAGGCACAGAGGCTGAGAGCAGAAAGAATGTTTTGTGTGCTCTTAAAGCTCCAGAAAGCATGCCAGAAAGCAAGATGGAGAAATTTTTCTGGATTACTAAAGAGGGAATATAAGGGTAGTACAAGTGGCTGAAAAGGAAGAGACAAAGATTTGATCAGTAGAGCCCAGCAAGTAATGGAGATCTGTTTTTACAAAGTATGTACAGACTACAACTGGCTATGACCATCAGACTCAGCATGGGAGATGGTGAGAATTAAAGATAAGGAGGCAAATTCAGTTTAATCCCTGTTGCTTTATGTAAGCATTGCTGCTATCACCTGTACTTACATGGGCATACTCACCTCCTCTAGGACTCAGCCTCCTGGATGAACCGGAGTTGTGCACTGACTGAGACCGGTGTTGGCTGCAGCTTTGCCTGGAGAGTTGTTGAAATGGGGAGATGCATTGTCATTGATGCAGAGGGTACGAAGCAAAGTAAAACCAGTCTGGGTCTGGGCAGATGAACATGGGCTTGGCAGTACAGATTCTTTCCCTGCCTCCTGGAGGAAGTGGCCAAGATTGACAAAGTGATGTAGTTTTTGGCTGGACAAAAGTAACACTTCAGGAGTTCTATGCTACCTGGGGTCAAAGCCCCCTGGTGCTTATGCTCTCGGTGACAGAAGCCAGCACCATCCTCCCCTCGTTCCTGCCTCACGGTGTTGTACAGGAGGCCCATGCTATGCTCAGCTCCCCTCTCCAGTGTGCAGAAGGGATAGACAGAGCCAGAGTACTTACAGGAGGGAAGTCTCGGCATATTGGGCAGACTTGACCAAAACACACCCAGAGCAGAGTTTGTAGTTTAGTCATTCTGCAGTTACCCATTTGACATTTTAGGCCATGCTGGGCAAACTGGGTTTTGTGGAAGCAGCAAGCCATAGGGAGGCCAGGTCCTATGCATGTGTGGATAAGCACAAATATTTCTAGTGTTTGTTTCCTGTCTGTTTCCCTCTTGTATAGATGTCCTTTCACTCCTGTTCACTTTCTAATGTGAAGACTGGAAGTCTTCGTGAGTACATGGAAAGGTCACCCACTATTCATCCCTCAGTGACTGAATAGCAACCTAGAACCTATTCCAAAACCAGTCAAAAGCCTTCTTCCTTAATGGTGCTGATCAAATAAGCCCTGTGGTCATCATCTTGAGTTTGGAGAGGACAAAACCCCTATATGAATCTTGGGGGAAAAAAGTAAAAAGCATCTTATTTATGTAGAGATTGTATCCATGTCCTAGTAACCTAGATAGCAGTGTTTTGACTAACTGGAAAGGTTCTGGAGCTCTCCATCTCAGAGGAGGACTCAAAAGTGCCAATGTAGAGCAAATCAGTTAACTTAGAAAAGTTGAGGGATAGAGGAGATGATTGGTTTTGTTTTCCATTTTATAGTGGCCAATGAGATTAAGCCTGAGCAATGTTTTTGTTGTTCTAACTCCATGATAAACATTGGAAACTGCTCTTGCTGACAGAATACCTGGAAACTGCTTTGTTGTTGAAGTGCTTCAGAGCCTTCTTTTCATTATTTACATCTTTGCAAGTGGAATGTGGGCAGTCGAGAAGCTGAGAAACATCAGGGAGGCCTGCATACCTCAAGGTTATTCTGATTCGTTTAGTCCCCTGTTTTATACACACTGGGGACTGATAGCATTTCCCTTCCCTTTTTAGTTATTTTCTATCCCTTAATCAAATCTCAGGAGCCTCTACTATTGTGTCCTAAGGAAAGCCTGCTGCCAAGAGTCTGTTTATTGTGCTTGTGTCATTATTTATGGGCCTAGTGTCTACTTAACGTGTCTAAGGCCTGATTTATACTTCCAACTAATGTAAATTTACACCCCAATCTTGTTTAATCTCCTCCTGCCAGGCTCACGCACTTGACTGCATAGTCACAGAACAGATTTCTCGGTATTTGATCATATTAGGCTCTCCAAATTCAGAGCTCTGCCCTATTTAACACCTTCTAACTGCAGACCCAGAGAGCTGGCTGGAGGGGTAGGTGCCAAACTACTTGATACCATGATTTGGAAACCCATTTTGTTTATAATTCTGGGTTTGTGCAACAGCATGTTGCATATAAGCTCTCATATGAAGTCTCTGCTAATCAGCAGAGGCAGCAATGTGATTTAGCGTACTTTGAGGAGCAATAGAGGGCATTATACATGTGAAAAAGCAATGGGCTGTGTCTTCACAGGAGGCAATATAACTCGGGAGCTGCATCTAAATACTTTTTTCCTTACTGTGCTGTTCTGAGGCTGGCTGCTTTGCACAAACAATACAGAGCTGCCATTACAGTATTTACATCTCATTTCTCAAGGTGAACTGGGAGGAACAGGCAATAATGATGCTGCTTTATTGTGAATTGCCTCTGCAGATCCTCACTCTTGGGAACACGCCTCAGCACAGTCTATAGAACATTTCTGGCACATCACTAGGGATTGCTTCATGCATATTTATAAAGCACTTAGATATCTTTCAAGCAAGGGTGTGAGGCATGCATTGTGTTATTTTTAAAATGTGGTGAATACGCTGCTCCTAGCACTGCACACTGCCTATGCTAGGCCTTCAGAGTCCACACACTCAAAGCAGGCAATAGCAGGCAGTAACAAGTAGTAACAAGCAGTGCTCAGAAGCTTTGAAAACCAGTTAGACAGAGCAGAGCACTGGCCATGCACGTGTGTAGGCCTCCACATGTGTGTATGTGGGCAGAGTGCTACCAGGGTCGCTCACCTCTGCTGTTTGCAGAGTTGTCACCTGAAAGGAAGTCTCTGGCTAATTCTCTTCCTTCCTTCCTTTACATTATTTGGAATATGCTGTCTCAGTCATTGTGAAAGTGCTGGTAATTAATGGCTTCCTCTGAGCACAAGTGGTGTCAGTATCTGGGACAAGGGCACCACTCATAAAGCCAGGTCGGGGAGCAGAGGTGAGCCCTTAGTTTCTCTAACTGTTGGGCTGTGGGATACCTGATCCAAGGGCTGCCTCTGCCTGGCTAATGAGTGGCTTGAACCAGGTGTCCCACCTCTTTGGCTACGTGATAACTCAGGCATCCTGAGTGCTCTACAATCTGTGCTGAAATACCAAGAGGTTCTGTGGTCCTACCTCAAGGCCGAGGTCTCCCACCCACTTCTGTGCTACTGAGTCCTGGCCCAGGGAATATGTTACACAGCAGAATAGCTTTCAAGAGCAAGTGAGATGTTGCCCAACAGGGTTTTGAGCTGATCTCTGTCAAAGCTCCCCTTTTTCTGACCCTGCCTGAGACTTTCCACGCTAAGGGAGCCCTCACATACATGTGACCACCAGTGAGCTACTGAAAAGGGTTGATTTGACTGAAAAATTAACCCAGAGGTGAGATCACATGCAGATCTGAGTTCAGGCAGTTCCCTGAACTCTCTGCTTGGTTGTTAGTGCTGACAGAAGAGGTTGGGAAATTGAGACTCTGCAGGGAAAAGAGAAGACTTGCACCGCCGGGATTTAGATCATATTGCTAAATTTCTTCTATTGAATTTCTGGTGGCACATGAGGCCAGGTTTTAGTCCAATAGTTCAAGTGTCATGCTCTAACTTTTCCTTCATGGAAGCTAAACATGAATGTCTAAATTGAGCAAACTGGTGCTTGGTACCCCCACATGGAGTAAGATTTTAAAAAAAAAATTCATAACCAAGCAGCATCTAATAAGACACTGAACTGCTGATTTTTGCAAAGATCTCACTATGCCTTGTAGGATAGGGGTTTTTTTGGAAATAGGCCCATAGCATAACAACATAGAAAAAAAAGGTTTTATATGTATGTGTGTATATATGTATAAGTGTGTATATAAACATGGATGTAATATATATATGCATATATACACATACATAAACTTAAAAGTGGCATGGCTATTACAGTTGTAAGTCACTTGCTAGCTAGATTTACCCTGTATTTATAGTGGTAGTGTTACATGTACTTTCAGGTTTTAGTGATGGTGGGAGACAAATTAAAGCCACAGTTGCTTAGAAAATAATTTCCAAGCATTTTGGGGCACATACTAATGGTATGTCGCTCAATTTAACTTGCTTAGGCACCACAGATCTCTACGTGTTTTCTTTGTCTCAACCCCTCTTTGCCACTGCAGAGCACTGCTGCAAAACCCAAGCTTAGCTTGGTTCTAGGCAGTTGATGGAAGAGCTAGAACCTGAGCTGCTCACTAGCATTTTGCCATTAACAAAGTTTTTTGGATCTCTTGGTCTCTGAGTTCAGTGTTGGTGCTCTCTGCTGTATTTTTGTTCACTCTGTATTCTGTTCTAGGAGGTGGTTTTGCAGAATGTTTATGTCCCAGAGGATGAGATTTCATTTTGAACTCAGTTAGGAGTAAAGGGCTACTTCAGCACTGTCCTTAGTAAACTCTTGTTTCACTAGCAGAAAGCTCTGCTTGCTCTGAGCCAAAGGGCTGATGTAGCAGTTGTGTCAGTAGGACTGACAAGGCACAGCAGGAGCTGAAGAGGGAAAAATTCAATCATCAGGGCAATGCTGAGGAAGAAGGTTTTGAGCAGAGTGAGGGAATGAGCACAGCCATTCACTCACTGCATGGGCATATGTTTGGCTCAGGTAACAAATTGAAAACTTTCTAGGCCTTTTCTCCACCTCAAGAAAGAGTAGAAAGTCCCTCTCCTTTTCAGACTTTCCCATGGAAAGGGCTCCAGGATGCAGGGCTGGTCAGCTCAGCCCAAACCCAGGCTGACATCTCCTCCTGGCACTGCTCTGTGCTAAGGGGACAGATCAGCTCGAGTCACTGCTGGTGTTGCAGTAGCTACACCAGGCTCCCTCCCTGAGAGGAGAAATGCAGTTGGAGAGAGAAATCTTCGCACAGGCCCTTCATTTTGTAAAGGGCCTCTCCTGCCCCTTTGGCTGACCAGTGTCCAGAGGCACAGGGATCCTGAGCAACTTGATTTAGTTGAAGATGTCCCTGCTCATTGCGGGGGGCTTGGACTAGGTGATCTTTGAAGGTCCCTTCCAACCCAAACCATTCTACAATTCTATGATTCCTCTGGGGCTGACGTGCTGGCAATGCAAGCCATGTGGGTGTGGGCGTGGGCATGCAAAGCCTACATGCAAGATGCGAAGAGGCATGTTCTGCACTCCCATTTGGGCTTGCACTGGCAGAGGCATGAAGCATGGACTTGCATTTGACCACGTGCCTGATGTGAAGCTGCTGTACCAAACAGATGCTGAAGTGCCAAGGACAAGGCGATATCATCCCTTCCCTTCTGTGCACGACTTAAAAAGAAAGTCATATGGGGGACCATACTTGCGCCATGAAATAGGCATGTTAAACACTCATGAAGGCCAATTGATTTGCCTTATTAACAGGAAGCTAAGATATTGGAGATATCACAGTTTTAGGTATTTACATAAGTAAAAAAATTCTGAAAACAGAGAGGATGCTATAGTTTAACCAGAAGAGAGGCAAATTCAGGCTAGAAATAAGATGCTCGTTTCATCCAGTGACACTAGTGCTTTAGTTTCAAGATCATTTTATACTAGTAGGCACCAGTGAGTGAAACAACCTTGCCCTTTCACTGCTTTAATGCTTACTTCAATTCCCATACCACACCTCTTTTGGACACATTAGCACAAGTGTTTTCAAAGCCACAGAGAAAACTGGATTGGGAACCAGTCCAAGTTAGTCATGCTTTCAAAAAGAAAAGGTTTGTTTTAACATAGATCAGCATCCCAATTTGCCCCATGGCATCTCAAACGCATAGGACAATGGGAGGAAGTGAGCAGCATGGGATAAGACTGAGCAGCTGGGGTCTAAGGGCAAGATCCCTTTGGGGGATTCCATTTTGGCTGACGGTGATGGTGAAAGAATGGCCTAATCCCATCCCAACTCCATCACTTTTCTTGAAACCAAAATAAAATCTCTAAGAAGTACATTCTATCTCAACCAGGTGGACCAATTCTGTGAAAACCACTGTTTCTGTGGTAACTGAGGACAAGCCTCACGGTGCTTTCAAAGAGGTGCTGTTCCCAGTGGGTTCATACGTGATTCACAAGCAGAAATCCAGCAGGTGACTGGTGACAGATTCCACCTCATCCCATGGAAGAGGCCTGCAATGGAGACATCGCTTCTTCCAGTGATGGGTAGAGGAACCCACTCTGGTTTGGGACATTTAAAACGGTCCAAGGTGAAGTGCTTGAGAATTTACCATCTTCTGCCAGGCAGGGTGTAGCAGGACTCTAGCAGTCCACATTTCTCTGTAGTCTGAAGTGTGACTTCTGATATATTAATTTGTAGATAAATGGAAATGTTCATCTAGTCTGGCTTTTGCCTTCTTTTTTCATTGGGTTACTTTTTTAGGAACAGAGGTGAATATTGCTTACAAAACAAAGTTAAGCCCTTTAAACAAAAACCCCCAAATATAGTCTTTTGTAAACTAAAAGTTTCTGAATAATACTTTTATGCTCAACAACAATGAGCTAAGAAGATTTTAAGAGTTTGGGAAATCAACATTTTCTACCCTTACTTATTCTTTAGATGAAGTCAATTGTAAAAAAAAAGTGCTTGCGTAATGAATGGTAAGTTATTCATTACTTTTTTGAAGAAGAAATAACAATGTGCCTTCTGTGAATATTAAGTAAAAGTAACCTTAGGGGGATGGGTTGGGCAGTGTGAATCATACACAGATTTTGAATTATTGATGTTCTACAACTGTCAGCCCTTACAAGCTTGCACTGTGTATCTTAGTCCCTTCAAGGCAGGTGGAATAAGTTTCTGCAGATCCATATATGTTTTCACAATAAGATACTATGGCAGCACACAAAGGAATTTGTAGTCTTGCTGATTTTTGAACTACCTCTCTGCAGAGTGCAACCTCTCTTGCAAAACAGCATGTAGCCATGCTTTTCCCACGGGTTATTCAGGCACATTTTGTGTGCTCCAGCCCAGTACATTTCCATGAGCTACTTCCCATGTGCCTATTTTGAATACCCCTTGATTGCTTCAGGATGCGGTTTCACTAGTTGTTTCTCAGAGCTGAGTTTGATGAAGGTAATACCAATGGTTAATAAGTCTCTGCCCTACAACATATAGGTACCTTCAATCTAAGAAATGAGAAAGTGTAAAGATTGGGACATAAAGCACACAAAAGTTACAAAGAAGAAGAATTAAACTGCTTGAGTGTTGTCCATCCCAGCTGCTTGCATGTATGCAGCATGATGTGGTTTCCAATTACACGCTCATTTGCTCTATTTTCTGTGACATGATGGCCCCTTTAGTGTGCGGGCTGGATGCTCATTGACTGGGTAGCAATTCGTTATTACTGGTTCATTCTCAGCATTCAGTGTATGGCCTCAGGCCTTATTTACTGCAAACCATCTAAATCCTGCAGAGACTTCACTCTAATTGATTTCCTCAGCTCCACTTTGATTTAATTTATGCCACCATACAGTATGCAAGAACTAGAGATAATATTCACCCTTCTGCAGCAAGTGGAAGAGCTTATGCTCTGTTGAAAGCTTCCCTGCAAGCTCTCTGAAGGGAGGTTGAGGGGAATTACAGTGGTCAACAGTCCTTGGACTACTGGGGAGCTTCATCCCTGTATTTTATGGATAGTAGTAATGGGCAGGCACTACTAGGGTTTGACTATCATTAGGACAGTCAGCAGGATGACTGTACCAGAGTGACAGAGGAGGTTGTGCTGATATCCTAGCCTGCATTTTAGATAAAGCTCAGAGAAGCATCCCCAGGCTGGGGGATTGCAGGTCTCATCAGAAGACCTCTGCATAGACGTGCTATGCATGTTTGCGTGGCTTCCTGTGCCTATAGTTATAACCACAATGGGTAAGTCATCGCCACATGCAGAATCTGTGTCAATGGCTGTTCCTGATGGAAGGGTGTGACAGTGGTCTTGGCAGCTGTGAGAAAAGGGGATGTGTGCCACAACCTCAACACTCTCTGGAGTAGGACAGAAAACCTCTTGTGTGTGTGCTCTCTTTTAAAAGACATGTTGGATGTTTTCTTGCTGGCACTGCTTGAAGTGTGGTGGCAGCAGAGGTCGTGGTGAGTATTTTGACCCCATAGTTGGTGGTCAGAGATTCCCCAATTCCTTCCATTGCATGTTAAACCCTACAGCAGAGACACTCGTGCTGCTGCAAGCCAATGTGCTGGACACAAGCTTCAGGGCATGCAGGCAGGGAGAGGTGGAGAGGGAAAGCAGAGGGAGTTGTCTCCCTACTGTGATTGTGCTCAGCAATGTATATACATGAACAGCTGTCTAATAGGTGTGGTATCATTTAATCCTAACTGTCTTGGTAGGCCTACATTCAGGATTTAGCATGAGGTGATATGTAATTACTACTAGAGAAAAATTAACGATAAGAATAAGAGTAGTAATTTAGGATGGATGAATAGCTCTTGCAGGCAGTGTGTGTCAGCATAGAATTAAGTATGTTAAACAGAGGTTCAATGATCAGGAAATATCGGAGTTGTGGAGAGAAGACAAATGAGCTGGGTCAAAATGTCAGAAGAAATTCCCTGCTAGTCAGGAGGCCAATAAACATATTTTTTACCTTCTTTATAGTAGGACAAGATCATACGATCATATCCAATTATCATATCTAGGCTAAGATATTTTATATTATTAATGAAAATTAATTAAAATTATTGTTGTCTGTTACTGCAAAATACGAATCTTGTCAACTGTGGTGGCTTCCAAGGTCATGCCTGGGAGCCAGCTGTCCGGGCAATGGGGGACTTGGAAACCACGTGGGTAGCAGCTCTGACCTCCCTGCCTGCCTGGGGCAGGAGCCTTGTGGAGCTGCCTTGGGCTGCAGGGGGGCAGTGAGCAATCCCACCCTCTGTGCTACAGATGCACTCCTCCTCATATGACCCCTCTCTTCCCCTTTGCAGCGAATGGCATAGCTGCCTGTGAGGCCCAGCCAGCATGGCCAGGGGCTGGCTGAGAACAGGGAAGGACAGGGCTGAGCCCTGAGCGCAGGTGACATTCTCCGCTGCAGTGATCTTTGCTGTCCCCTGCCAGCCTGGCTCCCTCTACTCTCCCACCCAGCAGGGCACAGAAATTTTGCCCAGAAGGCTGGGATCAGCCTGTAGGGTTACAGGGAGAGAGACACAGTCTTGGTGTGGAGTGGTTCCCCGGCTCCTCCATGCTCCTTCACCACAAGCCATGGTGGTGCAGAGAGAGGCAGAGGTGCGGAGAGGAGCATTGCCATGCTCCTGTTATGCCTCTGCACACCCCACCGAGGCTCGGCTGTGTCTGGCGAGGCACCTCTGGACTTCCTCTGTGCCTGGCACAAGCAGTAAATGAGGTGCCAGACTGCTGCGTCTTGTGTGCAAAAGTGCAGCAGGAAGAGAAGCTCTTCCCATCTCCTTTCCTCCTCAGCCAGGCTGCCAGTTATGGGGAAACAGAGTGGGGTCTTCCAAGGAAGGCCACCGTTCAAAGCACCTTAGGAGACAACCTGAGAGGGGCCTGTGGTCAGCACTCCCCGCCTGCTAGCAAGGGTGGAGACAGCTCCTAAGAGTTTGAATGCTCATGTACATTGATAGTCTGCTTAAAATAGAGTGGCAGGGAGTTTATGACAATCCTGCAGTCTCTTGGGAAACTCCGATGAAGCAAATGGTTCAATGCAAACAAAAACAGACAGGTCAGGAAGAAGCTTTTCAAGCATAAAATACCAGGGCCAGAAATATCAACTGAAAAATGTGCAAACTTTTTTTTTTTTTAATATGAAGTCTATACCAAATTATTCTTGCTGGTTGTAACCATTTCCTCGGCCCCCACACAACAGTCTGTCTTCATTTGCTGCTATGTTTTGTTTAGATTCAAAGCTTTTATGGACTGAGATCTATCTGCTTTATGTGTTTATAAAGCTCCATATATGTCTTGGGAGTTGTTTGAACAATAATGGTAAGTAAATAGCAGGTAATTTGGGCTGAAATGCTGCAAAATATATACTTCAGAGTCCTGTAAGGTGCTTGATTAAGTATATATTTGATTTGGGAATGCAGCTATGTGTGAAATCAGATGACAAAAGTCCAGGTGAGTTCTCAAACTAGAAGTCAGCGTGTTGTGAAGATGTTTCCATTCTTATTAAGACCCTGGTGCTGTCTGAAGGGCTAGTCTTTCCCAGACATCTGGGGTACAAGCCTGGAGTTTTCATTAAAAGTACAGAAATAAAAGTACAGGTGAAAGTGTCTGCTTTTTGCTGAGGTAAATGACAGTTGTTGATAAACTGGATCAGCTGAAAAGTGTCTGGAGGTGGGATTCATGTTACTGAACTTTAGATGTCTAGGGGTAGATGCCCCTATCAGAGCTGATTCCCTGAGGTCTTTGTTGCCCTAGTTTAGATACCTGCTTGAGGCTGGGTTGAATCATGCCCTGCAAAGCACCTCAGTTGGCTGACTACAATGGAAGCTTGGCTCAGTGGTTGGTGACTGCATTGGGGGAAGCCTACATTTGGGGTAGATTAATCCTGACTTGGAAGGTTTTATACACAACAACAAGTTGATGAATATTGTGAAGGAAAACAATTGTTTTCTTTTACCTTTTACAACAAGATGAAAGGGATTGCACCTCTGGGAAATGCAGTAACTTGGTTTTTCCTAGGATGCTTTTGCTTTTCCAGAGTTAGTGCATCCAGAAATGACACTAGGGAGAACTGTGCAAGGTAAAACTTATTTTTCAGGCTTGTACTTGGGAGTATCAGAAAACCTGTCAGAGGGCATATTGTCATGGACAGGTACAGGCTAACTTCTACCCAGAAGTCAAAGAGCTGCCTTAGGACTCCTAGGATGCCATGAAGCCATCATGGAGCATACAGAACACCTCAGGTCTGTCTGTACATGTCTACATAGGCATGATCTGAAGCAGTTGTCTGAAAAGGACAACAAAAACCTATTGCTGTGATTGGGAAAGGTCTGAATCCAGCTTCTTTGAAGTACATATGCAGGTTACACACAGTGAGATAGTAGATAACAATAAGAGCCCTTGATGTAGCCCAAGAAGATAAATCACAGGAAATGTTTTAGGGATGGGGGAGTAAAAAAGTAGTTATGGACAGAAGGGCTGTGGAAATAGCAGAGAAGCAGTCTTGGAGAAGCTTTCATGATTTGTAATAGTTGTGGCATTACAGGGTATCCAGTCAGAGCAGTCCTGAAGGTACAAAGCCAGCATCAAGTCCCCAGTCTCACTCTCCCTCTGCTGGCATCCTACCATTCTTGGGAAAAATAAGTGGGGAGCTGAGCATGAGGCACTCTGGGACACTCGTGGCAGTGTGTCCATGGCACAAAATTACTGCTGTGTGATCTAGCTAACAGCAGTGACCGTTCACAGTCTGCCCACATGACCATGCTTTCAATTGCTACATGACCTGGCAGCACAGAGCTTTCATATGACTGAGGGATGAACTATGGCCTCAGAAGATGCAGAGTAGAATATAGCATGTGATACTGAGCTGTTTATAGCAAGGTGTTACTAGTTGCCTTGAGGCAAAATCTTTGCTCTATAGTAAGATCCTTGCACAGTGAAATGGGAGGAAAAAAACAAATGAGGCCTACCTAGTCAGATGCTAAGAAATAAGGGCTGAGGTATTCTCTAATTGCAAAATGGAGGGTCTACAGTCACTGACAATCACTGTATGCAAGAAAAAGCAAGGCAACATACAGTTAAGACAGTTAAGCATGTCATCATGAAAAAAAGCAGAACTGACAGAAGGGGGAGACTTAGTAACTGTGAGCAAGAAAATGTTCTGCTGTCATTTGTTTCTACTTTTTTTCTGGGAAACAGGACTTTGTGGGCATACTTTGTAAATAGGATCTCACCAAAGAATGTCTCTGATGTTGTCATTAATTTTTTCCTCCTTCCATAAACAAACCTAATAGCAACTAGCTCTAATAGTACCATAGAATGTGCTCCTCAGGAAAAAAAGACAAGTTGCTTGAAGAAAAAAAATCTTGGAAATATGATTTGTGGCACAGTTTTTATTTAGATCCGGATGTAGGATAACATATATCCATATTTGGCTCACACTCTGGACATGAGACTTAGAAGAGAAAAAAAGGGGCCCCATCTTGGGGGGTCTGAGGACCTGAGAAAACTTAGGTTCCAGGCATATCCACATGAGACTTTCCAAGATAAATTAACAGCGGGCCAATTTGTAGATGTTCAGCTGGACTTAGATTTACAGACCAAGATGTGAAAGGAGGCTAAGAACATTTCACACAGCTGTGGAATTTGCCAGGGAAACTGAACCTACATTTGTAGCAGCTCACCAGGAAAGGAAGCAGACAAGAAGGTGGAATTCAATTGCTAGGAGCCCTATTAGTCAAGACTTGCTTCTGGTAGGCATCAAAGACAAAAAGCAATTATAGCTTGGTCTATGATATTTTTCAACTCCTGGAAACATTATTAAATTTGATTTAGAAGACAAGAGGATAATGCAGAAATCCAGGGAGGCTGTTCAGCTAATTGCTGGTGTGGTGATCAAGAGAAACTGGCTAGAAGAGGCTTGTTATAACTTCAAGGTTGGCCAAGAGAGAGAACCACAGTTGCCTGGTGAAAGTTCCTTGGAACCAAGCTACTGAAGTGCAGCTTGCATGTCCAAAGGTGGCCTGCATGCCTTTGGTTTGGATCTGGGAGTGGTGCAAGAACAGTGGGTGTTTGTCTACTGAACGGGCAATAAAACTATAAAATGCACAGTGGCAATGGACAGCAGTTCAAACACAGCTCTTCTTAGAGCTGTTAACAGTCCAAGAGAGCACTGTTCTTCAAGGCCTTGAGTTCCTGCCTGCATCTTGGACTGCAAGAGACAGCACAGTCCGTGTGAAAGAGAGGAAAGGATGTTTCAAGTTCCCTAATAAAGCTTTAGGCTGGAAGAGCTTTTTATTAATCTGTTATTCACTGTGGCTTCTTTTTATTGGCACACAGATGAAACACCTAAGATTTGGGGGATGCAAAAGTCCTGAAAGCTCTGATTTCTCCCAGGGTATGCAGTTTATTTCTGCACATAATTGAAAGTTGGCCATGACATCTGCTGTATCTGTCAGATGCTAGCACAGACACTGGCAATTAACAAACTTTCTTGTGTAGTAGCTGAACACACTGGTTGTCACCACAGCTGAGATTAGAACCAGGAACCACATGCTCCAGAGAAGCAACCCCACCACTGCATGATGTATGAACCCAGGGAAAGCTTCTTTCTAACCTTGGCAGTGCTCAGCTCACAGAAGATGAACTTCAGCTATTTTCTCACATTCAGAAATCCTGATGTAAATAGATGTTCTTGTAGGAAGTGGGAGGTCTAGACAAATGAAAGATTTTAGGCACTCCTATTTGGGGAGCACCCGAGGGAAGGACTGTTTGAGTAATTTGTTTGTACAGTGCCTAAAATAAAGGGGCCCTGGTCCATAGTGTTAAGGGAGTAGAAATAACAACAACAGTAGTCTTTCCCTTTTCAGAGCGGGCTCCTCACAGGATGGACGTAGAATGCAATAGGCTGGGATTTGTCCTAAGAGAGAATTCTAAAGCTTTTTTTAAGCTCTGTGTGGATGGACCCTTTTTGACATCTGAATATGACTCATCAATGTGACAAGTGAGGAGGAATGTGAGAGTTGGCTCTGCCTTTGTGTATAGACAGATAGGTTTCCATTGAAGATGGAGGGTTGGACATGTGTACCCAAGTGTGGAATCTGAAGTACCAAAAATATATCCTGTAAGTTCTGAGTGCATAGTGGCCACACCACAGGTTGTTGATATCCAAACCTCTTTTATACCTAGTGGTTTTCTCCATGTGACAGACAGGAGCTATCCTTTTCCAAGGACTCTGGCAGCCCTGACTTTGTACAAATGCTACACCTTCAGAGAATGCCTGCATTTTGTGGGACATTTACTGAGATGTGAAGGCGTCGACTTGTATAAGAGCTGAACACTCAGTGTTCCCAACCCAGCTTAGTTCCTCTCTGGAGCCAAGCCATCTTGGCTCCCCTCCCCTTAAGGCACACAGAGGGAAGGAATTCAGCTGTTAGGATCTTCCTTTTTGTTCAAATATAACTGCACAGAAAAGTATATGAATGCTTTCAGACTGAGTGTCCTTTTCCTCCTCAGTAATGAAGATGGCAGGATGGGCAATGCAGTGTTTTCTTCCTTTAGCCTGTTAGCAGCTCAAGCTACTGTGGAAGCTGCTGCCTGCTGAATTTCACTTGAGAGGCAGCTGCTCTTCACATGGTGGGGCCACCAGGAGTAGCAGCTGTCAAAGTGAGCTGGACCCATTGGGCTTACAAGTTGCTTGTGACATGTTGTTCTGATCACCTCCCCTTGCGTCAGAGTTCCTGGGTAATGGCCATATAAACACCTTGCCTCAGAAACCCATCTTCACCTCTTATGGTAGGTAGTAATTTTTTGGGTGGTATCGTGGGCTAATGCTAAGATAAGCTGCTTACCTAAGATGTTGGAAAGGTCAGTGGTGCCTTCAGCAAAGACAAGTTGCTGTACTCCAATCCTTGCTGTTTTATCCTTCAGTTTGTTCAGCTCTGATTCCACAGAAGACTTCTCTTGCCCTTTTTTTCCTGATTGTTCTGTCACTGAATTGTATAATTAATGTCTTTAATATAGCAATCATAATGTGAGACAGTAACAGAGACACTCTGGCAACCAAAACAAGTGAAAACCCCTGTAAGATTAATGCTCTTGTTCTTTCTCCCATGGTAAAATGTCAGTATTTTAGGAGAGCAAATGTTTTCAGCTGTGCACAGAAGGGTTTTTATTTAAGTGACCACAATTTCAGAGTTTCCATTGTGTTCTCATTCTCCCTCTCTCTTTCTTTATGAACAGGCTAGTATCATTTATTTAAAATTCTCCCTGTTTTCATTGGAATGTAGTTAATTGACTTGGAAGGAGTATAATCTCTTGAAGAAAAACATGCTTACCATGTAAATAGCTCCTTCTCAAAAGGTTTGCAAAAAAGCAGATTATGTACAAATTCTTAGAATGCTCCGTTGTGCCAAACACTGTTGAATTTACTTGAATTTGTTGAGTTCTGGCATCAAAGCATGACATTTATATGATTATTTTTGTTGTTTATTAACTATTGTATAGCTGTGATAGTCTAATTACTAGTGCTCTTAGTATGGCCATATAAGCTGTTCACAGCAATAGCACAAACCACACGCAGTTTGGCTGGTTTCAAGTTTAAGCAGGGAAGTAAAAATTACTGGGTTTCATGCAAAACTGTTTGGCCCATGAACCTTTCATCAAATCTGCAAGAATAACTTATTTGTTTTTGGTTCCCCCCCTCCCCGTCTCCCTACACACACCCCTATATTATGGAGAAGCTTAAATGAATGTTGTGTTTTTGTTACGTAACTTCAGGTCAGTGGCTCAAAATCAGGCATATGATAGGTTTCCTTGTTACTGATTGACCAAAACCGTTGTCTTTGAGTATATACAGGCATAACAATGTATCTCACTACTGTGGCCCATCCTTCGTGAAATGATAAAAAAGTCCTTGGCACCACATACTTCAGACTCAGACCCAGCTCTGCTAGGCAGCCCAGGTGGGACCCAGCTACCTTAACGTCACTGTAAATGTTTGGATTCAAAATTTAGCTCCACTGCTAAGTTGCCTCAGGGGCAGCTGCAGCCCATGTTTATCTGCCTCTCTGATGAGAAAGCAGCTAAGATCCCATTTCTGGGTGTTACGCAGTAATGCTGTTTTGACGGAGTCAAAGCAACAAGACTCTCTCTTATGCCCAACCTCCCTAAAGATCATGAGCTTGGTGCTCCCAGTCTGTGTTTGCTGCACTCCTGCTGTGACCAAATGTGCCCAGAAAACACTCCCTGTACCACATCACCCACCACAGAAAGGCAGATTGAGAGTACCCCTCTTATTTCCAGGCTCTCCCCATTCATCCTTGCTGCAGGACATCGGGGTCGAGTTCCCCCTCCTGCCTGACCAGATATGGATCTGTATCGCAGGTGACCCAGGGGAACACTCACTCTGCAGCCCCTTTGGAGCCATGTCTGGGGCACACCATCAGCAAATTCAGCAGAACCTGAAAGAAGGGTGGGGGGGACAGTGTGGATTTATATGGCTGTGGAAGCAGGTGAGGTCAGTGTCATGCCAGCTCCATGCTGGCACTGAGCTGGTGGGACCTGAGCCAATCCTACAAATGTTGGATCAGAGCCATTTTGGCAGTAAGGAGGTCTGCTTTGCTTCTGGATTTGAGAGCTAGGTGCAGTCCCATGCTCAGTGGTGGCAAAGGGTTGGGACTGGCACCAGCTTGCATCCTCTTGGCTTGGGCAGAGCTAATGTAGTCTCATGCTGTGTCTGACTGTACAGATGTGCCCTGTAACTCCCTAGCCCAGCTGGTAAGGCAATATTTAGAAAAGAGGAGGCTGGCTGCAAGTGGTGATACTATTGTACAATGAATAGGAAGACCAGGCACAGGCAGATTGTACAGGTATCTACAGCAGCAGCCGATGTAGGAACAATGTAGGCAAAACTACCCTACTGTCTCCTTTGTCAGCCTTGGAAAGTCTAGGCAGGATGCTGCTGCTGCTGCTACCCAGGGAAGAGTCTGGGTGTCTGGGACCGTGATGATCCTGCCTGCAAGAATCACTGCCCCTAGCTGTCTTCCTTGGAAGCCAGCAGGACCAGCAAACCCTGGATTTCCAGTCTCCATCCCCTGATTCTCCATCTAGCACTATTTTGTCTACCTCTTGCCTCTTCGTGCCTGTTAGTTTTGGAGCAGCAAAATTCAGTTTTGCCTACACTGTTGAGAAGCCTTTAGCCAGCTTTGGGAGGCAGAGGACTTTTCTGAAAACTGCTGATGGCATCTGAGTCCTGGAGAGGGACAATATTGAGACATACCCATGTTTTTGGCATTTCCCTTGGCTGGCTCAGCAAACTGCACTTTGTGGCTCTTGCTTTAAGGCGTGCTGTTCTCATGCCTCTTTGTGGGAACGGAGGCCCCTGTATCTTGGATGCTGTGAATTCCCCATGGCAACCCAGCATCTAAAAGTTGGGCATGGCCTCATGAAGTGTAGCAATGCTCTGGAAAGCTTCGCTCAATGTCAAAGTATCATGGACAAAGGCAGGTCAGGGAAAGAAATTTACGCTGTTGGAGTTATTAGGCTTTGACAGATACATGGTTGTTCCAGTTTTTGTTCCTTATTTCTTCAAAATAGGTTTACTCTACCATATTTTTAACATTTCATTTCTTTTAAGCAGCAGTGTAGCCTCAGGGAAATGAATGGATGGCTCAGAAGGGTAAGTTTGTTGAAAGAGATGGCTGAAGGGGGGAAATGAGAGCACTTGTGCTTTGGTTCTCACAGATCAGGGATGTATTTAGCTGAATTCTGCAGTTCCACTGTCCAAAAGTACACAAACAAACATGTTTTATTCACACACAGAATTACTGTTTTTGTGCAGTTAGGGAGGGAGGCAGGCAGGGAGTGGCCGGACAGAGAAGGGCTTTTTGTTCTCATTTTGCCTTTGGCAAACACTCCACCACTCGACTCCAGCAGCGTTTACAGAAGAGCTGAGATTCTCTGCTGAAAGGTGCAGAGCATTGGGGCACTGCAGCCCGTTCTGCAGGCATGAAGCCGATGCATGTACAGCATGGGCCTAACTGTGTTACAGGCTGAATACCAGGGCTTTCTGCCTATAGCAATGATTTCGAAAAAGAAAAGGTGCAACCACAAAAAGACTTTTTTTTTTTTCCCCCAAGCAGCAACATTTCTAAATAAATAATTTTTAACCAGCTCGAGAAAAGACAAATTAATTCTACATGCTCTCAGTCCATTGCCCTCCACCATCCATCATTCAGGATAATGATAGATTTTCAGTTTATAATTCAGTCAGTGTTTGTTGACAGTTCCCTCTAAGTTGCTTGAAATACTTTCCAGACCTTTGGTTCTTTGTAATTGCTCAGCAGAGGGAAAAGGAGGGGAGTCAGCAAGTTTTCAGATACCTGGTAGGATTTGGAAGCTTGGAAGAAATAGCAAGACATTGTAGATGCATCAGGCAACCATGCAACATGTTACTTCAGAGGCAGTCTCTCCCACCATTCACCAACCACAGGCACAAACTGCCCTCGACCTCCTGTGCTGGAGTTTTCAAGTCCTTCCAGTCTGTAGACCCCTACAACTTCTCAGGTGAGGTGCTGACTTGCTGATTTGCAAGTGTTGCACAGGGAGTGTAAAATGTCCTTTTGCAGATCCCTTTAAAGGTAGGAAGGAATGTGTCCACAGACACATTTGTCCACAGACAAACCTCTCAACAGGGTCTGCAAACCACAGTTTGAAAACTGGTAGCTGCAACAAACCTGCACCAAAAGCTGTCAGAGCAAAATGAGTGACTGAACATAATCAGGTCTGACCAAATGAACCATCAACATGCTTGATTTCTGCAGTAGTAGGGGTGGGGTATGGTAAAAGCACCCAGATCAAACTGAGAAGGGGACAGCCTTTGCTGGGACAGGAATGGAAGAAAACCCAGATTTCTGCTTCCTGGGGGAAAATTCCTTAGTGATATCAAACCTAGGGGTTGGGAGCAGATGTGCTAGGTACTCCAGTCAGGTACCTCTGAGGTGCACTTTTCTTGTCACCCCAGTCCTAGCATGAACAGGTCATTGTGACGATGGGCTGAAGGGACAAAGGGGAGTGCTTGAAAAAGGAACGTAAGCAGAAATGGCAGAAGAGAAGAGGGACAGGGATTTAGGGTGTAAGTCTGAATGTTTTATTACACAGCAGTGGGAAACAGGACTGTTGAGAAAGACAAGGACAGCTGAACTAGCCAGGTTGTTATGGGGACTGTAAGGTTGCTGTGGAGGGAGAGCTTGGGAGAGCTCCTGGGACCCAAATTTGAGTTCAGCAATATGTTCAAGATTATTTATTAGTAGTATTACAGGCGTGCCCTGGAGCCCTAGGCTGGGACCAGGACTCCACTGTGCTAGCTGCCGTCTTTTACTTCCAGAGCTAACAAATCATGCGGGCAGCCTTTTCTGCTGCATACTAACTGTGCCTCTCTCCCCTTCAAAGCCCAGTGTCTGTGTGAATCATTTCTAATGTAACTAATATTTTATTATTAGGTATTTGGAAGCAGACAAACTGAAAAAAACCAGCAATATCTTGATTTGGCTTTTCTTTTAATGAATTACTGAGAATGTGAAGAATGTTTACTATCCACATGCAACAAGGTGCTGGGAATCTGTGCTGACTGATTACTGAATTGTTTCTTACATAGGTTTGTAATGCCAGTTCTGGTACACTGGGAGTCTGTGCTGCCATGGGAGGAAGAGGAGGTCAGACAGGAGGAAGAGAAACAGTGCAGCCAGGCAACTGCCAGCAAGGCCTGAAGTTTTCAGGAGAGAAGGGATGTTAGCATGGCTCCAGCTCCATCCTTTGACTGCTAAATCCTGGCTTTTTTAACAGGAGCCTGTCAGTAGGCTGTGATAAAGTAGTTATGGTTTTTGTTTGCCAGGTAACTGGAGTGTGGAGGAACCTTCACAGCCATGGTTTATAGCTCATTGCATGCTCTGGAGATTTCTAACTGCTCCACTTGGTCTTACCTCCTCCCTGGGATTCACTTGTGTACTACTGCCCGGAGAGGGAGGACCATCACCCTCTTGTGGGAAAGGGATGAACTGAAGCAAGTGTAAGAGGCCAGGCAAGGGGGAATGACTGATTTGTCCTTGTCCAATGGTAAGAAATGCAGGTCAGTGCTGCCAGCATCCCTCCCAGTTGCTTATCTCCCTCATATTCCCAACCTTTTCACTTTTTGTGGCAATCACAGGGAGATGCTGCTGTTTGGGATAGCTTATCCCTTTTCCATACATAGACTCACAAAATCGTTTGGGTTGGAAGGGACCTTCAAAGCTCATCTAGTCCAACACCCCTGCCATGTGCAGCAACATCTTTCACTAGATCAGGTTGCTCAAAGCTCCATCCAGCCTGACTTTGAACACTTTCAATGATGGGGCATCCACATCTTCTCTGGGCAACCTGTTCCAGTGTCTCACCACCCTCATTGTAAAAAATTTCTTCCTATGTCCAATATAAATCTACCTTCTTTCAGTTTAAAACCATTGCCCCTTGTCCTGTCACTACACACCTTAGTAAAAAGGCTCTCTCCATCCTTCTTACAAGCCCCCTTTGTATATTGAAAGGCTGCAGTAAGGTCTCCCTGGAGCCTTTTATTCCCCAGGCTGAACAACCCCAACTCTCTCAGCCTTTCTTCATAGGAGAGGTGTTCCAGCCTCCCCAAATGGGAGGCCCCAATTTTTGTGGTGCTCCTTTGGACCACTCTAACAGGTCTATGCCTGTCTTGTGCTGGGGACCCCAGAGCTGGACACGGTACTCCAGGTGGGGTCTCATGGAATGGAGCAGAGGAGGAGAATCACCTCCCTCGACCTGCTGGCCACACTTCTTATTATGCAGCCCAGCATATGACTAGCTGGATACTTTCCGGGCTGCAAGTGCCAACTCATGTCCAATTTTTTTGTCCACCAGTACCCCCAAGTCCTTTTCCACAGGCTGCTTTCAATCCATTCATCCCCCAGCCTGTATTGATACTGGGGATTGCTCCAACCCAAGTGCAGGACCTTGCACTTAGTCTTGTTGAACTTCACGAGGTTCACATTGGCCCACTCCTTAAGACTGTCAGGGTTGTTCTGGATGGCAACCCCAGGGTATCAACTGCACCACTCAGCTTGCTGTCACCTGCAAACTTGCTGAGGGTGCACTCAATCCCACTATGTCATTGATAATGATATTAAATAGTATATTAAATAGTACATAAACAAGGGTATCTATGTACAAATTATACATTGGCTATTCATTATCTGTCATTCCTTATTTACTCATCTGGGATGTAAAGATGGGAAGATGAAGCCAGATTTGTTCCCTTTTCTGAAATGTTCAGTCCTGGAATCAGGAACGGGCTGGTTAGGCCCCCAAAAACATTTTCAGCTATTAGGCACCATGTGAACAAAGTTCCCCATGCTTGTTGAGTTGGAATGACACAGTAAATTGGTGCAAAACTGCTATGCTAGCTGTTCCTCAGTAAGAGCTATCCCTTGAGCAGGAAGGATACTAGACTAGCCAGTTTATTCTGATTCATGGGACACACTGGTCTCTATGGAGTCCTAGCAAAAGAAAGTGTCTATCCTACAGCTTACAGTGGGAGCTGAAGTCTGAGAACAGGCCAGGTGGATGATACTGAGCAGCAATGGAGAAAATCCGCCACCACAAGACTTCCCAGCCTTGATGGGCCTCAGGAAGTGATGAGAGAAATCAGTGAAATAATAAAAATTCACTGACAGCCATAATAAATAAACCCCCTGACAACCTAACCCTCTGTCTTTAGCTCAGGAGGTGTAGATTGCTGAAGACTGGAAGAGCATATCAAGGAGGTATGATACATGTTTCTCTTGTTCTGGTAGCTCTCTTTAGATGTATGCTGTTAGGCACTGCCCAATGCAGGGCGTTGGACTAGATGGACATGTGCTCTAAGCTGGTACGGGCTCTTCTTAGCTTCATCCATGTTCCAAGTTTTCTACTGTACTTTTAAGTACAGTACTGCAGCAAATCTTTATTAATCATTAAACCATTCTGAGTTGAAAAGCCTATGAAAGACAGTTATTTTTGTTTATAACAATAATTAGTATTACAGTGGCAGAGCTCTGAGGCTTCAGTGGCAGTCAGTTCCTGTTTTATTAGTCTGTATGCAAGCATATAGGATGCACATGGTTTGCAAAAAAGGGAGAAACTCAACTGCATATTGTTGCTGGTGTGCAGTGGAAATTTCATGTGGTGCCAGCCTTGTGGGACTGGAAGCGGCTTCCCCTAAAGAGAGATAGCTGCCCCTGTGGTCCAGCTGGGAGAGAAGATTGAGTGTCTTCCGAAGTTGCATGGGTTCTTTGAGGACCCCAAGATCACTGTCCTCTCCTGATGCTTTCCTGGAGAAAGACTCTCTCTTACACCTCTCGTGGGCCCTGGCATGACGTTGGAGGATGGCTCACAGCAGAGCGCCCAATGCAGGGCTGCTGCAGGTGGCTGCAGTGGGTGGTGAGCAGGTGCTGGGGCACTTGCCTGGACACTTGAGGGCTACAGCAGTGGTAACGCACAGCTCCGTGGGGGTTAACTTAGTAAGCAGAGCAGGCAGCCACCTTGGGTGCCAGATGGGTGGAGAAGCAGCAAAGTGGCTGTTGCTCTGCTCTCCATGCCTGTGCCAGAGCCCTGAGGAGGTGAGGTGGGAGCTGGATTATGTTGAGTGGTGGTCCCTGCTGGAGGGCAGAAGAGGGAGGGAGGGAGAGGACCCCCCAACCCCTGGCAATGTCAGATATCATTCCCTTGGCAGCAGCAAGAGCTGGCTTGGAGATGCAGGACTGTCCTGTCCTTACCAGTCTGATTGGTCAACCCTCATGCCCACAGCCTGAGAGCTTGTCCACCCTCTCCCACAGGAAAGACATAGGTCCTTCTGGCTCTTTTGAACAGGAACAAGTAAGTCCCCATTCCTGCTGATGCAACATTCACTTTTGCCTCCCATGCTGGGAGGCCTTGAGTGTTTAACGCCCAGCTGGGTGTCTCTGTAGTGCAGACAGAGCCTGAGGACAACTTGTGAAATCTGCAGGCTTTCTGCAGGCAGAAATTTCTATGCTTAGGTTAGCAGGTCCCTGTTTTGAACCTTAGCACCTACCCCAGGTCCCTAGGTGCTGATCAGCCTTGAAACTTATGAGGCTTGATGGGACCCCAGCAAAAGAAATCTTACAGCTTCATAAAAGTTGGGAAGCTGGTGCTGGCACATGGAGACACATGTTCCCCCATGATGAAATCCCTCTTCTGCTGCAGACTGGCATTTGCTAATTGGAGAGAAGCTGCAGTGGTACAAGTGAGAAGAAGTGAGTCCTCCTTGCCTTCCGGAGGCTCTGTGTCCTGCCTCTGCCAGGCTCGTGGGCAATCCTGTCAAGTTGAATTTGTGCTCAAGGGCTTTGCTGAACCTCTGCTTGGACTTATGCAGCAGCTTAAAAAACATGCCATATGCACAAGTGTTTTTCTGAAGCAGAGCCCTAGATGCCACAAACATATCGGTCAGGAAGTGTCATGTTTTTCTTGCTAGGGATGTTCTTTGTCCCTCTCAGCATGAAGTTTTAAAGCTTCATAATTTCTCTAATAGGCCTAATGCAATAGGCCAGACTCTGTTCTTGAAGCACGTACATGATTCCCCTGAAAGCTAATGGAAAGTATATACAATTTCAGTAGCTGGCCTATCCTCTAAAGTCAGCTTCTTCATATCAAGCTAGGCAAGTATTTTATTCTCTCCTGCTGATTGGTTTGCAAAGTACAAGCCAGCTTTGCTTTACTCAAAAAAGGCTGTCCCCAAATTATGATTTATAATAATTTAGATTTATTTCATTTCATCTTTAAATTCATGTCAAATCAGAGGAGGGTCCCAGTAAAAACCAAACATTTTTCTGAAACAATAACAAGGACATCATTATGATAATTGCAACATAATTTACTCCATCAATCACATAGTTGTGTGGGTTTTCTTTTTTTCTAAAAAAAAGGAGGATAAATGGTTAGAAAGCCATGCAAAAACAAAACAAAACAAAACAAACAAACAAACAAACAAAAAACCCTCATGAATTTTTAGCCAAATGTTTGTCTGTTGTTAATCATAAGAATCTGAATTTGCTGGCTGACTTATGCCTATCTTTCCACAGAGAATAGCAAACCATATGCCCCTTAACTAGTACTAACCTGCCAAAGTTATGGTTTTTTGCTGAAAGCAATCTGGAGTGACTAGCGCACTCACTGCATCTGTTTTGCAGATTAAGAGAGAGGAACACAAAGAAAACTATTGTACTCCTGCTTTTTTATTGGCATGTCATGTAATAGCCCGGAGGAATATCACAATAGTTAAAAACTGAGATGAAAGTGATGGGAACCTGGTAAGATTATTATTGTTAAGTAAGTGTGCTAATTGTAAGCCTATTAAACCAGGTACAAATGTCTGGAAAATATGGGACTCTTACATTCCTTTTAGTCTTTTCTCCAGCCTGGTTTTGTACCTTGTTGAAATTCCTGCAAAATGCTATCTATACATGTACAATTGAATGTACATTAAGTTCCAACTTTTGAATTTGTGCTCCTTAACAAAGGGCAAAAACATATTTTTTCAAATTTTGTTACTTTACTAGTTCAGCTGCCTTGTGTAAGGCTATGGACTTGACTTTTCATCTGTAACACAATTCTTGCAAGAAATTATACTGTCTCACTAAGAAATATTTCTTTGTTAAATTTGTCCAGGGGGGAAATTGCAACATCAGTTTAAAAAAAAAAAACAACCTCTGTTAACTTCATTTTATAAAATTGCTGCTAAGCATCATCAGTTCATGACAACCCAAAGAGAATAGCGCTGGAAGCTAAGCCTGCAACGTTATTCATGTCAATGATCTTCCCTCGCACATCCATGGGACAGCAGAGCTCTGCTTACCTGAACAGTGAGATCTGCAGGACTGAGTGTGGGTCCCTACTCTTACGTTGGAGCAGACTTATTTTACAAAAACAGCCTTATGAAAGCCAACCATCTCTTCAGATAAAGGAGCTCTTCATAGAAATGAAGGGCTGTACCTTTCTTTGGTCCAGGGACGTACCCTATATTTAGGTCACAGTGGTTCTGCTTACCCAAATTTCAGCCACTTGGTAACATTTTCCTAAAAAATGAATTTCTTTCTTGACTAGTAGTCAGTCTTGTTTTCTAGGCAACCAGCACTGTCCTGCTTTTAAGCTTTTTTGAATCTTTTATTTTTCTATCCTATGGCCACTATGAAGTGGCCACTGTCTTGTGAGTCCCAACTCCTGACAGCCTTCTGGCTGAAGCAAGGGAATACCTGTCCTCATCCGGTTTGCTGCATCAACCTCACAGCCTTCTCCTGTGGTGTCTCTTAACCTCTCTCCTCTGGTCTTTCATGATCTCTCTTATAATTCCCTCTTTCCTGTAAATACTGTGTTTTGTTTTCAGGAAGTATATTGCAGGGCAAGGGTTATTTTTGCTGTTGCCATCATTATTATCTGGTGAGCATCCTCTCTCCCAGACAGGGACCAACATCTCAGTATATAAAAACAGACACCTCACCAAACATAACAAAAAGCCTCTTGTCCCAAAGAGTTAATAACTAAAAGCAATACTAGAAACTCCAAGTGGCAACTGGAGTAACCGGTCAAAGGAGCTCAAGGTTGTGCTAAGGCAATATTAAACAATATTAAGGGTTGATGACCTTGAATCTGTTGGTTGTTCTTAGCAGCCTGACTAAAGCAGATGCACAACCCTCTCCTGTGCTCATATGCTCACAAACTCTTATGTTAGTTTACCTGTTGTTAAGAGCATATCACACTTACGAGTTCCCACTAGGGTAAACACCACTTGAGAAGATTCCCATTGTTAGGATAAGCATGACTTCAGCGTGCCAGGTGCCTAAACTCTGTCATGCCTTAATTGAGGACTTTTTAGCTCAAAGGATGCTGGAATTAGGCCTGATTTTTATTTTTTTTTTTAAACCAGGATTTCATACACTAATCCATGCTGGACAATTACACTGCTCTGCCCAGGGGGCCTTGGCAAGCCCAAGAAAAGGAGCAGAGTGGAACTGTAAAGCAGTAAGGAGGTTGTCTAGTGAGGAGGGTAGCTTGTGCCATCCCAGCATTTACCCAACTCCTGCAGTCTAATAGGAATAATCTCATTTTCTTCTCACTCTAAGAGAAACAATGAAAAACCTTGGTATGTTGGTGGTGGAGCAGAGTAATGTACTTTTCAAAGACAGGCAAGTACAAGGACATTAGGGATTGTTTCTGCTCTGTTAAAAAAAAGGGGGGGGGGAATTGTGGATAGGCACACACAAATGGTTCTTTGACCTACTAAACAGAGGAGGAACTGTTTTCTCTGAGCCATCATTTTTTGTGTGGTTTCTCTGGTGTCTAATAATACCTTGTAGCAATTTGCACTAATTTAAGTGTCTCCTTCACTAGCCTGCCCATTTCCTTGAAATACTGGGTGAATATACTATCTTTGAAACTTCTGTCTAGTTTTGTGTTTTTCATTGGCCGATGGTTTTAAAAGACATCAGTGAGAATGGGTAGTTTGTGTGAATACATAAGCCTGGTTTCCTTAGAAAACCAGGGTAAAAACCTCATTAAAAAAATGAATTCACTACCTGCAGCAGAGCAATTGCAGCCAAGGTGATTTACCAGTTTAGAATTGGGCCTGATATAAACACAGTGTTTTATGGTTTATGTATTAACCACAATTACAAGGTGTTTCTCCTATCCCTAGTTTCTAGCATAATTCTTCCTAGCTGTAAATTGATAGCTGTAATCATTTTAAGAAAATGTAATGATACTTTATAGACTAGGGTGACATTTAAAGGAGGCTTTGCCAATTTAAGTTGCATCTTGAATTTCTTCCCCTAAGGAAAAAAAAAAAGCATACTCCAAGAAATTTGGAAAATCATGAACTTGAAGTTTGTCCTGTCTTTGCAAAATATCTCAACTGTTTTGAGTATGAGCCAGACAGCATCAGCCTCTGCTTGAAAATATTTTACAGTAATGCTTCACATAAAAACTAATTACACATAAGTGTTTGAAAACATTTTTTGGTGGTGGGGGAAGAACAGGTTTTAAAATGTGATTTTTTTATTGAATCAACTGATTCAGTTTATTCTAATTAATACTCATCACAGGTGAGAAATAACTGCTTTACTTTGTCTTGTAGACTGCAAATAACCCTTCCAAATACTAGTTCAGCAGGATGCATACATGTATGTCTGGCACTAAGCATGTGACAATTTCCAGTGAAGTCACTCATGTGCTGAAAGGCCAGCTCATTTTTTTTTAATATTTTTAAACTGGGTCTTCATAATTACAAAAACCTCACAGTTAAACCATACAAAACTGATAGAACTGTGATACTCCTCATAGCAGTCATGTTATAAAGGAGTTAGCCAATTATAGGAAAAAAAATATAAAAAATAAATAAATATATATATAGCAATATATAATTGGGCCAACCTGATCTTCATCATCTTCATTTTCTAACTACAGTGCATGAGTTTATGAACTCTTTAGGATAGAAGAAGTAGGACCTGTCTTCTAAAATTGGACTTATGTCACCCCATGGTTTTCACTGAAGGCTCTGTATACAGCTCACATCTTCCACTCCACATTGATTATTATTTTAAATGGGTATTGTTTCCATCTAGATTATTTTAGCTTCAGAAAAAAATGTAGCAACTAATTTTTGTGTAAGAATACAAAGTTATTAGGGGAATTTTTTTTTTTTTTCATCAGGGGTTGGAGTTCTGCCCCTCAGTCTACTTGTTTTGCACCCTTGTGACATCTTTATTTAAGCAATGTGCACCTTGCACCATGAATTGTCTGACTACCTATTGAGTAACAGAACTGGCTGTGAATAAAAGTGGCATGGGTATAAGTCTGCATGAGGGATGAGTATCAGTCTTGCTCTGTATAAACTTGCTTGAGTCAGAATGATTTGCCTTGCTGCTGAACCTGAAGTGCTTTCAATGCTACATTTACACACTGGGTAGGGCACTGTTTGGGGACTGAAACCTAATTCAGCTTTTATACCATGAGTGCTTTTCATGAGCATTATTCCTCCCAAGGCCGAGGCTACAGACTGTATCACAGACTGTTATCGCTGGTACATTTTGTTCTTCATCTATCAGTGAGGGAGCAAACACATTCCAGCAGCATCATAAGCCTGCGCTGGCTGGTCACGTAGGGTTGTAGCTAGCACCACTTGCCCCACACCACGGCTCCCCTCCCAGCTCCCCTCCCCTCCTTCCCAGTTCCCTCCAGTGACAGTTTGATGCCAGGCTAGCTGACAGAAGGTGCACTGGCTAAATTAACTGGGGTAACTTCAGCTGCATTATCCTAGCTGAAAAATTGGTTTGCAACACACAATCTCTCACAGAGGGTCAGAGAAGTCCTTAGAAGAGGAGAAAGATTTTTATATGTGCCTTAGGGGGAAAACCAGGAGGAAACATAAAAGGATCATTCGTTTTTACACAAAATAATGAACTCAATTTAACCTGCCACTTAGAAGTACAGTTGTAATCATGTATTGAACTATGTAACGTGCAGTGCAATCGAAAACTCATAATGCCTGGCCTGATAGAGCCCAGAAAGGCTGTAAGCAGAGGGATTCCAGTTTCACTTCGAGAGACATAGACCCTGCAGACACCTCATTGCCTTGTATTACACAATTGTCCAGAGACAGATGCTCGAAGACAAACATTGTGCCACAGGGGGATAAGGAATACGCTGTCACACTATATCTTCATCTGCCTTAACCCTTGGGCTGTAGCTAGGAGGTCAAAGCTTGCTGGCATGTTTTGCACAGATTTTCAGGCTGTACTTTTTTTTTTTTTGTATTCTCACGAGTTTTATCATATAAACACTTTTGACAAAGAAAAAAAAAAAAGCCAGAGGAACTGTAGCTAAGAGCTATTCAAAAGACCAACTGTAGTCTGTTAAAGTGGTATTTCATCACCTCAAAGGTAGCTGAGTCCCCACAGAAGTAAGGGTCTAAAACACTAGTTGAAAGCAAAGGTGGATCTGCTTAGTGCAGGTCTGAGGAAAGCTAATGATGGTTAAGCACCACACTGTGCTTGTGTGCATGTTTGTGTATGTGTATGTGTGTTCTTTTAAATACAGAGGGTAAGCAATCTTGCAGCCTGCGGAAAACCATAGAAGAGAACAAAGATACCTTTCTGTAATGTGAGTGGGAAGGATATAATGGTGTGAGGACTATTACTTCACAAATAACACAGACACAAATGGACAGAATTAAAATTCAAAAAAGAACAGGTTACTTTGCATGTAATTATGTTTCTACAGCTGCATCTTGAGAGTCACAGGAGATGTATCTTGTCCTGCTAAAGAGGACAAGGGATTCAGTAGTTTAAGCCTGAATACAGGGAGGAGCTAATACCACTGCAGCATGAGTATCCTACTACACACATTTTATTATTACTGTTAGTGCAAAAGTATAGCTGTATTGTATTTACCCTGCCTCTCCTGGGGACTAAAAGAGACCTCTCACACAGCAGAGAGAAAATCTGTATGAGCCATATCTGAAAGAATGGGGGAAGACCACTAAAGGATGTACTGGTGTGTGATTAATAACAGAAGAACCTCTGAGAGGCATGGTGTTTTTTAGCAGTAGGCTGCAGTTTCTCAGCAAGACTTCCAACTAGTTCAGAAAAAAAAAAATCAGGTTCATGCAATACAATTACAAACAAATACTAAGAAGATAAAAACATTGGTCTTGTGATTTTTGGCTTCTTTCCCTTCCTTTTTCTGCCTCTTTTCCCAATTCTCAGATATGTTTCTGGTCATTGTCCAGCAATTCATTCTTCGCATCTGTTCATTGTTCATTTGCTTGCTTGATTATTCTGCATTCAGTTATCTTTCCTTTTTCTCTTACACTCCTTTCTGTTTTTATTTTTTGCTCCATTTTCCCCTCAACTTCTGATTTTGCTTCAGTTTGATTGCCTTTCTGCCTCTGTATTTCTTCTTCCTTTTTTTCTAGCTTGGTTCTGGTCTCTCCGTGATTTCCTTGTCTGTTAGGTGAAGGCAGAGTTTCCGCTAGTATAAGTTGCCATAACGGTCCTTCCTCTTACAGAATTCTTTGCTTTCTCTTCCTGAGAAGTCAGCTTTTCAAATTCCTTAGAAACATCAAGGAATTCTCCTTTACTGAGATGTGTTCAGCCACCTCACAGGAAAATGTGATCTGCTGTCATTGTTGGATCCACTGGAAATCCAGCATGTCATGCTCACGAGGAATGCCTCATACTTCATAAGATTATGAATCACTGTTTTGTAAAGAATAATTTAGGAGGTTGTGATTATTTGACAAGTCCTTCTGATAAACCTGCAATTGCAGTGTGACTTCAGCTGCTTTCAGAATCTGAGGAGCCAGGCTATCTGCCCTTCTTGCCTATTTCCATGCTATCTTCCGCCTAACCACCCGAACGCCAAAGGGCCTAACTCAGAAAAAAATCATATTTCTGCAGGGTATGTGTGTGGACATGAAAAATGCCTCACTGTTCAGTGGAGAAGTGGTAACTTTATAACTTAGTACACAGCCAGCATGTACTCATTCTACCCTATGTTTCAGAGAAAGAATATCAAGTAGCGAGCAGTTTGCACTTGTTTCTTATTCCGTGTAAGATTAGCAGCATGAACTCTGATAAATTTATGGCAACATTTTACTTGCACATTTTGCTTTGCCAAATTCTATAGTAGTTTCAAAACAAAAAAAATTGCTCAGTACTTCAGGTAGTATTTATCTCACCACTGCATCATCATTTAAATGCTAGCTATCCAGCTGAAGCTCATTGATTACGAACTCTGTGGGGGTCCATACAGAGAGGTAATTCTGTCCTTGGCTGTGTCCAGCTGCCTTTTGGAATGGTCTCTCTTTCCCTATGAATTGTACAGGCAACTTAAGTAACTCGGTCTGTACCACAGAGGCTTTTTTCCCAAGTGAGGTAAGATGAATCTCACTCTTCTCAAGTTGTCTGCAGAGCTACTTCCCGCTCGCCTGATACAGACTTGCCTGTAAGTGGAATAATTTCTATGGTGCATGAACTGATGCCTATGCACCAACTGAATCAATTATACAAATGTTGTCAACAGGGTTATGGTTAGTATAGTAATACAAACGTAAGATTGTTCTGGAGAAATAATTTATTTCAGAACTCAGAAGCAGCTGATCTATAGTACAATTAGGTGCTAAAGAAAATTAGATAAAAACAAACAAAACTCTGATACAAAACAATTCAGTGTTAACCTTTAATTTGGCTTTCAGTCCTTACAGTTTTACAGTACTTTCCAGTGCTTTCCAGTCTCATAGTTGTATTTTTCAAAATATATAATTAACAAAGTCACTGTTGATATCAGCTGAGTTTTGGGCCCATTGTCCTTCAGTGTTATGGGTGCCCTTTTCTAGGCCAGTTCCTTGAAGGAATTATTATGGGGCTAAGTAATAACTCTTCTGGCAGGTCAGTTTTTGGATGGTACAAAATCTATAGGAATACCCGTTGCCTTTTTACTGGTCTCACAAATAGCTCCCAGAGGCATTGAGTAGGTCTGAAAAAACCATCAACCCAGATAAAGTTTTTCAATAAAGCCAAAGCCAACTTAGCAAGGTGTTACATTAGAAAGCAATTGTTCTGTACAGTAAGGACAATCAATTTCTCCATATTTCTTTCACCAGAACTTAAAGTTAATGGCCCATTGTACAATGGTGAATTCACATAATGATATCACCAAGCCTTCTTTCAATTAATCACACACTTTTCCAAACACATTTCAAAATAACTCTAGGAGAAGTTTTGGAAACTTTCTGGACATTGTCTGACAAGCCATTCTGCTGACACATATGCTAACTGCAAATCAGCCTCCTGGCTGCTGTCCCACCAGGGGAAGCAGAGTGGTGCAAACCAGCGGGTACCGGCACTGTGCTGCATGGATGGCTTCAGGCAGCTCCCTGGGATGATGAGGTTGTGCCACTTTCACTGGATTCCTCTCCACCACAAGGATTTATCCCTTTCGGTTTTGCAAACTGGTGTTTGGCAAGCATATAGGGCTAAAGTGTACTCTGCTTTTACTACCTGGGAGTCCTCTTTAAATGAAATGGGTTTAAGAGGTGTGATTTACAGTGGACTGTAATGCAATAGCCTCCATTCACTCAGTGCTCCTCTCCACACCTGTGCCCATGACTGACAACAGCAAGCCGTGCCTACCTGCTCAAGGCTCAGCTGCCTTCGAAGACTCAACCAGTTTTTCTGATCATTCCCTTATATAAATGAGAGAACTCCAGACTCTGAGATGAAATAGCTGGTACTCAGGTAGGTGGAGCTATACTGGTATACACAAACTAACAAAGCCTTGATACAGGAACACTGCTTGCCTAAAACAAAAATGCCCATGTTTGAGGAAAAGCCTGGGCTTCAGTCTGTCCTCAAAAGAATTATTCTGAGGATGAATGGTCTGGAAGAGGAGTCTGAACACAGATTTAGATTCTGCCTTCCCATCATCTGGCATGGGAGAGGATGTGCAGCCCCCAGTGCTTCCCTAGGAGGACACGTCTCTTCCCTGGAGGGAAGGTTTGTTGCTGTGATCCAAAATATTTTCATCTGATTCCTCCCTCCATCTCTGGTGATTGCACGTTATACAGACCAAAAATGTTACTCCATGCAAACAAGCAAAAGATCATGTGCATGTCTTCATGTGCATAAGTTGAATTACATCTGCTGCCACCAGGAAAGTGCCCTGAATACTGTTGCCATGCACATCCTCTTGCTTCAGTCTCTGTGACAAGGACTGGTTTATCAAGACTAAGCTTTACCACTATTTGTTTTGTATACAGAAAACAAGAGACATTATCCTGCAACTGCAGATTTCCTTTTGATTTTATTGTATTGGAAGATGGACTTCCCATATATAGTTAATGAATATCTGCTTGCTGATAAAACTCCTTCTTTGGAAATGAAGACTTTTTTGTTGTTGTTGAATTCTGACTGTGCCAATTAAGACTGTAAAGTGTTTCCATCTATTTCCCATTCAGAGCATCTAGACTCTGAGCAAGTGTGTATAGGCTTGGTTACTAGGTATTTCTAAAGGATTTTTGAAGCGTAGGTGAACCAGGGCTAGATTCTGCTCTTTCCTGTGCCTTTATTCCTGCTGTAGTGGGATTACTCTTGTGTAACTCAGAGCAGAATTTGGCCTCGCAGATGGGCGTAACTGCTTTATAAATTAGAACATGATACAATATGTAACCATGACAAATGCTCTATTAGGAGACCAAACCAAACTTTGGTGCCAAACCTGTAATAATTTGCCATCTGGCTGGTCACCTCAGTCTTCTTTGCAGCAAATTAAAAAAATGAAAAACTGAGATTGTACATTTGATGCTAAGTATTGGACTGCTGTATTTGCATAGAAGTGCTTGTGCAGGGCTAACTGCAAGCTGACTGAGAGCTGGGGCCTTGCTTTATAGATACCAAGGCTACATTCTTGTGGCGTCTCTATTCCATGATGAATAAGGGGAAAGAATAGCCTTCCAGCCCTAAAGGTTATTTTAAAGTCCTTTCCTTACCTGCTGACCAGTCCTTCTGCTGGGAAAGGGAGGATGCCATTAGTGAAGGACAGACTTCAGGAGAGCAAGGCTTGGTTCACATAAGCACCCATTTCTGGTGTTCATGCTTTGAAAGCTGACCCAGTTTGGTCTGGACGATCTTCCTGGGAAGCCCAGAGCATCAGTGCAAAATAGAGCTTCTATCCATGGATAAAATTGGAATGGAGTTATCCCATCTACTATACAGGTGATTTCTATGGTAGATAGAAATCTACCTTTTTCTGTCACTGATTTGTTCTTTGTGGTCTGTTCAACTGGTCATAACAGTCCCTTCGGTGTAAGAGAAAGAGAGATCTATGAAAACTTTAAAGAGGATTTGTGTTCCCTGAAAAATGGAGAACTTTTGAGGGAGATGAAAGAAATACAAAGAATTCTTCTGGCAAACAAGCCAACAAAACAACCCCAGCATCGCAGGTGGCCTGGCTGCAGCTCTGCGTGCGCTCCCAGCAATCCCCTGTAAGTCCAAAGGAACTGCTGAACTCCATCCCAGTGCTACAGCAGGAGCCAGGGTACTTCCAAAGGTAAGAATCATTATTTTCTGTGAAAGCTTTACATGTTCTTCACATAGGAAATAAGGGTTCAGCAGTTTCAGCTGCGTGTTCCAGGTTCCCACTTCTAATCTTATCCAGAGTTAGGACAGTGTGTGCGTACAGGAGAAAGGCAAAAGAAAAAGGGAAAAAAGAAAGTTGTAAAAGACATTATAAAATGTCCAGTGTGAGACTTTTTGCTGACCTTAAACTGCTCTGTGATTAAGAGAAGCCTTCTGTGGTAACAGCTTATCTACCTAACGAGACATTTCTCTCAGTGAAACACAAAGTACCCTGGGTGAGAGGTTTGGGTTTGGTGGCCTGCAGGTGTGAGCAGCTGACTGCTGCCGCGGGTCTGTGCAGGAACTTGCTGGACTTGACATGAACTGGAACAGGTTTTGAGTCTGGATGGGAGTAAATCAGAAAACATGTTTCAGGCTGATTCACATGCAGTTGGGGGATTGCATTATGTTGAATTATGTTTTCTGTCAATCTGAATAGGCTGTTACCTCCAAACAACTGCTTTTATTTTTTTTAATTTAGGAGATCTTCCTGATGAGATCCAGCAGTATAATGTCTGAATCAGACAGGTAACTCCCTCCAAGCATCCTCCTCAAAGCAGCAAGTAACAGTTTGTCCACACAGTTAGTACGGTGCCTGAGTTCTCAATGCCAATGAGGTACCACAAATTCCTTTATATCACCAGGGCATTGCTTTGCTTTATGACGCTGTACTGACCCTTGTTCTAGTTGTGTTGGGGTTTTTTTTCTGTGTTTTCATTTAAAAAGTATTAAGAGAAACTTGGCAAAATTATTTGGCTCAACTAAGAGCTACAATAGCTTAATCCAGATTTTATTATACTGAGACTTCATTATACAAAGTGAGTCACTATGCAGTAAGAAATGAACCTCAAGGAGCTTGAGGTTTTTGCAAATCACAAACTAATTTGGGATTTGTGAATAGTGAACCTTTTACCACTGTGGTATTCACCCATTTATTTCTGCAAGAGAGTGGTGAATTAAAAAATCTGTGGCTAAAGCAAGCCTTACGTGTGAGGGAGAAAACACTTCCCCAGAGCTATGCTGGCAGAAATGCATGCCCTACATATGGCAGGTACGCTGTGTTTTCAGACAAGAAGTTCTGTCTCTTGCCTCCTCATGTTTTCTTTCATGTTCTGTGTGTATTGATTTTTGTAATACCTATTTCTTGTTCCATTTTAATAATGTTTTTTTTTTCCACTGGCTTTCTATTTCTCCCCACTTTCTGCCAGCAAAACACAAACTTAATAACATTCAAGTTCATCACTTAATACCAGAGCGCTCACATGAGTTCCAAAAGAAGGAAAGTGAATTTATTCAGTCTGACATCAGAGGAAGGACATGACGTAGGACCCTGTTCAGCAAAATGGTCAGGCACGTGGCACGTGGCTACAGGAATAATCCTGTGCTAGAAACTGGGTAGATGGTTAAATGTGTTCCCAAACCATGTGAATCACGGCCATGCCTAACTAGGCATAAACCCACAATACAAGCTGCTCCAACAGGTGCAGGATTTCATCCTTTCTTCAAGGGTCACACCAACACAGGGGAAGTGATGCTGGTGAATTTGGGCAGGGACCCGGGCAGACCAAGCACCAGCGTGCTGTGGGGAGGCAGGAGCTGCCTTAGTGCTGGGGCTGAGAGACCCAAGCTGCTGCTGGCCACGCTCCAGCTCGGGCTGTTTTGTAATGCCTGCCTGGGGCTCCCAGAGTCCTGGGGCTCCCCAGGATCTGCTGCATGTCTTGGTTCTTGCTGAACCACCCCTGACCATCCTGAACCGCTTCTTAGCTACTGGATCCTTCTGTCTCTTTGGTGACAGGGATTAAAAGACTGGCTTATTTTCTATTGCCTATCAATCTTCCCTTCCTATGAGCTGAATAGCACAAAGGTCTTGAAGCCTGCCATTGCAAGACTTATTTGCCAACTACTGGATCATTCTCAGGCCCTCTTTTTACTTCTGTTTAGCATTCCCACATCCTTCATGAAGTGTCATGTCAAAGTCACCCAATTCCTTTAGCCAAAAACACAAACAAACCCCAAATAGGAAAAAAAAAAAAAAAAAAAGAAAAAAAGGAACATTTCACTTTGTCCTAAAGTGAAACATTCCCATTTATGAAACTCATAGCAACAAACAGTTCAGTGTGCCTGAATTTTATTTAAAAGAAAATGGAGTTGTTTCCTTTTTGATCAAATTAAACATCTCACTTGGCCTACAATGTTTTCCATCCTCAGTATTTTGGTTTACTACAAATAAATAGAGGAAAAGTTTACTATTTCAGATTGATTTGAAGTGATATGAGGATTTTATTACAACCTGCTAGTTAACTGAAGTGTCAAGAATATACTGCCATTCTTGCTTGGAGTCCCAGAGGATGAGGCACTGCATAGTCATAAGGAACTAAGAGTAAATCCCCTTTATTTCAGTCAACTGCCAAAGCAGCCTAACATTCCTAGCCATCCGGACATTATCTCCTTAAGTTTACAGAGAATGTATTTTATTTTCTATGTTACTACCAAACGACCTTCCAGTTTTGTTTTTCACCAGTTTACCCATCTTAGTTTGGTAAGTAGCAAGTAACTATCCTGGCTGAGAACTGTTTATGTTACTGCCAATAGTCATATGAATTTCACATAATACAGAATAATTAAAGAAATGCTTTCAAGTTTCCACATGAGGAAGAAAGCCATAGGGCACTAGTCAGTCATATGTTTTCATACTTACCTTATTTTTAGAAACTCCCATAAATCAAATTGTCAATAAATAGAGGGAAGACAGATACAACTTTTTTTGCCTGCCCCCCCCCCCCCCTTTTTTTTTAATCACAGTGGGATTCACATGCCACATTTTCCCTTCAGGGAGAGAAGACACTGGGATTTGGTGCAGCCTTTTGTGGAGAGTTTTCTTCTTCAAGTCCATGTTGTAAGGGATAGCTCTGCTCTGCTCATACATTGTCCAGATCTTTGAGGATGTCCGTTTCAGGTCTGTGTGAGGATGGGTTGTTCTTTACAGTGCAATTACTAGAGCATTGTCTCACCTATTTTTAAATCCTCCAATTAGTAGGAACTTGTGCTAATTCCTCTTGGTGGTTACTTGCAAAATCCACAGCAGAATTTTTTCACTCTTGCAGGTGATAGATGTCTTTTAGAACCTTATTTTGCATCCTTGCATAGAGGAAAGAGTTCTCAGTAGCTAATGCAACCTGATGATATAAAAAGGCCTCCAAGAGTAACTGCAGTTACTTAAGTTCAGTGACTACTGGCTGTGCCAATAGTTGAACATGTGCTCAAGTGTTTTGCTGTGCTGTGAGCTAGCTCTGGATGGATTTATTGCTGGTAATTTGAGAAAGGCAATATAAGTGGGAGGTAAGGTAATACCAGTTTGAATTCCTCATTTGTGAATTTCTCCTTCCAGGTCATGATTAAAAAGTGTTAAGTATTATGCAAAAATTCAGAAGCTATTTGAATTTATAGGGTGAGAGAATAAATAGCTCCCTCATTCCCTTCCTCCATCCCAAACCTCAGTTCCAGACAATGAAAACATCAACACAAAGCAATATATTTCTGGGAAATCTCATATGGAATTACAAGGAGAGTGAAGGAAAGATCTAAATGGCACAGAACAAAATACTCTATAAAAAAGCTCATGGTCTAACACTGACCTCTTAGGTATCACTAGCCCTGTATTTTAAATGATGCTAGCTAGTATTTTTCTTTCCTATCCTTTAGCAGCTCTGATCTCCATATTATTCATTGCCGAAAAAAGTTAATTTGACTAATTTTTTTAAAAAATAAAATATTTTATTTGGCACCAGAACAAATGTTTTATTAAGGCTAAGGTAGCTATAATGCAGGTATTGCTTTGAGTATACAGCAGTCATTTTTGAAATTGTGTCAGAAAGGCAGCCATATCTTTTTTGACCAGATTTATTATGCTCCTTATTGCTCAATAGTCTGTTATTTTCCAGATGTTCAGTAATTTATGTTTCTTAATATTTGTTCCATTACTACTAGATACAGTAGTCTGACTTATGAGGGGGTAATTTCTGAGACCATTGAATTTCTTGTTAATTGCTACTCATTTTTGTTGTTATTATTATCAAAGCATCTAAAAGCCCCACCATGATCAGGGCCCATTGTGCAAAAAGCACAATGTGTACATTTAGGAGGAGAGAAGATCAAACAGCCCAGTATAATAATACAACCTCCCCTTTTATTGAAAATCGGTATTTTGCTTTCCTCTAGCTCTGTAGTTCCCCCAGTCCCTCACAATGAAGGAAGAACTATTGGCATGGCAAATTCATTGAGTAACTCCTTTAATACACTAGTATGAACACCATGCAGCTAAGAAAATGTATTCGTATCTCACATAATCCCTCTCACATTCTTTCACAAGAGTTTTTACTGATTGGTGAGCATATAAATGGGTTTTCTTAATGTTTCTAGTTAAATGTGAACGTTAGAAAGGGGGTAAGCACCTTTGGGGAGGGTTTACGAACACAGACCTACGCCCTCAGCTGTTGGTAGGTGTGTTTTCTGCAGTATGTCTTTACCTCGCTCAAGTTGTCAGTTTTTCTGTTTCTTCCTGGCTTTGCTAGCTTCAACAGCATAGTGAGACGATCTTGTTTCTGACAGCTCATTTGAGACTATCTAAAAGCTTGAAAAGGAGGGCATTGAAGGAGAATGTAGTTGTCCTACTTGTGAGCCACAGGGTGATGGTAAATCTATGGTAAATCTGCCAAATAAGTGGCAGTGAAACACCAAAGTTAGCTCTGGCTGAGCTTTGTTCTGCCAGGCCCAAAGCCTGGTTGTTTAGGGTTATTCAGGCACCACTAGAGCTACTTGTGATCTGCAGGGCAGATACACCCTTTGTCTCTACCACCTCCCTTTAATTTTGCCTTTGTTTTTGCCTGATGTTATGCTACTTCCATAGGCTGCTTGTGTCACCTGCCTGAGGAACATCTCCAAGTGACCACAACTGAGACCTAAGCTCGACCCTGAGCAACTCTGTCTGACACATACAAGTGATGGTGTTTCACTGTGACCTTCAGTGCCTTAATTTAGAGCTAGGACCTCAGAGTCCCATAGTAGAGCCCTTTGGAGTAAAGATGCTGCTGTCTTTTTCTCTTAAACTCATGTTTTGAAGCTATAACCCATTTTGAGATGCAGAGGAAGGAGTTCTGGACTGTGACACCCCTGTCAACTGCATGATGGGAGATGCCAGTTTGCTCAGACTTAACATGAACACCAAGCAGACAACTTAGCTTTGCTGTCAGCCCACAGAGCTTCACACTCACTCTTTTTGATTGGTGGTCTTTTAGCTCTATCAGTAGCGCCCAAACTTTTCAGCCTGGCAGGCCACAATAACCTTAAGCTACTCAATAAGCTGTAGCTTGCAATAACCAGAACAATTCTTAATACTCATGGACAGCTCTTGGACAGCTCATACATTACTCAGCCCATGCATCTGGGCAAGTCCATGTGTCCTGAGCAGTGTCTAGGAAAGTAGGAAGCTGTGAGCATGTGGCTGCCTGAAATAGCTGCCTTTGGTCTGCTTCTGCTGGAGCAGACTGCAAGAAGTATTCTCATGGCAGAGGCCTGTGTCATCTTCCCTCCTTCTCTTGAGAATTTCTTGGAGGCAGCACCCAGGTACTTTGTGAGCCAGTTGAATTTCTCTGGCAGCGGTGATAAGAGATTTCTTAGAGGCTCTCTGCCCCATGTGTCCCTAGGAGGATGTGATGGGAGAGGCCAGCAAATATCCCAGAAAGGAGCCATGTAAATCTCCCAGGAGCTGGCTGCAAATGTTCAGAATTGTTCTAGTGGGCTGTAGATCTTCATATTCCTGTACCAATACCCCTGGTTGCTATAGATTTCAAACCCGCAATGCCAACAATGTGGGAAAAAAAAAACCACTCCTGGATAAATCTGGTGTGTGTTGACTATTGCTTGGCTATGTAATTGCCAGTGGGACCATCACCAAAAGCTAATGGCTGTCTTGATATTTCATTTCTGAGGCAAATTCCTTGGAGGAAATGTAGCAAGCTCATTCAGTAAAGTGTCTCCATCTCTGCTCATGCAGTTTGACCCAACATGAAGCTCAGTTTTCATTTGAAAAATCTCTTGACTTGAAATCATGCCTAGTAACTATATTAGCTGTGTTAAACAAGATGGCAAATGTATGGGTCTTCTCAGGTTTCTTTTTGTGAAAGGAACCCAGTACTAAGAGTTTCTTGTGGTCCAAGGAATGTATTTTCCACATCTGTATATTTCACACAAGAAGCAGTGCAGTCATGTAGGAGTGCAAGTTTTGTTCCCCACAACTTCTCAGCGGTGGTTTTGCATCCATAATTAAGATGTCTGTTCCTACCACATAACTTGTTATATTCTCTGTTAATGACCTAAATGTTTCATTTTTCTGACATAGAACCCAAGGATACCAGCATTATTTCTTACAAAAAAGTACAAAACCATGTGTCAGGCCTCAGAAATATGTGGAATTTTCCTCTAAGTTAGGCCTGTATTCAAAAGTTAAGATGGGTCACTTCCCTGTGTTGTTGTCAGGATGGTAAATCAGACTGGCTAAATCCCAGGGCTAAGAAAGGCTGCTGTTCCTTATTGGACCCAGGTGGGTGGTAGCTTCATTTTCGGAGAGTCTGGCTGAGGTGCTCACTTTGGTGAAAGAGCTGTGAAAAGATTCACAGTGCCCATGAGCAGCAGAGTTGAATCTCAGCTAGCAGGGGTCAAAAACAACAGCAGGGAATATTAAAACTACAAGTAAGTGAAAGGGCATTACTCTGTTGACTCCAGGACCTGAAAACATTGATCACAGGGGAATATCCACATGTAACTTCTGAAAAGGGACTTGCTTTCTGCTGTTTTGCATCCGACGTGGTCTGAGGTATCATTCCTGCTGTACTGTTGAAAGTGGGGTCTGCTCCCAGGGTTACCTCCTGCATTTTCAAAGAGCTGGTGTTGGCTAATAGCTTTCTCTAGGAAGTGTGCCTTACAGCCTGGGATCCTTTCAGCTAACCCTCTCTGGGCAGTGGGTATTTTTGCTTGCTAGGAGATCTGGAAATGCGTTCAAGTGTACGTTCCTTGTTTTGTAGCACGCTGCTCAGTGCCAAATCCTGCATGCTTTACTTGTCTTAAGCTGTTACATGTTGCTCTCTAAGGGTTTGGACTAATGTTAGTTTTTAATACCCCCTCCTTTTTGTTCTTTCTTTCTCCTTTTAAAAAAAATTATTTTTAACCAGGAAGCACAACAAAATGGTTAGAAGTATTCCAGACCTTTTTTTAACTCAGTTACCCGGTCTCTGCACATACAGTTCTTATACAAAAGATTTTCAAATAATTGGTGATGAAGTCAAGAGCCGATTCATACATTTAGCCACCTTGGCTAGACATTGGCAGCAGCAGCTAATTGGGACATTGCAAGGGTATGACAAATATTATAGAGAGGTCATCTGCCTACTAAAATCAGCTCAAATCATTGTAAAATCAAATAAGGAAATTGTAGCTTATTTTCTTGACATGAATCCTACTCTGGGTTAGTATTCATCTACTATTTGCCTGGCTTTGTACTTTCAGTGTTTTATAGCCTTTCTTCTCCTTCCTCAGATTACCTGCTATTTTTCCAGGACTCTAAAAGCCACTGAAAACTGCAAGGATTTTTTTTGTTCTGTTGTTTTGTTGTTGGGGTTTTTTTCTAGGTGAAGAATCCAGAGTCCAGAGTCTGTCTCTTTTCTCCAGGATGCTATACCCTGTTGACAAAAGCTCTTACAAGTAACTCAGCCCAAGATACAGAAACATACGCAAATTAATTACTTAACATGTGGAACAATTCCTCAAGCACTGCCCATGTGAACTTCCTTACCCTGTGATAAGCTGGGGTGGTTTCCCTGTCTCTCCATGGAGATGGGGCCAGGTAACCTGTGCTGGTTGTGGGAAAGGCTCAGAATGTGTGTGCAAGCCCTAATCAGAGAACAGCTGAGGGGCTGGAAATGCACACCCTAGTTTACATCATGGTAACTATTCCTGTGCCTGTCCCCTTAGGTATTTTTGGGACTGTGCTTTTCCCTGGTTCCCTCTCCTTGTCCTCATGCGGTGCTTGTATGGCTGGGATTTGTTTCTTGGCCAGCTGTGGAGACCTGCTGCTGGGCTGAGCCTTCCCGCCTCCCACCCCCTCTCCTCTTCACCAGCACCTCATCTGTGTTGACATCCTCAGCCTCTTCTGTTTCCCCTGCGTCCCAGGCAGCTGACTTCCCTTGGTTTCCTTCCCGCTTGGACCACTGGCTGCCTTCCTCACCTCCCCTGCAGTGCAGCACTGTTGTGTTTGCTCTTCCCCGCTCCTTGCCCAGGAGAGGTGGTGGTCTCTGAGGGAGCACAGTGGATGTCCTAGCACAGCCTGGACCCTGTGCAGTGCCACTCCATCTTAATGCCTTACAGCTGTGCTGCTGTGGACTCAGGAAAAACCATAGATCACTCCGTCTTCCTCCTTTGTTCAACAGCTGTTTTCTGACAGAAAAGCAACAGCTTTCTCCGTGCTGTAAACTCACTGAACTAGCAATAACTGTTTTATAGTTTTGCTGCCCTTGCTATTAATGGAGAAGCGTTAAGTGTCTGTATATTCTTACTTGGCTACTGGCCGCCCTTTCAATTTCTAGTGTGATTTTTCTTTTGACATTCAGCTGCTCATTGTAAAAACAGACCAGGTATGTTGCAAGCTTTGGGGTAGCCTTAAATCTTATTGTGACTTTTAGGGTGTTCCAGCCTTTGCTAATGGACTTACTATTTCTTTCCATTGCAGCTGATTCTTTCTAGTCTGACTCTGCCAGTTGCCAGTCAGCCCTGCGCAACACACCAGACCTGACAGGGATTTGTTAGGTGTTCTCTGCAAAGGACTGAGAGAGAAGCAGGAACAGGGTTGACAAGAGGGACATGCAGGGTGAAAAGGACAGGCAGGAGAACCTGAAATAGGTGGGTGGGAGGGAAGTTGCCTCTGATGGTAGTTGTCTTGCGTGGGAGAGGAAATATTTTGTTTGATTGTCCATCTATGCTGCCTGCCAATATTTCAGACATGTCAGTGGATATCTTCTCATGGTGCCAATGTGGTGTGTGGGCCTACATGTGGCAGAGAGTGTGGGGAGGCAACTGACCTTTGAAATCAAGATGATCAGCCATCGGAGGAAAAACAAGACCACTGTACTATCTGTTAATGTGGCCATAGAACCATATTGGCCAACCCAGCCTTAGAGCTGTTGGAGACTCTTATGTGGTTCTGGGACCGTCTTCTGCTGTCTTTGAGAGTATGGCTAGTATTACAGGATTGGAGGGGCCATTGGCAATGGCTAGAATGATATGGCTAGTATTACAGGATTGGAGGGGCCATTGGCAATGGCTAGAATGACCCTGTTTTGTGTAAGAAAACCTAGGCAGTTTATGAACGTTTTAGCAAAGAGAAGGCCTGTTCACAACCTTACGAGAAGGACAGATGTTTTTAAAAGCCTAGAGGTAACTCTGGGCTGGAGTGATCCCATGAAGATCATGACAAGTCTAGCTGGCCATGATGCCCACCCCCATTTCCCAAGCTGTTGCCCAGGGACTCTGGGAGAGGAAGGATTTAAATAGAAGAGGGTCAGGTTGTCTCAGCAAAAGCGTAACTCGCTCTCCCACGTCCCAGAGAAGTCTGAAGCTCCAAGGATTTCATTTTCACCTCAAAAGCAGTACTAGTTGACTACCCTGCTGTAGAGCTTTCATAAGACTGTAGGTGGCATTGGGAGTGTCTGGTGAGCCACCTTGCAAAATCAACAGAAGAAATGATCCAGTAATGTACTGCTTACAGCACTGTCCACTCCCCAGTGTCCCACCCATTGTACAGGGAGCTTCTGGCAAGCAAGGAGTAAGTGGGCTCTGGCAGGTGCCTTGTATCCAAGTGGGCTGAGGCAAACTTCCCCCAACACTTCTGTGGAGAGGCTGTTGGGATGCTTCAGCTGCTCCCACTAGAAAGGGTTGGGAGGAGCAGCACTAAGTTTTCTCTAGCCAGCTAGTTTGTGAATCATTTATAGTGTCTTGTTTCATTTGTATATTAGCTGGTTGTTTAGCTGGTCTGGCAGATAAGCAGGAAATAACTGAGTAGCGAGACTCCCTTATGCACAAAGTTTTTGTCCATCTTTCCCACTCTAACATAGCACAGAGGATGACAAGCGCTATAATACCTCACCTAATGCTGTTCATTCTTAGATGGCAAAGGGATATTTCTGCTTATCCTGCTATGCAAAATCTCTCACAGGAGATAAATGTTTGCTCTTATCAGCAGGTTTTACTATGAAAAATGGATATTGCCTGCAATAAGCTAAGCTTTTTATTCTTTTGCTTAAATTTCTTGTACTTTAGGCCTTTGTTAATGAGACGCACATCGACAATTTCAGTGGTGTTAAATATGCTCAGTTGCCACTAAATATACATGAAGGTGGGTATGTCATGCTTTTAAAGTTCAGCCCTTAAAGAAGCATGTGTGTAAACAAATGCATGTAGTGATAAACAGTGAAAAAGGAGTATATGAAAAGTGGCTTGACTTCTGTTCTCAAGATCTGTATGCAGTGAAAGTATTGGCCTCTCTAAAATTATTGGTACCTGCAAATCTCATGCAAGAGATCAGCTGGGTGACTTTCCTGATCTCTCCTATTCCATGATTAGATGCACCAGACTGTTGCAATGCAGGTGGAGGTGATAAATTTGTCCGTCATTGACTAATTCTTCAGCCAGAAGGACAAAAGGACTTAGGATGGAAGCATTTTTAAACATGAGTCACCCAGACATAGTGATAATTTTCTGTTCATGCTGTGCAGAATCTACTTTCTGCTAGAAAACACAAACATGGAAACCATAGATTTATCTCTATAAGAAGTCATTTTTGCCAGTTCTAATGGATGTACTTTTCCAATATCAGGTGTTCCAATATTACTAGAATTATTCCAGTGTTTATTGAATATTTGAAAAATGGTAGATTTCCAATATACTGAAATAGTTCTTATATTACTGAAATTCAATGAGTTGGGCACGCAGCTTAACAACAAAACCAAAAAACCCTTGGTTCCATCTGGGTAGTCCAAGTTAATCTAATAGAAGTCATGCAGTGAACATGTTGTAAGACAAGAATACTGCCTAATACTCCCAATATCTGTCAGGATGGGAGAGCAGAAAGCATTTAACTGACCCAGGCCTTCAGCTGATGAAGCTTGCATGGGGACAGCTCTTAAAGAACCAAGGCTGTGGAGTCACGTATCATGAAATCAGAAGTCAGTTTGCTTCCTGTTGCAGTGATTAGAACTGGACTGGAAGATTCCTCCCACAGTTGCTTTCAGGTTGGTTGGCCCACGGACAAGACCTGTGTGATCCAAAGCCTGATGGTTGACTTACTGGCTTGGCACATAGGAAATTTCGTTTCAAGATCCTGCCTTGCCCAAAGCAGACATGATGTTTTTCATTCCAAACCTTTACTGTGTTTCAATCTGGGTGACTTGAATTTAGGACTCCACATGCCAAACACGGTACCACAACCATCAGGGTATGGAGCATTTGCCTTGTAATGGAAACATTTCCATTAAAACCCTAGCACTGCTGACGAAGCAACCTACTTAGATGGAATGGTCTTCACTGATGTAGGTCAGTTCTTAGATGAAATGACTTTCTTGAGAATAGAGCCATTCTGGATCTGGTGCTAGCTGAAATACAAATGCACTTTTGTCATGCCCTTTGCCCTACTGGAAGCTGGGAAGAATCAGTGAAGACCCGGGTGGGAAGAGCTCTTGACCTCTGAGATCATCCATGGCCTAGGACAATTTTTAAGAGGAGAAGCACCAAGCAGCTGCAAGTCGAGTGATCATCTGTCCCTTGGTCCAGTGCATTAACACAGTCCTTCCTTTGCGCAAAGAAACAGACCACCTCACCTTTTATAGCTGTGCAGACTGGCCAACCTGCTATAGGTGGCCTACTAAAGTGGCAGATAGATCAATCTAAAGCAAATCTATTTTGTGGTGAAATTCATTAGTATGAGTTGTCTGTCCTAAGAATAACTCATCTCTGGACAGATCCTGAAGTCCCCTCTCAGTCTGTTTTTGTTCAGCTGAGGCAAAACCACTGTTGAAGCCAAGAAAATTTTCTTCTCTCAGTGGAAAATGGCAATGATGTCAGGATTTGGCCTGGTAAAATAATGATAATTCTCTGCATTTTACAAGTTCTGTTTATATGATGATCTCAATCTATTTAGAAGATGTTAATCAGGCTTCAATACCTGTGTGAGCTGGATGGCAAGCAGATGTTTTTGCAAGCAGAAGGAAGCTAAGGGCTGCATCTGTGGTCATGTCATATGCTGACAACCTTTCAGTCACTTTTGCCAATGGTTGGTGTATTGGCTTCAATTGACTCTCCTCAATATTGATGAGCCAAAGAAGAAAAACATGAGGAGGTGTGTATATACATTATACTTATTTATTTATATATAAAATGGTGGCTCAACACATCCATGTACAAGAGGGTTTTAGAAAAAAAATGTAGTGATTCAAAGCACCAATTTTAACTTTGCTAAAAGCAGCTAAATGATGCCCCTGCCCTACATTAAACTATGGTGCGATCAAAGAGGGCAGATGCCAAGTACTTGTGGTTTTACAGCTTTCAAATAAATATTGCTCAACCTCATAAAAAGAGCATGAGAACAGTGAGTAAATTTTTCCTTTTCTGTTTGTTCCTTTATTTATTTATTTCCAATATGCTTTACAGGTAAAGGAGTATTGCTGCTGTCCTTCTCAGGGTGTCTGCAGAGCATTCAGCTGTGAATGCTGTTTGACTTCAAATCCAGTTACTTTAGGTTGGCACGCTCGATTGCAAAACATTTTATGGGCTGGCAGATAGAGCGCCCTGGCAGATCTGCCGTGGAGCTGCAAGTTCCATACCCAGCTGAAACTTTTTTTAATTCAACACTGTCATTTTTAAATAACAGTGCAATTGCAAAACAAATTGGCAGGTACTTATGAACTGAATACTGCCTGGGGCTCTGTCTTTTCATTTTGCTGACCAGTGTGCCTGGTCTTCAATTTAGAAAAGCACCCAGTAGTTAAAAAGCACTGGTGAAACCATGTAATGCAGAGCTAACCGCATTGTAGAAGGAAAGGGAGATGCTTGCTCTGACTTGTTGATCCTTACAAACTGGTTAGCTTCATGGTGGAGGGCAATGTTTAAAAAGAAAAGCGCTCCAAAGTGTCTATCTGTTACAGCAACCACCTGAGCACGAACTTTCTTTGCAGAGTTTAAGCGTTCTTCCCCAGGTCCTATGTGAAGCTTCAAGTAATTTTGGAATATTAAACTGGAAGGGCCCTGTTGGGTCACTGACTCCCAGTGCTCTGCTGTCTTGAGCAACCACCTCATATGATCGCTTTCCTGGACAGTAGGTTGCATCAGATACGTGTGGGCCATCTCCTATAAATCAACACAGCTCTGCTGAAGCTGATCTGTGAAGCTCCAACTTTCGCTGCGTGGCTTTGTAAAAGTTCTTGCTGTTTTACCTATACGTTTGCATTGCTGTCTCCCTGAGCATATTAACAAGAGGTTGAACAGGATGTTTAAAACAAGTAAAGGCATTCAAGTTATCTCACAAAGTAAGTCCTGGATCACCACTGCATGAAGCCCTAAGGTTGTCAGTCTTGTATCAGTCAGTCTATGAATTAATCAGTTTATCTGCCCATAAGCCAAGATGATATGTAATGATATGACTCAGAAGCCAAAAATAAAGTGCTGTGCTTGGAACATCGCCTCACATGGGCTTTGATGACCCAATGGAGGATGCAGCTTTCATAGGCTGGGGTCTTCAGCTGGTTGTCTTGTAGGAGAGACAGAACCCAGGAAGCACCAGTAATAGCATCTTTGAAGACATTTCTGTTGCCATGAACCAGGATGATCCAAGTATGGATCTACTAGAAGAAGGAGCACCTCAGAAAGATGTAATTCTCCAGCCATTAGCCCTGAGTGACATTCACATACCTTATGGTCTTGTGTCATATGGTGTTGGCCTGAACTGTGCCCTGTTTAGTGGGCATCCTCTATTCACACAATTTACTGTGCAATGCAGCCACAGAACAGAGAGTGCCTTGCGAACTCCACGAACATCTCCAGTCATGGGACTTTGTGAGTTACACCACTGAGATGTGATGTGGAGCTGTGGGGATAAGGGGAATATATCCATGTGTTATGGGTTTCCACCTGTGAGTTCTCCAGATCTTAGCACTCACTGTGGCTGTGATAAATCCTGTTGTGGATGTTTTGAGGACAGTGCTTAGTTAATGCAGTCACTTCCTTAAGTGAGACCTGCACATGATATTTACCAACATCTGTACTTCCTAGTTAACACTGCAGTAAAAGCTGTTGTAGTCTTTCAGCCACTGGCATTATAAGTGACCTATTTCTGAACATTGTCTGGAAACTTGAATCTGCCACCCTGCTCAATGGAGATGGGAGCATAAGGATATTTTCCTCAAAAAGAGTTTCAAATAAAGCACTAGGTACTCTAAGCCAGGACAGAAGAGGCAAGGATAACACAAAGGACTATCCTAGCCTCTTTTGTATCAGCTAAGGGCAGCAAAAAACATTTGGAAAATGGTGTGAAAGGCCCCTGTTCCCAATTCACAGCATATCTACAAACAGTGAAGAATCCAGTCAGAACGTAGGAATCTTCAGAGTGTTTGAAAGTCCCTAGTACTTGCTGCTGGTATCTATATTTATTCCTAAAACCATATGGGATAAGATACTCACCTTCCCTATTCCAAAAAACCCCCATTGTGTATTCATCTTGAGTGAATATGTCTTCAAGACTACTGATTTTTCAGATGGGCTTTGCTCAGTCTAAAAGTCAATGGCATTTAAAATGTAAGTTGAGACAGGCAGAATCCTTGGTTCCTCCTCCAGATAAATGGCCTCTGTAGCTGTGAGAAAAGGAACTCAACTTGAAAGGAGATGAATATACAGTTTCCTGACATAAAAATCTATGTGAATAGGAGATATACTAGACAAAAAGATGCTAGTCATTGTCTTTCAGCAGGACAGAAATGTTTGTGAGAATGTTTGTGCAAGAATTTTATGGCTAAGTGTGTAGGATGTTGAGGTTTCAGTCACCTGGTGTGTACTTGTCATTTTGCCAGTGCTGAAAGAAATGTATGGATATACTTCTTCATTAATTCAGTTATGTTGGTCCTTGTAATCATGAAAGTTCATGCAGTGTGTTATGACTCTATGAAAAGTTAAGTAACCCATTGCTTTTTAAGGCAAAATCTTTTGTTTCATGGCTTTCTCAGAAATGTGAATCATCTAGCATTGGGTGAGTCTTTTGGTCAGTTGTCTCTGCACATTGACCAGTTCAGCTGATTTATGGCCACATGAACTCCTTTTGAAATTTCTGGCTAAGCACCATAGAAGTTCTAAAACAATCTTCGAGGTTTTGAGTTCCTCTTTTTCTCCTCTAGGGAAGGGAAACTTGTATAAATGTGGTTATTCTGGGAAAGCCTATGGTTTTAATTTCTCTCCCAAGGGGGTAGAGATGTCTTCCAAACCTAGTATTGAGAAAAAGGGCCAAAGGACTACCTCAGGAAAGAAGATACAACTTGGAAGGCTGGCCTGCATTTTCTCTGTCCAAAGCTTTTTGAAGGAGCAGATATGAAGCTGTGAATATCTGTAACTCTGTCACCTGGACACTTCCTTTCCTTTACAGGGATCTTTCTTGCAAGTGAAATATTAGAAGCTAGCGAAATCATTCCAGTGCACTCACGCCGAGTGAATGGAAGAGGTATGTGAAAATTAAATGTATTATTTGGAAGCTTCTCTGGATGCTTCTTACTTTCCTAGGGGAGGAAAGACCTAGAACTGTTTGGTCCTATCTTTTATTTTTCACCTTAATTGGCCTCAATAAGATTTATCAACCATTTCTGTACAGGCAGTGTGCTAACGTATTCAAAACCAGCTCTGTTCTGAGGGCAGACTGGTACTTGCTGACAGGTAGGATATAGAACGTTCCACAGCTCTCAGTTTCAGGCTCTTTTCACACTACTCTGGTATTCCCAACAAACCCCTCTTGCGCATCTGACATGTCAGGCATATCAGCACACACCAGAATTCTTCTTTTTATAAGTATCTCCCTCAAAAGCCTGATACCATGTGCACTATTTGCTTTCCCATCTGACACAGTGTGAAGCTCTTCAGAAAGCCCAGCTTTGCAGCCAGGTGGTTCTCTTGCCCTGGCTTATCAGGCAATGAAACCATTGCTTCCCTCTGCTTTGAAAATAGAAGCCAAAATGTCCTTGTGGCTGCTCCCCTAACAGGCTCAAACCACCTCATACTGCAAAGAACTCTTTCTTTGTTGATGCTCTGAGTGTGACACCAAGTGATGCACTGAGAAGGAGTGAGACTAATTGTACTTTTGAGAGCTTTTCTCAAAAGGTTAATCATTCTGCTGATCTGGGGCTTTAGTCATAACATGGAGACATGGACTATCCTGTAAAGAAGGGATCAGATTGCTCTAATGGAGTACCATTTATGAACTGGAGAGCTTGGCTGCAGATGAAGAAAGTGAGAAACACAGGAAAAGTAACAAATACCCAGGTCTTAGCAAATTGCTGTTGTTACTGAGGCTGACACGCTTAGCTGTAAATTGGGTCAGTGGTTCCCTCCTGGCCCAATCATGCAGAAGCAACTAAGGCACTAGGTAGATGGAGGTATTAGCCTCATGCAGTTTTAATGCTGAAAGAAAATTTTATGGCCTGTGTACTGCAGGGTAAATGATCCCAATCTTCTCTTCCATTCTTAAAATCCAAGGCACTGACCTTCTCAAATACATGACTCATCTATTGCCAGGAAGGTGAAAGTCCAACTATTAATGAGTGGCTTCATTGTATACAGCCTTCAAAGCCAGGCCTCTGCAATCAGCTCAGCTGAACGCTTTGGACGTCTTCCCATCACTTGATCCTAATCATGGGTCTGCACCTGGTCCAGCTTTCTGTTTGGGACAATATGTTAAAAATTCATTGTTGCACTTTTTTTTTCTTTTAATTGACTTTTTCTTCCCCTCTGAGTTAAATGAATGCTTTATAGGATGAGAACTGAACAACATCAGTGGAATAAATTGTGCGGGAGAGCCACAGGCATGGCTCGTATTCAGGAGAAAGCAGGAGTATCCAGCTGTATCCTGCCTGCCTACTTTGATGTCTTTGGCTGAGAGAGTGATGCGTGATTCAGACCACCTACTCTCCAGGCCGTGGCTCCCTAGGTGGTCAAAGGGGAGAAGAAATCGCGTACCCGTCACAGCACACCTGTAGCATGCCTTGTGCATCCTTTTTCACTGACTGCGTGGACAGCAGGCATTTGGCAGCCTTTAACCAGTCCAAACCACTCCATTTCATGACACCTGGGCACTACATGATTTCATGTGTTTGTCCCTTTCTTCATCTTAAATACTGTGGTATGGGCCTGCATCCACCTGAGGCACCACAGGATGCAGTTTGAGTGCTCCTTGCCATGAACACACTGTGTTTGTGTTTGCCTTGCCATTTCTGAATAGGACTAGATGATGATGTGTATGCTTTACATACAAGCATTAGGCAGTGTCAGGACAATCTCCACCTGGCCTGGAGAGACCATCTCTGGAGAGGAATGTGTCTGAGGTAAATCCAGACAGCACTTCAACTTTCTGCACACTATATTAGAGTTTTTCATGTTGTTTTGTTCTAAAGTCTTGGGTTTTTTTCAAGTGGGAAAGGCATCAGGAGGCATGGGGAGGCTGAGAAAGCGCTTTGAAGGTAATGCTCACACTTTATTCTTCAGCCTTTGGAAGTAATGGGGACGTAGACCTCCATTGTAAGCATCTCTCTGTACTTGCAAGTGAAGTGAGCGACAGAGAAAACTGCTATAACAACTGTGGGCGTGAAGGAAACTCACAGTCAAAGGCAGCTTATCTGCTAGGGCTTGCCCAGCTGCTGGTTATCATCCATGTTGCATCTGGCTTTTCACAGTACATCTGTTTAGCATAAATAACTTTTTAAAATTGGTGTCCTATGGTACATCCAAACAATGAACAGAAGAAAAAAGAGAAACTGTAAATAAATTTTACAATGTCAGTAAGAGCATTCACATTAAGGGAAACTATTTTGAGTGAATGCCAGTTCTTAATAAATTGCTATTATTCTGGTGTTTTTACAAAGACCACAAGGAAAAAAAGAAGAAAAAACCAGAAATGACTGAAAAATGGAAACACTGAATGTCACTGCTCAATCACTCCTTTTAATAATAAATACTTCTAGGCTGTTCTCCCAGCAAATGAGGTGCCAAGATTATTTTTTTTTTCTTTTGGTGTCTATCTGAAAGCCAGTGGCATAAAAAAAGACCATGAGTCAGCTGGCTGATCTCCCTTTCGTGAATGCTCCCTGGGCAGCTGTGTTTCAACCCATACTACCAGCCCTGGGACTGAGCAGGCTTTCTGGCACCTTGGGGCTCACCTGCCCAGTTCGGCACTCTGCAGAGGTGCCTGCACAGACTCCAAACCCACAAGCTCAGCCTTCAGAAAGAGGAGAGCCCTGCTGCCATTGCCCAGCTGGTGTGTCACACTAAGGACCAGCAACACTTCTTAAGACAGCAGGTTTTGCTAAGAAGGATGTCTATGGTCTTAATTCCCAGTTACTGACACCTTGTTTGTTGTAATTTCTCAGAAATGGGACCTTACAGTCCACTTTACCAAGAACTCCACTCAACCATCCAAATCTTCCTGTGGAGACAAACCTCACCCTTTCTGAAACATTATCTCCTGGGTACGCCTGGTTTAACTCTCTAGGACCATGTCGACTTTGCAAGGAAATTTCTAAATCTCTATATCGATGACGTTTCATGGCAAACCATAATTGTGAGCAGCGCGCTGCACAGTGAAAGTAGTCTTTTCTCACAGAGTTCCTGTCACTGAGCATCATGGGGATAGGGGTTCACATTTCAGTGGGGTCCCAGCAAATCTTCTTTCTTTCCTCTTTTAAAAAAAATTTTAATTTTTTTAGTGATCAGGCTATTTTATCTGTGTCTCTTTTACAGCCCCCATGTGTTTCCCTCAGTTAATTCCTGTCTGCAGGGATTCTGGGAAGATGCTGTCTTTTTCTGGCATCTCCACACCTAGAGGAGCCCCTTGCTGATAAAAGCCCCTGGGGTGGGGTATGTAATGTGTGGCTGTTCTGGAAATCTTACATTGGAAACGTGGATGCCCCATCTGGTGTTGGAAAATCAAGTGTTAGGCTGATCATGACAGATGCTGGCAGGCAGGAGCAGGGGCATACTGGAAACAATGCCAGAGGATGGGGCTCTCAAGCCACAGCGGTGCCATCGTTTGCCCTTCAAAGGTTTGCAAACCTTGCAGATACACTAATCACAACAGGCACTGCTACCTTGTCAGGGAGGATTTCCTGGGCAACATGGCTGTGTTCCTGCATGGTGGTGCAGATGACACTAAGGCCTGGGGAGATCAGGCACCTACAGATGAGGAGAAGTTGGGCTGTATTCCAGTGACACAGGCACTGGTATCTTGGGACAGTCTAGGGAGGACCTTGCCATCCTCTCTCTTTCTGACATGGCATCTGGAGCTGCACCCAGAAAGTCTGGGGTTTCTGCAGAAAAGGCGGTTTTGCCAACAGTGAGAGGGCTTATCCTCCAAGAGTGTGAAGAAGCCAACTCTCCCAGTCATGGTCTGCTGTATCCACCGCAGTCTGCCAGCCAAGGAAGCAGGCCCTGGGGCCTGAATGAGCTCTTTCGCCTTTTTGCACACCCCGGAAGTGCTTTTGTAATGAAATAAGGCCAGAGCCCAGTGAGCCAAAGGGAATTAGGGATGTGGTATCTGCTCACATGCTTGCTTCATGGGGCAACGTTAATGAGTAATTGCTAATTATATGTGCTGCTTTGTGGTGAAACATCATGGTACTTTGATATTGACCAAGAACTGAAAGTTTCTGTTGTGCTTATTTTTTAAAAACTTTTGGCCTGCTGATCTGTATGGGGTATTTTGCGCATGATTAATTTAATGCATTGTCTTGGGTGAGTGTTGATTTACTTGCTGAATTCAAGATCAATTTCAATGAAGCTCTTAGTGCGTGCTGGTTTGGGGACACAGGGTGCCATGTTATTGGTTTGTCTAGATTGCTCACTGTTTTGTTAGACTTCAGTAAGAAAAATTCTGGCATAGTGACAGCTTCCCACTTCCCTACAACTGAGTAGACAACAACAGAGCTTAAACAGACAACAAATTTTATTAAACTCACATGTACATACATAGCAAGTAGAAACATTAGAGCAAGCTTGTCTGATCTACGGGCCAATAGCAACAAAAAGTATATTCTTTTTTAACTCCCAACCCAGGTGCAATCAGGGAAACAGCAACTACAGCTGAAGTGCCAGGCTGTAAATTAAAAGGAAAAATAAAATGCAGACATCATCAAGGATATTAATATCTATTCTGTTCTTCACTACCACAGTACCCTCCACCCTTTCTCTTTTCCTACATCTGGGGCAGGACAATGGTGTCATAAAAGTCTTCCTGGGAGAAGGATGGGGCAGAGTGCTGGGAAATGCCTCATGGAGCTCCACGTAACCAGGGGACAGAGCTGGGATGCTGCTGGACTTCCAGTGTGCAGCCAGCCATGGCTCTTCAAGGTGCTGGGGCCTCCCCAGGTACTATGAGTCTGCTGTGGAGGTGCTCAAATACGGAGGGCTTGCAATGGCATTGCAACCATGGCTACCTGTATCGATGCAGCTGAAACTCTGGCATTTGTTTTTTCCTCTTCAGCAGGATATGGCTGTGCCCCCTGGATCAGCGGCTGCATGTTTGGAAGAACATCCTGCTTGGACAGAGCAGAAGTTAACTAGGACTTTTGGAGCTGGTAGTGGTTATGCTGGGAGCAGACCAAGGGGAATATTTGCTTTCCAATTCTAAACAGGAAACTATAAGCGGATCCAGCTTGTAGGGAGTCTGGTGTGGGAGGACGTGCAGAGAGGCGGGAACAGGGAGACGCAGGAATGCTGGTGGAAGACTTTTCCACCCTTGAAATGCATGGCCACAGTTAGCTCCCCTTAGCAGCAAGGTAAATCACAGCTCCACGCCTGGGACTGAAGAGCACCTCTGAGCTGCTCTCACCTTTGGAAATGGCATTTGGCCCTTCCAGGGTAGACAAGCGGGTGGCGTTGGCAGGAACGTGAGCATCAGTCCTTTCTCATGCTTTAGAGACGACACACACTAACTTGTCATGCTCTCTTTAATTTGATTTTGTATGACAAACAAGCCCAACTGTTTAATGCCCTCTGCACAAGAAGGAGAAAGCAATTATTATGCTATTTGAGGGGAAAAAGCCATTTGATTTGCTTCTGTAAGCAAAACATGAATTGGCACTTACGGGGTCCAAAGGACCACAGAATTTTCTACAGTATCAAGTTCCAGAACGCTGATGTTTCTTTTCCAGAGAGATTTAATAGCAGGATGACACAAAAGCATACGCAGCAGGCCTGAAAGGTCCTTCCTGTCCTATGTAGTCCCCATCAAGCCAATGCGTAAATGTCTGCAGAAAAGGACCACACTGAAGTTCTGTTGGTAGGTGAACAGCAATGCTTGCCAAACACGGCACCCCATTCAATCTGTTTTCAATGATTTAAAACTGAGCTAGAAAATGTGAATCCAGGCAGGAACTTGGCATTTAAATTATACACTTGAGATGACTGAGCCTTTTTTTTTAAAATACAATTTAAAAAATTATAATCCTGAGGGATGTGAAAGGAGTTAGGGCATGGAGATGACATGAAAACAGAGTCCTTTCATATGCTGCTTGACATTTCAGTAGTTCTTCAAGCAGCATTTTTTACTTCTTTTAAATGTAGAGTTTTCTTAGCCAAGTTTGCAGCATGAGAAGACTGAAGTTTAATCTTTTCAACATACACAGTGTTGGTTTAGACATAGCTCTTTCCTGTATGTTTGTGCTGCTACCAGTGTACACATATACCCGCCTGGCTTCAAGCCTAGGAGATACTAGCATTATAAATGTTGCAGATGATGCAGTAAGGCATTTGGCTATGTTATAGACTCAGGTGATCTTGAATGAAAGGGATATAAATAGATATAAAATTAAAGTGTAATTTACATAATGGATATTTACAAACTATAGGATATATACATAGTATATATAAAATTAAAAATAAGTGCATTTAAGAGAGTTTCTAGTAATAACCTGCCTCATGATTAACATGATTAGCAAGAAATTAGTGCAAAATTTCTTCTTAACCAACAGTGCTAGGAAATAATGATTAATGTAATAAATATGTATTAATAGTAGAAAGCTGACTTAAGCATCAGGGGATTAACCTGGGCCTCAGAAGCTCTTTCTTCATTTCCCTGCACTGTTAGACTCTTCTTGACTGACTGCTGATAGTATCAATTCAGTATTTGGGTATCTGACTGTTGTTAAAATCAATGGCAGGTAATGTTTGAGGGTGCTGCCAGGGAGCACAGGAGTGAAGAATATTCAAGTGGTTCTCCAAAACTGTGGGTTGAGGTAACTATGGAGCATTTAGCTCAAAGAAGTTTACGCTCCTGATCTTCAAGCACCTAAACCTATGTGTTCTGCACTGGTGACAAAAAAGCCACCTTGCCACCACTCTCTTTCCCCGCTACCCCTCCACCACCATCTGACCATTGTAGGTGGACGAAGATGCTGTGTATCTCTCCTATGCTGCGGCTGGGGGCAGCTCTGCTCCCCACCCCAAGCTAAAGTTCCTCAATAGAAGTCTTGGTTTCACTACTCTAAAGGGCTGCCATACATCTGTTATTTTTGTTATTATTTGTTATTTGATTTCCCCCTGGGTATTGCCCTTTTCTTTTCCCACCTGGAAATGGTGACTTGGCAGGTTCTAAGTTTTCCTGAGAGCTTCCAGCTGCCTGGTTGTCAGCCTTGACAGCCAGACAGTGCTACTTCATTTTGACTGTATGGTCATGGGATAGATGAGCACAAAAGCTCCTTGTGTGGTGAGTTGAAATCATGGTTATGTTTTGTTTTTCCTTCTGCACTGACTCCATGGAAGCTGTGTAGTGTATCTATCTCCATCACTTCAGGGTGCAATGGATAATCTAGTGTCCTGCATGTAAGTGCTAAGTTCAGCACTTCCTGCTGTCAGGCACAGAGGGGATGTTGAGATATTGGTCAGTAGCTCTGGGACCATGTTCAAAGCAGAGAGCATGAAAAACCTCTAGGGTGGGAGTGCAGATGTCCTACTCATGTCCTGCTCAGCTACTCGGGCCCGGGCACTCAGCTCTGTTTCTCTGAGTCTCGGTTCATTTGCTTTCAAGGCCGTGTCCCAGACCCATCTAATTGACCCCAGGTTCTCTGCAAGGAACCTGTAGGCCCAGGCACTGGGGTCACAGCAGGAGGGAGCCCACAAGCTATCGGGGCCTCTCAGGGCTAGATGTGACCACAGGGAGTGGCAAAATGCCAGAGTTTTGCCATATGAGCAACATGCACACACTGCGCTGAGTGTCCCTAGTAACTGAGGATGAAAATTTCCCCATCCTTGGCTTCCTCCTTTCCTCCACACTGGAGTGCCCAATTTATCTTACAGGCTACAGCTTTGAGTAGCCCTCCTGAAGGTGCCCACCAGTGAGCTGGGTGGTCAAAGTCATTTACGAAAGTCACATTGTCTGATTCTGCTCATATGCTTTAATTCCAAGGCTATTCTTCTTCCTCTTATCTGATCACAGTCCCCCAGCTGTGCAGTATGTGCCACATATAAATCCAGAGATCATAAATAATTTGCTTTGTTGAAAAGCAACCCATGATATACTCATTGCCTCTTTCTCTTTCAATCCGCACTTGGACACAGTGCCCTCCTTGCTCCTCAGTGCTTTCTGCTCCCTTGGCATGAGCAAGCATCTTCATTTTTGTCCCACTTTAGAACCCACTAATAAGTCTCTCACCAGTGCACCATCAACGCACTGGAGGAGAGCACAGGAGTGGTAATTCAGGGCTGTGATGCAGTGGTACGTTGGAAGGGGATGCTCAGATCTCTGTGGCATGCATGCCAGCACACTGCTGGCAGCTGTGCACCATCTACCAAAAGCAAGTAGCCCTGCTGGCATTTAGCTGTGCTGCTAGTGCTTTAACACAAGGGTATCGTCACAAAATGGTGGTTTGCATGCTTTAGTTGTGGGAAGATATGTGTTGTGCTGCAGCTGTTTGCCACTTGAAGCAGGATGGTGGGCTCAGGTATACTGGTGTCCCAACTTTTTGCTAATCTTGCTGTGCTGTTATCAGTCATTGGACGTGGCTGATGGGAGCTCTTGTGAGAAGTCACCTTTGTGCAGTATGATCTAGTAACTCAGAAAGTTATCATTGTCTGAAGAAAAGAGTTTGAACTGAAGCTTCAGGAGGACTCAATGGTGAGCAGAACATCTGGCAAATAACTGTGACCAAGTCATTGAATTTACTAACCCTTTGCATCAGGGAAGGATTTCTTGTGCAGTTTTTCAGCATTTTGTTGGTACTAGTAAAATTACTTCCCTCTGGTAATCTTTTTAGGTGATGAAAACAGTGGGAAGCTTCACTGGACTTCGGATCAGGCTTTCAGAAAAGACAATGGTCATACTAGTCATCTGCCTTTAGACTCAGCTTCCCAGCCTACTCACCTCTCTGTTTTTTATATAGGACGTACATTTCCTTATGCATGGAGAGCCCTTCATGATAGATGTGGCTCAGGTCTCCCCTGTAGTGTGACCCAGTCACATCCCAGCCATTGCTAATGGGAAAACTAGGCTCATTCAGCCCCTCTGGGCATCTGCCTTGAATGCTACCCACATGAGCTTGAAACATCAGTGGCATTTGTTTAATGGGGGAACAAATGCAGGGATTGACAAAAGTCATTTTTACCCCTTGTTTCTAAATGCACATGCACTGGTGAGTGGGAAACTAGACTGGGGTGGATTAGCCCCTCTTTGTCCTCATCCACATCCCCTACCTTCCCCTGACTCCCACAGAAAGTTCTCTTTGTTGGCATGCCAACCATTGTTTTCTAGCACACTTCTCCTAGAAATCCCTGCTAAGTGTATATTGTTGTCTCCCCAAGAAGATATGAGTGCAGCCGCACGCAGTTACAGGCAACGCGTATATGCACGGCAACTCATTAGCCAGGGCTTTTTTCAAAGAATTTTTAACTTCATCTTTGTTGCCTCAGCTGAAGGAAATGACATACATAGGAAGGTGCAGAGAAAATGAAAAGCATGTAAAAGGTGGAGTGGCTTTGTGCTGCATTGAGGGATCTTCTATGCCTTGCTTGTTATGTAAAAGCCATCAGAAGGAGGGGAGAATAAACGAAATCATTTTCTTCTCAGCATGTGCTGGGACCCAGCACTGCAAATAAATGCATTGTTAGTTGAAATCAGTGTTTTGGTTTCTCCCTTCCTTTGTGAGATGCTGTAGAGGAAGCAGATTAAAGATTGCCAGCTTTCTGGCAAAATATACTGGTGGCATCATAATGACTTCATTATGGTCTCTAAATGAGCTAACAGACTAATAATGTGTTCAGGAAAAAATACACATTATGAACATGCACACAGGTGTAGGGTTAACCCCTTCTTCGGCACCCCTTGCTTTGAATCCAGCTACTGCAGCTTAAGCCACAGTTCAGTGCTCTAATAGCTGGGCAGTAAAGGATTTAATTCAACAGCTGCGTGCCAACTAATTGCAGCTGTATTTTCTTCTGAGTTCATCTACAATGCAAACAACATGGCAGCTGTTTGTTTGTTTGTTTGCTTGGCTGGTGGTGGCTGGGAATGCTGCTGCTAGGTGGAAATGCCAGCATAGTGGTGCAGAGGCTCTGTGAGGCCCTGCAACTCAAACCTCCTTTTATTAAAAAGGCTTTCAAAAGTGGCTTATATGACATATCCCTCCTTTGGTTTTCCCTTATTGCTTTATATGCTGCATAAAACACATTCACTGGAGGAAATTGAGATTCAACAGTAGGCCAAATCCTTCTGTGCAAACTAATTCTCTGCTTCCCTCACTGATGTCTCCTTCACCTCGCCTTCAGCATCACTGGACCCAGACTCTTACTGTCCTCATCACAACTCCTGTAGCCCTCCTACCTCCTCATCTCTGCCTTCATCACTTTCTGCCTCTACTCATCTGTTGCTTGAGTCTCTGCACCATTTTCCATTTCTGGATTATGTAAAAATCTTCCAGAATGTCCTTGTTAGCCATATATAGCTCTGCATGTTTTCTCTTGATGTTTTCTGGACGTGATAGTACGGACATTATGGTTACAGAATGAAAGCATGGAAGCACAGGATACACACAATGTTCTGCACATGCTCGGCAAAGCCAGCATTTCCAAAGCACGTGAGACTTTTATTATGTGTGAAGACCAGCTATGAAACTCTTGTTCAGGCATCCCTGACATGGCTCAGAAAACTGAGGTCTACCTGCCAGGTAAGTGTCTTGTACAATGATAGATACTAGTCAGGCACTGTTGCTGTACGGTAGGGTGTACTCATATAGTGGGAGTATCTGGGATGTACAAAAGTCTGTCAGCTCTGCTGCCCAGGTCTCCCTGCATCTGCCAGAGGTCCAGAAATCCAAACAAACATAGGAAGTCCTGAAAATGTCCTGAAATATCCTAAAAATAGGCAGAATTTCTAGGCGGAAGAAAAGCATGGGTTCAGGAAAATATGAGTACATGGGAACAAAGCCATCTTTAATGTAAGCCACCTTTAATGTATAGACGTTGCTACCCTGTTCCATAATATTTGAACTTATGTATCCTGTTTTCTGATGGATTTTTATCTGGAGGCTGACTTTGGTATGTAGGAAGATGCAGTATCCAATGGAAGCTTTTATGTCATTGGCATCATTTATATGGCCTCTTTCCCTCCCATATGATGTTTAATACAGAGTGAATTCATACCACAGACCGTGGATGGTGTTGTCAAGGCAGACTCTTCTAAGGTCTCTGTCTTCTGCCTGCCCTCTATTTTCATGAACTATGTCGGAGTTTTGTATTTTGAGGTGCCTGTTCACCTGCCACATGTAGCTGAACTTAGTCAATGGATGCAAAGATTATGAAATGGGACAAGAGATGGACACTAACACATGGATAGTATGACCATATTGGCATTCTTTCCTTAGGAAATGAGGCCAAAATCTGCTAGCCCAGTTTCTGCTCTTCCACCGCACAAAGTGCTGCAACACCCTTTTTCTGGCCTTACTCTACCCACCACCCTACCCAATAACTTTCTATTGAGAACATAGTCTAGGGAATATTGTGCTTACTGTGCCAATCCTCTCTGTTCAACCCGTATACTGGGTCTTACTCCCTATTACATGTAAGCTACTTGTCCACACTGCCCTGATGGAGAGATGCCTTTCTCCCTCATTCTTGTGGCATCATGTTTGGTGATAAGTCATCTCTCACCTGCCTTGTTGCCAGCATCTAATGTCAATGTTAGAGCTTCAATCTGAGTTCTTCCTGCTCTCTTACACAGTGCCTGTTTGGTGAGGGAGCCTCCCAGGAAAACCTGCAAAGTTACTTCATTATTTACTTTCAGATTCCCCTTCCCTGGGCTTCTGTGACAGCAGCTTAGCTGTGACAACAGCGGTACACTATGACTGCTGGCAACTGTGCTCTGCGGTATTTTCTCCTTACCTCCTGGCATGCCTAACCTACATCCATTTATTGTCTTCAGTCTCTGTCTATAAAGTCTCTGGACCACAGTTTAGTCAGGGGGTTTGCTGTTCCTAGCACAGTAAGATACTAACCTGAAGACTGAGTTTCTCAGGCAACATGGTACAACAGTAAGTAATAACATCCCATGGGTAACAGCAGTAACAAATCCAGCCATTTCACAGCAGAGGAATGGTGCATCAGGATCCTTTGTGAGTCAAGCTCTGCACCTGAAAAAGAGAGGGACCTGTACTGTGAGTCAAGCTGCTACAGCTATGCATTGAGTCCTCTTTCTGCATGTGGGGCAGTGGAAGTATCTAAGAAACTAAATGGTCAGCAAACTGGTTAGAAGAACCATTGCGTAAACTGGCCTGCTGCTGGGAAAGTGCAAGAGAATGAGAAGGACATGTCTGAGGTACTAATTATTCTGCAAGGCCAAGATAACCAGGAGATGCCAGGGCAGTGCCTGCCAACCTGGTCCACTGAAGGCCACCAACTCTTTCTTTAAGAAACAGCATTTTCTGGTGTATTATTGCTGATGGTTTACACTTGCAATCAATTTTAAATTAAATTAAAAGAGAACCACTCTTGCAGTTTTGATCCACTCTCCCCCCATTTTGTTGGTTCCTTCGGTTGCTTCTGTGGGTGGGGTACGTTAAAGAAACAACTAATTACAAACCTGTTGCACCCATTTTCTGAAACATTTTCACTGGTCTTTGGTAAGCAGGTTGAAAACATCTCCTTTGAAGAGCTAGACTGCAGAGCCCAGGAGTCTAGATGGCATGCTTCAAAATGGTCTGAACTTCTAAAATAGCACAAGTGTTGCTTCACTACTTTTATTGGTCAAAGCCATGACAAATAGCGCTCTGCAATGAAAATTCCAGAATAGTCTGTGAGCCTGATCAATGCTGATTTACCATGCTCCATGCTGTCCTTGCCAAAACTGATGACTATATGCAGATGAACGTGTAAGAAAAGACATCTGGGACTCATCTATAAACAGTATATAACAAACAGTTCTTCTGTAAAACAAGCTATTGTTTATGTATGACTGCATCATCACTGCATCTTTTTAGGGTTTCTGTAAGAAGTGGGCAGTTGCCTTCAGCAATTACGTAAGTGGCTTGGCTGTTCCATGAAAAGTGGAAAACAGAGAAATGAGCTTTTGGACTGAGGGTGAAAATGAAGGCATGAGTGGCTATTATCCATATCTTCTACTCCTCTGAGTCTGCAATAAAGTAGACCGAGGGGTAATAAAGCTGTTGAGCTGGTATGAATGACTCTTTAGATGGTGTTCTGCTTAAGCATTCATTCCTTTCAAGCTATTTTCTTGCTTTAAAACTGCTTTTTAATGTATGTAGCTTAGGAGCTATTTGTAACAAGCAGAGAACTCTGGCTGCATGCAGGTACCATTCATGAACAACAAAGTCACCTTAGAAGAGTGTATGGATTTTCTTTAGAGACAGAAGGGGTTTCTTTTGTAGGAATACTGTTTATTAAAACTGATAATGTGTCTAAGAAGCAGAGAGTCATTTTCTGCTGCCGCTGAAGATATTCAGGCTAGGATTTTCAGATCGATTCAGGTATTGGGCAGCCTTAAGTCACCTGGAAAATGGTGGCCTGTGTACACTGTTATTCACTAAAATGACCTGGAGCAAGTCTGGACTTAGGAGGCCTATAGTCAGACCCTCAGTGATCTACACTGATTCTACTGGAGCAGCCCAAATTCATACTGGATGGAGATATGGCTATGAAGATGGAGGCCGTAGCCATTGATTTTTTTTTATTTTTCCCATTTACTGCCACGTCTTCAAGAAGCTGGTGACCAGCTCCTGTTCTCAGTTCATGACTACAACCTGGTTGCACTGCAGACTTAATGGCCCGTATCTTCCTTCTTTTCTGATATTTTTTCTCTGAAACATAGAGGAAAAAATATAGCACACAATGCATCAGCTTCCTGTTCCAATCCTATGACTGTTTTATGGAGATGAGCCAGCTTTGTTCCCTGTAGCGTGTTTGCATAGGGTTTGGATGCAGAGTGTTCCTATAGGGACAATGAACATGTCACCTGGAAGAGCAGCTGGTTTGCATATGATCTCAGCTACTGAGCCATTCAGTGCCAGAAGTGAACAGTGTGGCACCCATAAAATCTTTCATTCATGCTAGCATAAAGCCAAGCATCAGTTGAGTTTGCATGGGCCAACTACCTTTCTGTTTGCCTGCTTTAAAGGTAAAACCTGCCATAAGCATGGAAAACGTATTCATGAGTGAAAGTTTATTGATAGGAAAACAATTGAAGGAACTGAGCACTTTCCTGAAACAATAAGTGGGCTTTAAGGAAGGTATATTTGAGGGTGAAAATTCTTGTTACTGTGCAACACCCCTTGTGAGGATACAACACCCTGCAGAAATATGCAGGAGTAACTGGGAACAAGACTGTTCATGTAGGAGAAAACAAAATTATCCCATAACAAGCTACAATACAATCCTAAGTCCTTTGGAGGTGATGCAAAAACTTCCACTAATTCTGAATAAGGTTTGGATGGGGCCTGTGGCAAGTACAAACTGAACATTACAGGGAATCCAGGTCCTAGCAATGGGATCATCATTTTTGTTCAATAAAGTAATTGGGAAACGGTGTTCACTTTGGGAAAGGCTCTTTAATGGGAAGATTTCATCCTTATTGGACCAGTGTAGAATTGAGAACCATCATTCATACTGATAAGGGTAGTACAGATTCTCAGACACAATTACATGCTTACACTGAGATGGAAAAATGAAGTGACCTGAATTAAAACTGTGATGGTATGAAGGAAAGTGAGAAAGGTTAATGGAGACCTAGATGTGCGAAAGGGGATATATGTAAGAGGGCATGGTTAGACAGGGAACTGAAAGCCCCAGGGAAAAATACCAGAGGACTGATGAGATAGCTGGCGAGGGGGACTCTCAGAAAATGATCTGAAGGGAAAGAGAAACTGAAACATTGTTTGGAGAGCGTAGGGCATCTGTGACAAGCTTCCTGACGATTATACACTGCAAAAATGGCAAGTCACTGGCTGCTTTCTGCACTTGATATTTAGAGGAAACTCTGCATTTCATCTCTCAGCATTCTTTCCTGCCCCCTTGGACTGGCATCACTCTGTAATGCACTCACAAGACATCATTTTAAGGAAAATAAAGATTGAGGGCTTTTTGTTGTTTTTTTGTTGGGCTGCTTTTTTTTCCCAGAAAGAGCCTAGCATTGACCTAAAGCTGTTCCCAATGAAGTCAGTGGTAAAGTTCCCACTAACATTTCATTAGAGAACAGTTGTAGTGTCATGGAGGCTTTTTGAAAACACTGCCCTCTGCACGCCAAACAAATCAAGAGCAAACAATGCAAACCAGATCCTGCAGTTGAATTCGTTTCTGTCCCTGTTTCTGGGCCAGAAGCAATAGGAAGTTTGCAACCAAGCGAAGACTCTGGAAGTGATGGTGTGGGGAGGTGTGTGGTGGGTGTATTTTAGGATCTCCTTCCAGCAGAGGTGCAGAATAGTCACATGCTGACTTTAAAGGGGTTGTCATGCCATGTGGGGATGATCCATCCATCCTTCAGGTTTATTTGTCCCTATTTTCTAATATGGGTTAAAGTCATTCAGATTACATTAAGGTAATCTCTTTTTTACCTCCTGCTTTTTTACTACTTTAGATATTAGATATCCATAAGTCTACTAAGGAAACTATTTTTTCCATAGTAATTTTGTTTGTGTTACGAGGAACAAGGCCTGTGAGGAGAGCTTGTATCCTTCAGTATGTCAGCTGGTATTTTGATAAATGTCATTACAAGCTCATTTAGAGCAGTGTTTTCCAATGTCTCCCAATTAGTGGACCCCTACAAAATTTTTAACAAAGGTGAAGCACAGCATAAGTGTAGTGACAACTCTTCTCCTCAGCCACTTTTCCCAGATCCCTTGTAAGTAGTTCACATGCTACCATGGGCCTGTAGGCCAGCAGACAGCCATCACTAATTCAGAGGCTCTTTTAACGCTTTTGCCACTAGGCAGTGTAAAGAGACAGTGAAAGAAACAACCATTGTCCCAGACAAGCGGGAAATTAAACAGGCAAGATCTGAGTTATGAAACACAAAGAGGGAAGGGACTTTGAACTCTTTTACTTTCTAATGATTGCCCGAAAATTGACTTTTTTTTAAAACTAATTTGCAAAGAACAGTGCCACTAGTTTCTGTTAGTCCCTCAGTCCACCTCTATCATTTCTTGCCTCTGAGGAGGCTGATCTATGGATATTAAAAATAGCCCACATTTTGTCAAAAGCGTTTTTGTATGCAAAAGCTTTTTTCTATATGCAAGGCGTCTGTGTGTTCTGTTTCAAGTTCTTTGGTAGATAAACCCAGCTTTCTCTTTCCAGAATGGTTGGGTTAAGTACTTGAAAATATTTGAAGCAACCCTTCTGATAGAATGCAGGAAAGATGATCACAGGGGAGCTTGGCCGTCTGGCCATCCACAACACTACATCTGTAGTTCAGTGACTTGCAAATTGTGTCACATCTGAAAACTGTCCTCAGGCAAGAACGCAGTCTAACATGCCCAAATGTAACTAGGTCACTCTATAAATACATTCTGAATGGGGTCTTGGTTTCCCTATTTGTGTAAACACTTACCTGTCTCACATGAGTGTTGGTGAGAAGTCATTAATTTATGCCAAGAGAACACTTTGAAGGTCTGAAACATTGTACATGTCACATATTACTATTATAATGGGACAGATCCTTCAGATTTGGTACACTAGCTGGCTTTGAATAGACATGGAAATGCCATGGACCCTGTTCTTAAGGGTGCTATAGGCATTGTTAATTCAGGTTTGTTTCTAAATACTCAGAGAGTGCATACATTGGAAGCACTGACTTCTTTCTATTGTGTTTAGACCCAACATGAACCCAAGTGCTCTGAGACTGTCACCTCATGCAGCCACAAGAACCTGGAACTCCAGGTCCTAGAATTGCTCCAGTGCTTCACATTTTGTTATACATGATGAGTCAAATGACAGGTATGTACATTTCAGACCACTGACTGGGCAAGAGAATATGGAAAAAAGTTAGAGGTAATGAGTTTCTAGTGACTTGCTTCTTTAAGGTCTAATTCAAGAGCTTTTATGGGTTAAGATGTAAGGCATTTGTCCTAAAACAGTTGCAGTATGGATTTCATTTCAAACATCAAGACATGCTGCTCTTTTCTACTATGCCTGCCTCCCCCATCCCACATGTTTCTGACTATTACTGTGCGGTTTTCTCACGGCTCAGTCCAGGAGTTTTCAAGCCTGTTCATCTCCCACATAACAAATTTTCTAGTCCAAATACTTGTGACTGCAGTGACCATGACACCAATATCTTCTTTTGTTTTACTTCACAACTTCTTACGCAGTACTGTTGGTTTCTTTTCCTGCTGTTGCCTGGACCCTCTGTCTTCTACTTACTCCCTGGGCTCAGCAGCCTCAAGGTGATCTGCAAGGCTGTGCTGTTCTTTCCCAAATTACACTTTGGATAAGGTCAGCAGCTGCCTCCTCCTAGAAAGTCAAGGTGCCTCCTATTAGTTGAGTGACTGTAACTTCTTCCCAGGTGAGGTCAGGATGTGTTGCTCCAGCTGAGCTCTGAGCTTGCTGGAACCCAGGAGATAGAGTGCTGCCTTTTAACCTGAGAACCAGTGACTTCCCATTTACAGCATCCTACTGCATCCAGAATTTGCCCCTGTGCCAGCTGTGGCAACCCTCCTGTGGGTTTCCTTCTGGTGTTGCACACCCCTTTCTCAGGCATGAGGTTTCCCAACTGTTTTGCAAGAAGCTGGTCATTTGAGATCACCCCACAAGTTTATACCTTGTTTAAGGTCTACTAAGCCCCCATAGTGGGATTCCTTTGAATGAATTCTGTGGGATATGGATCAGGCCCTTAGAGAGGAAAAAAGGTGTCCATCCATTTTTGGGAGGGGGGTGTCTTTTTTGAGGGGAGGGGAGCTTCTGGCTTTACATTTCCACTTGAAGTCTTCAGGTTTGTGCTTGCACAGGGTGAGAGGCTTGAGATGAGATCTCATCCACAGTTGTTCATTTTACAGTTTTATTAAAAAAAATAACATGGGGGAATTTTCTAGATTCCATCCAATCCATAATAACTTTTGAAAAGTTAATTTGCTGCAGCTGCTTTATAACTTCTCCTAAGGCCACAACTCAACATGATTACACAACCGCAGTAACTTTTATGGCTGAGTGGAAACACTATCCTGGTTTTGTTGTTCTACAAAAGCCAATATTTGGTTTAAAGATTCCCTTGGATTTTTAATCCACTTTGCTAGGAAATGTCACTTGCCACCAGTACTTTTAGAGACTTCACCTGCTTTTGTACCTGCTTCTTGCCACATATCCAACAGGTCTACTGCATATTGGGAAAAAAACAAACAGTCCTCCATTTCTGGGGTATGAAATGTGTCATTGGTGTCTTCTGTTAGGCTCTACTATGCAGGTCTTAATGGGGACTAAGATTAGATACCCTATTTCTCCTTCCTGACAACCCCCTCCTGTGTGAGAGCAGCGTGTTGAACACAGCATCCAGCCCGCTGGCCCCTGGGTATGCTAATAAAAGTTCTGCTTCTCCAATCAGCTGGCTTTGCCTGAGGAGTCTGTCAGCAAAAATAAAAAGGATATTTCTATTTAAATACCATACAGTGTCTGCACATTGAAAAATATTTTTACCGTGGTAGCATACATGCCACTACCAATAAGAGTGTATTGTTGTTATAAGTTGGCTGTTAAAATTCAGCCAGGACTAAAAATTGCCATAGAAAGTCTCAGCCTAGAAGGTATTTGTTTATTTTGACAGGTTATTTAAAACAAGGAATGAAAAATAATTAGTGGTTTTGGACTTCTACCTTGCATTTTTCTGTTTAAAAAGGTCTTAGATTACATTTTCTGGTGATTGGATCCTGACAGAAGGCTTATATCTTGGGGAGGAGTGGGAACAAAAAACTAACAGGCAAATTCTGGGGTTCCTTTTTTAGAAAAAAAAAATCTAGTTCCGGGTGAGAACAACTGCTAGACCTTTCTTCCCAGCAAGTGTTGATTTTTTTCCCCACTGAGAATACAAAAACCATATTCAATGACTGTCCAAATCAAGTGTAATTACAGAGGTATAATAAACATCTGTACAAAGGATCATTTTTGCATTTCTCTGTTTGGATAAGGGATTAGAGCTTTTCCACCTATAACACGCTGAGCCTCTGAAAGGCCTGAAGAGATAGAAGTGTGCTCCTGGGTCCTCTTCATTTGTAGGTGGAAGTTATTGGCTCAGAGAGATGAATCCCCACATGATCAGCCTTGTAAACTAAAGACAGGCACCTAAATTTGTACGTAGATAAGTTGCCTAACATCAAGGGAACACAGTGGTCTCCCCAAATTCGACGGGAGCTTTGGCTGGTTGTGTAACATGGCCATATAGGTGTTGAATCTGAGACACATAGGCCAAAGATTTTAAAAAAATGGATGCCAAAAATAAGGGTCCTAAATCTATACTTAAACAAATAAACAAACACCTGATTTTCAAACTGCTGAGCACCCAGTGGCTTGGCCCCAGGTTTGAATACTGTGGCTTACGTGACTTGTCCAAAGCCACACAGGAAATCTGCTGCAATTCCAGGAATAGAGCAAAGATCCTGTGCTTTAACCGCAAGCTGGCTATGTTTTATTTGTCAGCAGTCATTCCCACAAGGAAGCTAAACCAGGGATCTCACTGCATCTAAAGTCAGCAGGGTTACCTACTGGTAATGAAGCTAAAAGATGTTCCTTGTTCTCTGAGCAAGTCAGTTATGTACAAGATCCCGGAGCAGCAGCTGGGTGCTTTGAAGAGCCTGTCTCCTTAGGACACACAGGATTAGACATCAAAGCTAAAGGGCAGTATGCCCACTTCTGCATCTTCTGCATTTCAGGCTGCTGCACGGGTTGAAACTGTGCAGATTTGTGGCGTACAACTGTGTTGTAGGTGTAGAGGGGAGAGGTGGGGCATGCCCTTTTGTTTCTTTAATGAGCTGCTTCTGGGGTACCCAGCAGGAACAGAAGCTCTTCTGCCCACAGCTGATATTTCTTCCATTGCCAGCTGTTAACACGCTGCTTCTCAGCCACGTGAGGTGGGCAGTCTAAGAGTACTTGTGCCAGTCCTGACCTTGGAGACATCGCTCCTGGCCCCTGCCTGCCACTGCCCATAAGGCTGTGGAGCCAGCATCAGCTTCTGTGTGACACTCTGGCTCTGAACCTGCTCTGAAGTCTAGGCTTGTGTTCCCCCCCACTCCCGCCCCACGCTGTTTGCATGCATGTGCCAGAGGACTGGTGGCCGGGAGGACTTCTGACTCTCTAAAGCAGAGGAGTTTGAAGTTCAGTGGCCAGAGTTGGAGCCCAGGTTCTTCTGTCAGTGGGCTGCATGCAGGAAGGATGGACGATGCCAGGTGTCCATTAGGCAGCCCAAGAGGGGTTCCTCCAAGGAGGGCACGGAAGCGTAGGCCATGTAGAGTGGATAAGAAGTGTGCTTGAAGCCAGCTTGTATGTCCACCTTACTTTCCAGTGTAGGGATGATCTTAGGCTGCTTTTAGGAGATCTCCACATAGACGTAACTGCCCTCATGCTACCAGGCTGCATGTGTTGGATGATATCAAACATATTCAGAGCAGTTGAATCCAAAGATGAGGCCTAAACTAATATAACTAATTGTTCATTGATGCTATATTGCTTTATGCTATCAGGGAATTGAACTTTTCTGAAAGAACTGGTTGGTGCCTATCTAATTGCATTTAACTACACTTCCCATAAATACCAGAATGGATTTAAAAATCCGTTATTTCACATTGAAGTTTATGCCTGTGAGCTTGAACTGTTTTATATGGAGTTGTGCAGGTGAGAAGGTGCTGCTGGAAAAAAAGCATTGAGCCACAGTATTTGTAAAGAAAATGTTGAGACTCTCTTCAGGGTATATGCATTTGACATTGTATAATGCCAGACAGTGGTTTCCAAATGACATCTTATGTAACTCCTGAGTCAAATAAGATAACAAAAAGATCTGTGTTGCAGTCAAATAACCATAACTAAAAACTCTCTGAACATTATACTTATATACTTATTGCTAAACCAGTAAGGACAATTACAAATTACAAAGTAGAAAATGTTTGAACATTCATTACCATATTTCTTCTATCAAGGCAAACCACACATTCCTCTTAGACACATGCCAAATGTGAGGCTTTAAAGAAAATGTTTCTTGAGTTATCTGAGTAGAAGGAGCATCTGAGTGATTTTCTTAATTTTTTGGATTGTGCGGTGCTAATCTGAACAGATTTTCTTCACTCTTGAAAGGAAATACATTGAATTCTGGACTAAGACCAAACACAGAAAATTTCAGGCTACGCAGTAATATGAAGGGGAGTGGGGGAATTGTAAGTGACAAGTGGGTTATATTGGAAGTCCCATCTTGGTTTCAACAATAGAACTGGTATCTTGATACTTGCATTTAAGAAATCTGGATTTCCACATACTAACCATCTTTCATGAATTACTGCAGATCTGACAAATTTGAGTTATTGTGCTCCTCCTGGGAGATTTTTAAAGCCAAATGTAACAACAGATTATATGAAACAGCTGGTCAAACAGAATGAGGAACCAGTTCATTGGCATTTGATGAATTAATAAAAACAGGCACAATACAAATTTCAGCAATAGTTAGCAATTCTCCAGGAGAATAGGAACCAAAAAGAAAAGAGCAGGAATCAAATTACAGCAGCTGGTTGGCCAACAGGTAGGGGGTAACTATTTCTTCATGGCTAAGGCTTGGAAAACTCTTGAAAGATTCCCTGGAAAAAAATGCGGTCCTTGAAACTTGTGCAGATGATAGCTGAAGTACAGTGCTTAAATAGATTTCTGACTGTTCTTTTGAGGAAAAGCCAGTGAAAGAGAGAAAGGTTGCACATCAGATTGTCTGCTAATGCAGGGATATGTAAGAACAGGCTTGGGTGTCTCATGGGGAATGAGTGGCTGTAGAGATAGCAATCCTTCTGCTGTTGTCTTTACGGTTCCAGTGGCAAGAGGAGGGCTTTGAGAACCAATGTATATGACCGAAAAAATGGCAAGAGGTGTTTCGCAACAGCTATAACACTGAACGTTATCCTGCTAGCATTTTCTATAGCAGGTCATACAGAAGTTCCCATGTAGGAGAATATCTTTACAGGGGACAACCTGAGGGACTGTGTGAAGGTGAAATATCAGGAGAAGGAGCTGAACAACCAGCTGATGAAATGATTAATAGTGAATTAGCAGGATTAGATGGCTTAGACCCTAGAGTACAACGGGAAAACAAGTGGATGCAGTTGAACTGAGGCTTACAATGTGCTCTCTGTCACCTACATCAGCCACCACACCTAGTGGAATAAAGAACCATGTGGATAACAGTGATTTCTGAAAAGCTTTTGACAAAGCCACTCAGCACAGGCTGTTAAATAAACAAATGAGTCATCAGATAAAATGGAAAGAGGGAAAAATGGAGGGACCTCATCAATGGGATCTCACCGGGATGTCAGCTGGGACCGGTGCTGCTCATCAAGCTCAGCAGTGACCGCTAGTGAAATTCCACAGCTGTTCCTACACAAATAGTACAAAAATCATGTATGGCTTTACACAGTCTAAAGTGAACTGCAAAGAGTTTCAGAAGGCACTGACAATATTGCATGACCAAGTAATAAAATGGCATATGAAGTACAATATTCATATATGCAAGATAATACGTACGGGGGAAAAAACCCACCCTAGCTATGAACAGAGTGGCGATCTAACTGAGCTGCTGCTATTCAGAAAATTGGTCTAGGGGTCACTAGATAATTCCCTGAAAAGGCAGCTCAGTGTTCAGTGATGGTCAAAAAGAGAGAAAGAGAGGTAGCAATGATTTGAAAGGAACTAAAACAAAACCCAAAATAGATTATGCCTCTGTTCAAATCCATTATGTGCAGTTCTGGTTACCACAGCTAGAAAAAGATAGAAGGGAGGGAAATAAAGCTGATGAGAAATATAGAACAGTTTCTGTAGGAGAAGAGACCAATAGATTGGAAAAGAGATGAATGGTAATATAGGTCCATAAAATCATGAAGAATGAGGAACAGGGAGGATTACTCATCGTTTCTGGTAATAAAAGAAGCAAGGAGAAGCTAATAAAAGTATCAGGCAGAGGTTTTAAACAGACCAGAGAAAGGACTTTTTAATTCGATGTGTAATTAAGTCATGAAACTCTTAATCACAACATATCGTGGAGGCCAAAGGTTTAAATCAGTTAGAAGACAGATTAGACAAATTCATGTAGGATAGATTTGTTTGTAGCTAATAAACACTGGCTACAGCCTCCAGCCCAAATGGTAAATCACTGATTGCCAGAAATGCAGAAGGTGTGTCAGGGGAAGAACTGTGTTATAAGCCCTGTTTCTTACACTCTTTCCACAGATGAACCTCTGATACCGCTGGAGGTATCAAGCTACTCAGATCCAGAAAAAACATTTCTGTTCTGTTTGAATTCAACCTGATGTAAAGAAGAGAAGTGGTCGGTGTAACACAGTTTTAGGAGGTGGTATATTCCTTCTCCAGCTCTTCCAGATATCTATTTGACCTTCTGTATAAATTAGTTTGAAGATATGTGCAACTGAAGCAGGAAATTAATGACTGTTTCAGTAGCTGCAGGTAGTCCAAATCTCTACCCTCCTGGCATATCTCCCGCTCCACACCACGGAGAGACCTGGGAGGGGAAACTCTGAATAATGTGTGCATCACAAAAAGTAGCTGCAAGTCACGAGCAAATGTTTTCAATTTCTTGGGAAGGGATATTTTCCCAAGGCTATCCTCAGGCTGTGGATATCTAGTGGGGAGATGGATCTTGAGCCCTACCCTTGGCAAACTATGACATGGCAGCTTTGTAAGAGGGAGCAGGCTCTGCATTTGAAAGCTAAGTGTTTGAAAGGAAGGTTCAGGTCAATCCCTGAGGCAAACCTGCCATTCTTGAGGACTCTGCCATTGTTTGAGGAGTTGTATATGTGTCTGCAGGTTTCCTGGATTCCCTTTTTGATCAATTTAGAACAGTCAAACCTGTATCCATAACCTGTGTCCTGGGCTGTGTAGCAGGGAAACTCACTGCTCTGCCATCTTTGGCTTGCAGGAAATCAGCATGGAGTGAACTGGAGCAATAATCACAACCCTTTACCAGTTTTGGGGTTGGACAAGTTGAACATTAACTAAAGGTTTAACTACTTACTTTACAGGAAACACATCTGTAGGTCTTGCAAATGGAGAAGGGATTGTAATTGAACCCCTCTGTTAGGACAAACACAGCTTGTCATTGCTACTATGGAGGTAGCCTTCATGACTGGTATTAAGACCTCATTGGAGATTTAACTGCAGTGTATATCTTTATTACATACAAGATTTTCTGAGAATACCTGCTCGGGCTGTCATTTTTCTTTGCATCAAAGAAATGGCTATGTCCACAAGGAGCTCTATGTCAGCCTGGGGTAATGCAGATTATTAGCTGCTAGATGCTAAAGAATCCTTAAGAAATCACAATGATAAGGTTGAATGATGACTGGAGGTTTTTTGTTTGTTTCTGTGTGTTTCTGTCTTCTACAGCACTGGGGAGATCTTACCCTAACTCTGGACATATCCTCATTCTCTGACAGTGGTTTGTTGCCATTACACTGAATGCTATTACTATCATCTCCAGGCTTTAAATGCATAAAGACTATGGAGAAACACCATGGAATTTCTGGTAGTTTGTTAAAGTGCATTTAAAGGTAAGAAGATGTGTTTGATAATATTGGAGACTTTCTTCATACAGGCATGTTTTTGCAATGGCAACACAAGCTTCTCCACAGTCCTTCAGTGTGTTCAACTCTGACCCAAAGCAATCCAGAGTACTGCATTGCCCATGACCTGAGACATGAGGCTCTACCAGAAGAAACCATTAAAGACTCAACTCAGTCACCTGCAATAGGATACATTATTATTATTACCTAGAGGGTAACAGTATGTGAAGGAGTACAGAGAGCTGTATAGGACTTGAGGCAATTAAACTTCAAACTATTGGCTCTTTTGAACTCCGTCCTTCAGCTCTTTTAGTCAGGAGTCATTTTCAGGAGTGACCTGGAATAGTTTTTATTTGGTATCTCAGTGGAATAGTACTCCATCTCCCATCAGCAAACACTCTGAATAAGAAGTTAGCTGTTCCGCACCCACACAACAAAGATTTTCAAGCCAAGGTTTCAATGGATCTTGCACATATTACTTTTTGGAGGAAAATGTGCTTTATATTTTTCACTAGATGTAATAGAGTTACATTTTTTTAACTCAAGACTTCCTTAGACAAATCTTTCCTCACCAAATGTAAATGACCTATTGTGATCTATTTGATGGGACTCAGTTGTGACATTGTCTAATTCTCAGTGTGGATTTGTCTAGGATAGAAAACATTCGTTGTCCCTGGAGTCTGAATTTGGTTAACAATAAACACTCCATTGAAATATCCACAAGATTTTTTTCAACAGGAAAAAGCCCAATAAGTTCTCAGCTGTTCAAAATGTGTAAGAATGTGTAAGAAAATGCTGCATAAAGGTATTGGTTGAAAACCTAAGTATTCAGTTATTATGCAGAAAGTCAATCAAGGATTTTCCACAGGGGACTCTGCTAAGCTCTTTGGCTGGTTTACTGAATAGTAGTCAAATATTTCAGGCCTTGAGCCTTTTCTAAAGTTATTTTAACAGATTAAATCGGAATAAGGGAAGCTATTAATTTTTCAATCATATGATCTTATATTTACTCTTGTAATCAAATCACATTCCCACCCCCTCAGTTTTACTAAAGAAATGTGAATCTCATACTCTGCCTACAGTTCAAAAAAAAATTAAATTACAGTGAGTTTACTTTACATGGAATTGCTTAATCAGAATGCAGAGTTCCACTAATCATATTTAAATATAGTCACTATAAGCCAAACATTGACCTTAGGTTAAAAGATTTCTATGGCTTACTTAATGGAGACCCATTTATAAAGCACTGTAAAGAATTCTAAATCATGTAGATGCAGGGCAAAATGAGGCGATTAGAAATGCAGCAATGAACTGCCACAACCATTGTCATGCCTTGGAAACGGTATTTTAAATTGTGCCAACTGTAGAGCCACTGTAAATGTAATAAAAATGGCGGGAAAGAAGCAGGAAAATAATGATTTTTGGCTGCAGGACAGTAGAGATTTCCAGAAGGTAAACATAAAGTGCATTCCATATGCATCTCAGGCCTTTATATTTCCAACACACTCTTCTGGCCATCAACACAAGGTAGATGTGGGAAGGCAAAGATGCATGTGTGAAGATATCTGCCTGTCTTTGTCTTCTTAATTTTTCTTCTTGTGGTAGCAGCAGTGTCAGTGACAATTCTCAAAGGCACGAACAGATGCTTAGCTGCATAGCTATCAAAAAAATGAGAGGGAATGACATGTTTACCTGACAGTCGTGGCACTGAAAATCTCCCCAGAAGGTGCTAGCATATCATGGCTACCATGATTTTCTCTACCTTTGCTCATGGTGGGTGTAGCATCAGTATAACTTTAACTCTATGGTAGGTAGAACAGTAGTGATTGTCAGTACTCACAATGTAAAGTTGCAGTAAAGAAGGACTCAGATGAGATTCTGATCAGCACGTACAGTGTCCCTGGATGTGACTGCAAGTGAGCTGACTTGAACTACGTGGACCCAGTACTCTCACATGGTGGGTTTCTAATGGTGGCCTTATTTCCATTGCTGTTCTTTATTATCTGTGCAAGTATTTCTCTGGACTTCAGTGACTTGCAATTTGTGACATAACTCACTGTGTCAGAAGCAAGGCCTACATTTTTTTTTTTCTTATCTACTGGAAGGATACCCATTACAATCTTAAAGCTCATCTATTATCACATGTAGTTTTTACAATAAATGTAGACACTTATAAAAATCAAGCTTTCCTTGCCTTGTAGTCTGTTTGCAACAACTAACTCCTTTCTCTGCCCTGTTCTGTTTTCATTTTGCTCTCAATTTAATGCTCTCTGAATCTTATTTTGCTAACATTTCTGAGAATTGGAGGTGGGTTGGCATTTTCCTGGGCTCAGAAATGGCTTAGCTAACCAGTGAGTGAATGTGGGCCAGATAGCCTCAGAAGAACTTTAGTGTTGACGGGCCAAACTTGATGTGCTGCATCCCAGCAGTCCCCTGCAGCTGAGCTCACAGGAAACTAGCATTTAAATTCTCATCTGGGTTCAGTCAAATCATTATAAGCCATGATAGTTCTTCACTGTTTTATCTTTCCATGCAGTAGCCAACAACTCTTCTAGGTTAAGACGGGCTCCTTGGGGAAGCTCATGTTGCAGCGCTGAAATTAAGCTGAAACCCTCTATCTGTCTGCCTGTCTTTCCAGTCCTAAACCAAGATATTTATATCCTGCGCCTCACTGAAGCAGAGCGCTGTGCCGAATTTCATGGATCCCACAAACTTGCATGGATGTGAGTAGGCAGAATTTGGCCTTGACCAACAAACTATGAAGCTGAATCAGCCCTTTTTCCTTCCAGTCCTTCGCAACTTTGTCCACGGGATGGCTTCTGCTGTTCTGCTCCTCATCCAGCCAGCATGGCTTTCCTGAGGCCTTGGGATGTCATCTGCTCATGGAAACAAGGGGCCAAGTTCCTCGAGGGGCTTAGGGAATGCAAATGTGCAGTTGGCAGCTAGTCAGGACACAGGAGCTTGGGTCCCAGAGAGGGAAAAGATGCGAGACAAGCTATATATAGTATCTGATCTTGGTTTCTCTTCTGTACAGCCAGTCCACTGACCAGAAGGACAGTGACCTGTGACAGCCACTGTCAACTGTGAGGCAAGATCTCCTTGGCCTTTGCAAGGGAAAAGACATGCGTCTTAAACCCAGGTGAAGACTAGAGGAGAAAATGTCAGCTGCTCCTGGCTATTATTAACCCCTGCTGTGCTCTGGGAACCAGGAGAAAAGGTCTTTCCGCCACTGAAATGGCAGGCACTCCCTTCTGTCAGGGAGGGTTTGGGGAGTTGAGCATTGTATAGGACAGAGGGACCTGGTGTAGAGATGGTTTCAAATCTGATGGCTTTTGGGACCCATGAAGTGCAGAGGAAAATTGCAAAAACAGATAAAATAGGAAGAAAGACCTGTAAGGGACAGGGTGAAAGGAGAGAAGATCATCTGGATCTCAGAGAACATTGACATCCCATGTGCCTGATAAAGACAGTGAGGACCAGTAGCAAATGAGGAACCCTCTGATCTCTGACAACCCTGCTACATTTTAGGAGCACACTGCCATTTTCATCATACAAGCTGTGAGGTTACTCCTTCTGGAAATAGCACGTCTGGGACCAGGGAAGGCTTAGGCGGAGACGGTCCTTTCATGTTTCTCTGTGGTTTTCTGTCTCATTCCTGCCGCTCTTGATTTATTTGCTCCCATATACCTCTTCTTTCCTCCTCCTGTCTCCCTTTTTTATTGTCTTGTACTGTACATGTTATCTTTTTCCTTCCTGGGCTCAGTTTTTCCTGTCTCGCTCAGAGCTCAGAGCCCAGATTCCCACAGCAATGAGTGCAGTCATTTTAACAGGTTATGTTGATACTTGTCTTGCTGAAGAAATCATCAAGAAATGATGATTTTGAAATACCCCACAGTTTCGGTTAGAAACCAGCAGATGTTACCCAGCTGTCATAGCCCTTCCTTTGCTTCAAAGTTTTTCCAGTATTTGAACGAGGAACAGAAGTCAGTAATGGTAATACTCTGGTTGGTAACACCAACAGTCAGAACATTGTTAGATGCGGTCAGTGTCCTGACTTCCACCAAAAAGCAGCATTAGGATCCATCTGGTCACGTGCAGATATTGACAACGTAGGTGCTTACAGCAGGACTAGTCACCCTGCATACCCTTCATAGTCAATAAAGACAAATAAGCACTTGCAGAGCACATTTCACCTTATCCTAAATCAATCATCTACTTTAGGCCAGATGAGTCACACCCTGAAAAACACTTGTTTTGTTCTTGCCTAGTGTGAGCAGTTTAATGCAGGTGTCCATACTGTATTTACTAAGGCTAACAGGATCCAGCTCCCCATGTCACTGTCTTAAGACAAGCCCAGAATGGTTGGCTCCAAGTATCTCTTTGTCTACTGATCATAAGGCAGCTCATGCTGTGAAGTAAAAAATGTTGCAAAATTGGAAAGGACAACTAACAGCAGAGTCAGGAGCGCTCAACCCAAGGGAAGAAAAAGTTACTCAGCTCAGCTGTGCACCTAAAAGGGATTTATAATTTGGAATAGCATTTTGGCCATTGCTTATGGATCTCTGCTGTTCTTCTTTGTCCTTTCTCTCCCCTTCAGTAAAGGAGTGTACAGGGAAGGGCAAACTAACAAACTGCAGAGAACATGGTTTAAAAAAAATGCCATCAGGCAGACAGCTGACAAGAAGAGAGTCTGTTAGAAAGGTGGAATGGGGAGCACTTACTTCTCCTCAACCAATACCTTTCTCTGGAAGTGCCATCTCCGTGAATCTCATCAGGGACCTTGGATCAGAGGTACAGAAGCCTTTCTTCTAAACTTTTCAGCTCTGCATCAGATAGTAGGGTAATTTTATCTTAACATTGGCAGTCTACAGAGTTCCCTATGGAATATATTGAAGCTACACAAACACAAATCCTAGAGAAACAATATTTAGTTTTCGAAGACAATTGAAATATTTTTAAGACCAACCACTGTTTTGGCCCAGGGTAGGCACTTTCTGCATGGCAATCTCCAATTTGTACCAGATGCAAAGGCAAAGATATTTACTACACATACCCCAAACTGCACAAATTCCTTTGTCTTTGTGTTCACTTAACCTCAACTTCCATTCCACATAACTTACTTCACCTCAACTATGTTTCTTGGAATAACATTGAATTTTGGTCAGTTCATTATTGGCTTTGTTTGTCTTCGGTGCACTGTGCATTACAGGATTGGCTTGAAACATGAAACACTGTGGAGAAGGAATCCAATATGGTAATACAATCATTTGCCTACTATTGCAGGAATAGTTTCCATTATGGCCCCTATTTTTCACACTCTCCTAACTTTCCAAAACACTCACCTTTGGAGATGGAGTTTTCCATGGTTGGTGTTTGCCTGGAGGTTAAATTTGCCTGCGTGAGTGGAAGTTTTAGCAAAGACGTCTAGTCACTTTTACATTACGGGAGAGTGGAAAAAAACCCTGCATTTTTTCCAGCTTGGGAAGAAAAATGTCTAACCACATTTCTAAGAAGGGCGACAGCAAATCTGCTGAGGGTTGAAATTTGACAGGCACAATCAGTGGAGAGCCCAGTCATATGTTACGGACCCTGCTTTTTGAACTCATCTCTATGTCTCCTGGTGTCTATAGGGGGCTATTTGTGTTCAACAGCCTGCAGGATGAGAGCACAAGCAACCAGTCACCCCCAACTGCCAGCTACTAACTCCTGTCCCTTTTTTCCCAAATAAGTACAAAATTAGGAGCTGTATTAACATCTCTGTCCCCAAGGGTCTGGAAATGCTAAAGTTAAATTTCTAATCATATTAACTCAGTCTCTCAGAATGCGTATAATAAGTTTGTGTGTAGAGGAGTTGTTTGTCCAGTTAAACAAGGAGAACTGAGCAGTATTAAAAGAACTGGTATCTTTCTTCTGCCATTACTTTTCTTTTTCCTGTTTAAAACATCTGCCAGATCTGTGTGAAGGGCTTGGAGCTGGCCTGTAGTAACTTATGAATCCTACATGAAGTCTGGCTATAGAGATAATTATTGTGTGACTACATCTGGTTATTGGATTATTACCTGCACGAAGAAGCTGTCTTAGTTTAATAGCCAAGCCATTAAGAAAAAAAAGGAAAGAAATACAATAATTTCACAAGAGCAATTTCTTAGCTAACATATCAGGAACTCTTAAGAAATAACACCTGAGCTACAAGCTGTAAAGAGGCTATGTCCACACAATATGCAAGTAAAAAAATCCAGAAAGATCATCATCATTGTTGAAAGAGCAGGCTGCAGTCACAGAGATCTCACTGGCAGACACCACACAGGAGACTGAGGAAGCTAGGCTTGCTCAGGACCATAGCGATTACAAGTTGTAGGTGAGATAAAGGTGCAGGTTTTTTCATCATTTTGGGGAGGCAGACATGCATGGCGAATGTTTGAAGCTTTAAAATTAAATATCGTACTTCTGCTGAGAAGATGCTTTTAGGTCATAAGCAATTAGTCAGAAATTAGTAGCTTCCTGCAGCAGTGGAAGTGCTAAGAAGTTGTAGCTAGGAGCTCTGGTAGCAGGTTTGACCTGAGGCATGTGTTTGGGGAGATTGGAGAGGGGAGTGGTTCTGCAGCCATGAAGCCACATGCTTTCAGTAAGGGTAAGCCATTCCAGCAGTAATTCCAGAGCAGGAGCAGTGAAGGTACAAACGTAGGTATCCCTGGCTGTATCTGCATTGCTCCTTGAGGTGCTCCAGTGAAGGACTAGAGCACCCTATCTGACTCCCTCTATGACAATCCATAGTGTATGGCATTTCTCCCACAAATCCCCACAGCATTTCAGTCAAGCCCCCCTTAATACTTATCGTCAGTCTTGATTTATCTGCCCCATGCACACCCTATTAGCTGGCCATGCTTGAATGCGAGGCTAGACTAGATGACCTCCTGAGGTCACCTCCAGCCTGAATTATCCTGTGATCCCATGACCACATTGCAGAGTAGGCCTGCTGTCTGATTTTGCCATGCAGCTTGGTAAGGAGAGTGGTGCTGCCACATCCGTGTGGCACAGCAGGTCACTGCAGTGTGCCCAGTTTCACTGTGGAGGTCAGCAGGGCCATACACTGGATGGATTACTCTTCTGTTCCCGCTGTCCAGGACACGGCAAAGCATCTGTCCCTTTTTGAGCTCATAGGCAGGATGCGTGTTGCCCTATGGTGTCCCCCAAACTGGGCAATCACAAAAAGTTTGGTTGTACCCGGGCCTCTCTGATCAGCACAGGTGGCCCTTGCGCACCCCGATCAGAAGCTCCGACTGTGCACGTTGTGCCTGTGCTTCCTGGAAGTCCTCTGCTCACCACCCGTGCCAAGTGTTTACTCTCTCGACTGTTGACATGAGATATCAGTCTCCACGATGTGATTATCTCCACTTTCATCTTTATCAGCACTGTGTGACCCTCCACAGTCTCCACCCAAATGACCATGGGGAGTTCAGTCACATCCTGAGCTCCTGCCAAATGTGTCTTCGGGTGCCTGAGAGCTGCTTGGGAGATCAGCTGAGCACAAGACCTGGGGCACCTTCCTCACCAGCCTGCCCCAGGGGTAAGCAGCTGGTCCTGCTCAACAGGAGACAGGGGTGGGACATGGTGGGGATGCTTTGTGCATGGGGCAAAACACCAAGGCACAGAGGTAAGGACTCTCCTACGGGTCAACAAGTCCAGAGGAAGGCACATGTTGTAAAAATACTTTCTGGTTGACAAGTGGAAAGTCTTTTCCTGTGGTCAAGGGCCAGCAATCTGCATCGGCCTCACACAAAGAAGCTTCTGGCGAGAAGTCGTTCCTGAAAGCCAGCTCATATTACATTGCATGTCTGGGACCACTGGCTCCACAGAGGGAGCACAAAGCCAGGGAAGACATGCAGGCTGGTCAGTCTTCTTCCCCCTAAACCGCCCCTTACACTGGGGACCAGTTCATAGTGGTGAGAAACTCCAGCTGCAAGTATTGTAGTCCAGGCTTGGTATGGGGAGGGAGAAGGTGCAGAGAGGACCGATAGCAGCAGCAGGCTTGCCATAGAGATCCCCCTGCCCTGCACACACCATGCAGGTCTTGCTAAACGAGAAGGGAAGGGGCCAAGGCAGCTCACATGAGGCACCATGCAGAGAAAAAAGCTCCTCTGATCACTGGGGCAATGTGCAATCCTGGAGGTCATTCATATTCACTGTAGCCAGAAGAGATGGGTCATGATGCTGGCCTGGCCTTTTTTCTTAAACAAGCTGTAAGTCAGACCTCAGATCCCTCTGCCAGTTATTCATAGCAACTCCGGGCTAAGGGCTATTTGCTCTTCCACTTGCTAAAGTCTGTGGTATCAGAGCCTGTAAAAGAAGGTACATGAGGCATCCTTCCCTAAAGATGACAAAAATCAAGAGGACCGAGAAAAAAATAGAGCTGAAACAGAGCCCCAGGGCCCTCAATTACCCTGCTGGCCCCATTTCAAGGAGCTCCCTGACCCTGATGGCCTGATCACCTCTGGTTTAAGGGCTCAGCCTTGATGTTGAGGACATAGGGCTGAGCCTCCTACCACTCTGTGTGGCTGACTTCCTGGAGCCATGGGCATGGGGCCTCAAGGAGCACGTTGTTAGACTCCTGATCAAAGCAGAAATAGGCCAATCTGCAGGGGAGTGGGGTGATCTGAAAGAAAAAATCCATTGGATTTGGTAGCTAGAGATCACTCCTTGCATTCTACTGGGAGGACTCTCAGTGCTGCTATTCAACTTCTGGTGGGCATTTTCTGTGATATCTGTCCTCCAGCTCTGGATGGTCACTGTTGCTGCATGAGGTACCACTTGACCTCAGGACTGCTTGCTCCCCCTAGTTTACTCCATGGCCTCCTTAACACAATTGCAGTCCTTCTGGTGGTCAAGCTTTCGCCTGCTGGTCTGCTGGGGAGGGTAGGATGCAGAGTTTCTCCACGATTCAGGCCTGAATGCAGGTGTACTGCCCACAGCGAGCAGACTGCGCCTTTGGTGGTAAAACTGTGTGAGTCAACTTGCTTGCACCCGGTCAGGGAGGCTAGGGCAGCTACGCTTTTCCTGAGTAAGACAATCTTTTCCTCTAGGATGGCATGTGCAGGGCAGAGTCCATGTATTGCTATGTCTTTAAGCTGATGTGGTAAAGGAGGGAGTGAACATTTGTGTTTGGATCTGATCCCTGGAGCTTATCTTCTGGCTTTCCACTTGTGCAGGGCTGCAGGGCTGCATCTCATGGCTGTCTCTTGGGCTCCTCCACCATGATCCATCAACATAAAATTATGTCGCTCAAAACCAGACTCACTGGTTCCCTTCTTTTGCTGCTTCGGTCGTATTTTTGGGGGTCATCCTGGGGAATAGCAGAGTTCCCAGCGAGTTATTCTGGAGCAACAAAAATGGTAGCGTCATCTGGTGACTCATTAACAGAAGAGTCCTTGATGCTAAATGGACTGACTGATGGAAGGGCTGGTGGTGTGACCTTGGTAGTTGGAGGCATGGCATAGGTGGCTAGCTGAGCTAGGACTGGTGGTCTGGTCCTGGGGCCAGACAGCGTGCTGCCAGGAAGCAATGAGCCTAGCCAAAGAGTGACTACTGCTGCCAGGCTGGTGGTGCATCCGTAGCAAGATGAGGCCCACTGTCACATGGATGTGCTGACATGTCACTGCCATCCTCTCTGATGAGAGCTGTGAGTTTTCCTTCGAATCTGATGCAACCTGCTGGCAGGTGAGGAGTTATCTCTCTCTTACCCAAGGGCTTTCCTGTCTATGGGCTTCCTGAAAGTCTTCATACTTGAGGCAGAAGTATCTTTCCCCATCTCAAGTGGTTGCTCTTGCTCTTGGTCTTGAAGGCATCCTTTAACTTTTTCCCTTTTGCCTGGCACTGGCCTCCAATTTGCATTTCCCCCAGCGGCCAGCCTGGCCAGGGATCTCTGTGTATCCCATGGCCACTGCAGTTCTGCTCTGTGAAACCATAGCCCTGCATGTATTTCTTTCCCCCATTCCCCTCAACCTCTCCTCCCCATTTAGTGAGGACTATGTGGGCCTTATCTGGCCCCAGAGACCCACCCTTGGGTGTCAGGTAGTTGGCACACCTGGCTGCAGAGATATAGATGAGAGGACCTCATGTCCTATCTGCAGTGCCCAGCTTTTGAGGAGACATGCTGTGTTTGAAGAAACAAGGAAGGGGCGGGGCAGGGGGGGTAAGGTGTCAAGGCCCACATTGCTCTGCCCTTTTGGATATATGTTGGCAAACTCTGGTGTTCCAGAAAGGCTGTTGACATGTGTGACCAGTCACACAGATATGGAGGTGTCCTAAAAGTTGCTGTAGGGGGCTGGGTGCTTCCAAAATACCAACTTCTGTATGTGCTGGTGTGGTCTCAGGTGTGTGTGCCTGGGGAGGTCAGGGAGGCTGCTTGCTCCCACCCTGCAGGAGCAGCCAAACAGGGCACAACATCCACAGCTTGGTGGCAAGGTGGGAGCTGCTTCACCTCCATCCCTCAGCCAGGGAGACATTACATTTAAGGGCAGAGGAAACCAAACCCCACATTGTCATTTTATCGCCTGGGTTTGGGACTGTGATCCAGTGGGGTGAGCCTAGACAGACAGGAGCCTGATTGGGTTCAGGTCTGCTACGTGCCTCTGCGTGGGCTTGGCAATCGGCTTGCTTGTCTGTTTGTGAAATGGGGTTAGCGGTGCTTACCTCTGTTTTCGGGACGTTTCAGGTCTCAGCATGAAATGTATTATGCAAACGAGGAAGGTTTCTGGTGTTATTTCTTACTAATGAGCAGCAGACCTTGAATTTTGACCTTTACATGTTATTGGCGGGGGGGGGGGGGGGGGGGGTGTGTCTTGGTGTGGTTTGTTTTTTTTTTTTATGACTCTCCGTACTCGCCTCACCGGGCCTGAACTGAGTGGACTGGTCGCAATTGAAGGTCAGAATCATTTTCCTGCCAGCTCTAACCATGTAAGTAAGGGTTAGAGCAGCGCTGGAGGGGGGTATATTTATGGGCATGCAGATCAGCTACCATTTGGACGCGTTTCTGCTGGTAGGTGGAGGGGTGGAAGTACAGCTCTGTGGGGACACGGTGTGGTCGCTCCCGAAAACGGCACCCGGTGTGGACGGGCTGAGCCTCTGGCTTGCTTTCTCCTGATGTGGGTGTATGTAGGCAGAGAGCAAGAGCAAAGACCAAACTGCGTGTCACCGTGGGTGAGTAAACATCAGTGCCAACTTGTAGGGTTATCTGGCCCTCGGCGCCAGCGTTTTAAGTGGCCAAACTCCAACGCTGACCAGCTTGTGAAGAGGAAAAAATACTGATTCAGTTTTCTGCACTTTGAATCCTGATAACTGCCCTCGATCTGCCCTGCAGGATTCAGAGGAAAGGCTAAGCGGGTCTCAGCCAGTGTAAATCATGCCTCCTTCTGCCTGGCTCCACCTGTAAATGATACCAGCCTAGGCTTGGCGTTTGCCTCCAGAGTAACCCCACGGGGGTAAGCATCTCCCTGTGAGCATTAACCTAACTGGGAGAGTTATTCCCATGCAAGATGATTCCCTCCATACACTGCAGTGTTCCCAGCAGGCTTGTACAGAGCTGTAGCTGCCCTTCCAGGGGAACTTCTTCAGTCCATTGGACTCTTCTAGATTCAGGCCCCATCTTCAATAGATAACTCATACATAGATAATACATACATCAAACCTGAAGTTCGACATCTGACTCCTTGTTCCCTATGGTTTATCATCTAGCCAGAGGGATGCTCATGTGTTACTGTGTCAGCAAACAATTATTCATTAACTCAACTGGGCTAAGCCCAGATGTGTGCTCATCTGCTGCAGGTGCTGCTATCCTGATTTCTGAATTAGAGCAAGCCCTGAGGAGGGATATGGTTTTGATGTCCATGTGCTAACCTCTGGATTAGTCTGTCTCTGAACTTGTTGATATGCACACCCAGGAGCTCCTGCCAAACCTCTGGCAACAGCCAGTGGTAGGGGCAGAAGGAAAGTGCTGCGCTGGAGCGTGCAGTGCTCTTCAGAATACAAAGGCAGTATTACGTTAGCACCCTCACTGTGGACTGAATCCATCACCATGACAGCTGGCTGAAGAAACAGTAACAAAACAAGGAGTTCACCAGCTTGTCAAAAATTTTAGGTTTGGATGAGTTTTTGACAGACCCATCTCATAACTCCTCAGTAGCCCAGGCACCATGCAGACTGCTCCTGGGCTTCATCCTCACCCTCCCCACCCATCTGCCTGAGACTCCATTCCCTTTCAAAGAGTAAGATGAGATGTTTGAGTTTTAGTCTGGGGTGGAAGGCAACTATATTTCATAAGGGGATTACTGTTTTCTGCCTAGTTCTCATTGTGATGCTGTGCAGGCTGTGAACCTTGATCACAGTGCTGCACATGCATTTCATGCATTTCCCTGATTACAGTTGAAGATGCTACAAAATTTACCAGGAACATTGTTCTGGGGTTCTGGTTAACCTAGGAAGAGCTCAGATACACAGTGATAAGAATCAGGATCAGGTTCTATTGCAAAGATGGCTCTGAGCTTCTGAACTTCTGTTAAATGGGATAGTTGGTTTCAATCCATTATTGATGATTCCTGACACAGCATTTGATCTCCAGTTCCACAAAGTCCAGCACTGTTCAGATCAGCTTTTGGTCCTTAGTCATCTCATTATATGAGCTTCAGCCACCTATGATGTGATATTAATGACCAATTAAAAATGCCACTCATCTATGAATTAATAATAGAGATCCTTGTTTAAAAGAGCAAGTGCAGTTCTAAGACACTGTCAGATTTGTGGGGACTCTCAAGCAGACTTTCATCATGCAGGTAGCAGGGATGTTAGGTGTAAGGTAGGGCTTTGTATAAGAATGAGAATTTTGATGCATGTTCTGTGGAGGACGGGGTTCATAAATTAGTCTCTACATCGAAGGTATCAGGAGTTAGTGGGTCTGGACAAACCACTCAGCTTCTCAGGGCTATTTTGGTTCCCAGCTCCCACTGATTTTAGTAGTTATTATGCACCTCAGCATCCTTGAAGGTCTATGCTTTTAGTTGCTTTCCTGAAAGAGAGTCAGCAAATCAGTATTTTCAACTGAACTGCTCAAGTCCATGGTGGTCCTGGTACCAGAAAAAGGCCCACAGATACCAGGATAGAGCACTGCATGCAGTCCTGCCAACACAGATCTCCTGGGATGGCGTACCCAGAGGTGGCTCTGTGCCAGCAGCCAGGCTTTCTCTCTGGGCGGTATGTGTCTGTGTCCTTCAGAGACAATGTTCTTACCCTTCCTTAGACCTGTATCAGCTGCAGGATGCTGCAGGGTACGGCTCATGCTGTTCCCGCCTGGTGAGATAAGGCTCCCTTCAAAGTTCCAACTTGTTAAAGAAAAATCTCACACCACATGCAGTGCGTCTGGAATCTTCCAGATTGTTTAGAGTTACAAGAGCAAAGCTGTATCTGTATTTTCAGCAAATATCTTCTAAAAACATGTGAGCTTTAAAATACATTGAGGGTGTCAAAAGATGCCAGCAAAAAAGAGTGGTCACTGTAAGACTGAGCTGGTGTTGTGGTTAAAGCACCTTTGAGACTTCCAGACAGAAGTGTATCTATTAGTACAAGACAAATTAGCAAAATGCCTGTAACTTGCCAGGTTAGAGCATCATTCTTCCTGTTTGGGCATTTCTTCATGGCCTGCTTGTTTGTTTCATAGTTTTCAGCTGCATACATTAAAAAGCTAGGAGGAACCTATTTTGGGTCACCATAGGGTGCCTACCCAGACTTTTGTTACTGGACTAATATCTGAAGGGAAAGATAAACATTTTGCTTCTTTAATAAGATCTCAGTTGGCCCTTCAAATAGGAAATGGTATTTACAGCAACAGTAGCAGTTGGAGTTGGTGGGACCTGCATTCTCTGTGGTGTCCCATGTGGTCCAAGAGAAAAAAGCAAAGGATGTCCCATTGTCCTCATTTATGGAAAAATATGTCTCTGGAAGACATTAAATCTGCTTTTGCTTCACTGGCATAAGTGACCCAGATATTTTTATATCTAATCAGGTTCCTTTTCATTTATCATGATGTTTAGCCAGAGTTGTAGGTCAAACAAATGGCTTTGCGCTGTGTGCCAAATGCCGACTGATATGGAGCCTTTGAAGTAAGAAATGTAAGCAATCTTCTCCCTACAGGTTTGGTCCTCCTGATAAGTGGATACACAACTGACACATCACTCTTCAACCCATTTTTGAGCACTTCACTGATGTATTAGCTTTATGGTAATTCTCAGCAATGAGGGGAATACTTATCAAAAGTAAAATCTGAATAGAAAGCAGAAAAACTTAAGTTTTACAGATCAGTTTTAAGAGAAAGTCTGTCTTTGATGAGAATTTTGAGACTTCCCTTCTGAGAAGATGAAATTACTTTAGGTGAGCCCTGAGCTACGGAAAGAGTGTTTTTATTTTAATTATGCAGAATACGATAATTCTGAGTGTGGGCTGGCAAAATCAAACCCCAGAGATGGGGACCCCTCCAATACAAGCCTCTTTTTCTTCAGCCAACCCATCCACATTATCACATCTGGATTTTGAATGTTTGGGGTCCCTCTGGAAGAGGATCTGTTTGCTATAAGGAACCTCTCCATTTTTCACTTCAGGCTAGGATCAGAGGTGAGCTCATGATGCAGCACTGAGATCTCAGGTCAAACATGAATGTATTAACATGGAGGAATGTGCACAGTTGAAGTTCAGCTTATTACACAGATACACAGATGCATGAATGGTCTACAGCATTTGAATCCAGGTCTGGATTCATATTTTAACCCTGCCTGAGTTGAGGGAATTGAGGTCAGAAAGGTCAGCTCTGTATCATTGTCAAGCAAGGCTCCTAAATTATGTCACTGGAGTAAATTTTTAATGAAGGACTATAGGAAACTTACTCAACATAGTGCCTTTGTAAGCTCATTAACCATTTCCTGGATAACATATAGCACAGTATTTTTCACCTTCCCTTCAGATTGAAACGCAAGGAAATTTTTAATCATTCAGCATATCCACTGTGTGAAATGTAGTCACCCTTTCAGTCCTGTATCTTCACCTTTTCTTGAAAACTTGCTGGATACATTGCCCTTAGTCCATGTTTTTGGGCAGAGAGAAATCTCCATTTGCTGAAAATTAAGACCTCCATAGACAAAGGGGAGACACACAGCCTTTGTAGCCCAATGCTAAGAAGCATCTCCTGCTCTCACTGAAGAAACTCTTGTAGTACTTGGGAGGCAGTGAAAGTTCTCATATTGACTTTAGTGAGAGAAGGCTGAAAGCCTGATACTTCTCCAAACATAGGAAACCTTTTGCTTCTGTCAAAGCAAATATCTGCTTCTGAAACTTCTTAGCTAGGGGCTGGAGTAACACAGTGCCGTGAGGGATGTGGTGTGAAAAAAGGGTAAATATCACATTTAGGATTTGGATTAAGGTCTCAAAGATGCCTCTTAAGCACCTCTAACAGTCTCTGAGGTGGTCGTTTAAGCTAGTTTCACTGTAGACTTTCTAAGTGAAGTAATAGAATTGGTGTCCACCAGCAGATGGTGCTTCTGCCTGAGAATTGTTTTCCTTCATGGCCATTGAAAGACACAGCTTCTTGCATCATTACTGTAAAAGGTACTTTACAAGGCAAAACATTGTCCATTACATTGTATGGATTCCATATTTTAGATAGCTCCTATGTATGCCTTTCTGTCCACTCTTCTGTTACCTCCAATGCTGCTTTTCTTTAAAGGGTCTTTGAGTAAATGGACAATTTCCCTTTTAAAAAATATCCCATAGAAGGTCCTTGTTTAGCAGATGTAATACCAGGCTGAAGAACTTCAGTGATAGGAAGAAGAGACACGAGTGATGGTTTTTTACTTGGGATATCTTTCAGGCTAACTTCAGTGGAGACACATATGCACAAAACCAGGCAAGCAGTCTATCCCTTGTAGTCTACTGATTCCCAGCTCCCCAAGGACAACAAGCTGAAGTTTGTCAGCTCTGAAAGCATGTGGAGCAGATGAGGAGGAGACAAACAGACAAATAAACACGCACTTGACTCCAGACTATTCTCTTCAATGTATGTGGGACCAAACTGCTAAATTTTAGCTGAAATCTGCTTGTGTCTATTATAACTAATTTGCATTAGGAACCTTGAACTGTTTTTTTCTGCCATTACAATAGCAGTAAGTACTTTAAAATGAAGATCCAGGATCATCCCAAGTTAGATAATACATGGTCACACTGCACACAAGCATCTTAAGACTCCTCTCCTCCATCATATAGATACCTTGATGGTTGATACATCTAGTCCCTTAGTTCACATGCCATTGTGTGGGCCTGGTGCGTTGTTGAATGTACCAGGGTCCAAGGTCAGGTACAGTGCTTCTTTTGGGCTGGGGGGTTGCACTTAACACCGGGCTTGTAGCTAGCTCTGTTGATGGAGAAGGAGTGATGGTAACGGTAAATCTCTGCATTGCAAGTGCATGAGGTATGGCAATCCCTGCAGAAGAGCACAAACCAGGAGTTTGATTCAACACGTTAGACTGGAATATGAAGCTCCCCCTTGTCCTAGAGAGCTCATGGTATTGAGCCCAGACCTGCCCTCGGCAGCCTGCACACTGACTGCTGTACTCTAGTGCCTTCCATGCTGCTCTGGGCAGCTTCATCCCCATGCAGGACATACCAGCATGGGGACTGTGGTTACCCCACTGAGATGATGAGATGTCTGAATGATCCGAGTCAATGCAAAAGCAGGGTAAGGTACCAACATGAGATGGAAATTTTGTGAACACGTTCCTACATGAACCACAACGATCACATACTTGTACACACAAAAAGGTGTGCTCCAGTCGTACAGGTCTGCAGGCATTCTTGGGCACTATGAAAAATCTGATTTATTTTAAAAGTGACTGAATTTTTATGAAAACTGTAATATCTCCTCTTTCTTCCATCTCAGAAATGGCCAGAGAAAGGTAGCAGCAGAAATGCTAAACTCATCCTTCTCAAAGAAGGCGCCTTGAGGAACCACACATTATATAGTGCTGGAACTAAAAGAAAGCAGGACCAAAATGCACTTCCATGACTTTAGTGGGATAAATGTACATGCCATGCCACAATGCTTGCAGCATATGTTCCTGGGCACCACATTCACAGTATTTTTGAAATCTAAGGTGAATCAACAGTCCATGGCTCTTTACTGTAGCTTTTACTGGAGCCTTCAATGGAGATGCCAGAATATGGTTTCTAGAGCACTGGACATTAGCAGATCCAGGAGGGTAATTAATCGGATGGAATCCAATTAAAAGATTACTCTCCTGTTCTCCAGATAGGGTGGTATATAAATGTGCAAAATTATCTGTTGGAATCCCTCAGGCAGCTTACCCAGAATAAACTTCTCCTGGATCCACTCCAGCTCTCAGCGGAGGCTCTAGTTCAGGAAATCATCTTTATTCAGAACAGCACTTAAGCATTTGCTTAAAGTTAGGCATGTACGTAAGAGCCACTTCCAACAAGGCTGTACTTAATTGCACCCTATCTGCCTTCCTAAATTGAGATTAATGTCAACGGGAAGGTTCCAGCTGATTTTGGAAAGCTAGGAGGAGGCCGCTGCCATCTCCACAGAGTCACTGCACTTCTTGACCATGGGAACACTCACAGAGTTATGTAGTGTATGGTGTATCTAAAATCACACATTCTTTTGGGCCTGGGAGCTGTCCCGGGAGGGTGTGAAGACGTGTGGCCCGGTGGATCGGCACGAGGAGCTCGCCTTGGCTCCCAGTGCCTTCCTGGGGGAGCTGGTGCCAGATGGGGGATGGCAGGGAGCCAGCCCCGCTCAGAGCAGGGTCAGCCCTGGATCCAGAGCAGGCTGGTGCCAGGGGTGCCAGGTGTCCCTGCAAGCCACCAGCCCTGCACCCCAAGCCAGCAGCTGCGGCATGGTGCCGAGGCCGGGTACCAGGGAAGGCGCGGGAAAGATGCCGGCGTGGGAAGGTGTGCACACGTGGGTGGCCTCCGTCTTCTACTCCGGAGGCAAGGGTTTTCTGCTTGAAGTGGGAGCTGAATGTGGGCAGATTGCAAGGCCAGTTTGTGCAACTGGATTGTGGCAATATAAGCAAATGGGTCCAAGGTCAAGGAAGGCTGAGGAAACAAGAAATGTGCCTGTGCTCACGCAACATATACCAGGTTAAATGAGCAATTATTTCTTAACTCATGTGCTGACATACTTGTTTTCCTTCCTTGTCAGTGGACTTGAAATGATCAATTGTCTTTACTTTTTAGAGCTCTCAGGGTTATGTGAGGCCTCAGGATATGTTTTGGCCTCAATGACCTCTGTGGATTGTTGTGTGTAAAACATAGATTTTTTTTCTGCCAAAATAAATATCAGTATAACGTAACTTTCTCTTACAGTGGAGTTGGGCTCAGAAGATGCCATTGCATGAGGTTGTGTAGGTTTTCTATTTCAATAAAATGTCTTGACCTGGCCTTTGCTTCCCCTTTCACTATCACTGTGTGAGCAGCATCAACTGGTTCCATGATCACAGGACTTCATTAATGTCCCAAGTATGAGCAACGAGCATCTCTACTAGGCTGTATCCAGGTCTACAGGTTGGGAAAAATAAACAGGACTTTTTTTAATATGCAATGATGGAGTGCATGAAACCCAAAATATATAGCAGCTATAGACCTAACTTGAGATTTCTGCAAAACACTGAGCTCAACAGCAGGTTGCACCCAGCCACAGTGACCATGTGCTCATACCAGCTAATACTGGCACAACCTGTGCTGGGTGCTCTCCTCCTCTTGCCTCCTGCACAGCATAATGTGGGACAGGCACACCACTTGGGTTGCTGGTGCCTGGACCCCACCAGTAACAAAGCTGCTCAAGTGCCACAAGACAAGAAGAGCAGCTCTCAGATCTCTTCTTTCCAAACACGGGAGGCAGAGCCACATGAGCTTTTGTGCCTGAGGGGCAGCTGCTACTCTCAAGCAATGTGCTTGCTCACTAGCACCAAGGTTTTGAACATGGGGCAATACCAGGTAGCACACCTCTGGCTAGCAGCCTTCTTCCAGGGTGAGATCCAGGGCCAGGAGAGGGGCAGCATTTGCCTACCAGGTACCTGGGTGGGAAGAGGCCTTGGTGCACTCCTGGAAGAAATGCAGTGAAAGCTGAGCTCACACTGAGAGCTGCATCTGCATAGTCATGGATGAAGCAGTGAGTTGAGCTCTGTTCTGCTCCTGCATTAAATATCACAGATTTGCACCTTGACTTGCTCTCTTACCAGACTTCAGAGCTTAAGCTCAGCCTCTGTAAGCCTCAGGCTGTATCTTGGGGTCTCCAGACCATTTCTCCTCCCCGACTCCTTAGTAAAGCACTTATATAGCCTCTACAAATAGAAGGGATTAAAATACATAAACGTGTATGTTTGTATGTAGGCATGCATTTCCATGTAGGCATATGGACAAAGGTGGATTTTTAAACACAAAGTTGTTTAACAAGAGACTGTGCTGGTTGCAGGCACTTTCACTCAGCTCCTGTGCAAAAGGGCCTGGTTTGCACTAGGCTCTGGATAGGGGGAGACAGGCACGCTATTTGGCAAGCACTTTAATTCCCAGCTTCTGCCAGTCATCGGCTCCTGAGGGTACCTGCTGGGAAGGCATGCTGCTCTTGACAGTGCTTCCTCTCACAGCCTCCAAGAAATGGGGCAGTGGTACATAGCTACCTGCCAGACTTTCAAAGGGGGCCTGTCCCGAGCAGAAGCACCTCATGGCCATGCAGGAGGCAGGTCTTAATCACTGGCTAAATGCATCTGGTAGGGGAGAGATCAAGTGTGATGTAAGGCAGAGTCTTTTACGCATGGCTTGCTGTTCTAGAGCAGGTGAAGTTGTCTGCGTAGATCTATCCACCGGACGAGTAACAGATCCGCTGTCAGGATCTGCAGTGCTCAGTAACAAGGTCATGCTTCCAACAGAACTTGAAAGGCCCAGAAGTGTCTTATAATATTTCAGAGACCAGGGCGGCTAGAATTTAATCCCTGACTTCAGTCCTCTGTCTTCTAAACAGCATTGCTTTAAAACATGTCTTGAAATGCATCATTGCTAAGGAGTCGCAGCAGCCATCCTGGAGAAATGCTTGAACTCTCCTGCCCATGTGAATCAGACCACTTGTTTTGCTGAGGAGTTAGGAAAACAGATGATTCACTCATATGTACCACTTTTCAGCAACAAGTCCCTAAGTGTGCAGACATGTGAATTAACAATATCAAGCCCTGCAAAAGTGGGTATTGACAGTAACTCCAGCTCAGGTTCAGGCTCTCCTTGCTCTGTTCCATCCAAATTCCCCGCTGGCTTCTGTGGACTTCACTTGAGCCAGGCGTGCAGAACTAGCTCACTTACAATCTGGGCCATGCTGGAGGGGCAGCCCATGGGAGGGCTGGTACCAAAGCTGGACTAAGTACCCCTGCGCCTCTGTCCTGATCCACCTCTCAGCTGTGACTCTACATTGCTGCCATCAACCTTGGGGCTGAAGCCCACTCTGGAGCATCAGTGGGCTACAACAATGGAAGGATGTCTATCCTGGCTCAGCCACAAGTCCGTCTAGCCTTCTGTGCCAAGAGGGATGCCCTGGCATACAAGCACCCTGAGAGTGGCAGGTTGTAATCTCTCTTCTGACCCCTGCAGAGCCTCCTAGAAAGGCTCTGGCTGCTCCCCTGCCCTCCCCTTTTTATTTACCTTGTCCCATCTGAAGCTCCATCAAGTAATGGCACCCTTGCCCCCAGAGGGGGAGGTTTGATGTGAGCATCCTGGTGACCTTTACATCCTTCCCTTTATTTTCTCTGTTATCGACTGGACAGGTTGATTCTTACATGCTTTTTTTCTTTTCCCACCATCCTCTTTCCTGCCTCTCCCTCCCCTTTACCTGACAGGGTGGGGAGGTTTTGCTAAGTGAAGAAATCAGTCAAGGGAATGGACAAACTTGGAAGCCTAAGAAAGAACATAGAAGTGGGGCAAGCATGTAGTCACGCTTCCCCAGAATAATCCTCAGCAGTCTGCTGTGACAGGGCATGATGTCTTTTTACTCAAACACTCTTGACAGATTTTTCTTCTCTGAATCAATCTAATCACTTTTGAATGCTTGCCAGCTACTTGCACCTACAGTGAGCTGTGGCAAGTAGGTCCACAGCTTAGTAGTGCACTGTGTGAAGAAAGAAGGGGACAAGGTGCTTCTGTAAAGACTCAGAGACTTAGTCAGGATTTGGATCCAGCTTAGAGGCCCCCCTCTGTGGTTAGGATATGAAAGGAGAAGGATCAAGACTTGAAGCCACCAGTGTTACTGTGGGCATTGAGCCCCATCGGAAACTGTGAGCTGCCCCTGCCCAGAGAAGCTGTTGCAATCAGTGACCTCTGTCAGTGCAGTGATCTCCTGCCAAACCCATGGCCTGTTGCTGTAACTACTACTCTCCCTTCCCTCTGCTTTATGAGGACAGGACTTTGCAATAAAATGGGGTTTCAGCAAAAGTGCCTCTCCCAGTTTCCATTCCCCAGAAACTCCTCAATACTAGCAGCTCACTCTTAAGGAGACCCCAGGGTCCAGTGAGTTTGCTTGCGAGAAAGGGCTTTTTGCTAGAGAGCAGGTGTGGCGTGATGCCTGCTACCACTGTACATCTGTTCTGCAATGTCTGTGAACTGCTACCCAGTGCAATTCCAAACAAAACCTCAGGTCAGCTTGAGGCCAAAGCACATACCTTTGGCCCTCTTGCACCACCTAGGGTCTGGCTTGCCTGCCTCTGGATGCCTTGTGGGGAAGTGGAGAGAAGATGTAAAGAGCTGTTTCATTTCCCCAGCCCAGGCACCTAAAGAGCCAACACACACAGAACGAAGAAACGTTCATCTGTCATCATGTTCAGCTGTGGACATCACTGGAAGTCAAACTGAGGTGCAGGTATAGATGATATCTAAGTCTTAGGTTGTGCTGGCTCTCTGCACAGGGCAAGCATTTCTATGTGAGAGCAGCAGTCACTACCCTTAATGTCTCAGAAGGTCTTATTCTGTCTGTTAATTGAAGTGCACAGCACACACTTCTTTAGTCAGCTGTTAGCTACACAGATAGTGTTTATCAGAGCAAATGCCAGGACAAAAAAAACATTTGAGGCTGATGGATCATAATGCAGTTTTATTTCCAGGACCAGGAGTGTAGCTGTCAAGTGTATAAGGATCAGAGCAGAGGGCCCAGATCCCAGGCTAGGTTGGGGGCATGAGGGACAGTGATACCTCCATACCACCATTGGTGCCAGTTCAAACCACTGATGGCAAATGACCTGTGGTTTTCAGAGATACTCCATGAAAGTGGAGGGCAGGTGCGCACAGCCAGTACCTTGCTGGGTGCGCTGCCCTGGCTGACATTTGTACTCCCCATCCAACCCTTTACTACTATCTCTCCAACTCTTTAACTGCTCTGGCTGAGCTACTGATCGTATTCCTCCGTAAGGGCCTGGGGAGTGTGGGTGAGGAGCAGAGGGCAGCGATGTTGGGTGGTTCCAAATGTGCTTGTGCATGCGGAAGGGGTGTGTGCGCATGTCTGCAGAGCTTTGTGGTTCCTATCTACAACCCAGCAAGCAACTGATCTGCAGCTTCCCAACCAAAGGACAGATTCAGCTTAATCTGTTAGGAACAAAATTTCTGCTGTCAGTTATTACCGTTAACTTTGCCTTTCATGACACTGGCCTTGAGCAGGACCTTGCCTTCAGATAACCACAGGTGGTGCACTGCAGTCAAGCTGCAGGCAACAATATTTTAATTACAGCTGGAAGTATGGTGAAAATCCACCCAATATTTAGGAAGGCACTTGTATGGGCACTTCAGGTTTCTTTTCTTCTCTGAGGGACACACATACATGCATTCAGGGTGCCATATCTTATCTTCCCAGCCAGAAGGACGCTGTCTTCAGGCTGTGGCAGCATGAAGATGTCAGGCTGGGAGCTGACAGCCGGATCTGCCTTTCAGGAGCCCTTTGGCTGCCTGGGCTGCAGTGAGGATGTGGTTTCCACATGAGACGTGATCAGCCGGTGCGCAGGCACACACTGAGGTGTTAATGGGCATGCGGCTGTAACAGGTAGCCCTTGTTAGTCCTACCCTGGTGTTAGCAGACAGGGGGGCGAAGTGCCGCCAGCTGCTGCACAGTTTATCAGCTGGGCATGCAGGCACCACCCCCATTGCCTGTGTTGGCAATGGAGGTCACTCAGCAGCTCATGTTCTCCAGGGCTGATGTGGGGATGCCCTCTACCTGCAGCGTGCTGGACAACGTTTCCCTCAGAGCTATCTGTCCCCAGCAAAAGCCGTCCCTGTGGTCATTGTTTGGAAAGGTGTTTATTTTCTGTCTTGCTTTCAGAAGGGTGATCTCAGAGAAGCTGAGGAGAGAATTTCCTTAAGTCATGAGAAGCTAAGCATTGGACATGGTGAAATATTAGTGTTTGATTTTTCATTTAAATGCTATGTGCAGGCAACACCCTTATTTATCCTCTAAAGCTTTTGCAACAGCAACACATAAAACCATAGCAACAAAGCTGAATGATTGCAGTCTCCGCCTGGCCACGATTTCTCCATCCCTGCAGCTTGGGCTGAGGGGAGCAGTGCATTTCTTGGCAGGGTGGCAGGTGCTGGTGTCTCAGTTGCAGTGCAGTCCCAGCACCAGACACAGTCAGAGTTTGGGACCTGACTTGTTCTGCCTGATTGTTTTTTTCAGGCATTCAGGGCTGAGAAAATGTTTAGGCTGGAGTCCCTCACTGTTGAATGCATACTGATGAGATAGACTCTTTTCTCATAGACAGAAAGGGTTTTCCTTCACAATCTTGCTTACACTTGTACTGCATAAGAAAATATGGTCAAAATTCACTTTCCTTCTGAATGCTTTTCCTCTCGCTTCTGTAATGACTGGAAAATGTTGCTTTGTCAAACATATTTTTATTTAACCACAAAGGACCATTCCAGGTGTCCCTCTCCACTGTCTGCACTCTTTTCATTGTTTCTATATAAGGTATTAAGGATAGTGCATCCTGATGTGGGTCTCTGAAGCGATGAGGGAGCGATCTTCAGACATGGAGTTATTCTAATATTTAGAGATAGGTTTGTACCAGCTATGAACATTTTGGGGACAGCCTGTCAAGATCCCTCTGAACAGCAGCCAACCTTCCAGCAGATCAGCTCTTCCTCTTGTCTGGCACCCATGCCAGGTCCTATGTGAAAGGATGGGGGTTAATACTTTTGCAAACGTACCCAAAGTGTTATAATAGGTGATCAAACTGTATAACACACAATTAAGTCTCATGGTCTCTCAGAAAAACAGAATACCCCAACCGTTGAACCCCATACAGCAAACGTATTTACCATTGAGCAGACAAAGGCCCCAGAAAACAGGTTAAAGATAAAACCTCTAAACACTGCTCCCAGAAAGATGGATGAACAGCTACATAAGAAATAAACAATTGCAAAAGTATTTCCTCACTTAAAAAGAAAACCCAACCTGTACAGGGCATGACATCAAAACTCCCAGTTGTGCTGAAAACCATACCCTTGGGAGGAAATGATGTACAAATCCTAACTCCCTTGCCCTGGGAAAGAAAATAACATCCATCATGCATGGGGTGAATGCAGAAAGAAAATGAAACCATAATGATTTGCTTAGAGGAATGGCAAACAAAGGCAGAAGAGTTAAATGTTCGAGAGGTGGAAGTCAAAGCTTCTGGAAAGGTGGTAGCTTACACATGCTGACCCGCTGCAGAAGCTAGGCACGAGAATGCAAGAAACAGGTAAGAGACCTAGAAGCACAGCTGCAAAACAAAAAATAGAGAGGCAGCATCTTTAATTACCAACACCTTTATGAGAAACCAGAGGGAGCTGGAAAATGTCCCAAGATGTAGTAAAAATTGGATTATAAAGAAAAATCAACATAAAGAAACAGTTCAAACTTAATTAATAGATGTAATCTTGAGTAATCTTAAGAGGAAAGGTTTCAGCAGTCACAGTTAAAGCCAAACTATAAAAACCTAGTGGCCTAGTGGTCTTTTTGTTTTACAGGGTGATCGACTGACAGACAACAATTTGAAAAGCAGCAGCCAGACCCAGGGACAGAACTGTTGATTTCACTAATGTTCTTTTAAGAAAATGTGTAAATACCAGAAGGAATCTAGGAAGGCTATCAAGAAGGTAAAAAGTTTAAAGCAGTGGGGAAACTAATTAAATGCTATCAGCACTCTTAAGTATCAGTAGTTAGCAGTATAGCATATCAGTAGTTAAAGGCTGAGAAGATTGTGGGTTAAGTCTGTGTATACAAAGGTTTGAGGTCTGAAAGGCACAGTGAATAGTACAATATTATGATTTAACCAGAACAGAAGAAATACCTAAGGAAAATTACATAGGTACATATGAGAGGATACTCATACCTCTCCAATAACCACACTTAACAGCTATATTCTTTTGTTTCTAAGAATTAAACCTATAAAATTCATGATCCTAAGTAATGAACCCTATAATTCATGAATTATGTATAGTTCATTTCCTTACTTTAAAAAAAAAAAGAAGGAAAAAGAAGATGGCAAAAGCTGTGTATAAATGTATCAGCTGCTGATTTAAAATAAAGTGTAAAGTTTGTCTGTTTATTGTAGAGAATACGGGGAAACAACTGATGGAGGATTGGGAAAAAGTGACCGAGTATACTGGAAGCTCCTATGAAGGGAAATGTCTGGAGAACAAAGATCATCATTAATAACAATCTTCTGTTAATCTTATCTTCTACAGGAAACACAGAAAATTGAGCACCCTATTCCAATCCTAGAGATACTGATCTATGTACGTTATGTGTATGCATGTTTGTGTTTATTTATGAGTATCCTTTTATGTGTTTACAATAGATATTGCAAAATGTTGGGAGAGATGAATTGCTAATAAACTCACATAAACCCTCTTATGAGATCTGGGTCTAATCACAAGATCTTCAGTATGTCTGCTACCTTCTTCACTGTCTCACCAGTAAGACTAACAAAGGATTTGTAAAATAGTCCACAAATGAATACACTGCTACACAGTCACAGAAGGGTTATCAATCATGAAGGTTGTGAACAATTAAATATCATTCAGTTCTGAGCCTATTGTACATGTAAAAGGAAAATGTTTTCCTCAAATGGTGCGTTCAAGACCACAGGGCTGCTACATGCAAAAATACATCCAATTGTAATGTTATTTATACTAATTGTTAAATACTGTGCATGTTTACATGTGGTGTACCTCCTGATGATGACAACACCCTGCCATGGGATGGACCCACCTGCTCTACAACACCTGGGAGGCAAGAGCAGATGTTGCCACAGCACTGCCTCAACAGTGAATGGTCAGTTGCTGCAATCAAGCTGGCAGATGGGTGTGAAAGCACTGATGTCCTTGGTTCTTACATAAAGCCCAGCATCCAGATCTGCTGCGGGTTGTCATTTACTCTATCTTGCCCATGACAGTGGTCCAGCTAGTTCTGGAGTCCACACATCTGGTCCATATCTCTCCAATCTGGCTACAAGGATATGATGAGATACCATGCTGAAACCTTGCTAAAGCAAAGGTAAACCACCACTACCACTCTGCCTTCATCCACTGAAACAGACCTCCCATCAACTCACAATAGAAAGCAATTAGCTTGATGAGGCACGATTTGCCCTTGGTCAATCTATGCTGGCTGTTTCCAATCACCTTTTGATCTTCAAGTGCCTGATAATGGCTTCCAGAAGGATTTGTCCCTTAATTGTCACATAGTTTGAAGTGTGGCTGATCATCCTTCAGCTCCCTTGGACTTCATTGCCCTTCTCAAGGATAAAGCATGACATTTGCCTTTTTCCAGTCACCAGAGGTTCTTCCTGATTGCCATGACCTAGCCATTCTTGGTACAGAGAGGAGGCTCAACCAGCCATTCCTACCTCTTTCCACTGAGATCAGGAGCATTTTGCTTAATATTAGTCTCCATTTGGGAGACTAATATTAAGGCAGTCACCTTTTCTGCCCAAGATATTTGGTTGCCCCTCCTTCCTTTTAACCAGTTCCATGCTGTCTGTCCTTGATCACCTCTTTGCTATAAAGACTAAGCAAGCCCTGAGCAAATGTGACCTTCAGGGGGACATGCAGCAGAACAGGATTATTCAAGGACTCTTCTGGTTTCTTTGAGAACAGAGTTGGCAGTTAAATTTCATGTATGCTTGACAACATATGCATCTTTTATATATGTAGGTATGCCTGTGTGCGTGCGTCAGTGTATGCCTGCAAGTATTAGCCAAACAGGACTGGCCAGGAACAGATGGTAGAAGAGGGTGGTTGAAGGAGGGATAAGTCCTTTCACCTGGTTATTGGCAGTCCAGGGCAGCAGTTCCCAAGCTACTCCGCTTGGGAACTTCCAGGGCTATGGATCCTCTCTTATTTCCATAGCTAGACTCATAGCCCTCTATTTGGGAGTTCCGCTAACAGCATGCTAGTGGCTCCAGGTGATTTTTCCAGCCAGGACCAACCAGGGCATGTCTCTGCCTGCCCAGTGCGGGAGGCTGGACTTGCCACGGTGCCTCTGGCTTACAGGTTTCATCAAAGCAAACAGAAGCAGCTTGCCAGCTACCTCAACTTTGAGGGGCCGAGCCAAGGGCACATGGAAAACTGCCAGAGAGAAGCAGGGGAGCAGGGAGAAAATGCTGCCAGCAGCTCGCCCCCGTGCTGGGAGGTGTTCATGCACAGAAAATTATCCAGAAGAAATGATAGCAGTAACCATGACAATGTCAGCAGCACGACACTAGCAGGGCTTCCTCAGGGATTAACACTTTTCCATACCAAGAGTGTATCTCCCTTTTTCTGATGTGCGCTGTTGATTCAGTGGTAGTCCATGTTTGCTTTATCTTCCTCAAAGCAGAGCTACCTGAGAAAATGCTTTCTCTGCAAATTGCTTAGGCAGCACTACCTGTACAATGAAAATATTTTTTACAGAAAGTCTCTCCCAGCCCATGTGCTTGCGGAGCACTTTGCACCACAATCCCACCTTGATTCCCCTCCCTTGGATGTTTCCATCATAGCCAGGAACCGCTGCTGACTGAAACTGAAGTTGTCTCATTTCACTGAGTACACTGCTATTTTCTAAGGTGTGAGTCAGAGCCTTTCAGTTAGGTGTCACCATGTGCTATTTGCTAGAAATAAAATCAACATCAATTAATTCTGCTTTTTTTTTTTTAGTAAGTTTTTGTCTTTTCCTACTCCAGATCACAAGTGAGGTACACACAGAGAGGCTGGTCCTGGCTGTATATGAGGACCTGCTTCTCACAGCAAGGGCTTCACAGAGGGGTTGGTCACTAACAAGCATGATTCTGGTGGAAGAAAAGGAAAGGAGAACTGTGGGCGCTAAGCAGCCTGACAGGCTGGCAGGCCTTTCACATTGCCTGCTCAGTGCTCAGTCTCTCCTGCCCATATCAGCCAAGGGAAGTTGTTGTTGTTATTATTGTTGTTGTTATCATCATCATCATCATCATCATCATCATCATTATTTTGCAGAGCTCATTGTTACTCTTCTTCTGTCTGGGTCAACAAAGATCGAGCTGCATCAATATTTACCCCTAGGAAAGCACAGCAGTGCTCATTTACAATATATGAAATTGCAGTAATAAGCATAAGAATAGTACTCAGCATCTGACAGGATGACTGATGTAAGCTGTCAGCCAATATTTGACTTTCCAGGTGAGATTAGATTTAGCATTTAATATAAACATAAAGCGTGCAGTACAAGGCACTTATTTAACAGACAATTGCTTATAGCCTTCTGCAGGCTGGAGGCTACTTAAAGTTTAAGATATCTCTGCTCCTTTCTAGAGTATCGTCATATTATCCAGTGGAGTTTTAAAATCCTGAGTGTTATCGTGAATTTCATTAGAGAAGGGCACAGAAAAGGTAAGTTTCTGTTGGTAATTCTTTATTTCCTATTGAAAAAGCATAGTAATTTTTGTTCTGAATCAAAGAAAAAGCAGAGAGATTTTACACACAAAAAAGTTTCAAGGCAGTTCATATTTGGATTTGCTTATAGATTGCTTACTTTCATTAGATTACCTTTATCCCCTATGTTTGAGCGTGTGTGAGTGTATAATTGCAGAGACCTACATGCACGTGTACCTGCGTCCTTACATGTGTGCGTGCCTGTTCTGTGCACACTGATACTGCAAGGCCAGTCCAACAAACAGAGGAAGGTAGATTACTGAACTCCAGTTCAGAAGACAGTGCAATTTCTTATTAGTGATGAAAATTCGCTGTCTCTTACCATAGGTTGCAATAAGCTCATCACTGCTTGAAGACTGCACTGAGATCGAGTCAACTTTTTTTGGAAGCTTTGCCATATGTTGTACGGCTTGGTTGGCCCGAAGCATTTAAGGACAGGTGTCATACAGGAGCATCAGACTGAAATGCTGTACCACACCCTTTGCTTTTTGCAAGCTAGCAGGCTGCAATCCAGTCACACCCTCCTCTGTGGGAAAGGCAGAAAAGGACAGCGGCTTTTCTCAGAGCTTCTTGAGAACTCCTTCACTGGAGTCAGTATGTGATAGTTTCTGCCCCAGACCTAGCTTAGTTCAAGCAGGACCAGATGGATCAGCACTGAGTGACTGGATCAGGGGACTATTCGGACTGACAAGTAATCAGTTGCTGAGCAGGTATCTCTTCCCTCATCTGTCCCCCCACCCCATTGCTCTGTTCAAGGGTTAACAGCCTGGGAGCCTCAGCGGGGTCCCTCTCCCACCCTTTGCCCCTCTGCTAGCAACACTAGCAACACTGCAATCCAGCCTCAGAGAAAGACCATTGAAAACAACAGCTCCTGACAGGCCCTGGTGCAGGGGTACCCCCACTGTGTCTGTATGAAACCAGGCCAGCCTCCCCCCTGGGCAGGAGTGAGCTCTGCAGCAGGAGTGTGCTGGAGGGGGACGTCTCCTGTGGGATGGAGACCTGATTATGGTTTTCTAAGCAGCAGCTGGGTCTGACTGTGGCAAGCTTTGGGATAGCTGGGAGAGGGTCAGGACAGATGTAGCTTTGCAGCACTATTCAGCGTCCCTGCCCCTTTCGGGTGGTGGTCCTAATGACCAATGAGGCTATTCCAGATATGGGGGCTGTGTCTCCTTGTCCCTCCCCTGTCTATCAGGCTACCATTTAGGAGTTAGCTGTCTGGCTATTATGCTCCCATGGACTCATTTGTGCTTGCATGGGTAACCAGCCTTCACACCAGATGTAATGTCTGAGACAAAGCAGGGAAGGGGGAAGGTCACACCCCTCCCTGAGAGATGCTGGGCAGCTGCCTGGAATGGCACTGTGCCAGCCCTTACAGGATCCGATACGTACTTTGTCTTCTCCTGGGCTAAATGCTTCTTCACTTGGTGTTTTGCCTCAGTAGGGAAGTCAGTGTGCCTCGACCCCTGTAACGTGGGTCATGGGGGCCCATGCTCACTGGCCTTCACCAAGGCATATTTGGCTTCCCACAGACCGAAAGTGAACTGAGTGAGGAGAGAAGTAAGACCTCTTTGGGTCTCTGAACATATTGAACCACTCAGAAATGGGGATTCTCAGCTAATCTGAAACTGGTACTGCGCTTTCAAGTGGCAGGTGGTAGATGTTATTAGGTAATTGGCATTATGCGGACAAAAGAAACCAATGTAACTGTTTTAGTATAGATATTTGATTAAAATAAGTATCATGCTGTCTTTAGTAGCCGTAACTTGCAAGGATGGCTGAAATGCGAAACTTCACTTGGGCGGTGGAAAATATTTTCAAGGAAACCTTTCTCACTTACATGAATGGCTGGAGGAAAAACATTACGGAAGCGGCAGATAAATTGCAAGCCAAGGTTGATGCTGAAAACTTGGACTATGTTATCCTTTATTTGATGGTGATGATTGGGATGTTCTCCTTCATTATTGTGGCGATCTTGGTGAGTACTGTGAAATCAAAGAGGCGAGAGCACTCCAATGACCCATATCATCAGTACATCGTTGAGGACTGGGGCGAGAAGTATAAGAGCCAGGTTCTGAATCGAGAAGACCTCAAGTGTGTGATCCATGAAAACTTGGGTGCAAGGGACAAAACAAGCCCTGGATCACCTTGACTTTTTGGAAACATCAGCAATGAGGAAATCATAAAGCCACGTGCAGGGAACTCACCAGAATTACAAATAGCTGTGAAATTGTTCATTAAATTAACAGACAAGTCAATGCGGAACGGAGTGCTGAAGAAATCAACATTACTGTTTCCCATGAGGACTTTGGCACAGCTGCTTGGAGAATACCCAAGAAAAATGCATGATTGTGCTTTGCTTTGATACTCTGTTCTTCAGGAAAATAAAAACAAGAGAATTAATAACTTGATTTTTTTTTAGCATTTTTTAAATCCAGACGCAGATCTGGATGTTCTCACCTCAGAGTAACTGTGGATTAGTGGTCAAAAGCACTAATTTAGATCTAAACTGTATGAGTTAAGCCCATCTTAAAAATAACTTTAAAATGTACAGTAAAATATCAAAATCTCCACCTATTGACTGAACAATGTGTTATGTTATGAATCATAGGAGGTAACCTATACCTACACACATTCATTCCAAACTATTTTTTTAATGATCTGGCTCCCATTTTGATTTCATTATTCGTTAGCAGCAAAGATTGACTCATGGCCTTCTGACAAGGCCTGTTTTATAGCAGAAGAGCTGCTAAACTAGCAGTCTCATCTAGGTGCATGTCCTGGTTGTCTAGGGCAGTTTCCAGAGGTTCATCATCTTTCCTCAAGTCCATAGCTGGCCAAGCTGCCTCTTCTGCTGCTCCCTGGTTCTCCAGAGCAATCTGTCTACCTGTGATGCAAGCTGGGTGATGGAGGCACTGCTTACATCCCATCAGCCAGGGCTCAGTGTGAACCACTGAGATCCCTGCCTTCTGGCTTTCAGAGGATGGATTTCTATACCCAGCTATCAAGGCTGTCCCATTGCCGTGCTTCCTAAGGGATTCCCATGTTGGGTACTGGTTTCCACTGGCTGGGAAATGGGTTTTCGGGATGGTTTGTCTTCTCCTGTGCTGCTGAAGTATCACAACGCCGGCTCTAAGGGAATAATTAGAAGCAGAACTGGTGATACTTCTAGTATTAAAACGTGCTTCATTTTGTAAGACTCTGGGTTTAGCTCCTATTCATGTTGCCAGACTTAAATCGCTTAAGCTGAAAGTTCCCATGCTGGCTGGCTGTCATGTGGGCTTGCTGTTTGTTTTCAGAAAGTTTTGGCTGAAACACTTCAGCCATGTCTGGCGCTGCATTTCCAACGATTTTGTTTTGCTCATGTTAAAAAGAAATGAAAAAGAAAAGGGCTTCTTCTGTTGGGGAGCCTTGGCTTATTTTGGAGACTGGTCTTAAGACTTGGCACAGCAGCTGCTGTCATGCTCCAGATGTGCCTTTTGCTGGCATAGTAATAAGCCTTAGAATAATCTCGGTCCGTGAGCACAGGGGAAGGCTTGTCAGGTCCCAGCACAGCCTTCTGGTGAGTCTCTCCCCACCCAGCATACCCTCTTTCCCCCCACCTCCCCGGGTGGCCTGTGGGCATCTGCCAGCTCCCCTGCTCCTGCCATGGGTGTGCTCCACACCCAGGCTGCGGGACTTTCCTCACTCTCAGGGCCCGCTGGCTGGAGGAGCGCAGATATTGTGCTGCACCGAGCGGGCGGAGGGACCCTGGGGCCACCTGGGCCCAGCGCTATGGCCATGCTACAGTCAGGGAGAACCCCTTTTGGCCTGGTACAGTCGGAGGAGCACACCCGGAGAACTCGTCCAGGTGCACCAGCACCCCCAGCAGCTGCCAGACCCGCTCAGGCCCTGCTCCCCGCCAAAAGCAGGCGGCAGCTCCCGCCTCTGGCCCGGCCCTGCTCCCGGTGGCGGGTAAGGCTGCACAGCGAAGCTGAGGACGGGGGCCTGGACTGCTTTGCCCTCGGGCCGACACCCCTGGGACCTGTGGGAATTTCTTTACCTCAGAATTATTATTTTATTGGAAGAAACGGGGCGGGGGTGGGCGGCTACTTTCTGCTCCGGCCGCATGCGGCGGCCGGGGCACGGCGGGTTTGCGGGAGAGGCGCCCGGGGCGAGGCAAGGCGGGGGGGACCCGGCCGCTCTGCCGCTCCCTGCCCCGCCGGGACCTGCCGCTGCCGCTCCTGGGAGATGTAGTTTGTCGCGCCCTCCCGCCCAGAGCCATGGCCGCCCCGTGAGGTAGGAGACGCGTTTCCTGGGCCTTCCCCCACACCCCTCCTCGGCGCGGCCGGCCGCGGCGCCGTGCGGGGGGGGGTGGCGGGGAGAGATCGGGCAGAGCGGGGCGGCCCCCCCCTCCCCGACGCGGCCTGCTCCGCCTGCGTTGCTGCCTGCCCTCCGGTCCGGCCTGCTCCCCCGCCTGCCGGCCCCAGAACCCTCCGCTGCCCTCAGCCTCCTCCTGCCTGCCCAGCCCTTCTGCCTGTCTACCCGCCCGTCCTCCTGCCTGCCTGCCCGCTCCTGACCGGCGTACCTTCCTTTGCCCGTTCTCCTGCCCCCCTTCCTTGCTCTCCTGCCTGCCTGCCCGCCCTGCTTGCCTGTCGTCCTGCCCTCCCCTGGCTGCCCGCCTGCCACCCTGCCCACCGCCCTGCCTGCCTGCCTGAGCCCCGCAGCGGCCCGGTTCCCGCCCTGGCGCCGGCGGGGGTGCGAGGCGGCAGCAGACGCTCCCTCGCAACAACCTGCGGCCTCCCGGCCGCCCCTCGGACGAGGGAGCCTGCGGGTTAAAAGCTGCTGGAGGCACGCTCGCTGGCTTTATAGCCGTTTATACGGCGGGCAGGCCCCGCTTCGGGCGTCCCCTGGTACGATGCACAGCCGCCTGGAAGTGCGCCTTACTGCGTGTGAACCTGCCGAGTTTCGTTGTTTTCTTAAAAGTGAGCAAATAAGTAAGAAGGAGGAATCTGAAGTTATCGTTTGTTGAAAAAGTTTGGTGTCCTCAACCGCGTGTTGCGGGTTGCTGGCTGTGCTGGGCACCGGCGCTGCAGGAAAAGGTGGCCAGGGAGCAGGGCAGAGCTGGGGTTGGGATGGAGGCAGGGGAGGCTGCCAGCCCAGCAGACCCTCCTAGGGCAATGTGGTGGCAGCAAGCGGGGGCCTGCAGCTTGCAAGGACCCTGGGATGTGGCTGAAATGGTGCTCTGGGAGCCACGGTGGAACGGTCTGATGTGCCACTGACATTTTTGGTTTTGATTTGATTTGATTTTAATCCAGGCACCATGACTGATACATCCTATCTGCTCTGTTCTTATTTTCCAGAGTTTGGAGCATGTGAGGAGCTGTCAGAGGAATCACTAATATTTTAATTTCTGCTTCAGGTGTGGAGGCCTTACATGGCTTTATGTTTTTGATTTCTTTGAGTTGGTGTTAGTTTAGGAATTTCTTTATCAGTGACACTCGTATAAACTGAGTGATTATACAGGTCTTTTTATGGAGTGATGTCTTGACCCACGTACACACAGAGGCTGTAAACATGCACAGGTCTGAGTGCTTGTGACTTTATGTAACCACTGTGTCTTGTGGCAGTAGTTTGTGATGGAGTCTTAGTGCAGCAGGTCTGGCTCGCAGTTGCTTCCGCTGTGTTTCTCTGCAGCCTTTGGGCTTTGCCATATTACTGTGTTTTCCCATGACCCAGTAGTCTGTTTTTTGAGGATGCGTAATCCTGTTTTGCAGATGGTCAGCCTAATGCATGATGCAGCAGGTCACGTGTAGTGGCGGGTCCTCCAGTGACTGTGCATGTGGGAAGCATGTGTTTTGCTTCCTGAAATATGTGCGTTAAAGAAAGCAGCAACAAGAGACAGGTGGAGTGAAACCCCTTTTCTAGCTCAGGACATACTTGGCCATCACTCCATTTTAAATGTAGTCAAATAACCCTAGTAGCTCGCTGCTTTCTGGGGCCTTGTAGCTGGTGACTTTTATAGCTTTTCACAAAGCGGGTAAAATGGAGTTGCTCAGAAATCCCCAGTAGACAAAAGAATATCTCAAGTCCTGTTTTGTTGAGTAGATGGAGTTATTGGCAGGCTGAGTGAGATGTTCAGCCAAGACAACTCAAGTGGGTTTATGAGTACCCAGATGCCTGTGTAGATGTTTTCTGGTGCATGCAGGCCAGTCAATATTCAGCCACTGCATAAGCAAACAATGGCGTGAGTGGCTGGGCTGTGATGTGGTTGCTGTGGTGGACTGGAGCTGTAATTCAGTGGCTGAGAGACCTGGATTCAATTCTGTGCTCCACCACAGACTTCCCATCTGACTAGGGCCCAACTCCTTAGTCTGTCTGGGGTGGTCTGTGTTGTGCAACACAGTGTTGTGCAGAGATCCTGGGGCTGGTATCAGCTAAAGTCTAGCTCTGGGACTTGGTGCAGCTCTCCCTGGGAGCTCCTTAGGCCTGCTGAGGACACGAGCCACTAGGGCTGTGTTGGTGACACTGTCTGCCTGCTCTGGACGCAGAAGACCTCACAGCATTTGGAGCTAACGGAGGATTGCTGGTACAGCACTGAGGTGTGCAATATGGGCAGACCCTCTCTTCCTTTCCCACCTGCAGTAGTTTGACTTGCTTCACAGAAGAGGTCTGAGTGTAAATAGGCTAGTGATTGCAAGGTGCAATCACAGTGAAGACGACCACCGATATGCATGAGAGTGATATCATTTTACCCCTGCCCTGCATACGAGTCTACAAGTACATGATGGCTAGCTTATGGAGTGTCTGTCAGGGAGTCTCTGGCAGGGCTTCAGGCAGAGCCTAGTGCTCCTGTTTCTTTCTCACGTGGCTCAACATGAGACCTCCTTGCTTGTGAGTGAAGGTAATAGTGACCTTCCATGGGGCCCAGTCTCCGTTCCCCGTAGTGCTGTGTTTGTTAAGGGAGCTTGCATTTTCCTGGGGAACGAACAATGCCTGACTGTAGATGTGTTCTGAACTCATATCTGTGCCTTATCTGCCTCTGAAAAGGCAAACATGAAACTTCAGCTGTTTATTTGCCTGCATGCTTTTAAGATATCACAACCTTGAAAGTACAGTGTCTGAGCTTTTTGCTTTTGAATTGGCGACCTCAGTGCTAATAAATGTTGTTTTTCAATTGTGAAGTGAATCCTGCCTTTTTCTCTCCTTTTCACACTTTCTTCTCCCTGCCCCATGCCCCAGCTCCACCCATTTTTTCCTGTCCTGGGGTTTCAGCTGTATTTAATAAGGTCTGGATCAAGATGGAGACCAGAAGAGTCAAGAGACGAAATGGGGAGAAGTGCTTGACCACTGGAGGCTGGTGGCACAGGATGTGGGAATGCAATGTGGAGGGAGCGGTGGCTTCCCTGCTCAGTTCCAACTGCAGAAGACACTGTGAGGACAGAACATCAAAAGCGTCAGCTCTCACGGGAAACATTTTGGATCAAAACGCCACTCTTCAGAACAAAGGGAGAATTTCTTTACTTCCTGTCCTTTGTGACTTCAGTGTAGCTACTCCTGGTGGATACACAATTCAGGCAGATACAGGCTCGAGTCTCAGCAGAGCGGAAATATTACAGAAGTGTTGCGCTGAATGCTTAAATAATCAACTTGTAACCAAGAGCATTTGCAGGAGTGCACATTGTGATACACATTATACGCTGCTTCTTGCTGTTGGGATGGTACCCTGCAATCAGACCCCACAGATGGGCTCGCATAACGTTTGCTGAGTCTAAAACTTTTTCTGTACATAAAAAAATCACTAAAACCCCATTTTCAGCATCATATGCCAGATGCTAGACTGTCTTTGAATGGCTGAATTCTTGCTTTTTTACAACATGTTGCAAAATTGATTCCAACTGAAGCACAGAATTTACAGCAATTTAGGAGAAGAGTGAAGACTGTCTGATGAAGCCCCTATCCAAGTCAGCATTCTGAGATGAAGACACCCCAGTTAGGTGGTGCAGTCCCTTCAGATCAGGCCAGGCTTGTGTAACTTGGATTTCATTGAGAAGCATGTAGCCATCTGAACCATGCACTGAGAACCAGATTTTGCTCTGATGTGGGATTTTTGCTGTGGGCATCTGGCAGGGGACTTCAAATCTTAATGGTTGCTGAAATTCTGGAGGAAACATCAGGAGTTAAAATGCCCTTTTTTGGAGGTGTAACACTATCGACTCATTAGTTCACAGCTGCCCTGACATTTTATCAACAGGAGAAGGGAGCTGCACAACTCGGGATCAACATAGTAAATACTGAAGGACAAACGAGTTGGCCATGCCACTGTTTCGGTATAGTTCCATCTTGGTAACAGAGGTCTCTGTTGGTGCCTCTCTGTGAGGAGGTTTCCAGGGTGTTTTCTCTGCAGGGTGAGGATTTTGCAGCTGGGGGAAGAGGAGAGAAGAGGAAGGCCTAGCTGGGGAAATAAGGGCATCTGTGAAGAAGCTGGCTGAGCAGCACAGGAGCTGCAAGAACGTTTACTTGACTCCCTGTTTCTGAAGAAAGGTCAGCAGCAGCTATTGTGGTGTGGTGGTGATTTATTCAGTCCAGCTGCTGGTGAAGGTTTGGACTAAGCTGTAGGGCTTCTTCCTATTTTTCGACAGTGATTCTGTTATTACACATACAGGAAACACCTCGAGGGAGTCAGGCAGGGAAACATGCTTAATTTGAAATTCAGCAGCTGAAACGGTGTCAGCGCTGGTAGAGCAGCAGCAGAGACCGGAGGGCAGTGTTGTGGCTTTGTGCTGCAGCTTTCAGCATGCCCTCAGGCATTTCTCAGCCCTGAAGTTCAGCTCTGAAACATGTGTTGACCAGTCAAGGGATCCAGCAACTGATTGGTTCACTTCTGTGTTATTATGGGCTGCATGGAGAATTTAATTTATTAGTAAATCAGAGATAACTGGTAAATTATAGTAGATGCTAGGATCCATTAGGCATTCAGGCTCCGAACAGGGCAGGCTGGGCTTAAAGACCACAAGACAGCTCTTCTGGGTGCATTTTTGTCCGCTAGATCTCAGACATCAGTGAGGTGGTGTGATGTGCTGAGGTGTCAAGCTTTCAAAAGCAGCCAGCATTGTGTTTTTGGTTGGGCAGCTGCAGGGATGTGCTGCGCATAGTGGAAGCCCAGCCTCTGCTCTGTGCAAGCGTGGCACCTGCCTGGGGCCTGTCAGACCCCTGTCCTTCAGCAGCATGGATGTTGCTCCTGTCACTCAGCTCCAAAAAGGCCCAAAAATGACGTAGGTCATTCCTGAACTGTGTGGCACTGATACGCTGCCAGGCGCTGTGCAGGAGATGAGCTTGTCAGAGATGTGCAGTGTGGACGTGCTGAGTAGAAATAGATGGGTTAATTCTTTTTTAATTTCCATTTCTTCAAGATGCTCCTGCCCTGGTCTGTGCCTTTAGAAGCGTGACGCTCATTGGTGCTAGGTGCAGCCTGCTGCAGGACGGGCAATATCATCACACAGCCAAGATGGTGGCATTTAACTGGAAGGTAAGGATGTTTCCCATTCATAAAGCAGTGAATTTCTGCTCTTTCAAGCAGATGCATGTAAGATGTGATTGGATGGGTCCTGTGTTTAAAAATGGTTTCCTTGCTTAGGTGAAGGTTGTTTAACCACTGCACTCTCTGCACCTCCAGCACAGAGGACTCGTTGTTGTTGTCCTTTCTTGCCATACGTGCTTGCACCTTGAGAGCTGGCCCCAGTACTTGCTGCTGGGGCCTCGCACTTTAGACCTGAGCGCAGCACTGGTAGGCAAGCTCTGCTCTGCTCGCGTCTGCTCCTCCTGGCTTTCCTCTTTCCAGGCTTTCCTCTGGCTGCTCCTTCCTCATCTCCTTTCGTTACTATGTCTTTTAGTGTATTGGGGCCGTAAATACTCTGCAGGGTGGGTGTGTAAGGCACAGAAACGTTTGAGCAAGTGCCTCATGCATTAGCAATTTTAACATGTTAAATCAAACCATTTATCAAGAAAGCAATGCTAACCCCCAGCCTTGGCTTTACCTTTCTGGTATTGCAGAGCTGTGGTTGAAAGAGATTGCCACTTTTAATATGTGGGGAGATTGACAGAGGATGATGGGTTTTTGCAAAATTAGAGGGAAGTGGCCTGATGTCAAAGGTAACATGCAGCTTGTAGAAATCAGCGTTTGTGTACCTTCAACATCCTTCTGGAATTGACATCTTTCACTGAGTGCCTGTGCCACTTGTTACATTTCTATTCCAAGTTCACAGTGTTACCAATTTGCATTTTATTTTCCACTCCATGTGCACTTACAGTAGCATGCTTTTATAACATTGAAATATGTTGTGCAATTTCAGTGGTTCCAGGCATAAAAACTCCTGAAATGGAAGGCTGTGGGTTTTTTACTTTTCTTCCAGTTTAAAGGCATTTATCTATGCCTTCCAGATCTGGGCAAGTGAATTGCAAACCTACCATGGATTAAAATTTCTAGGAGCACAAAAGTGTCTTTGGGGATCACTTCTGATACCTGATATGCACGGATCCATCGCTCATATGAGAACTGTTCAGAAGCGTTTCCACTCTTAGAATTATCTTGAGATACTCAGTTCTTCCCCTTTTTCAGCTTGAGATCGTGCCAATGTTCCATTTGCTGTAAAGCAAACAAAAGCAACAAAGACCTGTTCAAAGGGGCTTCATATACAAACTTGAGTGAACTTGTTTTTGTCCTTTCCCCTAGATGTTGATCTGCCTAGTTTAAAGTTTCCTACAGAAAAAAAGCATGAACAGAGAAGCATTACCATTGCTTTGAATAATGCTGTTGCTGTATGAAGCTGTATAGCATCCCTGTAGATTAATTTTTAATTGTCCAAGTGTTCCAGTAACTGCCTAAATATATTATTTTGTATTTCAGGCTTTGGAGAATTTCCCATTGCTGATGTACATTTTGGCAGCTAAAACATTGATTCTTTGCTTAGCATTTGCTGGAGTAAAAATGTACCAGAGCAAAAAAATTGAAGAAAAACTGAAGAGGGAACGTGAAGAGAAATTGAAAACAGAAGCAGAGAAGAAGGATGATTGAAGAGTCTTCTCAGGTATAGAATTTATTCGGCATTCTGGTGTTCGATAATGGCATTGACATATTAATCCCATTATGTTTTGACTTGGTTGCATTTGGATTGTGCAATTAGAGCTTTCAGCTTTATCTGAGTTCTTGTAATATTTGTCTCCTGTGACATTTCAGCGTATTTGCACACCCATATCCTGCCCATTCTTTGTAGGAGTTGCAGTTATCACCAGAAAACTTGACAGCCATAGTTCATGATATAGGAGGTCTTAGCACAGTATTCCTTCTCTGCTCTTAATCTCCCTGAATTTTTACACCAAACCAATTGCACAGGAAGTCCTGATGCATAAAAAGATGGTTAAATTGGGAAAAAAATGCATGAGAGGCATGCCAGACAGGATGATGCAATAAGACGTCTTGGCCTTAAGTCATGTAATTAAGAGAAAAGAATCAGCCATTCCATATTAGTTAAATACATGACAAGTTGTAGATAATTTAGCTGGAAGGGCCAAATCTCATGCCATGGAACTTCCCAAGGTAACAGAAATGCTACAGGTTTTGCTATCTAACATCCACCATATATACTTCACTGAGAAAAATGGACATCTTTCTGCATAGAAGAGCAAAATTTCTTAAAGTTTTGGGTTTTCATTCCCCATGTGCTGAATTCCTTCCCTCTGTTTCAAAGTTTAAGCAATCATTGCCTTATTGGATCAAGTCCATTAGCAAAATGAGTACTGCCTAGTGCTAAGATTATATTCCCTGCCTTGTTTGGTGTGTGATTTTTGTATCAGTTCATTTCACATCTCTGTTCTGCAGCAAAATGGGGAATTCTATTCCTGCCTGCCCTTTGTAAGCTCAGTAGGAGTTTGATGTAATGTTACTCTTTATTAAACGAAAAAACTTAACTTTCCCCTTTTGCGGTCATCACCTCACATATGAAGAGAGTTTCAGTTTTTAGAAATGTTTACTAGTTTTGATTTCAAACCTATCACTGTTTTATTTTGTGCAACAAGGATTGGAAATTGTGACTAGAAATGGGGCCCTGGAAATAACTATGGGAATGAAGTGGTTCATTCGCATAGAAAAAACAACAAAACCAAAGGTGGTTTTCAGTCTCCTGTTTACATCAGATTGAGCACTTTTCTCTGGGTAGACTTGTGCCATTTTAAACTTTTATTTTAAATAAGTTTTGCTAGCCACTGGAAGATGCTGTGAGAACACTTCTTTCTGGTTTTGCAGAATAAGTCAGAGTAAATTATATGGAGTTTTATTGCTAAACAAATGAGCCTGCTGCTTGTAATGAGGAGACCATACTGTGCTGTGTGTGCATAGTTGGGTCCCAGGGAGTTCTGTTTGGCAGAGTCCATAGCCCAAGGGATTGCTGCACCAGGGTAGTGAGCTCATCCCACAAGGCCTCTGTGTCCAGCATGTGACATTGACCTTGTTGAATGACTGGCATTAAAGCGTCTCTGATTTCACAGAAAATATCCTACTTGCCCAGTTACCCAGTGTTGCCCACCAGAGGCCCAGTCCTTCCTAAATTCTGCGATCTCTCAGACTGTCAGCCATGTCTTTCTATAATGGGATTGCAAGAAGGGGTGAATTGTCCTACCCCAAAAATGTTCTCCAGTGTCAGCACTGCAGAGCTGTGATTAGCTCTGGTTGCAGCGTGCCACGTGGGCAGGCAGATTTAGCCCATGTGCTGCCAGCATATCATGCCTGCTGTTCTCACTGCTGTTTCCCCACCCTGCAGATTTTCTGACACTTGGCAGCTTGCATTGGATTCGTTTCCTGGGAGAACGAAGCCTTCCTGTAGATGAAGGATGTGTCAAAGGAATAAAACCCTCAAGGGTAACATTCACTTAAACTGTATCTCAACTTTTTATATGTACAGCAAAATATCTAAGCCTCTATTTATGCAATAAAAAAATCCTTTGTTAAAAAAAAAAAAAAAACCTGATGGCCTTAGTTGCTGCTTACTCAAATGCTACAGTTAGAGCTGCAGGGGAGGCAGTTTTTCAAGATCAGCTGCAAGGACGTGGCTGGTTTTAGAGAGAAAAATACTCTGAATCCATTACGGGTGTGTACAAGGTTCATGGACAGACAGAAGGAAATGGGGAGGGCTCTGTGCAACTTCTTCAGAGCAACTGCTTCCTGCAAGGGTGTAAATCTGAGATTTGGGGGCCCTTTGTTGAATCCAGATGAACAAACTCAGGAGAGGAGCTTTTCCAGGCAGGTCTTTCTCAAACTACTTTCTGCACCTACGACTTCCTTAGATTAAAGCAAATCACAGTGTCACCTGTGAGGAAGTTTCGTGCTCAGAGATTTATTACATTACTTTGCTATGCACAGTATCTGAGAACTATGTATGGCTCTCTATTTACTACCTGGCCTATGAAGCAGAGAGGGTTTTCATTACCATTGCTAGCTATTCCTGCATGTGCAATAACACCAATTCCTGGAGGATAAGCTAACTTGGTCACAGTAGGTTAATCAACAGAGCAGATTTTTTTCACAGAAATAAAGGCTTAGTTAGGCATGTGTAGAAGTGCCAACAGGTACGTTTGCCTTCACGTTTCCATTATAAAGCACTTCCTAGATCCTTGTATGTTCTGGAAGTTAAGGTGAAGCTGAAATCTGTCAGTGGAGCAGGGAGAGGAGGGAAGAGAAGAGGTGGAGGGCCCTTGGGGAAGCCTTGGGATTCCAGCAGGACCTGGGACGCCTCTGGGATGGCTCGCTCCTGCCCTCTTCCTGCCGCTGCGGGCTGAGGTGCCTGCTGTGGTGACACCAGTGCATGCTGCTGCAGTGTCCGTCTAAGTGCTACCTAAGTTTGTGTGCAGCTGATACAGCTGATGCTTGGAGAGCTCTTGCTGTGGCAGAGTTAATCCCTGGGAACTGCAGTGATTTTTAAATTCTCGCTGTTCATGCGGTCACCTTGGTGACTGGGGAACATAAGTATTGCAGAAACCCACTCCTGGGATAGAGCAGTATCCTTGCTATGGCAGCCTCAGGACTGCCAGGCTAGGGAATTCATAGTGTCACTGTAAAACAGCAGTTTCCCTCTACAGTCTCGGCAGTCATCTGTCTATGCAAAGGTGGAATTGAATGGTAATTTAATTAAATGGCTCTGTGGTGTTCAGTGATAACAGACTCTGCTAACCACCTCCATTAAACAGCGGTTGAGGGAAACGCACCAAGGTACTTGGCTAAGCCACATGCCCAAACCTTAACAGGAAATTGTCAGGCCTGTATAGTGTCCACCAGCTTCAAAAGTAAGCAGTGTCTTGGCTCCATGCAGTCACTGGTTGCCTTTGAATATTGGCCCCAATCTAGACTCTCAACCAAGAGTAGATTTCTCTGGACCAATAGTAATAATGAGCTTTTTTTGGTTTTTAAACTGAAAGCAGAGGTATTCTCTACTTCAATACAGTTGCTCTGTAAGCAGAATCAAAGGTACAATCTCCCTTTAAAACAAGTCATTTAGCATCAAAGCAATTGGACACCAGCTGGGCACCTTTTAGCACCCAATGCAATCAAGATGACCATTAAAATCTGCAGGTCCTACATTGCCAAACATGTGCAAGAAGGGAATTAACACAAGAAGCCTCTTTTTTGTCCCTGGCCTGAACTGGGGAGAAAGCAGCTATGAGCAGTCTCCTCAGAAGTCCTCTGCATCACCACTTTTTTGCCTCTACAGCCAAATCAGAAAACCTGTTTGTACATGTAAGACTTCAAATCTGGTCCAACCTGGATGCTTTTTTCCTTGACTTCAGAGTAGCACTACAGCATAGATAACCCCTAGAGCTTGTGATGGGTGTCGCAGCAGGCTGATGTCCTAGAGTTTCCAAACTTAGAAGAGATCTTATCCATTCCGAGACCTGAACCAATAGCTGTTCTCTGATGTACTAGGGTAGAGTTTTGATCTATGCTATCACTGGATAAGTTACAGCAGGTTTTTTTACCCTTGGGCATCCTATGTGCTGCAGTTGCAGCCTTGAACAAGAAAATATGCTGACGCTGGGGGGAGACAGCAGCTCAGATTTGTTTCAGTTTCTTGTTCAGAAACCAGCTGGGGACCTCGAAATCTGGTTTCTTATTGAAAGAAGAGCTATACAATTAGTCCTGGCAAGTTAAAAGAGGAATAGAGAATTCAATTTGATTGAGTTTCTGCAAGTGAGAGGAGGCAGCAAGGATAGAGAGCCTTGAAATGCTCAGTGTGTATGAGTGTGCAGCTTGTTAGACAGCAGATCTACACAGGATCCTCATGTAGATGTTCCCATCCCAGAAAGCGAGCCAGGTCACACTCTTCTGGTGCCTACAGAACTACAGTCTCTCCTTTTCCCCTGTTCCCTAAAATTACTCTTTTCAAAAAGAGCATTCATGTTGTGTAGATGGGCAGCTTAACTTTACACAGTATCTCACTTGCACAGGTCTTTCACTATTGGATGTTGTCATTGTCACCAGTGCCAAGTGCTGAAAGCTGAGAAAATAAAAGAATTACTGGCTTTCAAACTTATAGTGTTTGTACCTTTAGGCTTTCTTTTACTGACATGAAGGCCATGTGTTTTTCAACAAAAGCTGAAATCCTTGTGTAGTAATATAGAAAGGAGCTGTTGGGACTTTAAGGGAAAAAAATAAACTCTCACAGGTTCTGAGATTACTTAAGTGGCTGCTGGAATAGGGCTCTTCCAGCCTGAAGGAGCCCAGTGGCTGTGGGCTATCTGTGGTCCTTAAAGTGAAAAATAAGAAGCATTCAATGGGACTGTTTTCTCATTATCCATTTTAGACTTTGGCTGAAATGAACTCGGCTTGATTTTAGTACCACTGAACAATTTTAGTCTGAAGACCATGAGACTCTTGCCAGAAACACACCACCACTGGTGCTGGAGGAAGGCAGAGCTCCCTAAGCAGTGCCCCAGGGCAGGAGAGATTGCTCTGGAGACATTGTGCTGCAAGTCAGGGAGCTAAATATTTTTCAGCTCTTCCAAGAGCCTCATACGCAAATGACTATTTCCAACATTTCCTTCCTCGCTTTTCCTCTTGGGCATCAGCAGTTCCAGCTGTTTCTTCTTGCTCTTCTCAGTAAAGGCCCTGCCAATGTTCTGTCTGGGGTTGAGTCCTTCACAGTTCTCCTTGATCCCAGCTCTAACCTGTGACACTCCATCAGCATCTCTGCCTACCCGCTGACTGTCAACCTCCTGGCCTCAACTCTGGCCAAAGAGGAGCACTGCAGCAAACTCCCATAGCCCCCTTTTCAGTTCTGTTATGGGAGAAACCAGTAGACTAAGCTGAAACAAACCTTACTTGTTTCAGCCTTCACCAGTTCTTCACAGTCTTTGCAAAATTGCTTCCAAAGATGCATGAACTTGTTGTATCATCTCCCTATTTATTAACTATGTACTAACCTCAGCCTTCAAGTCAAGTTTAGTGAGGAGCTGATAGACCTCACATGAAGGACTTGACTACCCTGTGACAGTCTTGTGTCTGACATGCTCCTGATCACGTGGGAAACAAACAAATGTACAACCCACATGAGTGCGTGGAGTCAGATCAGGTAAAATTTCTAAAACCTGAGTTTGTGTTTCCTCCATGGACATGTGCCAAAAGCCATTTTCAGATAGGCTGGCTGTAAGTGACTACCTGGTTTGGGCACTCAGAGGTGGCTGGATGTTTATGCACAACCCACAGTTTGGCTTTGGCTTTTGAAGCTGCTTTGTTTTGGCTACTGGAGCAAGCCCAGCGTATCATCTATTATTTGGCGTATGTGTGTACCAGTCTCAGGGATAACCAGAGCACTAGCTGGCCCTTCTCCAGCTGATAACAGAAATACCTGGTAGTTGCCAGAACAGTTATCCCCATAGCAATGGACTCCTCATATGTTCCTGTAGAGGAAAAGTTTGTTTGGGCACAAATAAGTGATTAGGCATATATTCATGTGTATCTCCATATGGCATCAATTTCTCCCTCTTTGAATCTGATGAGAAAGCTATTGAAAATGCCTGTGTGTACCAGCATCAAAGGCTGCCTTACTGTGAGACTATTTCCAGTCTATCCAAAGTCTCTTGAGATGGCTGTCGCAGAGCAGAGAATGTATATAGCTTCTTTCTGCTGATAGTAGAAACAGACCATGGGTGACTATCCTTTTTTTTTTGGTCACTTTTTTTCCTGGACTTCCTCATATTGGTTGGTTTTGCTCTCCACTGCCTCAGCTTCTACTGGTGTGGCACTTTCCCAGTCCTGTGGCTCTTTTGGTTTGCTGTGACTCATATTCCTCTGGCCTAAACTCAGGCTAATTTCCTAGCTTAATGTTTCTCATTGATTTGAGGAGGCTTAGAACTAGCCAACAAGAAATGTCAGGCACTGACAGTTAAGTACAGTTTAAGTCATATAAATGAGTCTGGCCCGTACATGTATTTGATTTCTAAAACAGTTTTCTTATTTTGTATTTCTTACATAGAACATTGTTCCTGTATCCCTCCTTTTTTCCTCTGTGCATTTCTCTCCATACCTCTTCCACATGGTTGCTGCAGAAGGAAATGTCAAGGAACAAGTCCACAGAGACAGAGGCTGGGCTTTCAGCGACGTGGGTTGCCTTTCCACTACCTCGCCAGCCTTCTCCCAGTTCTCAGGCATGGCACAAAATGGGCCACACTCACTCACAGAAGCTCGCACCTTGTGTCCCATCATTACATCCCTGGCTTGGGCCTCTGTAGGCTTTTGCCCCAAGTGCATTTGTCCCATCTGTACCCTGGCTTACAGCATGCTATTAGGACAGAGGACTTGAAAATAGGGAAAAAAAATCTGTTGAGCCAATCATTACAAGCCTGCTTCATGAGCTGGAGGAAAAGAAATGTTTTTTTCCATGAAGATGAGGCTTGGAAAAGTATTTAGAAGTAATTAGTCAATGAGACATCATGAAAATTCAGGTGATTTGCATTCCAGCTAGCTTAGAGCAGAGGGACATCTGTTATAGCTTCTTCATCAACATATGCATTTGCATCTGCCTCTCCTCTTCATGCAAAGATACTTTAATCATTTATTCTAGTGGTGCATTTCAGTCACACAGAGAGAGTCATGAGTGGGAACAAGAGATTTGCTTTGACATCCTGCAATGGTCAAGTGTATCGAGCCTCGCTACAAGAGCTATTGCTAGCAAACCTTATAAAATAATAGGTATTTAAAATCCTACCAAGAAGATACTAGACTCATGCATGCTATTTCAAGTGCTCTTGAATAAGGTGCATGCTATTTGGTAACATCCTCCTATTAGCTTGTTTAGTCATATGTTAAAGGAATTGCTTGTCATCCTAAATTACCAGTTGAGTCAGAACTGTATGAGCCACAATATTTTTCTTCAGTACAAAGGGTTACAACGTTTTGTAGAAAACATGGGTTGTAATTACCCTTATGCAGCAGCAAAGGGGGAGGGAGGAAGAAAGAAGACTCATCTCAGAGGATTTTATATAAAATACCAAAGTTCATTTGCTTTCAGACTCGGTTCTTTTTCCTGCCCACAGGTTTCCATACACATTAAATAGGACTGTGTAGAAAAGTTTTGCCAGTCCTCAACCTCCCAGCGGGAGGCTGGGAAGAGTTAAGGTGTTTGTTTAGCAAGGCTTTCCCAGCCCTTTGCAGGAAAAGGATGTTTTTCCCTCACTCTCTGGGAGATGTGGCACCAAACACTTCCTCTTTCCTCATGCTTGTTTCCAGGAAATCCTTCATGGAGACTTTACCCTCCTTTTACCAAAGAATACAAACCAGGAAAGACTGATAAATTCCTGTGACACAAATTACTTCCTTTTGATACTTCCTCCTTGCTAAAATGGATGGAAAGCAGGTGATTCTGTACCTGGTCCCACGGACTCCACTGTGAATTAGGTATGGCAGAAGAAACACCCTACCAATGAAGAAGTATTGCAGTGTGGCCCTAAACCCACAGCTGCGTAAGCCATGGCAGTAGAGACCGGTAAGGCTGAGCTGTGGTGAGGCAGCAGTTTGGGACTCTGCTCCGTTCAGGTTTGGTCTTGTTCTTTTTCATGTGAATCCAGAACACAGCAATGAAGTCATTGGGTTTGTGATGATTTGACTATAGCACACTGTTACTTCTCCCCAGTAGTATAGTGACGTGTCATCGGGTGAAGGTAAACAGTCATTGGGAAAATGGGATGTGCATCATTTGTTTCTTAAGAAAACCAAGGTACTGTGCAATTACTGCCTATCTTTGTGGTAAAGAGACACCAGACCTATTTCTTTCCTCATGCTGATTTCACACCACTTCATATTCATCGATATTTAGGGGAGCAATTGCTGCTTCAAGCCAATGTGAAATTATATTGAGGGCCATGATACCAGGACAATAAAAACATTCCTGCCCCTCTCCAATCTCTCCGCTCCCCCCCCTTTCCTCCTTGCATTTGAAACAACTAATTCTCCGTTCTCTGCTACATCCATATTTGTAAAAAATGAGCAGATGTTTTTGCTGATGAAACTGAGAAAAGATGGTTATTTTTCTCTTTATATCCACATCTCAGCTCTAGAGAATTAGATGTGTGGATTCTTCTGAAGATAGATGAGACTCCCTTTTTTAGATATCTCTGCGCCACACCAAATTACAATGCTTGTTTAGATGGTTTCCACACACAGGAGAAAAACTGCACAGACTTGCCTCAGTGTATTGAAATGTTTTAGTGAACCTGTGAATCATCTCATAACTTATTTCTTTTATGTTTTATGGTCTTAGTTCTCTTAGAAGTACACAATAAACACGTACCCAGTAATGAGCAACACAGAGAATGTAAATTGGGAGCCTCTTTCAAAAAAACAAGAAAGTGTTCAATGAACTTGAAAAAACTGCTGTTAAGAAATACTTTGCATCACTCATAAATAATCTTTTGAACTGAATTCCATGAGAAATCATTACCTCTCAGTAACTGATGTCATGGATAAAGTAAATCTCCAATGATGAGTGCCATATTTTATCCTGAGAGACTGAACTCTTCATGCTTTAAAGCCTGAACCAACTACTAATTGTTAGGCTTCAGAAAGGATCTTCCCTTTTAGAAAGATTTCTTTTACCTGTCACTGAAATGTTTATTGCAGACCACTGTTGGAAGGAAGGTACTCAGTGTAATGAACTACTGAGCTGATATCAGATGTTAATGCATATATGATGGGAAAGTCGCATTAAATTCTTCAGACTTCTTTAAGCCGTGGATGCTGGTGTCAATCATGGTCCAGCATATTCCCGGCTCAGGAGCAGATCTCCGACTGGGGTCAAAGACAGGCTTGACCTACAGAACTCATTTTGCAGCCCAGTCTTTCTTGAAATTGAGGACATTTACATCTGAAGTGTGGTCTCATGACTCCCATTAACAGAGGAATTTGTGCAGAAGGCTGGCTAAACTGGCTCTTAGGCATGCTTTGGCCCATTTTTGTGATAAGGCAAATTAACTGTCCCTTCCCAGCACAAGCATAGCGCATATCAACCTAGTCTGGCATACAGCTAAAATGAAACATTTGGATTTAAAATAATCTCTTTTATTAGTGCTATTGACATGGTTTTTTAGGTTTACAACCTTTGAAGGAAAGAGCTCAGCAGAGCTGAAGCAGGGTAACTCATTCAACACCAATCAAAACACATTTGAAGCCTGACTGCAGGAAGAACCGTTTAAGAAAGTGTGTCAAGGTAGTAGTTCTCCCATCTCTTCACTCTGTTAATTGCTACCTTCCATTTGTTTGGGGTCATCTTCTCTATTCCTTTAACAATCATGTCACTGAAGAGGATACACCTATAGGAGTGGGTTCTCTCAATAGACCTCAGGGCAAAGTCCTTCCTGTTGTTTATAATTAATAAACCATTTCAAAGAAGACCAGGTGACATCCATAGGATAGAGATACTTGTAAGATGAAGGCACAACAAGAAACTCATGGCCATTGTCTCTAGCAACTTCAGGGCAGCACTCAGTGCTAGACATGTAGATCGCTGGTGGTACTGGCAGCAGAGTTCCCGTCTCTGGCTCTTGCCATCTTTTGCCCCTCCACGCATCAGCTGTGTTTTATCCCTTGTCACAATTATGCACTTCCCATAGGACGTGCTCAAAGATTCATGCAACTCCTGAAAGACACCATTCTGCTGATGGATGGGCAGTTCACCTCTTAATTGCAGTTTGTACCTCCAGGGCACCCACCCTTGGCAGCTGCCAGCGTGAACAAGTGTCCATACCAGCCAGCACAGGCTGGCCTCCTCGGCTATTTGTTCTCCTGATATAAGACTTTCTGGAATATCTGCTTCCCCTAAAAAAATGGTGTTGAAACTGTTAAGATGCAGAGTCCTCAGAGCTCTTAGATACTGTAGGCACTGCCTCTTTGAAGCAGTATCAAAGCAGCCCCTGCAAATTACGTGCCTGAGGAGCGGATTTGCCAAGTGCTGCATGTTGGTGTCTCAAGGCTCATGAAGGATGCTTGCAGGGCTCACAATGCGCCTGTTGCCCTGGTGTTACTCCACGATGTCACACCCACCCAGCATCAGCATCAGCAGGGGCTTCCAGGTGGCTGATCAAAAGGCATCTTGGAAAACAATGGTCCCACCAGGCTGGGTAGGCTGCAACTGTGCGGCTAGCGGCTTCTGGCATCAGGACATTGCTCATCTTGAACGTCATGGTTCCTTCTCTCACAGCACTGGGTGGGTGCTTGGGCCCTGTGTACATATGTGGGTTGGCCAAGCACTGCCGAAAGGGGTCCAGGGGGATGGCGATGTGGAGGAAGGAGCTGCCCAGAGTCAGCATGGAGAGTGAGCCAACGCTTGAGCTTTGAGACCAGTGGTAGAAACCATTCCCTCCCTCCCTGGCAAGTGTGTGGCCTCATGGAAGATGTGGCCTTGAAATCCCCCTGGGTGGAGGAGGGGGCTGAAGCCCGAGTATCTTGTTATGGGGGGAAGGAGGACCTCTGGACCCTCAAATGAGCCTCTGTGACGGGCAGGCCCAATCCCAGCAGTGTTGTGAGGTGCTGCCCGGTGCCCAGCACCCGACAGCACAGCAGCCTGTGCGAGGTCTGCCATGCTCAGCCTGCCCAGCTCCAGGCTTTGGAGGGGGAAGAAATAAGTGATGCATCAGAAGTCACTTCAGCATGAGCTATTTTTAGGAGTAATTTGATTTCTAGAGTCCTCTTAGGTTCCCACTTTGTGCACGGCTTCTCCGTTTTGTGCTGGCCCTAGCGACAAACCCCTGAGAGACCTGCATTGAGCCCAACACCAACATCATCACCCCCTCCAAGGGCGAGCAACACCTTCAGAGAAACGGAAGGGATGATGGGGGAAAAAGAAAATTGCTCGTGTGGTGTTATATGAACACACAGGCTGAAATGAAGGTCAGAGCAGAAGGCTGGACAGGTACCACCCTGCTGCCATAGCAAGTCAAACGGCAGCGCAGGAGCATGTGGCAAAGCGAGGGCTTCAGCCGGCCTGGGGAGACGGGAACAGTCAGGGGAAGATATGTGTGTGTGTGTGTGTGAGAGCATACGTGTGTGTGTGTGTGCACAGGCGCACTGAGGGCAGCAAGTGTTTGCCTGAGGAAGGTTGTGGAGCAGCAGAAAGTGAAAACTATTTTGACCCATCTGGTTTCTTACCTGTCCCTCCTCCTCCCTGCAGATGCACATACAGAATTTTACCACAGGAACAAGCTTGTCAGTACAAGACTGTTAAATTGCTCTCACTTAGCTGTACCTACAAGGCTGGGAGTGAATGCTGGCAGCATCATCAGCCTGCCAGATGGGCTGAACAGCACAAACGTGTCAGTCTGATGATGGCATGCATTTCCTTGCCCGCCTCTGAAATTGAGATACCCCACGGTCCATGTCATCCCCTCTGGAACAGTTTTCCTTCCCCCTAACACAGTGGGAAACTCTGTGAAGTCAAAAAATATCTGAAGATGAGCATGGCCACTGGGGTCTAACTCAGCTGTCTGGATGCTCTCCTTGCTGAGGCAGATGAGTGATGGGGCACATCATGTTAGCAGTATCAAGTAGAGAGCAAAAGTCTGAAAATTTGATAGAAGGGTATATCCCCAGAAAGAAGCCTATGTGGTTTGTTAGCCAGATGCAGAATGATGCCAGATTCAGACTGTACACATATGAAGAAAAATCCTTGAATATGCGGTACATATTCATATGAGAATACAACATAAAATAATATTGACTCATCTCTATTAGCATTTCACACTGTGGTATACCTTTCTCTTTAGCTTTTGTCCTTAATAAATGTATACCAGAAGCATAACCTGACATTCATAGTCCTACTGGAGTTATTGGGTACTTATTATTTTTGAAAAGTGGACATGTTTAGAGGCCTGATTAGGGACTAAGGTCCCCCAAAATGCTGATTTAACGACCTCACTGCTCAAGAACTGGATGTGAAGTGTCGAAAGAACTACCTGTAAAGAAATCTTATTGCCTAATTCTTCTTGGTGCCTGTGACAAGCATCCCACCCATGACATCCACTGGAACCACAAATCATATTCTCTGTTATCTAAATTGAAGGTGTAATTTCCTTGTCTCCCCTCCAGAGAGGATTTACTTAATTGTCCATGAGTTGGAGCATGCCATCCTTGAGATAGACACAAAAAGGGCACGTCGCTTTTGTTATTCTTGCTTCCTAGCTACCTTCTGATTGTGAATGGACACCAGTAGGAAACAAGCCAGGGGAGCAACTGTGATAGCATCCAGGCAGTGTCCCCGGATTGTGGTGGTGCATTTCTTTCCCCCTCTCCATGCTGATTTACGAACTCGGGAAGGCTTGCTAGGCCTTAGCATAAGGGTACAAAAGTGAGGTAGGGCTTCCCCTCTCCTTCCCCATCCTCTCTTCCCTCTCTGGGTTTGTCCCTGAGGCCTCCTGGCCATATCAGGCTAAGGATGGCTCTAACACTGCCCGCCTCGTCCCTCTCAGACCTGCCCCTGTCACCAGTGGCAAGCAGCAGCTCTGTGCTCCTGTCCCCTCCAGGCTGCCCATGGGCTGAAAGCTGTGGTGCCCAGCCCATTTGTGTGCTCTGAGACTGCGCCAGGAGGCAACCCACAGCACAGCAGTAGCAGTCAGGAGATGTGCTGTAAAAGCATGTCCTCTTCTGAACTGGACCACACATGTGTAACGCTGGGGATGCCCAGGAAAGTTAGGCTTGATGTTCCTCGGTTTGGACCCCTATAGCGAACAGTCGTGAAACTGTTGCTCTATCACTCCATACTTTCGTGGTTTTGCAGCATCAAGGCAAATGCTGAGTGACAAAGACAGCCTGCTGCTGTAGGCTGAGAGCTTGTCTGTGCTTTCATGTGCTTATGAAGGGACTTAGCAAGACAGGTGAAGGAGGTGCAAACTAGCCTTTCTGCTTGCGAGGCCTTAGGCATGGGCAAGGTCTTCTGTTACTGTATGGTGGTGCTGTCTCAGAAGAACATGGTGATGTTCTTATACTGTCAGGTGGCATTACTGTGCGTGAGTCTCTGGCTGGCCCCAGCTCCTTCAACCCCCATGAGCTGGTCTGAGCCTAACTGGTTATGATAATGCAGCTGATATGTAGTGCGATGGGAGGGATGAACTGCTTTCATGTTCTTTTCAGAGTAAATAGTTGAGAAGTGGATTCTCCTCTGTCCCATTCATACATATATGACATAAACCCACCTTGTTAACATGCTTCAAAAACAGTTGTTCATGGTCCCAGCGTCTCAGAATCATTTAAGAACTTGGGCAGCAAAAATAAGCCACTGGGCTGAGACTCAAAAATATGTATTTTATTTCCCATGCTACCTTTAGTCTGCTGTGTTACTTTTTGCCTCTTTCCCTTCCCACCCCATGTCTACATAGCCAGTGAGCACTTCAGGGCAGGGACCTTTCCTCCTTTTGTAATTTTAGACTTCTGACATTCCCTAGCAAGGCCACACAGTGCAAAATGTCTGGGCATAGCCCCTGCCTCAGAAATGCATTTGGGAAAAGGCATTTCTGATTGCTCTCTTATCCTTCAGCCATTGCACCAGAGTCTCCTGCTCTTGCCCTGCTGCCCTACCAGCAAGACCTGCTTCTGGCAGTAAGGCAGTGCCGGGAACTTTGGGTTTTGGGCATCAGTGCTGGGACCACCCATCTTTCTCCACCACCCCCAGCACATGCAGGCATTGCTCCCAGCATCCCACACACTGGGCACTGGCTGTGGGTTGTACCTGCCCCCCCCCCCCCGCACCCCGCTGTTTACGGGTGTGGGAGAGTGGGCTCCGTAGGATGTGGAGCATTTCACAGAGATGCCCAGGCTCAGTGGCCTCCTGCTCCCCTTGGGAAGGAGGTGGGAGGGCTGGCCCCTGCCTGCTGCCAGCTCCTCCATCACTGCCTGGGTACACAAGTGGGGGCTGAGCAGTGACCCCACCCCAAGGCATTTTTTTGGTGCTTCACCAAATTCCATTGTACCACTTAGCTAAATAACAAATTTACCAATTACCCATGAACAAAGTCCCTATTAATGAAGCAATTAGGATACCAATTATCAGTTACATACCAATTACCCATTTCATTAGTAATTAAGTTATTAGGCTACCGGTCACCGCATTCAATATGCGAGCTAAAAATTATCACAAACCCTTTATTTTAAAATACCAAATAAAACCATAATGAAATACAGAACATAATGAAATACACATAAACAGCAGGCATGATGTTAGGCAAAGAGTGGATGTTTTTACTGCTGTATTATATTACATGTAGCAGCTAAAATTAAGTTGCTATTTTTGAAATTTAACATTTTATTTTTATCTAAATAAAATGTTTTGTAAGTTTGAAATTTTTTTTTCCAAAACCAACACTTGAGAACATTATTCTACAGGGAATTTGGTTCTCTTCCAGTCTTACATGGAGTGAGAAAAATTAGGATTCTTTTTCTAACAAATACAAATACCATACCTAATTTAAATAATCTATTTTCCCTCCTAGCTGTCTGATGAAGTCCTGAACACTAGCTAAAGTCCCATGCCAAAGTAGTGTTTCTGGTGTCATACAAGACTTTCCAAAAGTGCTTAATTTTAGCTCTTGATCCTTGATGGAACCAATAAGAGAAGCGCTTGCCAAAATCAAAGATGGCCTCAGGATGGAAACAGAAAAAGGTGGAAACTTCAGAAAATAAATTAAGCCAATACCTAAAGTAAGAGCCCTAAACTTCTCAGAACAGAGCTAGTACAACTGCTGGCAGTTTTCTGCAAAGACTGGCGAGACACCTTGTGAAAACTGATGAAATTTGGCTTCCAGCATTAGGGACTCTCTGCCAAGGTTGAGCTTATCAGCCTTCCCCTTGGTGGCATCACAGTCATGGCTTCTGCCTAAGCACGGCCACTATTTCAGGTGGAAATACTTGGCCATCTATTGCCTGGACTCTGTAGGAACGGGGTATCTTTAGGAGCTGAAGCTTTTTATCAGATGTCATTGAAACTGTATGTACACACATATGCATCTGCCTGAGGTGGGGAAGAAAAAACGGAAGGCAAAGCTTCAAGGCCAAGGGGTTGGCATACAGCTGATGGGTGTGTCTGGGTCTGGGAAGAGGACGGAGCCATTAGGTCCGTTACCTGAGTGGTTGAGGTCTGATTTTAGCTCTCAAGACAGGATGTAGAGCCCCCGCTGCATGGTGAGCCCAGGGAGGGGAGAGGCTCACCTCACCTCCACCCCAGACTGCCTGCAAGAGCTGATTGCCTGTTAGGGTGTGAGCAGGAATGGGCTCGTCCCCACGGGGACACCAAAGGGGACATCAGTAGACTTCTGTCATACGTCAGCAGTGAATTAGTTTTCAGAAGCACGGTTTGCAGGGAGGCAAAGAGCACTTCCCACGGCTGTGGAGTTCACCCTCCAGTCTGGCGCTTCCCTTGCATCAGCCCATCTGGAAAAGCAGCAGCCACTGCTTCAGGAGGTGAAATTTCACTGCACAGAACCTGGCGTGGGTGATGGATGTCTGAAACCTGTATCTAACACTCACAATGGAAAGAGAGATTTGACTCTGCTTCCTGACACTGTTGCATGACTGGAAAAATTGATAAACTGGGTATGCAAAGCAGGAGAAATTGTCACTACTGCTAGAAGTCAGTCTAAAGTCTCCTCTCAATGCTGGCACTGGGCAGCAATTGATCCTTTTCCAAAATGGACAGTGATACTCACCACCTTCTGGAAAACACCCACACTGGGTAGAAGGAACAAACCTGGAACTGCAAATGTTTTTTCAACCTTCAAAACACCTCTCATTTTTCAGATCTGAATAGATGAGCTGCAGCAATGGGAGCATGGCTACTGAGTGCAGTCAGGAGAAGTGAGCATAAATAGTTGATCCTGGCTCAAACTGAGCAGTTATTAAACCAGACACGGTAATGAAGCCAAAGGCAATGGGGTCCAAAACTAACTCGACTGCCTAATTGGCCTCTGCTGGAGACAGTGTCTGGGGAATATGCACCTATCCAAAAAAGGAGATGTCTGTGTTGGAAAGCTGAATCTCTGGAATTCAAAGAAGTGTGGAAAGCCAAGAGTGTGGTGTGGATTTCATCTTGGCTATCAGCTGGAAGTATCAGCCTTGGAACATGTCTTACGAGATCAGGCTTTGGAAACTCCCTTTAAGGATATGGCCCACATGAAGTAAATAATTTCCAGGCAGTTGGCTTGCACCAAACAGTGGCAAAACCCCATAATAATAACACTATATGATGGCAGAAAAGGATACATTAAAAAAAAAAAAGAGAAAGAAATCACAGTAGCAAATCATGAAGCTACAGATAGAGTAAAAACCTGCTTAAGAAAAGTCAGGAAATGACGTTTCCTAGGGTACAAAATTGTTGAGAACTTTTTTCCTATCAGTAACAAAAAGTAAACACACAAAGCAATATAAAGGAGGCTGAGTGGCACCAGCAACACCCACCCCACAGGCATACAATTTTATAGGGTTTCATTGGATTTTTGCCTCTATAACAAAATGCCTTAAAGTTCTCAGAGTATCTGCACCACCAGTTTCCAATCATTTTGATTTGCAGACTGCAGAGCTTTTTCCAATGAATGCATGGACCAAATATAGCAAGCTGAAGCCCACTGCCAACATTTGCCTCTCCACAGCTGCCTGTCTTGGACCCCTGTATGCCAGGGCTCTACAGGACATGGATTGAACACCCCTGAGCCGTGTGGTGGGAAAACCCCTCCTTCTTGTGTCTGCTGAGGCTTGGTGGCCTGCAGAAGACACCGTAAAACTAGCACGGTACCCCTCTTCTTACTGTCTACCACCTGTGAAAGCAGCAGGGGCTGAGGGCTCAGTGGATTTCAAAGTGAGGGGGTTGGCACTAAACGCTGAAGGAATATGTTGGAGGCTATTGACACACCAGTGGCACAACCCTGAGGGCTACAGCTGTGGCTTATCATCCCCGATGCTGTCCAGGTGGGCCCTGAGAGGGGTCCTGGAGAGACGTCAGGATGTCTTGGCCCTCCTCATTGTCCTGGGCTATGGTAAAGGGCTGACATGCAGGAAGAGAGCGGCTGAGAAATGCATGACCGCTGTCAGTAAAACCTGCTGCAGACCAAGCCTGCCGAGTGAGCAAACAAGTTCAAGTCTGACGTGTGCCTCCAGACCCTTGAAATAACCTTCCTTCCAGAAGGGCTGGACATGGGTCAGCTTGCCTCCACCTCCAGGTGCCCGGCGTGGCGGTGAGGGTGGACATAGAGGCCGTAGCGGCTGTTTCTGCTTGCAGAGTGCACATCCAGTGGGCTCACTGGCAGCTCCGACTCCCCAAATAAGTGAATGAATAAATAATAACAGCAAACAGGCACACCAATAGTGCCCCAGCTGGAAACGTACTGGCCCTGCTTGAAGCAATAACAATGCAAAGGAAGGCCTTCCATTCTCCTGAGAGACAAGCCATAAAAACACATGATAGAAACAGCAATGAAAGAGCTAGGCCAGCAAGGACTTGATTTCCAGCCTCTTCTCCAAAGGCCTGGGGCTGAAATAATGTAGGTTGCACTCAAGTAGCTTCACAGCTGCATGTGGGAATCTTGCACAAGACCGGTGTGCATCTGTCCTGGCACAGCTCCTCATTTCTTGCTTTCATGAACGAAAAATATCCCTGTTTAGGCTCTGTATGCACAACAGAATGATAATAAAAAGAAACGATTTTCATACATTCCTCAGGACTGCTTCTGTGCTCGGCACCTCAGACCCAGGGTTGTATTTGCCATCCTGCCTTTGGAGCTCCAGTAAGGCAGTGCTGTTGATAATAACGAAAGTGTCTTTGCTCTCCTTTCCTGGAAGCTCCACCTTGCTTCTCTGAGGGTTAAGCTTCCCAGAATAGAGATAGTCAATGTAGTTTTCAGGCTTGCTGGAAACAATATTGCTGAGCATCATGACAAAGAGAAGAAAGCCAAAAAACCCAACGATGATGAGGATATAAAATGAGGCCATTATCTCTTCTTGCATCTCCAAGGCTGGGTTGCTGAAATTATTGAACCGAAGGGTCTTCTTTTGTTCCACAAACATGTGGAGTAAATTCTGCATGACCAAACTGCTGTTCGTGTGATTGCTGAAAGCCATCTTACGCTTCCACTCTGGCTGCAAAAGCTAAGCAAAACAAAGCAAAACAAAAGAACCAACTTAGCTGGTTAATGCACATCTGTCCTTTCGTGTTTTCTAGCTCAGGTCCTTCACACCATTTCCTCTCCTCTGCCGTGTAGCTAACTGCGCTCGGCTATCCTCTAGCAGCACGTCTTGCATGCAGAGAGCCACGGTGAAAGCCAGTGGCAAGTCAGTGCAAGAATTCAGAGAATCAAAAGCTGTTGCTCTCTGCATGAAAGATGTACATGTACATGCACGGGCACATGCTATTACTTTAGGCTGACTCGGTTTTGCTGGTGACGTAGTGTCAAAACCAGGGCATCCGAATAACGCTGACAGTTCCAGCAACTATCTCAATGGAAACAGAATGACTCGTTCTTAGGTACCAGTGTAATTCAAACAATAACACTGCTAAGGGGAGAGGAGAATAATACTGGTATTATAGCCCTGGCTCCTGAGTGGAAGGGCCATTCGCACTAAATCATCTGCAGTAAAACCTGCTGAACTGAAAAAGAGCTGTGGGAAGGAACTAAATTAATCCAAACTGATGTAAGTTTGTTATCTTGCTGAGAAGGAAACCTGAGAAATTATTTTCTGCCAAATCATGTTTCTTGAGGTTGTCTTCTTTTTCTTTATGAGTTTTTTTCAAAGTCATTTTTAGCACAAGAGGAACTTAAATCATTGCTTCTAAGCAAACCATTAAATCCTTCCATTCTGAAAAATTTCAAGATAAAAAGTTTTGACTCCATCTCCCAATCCCACATCCAAAAAATAAGCTTGCTTTTGGCAGCAACAATTTTCCAATTTTGATACAAATCTATGTATAATTTTTGGTTCTCTGAAATCCCCTTCTTTGGGAAGTATGTGATAATCTTAGAAAAGCTTTGTGCAGATCTGCCTGTGAGGTCTTGCCCAGCTGTAAATAGATACCAAAAGTTTCATCCCAAACATGCAACTTTTGCTAACTTAAAGTCATTCACTTTCCTTGTAGTTTTCCTTGCTTTTCAGCCAGCGCTGATTAACCTGTGTAGGTCTCCTCTCACAAAGGGTCTGTACAAACTGAGGCTGCAACCCCACACGTTACAACAAGAGCTTTGGTGATTTACAATACCTGAGGATTTGACTGACCCCTTAAATCTCATACAAGAAACCATTTAAAGAGCTAGATATGAATAACAGTATAAAAAGCTCTAAAAAATTTCTGATGGAGACTAGAGAAAGCTCCCTCAGAGCAGCTCTGCCTGTCAGTCACCCCAGAGACACTTGGCAGTATTAAAATGAGGGCTACCCTTGGAAAAGATAGTGGCCTGAACCTCAGGTGAGGGCAGCCTCCTTTCCTTTCTCATCCTGCTTGCAGGTACAGGTGGCAGGAGATGTTTTATCTTCCCTCCTTGTGCTTGACACTGGGATGTTCACTACTCCTGACTCAGGAAAGTCGGGCATTTCCTCTCCGGTCCACCTAGGATGAGCCCATCACCAGACCCCTGAAGTGCTGATTGGGTGTCTGAAATTGACTGAACATCCTGGATGATTAAGGTTAGCTATTCCTGGTTAGGTTTCCTCCTTCTTGCAACTATTACCTTTTAATGAATGTGTTTACCTTGCTGGCTGGGTTGTGACTGGTCTGCCTGGAATCTATTAATAGCCAAATAACCACGACGGGTGGCTGCGTGAATCGAGTGCAGAGCTTACGTGGGACCCATTTGCAGAGGCGTGTGGAGATTTACAACCACAGCACAGGAGTTGGAGATCTACCAGGGGAATATAATGAATTGCAGCAACAGTGGGGGTGTGGGACCACATGGTTCAGGTAGAGTATAGCTTTTAGCTAACCAGGATTTTTTGGTCTGTACAGAAAAATAGAAAGGCAAGATTCCTTCCAGATTCCAAGCCAGATACAAGTAAACTGCCCGTAGATTACAAAACCCCTCTCTGCCCCAGCCCAGTCTGGGTACATCTACTTGGCTGCAGTAGAAATCAGTGATCACAATACTCCGCGGAAGTGAAACCTGTCTTGGTGTTCCCCTTTGAGAGGGCACAATGTGAAAAAAGTGATCTATACCTTGGCTGAACACTAGGTGAAAGTTTTATTCTGAAAAAGATTTAGTGAAAGTAAACTGACTTTCTGATAACAAGATTTGTTCTGTTGCTCCCCAAACCCACATTTCCCTTTTCTGCCTCTCCAGCCTATTCTGCTGTACTGGCTGTCCTGGCTTTTGTGGCTAATGCCATGATGAGCTACAAGACACTGTGGATGACCCAAGTTCAGAGATATACCAATGGTCCTTACTCTTCTTGATAGATGGACTTCCTAACTTTCTGCAATCCCACGGAAAAAGAACCCAAACAACCCACCCTCTGTGCACCCCCAGACTATCCTGTACCCAGTTGCCAAAAATATACTCATTTGCTATCATCTAAAAGTGAAGCTAAGCTTTCAGTGCTTTTATCCATGTTTATTACTTCCAGTGCCTACAGCTGCCTGCATTTTGTTGAAGGGCTTCTTCTGCACTCATTGTATTGCTTTATGGGCCACCTCAAGCACTGCTCCAAACCCCTGGAGACAGGACAGTGGCCAGATGGACTGTCCCTCTCATGTTTGGGAAGATGATCTCTGGTTGGGAACCGCAGCTTCATGCTGCCCTTTGGAGTCTCTTGGCAGGGGCTCCCCAACTCCTGCCCCCACAGGAGTGGGGCTGGTCCTTTAGCGATGTGTACAAACTGTTGGGGTTTTAAAATTGAATAAAAAAGCACAGTGTTTTGACACACAGTTCCTCAGACACTGCTTTCTAAGGGATACAGTATTTTTTGCTCTAGAACAGTGAAACTAGTTAAATGTTGGACTGGCACTTAAAATATATGCAAGTGTGGGTATCGCTGAGCCATGTGTCACTTCACTACATTAACATCCTATCTGTACTGAAAACATTTAAGGGGAGAAATATGCATTTATGCTCTTCAAACAGTTTTCCCTCCCATACAAAATACAACAGAAAAACAACATGACAGGTACCAATCCTCAGAAAATAATAATGAGAGGCTTGAGGCAAATGACATAACAAGCCAAAAGGGCAGAGTATCGCCCGTTACTTTAATGGCTGCCTAATTCTCCTTTGCCCAGGCACACAGCACACTGGAAATTTTTAACTGGCAGGCTGTGGGGGCCAAGCACAAATGTGATGCCACTGAAAGGCAGAACCTGACCCCAAAATGAGAAAGAAGTCTAGGGTAGGATCTGCCTTTAGTGGCAACTAGGGGAAGGATTAGTGGCTGCTGTTGTGCCATGCCAGGCCTCTAGGAGAGACAAAACAGGCTTCAGATGGTTTTGTCCAAGTAAGGCTGTGTGTCATTTGTCTGTGTATACATGCACACTCACCACCCCCAACACGCAGCCCCACACACAGACAATGCTGGAAAGATACTGGGATGCGACATCAGCACTCCTCCAGGCTTCAAACATTTGCATGGCTACCTTTCCCCCATCATCATATTAGATACACAGGTTAGAAATCAGCCTTTTTTTCCATGATGGGATTCATCCCTTTTCTACCAGCTCCCCTCTTCACTGCTTTTCCACAAGCTAAGGATTGTTTTTCCATTTTGACCATTTTCTGTGTGTGTGCAAAGGTGTGTCCCACACACATCAACTAGAGATACACGTCACTATTGTCTGTCTTGTAAGTAGCCATAAATCCATGCACACAGATATGCGTGCATAAACTTCTCCTCTCCCTACACATACAAACACATGCTAAAATATAAAAACACCCACAGAGCTACTTGTATAATGTCATATGTAGCTATTTTTTTAAAAAATGACTAGTAGCTTGAGTGAACAGAGCTGATTTTCAGAGAACAGCACTTTAGGGGAAAAAAAGGTCCAGTAAATGTATCCACAATAATGGAAAAATGAAAATGAAAATTTAAACCAGTGCCTACTTATCACAATGTAGAGGAAGTTGCAGACTCCCCAGGAACCGTAACAACAGCTATGAAATGTTATACCTATCAAACAGCTTACTTACATGCAGACCTGGCTCTGTCCTGGGAGCAGCACCTCTTTCAGCTGTCAGGCTTGCTCCCAGCTGACCAACGCATTTAACTATTTAAGGAGCATAGGAGAGGAGTGGCTTCTGCTTCTTGCCTCTAGCAAGTAATCACGGGCACATTATGTATGAGGGAGTGTCAGCAAAGCAATGTGGTAACAGGATACTATGGGCCTGTGAGACTTCTACTACATGGGGGCTCTATGCAAGTGGCCATATATGTTCCCTTATAGTGCAGGGGATCAGAATAACACGGATGAGGACTCAGTTGCCTCAATACTGGGCAAAATAAACCATAAAGGCTGCTGTGGGAGGATGCTTGCTGCTGGTCAGAGCCCGTGTAAGAGTAGATTATGGGCCTGGGGTGATTTTTCGTTATTTATCATAGATCTGTCATTTTTAAAGTCAGCGACTCTCAGAAGTAGGAGAGAAAATAGCAGTGTCCTAGTGCCCCCCAGATGTGTTTGGCTGATGCCATCTCGTCATGCCAGAGGAAAGAGGCTATGCAGTTGTGCCTCCTTGTTCAGTGCACACCTACATCCCTGCTTGTCCTGCTTTACCCTTCTGGTGAAAGGATGGGGAAAGAAAGTAGCCAGGAATGGGAAAGAGGATGCTGGATGAAGCAACCTTGCTATCTTTCATCTTGCGTCCTCCTGCCCCAACCTCTTATATCCTGTTCTGCCAGCTGGGCATGGGTGTTTTATTCCATTCATACACCCTCTCCATGGCAAAACAGCACGAGTTACACCCCTTCACAGCCAAGTCCCCTTTCAAGATCAACACATAACACCAGCTGTGGCTTGCAACATCTCTAATTTAACTCAGACTTTGCCATGGGAGCCACAGACGACTGCTGGCGTGGGGTTACTTTGTGCAACCAGAACAACTGAAAGCAGATGAGGGAGGAGGAGAGCTCATGCTAAAGCCAGCTGTTTTTCCTTCCATGGAAAGCAGGAGGGAGGAGGACTGTGAAAGGTGAGGGTAAGCAGGGCCCCACTACAGCAGGGTATGTCTGCCTTCAGGAAGCGGCAGCAGCTATTGCCATTACATTGTGGTCAGACAGATTCATAAATCTTGCTGTGGGACTTGGTTCAAACTACTCATTTTTTCACCTCTAATCTTTGCTGGATAACATACAGTGCTTTGAAAGTATCAGCAGCTCATTAGGCGAGCTGCACCTTTGGCTAACAAATGCAGAAATAGGAAGAAAACCAGAAGCAGGGAGCTACTGGTTGGAGGAAAGGACACCTGAGGGCTCCCAGGCAGCAAGGACAATGGGGGAAGAGAGGTTTGGTAAACTCTCACATATGCCTTCCCCCACTCGTGTATAACCCCCATTGCTGCCAGATTGCTGGAGCTGTTTTACAGCTAACCCCCAGCTCTTGGAGCAAAATGTGGTGCTAAGAGTATTACTGGTTTAAAGCCACCATCCCTCTAAGAGCCAAAACCCAGCGGAGAGCACGAAACGCCAGTAGGCCTGTCTGGTCTTGCACCAGACAGAGCCAGAGACTCAGGCTGGCTGTGAATGAGCTGGCAGGACACGACGCATTGCCCGGTGGAGATGCCGGCGAGGGCCAGGGAGCGGCGTAGCTGGGTCAGCACGGCCCTACAGCATGGCTAATTAGCTGGCTTCTCTGCAGGGCTCATCGGATTAGACCCAGCGCTGTACTGACGTTGCTGTCTTGTTTCTGAGGAAGCGTGGTCAGGGCTAGGGAAAGATGAGCCTCACACCTTGTCCTTTTGCCCCATCAAGTACAGTTCCTTTGAGGCTCCTGTCCCCACCCCTCTACCTAGCTGGAGCGTGGAAATGGAAAACCCACCTGTTTTCATACCTCTTCCCTAGATTTGATGGTCCTTTTTCTTGGAAACAAAATCAAATGGAAATGTAAAAGTGTAAACACTGATAACAAGCACCTTGGGGATGATGGCCATCTGATCACCTGCACAACATGGGAGTATGAGCAACACAGGCTCAAGCATACTCCAGAGGTGGGATTTGTTTCACTGCCTGGGACTCTATGGGGAGCTTCCCTACTCAATGGGGAGAGACAGATAGACCTGAAGGGTGATGAGTCCATCTCTCAGCACAACGTGCCCTCAAGAGGAGCTTGCTTTCTAATGACTGTGATTAGTGTCAGCCTCTAAACTGATGACAGTAAAAGTGCTGTGAGATGGACTCCCCCCCCACCCCCAGTCATACCAAGGCAAAGGATGTAGGATTTCTACTTGTCCTTCCCAAGGCAGGAGAGCAAGGATCCCATGTCACCCAGAGGAAGCATCTGGATACCATTCCCAATAACGAGAATGAAGAAGCTGGGGTAGCGTAAGACGTTCAGGTGAGGAGGAGGGCGGAAATTATGGCAGTGCGTCACAGGACTGGGATCCCATTGCAGTGTGGATGGAGAGAGGCATGCAGCCACAACCATGTCCCTTGACCAGGAACAAGCACTCACCACCTGCCTAATGGTGACAGCCTCCTTCCTCCACCCGCAGCCCTGGAAGTCTGTGCCAGTGCCAGGTGGCACCTTTCTTTTAAAAGGAATGAAGGATGAGGGAATGGGTTTGGAGCATGAACATAACAGCAGGGCCAGAATAAGTACGTCTGATAGTTTTTCAGTGAAGGCATATGGACCCCAGAATGAGCTGGGAAGTTTCCATCAGGTTTATAGGAGATAGGCCAGGGCACATCAGCTGAGGATCTGATTCTCTTATTACTGAAGTTTCATTTTTTTAAAAAGATAATGTAAGGGAATAATACACATCAGCAAGGCTATTTTAGTCATATTTTTGCACAAACATTGGATTTTAGAGTGTTGCCAACTCTATAGTGAGAATTAAAGCCCTGGAAGGGGTTTAGGAGCTGGTGGAAATCGAACTAATCTCCGTGCTTCCCCTCTTCCAGGACCAAGGACACCTGGAAAAGCACACATAGTACATGACCAAGACAGGCAACAGGTCTTTAAAATCCTGTGGGTTGGAATGAGCCAGGAATGGAAGATTCATTGTGCTATTGAAGTACCTGGACAAGCCCAGATGACCTTCAGACTTGAAGCATTTCCCATGCACACTTTCCTCTGCAGCATGCTAGCTTGTTTTCCATGCTCTCATCCCCCCTGGGATATAAGGTGGATCATGTCTTCAAGTGATATTTCCTGTTGAGCCAGGATGACCTGCCTGCCTTGGAGGAAGTGGGATGAAGGAATGTCTGGATCTAAGATGAGCAACGGATCATTTCTCACGTGGCCAAGTCCTGCAAACAGACCACACTGGTCATCTGGGACAGTGGGGTACTGAGGACCTCAACCCCATGTGGTTCCTTGCTCGCTAGCCCTGTGACTTCCTCAAAAAAAATCTAGGTCACTCCCTGACAAGTACTTACTCCAGGATTGAACCATCCCCAAGACAGGGATGCTGAGGGGTGCCCCTTCCCCAGCAATCCTCCTGGGGGTTGCTGTTGGCTGGAGGGCCCCAAGGTGTCTCAGAGGCAGGCCTGGCTTGCCCACGAGGCAGGGCACAATGCCCAGGAGGCTGGCATGCTGCTGCAGCACTGACAGGAGACCTGCTCTGTGGGGAACCGGAGGAGCCAGCACTGGAGGAGAAATACGTTGAGTTTGCAGAGAGTTAAGCAAAAGCTGTGGAGGATTTGTTAGAATACTGAGCTATTTTATGCAGAAACCCCCTTCCTAGGACCCTGGTTGGGCAGTGATACTCTGTCATGTCCTTCTCCCAGCTGCCTCTTGGTGGTGGCTGAGTCATCTTGGCTTCCTAGAAGAGGCTGAAAAGGGACACTCACTCGTTGTGGCTGAGGGTGAGGGCTGCAGGTAATGGCCCCAGTGCAAGGCAGTGCATATTGCCTCTCGTGCAGGTCAGACCATGTCACGAATTGCATTGCCCAAGTTTCTGTGGCTGAGAATGAGCCAGAGCTTTCATTTTGCTGTTGCAATAACAGGCCTTGGGCTAGTCCTGGTTATCTGGTGACCTGTTTCTCTCTCTCAATGCTCAAGTGTAGGTGTGAGAAAAAGCTCGTCTGAATTCCTGAGTATTTATGCAAAACACTGTTGCAGCCCTGATCGTACACTGGGGCTAAGTGGAAAAAGCATGGTGCTTGCACATCTGTTCAGGGGTCTCTGGTCCATGCCCATGCATTGCACTGCAGTCACGTGGCTCACTCTTTCTTAGCTGGTTTTTCCTACAGGACCTTTAGATATTCCCAATACTCCTCCTCAGCAAGAGGGGCAAACCTTGAATAGCTACTTGCACATTGAGTACATCAAATGAAAGAAAAGAGCTTCTGCCTTCTGTGAGATAACGCAGTGTGAGTCATATGGCAAAAATGATGTTATTAGACATTGCATTATGAGTGATTCTGATGATAAAAGTCTAAGGCAGTTAAGTTTAGGCTCTTTGTTTCTTTCTTCCTTTTTTCTAGCTTTTCCAACATTTATTGGCTGATCCTTCCAAATGCATTTAGCTTTCTCAGTACTCCAGCGTAGCAGACCTCCACAGCTTTTGCTGCTCTCCCACCTTTCTCAGACTCTCCCTTTGCCAGGAAATTTCATTTTCTAATGCTGTCTGAGTGCTGCTGTGACCCCACATCACTGGGAGGCAGCTGTGGCAGCCAGTGCCGCCGGGACCTGTCCTCTTGCAACAGAGTGCGCTTCAGACAAAGGCATTGCCAAGCACTGTGGACTCATCCCTGCTTCATCACTTGATTCATTTCACGTGCAGGCTCTGTGCAGATGTAACTGCTTCAGGAGCTGGTTGTCTCAGAGCCACATCCAGGTTTTGCCACTTGTGACTCACCTACTGACAGTAAAATTCTGGATATTGCCCCTTAACTGCACCTGTGAAGCAAAAAAGATCCACATTTATTGCGGTCCAATGTTCACGTTTTTGGCTCCTGTCCAAACACATGGTAATATGATTTGAGTAGTATCACCTTCAGGACAGCAATAAAAACAATTGCCACTCCTATCCTGTGCTTCACATCCTGTTTCCACCACAGGCTACACACTAAGGAGCTCTTGCCCAGGACAACGTCACCCTGGGACAACCTGAGCCAGCCTGCGGCGGTGGCTGCTGGCTGATGGTGAACACCAGAGGACGAACGGTGCCTTCCCCATAGGAGGAGGCAAGCTGGAGCAGGAAAACTAAGTGTAGCGGTACGTGGAAGACTGGCATAATCTGTGATGAATGCTGGAAATATCCATGAAACTTGGCAAAGACCTTTTTTTCTCCTTTGTTTCACTCCTGATTGCATCAGAGTAGGTGGAAGAGGAGGGCACAGAGGGCTAGCAGCATTGGAAGAGAAGTCGTGTTTGCTGCCTTGTGACTCCAGCCACTAGCAGAGATGCAGCTGTGGCAGGGTGGTTACCCTTCAGAGCGTTATTTCTGGACCACAGCTGTGATGAGCTTCTCAGACATTGACCTTGAGTTGGACATTTCTAAAACCATAGGCTGGGCAGCTGGGAACAGCTGTCTGGGATCTGCCCATAATGTCCCAAAAATGGAAGAAGGAGGTGTCAGCAAAGGAGGAGTATTTGTGTAGGGCCATGATCTAGGGAGGCACCTGGGTACGGCCACACACAATGGCAGCAGGCCAGGTAGTTTGACAGGTTGCCCCACGTTGTCCCCGCCACTGTAATTGCCTGTTTCCTCTTCCCCCTCCCCTGAAGATTTCCAGATAAAATGTGTTAGCCTGAACCACCTGCACTGGGATTTAACGTGTTTCCTCAGAGCAGACCAGGAGCATGCACCCACACAGCTGGCCACCAGCTGGTATACACTGGTCTGGTCCCCGCCGTAGGTGCGGGCTTGCCCTCCTCATTGAATGGAAACTGTAACATGGTATAAAAACCGCAAACACCTCTGATAAACACATCAGGTTGCAACATCCCTTTTCTCCTTTTCTAAAATTTCACAGACTACTTAACTCTCTGCAAATCCCCAAGAGTGCCAACTGCTCCTGTGGATAAATAAAGAGGCGAACCCAGATGCAGGGTAATGCACCATCTGTGTCGTTTCCCACTGAAGGAATTTTGGGAGGGAAAAGAAAAGCTGCCTGGAGCTGGAGGAAGGAAGGAAGGAAGGAAGGAAGAAAGGAAGGAAGTAAGGAAGGAAAGGCTGGTGCCACCAGTGTGGCTGTGATGCGCCTGGTACCCAGGTCCTGGGTGTCTTAGTGGGAGAGCTGGGAAGCAGGTCTGGGGTTTTGGCATGGCTGCTGGCCCCTGTGAGCAGCTACTGGATGGATTCATTGCCATTTAGCTTGCCCAACAATTGCCTCTGCTGTTATTTCAGTTATGCCTTGGCCTCCATTTGCTGTGCCACAAAATGCAGAATACACACCATGGCAAGGTAGTTCTGCTCGTGTTTTTAGACTACCAGATCACAAGGTATCAGTTTATATCATATAACACCGTTCTTCAGACCAGACCAGATTGTTTCCCTCACAGGTCACACACTGGGATGCGGTGATGCCCTATACTATAGGGTGATGTACTTTCCTTTGACCCTGGTGAGTCCAAATCAGGGTGACATCCCGTTCCCACTGCTGTCAATTACAGCACTGCCGTCAGCAGAGACATTATCGTTACCTCTACTAATGCCCAAGCCTAGCGAGGGGGTTCTCCGGGGAGAAGAGCTGGCCCACATAGCCAGGGTGGACATCGTCGTGTTCCCCTGGAGGTACATGGGAAATGAGAGAAAAATAGGTCAGAAATCTGAGCCGGGGTAATCTGCCCTTGAGATACCTGGTAGTAACTTCAAAAGGCCTGACAAATTCTGCATTTCAGTGACTTCTACGAACAGAAATAAGGAGCAACATGCACATAAAGAAATCCAGAAGAGACTGTTTAATATGCACATGTTGGATTAAATCATTTGTTGTAAACAAAGAAGACCCTGTCTCTATTGCCTGTGTTCTGCAGTGAGCTAGCCAACACTGCTGGGAATTTGGATTAGCACGCATCAGTATGTTTCTTATCTGCTTACTTTTATTCAAATTGCATTTTATTCTGTTACAATCTCATTCTCAAGGTCAGGATTTGGATGGAAAGACTATTGGGCTGTTGCTGTTAAAGAGAGAGCTCACTTTTTTTTGAGGAGGAAATAAATAGAAGCACAGCAGAGGGTTAATTTTAGGTGTCAGTCCTGCCACAGGCTGCCTAAGGGTAAATCTCTGTGGGTCCTTGGCTGGCAGAGGGTGCCAGACTGATGAGTGTGCCAGTTTGTCTATTCCTGCATCATAACTCTTGCATATTAAGGTGAAAAATAAATAGAGGTATGGGGAGGATTTGATGTTTTATTCCTCTGCTCTCTGCATGCAGCTCAGGGTCAGATCCACCCCCGAGTCCCCAGGACCTGAACTGCTGGGAGTGAAGCTGCCGAGGCACCTGGGGGGTGAGCTCGGCTCAAGCAGCCTGGAGAAGGGATCTTGCCTGCAGGTGCAGAGTTGGTATGAGATTATTGTTTGCACTCTTTTCCCAGATTTGTTTTGCATTGTTAGGTGGGAAGCTGATAATAAAGGCTTGAGAAAATACTGCCAGGGCAAAAAGTCCCATCAGATTGGAGGTCCCCAAGCCTGCTGTTGCCATGGGTCTGAATAAAGACCACAGGCTTGAGGCTTATATGCACAACAGTGAACCAGAACAGCTGCTGAATCAACTGTTCCCCTGACAAATTACCCTGCCACTCGAAGCTGGAGGTCACAAGGAAAAAGGAAATTGGAGCTCAGACTTTGGGAACAATGGGTTAGATCCTCCACTGATATGGCTCCCTTCGGCTAAGGCAGAGGAATTACGCTCCTTTCTCCCAAGCGAGGATCTGTGGACGTGTGAGGGAGGCTGGGGAGGGAGGTCCAAAGGCCAGAGGTTGTGGTTTGGAGGGAAACCTGGAGAAGTGTGAATATTGCAGTGGGGGGAGGCAGAAGAGATACTGCTAATGGGGCTGTGCCAAACGAGCGTTACCTCCCCAGCAGGTAAGTGTGCTGTGCTGAACAGCAGCCACCGATCAATCTCTGATCCTCAGAATTAAATCAGAATGAATGCTCACAGCTGGGCTAATGAGCTATGCTTTTTCTGTATAAAAGTATGAAAGCTACCGCATTTAGAAACAAAATCAGAACTATCATATACTGAGAATCCATTTACTGGACATCGGTCAAAATCAAACAGTGTTTTTCTGTGACGGTCACCTGTGTTTTGGGTTGTGTGGTGTACCTGTCGTAAAACTGCTATCACACTCATCAGAGCAATACTGAATTAAGCATTTTTTAGAGCAAGTGCTCTCACATGAAGGTGTCACATTTTATTTCGCTTGGCTCTTGGTCTTGGAAGTTCAGTGGCCCCCGGTCCAGTGTGTGGATTTTGTGGACTGAGCAGAGGAATTATTTTGGTGAGCCTGAGTGTGCGTCTGAAAATAATGTGCTGTAGCCCAACCAGAGGCTCTGGGCCTGCCTGAAGAAAGTATTACATTAGAGTCTTTGGCCTTACTTCTGCTAAATCAGATCAGATGGTCATAATGTTCACTTCTGGATTTAGCATTCATGCATTTTCCATCGATATTTATGTACATCTTCCCTTTTCTTTGATCTGAAGGACACCCGTGGGTGCAGTTGAAAGCTGGCGCTTTTTTTTAACTATCCTTGCAATCCCTGCCCTAGAACTACCAAGAATTAAGTCATTTTCTTGCCTATTTTGGCATGGTATTGGCCTTTGCTTCTTGTCCTTTGAAGGCAGTTGACTGAGATGGTTTCTCCACTTGAACATGTCCATGAAGCCAGCTGCATGGACAGCTCCAGTCCCAGGGAGCAGCCTCCTGTCCACCTCACTGGTGAAACGCAGCATGACCTTTCACAGCCTCCTCTGCCAAGCAATCATATTTGTGCTGGTCCCTTGAGCAATTTCTTGAGAAAGGCTTCGTGGAGGTTTCACATGCGTAGCTGATGGCTCCAGCTGGATAAGGAGATTAGGGATTGAGTTTGGCATAGTGATAACAACGTGTAAAAATGAAACAGGATGCCATAGAAATATTATATAAGATAATTCCTGTTATCGTCTGTAAAGAATGTTCTGCTTGCTTCTGATTGCTCATATCTTCTATTTTTATCGGTTTCCTTCTGCTTGTCTTTGTGCACGTTTCCCGGTGTAGCAGGTCTGACCCAACCAACTGCAAATAAAGATAACACTGATAACTATAAAGTGAGGAGGGAGGGGAATTCACTTCAGACTTGCACACTCAGGCTGCCTTTGGCTGTAAAGTATTTTCCAGATGGACCACTTAATACTAGGGGTTTGATCTCTTGTACCTGCAGCTCTAAGGATTTCTGCTGTGTGTAATGAAAAGCCAGCTGCTGCAGATGCAAGTTCTCCATGAGATGGGAAATAAGAACCAGGGCCCGAAGCTCTCCAGGCAGGTGAGAGGGGAGGGAAGGTTTTGCAGTGAAGGCAAAGGATGAGCTCTCAGTTTGGGCTTCCTATGGGAAGGTTGTGCACGTCAGGCTACAGAGTGGCTACAGATCAGCGCAGACTTGCTTCCCTGGGCTTTGTGCTGCCTGGGTGTAAACCACTTCTAGTCACGGCTTAAGACACATTGGTTTCAACCTCCGCACTGCACCCATGCTTTCTTACAGCTACAGCTGGCATCTGGCCATCTTAAAGCTGAGCTTGGGCCACCCATACACTCTCTGTGTGAGCCCATGCAGACACATATCCTCAGGTAAACATACTCCCACTGCAGCAAATGACTGCATGCTGCCAGAGAAGGGTAGCTGCACCCTTCTCCACACATGGCTGGGGAAGTCTTCTCCGGTAGAGGCATTACAGATGACGTTCCTGCAACAGCTTTACAGCCATGGCCCAAGGAGACATGCTTTAGGTTTGGGGGGCTGCAGCGGTCACAGAGTTGCCCAGAGTGTGGGCAACGCAGACAGGTTTCCAGGGCAGGCAGAAAAGGGGAGAAGAGGGAGACCTCATCTTCCATGAGTTAGTGGCCACATAACCTAGTGAAAAACTGCCCTGGAGCTTCTTCCTCCAAGGTGTGAGCACTGACTTTCCCCTCCAAGAGGTACGACACAGAGTCTTGTCTGTGTTTGTGCTGTACCACAGTTATTCATAAATATTTTATTTGTGTGGCTTTGTACCACACAATTTTCATGTTAGTCTGCAACTGTACAAAACAGAACCTCTCAAAATATATACAGGAGAGAACCTGCTATATTAGGCTTTGATTTTGCTCAAGACCTTTGCGCATTACCATCACATTGCTTTTAACAATGTAGGGCTTAAATTCAAAATGCCATTTCTGTGTAATGCTGACATTTCTATGTAATGTGTTTTCTGTTATAAAAACCATAAGTAGCCAGAGAGCAATACCTGTGCCTAGAGGTATGCTCATTAGGCCAACCGGCAGCAGGGCTACTGACTAGAATAATCCACAGCTGATGAAGCCAGGGACTTCAGCTGTTGGGGACTGGAGAAAAATAAACCTGTGACAATCTCCCTGGCTATTCTATGTCTCCAGAGCAAAAGACTTGTAAAGTTTGGGCCAAAGAAAGTGCAACATTTGCCTAATGAGTTTAAGATTCTTCAATCTCCCCAACAAGCAGGAAATCGGAAAACGTGAGCTCTGTGTGACGGTAATTATATGACAGGTTTGTTGCCGGCTTTGGTCTATGGCAAAGATGATGAGCGAGTGAACTAATCACACATTTCTAGGCACTCCTTGGCCAGTGAATGCTCTTTCTCTTATTACATGAAGTCAGAAATGGGTCCCGTGTCAGCCATCCTGCATGAGTCAGTGGTAATGACAGAGGAAGTGGGAGCTGTGTTTACAAGCCCTGGAGGATGCTCGGCAATGCAGGCTGCAGCTTGGCTCACACTTTACATCTCCAAAACTGTTATTACATAATCCAAAGCTATATAGAAAGGGATTTCAAAGCCTTTTTCAAGGAGTGCATGCAGAGAGACCTGGCTGACCTGAACCCTTAAGATCTCTTGATACGTACTCCTACCTCTCCTGTGATCAGAACAATCCTTTCTAGACTTAAAAAAATCTGCATCAACAGAGCATCCCATGAGGGCTAGCTACCCAACCAATGACTTGTGCAGAGCCACTGGGCTCCAGGTGGGCACAAGACCTTCCTCCCTTGCTGGGGGGACTACCACCCCACAGCAATTTCTCCCCTTTTGCCAGGCCCACCATAATTTCTAGGGGGGTGCAACAAAACCCAGGCTCCCCTAGGCCAGGTGCTGCTGGGGCTGCAGTGGAAAGCTGTGTGCAACACATGCCCAAAGGCTGCAGCTGGGATCGCTGCACTGAACACCAGAGCCAAGCTTGCCTGGGGTATTGCAAAGTCTGGGAGTTTACTTGAGGTGAGGAATTTGTTCCTGACATTTTAATATTTCTCCAGATCTAGGTGTACCAAGAGATATCCCAGCACCCAGGCCTGGCCCTGGTTAATAGGGTGTAGAAAGGGGACGGGTGAGTGGGTGCCCGTTGGGTAGTATCAGCACTCTTTCTGTGAGCTTGTGAAACAGGTTAGGAGAAAAAAACATCTGAGGCCACAAGCACAGTTTGTAATTCATATTTTATTGCATTGTAAAAGTGAAAAAATAGGGGAAAAAGGAGAACTACAGGACTGAAAGGTAATGTGAAAGCCCACAGTGGGAGTCCACAACTGCCACTGAAGGGTGACTTGTAGCCTGGTGGCACAGGAAAGTGTTGTGACTAAGGCACAGTCATTCCCCTCTTTTTTAAACAAATAAAATGGCAGAGCTGAAAAAAAAAAAGTGGAAGCCAACTAATGGTGACAATTACCCCTGTCACCAATAACTACACTGGACCTATTAAAATAAGGTGACCAGCAAGTGCCTAGACCCAAAATACCTGAAAACACCTGGGGTGGAGGGGGAGCTGTGGGAGGGAGCCCTTTTGACAAGCTTAATATTCAAAGGTTTTAATGTAATTAAAAGCCATTTTTGATGCAAGTTTAAACATTGTCAGCAGTGCTGCATGGGCCTGCCTCTGGACAGCCAGCAAGCAAGAGCATTTGGACTGTCACAGGGGGAGGGAACTGCAAGTAATAAACAGACTGCATGGTGAGATCCCAAAAGAGCAGTGCCTAAGCTCAGAAGTCAACATCTTTCCAAAGCTTGGCTTTGGTTTACATTCGTCTAGAGGGAAAAGTAACTTGGATAATTAAGCTAATGGAGATTTTCCAAGCTGTTCAAGACAATGAAAACTTGTATCTTGTCCTCAGCTTAATAGTAGGCACCATATAAATATCTTTAAAAAAAAATACCCGGCATTTTTAATTGTCCTAAGTATTCTGGGAACACAAACATGGCTGGAATATTACTTTAATGAAAGTGCAGTGCTAAAGAAGTACCTATGCATGGAAAAGGGATATGCTGTGACTGGTATCGCTTGCCCATCCAAATACTTGGGTAGCTATCTACCCTCGCCTTGCCTTTGAAGCGGCTGCTCTGCATGACTTTCTTTCAAGCCTCTCCCACTTCTCTTTCCTCTCCAATAGCTAAAAATGGGATGTGTATCTGGAGAGCAGAAATAACCGCCCCCCCCACTCCTGTCCAGACCATTGCTTCTTTGATCCCAAACAAGAAAACAGGCTTCAAGCTGGTGAGGTTGCTATTTTGAGTAACAGAATGTCCAGGGGAACCATATTTCTCCCTTTTAACAGAGACAGATGATAGCTGCTGCCGCAGAAGCCGAGTTTGGCTGCCACCATAGCCCCGTGGCTCGTCAGACACAGCCTGCCGAAGGAGGGAGTAAGGAGGCCAAGGGCAGGAAAACTTTGCTGGCACAGACCTCGCGTTGGATACTGCAATAGATAGATAAAGAGCTATACCGAGGGAGGCTGCTCTTGGGAGCTGGAGGAACTGCTCACAGGCTTTGAGTTAAGCACAGACATAAGCTGTGTCAGTGATTAAATATAAGACACTTTGTGGAACAGCTCTTCACAGAGTGGAAATTCACTTTCCAGTCAAGGGCTTGCTCTTAGGTCTTGTGCAATAATTAAATGTGACTGACGCTTTCAAAACATTACACACTTGTATGGCATAGACCCCATGGGCTGCTGAATCTTTGTACAAGAGTGGACATTGCTGCCAGGATCAATTGCCATCCATGAGAAGGAAAACCAAAAGTAGCCATCAACACCGGTCTGGGGTACCTGCTAGGAATTAGGGACAGTCACTAAAAAAATTTGCTCCAAAGTCTGCATTTTTCCACAGAAATGGTTTTCAGAAAAAAATGGGAATATTTTTCTAAAATTTTATCTCAAAGAAGTGCATGATTCTGAAAGAGATAGGTAACCCACAACACTGTACAATTTATAAAATGATTACTCTATGCTAGATGAAAATGTAAATGAAATATTTTGGCTACTTTTTCTTGGAAGAAACTGGTCTTTCTTACTTGAAAATGATTGCCTAAACCACACTTGGCAGTTAACACCTCTAGCTTGCGTTTGATCCAGTTTGATTTTAATTACATGGACTACTGCAAGCGTTCACACAGGCAACACCAACATTTGCTTTTTTTGCTAGGTGAAGCTGATGAGTCCATGATACCCCCTCTGCGTGTCCCCCTTCCTCGACCTTACAGTGATTGCAGCAAGGTACTGGTGGCTGGGCACTTTTGCAGCACCAGGGCCATCACAGACCCATCAGCTTCACCATCAGTTTACAGTTATTTAGCCTGAATGAGGCCAGTGCCTGCGGCTCTGCAGATGGGCAAGCAGCTAGCCTGGTTCATACCAGGTATCGACTGGGTTGTCCCTGTGCAAAGTGCAATCCTTTCTCCCCTTTTCCTAGGAAGACTTCATCTCTGGAATCTGCATGCTTGGCTGCTCCACGGCCAGCTGGTTTTCAAAGACACAGCACAGCTTGTAGTTTTCTATGATCTTGGCTTGAAAATACTCCCTGTCCTTCTTGTGCCAAATGTCCGTGGCAATGTAGGTGTTGTAGGGGTCGCGGGAGTCCTCCAGCCTCCTGGCGCGGATGTTGGTCAGCATGACTCCCACTGTGAAGAAGCCAAAGAGGCCGATCATCAGCAGCACGTAGATGATTTCCAGGTTGCTGCTGGCACTTCTGACCTGGGAAGGTGCAGAGCTATTTGTCTGCTCCAGGTAGTCTTGAAGCAGCTTGGAGAGGAGTGAATTCAGGGCTGTGTTGTTAGACAGCACCAACATCTTGTTTTGCTGTCCTTCGCACTTCTTTCTTCCTTAATTATAGGTTAGCTAGAAAAGAACAAAAATAAGGGGCATGCCATCAGATAAAGATGCGATTCCTTCTGTCTCCCTTTAGTGGCTCCCCTCCTCAGCAAAAAAGCTCCCTGGGGCCAGTGCAGAGGCAGGGTGGCCGGATGGGCCTGGAGGGACCTCTTCATCTCCTGCTTCCAAGCCAGGCTAGCTAGGCTGAGTCCATCCCCCATAAACGCTTGCCTTACAAAACCTTCTCAGTCATCACAGACAGACTGTCGCAGTGCACAGCTGCCCCGGCTGTTGGCCACTCACCCAGATACCTCACCCAGGCCTCCCGTGCTGCTATCTAAAGTCGATGACTTCCCCCCTGAGCCCCCACAGGCATGAGGTGTGTCTCACTCCCACTCTACAGCAACTGCTTCTGGCTTTGAAGATTGTGATCATGGCTTCCCTTGGTCTTCTCTCCTCTACTCTCAGCTTAAGGATTGAATTTGGAAACAAAACTTCTGTACCTGATCTGCAGTGAGTGGAAATCACTCAGTACCTGCAGCAAGCTCCTCCTGTCCACCCTTGTTGAGGAGTTTTGCTTTTCTTCTGCAGTCCTCATGATGATATACACCATGCAAAAACGAGCAACCAAATCTCTGACGGAAATGTATCCCACACTAATTTGATGCAACTTCCCAATGGGCATTTGCCCAGGGAGTGGACACAGAGGGAATCTATAGTAACTGCCTACCCAGCAGTGGAAAGGAAAAGCATCTCCCTTGATCCTCCCTCCTATAGGCTAGCAGTCGTTCCCCAGGTAGTTCATTGCTTTCCCCTCCAAAGTAAATTGCTATGCAACTGGTGCTTTATTGTCTGGAGGACAATATTGTCTGGAGGACAATTGTCTGGTTGTCTGGAGGACTTCCACTGGCATCACTGCAGGTCAGGAATAGGACAGGCGATGGTAACACCAGGAAGCACCTGGATGTCCAAAGCCTCCTAGCCATAGCCCTCTGCATTGACAGTCTTACACAAGAAGCTAAAGGGTCCTTTTCCTCTTTCCAATGTCAGCTGTAAATCAGTTAATAAAAGCAATCCTATCAGCACTGCAGTCCCAAAGCCTCAGCAGCCAGGTAACATGACTGACAATCTCACTACAATTCCTAATTTAAATGTCTCTAGAAAATTACGACAACAGTCTCCCTCTGGTTTTGCCCTTAGCACTTCCGAATGAGGTACTTTTATTCAAGGTCATTTCTGTGACAGCAATCTTGTAATCACATAAGATGGCTGTCAGTGCTTTCTACAGTTTTAAATCTGTGAGAGCAGGCCAGCATGTTAGCAAAAGCTTCTCCAGCATACTTACATTTTGTTGTTTTGGGTTTTTTTAAGTGGTACTAAATTATAATCATTTATAATACATCAAGACTGAAATGAACCCTTGGGCAGAAAGCCACCAAAATGCCTAGGCAGCAATTACACCCCTCCATGAGGGCGACATTAATGATGCATAGATGTTGTGCAGGACCTCTGCATGGGAGGGAGTTTAGTTGTGCACACAGCCTCCAGCTGCCGGTAATGACACTGCAGTAGATGAGATCTGGAGGCTTCTTTGAATTGTCTGCGCCTTGCTATGGCATAAATGCTGTAAAAGGAGATGCTGAGACAGAGGAAGCAAGAAGAGGACAGTGATCTTATGACCTGCTGTCCCTCATATGAAGAGCAGTTATTTACTCATCGTGTTCTGTGCTAGCAGGTGCTGTTGGCAGCCGAATGAAATACACAGTTAATGCAGACGTGAATATGATCAAACATACTCACCTAAATTAATTGTTAATGCAACTGCATGTACTGATTTTTAGTCTGCACCCTTTTGCTAGACCTCCCAGCTGTGCAGTCATGGGTTCGGGGCCGGGTCTCACTGAAAGTCAGACTCTCAGCCCAGGATGATAAATTCTGTGGAGAAAGCCCTGTTCTCCTTATCACACAAGCCTGGGGGACATGAGTGGCACCAGCCCACACCAGATGAAACCAGACTGCTTCCCCTGGAAAGTGGGTGACCACTGGGAGCCCAGGTCAGGCTCCTGTGGGCTCAGACTCACCCTGCTCCAAGCAAGCAGTTCCTGCGATGAGGTGCCTCACCAGCAGGAAAAATGAGCACACGTGAGAGTATGCCTTGGTATTTTGGCTTTCAATAGAGCCAAGCCTGGGGGTGGCAGAGGGAGACAAAAATCGCTGGTACAAAACAATATTCTGATCCAATTTATTTCTTCAGTTCCATGACTCAAAGCTACAGGAAGTAACGTCTTGGCAGCTTGGGCTTAATAGTTAAAATGTATTCACATTTCACAGCTGTTTTCAGATCCTTTAGAAAGGAAAGGAAGAGAAAAGGAAGTTTAAACCTTTATCTGAGATTACTCCTCCTAAGCGCGTAGAACGTGTCAACACTGTAAAATGTAAAACTGCTGACAAATCATTGCAATAACTTTAAGACAAAACAAAGAAGAATTTCGCTGGATCTCTCAACTTTTTCTAGAAAGACAGGCAATCATTTCTCATAATAATTATCAGTAGCACTGAAGACACTTAAGGTGCTGATGAATTGACATTTTGAGGATGGATATCCTCAGTTACCTCCATATATTTTTTGAGAGGTTTCTGAGGGTTGCAAGGTATCGCCCACTTCTGGGTTGCTTGTACACTGGCTGGGCTGGAAGCCGGCAGGGACCTGAGCAGCCCCATCTCTGTAACCACAGCAGATGGCAATAACAGGAGGGGTTAAGGGAGGGAGGGGGCATGCTCCTGTTTCCCAGGAAATCTCCTCCTGAAATCTCAACAAGCCTAAGGGCCTCACCCACCACTGTACAAGCCCTCTGCAACTCCACTGAAATCCATACTGGGACCAGTTTAGAGCTGTGAGTACACAGGACTGGGAAGAGCCACCTGTGTCATTGGCCGACTCCATGACAGATGGTCACATCTCAGTGTCCCAAAAGCTCTCTGTTTTGGCCATAACCAGACTGGCTTTCTGCTCCCCACTAATCTCCCCAGAGGACTGCTGATGGGCTGCAAATTGTGATCAGTCCCCTCGTTGGGCTCCGCTGAGGAGCTCTGAGTAAAATCATGCCCAGCCCAAAACCAGCATCCTGGTTTACCCAGGTTGCATCCTGGTAAGCCGGGACATCACCTGGGGTGGAGGTCCCCATCCCACACCATCCCACAGGAGGTTTCAGTGCAGGCCAGGGGATCACCCCTCCTGCCTCTCTTGGGAAGCGCAAGCACCAAGCAGTGAACTGCCCACGTTAAAAATTACCTGGGGCAAAACCTGAGAACAGCTCAGCAAATTTTTCCCTGGCCAGTGATTCAGAGGGAATTCCCTAAGGTTGGCAGCAGCCTGGACCACATCCGGCTCTCAAATGCATTAGTGCTTCTCCATCCAATACCCTGAATACAGGTGGCAGATCTCCAAAGCAAAAGCAACGGGCTCAGTGCAGGTTGCTTTCCAACACGTGGGTTTCCCAGCAGCGCAGGTGTACTGCTGGCATTGCCCAAACTCATCTTCCATCAGGTGTCAACAATGACCTGAACCACTGCCCCATCAGCCATGGTCCATGGTGCTGAGCAGCACCACTGGAGCTGGCCCTCTCTTAATGAGCCTTGTCCCTTTCCTCACTGTCACCTGCCGCTTGCCCTCTCTTTCTCATGCCATAGATTTCTTGTGAGAGGTGGAGAGGGACATCCCCTGAGTGATATCTTCATGGAGAGTGTGGGTTTAGGATGGCAGGCCAGATGCCACAGGCAGGTTTCTGGAGTTGAGGAAGGGACAAAAGCAGGACTCTAGGAAACACATCTACACCATAAATGTCTCTATGTGGTCAGATGGTTATGGCCTACAGTTTCTACTGTCAGTGGAGGGAGGAAAAGCATTTGAAAGCAGCTTAACCACCCCTTCCAAAGCATTTTACAATACTGCTTATAAATGAACAGGTTCTTAGCAAGTGTAAAACCATGCATTCGATCTACCTTCAGTGAAGATCTGAGGATCCTAGACAGCATTTTCTTTCTCTGTCTGCTGGCTCTTATTGCCTGGGATGCCTTTAACCTGGACACTGCTCAATGCAAAAGTTTCCCCAGGGATGTACTTACACAGGTGAGCTGTTCCTTGCCGTGGTGACACTCCACTGGTGAGGAAAAAACCCAACCAAACCCACTACCCCTTTCCCTCATACACCCCAAAGGCCCCTGTGCAGAGAAGAATGAGTCCTCCTTTGCTCATTTCCAAGCACACCAGAGTCTGTTCACACTGCTCAACCCCTCAACAGCTCCCACCATCCCTATAGGAGTACTTGCTGCTCCCCCAAATCTCTGTGGCTTGGGCAAGAGCCGTGGGGCACAGCTGAGGGAAGGGAGACCTCCTAGAGATGGAAAGCAGCTCTCTAGAAGTGAAAAGAAAACCCTCTGGCAGCCACTTTGTTCATGGTGGTATCTTCCCTCTGGGATGGAAGGAAAACTGGCCCGGCACTGACCCTGACAGCCGTCTCCTGAAGGAAAGGGTTGAGGGGTCTCTGGCAGAGGGCATCTGTCAAGATTGCATTTTAACAGTTAACAGGGGGAATTAGGGAAGAAAGCTTTAAGCCACCAAGCCCCCTTGGCTGCACGTGATGGAGGGCTGCGACAGCCAAGCTCAGGGAAGACCCAGTTACTCCTGGAGCTATGAAGCAGAACACACTGTGGGACTGGAGGATGGAGATGGCATGGGCAAGTGTGGATAGGCTCCATGTGCATTGTGTCTATCTGCCATCTCAGAAACCATCCCTGAGGGTGGCTGCGGCCATAACTCTCCAGTATGACCATGCTATGACAGACCTACTCCTAATCTCAATCTCTTGAACATCCAAATGCTTACAGCTATGGAGTGCTAGATCTGCAAAATGCAAGTCCATGAGACTGCCTGCATGATGCGGAATCTGACCCCGGTTGGGTTTGAGGAGAGGCCAGGCTGAGCTGTTGGAGAGCACACTGTGCCTGTCTGTGTGCTGAGGCAGTCGCACCCACTGCTGCTGGGGAGGTAGGACCGCGAGGGAGGTATCACTACAGAGCTGTAAATTGACATTTGAGTTCAAATAGAGCAATTTGCAGCTGCAGAGCATCTGGCATTTAATATAATTTCTGTCTACATTATAAATGTCAGCACTGACTTACACCTGGCTGGTTCCCAACAAAGGCAAAGCAGAATGGGTCGGCCTGCTCAAAAGCAGGCTGGAGGGTGCTCTGTGAGCCTGGATGCTGCTGCTAATTAAATGCACCCAACCCAGCTGGAGCCGCCAGCTTCAGCACGGTCCTTTCTGCCCCTGTCTGAGTTGGGCTTATTTCCAACAGCTGAGCTTCAGTGAAGCACGTGCTATGAGATGTCGTTGGGTCCCAGTCGACTGCTGGTGTTTAAAAAGAAAAGAGGCAATTTTCTGTCATGTAATGTACCTAGAGGATGTGATACTCGGCTTTGGAGCTCAGTGGGAATTTTGTCCTCGAGCATTAGGTGGGCAAACTGATTTGCTTTGGCTAGCTGTACTTTTCTTCCCTGCTGAGGTTAAAATGTGATATTTATCATATAAACAGAGGTAGATGTTAAATGACAGATGCTCGTCTCCTAATACAATTTTCTCAGCTCTCACAAATCAAAGGACCTACATTCTAATTTATACTAAGCAAACACCTCCAACAATCTCTCGTTCATATTGCTGCCAAAAGCATCACTAACTGAGCACCAGAAACTGAGGGAGTCTAGAGGAATATGTACCTTTAGAAAATACAGTACTCTAGCAACTTCTCGTGAACAGATGACACACAAAAAAACCCTGTGTTACGCTAGTAGCAAAAGTTAGCACAGCACATTGCCCACCTCCCCACGTTTTCTGCCAATGACATGCTTCTCCACCACCATAAAGTAATGGATCTACTGACCTCCCTGGCTCATTTCCCTGGCTGTTCGTTGCAGGGATGAGTAGGTCAGACAACTTTCTGGAGGCCAGAGCATTGCACAAGATAGACCCGTTTCCTCCCTCCAGCTCCTGGAAATTTTGCCACAGTGCAGCATCCAGGACGCTGCAATCCTATCAGAGATGGGACAACAGCGCAGCCCGGAAGCAAGCAGGGTTGTAGGGATAGATTTCCAGTTATACACAAGATGCACACACCTTCCGCAGTCCCCACCTTTCTCTAGCAAATCTGTAGCCTCTCACAACCAGTCCTAGGGCCATCCATCCGTACCCACCTAAGCAACACTTCAGGTCCTTGTGCCGCTTTAAAAAGCAACACTCATGCAGCGGGGTACGCTAATTTCTTCCCAAAAGCACCAGTTTTATCTGATCGCAAGACAGAAATTTAGTCCTCTTACACACACTGGGTATGTGTCATACTATTTTGAAGCGGAAAACCCAGCAACCCTCCCCCCCCAATATGCAACCAAGTTTATCCTCCCAGATGCAGCTGCCTTGGGCTTGCACCCAGCCCAAAAGAGCAGGCAAACACTGGCACGGCTGTAACAGCAAACAAAACCTGGCAGGCAGAGCCCCAGCTCCCTCTTCTCCTCCATCAGTTCAGCTCTGCGGCTCTTGCAGCCTCCCAGTTCTCCACCAGCCCCTGCGCTCGTCCCCAGCCCCTCCGCGCCGAGCGTCGGTACAGACCTGGCAGCAAAGCACGGCTGGGTGCAGGGCTCCAGCCCCTCCTGGGGAAAGAGAATTAGGGAGATGCGAGCCCTAGAAAGCCCCCGGGCTAATACCCCTGGGGTGTGAGCGGGCTGAGGCCGGCTCCTGGCTCCTGCAGGGACAGCAGCCTGGCTGTCACTGTCCCCTGTCCCCGGGATCAGAGCATAAGGTAAGAGGCAAACAGGAAAACACCGAGGCTCACCAGGCTGGGGGAGGGCAGGAGCCCGTGGCGTGGGTGCTGTCAGCCGGCCTCCCGCCGCCGGCTGCAGGTGCCGGCTCCAGCCCTGGGCACGCAGGTGGGAGGTGCCGAGGGGCACGGGGGCAGCTCCCACGCTGGCACCTCTGGGTGCCGCAGGCCCCGGCACCGCAGGGCGGCAAGGGGAGCGGGAGGAGGATGCCGGGGCGTCGGGGCATTGCCGGTCCCGCCGCCCCGGCCCCACGCGAGCTGCCCTCGCGCCCTGACGCTCGCCTCCCCGCTGCCCCGCACGCTCACACGCACAAACTCGCAGTGCCCCGCGTGTCCTTGGGTCGAGACAAGGAAGCAACGCTGTGCAGGTAGGCACGTACGGAGGCGTTTTTAGAAACGGCAATAGTGTCAGCAAAATCCCGTGGGATTAGGCGCTGTGACGACGTAAGGTGAGGTCTGTCTTCAAGTAACATTACAGCCTTTGGGGTGTGAGGAGGAAGGGGGGAGCCATTTCCAGGGCTGCCCCTCAAACGCAACACAAACGGCTCGCTACAGGGAGCACTGGCTAACTCCTATCCATCACCTAAAAAGAAAAAAACCCTAAACCTAAAACCCTATCTTCCATTCAAGAAAGAGGTGTCTGTAGTCACCAGTTAGCCAAAAGGAGGGTTCGTTAATGCCCACCTGGAACCTATAAAATGAATTTATTAGCTTTGCACAGCAGTTGCATTTAAACTCATTCAGAGGATGCCGGTGATGTGGGATAACATGCCCTCAGCATCTCTGGGGCTGTGGCAGATCCGCACCGGTGCATCGTGTGGCCGCTCCTGGCAGTTCCCTGCCCCGAGACTCTCAACAGCCCGCAGCAAGCCGGGATGGTGTGGCCCCTCCTTGGCTGATGCTCCTCGGCTTTACCAGGTGCTGTTGCTAGGACGGCTGCTAGGGAGGAGAATTTAGGCAGTGACTAAGGTATTGAAATGAATGCACGAAAACGGATATTTTCTGGCATACCCGCTTTCAGGAGCTTTATTCTGTGTTTTCGGTGGGGCGGGGGCTGCCCATGTTTTCATTGCCCATGACGTTGCTGCATCCAAATGAGGGAGCAGGCTGTTAAGAAGACAGGACAGATTCCCGGGCTGGCTTTAGGTAGGGAGATACCTACAACAGCAGGCTTCACTGGAGGCGGGGGTGGGCAGGACCAGTGACTGTCCTGAGCTGTGCCCAAAGCCCTGGAAAAATCTGGCTTGCTTCTGGTCCAGCTCCTGCATGCTTGGTTTCTCTCCTCCAGGGCAGCAAATTGAAGTTTCACTTTGCTTCTGGGAAGCCTTGAGCCAGATCTGATACTTCTTGCTTTCATGCACTCCCTAGCACCCACAGAGCATTTCCCTTTGAGACCTTTTTGTTGCATTCTAATGCCTGCCACCAGGCAGTGTTTGTATGGCCAAGGAAGATGAAGTTGAAGAGATGGCCCAAATTCAGAGGAGTTGTCGGTGGCAGTGCAGGACTGCTTCCCCAGCACTGGGGAAGGTGGTTCCCTTCCCCTGGAGACCAGTTGCACCAGCTTGAGGCCAAGCATGGCCACCAAAACACTAGAATAAAAAGAAATTGTGTGCCTGGGTGTGTGATCTCACCCAAATCACAGAAGAGTGTCCCAAGAATCTAACCAAACACTAGAGCATTACCAGGAAAAGATGCTGCTGTAAGGATGGGCCGTGGCTAATCAGGAAAACTGCACTGCTTGATAAACAAATTGATTAAATCTTCTGGCAATGCAGAAGGATCAAAAATAGGGTTAGGGCAGCAAAGGCTCACTCCACTTCGGGGTGGCTTGAGCAGGCTGCAAGGTGCTGCCTCAAACCTGGAGAGGGTCCAAAAGGGGATGAGAGAGGAGGAAGAGGAAGGGAGGAGAGTGTGCATGGTCAGTGACAGCAGAGCACAAGCAGTCAGGCCCTGCTTCCTGCTTTCGTAGGGGAAATTTGGGACAAAATTAGATCACGTTGCTTCCTGGCCCAGCCTTCCTCTTCCCATGGCTGAATACCCAGGAAGGTGTTGAGGAAGAGGAGCATCACTTCGTTGTGGACCTGGCAGCTGTGCCCTTCCTTTGGGAGGAGGGCAGGCATGGGGAGGGAGCTGCTGGGACATGAGGCAGACTGGGCACCGGCTCCCAAGGAAGGCACTTTGAGCCAAGGCTTAGTGGTAGCAGCCCCATTTCTTGTCACCTCCCCCCAAGGCAGGGCTCTCCACTGGCACAAAGGGTGATGGGCCACGGAGAACACCGGAGCTGTGCTGGAGCAGCCACCTAAACCCATGCTGGGGCAGCATCACCAAACCCACGCCGAAACAAGCAAACAACCTTTCCCTGGGGAAGGCGGGAGCATGTCACAGGGAGCCGCAGCTGGTGGGTGACGAGTCCCCTGTCACCACCCGGGCAGGCAAAGGGTGGGGTGTCAACCTACTATCCCAAATGCAGCAGGGAGGTTACCAACCTGGTAAGGGGTGTGATGGGTGCCTGGCAGGGAGTGAACCCCTTCTGCGGGGGGATGAGGGGCGAGTCTCCCTTCAAACCCACAGGAACACCATTGCACCTCTGGGGTTTGCTTTATTCTTGTTATATCACAAAAAGTTGATATTTGCAGTCAGCAAAATCAGCTAAAATCAGCAAGAGATCTGTGAACAGGATCCTACTGACTAACATCCTGTGATGGGGAAGAAAAATGTGAATACAGTGACTAACCCCTGCTTTCCCTCAACCCATAACCTCCTTGCAGCACTGAGAGCTGGGGTAACCTCCGGCGAAACTGTTCCAGTTGATGCGGCTCCAGAGGGAGCTAAGCTATGGGGCTGAGCAAACCAAAACATGGATTATTTTTAAGAGTTCTCAGGGTCTGTGTAAGACATCGCTTCCCCTGCCATCACACCAGCATGGCTCCATTGCAGCTGAGAGGAGGTTTACGTCTTCATTAGGCAAGAGCAAATTCATGTTTTTTTAGAAGCGTCTGTGTAACTTCTATTTGACTTTGGTGGGACCTGAGAGTGCGACTGACAGGGAGATTATTGTTTTTATATAGCAATGGCAATATACAAAGGCTAGGTTCAATGCTACAAAACCACTCTGGGCAAGAAGTTTCTTTGCCCTCCCGGATCTGTCAGTAGCTGAAGGTTTCATTTTCTTCAGTACAATGACGACATGTAGAGTGACGGGATCCCTCAGAAAGCAAATGCAGGTTTTCTCTGGAAGGTGATAAGGGACATTTCACAAGCACAGGAGTTTGCAGATCTCTTGAAACCATATTCCTGGCGGAGGAGTGGAGGTCTTTTGTTTTTAAATTGGTCTTACTGTTGCTTTGAGGAAAGAAATACTGAAGTAGGTATGGGGAGTAGAGAATACAGTTTATTCTTTCAATGGATCGTCGCTCTTTCTTAGAAAGGTTACTGCTGTGGCTCTTGCACATAAATAGATGAAGTAGAACATGTTTCTGTCCAGATCTTTATCTTTGGCACTTTCCCATACATATCACGTTAATCCTTCAAAATCAGGGGAAATCACCAGAAAGTTATACAAACCCTTACTTGCACAGTTTTGCTGGGGTCCAGAGCAAGAAATGAAAAGGCTGCTCAGGGCAGCCCAGGGGGAGGGAGAAATAACTCAGAAGGTGCCTTCGGTCTCCTGTGGTCCCACAGTGACCTGAGCTGGGCTTAGCTCATTGCAGACACTGGGCTGTGGCTGCCTGCTCTCCTCTGCTTCCTTATGGCCAAGCCAAGGGGATGGGAAGACGACCGGGGCTTTGAGCCCTTCTACAGTTCCATCTCCCATCCCAAGAATGTCTTCCCACCAAATAGCTCTGTTGCTGAAGGTCTCAGCTGGCCCCTTTGGGACACGACCTCTGATTCAGCCCAAATTCTGTAGAAGTGACTTTGGATTGGGGGCTATCCAAGTCATCTTACAAAGGATGGGCTTTCAGGAAAACCACAGCACTGGCTTTCTGTAAATGAAGCTTGAGTCGGATAGTCAAAAATAAAAGTACTCAGAATTGCACATAACATTTAGCAAACCTGGAAAGGGTGACACTAATTCATTTGCTGATATCCCAGCACTAATGCAAGCACATCCAACTCCTAAAAGCAAGGACGTGGACCACCTGCTCCCCTATGTTTGCTCAACCTCTGCTATTATGCAACTGCAAAATAAAGGTTCACTTGGCTGCAGCAGCAGGAGCGATGTCACAGGTCAGAGGTGCAGCTGGCACAAGTTGGCGGAGCTGCAGCAAAGTAAACAGAGCTGTGTGGATTTATACCAGCTGGGGAAACTGGCTTCCAATTTGCAGCCTGCCATTGAAATACAATTTAGACTGAAAAACCCCACAATGTTAAATGAAAAATGTGCTGACACCTGCAGCGTTTGGAAGAGACACTGGATGGAGACGCTTTGGACGCCCATAACGAGGTTAAATGTAATTCCCTTACTGAAGAGTAATTCATAGATGCCGGCAGAGGCACAAAGGCTGGAGTGTTAGATTTTTATGATGATGATTCAGATGAGTCATCCCCAATCAGCAAGCACTCATTGCTTTAATGACCAGACAGGGGAAATTCAGTATAGCGGTGACCGATGCTGCAGTTTATTCTTCTGACCATTCACCAGGCATCGTGGGAAGGCTATACCATTAGCCACAAATTCGCATCCACTCTGGACTATGTCTCTTGAGAGCAAGCCGTGGTTATCAGCTCCGGCAGTACCTGTGCTATGGCTCCTGACCCTTTCCAGCAGCAGTGTTTCAGGTGATCTGTGGTGCAGTGCCTGCAGGGAAAGGACCAACTCCTTTTCTCACCACCATGCAGCACAGCTCTACTGTCCCCACTGCTTGGTCCCCCGGCCACTGCTGCAAACACACACGGAAAGCAGCACAGTTACCTAACAATAAGCAGAACCTCATTAAAAAAAAATCACAGTCACGGTACATGGAGATGGCCATAAAATTCCTGGATACATTCCTAATGGCTAGCAATGTTGTTTCACAATTGCCCCGGTCTTGCTGGGGAATGAGTGCTTCCCGGGACAGGAGCACAGTAATCACATTAAATGGTCTCAGCTCAGTGCTGGGTACACAGGTGGCCACAGTTCAATAGCCACCAGCAGCACTGGGCCTTGGCACCCAGCAGTGGGGCACATTGCTCACAAAATATTCAATTCCCTTTTTTAACAAACGGTGGTTAATTTTTTTCCTCAAATGGGTAGAGTCTGGTAAGAAAAAACAGGATTTTTTTTCTTTACCCACCACACTCCCCTACAAACATTCAGTCCTGTGAAAAGACTTTTTTTAAATGCTGTTTACATGGGTAACAATGCCCCAATTCTCCCCTCACCCTGAAGCTAGCCCAAGGAGAGAAGGCCAAGTTTTCCCCCAAGCAGTGGTACAGAAGCCCAGGTCATGACAGAGCCATCACATTTCCTCCTTCCTGCTCCCAGGAGGATAGAGCCTGCCTGTGTGCCTTGTTGCTCCTGTCTCCACAGATTAAAAAGCCGCATTAACATAGGGGAGGAATAACTATCATGTGTTTACTTGAGAAGGAGCAGTGATACAGGCAGCTTTTTTGCTCTGAGGGATACTTGGACTGGTTTTTCCACTTTCTACAGCTTTGTTCCATGCAGGGATAAATCAGGGGCCGAGTCTGCTCTGGAGCATCTCCCCTCTCATCCAAAGCTGGCTTGGGAATGTGTGCTGCCCTGGGTGCACTTACAGAGGTATCTGCATGGCTAACAACATCCCTGCCCCGGCACGCATGCTGTGCCATCACAAGTCCTCCACGTGCTGGTCACGGGGCACCTTACACCTGCAGGTGGTTGCTACCCAGGGACCGGTTCCCCGCCTCCATTCAGGGCATGGATGCTGCCTAAAAGGTCTGCAGAGGCGTGACCATTCATTTCTGACAGACGTGCATTTGTTCCTCAGGAGAAGCATGTCCGCATGTGCCAAGGTGAGCAAAGACATGGCGTGGAGGGGGAAGCAGTTGTTTCCCAGTGGTGCCTCGCAAAAAGCAGCTCTGTAGCCGATTTGGAGGTCAGGCCAGCCTGCCCCGCGCTGTGCCTTTGCTGGTACCCTCAGCTCCTCACCCATTGGGAGCGTTAGGGCAACAAGCCAGAAACGGCCGAGGGGAGATAGCATTTCGTCCCTGCTCATCTCCCCTCTGCACATATCCATTGGAGGTGGTGTCGGGGCTCTGCTCTGCAGAATGCCCATTTTCGCTCAGGGTCTCAGCCTGTCACAGGCAACGTGTCTCTGACCCTGCAAGCACCGATGGTGGGGGACCCTGCCCTGCCACCAAGGCGATACCCCTGAAACATCCATGATATGCATGAGGCAGGGATTTCTTTGTTTCACTCTGCACCCATTTGGAAGACAATAAAAAAGTAATTCCTCTGCAGAGATCGTTTCGTTCTGCCTCCTTCAGAATATTCTCTCCTTAAAATACTGGGTTGGGACTGAGACTCCCTTAACCCTTCAGAGGTGTCCTAGGTGATCTTGACATGTTGCCCAAACACATCCAAAATTGCAACTCAAAAACCAAACCAAAACAAAAAGATTAGCTGCTGCCTAACTGCTGAGGTGCCCAGCCTAACCCGCTCATTGATGCTGGGTTTGCTCATGCCCTGGCAGGGGCACACATGCGCACCCAGAACGGCCGACAGCAGCTTGGTGCCTTGCTGCTGCCAGTCCCCAGCTGCCCCCCACCTGCGTTCCCAGCAAGGGTCACCTAGCCAGCAGGGCCCCTTGGAGCCACACATACCTCTGAGCAACCAACCCATGTCCTCCACGTGGCCACCAGCCCACCACACTTGAGGACACCCGGGAGAGTTGGCCCGCACCACTGGCCTGACCCCCATCACTCAAAGCCTTAGAGGTGCAGGAGGTCTCAGGGCATGTGTCCCCTTGGCCCAAAGGAGTTCAAGCCCTCGCCACCCACCTCCTCAGACACAGCCCCACAGAGCAGGCTGCTGCGTTCACCACGCACGTGGTGCTCTCTCCTCCCAAGGCTGGGTCGCGTCATCCCCTTGGCTTCACAGGGGAGTGAAGAGGGTCACCTACGCTGCAAGCTGTGCATGAGGACCCTGTCCTGGGAGGGGAGAGGCTTGAATTTCAGCATTTGCCTCAATTTGTGCACTCAGCAGAGTGAAGTAAGTCAGAGCTGCCATGGAGCTGCTGAGGCACACCCAGACAAGCCTGCAAGGTGCTGCCCTGGAAAGCAGGTGATACATGCTCGACAGCTTTTTGAAGATGCAACCAAATCCTTATCTTTCATTTCCTATATAATTGCTGTAACCTCTCAATGCCACCACCAGCAAGTTAAATGCAAGCAGCTAAAAATACATTTTAGGAGAAGTTCAATCTTACCTAGCCTGTGTTAGATGTATCCTGCAAATGCCTGTTGGGCTGGACACATACCTCCAGGATTTAGGCAGAGGGAAGGTGGTGAGACTCTGGATGCCAAGCTCAGACATATTCTCCCCAGGAGCATGTCTCTTGGCCCACTCCGGTGCATTCTGCAGCCTCAGGAAGCCTCAGGACCCTTCTCCTCGAGAAGCTGCTGAGGAAGGTTGGGCACCTCCAGGGCTCTGCAGGAGCCGAGGAGTGCTCCCTTGGATCATCGTTTTGGTTGAGTGCACTAGAAGGCCCCATTCTCCTCTACGGCTATGCAGGACGAGCATCGTGGAGGTCTGCACTGCTTGTGTACAGCCAGAAGGAGCCATCCACTCAAGAGTCTCTGCACACCTTTTCCCCAGGTTGTCTGAGGGGGATTAGGTACTTATTTGCTGTCAAGTTTTACAAAAAGGTGGGGTTACATGCATCTTTTAAAAGAAAGGATTATCTTGATCAAAGTACACCTAAAATAGCACTTCAGACATATTTTCAGGGAGGATTTAAAGATGCTGTCTGAAGATCTCACTTAAACCAGGTGGAATTACAAAAGCCATGTACTCATAAAAATAAAACATTATGAGAAAAGAACCACAGACCCCTCCATACTTTGATGCTGGGGTCATGCTAACACCAATTAGTGAGTGGAAAATACTGCAAGCTTTCTTCTCCTTTGCAGTACACAGAAGTTGAAATCCATGTCAGATTCCATTAAGAAATCAAAATGGCATTTTTCTAAAGAGAGCACACAGAGGGATGCAGGTTTCAGGATGTACCAAGTACGAAATGAGAGCATATGACTGAGCAGGATTCATTGTCACTTGTTCCACCCAACCATGTAAGGACAAGATAGTACAAAAAAAACCCCGCTCCCTGCTTGGATATAAGGTTATATCTACCACTCACTGTGCAACCTCTGCTGCTGCTGCAGCAGTAAGTCAGAGGTTGTCAGGTATCGTGCAATGCCCATCACAACCTGAGCTTAGCACTCAAAAGGACACAGCACACCCATGCTGCAGGAGAGCGGTCAGTGGATTGTGCCCCCTCTCCCTATGGCATGGCAGCACCCCTGGTTGAGCAAGGTGTTCCCAGACGATGCTCCCCTTCACTACCCCATCCCTCTGTGGTACCCAGCTCCCCTCCCCTCGGGGGGGAAAATGTGAGCCTGACAAACCGCAATCCCTACTCAATCAGGTGGCAAAACTGAAAGGTTATATTCACAAAGCACATCTAATCAAACAAGATCCCCAGTATTGAAGAGCCCACAGCCATTAAATGATAGGGTCTTCAAAAATATCCCACTCCAACCCCGCAAAACCTGTGTGGTCAGCAGAGGGTTTGTACTAGCAGTGACCCACAAAGAGCCGCAGCATCAGGCAGGAAGGGCTTTTGGAAGCCACCACAGCATCACCACATTGTTGGAGGTTTATTCATCCTCCCAATGTTTAAAGTACTGAAAACTTAACAGGTTTGCATTGTTCTCCTTCGGCAGTATGTTGCTTAAGCAAAAATAATATTGAACCTTCGGCTTTTCCTCCACTGAATCCAACCACCTCAGAGAGCATTTTATACCCATGTTTTTATCAGCAGGTCTCCCAATACACTGAGAAGCAGAGATGCTTTATGCTCAGAAACCGATTTTGCTGGCAGCACTGCCAGAAGAAAGAAAGATCAAAGATCCCCTAATGGTGCAGAAAGAGTGAGCTGTGCAAATGTCCCTTCTAATCTCCCAGGAATTTGCACTAAATTGCTAGGTAAGGTTGAGAGCGGAGCGCCCTCCATGCGCTAAGAAGGACATTCTCAAAAATGCACCCATTCAGGAAAAGAGCCAGCTCATGGGGGAAGGGAAACCTTGTATCCTGAGAAGCAAAAGTGAAAAATACCTTTCCGTTAATTTAGCTAGAATAATGAAAGCTATATGCTCACTCTCTCGCCCATGCAACCCCCAGCTTCCTGTGCCTGCACATAAGGTCCAACCTTGCCTGCATGATCAAGTCTTTCAGAGGCATCACTAGTCCTGGTTTTTTTTTTTTTTTCCCCTCTTTTCTTCTTCTAAAGAAGCTACATGTTTTACAGTGTGAGGCACAGATAAGCTTTTCTCCAGAAGCAGCCACACGTATCTTCCTGCTGTGCTGGTTTTCCCCTTGAGCAAACACAGACGTGAGCAGTATAAGCAAATTGCCACCCTTCAGAAACCTCTGAGATCCTTTGTGTTTCTGGTCCACTGACCCGTGGTGGAGCGAGAGGACCAGGGCTGCCCCTGGGACACGCTTTCTCCGGACGTGCAGCTATGAACCTGCAGCCTTTGCCGAAGCACTGGCACGGATTTGAACTGTTCTTAGTATCTCATATCTCCTTACCCCAATTTTGCATGGGTTTAAACATGTTAGCATGAGTAAATTTTCTCCCAGCTTGGTGTAAGGAAAGCCAGATCTCACATATCACCTCGAGGACACAGGCAGAGCTTTTGCAGTTGCTCCTGAAATACCTTCCTGAGAAGCAGCAGAAGAACCAGATCAGCCTAACAAGGACAAGGCAGTGAAGCAGGTCTTTTCATCACCACACCCTGACAGCTCGGCCAGCACAAAACCTGGCTGCCGTCATCCCAACAAGGGTCTGCGCAACAGAAACACATAGCGCCTGCTCTCTGGCATCTCTCCTGCCCTCCTCTGCCTTGGGTGAGTGCTGGGCACAGCCTGACCCTCAGGCCATCCTGGCACTCTCATGCCATGGTTCTGGCTTCCTCATCCCTGTGATCTGAAGTGGTGAGCAAGAAAACCGCTCAATCCTCCTGCAGGTCAAGGAGGAAAGGCTTTCTGTATTTGTGAACTAAACCAGACATCAAAGGCAAGCGTGAACCACATCACCCATATTTTCTTCAACAGAAGTGATGCCAGAGGGCCCTGTATATTAGATAGCTGTTTGGGTATGTAACAACTTGCTTGTAGCTTTATAAACTGAAGGGCAAGATCATTCCTTGGTTAGTACATGAGGTTACTACACATAGGATACCTTTCTTCTCTGATCACAACCAAGCAGAAGGAAATGAAATCCTGAGGCTTAGGAACAGAAAGTACAGAAAAGTCAGCCTAAGAGTGCTTTTACTCCACCTGGAATTATTGTTTTCTGCCAGGTTCCTCTTTGCTTTAACACACACATTTCATGGGAGAAAAAGCAAAAGGGCTGACTCAGAGGATGTTAATATCAGACAGGGCACTCAGCATCTGAAATGCCTTGAAGCAAAGGTACAGGTTGTGATTATTTTCTTCCAGGAAACATTGACCAGCTCCTACATGCAAACAGCCATAACTGGTCGATTCCATTTAACCCAATTTTTAGTGGCCAGAGCACATGTTTAGGGAACACTGGTGTCTTGGTTTTGGCTAGGATAGAGTTAATTTTCTTCTTAGTAACTGGTACACTGTGTTTTGGATTTAGTATGAGAATAATGTTGATAACACACTGATGTTTTAGTTGTTGCTAAGTAGCACTTAGCTTAAGTTAAGGATTTTTCAGTTTCCCATGCTCTGCCAGCAAGCAGGTGTATGAGAAGCTGGGAGGGAGCATGGGCAGGACAGCTGACCTGAACTAGTCAAAGGGATATTCCATACCACAGGACGTCATGCTCAGTAAATAAACTGGGGGGAGTTGGCCAGGAGGGAAGGATCACTGCTTGGGCATTGGCCAGTGGGTGGTGAGCAATTGCATTGTGCATCACTTGGGTTTTTTTGTTGGTTTTTTTTTTTATTATTATTATTATATTCCTTTCCATTACTATTACTATTATTATATTTTTATTATTATTGTTAGTATTTTATTTTACTTTAGTCATTAAATCATTCTTATCTCAACCCTTAAGTTTTACTTTTTTTCTGATTCTCCTCCCCATCCCTCTGTATATGTGGCAAGGGAGGTGAGCGAGCGGCTGTGTGTTACCTAGTTACTAGCTAGGCTTAAACCACGACAATCCATAAGAAACTAGTGTCAGGCTAAGCAGCCTTTGGCACAGCCTCTCAGCTACCAGCAGCCACAGCTGCAGCAGGCACTCCTTGCACAGCACCCCATGTTTTTAGACAGTTCCCTGTCTTGCTGAAATTAGAATCATAGAATTGTTTAGGTTGGAAAAGACCTTTAGATCATCAAGTCCAAACATTAACCTAGCACTGCCAAGACCACCACTAAACCATGTCTGTAAGTGTCACATCTACACATCTTTTAAATGCCTCCAGGGATGGCGACTCAACCACTTCCCTGGGCAGCCTGTTCCAAAGGCTGACAACCCTTTTGGTGAAGAAATTTTCCCTAATATCCAGTCTAAACCTCCCCTGGCATAACTTGAGGCCATTTGTTCTCGTCCTATCACTTGCTACTTGGAAAAGAGACCAACACCCACCTCGCTACAACCTCCTTTCAGGCAGTTGTAGAGAGCGAGAAGGTCTCCCCTCAGCCTCCTCTTCTCCAGGCTAAACAACCCCAGTTCCCTCAGCTGCTCCTCATAAGACTTGTGCTCCAGGCCCCTCACCAGCTTCATTGCCCTTCTCTGGACATGCTCCAGCACCTCAATGTCTTTCTCGTAGTGAGGGGCCCAAAACTGAACGTAGTATTGGAGGTGCGGCCTCACCGGTGCCGAGTACAGGGGAACAATCACCTCCCTGCTCCTGCTGGCCACACTATTTCTGATACAGGCCAGGATGCCGTTGGCCTTCTTGGCCACCTGGGCACGCTGCTGGCTCATATTCAGCCGGCTGTCAACCAGCACCCCCAGGTCTTTCTCTGCCGGGCAGCTTTCCAGCCACTCTTCCCCAAGCCTGCAGCGTTGCATGGGGTTGTTGTGACCCAAGCACAGGACCCAGCACTTGGCCTTGTTGAACCTCGTATAATCGGCCTCGACCCATTGATACAGCCTGTCCAGATACCTCTGTAGAGCCTTCCTACCCTCGAGCAGATCAACCCTCCCTCTCAATTTGGTGTTATCTGCAAACTTACTGAGGGTGCACTCAATCCCCTCATCCAGATCATTGATAAAGATATTAAAGAGAACTGGCCCCAATACTGAGCCCTGGGGAAGACCACTTGTGACTGGCCGCCAACTGAATTTAACTCCATTCACCACAACTCTTCAGGCCCGACCATCCAGCCAGTTTTTTACCCAGCGAAGAGTACCCCTGTCCAAGCCATGAGCAGCCAGTTTCTCCAGGAGAATGCTGTGCGAAATGGTGTCAAAGGCTTTACTAAATTCTAGGTAGACAACATCCACAGCCTTTCCCTCATCCATTAAGCAGGTCAACTTGTCATAGAAGGAGATCAGGTTAGTCAAGCAGGACCTGCCTTTCATAAACCCATGCTAACTGGGCCTGATGACCCAGTTGTCCTGTACATGCTGCCTGATGGCACTCAAGATGATCTGCTCCATAACCTTCCCCAGAACCGAGGTCAGACTGACAAGCCTGTAGTTCCCCAGATCCTCCTTCCAGCCCTTCTTCCAGATGGGCGTTGCATTTGCTAACCTCCAGTCAATTGGGACCTCCCTGGTTAGGCAGGACTGCTGGTAAATGATGGGAAGTGGCTTGGTGAGCACTTCTGCCAGCTCCCTCAGCACCCTTGGGTGGATCCCATCCAGTCCCATAGACTTGTGTATGTCGAAGTGGTGTAGCAGGTCACTAACCATTAGAGACAATAGTGATCTATGTGAATTAAGAACACATCAAAATGATCAAGGCATTTCCCTAACCAAAAATACACGTAGAAAAACAAACACAGAGGTAGCACTGGATAAGCATAACTCTGGTTGGGAGTTTCTGCTTTTCTGTGGTGCTGAGCCCACTCATTCAGTATCACACAGTACCTCTGGACCGTAAATGCATTGACAATGAGAAGACCATGACCACACATTTTTGTATGGCAGCACCACTATTGCAGCTGGTGCTGAGTTCAGATCCATCCCATACAACATCTTACACTGTGCCTGTCCCTGTTGCACCTGAGCACTGTCTGCTGTGCTAACAGGGCTACTACCCAGTTTGTTCTCCGGTCTGGAGGGGAAACACGTGCTGCAGAGGCTTGAGCAGCAAGTCTCTGCTCAACTGGTGGACAAGAAATCCCATTTTTACCAAAAATCAATAACTAATTCCCCTCCCTTTCAAATAAAATTGGCTCTCGTTTAATACCTACCTGGAGTTAGTGTCCCAAGCTGCCAGCAGACTGCACAAGTGCATGCCAGCCATGTGTGGGGGTTAGGAGCTGGCTGTGCTGGCCTGGGGGGAAGCAGCCTGCCTGCAAGCGTGAAGCTTAACTAGACTTGCCTTGGGCTGAGGCTATGCAAATTCAATTAATCAGCACTTAAATCCTTACCTCAGAGCAAGGTCTGCAACACCGAGGTGAGGAGGAGAGCAGTGAAACAAAGCTTAACACACAGGGTCTACTGCTGGGGTGCTCCGTTCTTCAAGGCAAGTCCTTCTCTTCCTTATCTAGATCAGCATCATGTCTTAACGGTAACTTCCTCGTGGCAGAGACCTCATCTCTTGCTTACCTAGAAAACCTCTCACACAGTTTAGGCGTGATGCAATTAGAGGCAATGATGATAATTAATTGATTTTGAAGTTATCATCCATCTTCAGTGCGTTTAATGAATGACAGAGACAGAGTCTCCCAGAAGTGCCAGAGGCTGTAGCTCCACCTAATGACATTGCTAAAAGCGAACCTCAGACGCATGCTGGAAGAGATTAATTGTGGTAGATAGGCTGTCAGCACTCTAGTCAAATTTTTATTGTCAGTCATCTGGAGACATGAGCCCAAGGCTACTGAAAAAGGCAGAGCTGGAGAATATATCAGCTAATGGCTCACACGGCTAGTAGTCAAAGGCAGTGATGGGGAGTGTAATATTGAAGTGTAGCCCAAGAGTTTCATACCAGTCCATTGAAATAAATGCCTTGATGATTCACAATATCTGTGCTGCCAGCCTTAAAAGCCAGCCTGAAGTCCCTCAGCATATTGTCCTATTTTTTTTTTTGTGCAGACATAAAAGAGAGACAGAGATTTATCAGTCGTGCAAGTTCAGCAGAAAGCTCACAAGGAACCAGCTCTCTGAAGTTCAGAAGACCAGCTGACAGTTGTGATCCTGAAAGGCACACCCACATAATCTGATGGCTTTCTGAGAGCCATGAAACATTTTTATTCTACATCATCAGCTCCTAGACAGGCAAGAAAGGAAGACTCTTCTTACGCTACCATCTCTGAAGAGGGGAACTGTTGGACAGTAAAAGCTCTGTCCTGCTTTCACCATCTATAAAATTTCCACCTGTAAGAAATTCAGGTAAACCCCGCGTCAAAAACGCACGTGTGGGGAACAGAAACGTTGCACCTCTGCAGCACCTGCCAGCTGTGCGTGGATGCTGTGGATCAGCAGGCAAGGCGCTGGCTGCCTCCAGCGAGTTTCCCGCCGTGCTCACCAGCCCTGCTCGCCAGGGCCACTCGCTCAGGTCCCTTGCCCTGCACTCCTCCTCTTCACCCGGGGTTTTTATATGTATATTTATACACACATGCTTTAAATATGCACACGTGGACATTTTTGCTCCACACATCGCATATTTTCATTACTTTAGGCATTTCTTTTCCACCTAGGCAAATAAGCTGTCCCATTTTTTTGAATTCCCTCCCACTCAAAACAATAGGCTAAATACAGAGTGAAACTGTCCCTCCTTAAATCAGGCTGCCACGCATTCCTCTTGCTTTAAATAAGGGACTATTGCTAAACTCATAATTTCCACTCTTTCTCGGTCAACAAGCAAGGCTGAAGCCCATGCTGGTTCTCAGTTGGGGCTGAAAAAGCAACCTCTGTTACCTGTACTTTGCTTGTTGCCTGCGACAAGCCATACTCAGTCACAGTCCAGGGATAACACCACCACAAGCAAATAGTGAGGTGACCTTAATCACAATTGTTTGTAGAAAGGTTGGACTTCATTACTGAGATATTTTAACAAAGTACTCTATTTTCCTGCTTTTAAAAATTCCTGGCTGAACCTATGACTTCTCATTATTGAAAAGCAAATGCCCTCAGAAAATGGGTTGCCAATAAATGAAAAGCTGATAGCTAAAAATAAAGTTTCAGATCCAGACAAAAATGCTTTGGAAGACCCAAACTCACTATGGAAGAGCAGTTCTTTCATTGAATCCCAAATTGCTACAAAACCCATGGGTTTTGGAAAAGTCATCATGGCAGAAGCACCAGCGCCATCAATACATTTGAGCTCTGTTATCTTCCCAGCAAGCCATCCCAGGCAGCAGCATGCCACCCTGGGGCTCAACCTGCAATGCCTTTTGCAGATACATCCCAACCCAGCAGAGTCCAGGGACTCCTTGTTGCTGACTCCTGTCAGTCATCTGAGCCCAAATCCTCTGTCACACACAAATGAAGATGCTCAAGTGCAAGACGCCAAATGCTCCATCTTGCTAAGGTGAGATCCATGTGCCAAGCATCAGGTCCCTTTTCATTTAGAAAACTATATATAGTTACAACAAACATTTTCCCCAAGCAGTGGCATTACTTGACCATGCCATTCATAATGCAATGACTAACAGATTTACTAATTTTAAGCCTACTTTTTTTGTTCTATGCTAGGAAATGGAAAATGTGAATTCCTGTTGTTCAACTGTTGCACCAGATATAGTACATTATTCCTTTTGTTTGGAAAGTTTCATTTCCAAACACCATCCATTACTCAAACCCTATTAATACAACAAATTTACCATCCAAATAGTTTCCAGTAGATCTCGCCAAGAGGATGTTTATCTGGTGTTATGACCAGCTACACTCATGTCAAAAACCTCCACTTGATGTCACCTATTAACCCAAATGCTTTTAAAAAAAAGAGTGGGATTCTTGTCCGTTCAGGAGTTAATTGCCAGCGATTCACTACCTGTGAGCATCACAGGAATGTTCTAGACAGCGAGGACCACTGGAAACTAGCCAAAAGTTTCAGCACCTTAGTCTAGGGTATTTTATCTGAACAAAAAGAATTTGGTTCGAGTACTGCAGACCATTGCAGGCTGAGTCCCCAGCTGCCTGTTCCTGTCCTACACCACCCCAACAACAGCTCAACTTCTCTGGGAGGTTTTCCTCCACGGTACATCGATGGGAAAAAATGAAGTGATTTGAGATCCCCCTGCTGAGTGTTTGGGAAGCACCACGCACACCCTGATGCACAGGGCAGACCAGGCTGCCCCCGAGGCCATGCGTCATGGGGTACCTGTGGCCACCTTGCTTCCAGTTCTGGCTGCAGGCAGCTCTCACCAGCTCAGCCACCATGGTCCCTCTCGAAGGCTAAGTACCGTCACCATCTTGCGTCCAGAAGCATGCAGCCCTGTGGTTGCCCTTGCCCCTCCTGGCCCAGCACCAGAAGCAACAGGTCTCACCAGTGACGCCGAGAAGGAGAAATCAGGTATTTGCTGTGCATTGTCCCTCGCCTTTCTGTCCTTAACCACGTACCCACGCAGTGGCATCAGGAATAACGAGGGGCTTGCCATGACAACGGCTGGGAGGTGGATGAATACTTGAATCTTTTGCACAGATGCTGCTTATTGTTTGTAACTCTCCTCCACTCAGCTCTGCTCTAGCAAAGCTGATCTTTAATATCTTTAGCGTTTCTCATGCTTCACAAAATGTAATAATGCTTCTGATGGCAAATTAATTAAACACGTTGACAGCCACGATTTAATTGTTGGAGATAAGACAACCTCTTGGAAAAAGTCAAAGAGAAAAACGTACCTTAAAGTAAAGCTTTTGGGACAAAGCAATAGCATGAAAACAATATTTTTGCTTACTCTATCAGACCTGATTTCATCTTGTTGCTACATCTCAAGTCCAAAATTAACCACTTACGTTTCCACAGAAGGGAAAAATGTTCCCATGGTTTGTTTTCTTTTGAATCTCTTCCAAAAAATCATGCACACAATTATATCAATAGGTGTTCGTGATCTGAATGCTGCTGCATCACACTAGTGAATAAACCAGGACATCAAAACTGCTTAAAAGTAACAAGAAACAAAACTCAAATTGACCCAGTTCCTTGATAAAAATGACAGAGCAAGTACCTACCCAGCATATGGAAAAATAAGCAAGATATCAACTCTTCGCTTTTTAATTAAAGCTGCAACTTCCAAACCCTCAAGTGGGACCAGCGTCCCCTTTGGCCAGGTGCCCTGTGAATGCAGCCCCACGGCTCCTTCCCCAACACCCAGGCAATCAAATCAGTGATGCTCCCCATCCTTTGCACCCCATCATCTGATGCCCCACGAGACACTCTGCTTATGCACGCGAGTCCCTCCCCTCTGCAAAATATGCCCCTGGTGAACAAGGGCTGCCCAGACCTCCCTCCCCAAATACACATGCTGATGAGGCTGCAGACGCTCTCTTTGCAATAAGCACTCCACACCTGAGATGGCTGGTGATGGTGAGAAGCCCATCCTGCAACATCATCCCACTCCAGCCTAGGTCAAGCAAGTGTATGTTGGTCCCAGCGCTGAGGCAATGTGGTCCTAAGAGCTGCTGCAATTCTGCCTGAGCACTTTCACGTGATTTAGTCCTCCTGTTTAAAGGTTTCCTTTCTGCTGCATACCCATCATCAGATTCTACAGACTATAAAAATACATTTAAGGAGAAAGTGTTTACATGAATTTCATTTATGAGTTGCTGCATTCAGCACAGGCTCAGTGAGAGCTACCTTGCTGCCAGTAGGCATGACTCCCACTGAAATAAAGGTCATGGCAAGGCAAAAGCAACTGTCAAGCAAGGAAGCATGGCATGAGCAAACTTTCTGGACAGAGACAAGCCTTTCAGTCTCTTTGCAGAAGAGGAACCCCAGGCAGGACACCAGACATTTAAGTACCTCCGAACAGCAGCAAGGGCCATTTACACCACACTTGCACAAACCAATGCAGAAAACCCTGAGCTGGGTGTTTGTGTCACCTGCCACAAGGCATGCCTCTCAGCAAGCACCTTGCAGAAACCCACCAGCCAGCCTCTGGGCACAAGGCAGCTCGCAGGCTGACACCCCAACACCATTCTTTGTAGAGCACACACAAAGTCTGTGTTTGTTAGACCAACTTCCCAGCAGCTAATGCTGGTCAAATGTGTCAACCCAAAGCTTTTTTTTTTTTCCCAAGGTGGGTCAGAATTTACCTACCTGCCTAAACAGCAATCAGCCAACAAAGCAAGCTGCGTTCAGAGCAAGGTGAGTGCAAATAATTGGGTTTTTTTCAGCTAACAAGGGGAAAGAGTGCTTCCCCCCCCCACAACTCCACCCAGAGCAAACCAAACATAAAAGCCTTCTGTTTTGTCTTTGAAGTAAAAATCCCCTGGCATTTCAGTTTGTTTGATAATATGCTGTTAACTGAGGTTAAAACCATGGAAATATGTTGATTTAGAACACAAGGACTCCAAGCATGCGTCTATCACCATTTCTGTGGTTGCACATACACATCTCTTTTACTCCATTTTCTGTATCAAGTAATTATAGAGAAGAAAAAAAGAAACGAAGATGTGGGGAAATGCCTATTAAGATGTTCTCAGTACACTCTTTCACCCGGCAGTCAGGACATTGCAGCTGAAGATAAGAAGGAGGGGCTAAGTCCTGTGGCTCAAGCCCTGACCCTTTGAAGTGCTAAGAAACAAAGGAATTGGATTTCCCCTGGCTGGAAAAGTCTTTGGATGAAATTATCCAAATATCTTTTTAATTCCATTTTTAATAGTCATAGAATTGGATTGCAGTGGTGGGAAGGGCAGGGAGTAGCACTTTGCAACTCCAAATTTGCAAGTTACAGTTAAAAGGCTTTCAAGCAGTCAAGTTCAGCTTCCACTACTAGAAAAACCTTTGTCGGCAGATGTAAGCATGGCTTCTAGTTGTTAAGAGCTTAATGCCTGCTGGGTTAAAAGTGCTAGCTGGGGAATCTGAATGTTCCAGGGCCTTGGTAAAGCACACAGACTCTCCATCTCCCTCCCACCTCCCCAAGGGGAAAGTTATGTGCTTGCTTAGGAGATAATGGGAAAAGAAAATTTGAGAGCAGCTGTTTGTGCTTGAGGATCCATCCACTGCACCATGTAGAGCTTTGACGCCCATTTTAAGAGGCACAACATGGGTGTCTGATTTGCTGATAAAGGAAATGATTACAAGAGGCTGGATGCTCAGACACTTGCAGGTTTGGACTTCACCCAAATGAAAAGGTTGGCCTAAGCTGGAGTCAGCTCATTGTGTTGCCAAGACAGCTACCGCAGACATTATTCAACAGTAGATGAGCTCAGGTGTTTAATGCAGTTGGTTTTCTTCTGTGTTTGTGGGCCTCTGGTAATACCCTGGAAATTCTACTGCCATGCTGGACAGACTGGGACGAAGAGCTTGAAGAGAATTCAGACCTCTGAACAGACCTTGTACATGTATCAAAAAGTCATCCTATGTCTTCCACCAAGTGCTTTAAAGCACTTTAAAAGCATCATCACTGCAAAATACCACTTTTACCTGTAATAGATATTTTTAAACCAATCGTTCCACAAGCAGCAGGATGAAGGAAACTTGCTTTCCTGTGGATTACCCATTCTACATTTTTGGTGCTCCAAAAAAACCCAGAAAATGGTAGAACTGTTCCAGGAAGGCAAGAGACTTGTTGTGTGCATTTCCCTCCCTCATTTTGTTTCCTAGTTCCATGCCAACTTTCTGGTCTTTTTATTCCTTTGCCCTCATTAGAGGCACTAGCCGTCTCTCCTGCATCTGGCTATTTATCATCTTCTCATGGAAGTCCCAGGTACCTGGCCAGACAGCAAGATTACCCACAGTATAATCTTTCCACGTGGTTTCTGTCTGAAGCCCTCTTTGTGGAGTTTGTTTGTAGAGTTGGTACAGAATTTGCTGTGCCATCTGGCAGTGTGTAATCAAGTGGAGCACAGGGAAATTGAGACGTTTGGAAGCAAAATAGCTAGCATCTGCAGATAGCAAGCAGCCTCGTAGCCAGCCAAGCTGTGGTGTCATTGGCAGAAGTCTGCCATTTCCAGATCCAGGCTCGGTGATTTTGCAATGTCAGCTGAGGAAGCACTTGTTTTTACGACGGCTGGGGACCGCACTGCTGTTCAGGTTGACTAACGGTAGCAAAATGGCAACCTTCTCGCTTCCCAGTCACCCTAGGCAATAGCTGACAGCTCCGCTAGCGTGTCCTCAGGCTATAACGCGTTACCCGGTGGGTAACAGAGCAAATGCGTCTCTTCAGTGTGTTTCCTTTTCTGCCAGCAGCCAGCATCTAGTTAGATGCACAAGCAATTCTGCGTGACTCAGCTGGCCAAAAGAAGGCATCTACTGCCGAGGAAACGACCAGCGCAGGCATCCGCTGCCTACACGGTCCCTCTTGCCGCTCACCACTGCCTCACACAGGCCAGCCTGCAGAAGTGACACAACTTCTCAAAATTTAGATCAATTCTCATCTGCCCTAGGGTATAAGAAACTGATTTCCAGTTGGACTGAATTTTTAAAGTGTTCTTTTAAATAGCTCTGAGAGCTTCCTCCACTCTGGGGAGCTCGGAGCCAAGCCACAGACCAGGGCTGTTTGTAGCGACACCTCATTTGTGCTCAGTGACTTATTCTTTCTGGCCTCCTCAGTGTCTTCTCTCACATGCCTGGGCATCTTGTCCTTTGCTCACACTGTAGCTCAAAGTTGCTTGAGACAGAGACCTTCTGGAGCCTGGTGTTTGCAAAGCACACGCATCATCACGAACTTTGGTGAATGACAATTAATCACAGCTTTTAACCTGAGCAGTTCTTCCCTCCTCCTCACAGCCCACACATCTGCCACAGCCCTCAGCAACCCCGATATCTGATGAGCAACACACCCCTAAAACAACACAGCAACACCTTGCTTCCGTATTGATGTTCTCTGACATGGAACCTGGGCTATGCATAAAATGAGTCCCAAAATGGCTCCAGCAACACATCGGATGCATAAGGGAAACAAGGGCAGAGAGATCAAGTACTGAGCAGTGCTATTACCCAAATGCATTGGAAACCTTTGGGAATAGAAGGAAGTTAATTCATTGCCATGCTCTATGGAGAGGAAAGATTGGGTATACTACTAACCAGCACAACAATCCCCCAAAACGGTGCTAGTTCCTTCCCTGGATGGTTCCACAGGCTGACAAAGCATGGAAAGCTCTTGCTAAATGTCTCTCCCACACAACACAATTTGGCAGAGATTAACAGCATAATGTACTGCACCTTCTTTTTAATCTCATGTAAAAATTTTGACTGCTAAACCACTCTCCTTAATCAGGAGCGAGCCATTAGAACCGCTCCTCAGTGAGTACGTGCTGGAACACCGTACCGTGCTCAGGAAGCTTTTTAACCTACCTACAGGAGCTATAATATAGCAGCACTAGCCTATAATTAAAGTTGTGTCAAAGTTTCTATTCTATAATGTGTCCCTGAAAGGAGAGAGTATCCAGAGCTGAAGGTACCTAGAAAACTCACAGTTACTCATCAAATTGCTTTGTTTAGTATTTTTTTTTAACATTTTTAAAAAAATAAAATAAATGGCTTCAGTATGTCTGAGACTTCAAACTGAATACGTAGCCATGACTCACTCAAATGAATTCAAGACCTTACTGGTAGGTACAATAGCCCCATGTTCCTTCTTGAAGATTTCCCACAGCATAAACTGCATTATTTTCATGAGCCGGAAGTTTTTCATCTCGCCTTTCCTCAAGGGATCTAAGGCAGTAGAAGTCTTCACTCACACTGCTAGTCCTCCAGCATAATTAGGTTAGATTTTCCCTGCTTATTGTGAGCACACTGCATCTAAGTGGACTTCCTTATGGTGCAGCAACACCAGTCCTGATGATGAGCTCAGCTATATAGCATAGAACATGTGTGTACATGTACCTGCTACCAGACTGAATTGTGTATTCTCCTTAAAGCATAAAAAAACCCTCCCAGAAAATGCCTAAGTCCTTAGCTTTAAAAATAATCTAAGAAATTATATTCGCTCTTACTTTTAAAAATAATACCATAGTTGTGCTTGGCTGAACCCTGAAACACAGACATCCTGATCAGCAGCACCATGACTGGTAAGGCCATTAGACCTGTACGCTTGGTTCAAGTTCAAGTGGCGAAGGAAGGTCAGTGAAATACAGATGTGCAACTGGAGCATAAGAAAGTAGAGGCTTACTCTCCATGAACCTCAAAAATTAGGAGGAGGGTAGGCAGTTGAGAGGTACCTGGTGCTGCCTGAGCAACCTGGCGCTGTGGAGCCTGTGTTTTGGGAGAGGAAGGTGAAGTGCCAGGGGCACAGGTCCAGCTGCTGGATCAGAGCTATTAATGCAGAGAAGATCGGTGTGATGGTCCCTACAGCAGTAGTATTGCCAGTGGGTATGAAGAACCTGGAGGACTGCTGCATCCGCTGTGAGGAGGCATACATGAGGGCACTGAGGAGCGGCGGGAGAGGAAATCTGAGCTGAGCTTGCTCTGATGTCCATGTCAAGCACTGTTTTCGTTGTTTCCTATACACAGACTCCTCATCTCTGCCTCAGGAATCTCTTTTGCTTCTCCTTTTCCTAAGGAATTAATGCAGGCCTGGCATAAGCCAAGGAGCCAGGGCAGGCATCCAGCTGCCTCACACTCCAAGCTGTGAGGTGACCCTCTCATGACCAAGAACAACTGCAGTTGCTGCTGGCCATCCCGGTTAGGACACAGGCAGAAGTGAGAGTGTGACAGATGCCAGTGCGTGACCTGAGATGCTTGACACTTGGCCACCCTGCTGACTAGCCCAGACAGGGGAAATGATGGTGACAGAGTCCCAGGTGTGGTCTGGTGACGCCATCTTCTCATCCAGGAACCACAGACTAGACAGACGGACAGTGCACCCGCTGTGCTCACCCCTTTCCCCACGCACCTGCCTTGCAGTTCTTGAAGTGGCTTGGATCTAGTCATGCATCAGGTCATATAACCACCTCAAGTACAGCCGGAAACCAGCAAAAAACACTAGTGACAGCTGCTCTGCGTTCACACTTCCTCCCAGTTACCTAATTCTAAATCAGTTGACCTGCTCCTAGGATTTCCTTCTGTCCTCCCTCTGCCTCTTACCACCTTTTCCATCACAGCATGGTCCCTCTCTTCCTTCTGTCTCAGTCTGACTGCCACTTGCTCTTCCTTAAAATCTCAACACAGGAAATTTCATTTAAAAAACACCAAAACATCTGGAGCAATGGAATTCAGCATGCAAAAACTCTTCTTGAAAGCCTCTTTGAATGAAATCCTGTGCATGGCTGAGGAAATACAAGCCTAACCCTTTCAGTCTTTAGACTAACTCCAGTACATTCAAGAAGTACATCTTAAGACAGCTTGGGCAGCTACCTTGTTTCAGACAGAGCCACCTTACACAGACTGGAAAAGCAATTAGAGGCAAGACTTTACCCTGCAGAATTTTTTTTTTTTTTTTCCCAAGAAGTAAAACTCCTTCCAGGTGTCCTTCATCACAGACAAGTTCATTTGCCTTCAGCCAGACTACTGCACATTATGGCATGCAATAGTTTTGACCTTCAGTATCAGAACAAGGAAGATACTGTAATTCCCTCTCACAAGAGCTATATCAGCCTGTACGTTCTCTTTGCATACTCTCCCTCCTTTGAACGAGGTACAGAATACACACAAAGCATCTAAAAGATACATCTGAGAAATAATTACTTGGCTGAACAAAAGTTTCCTTGCAGCCTTTAGAGTTCACTGGCTGTCTGCTTCTGCAATTCTCAAGAGACCAGAAACAGCATTTTTAAAAACATTTGAAGAGGATGTAAGATAACAGAGGGGCACTGAGAAGATACTAACACTGAAAAATTTGTCACTTTCTAGAGAAGCAAATGCACACAAAATCTCCACACATTTGCTCTGGTAATGTGCCAGCTGACTGCCAATTTGTTTGTCCTTACTGAGCAGGGGATCAACCAAAACTACACCGAAGCGCTTCAGCACCTGAACCCTTTCAGTGTCTGCCGAGTCTAACAAGCACCTCAGCACCTTGCTGCTTCGAGCCACACCAGGCCAGTGTGATTAAACTCCATTTCACAGAGTGGGCAAAATTTTAAGAGAGGAAAACAAAGGGCTGTGCAACTGCTTTTTATGCCATGTCATATACTTCCCCAGCTCAATAACATCAATAAATTGATCATTACTTTACTTATCATAACAAAGGCTCAATCCAACACAGTTCACCTCCAGTCCTGGAAAAGGCAAAAAAAATTCCCTGCTGCTGTTAAAGTCACTTTATATAGCTGTTCCTCTTTGTAGTAGCCTGACAGTAACTCATATTAAGAAATGCTTTTGGATGAACTTGCCTGTTTAAGTCAAATGCACCCTGAGAATTAGCATCACTTTATATAGTGGCCACAAAGAGCTGGGCATCTGAAATTCACCTTTCACGTTTGTAACTAGCCAGTTTTCACTGTGTGCGCCCTATGGGCCCCTTTAAAGCAAACAGTTTTAAGAAGAAAAGTTGACAAAAATCGTTTGAAATTTTTCTCATAATACTTTAAACATGTCTAACGGTTATGTGACACTAGCAGTTTTTACTCTCGTTTACGTGGCACAAAGCTAGGCCAGGGCATCTGGTAGAGCGAATGATAATGTAATAGAAACAGAACTACATCCCAGATACTTTATATCCTCTGGCATAAAATCATACCCCACTTTTAACAGGTAGCTTCACTGCTGGTTACACTTCCTTTGAGCTGGTGTGCTTAAATATGAAAGTTAGATTAACACTAGTTTGAAAAAGTATGATATCAAAGACATCTGCAAAATTACAAGCATTAACCATCATTGCAAGCCTGCAATGCACGTCTTTTATAACTTGCTATTCACAATGTTATGTAAGCATTGCAGTGATGACTGCTTTTCAGTGAGGTAAAAACCTCTCCTCTGAACCGCTACACCCCCACATAAACAGCCCACATAGAAAATGCTTTATCACTTGGATTTACCCCGTGTTACAGTATGCATGCTTACTTGCATACACAGATACCCAGACAGAGATGCACAAAGTTACTCAAGTATTGGAAGCAACCTTCCTGTGAAATATTGGATATACATTTGATGTGCTTTTTGGAGGTTATAAAGCACAAACTGCATGAACAAAACCAAAAGTCTTCAAAACCTATACTGCATCCTTGTAGCCTTCTAACAAGTCGAGATGTAAAACTAACTGCTAGCCATCTTCCAGTAGTCAACCTGCTCTGAAAATGAAGATTTCTGCATAGGTGAACTTTTTCTCATGAGTGGTATCAATGAAATTAAGTAGAGCACAGTGTGCCACATTGCAACTTACCGCTAAAATAGCTTATGATTACCTTTAAAAAGTATTTCACTACAAAATTTCCTATACACCACAGATATGTTTCAAATTAACTATATTCAAAGGGATCAGAGACAAGGAATACTGTACTTTTGTGATCTAATAGTGAAATTATTTCTTTTCCACATCCACTATTGCAATGGGACCCTTAGCTGGACGTTGAGTTTTGAGTTTTTAATTTTATTCAGCAGCATGCGATGACATTGCTTGATATTTAGCTCCACCTATGGGCACCTCCACGTACCTCTTTCAATTCACTGAAATTAAACAACTCACGCAAGTCTTCCCTACCCTCCGTCCCCAAAGAAAAAAAAGTAGATGCACAATTCTGTTGAGAACTGCATTGAAGTTAGGGTGTAAGTTATTATTCAAATCATACAGCACACAAATTGGTTAACGGAAAGGAGAGGAATGAGGGAAAAGGGTTAAAAAAGCAACCTAGACAACTGCATCTTAGAAATGAAAGAAAAAAAATATTCAGGATCTCTTTTAGAGAATATACAAGATTACTTCCTTATTTTCCAAGGCATTCCTATTCATTGACTCTTTTAAAGTCATGAGAAAGTCAGACTATTTTATTTAATTTTCCTGACCAGAGAGAGACACTGTAAGGAAACAACACTAAGATGACTTCACCAAAATCTATTTAAAAGCCTGTCAGGTTTTGAAAGATGCATTTTAAAGCTTTAGAAGAACTATTACAGAAAAAGTTGAAAAGATCTTAAGAATCAGGGAACATAAGTTTATGACGTAAGGGAGAGAGGAAAGTAACGATAGGATTTTGGCAGAGACCTGGCAGTCTAAACTTTCATTGAAATGCAGAGACAGAGAGCAAGAAGGGGAGCTCTAGAACATGCCTCAATCTAGCAGCATCCCTAGGCATCCCAAAAAGCACAACACATTCCCACAAAGGAAATTCAAATGAAATAATGGTAATGACTATCTGAATGACACTTAAATGACCTCTTCAGCTTTTCCTCTTTAACGCTTTTATCGGCTTGATATTGGAGTAATGCCAAATATTCAAACAGTCAAGAGACATAATGCTCAGTGGCACAAAGAGCCTCAAAGACAGATATATTTTCTACCTCTTCCTCCAGATTTCTGCAGTACCTAAGTAAGCTCTATTTTGTAAAACCTTTAGGTCGAATAGCGAGGCTCCAGATATGAAACTGAACAAAATGTATTTGGAAACAATGGAGTTGTGAGCAAAACACTGGCTACCCACTGAAATCCTCACTATCAAACACAAGTACTCTGAGATATAGGGATTCTATCCTGACTAACTAGCATAACAAGTTGAAAAGTAATTAATAGGTGATACACGTTAAAAAAAAAGAGATACAAGTCAAACTCCTGCCAATACTCTAGGGCTCTTTGTATGTTTGTTTATCCTTGAACAAGCTTCTCCTCACTGGACTCAGGAAGTGGTAGTATAGGACAGACACCATCAAAATTTCCAGTGATTTGAACAGTGGTAGCTAGCAGCCAGCAGCGCGTGCATGAGTCCGACTTGTTCCCAGGCCTACAGAACTATTGACGGTATCACAACACACCCTATGAGATAGGGAATTGATGATGGCTTAGCCAGAATTACAGATGCACAGCACTGGAACACAGTACAACAATCTGCACCAGCAAAATAAATAAAGGATAAGCATGTATAAATGACAGTAGGAGACATGCAACACAGAGGAAACAGAAAATCAGTTATAATTTCATTAGGATTAATAAAGGACATGACACCTTGGGCATCAGGTAAATATAGGAAAAGTTCTCAGTTGCACCTAGAGGTTTCATTCAAGTGGGATGTGGTAGTAATGAAACTGCAAACAAAATTAATTCCTGGCACAACTTCAATGGCAAGAAAACATGCACACACTCAAAGTATAGGCAGGTCCACACATATAAAGCTAAATGTTAAGGAGACAGATAAAGGACCTGCTTGGTAGATGGTACACAATGAACTCCAATATGTAGGAAGAAGAACAAAAAAAAAAAAAAAAAAGAAAAGATAAGTAGAAGAAAGATTTCAAGATAGGACAAAGATACAAACCCCCTGAAACCCCACCCCAACAAATTCACACTCCATGAAAAGGACTGAGACTACAAAGTACAAGCTATAAATAATCACTCCAGATATGAAAGTAATTACTGACAGACTCCAAATCTAGCAGCAAAAGCATCACCAGACTGAAAACTACTGAAAAGTTTCCCATCGGTGCTCCTCCCATGCTGTATTACCAGCATACAAGACCTTTGCAAAACCTTTGTGAAGCCTGTAGCAAAGTTCTGAAGCGCCAGACACTGAGCTGTGCCTATCCTTGCTTGGATAAGAGAAAAAGGGATTTCAGAAAGACCACCTAGTAAATGCTTGTAAACCTCAGAGACGCTCAGTCTTTTGGAAATATGGAACAACACCTTATGGAAGAAGGGCAGGGGTGAGAGCAGGAAGCAACATTAGGAAGAACTGGAGCTTCCTGAGCTGGTGTTTGAGAGGCAGAAACAGAACGGGCAACATGCCTGCCAGAAGTGACAAAGTGCCACTTGGAGCCTCTGTCTCTTCCTCCACCTGCTCAACCTTTCATACTTAAACTCCCATCATTTTATTTCCTTCATACTTCATATGGAGTGTACCACAGTGAAAAACAATTGCCAGTTACTCAAAAAAAAAAAAAAAAAAGGCAAAAAAAAGCAAGATGAGAGATGCTATAATTTTCGATACACAAATACAGACTAGGTAAGTGACAAAAAGTTTCAAGTGTGATAGTCACTACTTCATCAATGGAAATTTTGTCAGAGAAGATAAATCCAGTCCTGCCAGGTCCACCCTGTCACCTAATCATCAGCTGAGTCACCTTTGTGGTCTTGCTTTATTCACTGCAATGTACAGTACCTTGGAGGATGTCTTGTCTTTGTTATTATTGGTTATTTTGTTTCTTTCTTTTCAGACATCCAAATATGAATTATTAAAAGCATTAAGCAGGTATAATTTTCTGCAAAATGTTTCTGAAGTAGCACAACAACTGAACCCAAGACCTAGTAAGTGAATTTCTGAACTGTCTATGCCTACAGTAAAGGTCTTTTCCTTGCTATCATTTTGCATGTTTGGAACTGGGAGAGGGTTTGGGACATACCAGAACAAGCAAGCAAGCTTTATAGATACAAATCACAATTTCAAGTTAAAGAACTTGTCTTCCGCAAGACATTCTTTCTAGTGTGACATAGCAAAACCTGACTAGGCAGGTGATCATGCCTAGGGCAAAATCCATACTGTAACTGTTAAAATGGTATGAGAGAGAGTTGCTGGAGTTCATTCCTTCCCCACCCTTGACAAGTCTGGACTACATAAGAACAACTAACGCACTTGTCCAGTATTTCAAATATCAAAGTTACTACACTTGTTGCTGCTCTGAAAAACAAAAACCCTGATTAGAAACAAACTTTAGTCTCACATGTTATTGAATTCACCTTGGTAACTACTAAGGTCCTTAATGTAGTAATGCATGCACAAATTCTTAATCCAACAACAGGAATATGTGTATCACTAAGCTGGCAACAAGTCTTGCAAAATGACAAATGCTAGCGATCACTTACAGATTTATGGAGATTGTGCATGCTATCCTTATGCTGAGGGCAATTAATAAAACATTAGCTATACTTGCAAAAAGAAAAATAAATGAGGTCTTCTATGTAAAGCAGGATGGCTCAGTTGGAATTGCTATTTCACCTTCTATCTTTTGTTAGAAAGGACCAAGTTATTTCTGTTCCCTACACAGGAATTCCCCTGGATGGGCCTGCTATCAATAAGCAGCAGCACTTTGCTATCTGAAACCACTTCTGTGTATAAAACAAATCCTTACAAACATCAGTACTTCCCAGTCATAAGTAGAGAAGAATGATGAGCATTAATATCAATAACTCCTTTCTTCTCTAAAAGGATTTCTATCCACATTGAGAGTGAAACCTTCAATGCATTTTTGCGTAACAAGTTTTGCAACACAAAGATTTAGAGTTACAAGGTAAAGCCATTTAAATGCTGATATATTTTCATATTCCAAGAGCTTTAAAAATAGAATTATTCATGTTGTAGAAGAAAACTGGTAAGGATATTATGAATGCACAGGGATTACTACAGAATAGGAAGATGTTAATACCTTTATTAGGAAGCATGTCAACTTCAGGCACAGAAGAATCTGTTTTTAACTGGAATACTCTGGACTGTATTTTATTCATTAGTAGATTCTCATACTTTGATTGAGATCATGCAAGTCTCTTAAGCAGAAGGCTGGAAAGCTTTTCTCTGAATAGATCATTTGGATGGTAAGGATGTGACCTGGGACAATATTCTTACCTTTTTCAAATCTGAAGTGTTTGGAAGCTTAAAGTTCAGATTTTGGCGCAAAATCTTCAACTAGTTGCATGCATAAATACCACAACATTTACAAGAAGACAACAAAATATTTTAATTTAAATATGCCCCATACTATACAACTGTATAAAATACCAACTAAGCATTCATTTAAACATTAAAAAAAAAACCAAACCAAAACCCCCAAAAAACAACAGAAAAAGCAAGCAGCACACTGTAGTAATGATAACAGAAGGTGGCACAAGCCAGGATATACAACCAGAAACTCGGGCAAGTTACTGTCTCACAACCTTTGCTTACAGTTACCATCAGAAGGGGAAACACACTGTAACCATCCCAAGACTTCCACGGTTTCTAGTGCCCACCTTATTAGGCAGACGTCAGTGTACTAAAATGATGAAAACCATATTAGTATTTAACATTCTGTTCTTCTTAATTGAAAGGTAGCACTGCTTGCTTAGGATTGCTAGGAAACAGAACAGCAAGTACCTGGGTTTCTAATGCAAAACTAATGCTTTGATTGGTAATCATGAAAAGATGGGAAAAGGACAGAACAGGAATTATTCCAACAATTTTAAATTGAATGAAGTGAAACACCAATTCCAGCAGTAATTTGAGAAACATGGAAAAAATCTTGGAAAGGCTTAAAGGCAGTTGTGGCAAATCTACAAAGTTTCTCTCAATTTTACTTATTTGTGTGTTAATAAGCAGTACATGTATCCAGCTGATTATTACACCTAAGTAACACAAAATAACCTTATGCACCCCCATGTCAATAAAACAGGGCTCCAGCTATACATGGCATTAGCTCTCCTTAACACTGTTAAGATGGAGAGAGTGCCACTTGAGTTAGGTTTGACAGACACCAAGTACCAGTGTTTGTTTCAGTTTACAGGGCATACCAATCAGAACAAGACCATAACTGCAAATATTACTGAAGTTCAATATATTCCTGCTCTCTGTGGTCACAGGATAGCAATTTTTATTTTGCCTACTATAATGACAGGTCTTCAATAACACCATGTTTACACTGCACCACAGCTTGGAATGGCTTCGTTATCCATCTTACTTTTTTTTTTTTTTTTTACTATATATCTATCATTTATTTAAAAAACAAGGTGTGAACCTGGGCATTTAAGTCAATGCTTGCTTCAAATGGCACAGAATGGATTTCTGTATATGAACTCCAGCTACAAAACTAATTCTCAGACCAACTGTGGCAAAAGCAAACCAGAGAACCATGCTTTGATTTCTAAAAACATATTGAGAAGCTTCAAACATCCCACTTCTAAAACTGTAAGTGATAATTTTCTCACAGATATCAGTTACTACCTTTTAAAAAAAATACTGAAACCTATTTCAAAGTGAGGATCTCCATTTTAAAAAACAAGTAATAAAATACATTTCTGTCTTCTTTCTTCCTCTAAACTTTTCTGTCATGAGCTACTGTCTTTAAACACTAACATATAAAAAACCCTAAAGCTTCTCCCACATACACCCATTACTTAAGTACGCATCATTACTTGGCATTAAGCATTTCTAAATACCAGCTTATTTTGGAAGCAAAGCTGAGAAAGTTTATACTTATGAACATACAAAGCCAGTAGAAAAAGATACAAGTGTGCAGCTTGTAGAACAGTTCACATCAGGAATGAATGAGGAAAAGGCACTCCATCTCTCTTCGCTGTTCTACACACTCTGTACAATTTTTCAATCACTGTTAAACCTTTGCTCACAACAATGCAGATTCACATACTGAGTAGAGTTCATGTCTCTCCATTACCATTTTTTTCACTGAAAAATTACATTGCTGTGAGTATGCAACATTAGCTTTATTTATACATTTAAGAGTACTTTTATTTCCAAATGAGAAAGTCAAAGCTACCGAACAAATGTTATTGACGATATAAATTATTTAAACTTAAATAATTTAAAATCAACTTATTTAAACAACTTTCCTATTGCACATTTTTCCATTACTTTGCCAGATAAAACCCTATATAGGCATTTAAAAGGTTAAAATTTTAAAAGCACAAGTTACATAGCACCAAAATAAGGTGCTGAAGAAATTGTATGCCTGCTGGAAAATGAGTGCCAATAAAAACAAATATAAATATATATGTATATACACATCTAGTAGTAAGTCTGGGATGCTGAGATAATAAATACTTTAAACAATTTCCCAGATTTCCAGAAAATGTGAGAAACTATAGAAAATAATGCAAAGTTACTTTAGAAGACCAAGAATCCACATGCACAAAATCTATTGTAAGAAAAAGGTTTACAATTCTCATACTTTAATCTTTTAAAATCACCTCTGTTATCGCTATGTATTCCACACAATGACTAGCCTATTAGTTTGAGGATTTATGTGAGTCAGAACAAAGAAAGCTTCCCCCTGTTGCTTTATAATGGAACAGCCTACAGTACCCCCCAAAAAAATAAACCTAGTTTGTCCTGTTAAGTCTCAAAACGTTTTCTTCTGCCCATCTTTTGTTCCCAGTGATCTGGGAATACACTCATGACATCCATCAACCTGCAGCATCAAAAATAAGGATGAAACTTCCTACATTTTTTCTGAGCAAACTTATATTGGAATTTCTCCTAGTATAACTGCTGCTGTTGCCACCAGACCTGTGACCTGCTATTTCCACAGTAAATGTTTCCCTTGCGTATGTTTACTTGTAACCCTTGGAAAAACAACAGCAGTTCAACTTAAATGGGTAGGAGTATAATCTGGCCTCCTCGTCTGAATAATTTTTGGTTTGGGTTTCTTTGTTTCTTCTTCCACATCATTTTCCTGGTCACTCTCACATACGTGGACGACAACACTAGGAGTAGTGTCAGTTGCAGCATGTAGCTCATACTTTTCTCCTGAAAGTTAAAATATTAGCAAACTGGTTAAAGAGGATCCATTCTGCAGAAAAGTACGAAAGAAATTACTAAAAATAAAGGAATACATAAAAATGTGTAAGTAATACACTGATGATTAAAGCCTGATCATGCATTAGATAGTGCAGGCAGGTGCATTGCCAACAGTCACGTTTACCATCCAGAAGTATTTAGGTTCTGTTTTCAAAGCAACATAGCTCAGCTGCTCTCTTAAAAGCAAGTTTACATGAATTACCCTAAGCATTCAAGAAAGCATTTTATATGAGCAGCCATAAGTCTTCTTGGTGGGTATTTGTCATTTTAAAGTGTACAAGATCATCCATCCACTGTACCGCAAACTCACAGGATCTTCCTTCCCCCCAAAAGCTTTCGGTGTTTAAAAAGCTGGATGCAGCTCCTCCCACCTCACACAGAGGTGCTCTAACACCGTTCTGGCATTCTGTGGAACACCAGAACTAGACAGCAGGCTTCATGCATATATAACATGAAACACTCGGATATAATACAGCCAGTGTGTAGAAGTGCTATGATACAAATTTTGTTGACCACTGATCTGAAATCTGTTTTTTTCCATAATATAAAGAAATGCTTTTAAATCTAACCAGGGGTTTAAAATTTTCAATTTTACATTAGATCAGAGAAAGAGCAAACTATTTCTTTTCACCACTTCCCTAATCAGCTCCCCTTTATTCTTTTTCTTGTTACTTTATACTCATTACATCTCAGTGGAGAGAACAGTCTCCATTAAGACCACATCAGCTGTTCAAAAGAGCTAACACCTGTGGCAAGCAGCACACTCTGGTGTGCCAAGGCTCTGAAGTGGTCTCTGCTCTGTTTCCCCAAGAACTTTAGGAAGGGAAACTGGCACAAAGAGCAGTTCCACAGAGGAAAAGGCTCTTGCCTCCAGTTTTTCAGAAACACACAAGTCATTGTGCTAGAGTAACCCTTGCTGGCTCCTTGGTACCAAGTCATTAATTAACTCTATGTTCCAATGAACATCACAGTCAAGAGGCAGAGCTTTGTAGGGCTCAATATTCACAATATATATGAAAAAAATCTCATGGGAAAAGGGATCACAGATCTGCCAATGAGCTTACTGCAGGGCATCTCAATAACAGAACTTTCAGGGTAAAAAGGACCAACTTTTACTGCTTAGTAGGCCCTTAAGTATTTCTTTTAAGGCCTACAGGTTTCTTTCTGGTATTGCTAAAACTTAAAAGGAAAGCTTGTAGCAAAGAAAGCAGCACCCATGGCAGAAGCTCTGATCTTTCATAAAATCAGTAAGCTGTAATGTTATTTATTTATTCATTCCACATGTTTCATCAAAAACAACTTTTATTCTGACAAGCACAGTCTTATGGGACTTCTGTTTCAAAAACCGATTTCAGGAAAATAAAATCTTTGATAAAAACATTTAGTAAGTCAGCATGCAGCTCATCTGCTTAGTTTACATATTTCTGTATAAACAAATGATTTGTGGCAGCATTTTATACCTCCACTTCTAACTGCAATATCTTTCCTATAAATTGTTCTTGCCATTATAATTCACACACCATTTAAAAGACAGTATTTATTAAAAACTGGCAATAATCTACCCCAATTTTTATGCCAGCAGAAGCATAGATTTTTGTCCCTCCACAAACTGCAAAGGGCTGAATTTCACAGGTAAGAAGAATTCCCTAGTGGTTTGTGAGATGCATGTTATTTTCACTGTAAGCTTTAGATATCACCAGGATACAGTCAACCATAAGCTACTACAGAGAAAGCTGATGCATGAGGAGCTAGAAGTTCTGCCCTACCCTCTTCTCCACCCCTTACTACTGACATAGTAAGACATGTTCTCTAAGTCTGTAGGTAAACAGGTATATAAAAATACTACAGTAAAATGATTCAAACTGCAGTTTTTATTCTCTTTGATACTGCTACTAAATGTGGCCATTTTTTCTCTCCATTGCAGCAGATGAAAATTGGAAGGAGCAAGGATTGGCAGAAACTTCTCCCTCTTAACTCCAAAAGAAAATTAGGTTGATAGTGATTGTTTCCCTCCTACAGATAGTACTATCTCAGATGCAGAGGTAATTCTAGCACAGAGCTACACAGCTGTTAACTGGTTCATTGTCTTAGTCTGAAACTGGACTTCTCCATCCCTTCAAAAGGTACGTAACTACACAATTGCCTATTCATTTTTAGGAAATGCTTCTTGAAAATTCTGATGAACAAGCTAACATATTATTGAAGCAAAATTCGTGCTCTCTACAAATCACAAAACAGATCACATTGTGGAGGTCTGGGCCCTACAAGTGATCCTGTGGAATTACTATGTGTGTAAGAAACTATTGTTTACTAATACTTTTTCTGATATTACAAATTTAATTGGTAGATAGTAATTCATTTGAAAAGTTCTAGAAATTCAGAAAGTTTAAAGGGTGTTTTATTGAACCAAAATTGTAGTGTTTCTACTCCTTCTTACCTGGTCCTAACTTGGAGATAGCGTATAAAAGGTCATAGTTAATAACTGGAGTAGCATCTTCTACTTGCTTCCAATCAACAGGTGGAGAGGCAGGAGGTGAAATCAAAAACTGTTTGTCTGGATTTGGTGGTGCCAAATGTGAGCTTCCAATGTGCAAAGTCTGAAAAAAGCATAAAAGCTAAAGCTGTTTCACTGTTATCAATGAGTCCATCATTCATGAGGAATTTTAAGGTCTGGATAGATGTTATGCTGTAACAGGCACTCAAGGTGGCAGCATGTAACTACATTACTGAAGAGAGCTATATGAAAGATCCAGTATACAAAATACAGACAAGCCACCACATTCATTAACTCTGATGAAACATGCAATGAAGTATGCACATCCGCATCTTCTCATTATGGAGTTTTACAAAAAATTTCACCAGAAAGTATCTGTCCTTAAAATACCGAAGTAGGAGGAAGCTGGATATGGGCTTTAAGGCCTAATGACAAATGGTGTTGAAACTCATTACCACAAGTGAGAGTGGTGAGAATTCTAGAAGGTATATAAATAAACTGGCTCCTTCAGGACTGTCCCTAGGGACATCTGAAACAGACACACATAGATTAATTTTCCCATTAAATTTACGGAGGAAAATACACAGCAGCTACCAAAAAGCACCCAGATTACCAGAACCTGAGAGTTTCACATCTTTAGCAGCAGATGCTAGCCAGCTATAGAGCTGCACTGATGGCGATCTCCAAGTACAAATGTGTGCTAAACAAACGATTTGCAGTAGTGAGAGCAGGATCAACAGGTGGAGTCCTGAACATGCAGCTCTACACTTTGGATTCCCTCAGATACTACTTGAGCATGCATGTGTGTGCACGTGTACTGTTGGCAGCGCACACTTGGCTTCCCCCTCCCCGTTAAGCTATCTCTGACTGTACCGATTACTATCATCTACTCCCTTTCCCCAAGGTTATCAAAACAATACAGAGGGAGACATAAATGCAAGACATACAACAGCCTCCAAGTACTTGTAGCTTTGGAACAATCTGTGATTCCCTAATCAAACTGAAAAAATTAAGTGTTCATTAGCATGACTGAAGACCTGTGGAAGCTTATCACGAGTAAGTTATGCTCTAGTACCTTGTAAAGATAATCACAAAAAGACTTACCTGAGCAAAATACAGTTTTATTTCCTTTCCAAGGAACTCTGTCTTGTGCAATTGGATTCTAGCATCTGCTGCAGATAAAGGGTTACTGAAATTTATTCGTACTCTTTTGAAGCTCTTAAAATACTGAAAGGTGATATCTCTGTCGTATGTTCTAAACAGCGATTCAAATTTGGCCTGAAAAGAAAGGACCAGAGAAGAAAGTGAATATGCAACACTACATTTTCTCTAAATACAGAAATAAATCGCAGTTACTAGTAGGGGCATACTACCACTCTCGAATATTGATGTATTTATAACAGCTTAGATTTAGTTTTCTTCTTCTCTCTTTTTACCATGAATTTTTCTAACCTATCACTTGTTTTCTCTATAGCAGCTTTTTGCTTCCTTATTAAAAAATAGATTATTGTCATTAATAAGTGCTGGACATGACACTCTGATTTAATGACATAATAGAAATACTAGTATTGGTAAGATATTGAAAAGAAATGCTTGTCTTACAAAATTAATATCCAAAGGCCTTGAAAAAAGTCTGCCAAGCATGCCTTTGTCTAAGTGTGCAATTTTCAAGGAAGCCGACACAACAGTTTCAATAGAGGAAAATGAAAAAAGCATATTTGCAAGGTAAATGTAGTTTTCTTTGGTGACTCAGCATGCATAATAAAGTTCAGGAACATCTCCTGTTTTAATAGCTGCTACTTTCATTTAGGAAAATGAACATATCATTACTGAACTCTAGTTTAATAGCCTTTTCTATTTCTGGAACTGAATTCTAAAAAGGCTCCCACTATCTTTCCTAAAAAAATCTTAAGTACTAACCATACAGCTCCTGAAGGGCCTTTGACACACTTTCTGTTTTGACTGTGTGGTAAGAGTAGGAACTGGACCAAAACCTCATACCTTCATAGATCTGCAGCTGAGTTACTTTGCTGTCCTGTCTGCATGAAAAGACTGAAGCACCTTTACCAACAGCTGGCTATCTCCATTTTGCACTTTGCGTTTGTGCTCCTAGGGCATCTATGCAAACCTGACTTGGCTATTTTTCATATCATTTATACGAAGAGTGCTTCCACTCTTACTTCAGGATGCCAGACCAAAGGAGGAGAAAGAAGCTGGAGGTTCTGAAGCTGCCATGCTCTTGCAAAGCATTTCAGGCTCACATTGAGAATACAGTAACCAGTCACAAGCCTTATTCCAGTGATGGCAATAGATCAAGCATTCAGATTTCAGATATTTTCCCTTCATAAAAGCTTACTAGAATTTCAGTACAAAGCCAAAATAAACAAGTATGCAAAATCACATTGCCTCATTTTTTTTTACTGTTACATTTTGAATTAGTAGGAAAAAAAGCAACAAAGATTACATAAGGAGGCAGCAATTACTTCAAAATTTCATCTTCCTTCCTGAAAAGCTCTGCTTCACAAACTCGCCACAGCTGTACACAGAACCACTGTATTTCAAAGATATTTGAAAATATCAGAGCTGTCCTGCTTCTTGCTGAGCCACACTTACGCTTCTTCAAAATGAGGTCTGAAACAAGACCAGGACCCGGTCAAATACAGGCACACAATGCCTCTATTTGTTAGCCTCCTGTACTCCAGAGAGAGCTGAATGCAACCATGTAAAGTAAGCTAAACCCATGCTAAATTGCATTTCAAAGTTCACATTCAACATTTAAACTCAGAGACTACCTGCAAGATTTGTTCAATATATATAGTATTTTAAAATGTGTGTAATTATAGAGGTCATAAATGTCATGCTAGCAATATGACACTAAATAAAATGTTATTTTTGTCCTTAAGGTATCTTAGCAGTCAACAATTCACTGTATCAGGGCTGGATTACTTACATTATATGAATTCTAATCAGTTAAATATAAATCTGAGAGGACTTCTTATACTGTTAACACTATGCTCTTAACTACAGTGCCAGCCAAAAAAATCCCATGAAAAGTATAAAGTGTACTATAAATTATGTGACTATTACTACCAAAACTATAATGTAAACATTTGCTGAAAACTCATATGCAAGTGAAGAATACACTATAGAGATAGTCAAGTAAATCTGGAGTTAAACTTTTGATAATTTTCAAAAACACATAGCTTAAGATCTAATAATTTCCACAGTGAGTGTCATTCACATCAAAGCATACTACTGCAGACTTACAAGACCCAAGACCCTTATATCAAACTGAAATTTTCTTACAAGTCAGAAAGCTATCAAGGCATTCATATTTTAAACAATTTGAAACACCACCTACATACTTTAGTATTCCAGTAGTTCACAGAAATAATACACAAAAGATAAAGCATACCCTTGTTTCTGCTTGATTGAAGACATCGCTATCTGCCACACAGGCAATCAGAGAACTAAAACTGTAGTTAAAATTTCTAAAATGCATTTTGTGCTTCACCAAAGCGGTACTTGCTGTTCCGCAGAAACCAATGACTTTTAAGGAAGCCGTTGGTCCTGCAGGCAGCATTTATAAGGGAAGCAAGTCCAGCCCCTCAAAAGAAAAAAAAAAAAAAAAAAAAAAAAAAAAAAAGGGGTTTCAGAGCATCCTGTATGTGACAGCGAATTCCTGAACAAAGTCCTGCATGCTTTGAGGCAGTCAGGAACAAAATGTAAGCTGCGACTGGAAAGAGGTGACGTCAGCACATTAGTCAGCTTCCCTATGCTAATTACCAGTGCTCAGGAGGATGGAAAAAACAGCTGAGGTTTGCACAGCAGCTGCTTTATCGAGCCTCTTGCAGCATAGTTTCCACTGGTAGTAATTCCATTCAGCACTCAGACAACATGCTCTTCACTGGAATGGGACAACCCATCTTAAGATGGAAAATGTTACTGCTAAAGGACCAAAGTCTAGAGTAATAGGCTGTAATTAGCCAGGAGGAAAATTTCAAGACTTCGGAACGGAAAACAAATCCCTCAGGTCAATAGCTTTTGGTAATTTTGTGGAAAAAATACACGGACTGAAACTTCGAGATTAGGAGGAACTGATTTGGGAAAATATATTTTCCCTCCATTACAGTGAGAATTCGTTTTGAAGCTTTCTTCAAAGCAACTATATGGACTAATTACCATTCTCACTTTATTAAAAACTCATTCCAAGCCTCAAACTGTTGAGGTTTTTTGTTTTGGGATGGTTAGGGGTTGTGGGGTTTTGGAGGTTGGTTGGTTGGTTTGTTTTAACAGGAGCTTCATCACAAATCTGCTGTTAGGATTTTACGAGACAACCTGAACTACCAATAGCAGTGATAAGGTATGAAACCCACACTGCTGATATTTTCTGGTTTATTTGTATCCCAGTTTCAGAACATTTCCCCAAAAGTAGCATAGGACAAGTTTTTGGGTGGGGTTTTGGGGTTGGGTTTTTTTGGTTTTGCTTTTGTGTGGGTTGGTTTATTTTTTTAATCAAGAACCATTTTTAAAAAAACCATTAACATTTAAAGTAATTAACTAAGTTTAAGATTGAGCTTTTATAAGCTATTTGAAACTCTCCTATGCAGCTTCAGATAAAAATTTATAATTAAGTCAAAATTGTAAGTGCATTTAGTTCATTTTACTGTGACATGGGACTATGACAGAAGCATCAAGTTTTATGAAATACTTGCAAACAATAGACAGTCATAAGTTTAAAACCTTATTTCATAAATATTTAATCATGTATAACTATTCACATGAAGACCCTTCTCTGTTTCCATGGACTCTACTTACTTGCTTAAAGTTAAGGATGCTTACTGTGCCACAGGCTAAAATCCCCATTTAGTAGTCAAACTCTCTGCTATTGCAAAGCTACCTTAGCATAAAAGTTACCTTAGCGTGAAAAGACTACTCAGACCAACTTCCTAGAACCTCTCCTTAGAAGCCCTCACTTAAAAATAAGCTCAGCTCAGGAAAAGAGAAGGTGTTCTGAAGGAAAACTCAACAACTGGTGTAGATGCTGTCAGTGAGATTAAACTCAACTCCAAAAGAAAGTAATAGGTAACAAGCCTCCCAACATACTGGGTGCCTGAAGGACAGAAAGGAAGAAAAAGTAGCTCCTTTCCTCTCCCAGAGTTCCCAGGACAATGGGATGTGGTGGCTATCCAGCCACTCAACGCTGCCAACATCTGGACCGGACACACATACAGGGAGAACAGGTCTGAGTTCCCAAATTCATGACCTGTAGCCAGAAGCACAGATACTTAAGAAGAGGATTCATAAACAGCTATCATGCCAAGCAGTGAACCACCTGAGCTCACACAGAAAATCATGCCGAGTATGTCTTGAACCCTGCCCTTGCCCTAGAATTAGGTCATCAAGTGTCTTAAAGACTTTGGAAGTGGAAGCACCAAGCATGATTCCACAGACCAGTGGTGAGGATGTTCATCTGGAAAAAATGGCCATGAATCACCTGAGCATAAAAGGAAAACAGGCTTTCCACACCCTAGGTGAATGTTTAGCTGCTGATAAGAAAGTAAAGAAGGTCCCCCCTTTAACCTGCTACTGAGTCAGAGTCATTTGGCATACTCTGAGGCTACTGAGGTGACTGCAGCATCTCTGTGGGTGACAGGTGGAAAGAATACTTCTTTTGTAGAGCCTCAAACTGCCTCCTGTGTATGCCCTGAGCTGCTCAACAGAACGAAGGCTTTGTCAACCTAGCTGCAGACCTTTATATAGCTAAGCATGCCAAAGCTTCCTAGCAGTCCAGTGATTGTACAAGTCTTCAAAAGCCCTATTTTGGACTTCACAGCTTAAAGTAGGACAAGTAAATCCTAGGCACTTGCATCCCTTTGTAACTCGACTTAACATTTTTATGCCCAGATCCCACGAAGAGTAAGACATTAAAAATACCTCTGATCGCTATCCTCAAGGCCACCTATACATTACTGAGGCCCGAGGAAAATGATTTTACAAGTCTTACTATAGCCATCTTTCAAATATAACTTTGTCATCTAAACCAGGACTATTGCCTGCTGTATTACTGTGTTAGCTGTAAACAAACCATTTCTGAGAACATTTAACACCTCGCAAAACAATTTTTTCACACAGTGTTCTCCAGATTTAAGTCTTCTACTCATACACACTAGGTTTTTACTTTGCCTGTTTAGAAACCAGTCCTAGTCTGCTCCATTATCATTATCATTGTTATTTTTTGGTAAGGTTGTGTCATCAGTCATTCTTAAAGAAACAATTTGGGCAAAAAAAGATGGTTGCATACTAACACTCCATTCACAACAAAGAATAAACCGAGAACTAGTATTCTGGGGAAAAAAATAAATAAAAAAAAAAATCACTTTGAAGTGCTCCAAAATCCTTACTGCTAAGATCTATTGGAACAAAACCGCAGTCTACAATGTCTCAATTAGTGGATTAAATAAAACTACCTTGAATTACTAAAAAACAAACCAAAGGACTTACTTTCTCAAAAGAAAAAAAAAAAAAAATCTCACTACCCCTGCTTCATTTAACAAAGTTTTACTTAAGGCAGCAACATTATGTTGACAACCCTGAGATCTATTGTAGAAACCAAGAGTCAAAACTACAAAACAACCATTACAAAATCCTGACAGTGTTGCAATGTTTGTTCTGTGGTGTTCAGGTCCTGTAACATTTGTTAACCACATGCTAATGAACTGGCTGGAACAAGAACAGGGCAAGACTATCAGAACTTCTGGATTTGATATTCCGATGCTGTCAGAGTGCAGTTTTTCTTCTTCCTTGTCTTCAGAGAGTTTGCCACTGTCTCCTTTTTGAGACTCCCTAGTGACCTACAGAAAAAGAACAAGGGCAGGGAGGTCACCTGCTTAAAGATATAAGCTTTTATCCTGATACCAGATAATGTCTGATACTAAAGAACACAAACTTCTTGAGTGCAGTGGGATGCTGCTGTACTTTGGGCAACAAGAATCAGGGAAACCAAACAGGTAAGAATAGTATGACAACATGGTCAGCCCTGCTTTCTCAGGCTTCACCTTCCCCTTGAAAGGTACAGATTCTGGGGCTCAAGTTTTAAAAGTTGAGTTCTAAAAATTGCAGACAAGATGCTCAATGAAGACCTAAAGTATTCCCTAACATCAATAGCACCTGACAGATCCTCCACTAGCAGCACTTTCCAGGCAGAGAAATTTAAGAGACCATTTTTTGATTACTTTCGGGGGTGAAAGGAGAAAGGAGTTAAATGAGTATATGGAATAGTGGGAACACAAAATGATTGAATGCCATAAATAGTTCTATAATTTAATATCCGCATGCAGTAAAATAGGTAAGGCACAGAAGAGGAAGAAATGAGACCACAGAAGCAGGAAAAAAAAGGCAAGTCAAAAATGACTGTTTATTGCCGATAACTACATTAGCAAAGCTAACAATCTGAGGAAGAAAATTAACATGAAAATAAACATGTTGGTAATTCTGTAATCGAATAAAATGATCACCTACGAGCTATAAATCAGAACAATGTAGTCCATTTTTTTCTCTCATCCCTGGCAGACTTTTAAAATTGCCCTGGGAGGGTGCTCTTTATGTAATCCCCACACTCCCGCTATATATACTTGCTGATCGTTTGCTATCAACATATAGTTTCTATTCCTGTCTTCATGTTAATTATCTTGCCTTAGCCCTTACTTACAACAGGGATAAACATCTATGAAGTTATCTAGAATGAATAATCATACTTACTGGTTTCATTTTCCTAGTGATTGGGAAAGGAGAGGGAGGGGCAGCAGTAAAGCATAAACAGCTTCCACAGCTATCCATGCATGTCTAGGGTCAGTAAGCTCTGCATGCACTAGCACACACCTGAATTCAGATGACATTCTAACCTGCACTGTTCCATCAGCACAGGAGCAGGGGTGCTATGCGTCTGCATGGGACAGGCATGCTGAAGGAGAGAATGGGAAAAGCTAATAAATATTCCTTTCTAGAACTTAACACTAACCTAGAGTGTGGCTTCATCACACATTCAGGTATAAACAAAAAAATCCCCAGAACTCAGACCCACTGAAAAAGTAAGCAAATTAACATATGAAGGGCTAATGAGCATGTCCTTGATGGTGTATTTTTCTCTACTGCCTTTAAGGGTGCTCTGCAAAGTAACACTGCCATCAGGAAACAGTAACATTCTCCATCATTGGCAAACCTTCTTTTCCCTGCCCTTGGGATTCAAGACGTGGTTTTTTATGTGGAGGTTTGTTTTGTGGTGTTTGTTTTGAAACTTACTTGATGAGCAAGAGAAGTCACATCAATGCCGGCTGGCTCAACCAAAGAGCCAGGAATGAGGGCAATGAGTTAAGTCACTTGCCTTAAAATGTCTGCACAGTTCTTAGTATCATTTTACTAGCCAAAAGTGAATCAACACCCCTTCCCCCTCCCCCACCAAAAAAAATCCCCCCAAAACAAAGATGACTGAAAGGAAACCTGCACATGATTTCTTTCTGCAAGTCTGACAGGATTTGTTCTAAAGTAAAATTAACTGGCAGATCAATCATACTTAAGTATACTTTTCTCCTCAAAATCCTTACAATAACCTGAGCATTGGGAGACTGGCAACCTCGATGTCTAATCCAGAACACTGGAACAGCTATACACCTACTCATGCAGTCAGGTGGTAACACAGCCCTTAACTCAGTCGTACAAATTTCTCCATGCCAGGCAAACCCAGATCAGAAACACAGGGAGAAGGGAGTCAAAATTATCATACAACTGAAAATGTTAATGGCCAGTTTCTTCTGCTTTGTGGTTATGAAAAACTTTAAGTTTTTCAAAGTTGCGTACTCGTTGATTTTATATTCTACGCATTCATCAGATCATCAGAAATCTGCAACAAAACACTTTTAACAAGCAGAAAAAGAGTCTTTAGTATTACGGAATAAACTGCACAAATAGTAGCTACAAATTTATTTACAGTAAAGAAATCACACAGAGCACAGCAATACAAGTACACAAACTGGTTTTCTGAATTACACAGAGCTACGTGCAGTGTATTAAGTAAAGGTAACACCCACACAATGACAAAATGGAAAAAGGGGCATGAAGCATGGAGTTAAGACTGTCATCATCAGCTCCTCTCATTAACTTTGTTTATAAGGTAGAACAGCAAACGCATGACCATTCACTATTTCATACGCTTACAAGTATTTTAGTCACTGAATTTCCAGTCATAAAAATAGAGACAAAAATTTGTGCAGTTTTAACAAAATTTAAGCATTTGATTCCATATAATAGGGTACACAAAAGAAAAGCCTGTCTGTACTACATCAAGTTATGTCACTACTATATAGAAGCGCCATTTGAAAAAAGTATTCAATGGCTATAAAACTCTGAACTATTGGACAATATTTTCATATCTAAAAAGCAACTTTTCAGAAATAAAGCTTGAATACTTGTCAGCAATATTTATCAGAGCACTAGTTGAGCACAATTATCACTAGCATACTTTGCATGTTAGCATAGATACTTATGGTGGATAGACACAGCTAGACACAGTTGACCATAAAAATTAAAGCCCATGTATCTGGGGTGCAGTGCCACCTCTCGTTTAGACTTTTAGCTGTTCCAGGAAAACCTTATCCTCTTCCAAACAGAAAACTGAGCAGGAGTGACCATTTTCTAAGATTTTAGGCAAAACATGTAAAAGCAAGCAGAAAAGCTATGAAGATTTTGCACCTTTATTAAGACAGTATACATGCTTAAGACGCAAGACTCAAACACCTTTATATACCTAAAATTATAAAAGGATAAATGCCAATCAAAACAAGTTTTTCAAAAAACTCTACCTATTTCTCCTGTATTTATTTCTGTTTAAATTCATTAACTTATTCACTTTAATTACAAAATTATCTACAGGTAATGTATTCACAGGAGAGAGAGCATATCATGAAACACCAAGTCTTTTTGCAGTAATTGGGTAGGGGACTGAAAAAGGGAAGGATAAAGTTCTTGCAAGGTCAATCATAAATGTTTCCCTCACCCCCACCACAGAGAGAGAATTTGGTTTCAAGTAATCAAAAGAAACTTCAACAAGATGCTTCTTAAAAGTATATGAAAATACGTGAAAAAGACTGTCCAGCAATATTATAGTTCAATCCATTACATGGTTGGCGGGGGGGGGGGGGGGGGGGGGGGGGGGGGGGGGGGGGGAAGCTGCAAGGGAAAGGAAAAAAAAAAAAAACACCAGAAAATAAAAAGCCAAAGACCAAGATGATAATCTTTAACCAAGACAAATACAAACAAGATCATTCCCATGGCCAGATGCAGTTGCAGTGTTGATTGTTTATTTCTATTTAAGGCAGAAAGGGGAAAGAAAAGGTGGCAGGGACAATAGAATAGTCTGTAACTCATCACAGAAGCGGTGCACATGCCACACTAGAAAAGGCTAACTATGGAAAGGGAAGGGCAGGAAATCCTTAAACAACTCTTCTAACTTAAACTTGTTGAAGGCTTCTATAAATATAGGTATCTATATAAATCCTTTCCTCAGAGTGGAGATTAAAAAAGTGGAAAGACGGGAAAATTCTCCAAAGATCATCTATATTTATTATGAACTAAAAAAGAACAAGGGCTTTTAAACCAAAATGTGTTAACAGGCCATTTTTGCATACTATAGAAAAAGCATCTGTAAACTATTTACAGCAGAATTGAAGGAAGTTCTTTGTTAAAAAAAAAGTTCCCGCACCCCCCAAGATAGAAAGTAGTATCTCATAAGCACTGTGTAACTATGAAATAAAGGAAGCATGAGGTATCCTTCCTACCACTGTAACTAGGAAAAATCATCAGCCATCTGACCTTTTCAAGGTTATCTATTTGAATACCAGCATGGGAAAAAAAATAATCTAGACAGTAATTAACAGATAGGTGAACTTGCAAGATGAAATAATTTAAGAAAGAAAGAAAAGACATGATATACACATCAGCTACTAAAACAAAAACGGCCCTTCAGATAATTATTTCTTGAACAAGGGGGCACCTTCTGAAGATGAACACTTTGTTTTGTAAAGTGGGAACAGCTGTAAAGTTATTTATAAGTTAGATTCAGCAGAGGGAGAGGTCCAGGGGATAGGGCACATACTTTGATTTGGATTCATACATTCTTTAAGCACGTCATACATATTCTGACACTTACCACAGCTGGAGTGCTGCACTCTGATACTGCCTCTGCACATCACCTATGCTTTAGGGTGAGCTAATGGGCACTGAGGAACTGTTGGTGCTGGGCTTGTACACTGGTATCTAAAAGATACCATGTTTTAAGACTGAACAGGGACCAAATTTCAGAGAAATGGGCCTTTAGTGTTAACCTAGATATATTTAAATGTTGACAGTGGCATAAGTAGAACCATCTTCAGCAGCTGAAACAAGAAGCGGTGAAGAATGGAATTTCTTGCATAAAGACAATCACATCATGACAGCTTACAAGAACAAATGTAGAGCAAAAGACACAGAAACCAAGTTCCCCAAATCTCTCTCATGGTAAGAGGGAAGAACACCCCAGTAAGTGATCCAGCAGTGTGTCACAATCCAGTCCCACAACTGAGAGTATTTTATTCAAACCCTATCAAATTGAAGCCAGGGTGGTCAAAGCTCCCCAATATCCAGGTGTTCCAGTAGCAAGCACACACTTTCAAAATTCCTGCTTTCCACCCTGTAGCTAGATGCAGCATCCACAACATAAATGAAAAGCACTAACAGAACACTGAACCTAAATTTGGTTTATGATTTAAAAAACCTAAGCCAGTAAGCTGTGATCTGTTTTGATATATACATGTATAAGTACAGTGATGAAGACAATACATTTTACAAAACAGGTTTAGTTTTTAAGAACTCAATTTTGACATGATTGGGCAGGGTTATGATCCAGATTCATATGTTAAAGACTAAGTCTTCTAAACATATATACACATGTTTTATAACATGTTTGTTAGAGTAAAAGCTTGATGTCAGCATCCTAGTCTTTTAAATATTGCTTGAGGAAAAAAACATATTTGTCTGGCGCTCTGGCTTTATGAAACACACACTGATCATCACAGCAGGGCTAAAAGGCAAGTGGGATTTTTGGTTCAATATGCTTCCATACCCACTGAAACTTTTCTGAAACGACCAAAAAAAGTCAAGATATTTTTATCTCACTTTGTACATTCTAGATAATGAAGGAGATAATGATAAAAGGTCAGTACAGAGGAGAAAAAGCAAAAGGAATGAATCTGTGTCAGCTTATCTTTATTCCCTACTCAACACCTAAACCAAGGGTTACCATTATAAAGCACAAATCTTTGCATGTTAAAGGTTCAGATAAACCAATTCAAGAAGCCTAACTACCTTTTCTTTGAGCAACCAAGGTTTTGTTTGAAAATCTGTTCTGAAACAGTCAGGTAGTATTTTAGTGGTTTCCAGACCTGTGACCAAGGATCTCTGATGGGTATTTTGGATCAACTGGTTAGACAAGGAGTTCCAAAGTTCTTTCATGCAAGAAAACTCTGAAGCCAGCTGTCATTTCTCCTGATGATTTTGGAGGCTGCTAGGAGCACACCACCAACCTGTGTTTTGGTATGACTTGCACCATTACCTCTACTCCTTGATTCCACAGAGTGCATTGCAATATGACACATCTATAACATGTTAAGCAAAAATTTCAGAACAAGTAAGTGACATCTGATGGTGGAAACCCAGTCATTCCTATCTGACTGTACTCAAACAGAACCAGAGCTTTTGAGCTGCAGTTAATCTTCCATGATCACATTTGGGAAATCAAATCAGTTCACCACAGCTAGTTAAACAAACCAGTAGTAAGTATGGAAGGACACAGCAGGATTCACTCCTCAGTTCCACCTGTATTTTCCTATTGGAAGGTCTTGAAATTCTGCGATCTGGAGTTTCTCCAGAGCAGATGCACACTCCTCAAGGCTAACAAAAGTAAAAAAAGGCAGCTTGGGCCATCACTGCAATAAATAATTTACTTAACTCCCCCAACATAACAGCAAGGTGCTACCTTTATTCAAACCAGTGGTCTTGGTGGTCCCTCCTCCCAGAAGCTGTTTCTCAACATTACTCTGGTAGACTTTTGAGAATTTGGGTATAGTCTTACACCCAAAGATAATACACAGGTGTCATTCTGTGGACTACTCCCCCTCAGATGGAGTACAGCTGATTGGAATCTTTAAGAGCTATTATTACTCTTTGATGACATTTGCTGAAGTAGCATACTGGCTTGCCTTACACTCTGATTACTTTACAGCAACTTTGGAGCACCTTCTTTTGAATAAAAAAATTCTGGAGAATGGTTTGAAACAGTCAATCAGTCTTTCCTCATGGGAGCTCCAAAACCTGTGAGACAATTTTGTTCACCATTTAATCAATAATTCTTTAAAGTTCTAACCTTATTTCTTCTCCCTTCACTTAAAAATTTCACCTATTAAAGACATGTGAATTGCAACCGAGGCTTGTTCCAATGAATGCCAGTTAACTTACTAATTTTCTTGATCTTAAGTCAACAGCTTTTCACATGACAGAAGAAAAAAAAATTTCCAGAAGATTACCTGCATCTATTGCTATTATTTCAAAAGGAGAATAAAGAAGAAATCCTACTCAAATTAGTTCTTAATGCAATTACAAACATTTATTTGAAGTCTGAAACTACAGACTGTACCCTGAAGCTACATGTCCTTTCAGCAGAAAGCCATAATGCCAAGGGATCCAGAGTTTTAACCACAAAAGTGTGCATCAGCTATGGACGTCAGCGAGGTTTCTATGAAGCAAAGTGCTGAATTCAGTCATTTCTCTGCACACAGAAGCTATCCACTCCACAATTACTCCACCGAGGGATTAAAAAAAGATTCAAATAACCCACTGATGATTTTTTTTTTTAAACACAGATTCCAAAAGCACTGCCAAAAAGGAAAGTAGCTGGTTTTTGACTGAATAGACTCTTACAAGATTTTTTTTTTTTTAATAGGAGCTTAAAATATATGAACTGTTGTCATGCTTGCATTATGTAGCCTACACATGTTCAAATAGAATATAAAAAGCTGTGCTCTATCACAGAGGGGCTATTTACAGATTCAATGTGTAAGAGTTTTCCAGCCAACCATCTGAAAAATAAATACCTACAGTGTGCTTATTCCTTCCTTGGAAAAATCCATGACTTACACTTCCATTTCCAAGCATTAAACACTAAATTCCTGTTCACTGACTGGTAACATAAAAGTGGTAATTTGGAAATTCCACTACAGAATATTTGAGTAACCAACTAGACTCATTTAGAAAACTTTTTAATATGGCAAGTATATTCCAAAATTTAAAGTCTTTTTTCAACATCTTTCCACTCCTGCAAGGAATTTACTCAAATGATCCATAATGAATGGATTACAATTTTGCCCTCATTCAAGTATTCTGGAAGGAAATAAACATTTTCATACAGTACATTTACTGGCAACTTTTTCTATTCATATTGAAAACACCATTCCACCTGGAAAAAATTACTTCTAAGTGCTAAAAACTAGCATCCAAAAGTTCGCAAAATGGCAGTGACTAAATAGAATAGTGGACTTATTAAAAAAAGTATCTTAGGATTTTATATATGGAGAGCATTTTAGAAGAGAGAAACAACTTCTGTTTAATTAAGTTTGTTTCATTGAAAAAAATATTTTTAATAAGAGGCAAAACCAGAGCAAGTAAATAAGAACTGCATAGCATTCTGTCAGTCTGAATGGACAGATTATACAAACAGAGGCTATTCGAATACTCTAACACCTCTGCAAAGCAGCATCTTAAACTGATCACGAATAAACCTGCTGAGGAAAGAACGGAGCCCTCTACAGAAACATCTCCATGAAACCTCTCTACTTCAGAGAGGTGACATTCAAGAGGTGACATTTTGGAACAAAGGTGTTAACCTGAACTGAGCAACCATGCTGGTCAGTTATCACCAATTCACATAATGCCACCTGAAAGCCTGATCAGCACTAGAATTTCTTCCTGCTCATCTATACCTCAAAGCTATCCTGCACTTGGGAGCTACAAACCATTCAGTCCAGAGCAGCTGGCATCTCTTTGGAAAACACAAAAACAGAGCAAATAATATTTATGACTGCTATATACCTAGGAAGTGTGTTAGAAAGCCTGTGAAGTTTGCTCTCACCTGGAAAGCAGAAAACAGTCATTACCAAATAGCATCTTAAAAGGTTAGGAATTTCTGAGGAGCACTCTGTGTTCACTTGGAGGATTACTAAGAGCCTATAACCCTATATTCAGACATCATTCAGGGATAATCTCCTCAGGACATTACTTAATCCTTTTAAGAATGATCTGGAAAAAAGGCATTGTTTATTGTGTTTTACTTTGAAAGAGCTCCTTCATGCAAGCATAAATCCACAGAAGAAAAATGTCCCTTAAAGTGATAGGGAGAGTTTTCTCAAAGTCATCAGACAGCAGGCAAAATATGGACTGCCTTGAGCCTCTTCGCAAGTTTCAATCACATATGATACTCAGATAAAAAGTTAAAGGACAACATTTGTGATAAAGAGTTGTGTGAAAATATCAGGGACAGGGCAGAGTAGGAAGACCAAGGAAGAAGCATGCAGATCTCTGTTGTCAGCTATTTTGCTTGGCAGAAGCCAGCCAGGCAGCTTATGTGGGCCTCCAGACAACCTAGAACAAGTATCAGCATATGCCACAGGATGTATAGAAGGAAGAATTCAGAACTTTGTAGAAGGTGACAGCCAAGGACACAAATGCAAAGTAAGACAGATGTTTGTTCCACAATATGTGAATTATGTACAAAGGAATTTGCAGGCTTTAGGGGCTCACTTAATCCACATGCTATAATAAGATTTTCAAAATAAAAATCACTGAAGTTACCTTAGGAAAAAGAATCGTCTTGGTTTTCCAGGAGTTTCCAGAGCTCAAAACAAAAGTTAAAAATGAGTGAGGGCTAAAGATAATTTAGAAGGACCACCTCCTAACTTTCACGTGATGGCTGAAGTGTATACTGAGCAAGCAATGTAAATCTGAAAAGTGTATTTGGCCCAGTATGCATGCTTTTGGTTTTAAGAATGAGCGCGCAAAGGCCAGAAGTGACAGAAAGAACTAACGAGTGGCTATCTGGGGCATGGTAAAGTGGACAAAAATTGAGAAGAAAAAAAGAATTCAAATGGATGGAAAAGTGCAGTGATAGGTTCAAGCTTGGCTCTGTATACAGAGCAGGGGAGGACAGCGTTCAGCTCAATGGTATCTTGTATGGCTAAGAATTAACTTTTAAAAGCCCTTTCTTGTCATTCAGATGTATTTAACTGAAAACGAGGCACCCATCCACTTTCCAAAGAAATGCAAAGTCAAAGTTGCCTAAGTGCCATTCCTTTGCATTGTCCTTTTTCAAAAATAACCCAGTAAGTTAGCAAGACACAGTTCAGTATAGCTGAACAGGAAAAGCGAATGCAGCAGTTTTCATTTACTAAGTAACAAAATATTCAACCTACTCCACTAGACCTAACTGGTCTAATCAAGAATATATCCATGCACAAACTGTTGCCCACAAAAAAAAAAAAAAAAAAGCAAACCCAAACAAACAAGCACCAAAACACCAGACAAACAAAAAACCAAGACACAAACCAACTTCCTATGCAGCCCCCTAAAAGAACTTGGATGCAATAGTCTTTGGCAGAACCAGCTCTTGTCAAGGAAGAGGAAGCAGCAAAAAGTGAGACTTGCCAGTCATTCAATACTCACAGCTTCATATCTGTGAAAGGCTGTCAGTAAGTCCAAGCAACTCCCTTCCAAACACCAAGAGCTCCCCTAGGCTTTTGTATCAACAGCCCGTGTCACAAGAACTACTGCAGGATTTGCTCCAAGGAAGACTGAAAGCTGTACTCCCTCTCCCCACGCACTTTTTTTGGCATTTCTGATATACCCTTTTAGTCTTGTAATGCCATAATCGTCAACACTGTTCAGATCACACTTGCCAGTGCAAAAAGCATGGAAGTTCACACACTTCAATGCATTTGCATGGGTGAAACACACAACAGACTGTAGAACTTGGCTGATAATTACACTGGTAACATGAAAAAAAAAATATTCATTACCATCCAGTAAAGAAATATTTGGCCAATTTACTGCATATGAGGATACCATTTTCTGTCAGTCCTCTGAACAACAGTAATCAATATTGCAGTGTATGTACATTATCAAATATGTTAAAATGTGGAGTACCGATGCAGAAGCCTCCATTTCTATAGCTGTTTCAATTGTGCAGTCTTTTACTTTGCTTAGTTGTTACCCTGAAAGTTAAAGCCTGACAGTCAAAGGAGAGAAGACAAGTAAGTTTCAGAAGAGAGAGTGAAAATGCCCCCCCCCCCCCCCTTTTAAATTATGCCAGCAGGAAAACACAGGTAGAAGAGCCAAGTTCAGGGAAGAAAGTAGAGAAATTCCCTGAACATCTCAAAAATTTGAAGATTTCTCCTAAAATACCCATACCTTTTGTCTGATATTAAATTTCATATTTATTTCAAAATAAGCATTTTTAGAAAGCTATGAGAAAGTCAAAGAGCAGCAGCTGTAATTGCTTGCTATTCTAACTATAGCTTTTCTTATTTATGCCACATGGCTTGTATAAAATCATGGAAAGCTCCACTATTTCCTCATAGCAGAAGGCAAAGGGTGGTCACTCAAATATTTCTTTGACTAATTCATTCCACTGGGTTTTCCATAAGTGATTCATAGCTGTACTCAACTTTCCTGGAAAACATTTCACAAAGTCTGCACAGTATGTAAAGTAGTATATTCTCATTGTCTAGTTTCTAATTGTGAATCTTTGAGACTCTAAAAGCAAACAGCTTGTTGTAGTGACTTCATTCTATCAAATACGATTTTATTAACTTAAGCACTCCTATACCCAGAATAACTGCCATCATGGCAAACATGCACACACTTGTTCAGGAAAACAAGTTACTCCAGGCTTACACACAATTCTACTTCAACATGTAACTAGACTTAGTACATCCTTTAATAGTCCATTTTATCCTCTCTTGCCCGTCCTGATCTTGACATCACTATGTCTCGATTGTGTTCCCAGTTAATGCCATAACATTGCCACTTTCCTAAATGAAAGGAGGATCAAGTCCTTAGCTGTAAGCTCCTCTTAGAAGGGATTTATCCTTGTTTCAATGTTACTGACAAAATGATACAATAAAAACCCTGAAACTATCAATAAATACAAAGTTACCTGTTTAATATAACTGAAGGTAAGACTATGAGGACAGGTTACAACAATTTGACTTTATGGCAACCTTGAAAGCCAGAGGCTGCTAGGGTCCAGTGAAAATACAAACAGTTCCTGCAAAAAGAAGCCTCAAAGAGCAGAGCTGTCAGCAGATCTAATGCCCTTTCCATTAACCCAGAAAGGGCTACTGTGTTTAAATAGAATAGAAGGTCATTTATCCTCTATCAGTGTGTACGTAGGAAGAGAAAACAAACAATCAAGTATATACATCTGAATCCCAAATCTATAGCTGCACTCAAACTCATTGGAGTTTCCCAAACAATTCTTCTCGCTTCTTTATAGAAGGGTGGTAATTATAAACACTAGCCTGATTCAAGATTTAGGTGAAAATGATGTTCCACGAGGCAAGAAATTTATTTGGCCTCTTAAGAGGAGCATCTCTGAGGAAACCTTCTCTGCCAAATCGTCTGAGACAGAAGTCATGAGAAACTGGGAAAGACTGTAGGGTGGGGGGGTGTAATTTGATTTTGTTTAAAAATTTTGAAGAGAAATCTAAATGCTTATTTTCAATGCTTATTTTTCCCCCCAAATATTATGAAAAAACTGAAAGATATGCATACTTTTCACTCCATTTCCTATATATCCCCATTTACTAGAACTCCAGCCTTATATGCCCTAAAAAACAGGATTTTTTTTTTTTTTCCTAAGGAAATTTAGAAACAGCCTCTCTGAATACTTGCATCTTCTATTAAAAGTTTGTCCTTTTCTTGGAAGTCACAACACTACAAAGAGTTTGTTTACACAGATGGACTGTGAAATAATTACAAGTTCCCTGAAAGTACTTGCCCAACTGGTTTCTAAAATCCCTCATGGTGTCAGTTCAACACAGCACACACCAGTGAGGCTGACTTCAGTACTTGATCAAAGTTCTGGTTACCCTCTGTCTGATCAAGTCCGAGTCAGGAGGGTACTACTTAAACAAATGAGTCTTCAAAGTAGTTCCCAGGACCCTCATCTCCTCCCATTTTCATTAAGAAATTTAAGGGAACTTAATTTTGTTCAGTATGCAGATAAGCTCTGGGTATAGTGAAACTACATGTAACATCATATCACATTATTTATATCTGGGTTGCTGCCTCTGTGCAATTCAAAGGCTATCAGGTTGATTTCTCTCACCAGACATTCTTTCCTGCTTAAAAGGGCAATTGATTACCCAATTCCTCCTTTCCCAGACAGTCTAACAAAGCACTGCTCAAATTTCTCATGGCTTGAATATGACTTACAAATTTCATTTTGATGAGAGCTTTACAGTCCTTGATTCAGGCAAGTTCTGCTGGACCTCCATTAAGCTCCATAGAGTTTACATTCTATGCTCTATTCATTTTTACCAATTTTTAGAAACACAGGTTATCACACATGTAAGTAGAACAGTGCTATCAAAATAGGTTTCCACTGTTATAAAATTGTTCCTATTTCCAGTGAAGGTTAAATAATAAAGAAATTTCAGTGAGATATTAAACATGGATGTAATTTCTCAGGTTTCCCTAGTGCTTTCAAATTTGTTTACTTGTTCTTGTAGTCCCTCAAACCCTGTTTTGGAAAACACAACCATGATGCCTTTTCTCCAGCCAAGGAAGAAAGGCAGACAGCTCCCTTCAGGGCACTGCCCTGAGCTATTCTTAGTCTGTTTGCTATTAATGCCACTCTCCAAGGTATTTCTAAGGAACTTCATTAAGTTACTGCAACAACAACGTCCTAGTCAAAGGAAAGACTACTATTGTATACTTAGCTTTTAAGTAAATACAGAAATAAAGGCATCTTTCCCATGTGAACAGTTAAGGCTTATCGTTTTTTCCAGATGAATTGAACTACTTCTGTAAAAAGCTTGGAGATAAAGTGTTTTATTTCACAAGTTTGACTATGAGGAAAACATACTAATGTGCTCAGGTGTTCTTCATAAAAACAGTTTGTGCATGGTTAACAGATACTCTTTTAGAAGTCAGAATTTCATAAACACTGTATTTTTAACCACCACAGACTGGTCACTTCTTCTCAAAGTCACTTGATTCTGACAGCCTCCAAGGAAAGCACTACCTTGGTTGTTTCTAAAGCCAACTCAGAAAATTTTAGCTGACATTTCAAATTTGCCAGGCAGAGCAAAAAAGAGCTTACAACAAGCATTTCCAGTTCTACATTATGCAGCCTAAATGTTAAAACAAGGTTTTTGCAAATTTAAATGCAAAAGAATTACAGAGTCTTCAAATAAGACAATATGCAATGCAAAGTACTAACCAGAACAGTCAGCAAAAAAGTGATACTTAAAACAACCGGGGGGGGGGGGGCGGCGGTGGGGGGGGGGGGGGGGGGGTGGAGGAAAGGAGGGGAAGAGAGATTAAACAGTAATGTGCAAATACATGAAAAGATTAAGTGTGTTGGAAAAAAGAAGTGGGGAGGAAAAAAAAAATTAAGAAAATCTTACCAGCAGCTCCCTGAAGAAATCATTGTCTTGTGAATTTACAAGAGAAGCTACGAAGCTACATTGTCAACTACCAGAAAGAGTCAGCTGCCTGTTTCGAGGCTCAGAAACTACCAGTTACATTAAAGATAAATCAGCTTGCAATAACAAAGCTTTCCAGGGCATGTTGCCCTTATAGGAGAGAGGGGGGAAAAAAAAAAAAAAAAAAACAACAAAAAAAAAACCAAACAACAACGAAACCACCCCACACTGCTGAACTAGGAATCTTTTAAATTGCTCTACTGCACACTGTTTTGTCTGTAATTAAACACAACTGCAGGATGTAGCAATTACAGTAATTCCTTTTCTGTCTGATATTGATGAGGCTTCAATATATTATGAAGTAAATACAATCAGATCTGTCTGTTCAGTAGTAAACTTTGTTGTCCCACATCCATTCTATTAAAAAATTAAGATTATTCACTTCCAGATTTAAGGTGACCTGGTTGGGATGACACATTAAGACTTTTCAGCACTTATTTGCTTACAGTCATTCTTGGGTTTTAGATTTTTATATCCAACTACTATTTACCCCCAAACTCTCATGGTCTGTCACACAGCTAACTTCTTGGTCTTTCGAGCCTTTACTCCTATTAGGTATCTCCAACTGTTCAGAAAGAATGTGGCTGACCTTCCAAGCTAACACCACCGCTCAACATTAACTGTCCCCAGCACTGTGTCAATTCCTCAGTGCCACAAGCAGCAGGTTCTCTTGCCAGAGAGCTGCCCTGGTGCGCAGGGGCCTGAAAGGGACCTTGGCTCCTCCGCTGACACTACCTCAGCTTTTGGACTACATTAGCACAAACTGCCAATAGCTTATCTGTAAGTGGCTGTATCGCACCGCAGTTTTGAAGCACTGAAGCGTTGCAGCTGGCTTTTGTTCTCCTGTGACTTAGCTTTCAGAGGATCTTTTACCTTGTACCTAAAGCTTAGACTTGGGCAATTTTTAAGAATAAGGTGATGGGGCAATTGCCCTCCTAATAATTATGGTTAAACTATAGGTCCCAAACACTGAGCTGCAGGAGTTTAAACCAGGTTTAGTCTAGGAAAGGGAGACAAGGAAGCAAAGACAGCACAGATGCACAGATTTATGTAGCTTCTACTTTCCAATTTACAATCAACCACTAAGCGATCAGAAGTTAATTCTTATCATTCCATCTGGTTCTCCTATAATCTAGGATTTTTTCAATTTATTTATTTAGAAGTGATATTAGACTTTTTAAAGCATAACATGCCTTCTGTTTCATTACTCACCATGGCATTTAAAAGAATGGATCTACTACAAATAACTTTAATAGCTGATTAACTGTGGGAAAGAAATACCCCTCAAAAAAACCAGACACCAGTGTGATCATCTGTTTTGCAGACCAAAGGACTCTAAATAGCACCAATTCAAGTCCCAGCTATGTCATACAAGACTCTTCTTCATCGCCCCTGTATTGCAAATAACAATGGGGCTTGACTGTTCAGTATTTCTGTTTATTTCCTGTGCTGACTTCTACAAGAATCTACCACAAGACAGTCACTAAAATATTCTTAATAGAAGTGTGCTATTAAATAAAAAGTTAGTTCAGAACATTTTCAGAGATAAAAGCTTCAAAATCAGTGTGGTGTTTGGTAACACCTGAACTTCTGTGCATTATGGAGGGGAAAAATTGACTCACAGCAGTGCGTGAGAATTAAGCAGCTGCACATAATTTTATACTGGTTAATTCACTTCAACTAGCAAACATTTTGTGTATCTTTTAGGCTTCAAACACACCTTCAGGACTGCATCATCTATGGGGTCAGAGGTTTATCTTGGTAGGCATTGTTATTTTCAGCTAGCAAATTAAAATTTGCTGTCATTTACAGTATCTAGAAGGCAGCTTTTCAGAGATTCCCAATAAAGAAGCTGGCAATTTCAATTTTGTTTCCACTGAGCATGTACAGATCTCAGAATTGTCATCAGCTTTAAGAGTATGCTTAGCATTTTCAGAAGGGAAGGAACAAACATAAGAGACAAAGAGGCAACGCTCTTACACAAATGCAGTTCATTCACACCAGAATGCGATGTTCGGCAACACTGGACAAGCTCATACATACATATAACCTAATGCCAGGAATGAGGCAAAAATCTGGCGACAATTCTAAGGCGCATTTCTTAGAAACTCTGAACTGCGCTATTAGAAGCAACTCACAACCCACAGCAGCTATCCAGCTGCAACCTTGTTATCTACTTGGCCCACTCACTTCAGAGCCTTCAAAAGGCCTGCCAGTCCCTGCCTCAGTGATAAAGGCACTAGAGTACAGGGCAGCTGCTCAGAAAGAATGGCCTCTTCCAAGATTGCAAGTCCACTGCTGCCAGCATGCTTCCACAGTAGCCTAATTCATCAACACTTCCCTCATCACACCACAGGAATAACCTCCTCCTCTCACTTTCAGTTCTGCTGCTTCTGTTTTCCTAAAAGCAAAGTGGGTGCTTGGGGCATTTCTATTCATACAAATATGCTTTGCTGCATGTTGTCAGCTATCACTCTAGTGCGCTTAATATAGCTTATATTTAAAATTCAGTCTCCATATATGTGCCAGATTTTACCTAAGATACCCAGTTTATCCTTTAAATGACAAAGATCATTAACAGGTGAAACTAAACCTAGATATTATCTTGGCTTTTGTCTTTTTTTTTTTTTTTAAAACTTGCAACATGAATGTGCATTTTAGTGATTTTTTTTTTTTTTAATTTTGATCTTTAGCTGTCATTTCCAAAAAGTAAAGCAGGAGTTGTCCCCAAAACATTTTTCTAAACTGTTATGGTGGTTTCTCAGCTATGACAGGTACATGAACTGTCATAATGAGTGAAGATACGGCCACAATCCTGACAAAATTTAATGAAAAATACTTCTGCAATTAACGACTTACTGTCATTAAAAAAATGCAACTATATTATGCCAAAACTACTACCTGAGGGAGTGCAAAGTTAGAAAGAAGATAAGGATGAAACTGTATGAAAACAGTATGCAGTTTGGGGCTTTTTTAATGGCTAGTTCTTTATAGCATGACAACAGTATTTAAGTATGAAAGATATTATCATAGGCAAGTAAAAGTTGCAGTGTTCATCTTCTGACCAATCTTCTGACACGTTCTCTGTGACTAAGGGAAAAACAAAAGTCAAGGAAAAAAAAAAATTATACTCTAACAGGAGTCTTTAGAAAACCACAGTAGTTGTTCAGAAGCAGGCTGGTATTTTTGTGAACTTCAAAGAATGAAAATTTCCACTGGAGTCAGGGAAGGAAGAATGGAAGATAGTTTCAAAATATTTTTAAAGAATGTTCTGGGTAGGTAGCAGAAGAACAATATAATTGCAACCAGTTACTGTACTTCGAAGAATATACTATGCGCAACTAGAAATTTCAAAAGCATTTTAAAAATATACTAATAAAGATAATAAAAGGAGCCAAAGAAGAGTCTGGATTTTATCCTAAATCACATGGATTTTTGTTAAGGTTAATGTCTAACATACCGTAATTTTCTCAGGCATGTTAAGTTAGTGACATACTAGATACTGTGATAAATTAATATAACCTGTATTTGCAAACATACTACAATATAATCAATTCCAGCTTTTTAACAGTCCAATAACCTGTCTGCAAAGTTTGTGAAGCTTCCTATGCAACCAACCCTTTCATTGCAGCAGCCACACAATAGCAACACAAGAGCTGAATTACTTCAACTGCTAGTGGCAATATCTTAGCATTAAAAAAACCCCAGCAAAATAGACATATGACCATCTGATCTAATCAGAGATGCCTCAGGGTAATTTTGCTGTTGAAACACTACTGGTAACAAAAAAACACTGGCATTTAAAGCTTTTGAAGCACTTAACAGTAGAGCTTTCAGGATATGTTTAATTTCTTTGTTTATATGGCAAGAACACATCTGTTTTGACTGAAGGGGGAAAAGAGATGAGTATTAGAAAATAACTCCTGAAATCATTATAAATTCCTGAATATTCAAGGCAATGTTTTTTGTTTATGAACTTACACTTCAATTAACATTGCTGAAAAAAATACAGTTCTGCATTTCACTGCTTCCCCTGCCCCTCCTAGAGAAATTTTTGGTTTTCACTTTTTTTTCAGCTGAAGAGAGAAAAACTTTCATCATTGCAGTCTAATATTGATAAGAACGGAGTTTTATTTTGGCAACTTACTAAGGAAGAAACAAGAGACATAGCTGCATCTCAAGCAGTTAATTAAGGAAAAAATCCCTCCTGAAATTGTCTCCTGTGAAGAATTACTGCACTTAATCTGCTATGGACTACGTTACTAAAATTAAATTTTAAAGTTTGCTTGGCATAAACCAAAGGAAAAAAACTTTTAAAATGTGTTCAAAGTTATTATATACCTCTCAGGCAAATGACCTTCTCCCCCACTCCTTTCTCAAGAGAAAAATATCTGACTCCTGATGTGAAAGCTTTATCTATTCATGCCTAATAGGTGGGCTCTATTTAGTGTCCTTAAATTATATGCTGTAATGAGGCATGAACACATGGGCTAACAGCATTTTTAAGAGAAGTCACAACGATTTAACCTAGTCTCTGATCCGATTATTCTTTTGGTTATACAACCCCAGGCAAGAGTTATTCATACTTTCCACTGCCTGCAACAGCAGCTGTTTCACTATCTCCCTGGAGCTTCAGGAAAATTCAAGCCCTTAATCACTGTTTCCATTAGCCAACTGATCTTTGCTATCAACTTGATGTGATATAGCCAAAGTGCCAAGTAGTCTAACTACAGGAAATTGATTAAAAAAAAAAAAATCCATCCTGCAAAGAAGTATCCACATACCTAGAAGTTGGACAAATACCACTCATGAGTTCCCATTGATTCCATCTCACTTACACAAGCCAGACACATAAGCTTTCTCCGCAATACTTTCCAAGTGTGTATGTTCTGCTTGACCCAAGAAAATATCTCTTATTATTTAATATCACAACCTGCAAGAAATATGCATTTTAGTTCTTATCTCATCTTTCCTTCTTTTGCCCATATTTAATTTCATTCTCCTCCCTGAACTGGGCAAACCAGTCTACAACATACATATTCCCACTTTTAGACAAAAAGCAGGACTAAAAGTAGCCTCAGCCTTCTGTATTAATGGACATATTAGTACTGCAGCTTCCTAGCAAAGCCGCCAGCCCTGAATAATTATCAAAATTCTATAATGAAATATCAAAGATGGGAGTTGTTCTTAACACATTTCATAACAGGCATTATCTAAATTTGTTGGGTTACACCCTTCATTTCTCATATTTTCACTAGAAGCCCACGGATGTGTATTTAACTAAATGGATTATGAATGGCTTCTTCACCTACAAAAACTGGAAAGAGGAAAAAAACAATTTATTATAACAATACAGCCTGCATCTTCTGGCAGTTCACCAGCTCAGTTACTCTGGCTTCCTATTTCTACAGAAAAAGGAAACACTACCTCTAGGAAAAAAAGAAACAATTCTCCATATCTTTCAGCCAGTTTTTATTTGGAAAGCATCCTGATTTTTAAGAGGCCTTTTCATCCAGACAGTCCCTTGTTTTGAAAGCAGGCCTAAACCTTCACGGAAGCTTCCAGAATGGTATTCTGTCAATGAAAGAAAATAAAGTGACTTTGTTTTACTTGCCTGTACAGCACCTAAAAGTCAAAATCTGACTCTATTTTTAAGGATACCAAGATCTTTTAAAACTTTTTTTTTTCTTAAGAGTGTGATACAGACACACATATATATCAATCCATTTATCAAACAATCCTAATCTCACCATAATCTCCACTCAAAACCAACATGCAACCCTGCACATTTACAGCTAAAAGACTGGACATACACCTTTCACAGCATTAAGTTTTTACAGCAGTTTCTACATATGCCTCATGAGCTTCCAGGAGAGAAGTGCCAAAAGCACCTTATTTTTCTCCTTGCCAATTGTCTGCCAAATGACTCAAGTTTATCCTGTCAGAAACATCCTTCAGCCAGGCTGAATATAGACAGGACAAACTAACCACAATACTTTCAACTCACTTCTACTTTACTCTCGTAATAGGGCAGTTTGGTCCCATTTACCACTCCTAAAACCACTGTTGCATCAAAGAGATACACTGTCTCACAGTTTATGGTGTCCACAGTGTGTGTGTTGCATCTTCATAATACATTTTGTACTTCAGGAACAACAAGTAACTAAAATCCAACTCATTAGGTTTGCAATGTACTCTCAGCTCAATAGCTAAGAGTGTGTTCTCCTTCCAGGAAGTCAGCCAACATCAAAATAACTCCAAAAACAGAAACCTCAAAAAGGAAAAACAATTCAAATCCAACTCTTAACTTCTGAACTATCTGAAAATCCGCAAAGTGAAGAGGAAAGTTTATCTTGGACAATGAGGTTACATTTTAATAAATTAAATCCACTGTACATACTACGAGTATTGGTAGCTCTGCTTTTATGAGTGGGACCAGTGATAAATAATGACTCACACAGTTAATGAAAAGAAGAAAGCCATTCTAGTTATCTCTGGCAGTAACAAATGCTTGGAGGAAGAGACAAAAGGTATAGAAAGCCAGGTATGTATAGACTACTCTTCTCCCATCTAAACCTGGCAATAGCACTTCACAAACTCTGAGGATTAAGTTACACCCTAATCACTGTGCCTGATAAGATACTACTATGCATTAATCAGTCCCACCCCTTTTTTAATATTAGGCTCCTGAAGTCCCAAACATTCTAGGACAATGACTTCCACAGTTTAATTATGCATTACGCACATGAAAAATAAATAAAAAAACTCAACGTATTTTAGACCTCATTCCCAGCTTCAGGTTGATTGAGGACAGTGAATATTTCAGCTTTGCTAAAGCATTTCCAGCATATTCTCATATTCTATGAGGAAAAAAAAAAAAAAAAAAGAGTACAGACATTCCATGCAGTGGCTCACTCCCACATCTCCCCTCTCTCATGGAAATGACAATCCTTTACACTTCAAACTTTTTTGGTAGAATGTGATGGAGCCTGAGTTGTGGGGTTTTTTGGTTTGGTTTTTTTGATTGTTGGGGGTGTGTGTGTGTTGGTTTTTTGGGGGTTTTTTTTGGTTTTTGGTTTTGGGGAGGGGGGGGTTGTTTTTTTGTTTTTTTTTTTCAAAAAAAGAAAAAAGGCACCTGAAAATCCTTCATAAATGCCAGGTTACAATAATTCATACTGCATGAATGATCTCCTAAGACTTAAAAAATAGTTTCCCTTGGGGAACAGGTTCTGGCTATCTGAATGGAAAAAACTGTAACTAATTATAAAGTCATTCCTAGTTGCTTTTAGGCCAAAGGTGTCTAGAAACCTCTCGTCACAATGTGAAGTCCCTATGTTACTGACAGGTCTCAGTTGGGTCCATCCCTCAAATACTTCTATAATCAGCTGTATCATCCTGAGGGGAAAAAAACCCAACTCAAAAAACCACCCACAATCTCCATGTCACGGTTGTGGGACTTTTGTTTCACCAAGCTGAGGTCTCAGTGAAAAGCATGGCTTCTGAATTACCTTACATTTTTTTATAAATTAGTACACAGAAAACATTAACTAGCTTCACCAACTGTTCTTTCACATTCAGTTTTACCTGCCACATTGGTTTCAAAACAGCTCTCGGATTATTTATCAGTAACAACAATAACTTAATTTTTCCTCACTAACTTGAGAAGCATCTCCAAGAGGAAAAAACCCAAACCAACCCCAATTAAAACTACCTAACATCCCATTTGAGGAAGGTGGCACATCTTTGTTAGAATACCATTAAAAAAACCCAATGAAAACAAAACTACACATCCAGAACTCCAGTCTGCTTTCGCACATATAAGAACAAAACCCAAACTACAATATCATTTCTATTTAATGTACCATATATGAACTTTGTGTAACCATTTTTAAATTATTTTCCTCATTTTCCATTTTCAGTTCTTCCGACATTGTTATGACATTAAAAAGCATATTCTTATTAATGACCAATATTATTTGTTTATAAACATTGCTTATTAAAACTTGCCCAAATGAATAAGCACTTTCAGTGACAAACTGCTGTAGAGTTAAGCTTTCTGTACGATTGCTGCCAAAAAGACTGTCTTTTTATCATTTTAAAACCTATTGTGCATAGGACAGTTCAGTCATTGCTGATCTTAATCATTTTATTAATGCTTATATTATTGAGAGGTGTTTGGGATAAGTTTCAAGTTAGTTATCACATCTAACATTCTGCAGTTATTTTCATATTTTTCTATTTACACTGGTATGTATGTGCCAGTATTCCTGAAGAACAAAGCTAAATTTGCTCCTGAAAGAAAGACAGACAGCAAAGAATATAAGGAAATGTTCTCCATAGTGTTCTAATGTATACTAGACTTGTTGGTGTGACCAGAGCACAGTGATTTAAACCAGACAAAGTTCTTCCAAGTTTCCATTTGATTCTCCAGGAAGACTAAACCTCTTAATCTTGTTGTAGCACAGATCTTGCCTATGATCTTTTTTCATGACTTTGAGCTAATGATTAGAGCATTGGATCATACAGAAATATTTTTTTTGTTAATATCTCCAATATCTATGCTATTAATGACAATTTCACAATATCTGGTTTTACTTTTAGGTATTTTTAAGCCACCCAACAACCATCTTGTGCAGCATTACTGAAATTGTTTCTAAACAATGATAAATTTGACTGTTGCTTACTCTTATTTTCACCCCATATGTATGACTTATGTTAGTATATTATATAAATATTATATACTTCCATTTTATTTCTACTTATAAAGGTATTTGCATTGTTTGCTTGAAGAATGATCAGCAGACTTTAAGGACTTAACTAGTAGTGGATTTTTGACATAGAAAAAAAGTATTTCGATATTTTCACCTGACCTAGGAGACCTATAAAGGGTCCAAGAGTGATATAAACCTGAACCTGCTCTCAAATACATTCTCTTAACAAGATCAATATACTGAAAGCTGCAGCATGAGGGTTCTCTGTTAGCACCTTATTTTATCAAGGCTTCAACTGGTTATGATGCACTCTGAAATGCCTTGAGCACAACAAAGAGCTACCGAAATTAAAATAATTCTCCCTCCCCTTGTGAAATCAGCCTTTCTACTACAGTTCCATGGTATGAGTTATACTTCCCGTGAAAGTACAGACAACATGTGGACAACAGTTAAAGGAAGCCACCTAATTCACTATTCAATGCCTCAAAGTCCAAGTATATGAAAAAAGCAGTCAAGCATTGCTTGACTAAACCATTTTATACTGTACAGTCTCTTCAAATCCTTCTACTCCAGCTGAAAATAGAGTATTCAGCTCAAAACTTATTCAAATCACCTTTGCGATTTGAATTTTATTGAATTATTTATTTGAAATTTATTCAAATCACATCTCAGCATCCCACATGAGAACTAGAAAGGAGCAACTAGAAAACCTACTCTGGGTTCACAGGCCAAAAAAAAACCTACTCAAGTGAGAAGACTGAAGACACCATCCTTTAAAACAGACACACTAAGATTGAATAAAACTTTAATACTTGATAAAATGTAGAACAATATTCATATTTTAATTACATTTTCTTATTAAGGCATAGGATAGAAAGAACGGACCAAAAAAAAACCAGGACAGCGTTGTCACCAAGCAAACTACAAGCATTAAAATCGAGTCTATAAAGTGTATAGCTTTTGTCTTCAAAGTGAGGAATACTCTAACTTCACTCTCTGGATATTTCACCTCTTCGTGACTACTGCTAAGGTTTCCGTAAGGAACGCATATACAGTATAAAGTGTTAGAACTCTTCACATTATTCATAAAGTATGCCATCTTTTTAGACAAAAAAAGATTTTTTCCAAAGACCCTCAGAAACTGAGGATGTTAAGCATCCCAACGACTCTCAGGAGTTCAAGTTTGTCCTCAGATGCAGAGATATGATCAAGTTCTGCTTGTGCACTTGGCAGACTGGATGCATCCCAGGAGCCATAAAACTGCATTAGGATGGTATTATGCTCTGCTGTAACGTCAAAGATTATTACGTCAGCCATAGCATTATAGCTATAAGGCTTCCAGACTTCTAGTCACTCAAAAGTCTGCCTTAACCTGTTAAGAGCTGCAGAATAAATCTGCATCATCTGAAAGTAGAGGAGCTAAATACTTTCAGAAGTTTTATTGCAAAAATTTTCATAACAGACGATTTTTTAATTTATTTTTTTCAATCATCCTGAATTGTTTCACTGTTCAGTGTAAAAACAGGTTATTGGGCTATGATTTTGAACAACAAACTTAACCCTGGGCTTTTTTGGAAAGCAATAGCACAGAAAGAACTATAAATGTTGTCACAAAAAAATGATTTAACACTGGCAGAGAAAGCATGAAAACTTTCAAAATATGAGCAGAAAAGTACAGATACCATTAAGTAGTTTTTACATTCCCATTAGGGAACATTTTGCCAAAACCAGAGCTGTGGTCACAAAAATATAAACACATAAAAATGCTCACCTTGTTGAAATTTACTTTCAAAATATTTTTTTTAAATGTGATCTAAAAGGATTAACAAACTTTAAGTAAAAGGATTAATGAAGCATGCGACCAAGACAGGAAGAGATTACCAGAAAACCCAAGTACTATTTTGTAAAGAAAGTTTTGTAAATACTGCTGAGAAATTTGACAGATTTCCTGTAAAGTAGAAGTAATTCGCTAAGTATTTAAAAAAACACGAAAGGCATTCAACATCTCATGATTATTCCAGTAGGCTGTAAGTCAATTAAAAATTTCTAAAAGTATGGTTCATTTAACAACAGCTTTATTTTCAGATCAGTTCACAAACAAGTTTTTTCCATACTGAAACTATATAAAGCTAAAGGAAGAATAGAATTGTAAAGCTATGATAATAATTAACAAGATTCAATACACCTGCCATTACTGCTTTTTTCTTAGTTATACTACTGGAGAGATTTCTGACCTTATTTAGGCCTTATCATCAAACACAATTATAATTTTTTTTTTTTTTTTTTTAATAAATGATCACAGACACTGTTTCACAGCCAGTTCTACTTTTGCTTGCCACTGGAGGTTATGTGAGGACACACACTACTGTAGATGACTGGCTCACTCCTACTTCTAGTGCACTTAAAAGCAATCCAGCTAAGTTTCTTTAAAAATACAACTTTCAGTGAAGTTTTCCCTAGCAAGCTCCAGAGAAAAACTATTATCATGATATAACAGCCTGTTTTCAAGAGTTATCTACAAAAGTAAATTTTCCTTAACTACGGGAAACCTTCCGCTACATTCATTAGTTTGCAGTAACTTGCAAGACTTAGCAGATTAAGGCAATTACAGATATTTTAAAGTAATTTAAGGAATTTAACTTGTTATAAGGAAAGTTAGCTGCCATCAAAAATCTCTCATCTCTAGTCCTAAAAAACAATTCTTTTCTCAGTACCCCAAAGTTGAATTCTTTCTAGGTACTCTTTACATTCCTCTTTTACTCTTCACAAATTAAAAGTGTGATACTTGTCTACAGCTAAGCTGAAATGGAAACCTGACAGTTAGAACAGACCTAGGTAACCTACTTAGCAAGAGACTACCAGGGCATAAATTAAGTTATTTAGCCCCCCTGTGGCTGTACTCAGAACTTTAAAGTCATCAGTGAAGTATGCCACATCCCTTCAGGATTACAAGATACAAGCAAGCATATTACCTGCTGGACACCTGCTGAACTTGCCATTTGACAGTACAAGTTCTATAAAAAAACCAGAGTGTCCTCTACTGACATAAAAAGGCTCTTAAAGATTGAATACCAGTTGAGGAGGATTGGAAATATGCAAAAGCATAATTGCTGGCTCTGGTAATTAGCTACTGACACTTTTTTTTTTTTGGTAAATGAGTACACAGGAATACAGTTACAATAGATCAAACTCAATTGCATGTTGTATGAAGAAATACTGCTTTTCCCTCGGAAAGAATTACAATTCCTCAAGCATAGCATCAATGTTAAAACTACCAAAAAGCTGGGGGTTAGAGGTAAAAGACATTTTGGGTAATCAGAATAGCATTTTTCCAAGGTAATTAGCCAACTTGAAAATCAGATACAGGGTTTTAATTTAAGATAATTTCTTGTACTTCAGTGAAAACAAAAGAGGATGCAGAATCTATATGTATTCTTCCAACTGTGCTTTAGAAAAACTTGAGAGTCGGTATTTAAACGTTCTCTGGAAGATTTTGGAACTTACATTGAAAAACTAGCCATGAGGTATTTATTTAAGCAAGTCACATTCTTTCTTAGGAGAATAAAGCAGAAAACAAATTGTCATTTACTAGAACTATAACCTTACTTGATAGGATAGTCTATTTTTAAGAGATTAATCTCAAACCCAATAAAACTTCTTCAGCTTTCTCAACTGACATCTACACCTCAATAAAAAAATTAAAAAAAAAAAAAAAAAGAGAGCAAGAGCAGGAACATACAACCAGCATTTCAAGTGCAAATCACTGTTTGGGAAGGGGGAGAGCAAAATAGAAATAGTTGTTGCCAGCTGTTGCCTAGCTGTCCTATCTCACCTTTGATTGGAACAACCCTCCTCAAATAGGGCAATCCAGGATTATTAAGGGCCTATTGAAGAGAAAAAAAACACTAATTATGTAGACAAGGTATTTTAGGAGTGTTACATACACTGGAAAAAGTAGGAAGTTCACAAAACAGAAGACAACACATTGCACACACCAAAATTCATAGAATATTTATAAAACGCTATGTCTGGTGATGTTACATTTTACAATACCTTTACTCATTCCTTTATCATCACAGAAAAAGTTCCACACAACCATTTGCTACACTGATAAGAGCAAGTTTGATTTTTCTGTATACACCCTATAGTAAACTAAGTGAATTTTCTTAAAATTAACTTCCTAACAAAGTATAGCCTTTTAAAATTATTATCATCTTGGAAATATTTTCAGATGCTAAGTTTTCACTGTAGACCAAACCACCTTCATTTTCTTGGATACCAGAATCATTAAATGCTAAGGTAAAACTGGATGCACACATGGAAGACCGTAATCTTTTCCCCACTTCTAATATAACCTTTTTGTTTTCATACCATCCAACAGCAGTATGCTGAAGCCACCTTTCACACATCCAAACAGTCCGAGATCCAGCCTTAGTGCCTTATCCCACCTTTTCTCTCTTTGCAACTGCCTGACATTTGGCCAACAGAACACATTAAAAATGTATCCAGTCCATGAATCTGCTGTTTTCCTACAGAGCAGTCATACATTTCCAGCTTTAAAGAGTTAGCTCTTGCCATCTCTGTAACTGTATTAAATGAAGCTAAATTATATATTTCAATGGCTGAGATTCAGTTAACAAAAACCTAAGCTGTTTTTTCAATCTATTACGAATCTGTGTACACTTACCACATTTATACCAGGTCCCAAGCACCTCAACATTTTTTTTGTGTTATTTATAAATCTTTCAGAAGGACTTTTCTTGCCTCTTGGATACACGTATTTATTCAAGTTCAAGATAATTCTTCCATTCTTTGCCTTAGGAATTTAAATTTTAAAAGCAACAGCTATGCTGCAGTAACTGTGCATGCTGTCATCCATGGTTAAGATAGCACAGTTTATGCCGAGATGATTAACCTCAAATTATTTTGTTATTATTTTAAGTAATCTGCATTCCTTCCTGCTGCGGCTCTTGGCAAGAAAAAAAAAGTAGTTAAAACAATTTTTTGTTGTAATGTTAAGGATACTTAAGACTTTGTCCCAATCTAAATTAGGTGTCTGAAGACAGAGATTCTTTGGAATCAAAACAGAAAGACAGAAAAATGGTTCAAGTGTTCAGATACCTCCTGGTCTTGCCTGGAAATATGCATCTGTGTCGTCATCCACCTAACTGCTGTTTCAAAACATGCATGTCAAGGTCACAAGAATCCATCTGAGAAAATACTATTACTACATAGAACTGACTAGGTGTTTTCCTAAGCATACTTGGAGTGAACTTGAATTCAAGTAAATAAGGTAAATCCCAATAAAGTTGCCATTCCCATCATACCTGCAGGTGCCTGAAGCCATACGAAAGTATATTGCCATTAAAAGTTACATAACCTTAGAAAGTAACTGGAATACAATGCAGCTGCATCTCCTATTTCCAGCTCATTTTTAATGCATTATAACTGTAAGCTGGGTTGAGCTGTTGGACTACTACTACAACTCTAAGTTGTTTTTCCACAAAGAGACATCCAATCATTTTAATAGGATTTTAAACCAGTACAATTATTGCCTAATTTTTCAAGTCCATTTCATTTAATTTCAATCTGTTTAAAACCTAAATGTCTCCTTCAGTATCGAAGTCACTAGAAAATAAGAGCTTGATAGCAAAACCAACTATAAAAACCAAGAGAAAAGTTAGCTTCACTCATTCTTTAATTCTGGCCAGGTCTGAGACAAGTAAAAGAAGGATGAAAAATTAAGACTGATTTGAATTCCTTCTTCGTCAAGAAGGCCACAGATAACATGAGAAGCAATTCTGAAATATGTATGTCCACTTATTACACCTAGAGCTGCGGTTTACTTCAGACAGTTTACAGTATTCCTCTGACAGCTGCCGTTACCGTTCTCTGCTCTGGAACAACGGCTGGTAGTTTTGATTATTTTTTTAAACAAATCAACCCAGACAAGCGCCACAGATCTGCGTGTGCTACCCAACAACTCCCTGTGCCTGTAGGCAGGCGGTTTCAGCGCCCACCGGGACCCTGCCCACCGACTGCCTGCCTGCCACGCTGCCGGCTCTCCTCCGAACGCTGCCTTCCGCCTCGCGTCTCACCAAACGCCTTCGGGTGCATCAGCAAACCGCTGTTCCTCGCTGCACCGCAACCGCAACGCCCTGCACAGAGTGGTCGAGGGCGGGGGGTCCCTTCTGGTCTATGCACCTCTCCGCCCTAACCTGCGGGTTCAGGTCAGTGGATCCGCCGGACTGAGCCTCTGCATCAGACCCGAGGACAGGGACCTGGCAGAACACTTGACACACCGGGCCCGCGGAGGGGCCGGCCAGCCGGGGCAGAGCCACCGCGCCTCCCGACACTCGCTTCGTGCCAGGAGAGCGGGCGGGGACGCAGAGCCACAGCCTCGGCCCGCTACCTCCTGAGGCAGGGGGCGGCCACGGAGACCAAGGCGCCCGCCGAGACCCGGGCGGAGGCGGGCCGCCCCCTGCCTCTCACCCCCCCCCCCCGCCGCCGGCCCGCAGCGCCCGCCTCCGCCGCAGGCCGCCGCTCCCCACACGAGCGGCCCGAGGCGGCGGCGGCCCCGGGGGGCGGGAGCCGGCCCAGCCGAGCGGCGGCGGCGGCTCCTCGCCGGCAGAGGGAGCCGGCCCGCGGCCCTGCCCGCGGCCCCCCGGCGTGGGGCGGGACTGCCCGCCGCGCTCACCCGGCACGGGCCGTCCTGGAAGACGCGCGGGTCGAGGTTGCAGGCGATGGTGGCGGTGGGCAGGTTCCGCAGCGCCACCGCCTCCATCTCGCCGTCAACGAAGCTCCAGTCCGTCTCGGCCTCCGGCGGCGGCGGCAGCAGCAGCAGCGCCGCCTCCTCCTCGTCGTCGTCGCCGTCGTCCCCTGCTTTCCCGGGCGGCAGCGGCTGCTGGAACGGCGGCTCCTCCTGCCCCGCCGGGCCCCTCCCGCCGCCGCCGCTCTCCATGGCCGGGGGCGAGCGGAGCCCCCGCGGGGCGGGGCCCGGCGGCCGCTGAGGCGACGTCGAGCGCCTCGCGCCGGCGGCGGCTTTGCCCCCCCTCCGCCTTGCCGCGCGCACACGAAACTTACAGCCCCCCCCCCGCCCGTTTTGTTTCCTTAACCCCCGCGCCGCTGCAACCGGCGCCTTCCTGCCCCCCCACCCCACCCCGCCCCGCCCGCGCAGGGCGCACGGCGCCGCCCGAGCCAATAGGAAGCCGCCGCCGCAGCAGCAACAGGTGGCCTGCCCGAGGTAGGCGCTGCTTCCGCCATCTTGAGTGAGGGCAGCGGGCGGCTTGCGGGGTGTGCGGGAGCCCCGCGGGTCGTGGGGCGCAGGCCGTGGGGCGGTGGCCGGGCAGTCGAGGCGGGGTGGGGGGCGAGGTGACCCAGCAGCTGGGGTTGGGCTCATGCCTAGTGAGCGCGGCCACCCGGTCAGGGATAATCGCTGCGACCCGGGGCCAAGGGGACAGGCCAAGGCCTTCTGCAGTCGCACAGCTGTTGTTTGGCAGCACGGCTGGAGCACGGAACAACACGTCTTGATTTAAAGGACAAGGAATATTATGCAACAAGCGGATGAATAAAAAAATCGTAGCTCAAACACTTATACATCTGCCAAAAGTCGCCATCATGTCCGTCTGAATTCCCTTATCTGCTTTAAGGGCAAGCCGACCAACTCTTGATGTTCTGCAAACAGTTCACTGAACAGACAACAGAAAGGAAGCTTAGAAGAAAAAAAAAAAGGCCATAACATTGTTTGAACAGTTGCATCTCCTCTTGCTGGCAATCGATGCAGCTAATCTTCACCCTTTCTTTGTACTTTTTTCAAAAGCATCCTATTGCTGGACCAAGACCAGAAAGGGTTTTGACTTTACAATCTGTGAAAGATAGCATATAAAGCCACTTCTGTGTCCTTTCCTACTTACTTTGGACGTTAAGTAGACATTTTCTTACAACCTTCCTTTTTTACCTGTGTCAATAAGGCCATAAAGGACAACTGCACCTTCCCTGGCTACACTCGAGGAGCTGCTTGTGTCAGACATTACTACGTTGAAGAATAAAGTTTACCTAATGTGCTTAGCTGGTTAGTCTGACCTAACTGACCTAGACAAATGCTTTTCTTACATATGTATACGTAGCATCACCTTCCAGGGAAAGGCCCAGAAGTGAGCTTCAAAGGTCACAGTTTTTTTATAAAGTTATTGTGACATTCACACAGCTACCTCAAACGTCCTGTACTAGTACAAGGATAACGCAGAATAGTAAAAGGTAGTAGGGAGTGAGAGGATGCTGAGCAGTAGTTGACAAAGTACTAACCTAATATTCTACCCCTGTGGGGCTGCATAAGAAAAAATGAGGTCTAAAAAGTGGAAATAACCATCAGTCAAAAATCTGTTTTCTCACCTGAGACCTGTTCAATACCAAAAACACGGCTACTAGCAAAATGTGCTTGAGTTCTGTAAAGAACGAGAAGTGGTGGCAAAATATGGGAGTTCCTTCTTATCATGAGAAAGCCTCTGAGGGGCTAATCTTCTTCTCATTTCCAGTTACAAGAAACTTCTCAGACATGAATGAGGAAACAGTTGGTATTTATACTATAGCTCAGAGTCCCAGGGCTTACTTAGAAAGCAACATTTCATCACGCAGCGTGATCTTGTCATCAGGTGTCATCTATCCGGAGACTGAAAAAAAATTGTTTCATTTCATAATGTCTGGTATTCTAGGTCACAGTTTTTTAACTGTTTTTTTTGTAGATAACACATGTTAGTGTGCACTTAGAAAACATTACTGTGCCAAATATGGGATCGGATTTTGTAACCAGACTAAAAACATACTGATGCAGGCTATGATGGGTCACTTCTGGTATGTCAAATATTTTCATTGGTGCTCAAAGTAAAATGCTCTTACAGATCTTTTCTTCATGCAACAAATGCAAACAAATGCAACAACATGAAAAACTAAACTAGGTGAAAAACTAATTTTGACAGTTGCAAATGCTGTACCACCTGCTTATCTGCACTGTGCAAAGTTTACAGCAGAGGCAACAGCCCCACTCCTTGAGATACCACTGTTACCCTATCTTAAGTTAGCACTGCTGACCTTTTATTCCAACAGATCAAAGACTTTAAACTGATGAGTTACTGGTCTCAGTCAATTTTAATGAGATCTTGCAGGATACAACAAGAAGAAAAATGCCACATGAAGAGATAATTGTTTGCCTTCTCCCTCCTCTTCTGTTAGAAGTTTCTTCAGACTCTCTAATCTGTTTTGAACCATTTAAGCCTTTTTCGGAGAGATGAGCTCTCATCTTAGATACAGGATATTTTCGTGATCAGTTGTACCAAGTGACGTAAGTCTGTATGTTCTCACACCAGTTTTCACAAAATTCAGACAAATAGTATCTTAAAAGAAAAGTCACATATATGAGTAAGCTGAAACTTTTTAATGCTAAATTAGCATTAAAGCATCCAGACAAGCTAATGCCATTTTTAACCTTATTCTTTGATCTCAGAGTTGCTTCCTGACAGGAGTGGTGACACTTGCCTATTTGAGAAGAAGCTATCTGTCTGTATTCTCTGCATCAAGAGCTCTAGCCCCCTGCAGAAATCCCACCCGACGAATCTGAGCTGAAATCTGCTGTTACATATACTATAAACTTAAAGTCAAGAAGCAAAACCTGCCAACAATGAATTCCTGTAATTGCAGCCTGCCATCTTACTATTATGAAAGCCATTGAAAAATACTCATCTACCCACTACTGGTCTAATGGCATAAGCCACCCCCCAGCTGGTTATTGTAACTCAGTTGTCAGATGTGTGGGTGAAAATAAGTTATTAATTATATTTGTATCATAATAGCACCTAAAGCTCAGCTGAGATCATTATCACATCCTACCAAGTGCTGCAGTACTCCACAGCCAAAGGACCTACCTGCCCTAAGAGCTTAAAAGTTCAAAAAGGCAATTCAGAGAAAGTAAGCATTGCTTTCTCTGAATCTCTGCCCCCCCAGCATTAATTCAGTCATAGACTTCAGAAGAAAAATTAAACCTGAATCTCCCTAATCGTAGGGTTTATTGACAGATTCAGCCTTTCTTTTTGTCACATATGAAGGGAACACAAGGTACAATTTTGACTGGAAGAGCTGGTAAGCTAAGAAAAAAATAGATCTTCACCCCAATGTCCAGCTTTGGGGACAGAGTATCTTTAAACGTGAATGATAATGATTAACGATAATGATTTTTTTACACGCAGGAAAAAAAAAAGATTCCTGGGGTAAATCACTAAATGCACGCTAGAACAGTGCCATTCAAATATTTTAAACAACGCACACTACCATCTAGTGGTAGGAAGAAAAGCACAAAGGATCTCAAAAGGGCTACTTTTATTACAAGCCTCTGCAACAAAAATCCTCAATTCTCAGGTGAAAAGTAGCTAACCAGAACGGAAAAAAAAAAAAATCAAACTATACAGAACTTGATTCTGACTAAATAGGAAATGTTTGGAGAAAGACCAAACATGGGCCCTATGGGCAACTTTACTTCCTAAACACTCATTTAAACCACTGGCTTATTTAATATTCCTCAGAATAGATTTTCCCTGGACCTATTTAATGGCTATGCGTAGGCAGATATAGTTAGCAGTTTAAACACATGGCATTGGTATCAGTGACAATGCTTCAGAAGACTTTGGGTTTTTTCCTGCATAGAAGCCTATTCACAAGACAGTACTGCAATCATTCTTTGGCTGTAGACTTTAACAAAGGATATGCGTATCAAAAAATTGCATATATTAATATTGAAGATTAATTTTGGCTATCAATAACACAGTTTTATTTTCATTAAAATAAATTTTCTTTCATTATTGTCATATCCTGCAACTACAAAAGCACGTGTCCTCAGTTGCTTTCTTACATTGACAACGAAATGTTTGTACTATCAGTTATTTGTGTATATATATAACAGAAAATTTTGATTTCTTAAACCTTAACCAAATAACCACCTAGATTTACAATAACAAGTGTCCAACACATTCACAGACTTAAAAGCTCAAAGCAACACAACCATCCAGTTGAATCTAAAAGATGGTCAAAAGAACTTGATCCATGCTCATGCATGCTTTCCCCACAGTCAGGTATGGCAAACCAATGTATCATACGGCATTTTAGATAGTTACTTCATTTCTCTTGTTAGATCATACAAACTTCATGAAAGCCTGACTGGTTCAACAACACTGACTTGTGGGGATCTTCTTTATTAAGAAGGTTCAAGGAAGGGGTTCTCAAACTCCCATGAGGAAGGGCATACCTTAAGTGTGCCAGTCCCTTTTCAATCAATTTCTTTAGTTGGAGGGGAAATGCCCATCCTTGATCTCCTGCCCAGAGCCAGGAGGACCCTTCCACACAGTTGTGGCTCCTTCACGGGCTCCCCAAAGAGCTTTACCGCCTACATTTCCGACAGCCATCCTGAAGGCCTTGTTTTCTGGGAGGTTTCACTAAAAATCCTACTTGGTAAAGTCTTTGATTTACCTCTTTCAAGTACTTATTATCTGCTAAGCAGCCCTTCTAGGTTAATTTCTCACAGATAGACTTGTTCCCCTTAAAACAGCCTGCCATAGACAGAGAGAGGTCTGACCCTCTTTAAAGCAAGCCAGTCATCTTAAAGTGAATATATAACATACACAAAATCTCACTATTTTTACTTTAAACTCAGTTTGAGCAAAATACATGCCCCCAGAAGAAAATAGGTATAAAGAAAATCCCCAGCCTTATTTAACAGTTTGTTCTGATGTTAGATGTTGTTAAAGTTATGTTTTATTTCTAGCTTAAATTTGCCTGGTTATCATAGCCATTTGTTCTTGTTATGTTTTTCTCCACTGCAATAAAAAGTCTCCCAGTGCTTGATGTTTTATGTTGGAGTCCCTCCTCACTATTCTTTTTGTTCAGCTAACCAGATCCAGTCCTGCAAATCTCTCAAGAGTTTTTTTCCTCTTAGAGCTGCTGGAAGCATTTTCACACGCCTGGTCCATACTTCTCCCCATCGTGTTTCCTTTCCTTCCCTTGACTTAATCTAGACATCCCAAGGGATTCCCTTTTCAGAGTATCATCACACTTGCCCTCTGAGGGTCTGGATGCCATCCAGTGCTGCTTGCCAAGCTCCTGCCGTACTTCTGCAGCATCGTGCCCCCACCCTGCCTTTCCTCCTGGATGACTGCGATCTTCAGAGCTGCCTGCTTAGCTCGGCCTCTGTCCACTGGTAGCTGCAGCAACCACAGTAACCAGGTGTCCTTGCAGCAACCACAGTAACCAGGTGTCCTGTGCCCGCTTACTCCAGTTCGATAGCATTTCCCAAGCCTTACTAAGGCAAACATACATCTTAAAACACCGTTATCATGGGTTTGACTTTTTGTTGGCTTAGAACAATTTGTATAGATTACTTTTCTATATTTTTTTATCTTTGTAGCCAACAGCATTCAAGGAATTGCTACAGCCTGTATCATATCAACCATCTACATCATTAGCTATTTCCAGCTCATTGACTGAAAATATCTCATGACTGTGGCTCTCGTAGCAAAACATCTTTAACAGCACAACCTTAAAAGTTATTTCTGATAGCAGTTTGGTGCATTGCATTTGTCAGTACAATACGCCATCATTTTTTTTTTTCTTTAACTTGTGCAGACTGATCCTCTTTGTCTCAAAACCACAGTAGTAAGAACAAGAAAGCAGAGTGATAGCCTCTCTGTCCGTTATTGTGTAGATGGGTCTTTTGCAGAAGGACCCGGCACCCCACAGGAGACAGGATTAGCTGGAGTGTTTTTCAGTATTTGGAAGAGTAGAAGTTGTCCCAGGACAGAGAAGAAACATACAAATAAAATGCTGTTAATTAAATTAAATACAGTGAAGCTAAGTTTTCTTTACCTTGGTATTGGTAGGAGGCTAAAAAAAAATCTTGAGGTTCAGAAGCTAAGGCTTGTTAGGGAGCCTTTAAAGTGGTAGGGAATGTACAAAGCTCATGTAACTGTTTCAGATCAGTTGCTTTGTTAAATGACTATCAGCACAATCTCTTCTCTTTTATACATATATCCCCCTTCTCCCATGGTTCACTATGCTCCTTCCCTGCTGCTGTTCTCAGACGGTTAAGTTGCTCTGGAATGTGTCTTCCTATATTTGCATTGTGCCTGGCAGGGTTGGACTCCCAAGGTCACTGCCACCTTTGGATGCCACCCCAGATCTCACAACGATATGCTTTTCATTATAGTAATGCAGCAGGTTACCGTGTACCTCTTACTCATTTTTAAACTACGCTCTGGTAAGTCAGCTCCTAAATTAAGTAGAAAAGAGTAATACATAGTAGAGGTAAAAGAGCCATTTATTTCAGGAGCAATCAGTAATAAACCTGGTTACTGATTTACTGTAGAGCTCATTTACAAGTGCTGCAGAACAAATGGGTTTTGTTGGTAAGCACTTCTGAAAAGGAACAATAAATATAATACAATTTCAACTAAAACTGTTTCAAAGCTGTTAATAGAAAGAGTAAGGTTGGATTCATAAACCTGGGGAAAAGAAAAAGAAAAATAAATAAAACACAAAAGAGAAAGAGAAAGAGAAAAAGAAAAAAAAGAAAAAGAACAATTGCGGCATAACCTGCATGCAAATAAAATAAAATGACCATTAGTGAAAAATGGGCCTGGGCCCATACAGAACAAACTGTGTGTAATTCTATCCCAAGGCAGATAGTGCTTGTCTTTTTCTACAGTTTCCTACCGTTTATCATCACTTCTAGAGCATTATGCACCAAAACCAGCTTCATTAAACGCCCTCACAAAAAAAAAAAAAAAAAAAAAAAAAAAAGAAAGAAAAAAAGACTCAGGTGCATAGATATTGTGGGAATTCCACATTTGAATTAAGCAAAAGGAAAGTAGGGCTGAAGAGACCTCTGGAGATCACCTGTTCCAGCCTCTCACTACAAGGCTGCAAAAACATTGATTTCTTTGCTGATGATATGAAAAGCTATTTTCAAGGCTATTATTACAGTATATAAAGTATTTCAGAAAACTCTGCTTAAGTGAAAGCTATATATTAATTTATAGAGAACTATGTAGAGATGTGATCTGTTTTTCTAATGAGTTGAGTAATTTAACAGTAAGTGTAACAGTCAATCTGCAAATACTGCAACACTGGTAATAAAAGACAAATGATCACTGTACCTCTTGATTGCATGGTAACTTCTATATCAGCTAGGTATTAACTCAAATAATTTTATGACTATTTTGAAATATTCTAAGTTCTATTCTCAAAATCTATTATTATTTTAAAAGCTATAATAATTTAGAAATTTCTCTGAGTTTTGTAAAGAATAATTGTATTAAAAGCCAAGTTTAAGTGGAAATGGTACAAAATGGGACTTTGTTTTACAAGGGGGAAAAAAAAGCTGTTAAGAGCTGTGAAAAGTAAACTGAAATTTAAAACACAAGCAAGAGTATGAAAAGATCAAATGAACTGCAATTAGGGAATATATTTTAAGAAATTATTTCAACGTGCTACAGGCACAATAAAATAGGAAACTAATTTAAAATAAATGACAGTTTAATGCAACAGGAATTATAATAATAGAGGAGTTCAAGAAAATCTAGACACTTTATTAAAAGTGAAGAAAATCTCTTGGACCTTAGAAAAAGCTTTGGGTTATTTCCAGGTTCCACACTAAAATGCCCTGATGGATCTAATTAGGACTTCATACACAATTTTGTAAACCAGGTCAATGTGAGAAAAGCAGCATTTATAACACAGAAAACATGAAACACCATATGTAGTTTATACATTTAGTTTTGAGTATAAATATGTCCTGGGCATTTTGCAAAACAAGTAAAGGCATGTTTTCTTCTCCAAAGAGCTCTTATTTTAAGGGCTAGTTTTGAGATGCCTTGAGCAGATGAAATTCAGCTGAAGTTGGAGCAGTTCATCACTTCTGAAAACTCACGCCCCAAATTCAGTGCCACAGTATGTGTCAGAAAATAGAGGGAGTAATGATGAGGATGACAATAATGAAATCACAGTTACTTAATAAGACCCAGATCCTTGCAAAGACTCTTAGCTTTAAACATATCAGTAATCCTATTGAATCATGTGCAAATCAAGATGGTCCTTTAAATAGTGTTTGTTGTGTGCATGCCCTTCCCTAAGCAATGGTGCATGAGGTAGGAACAGGAATATTTGAAAGGCATTTGAAAGCAATGGAGAGGAGGGAGCTCAGTGAAGTAAGTTTGACGAGGATTTCCCAAGCAGAATCAAAAGTCTGGGCAGAGTCCTGGAGTTGTCTGAAATGAGAGCGGGTCCAGACTTCAAGCCAGACATACTGTTAAGACAACATCAGTGCTGAGCTGGCCTTATTTAGCTAGGAAATGAGTCCACACGAGGGTCCAGGACAGTCACCAGACTTTCTAGGACCTTGATGATTCTGGGGCACTTTCAAGGTTAATTCCAAACCACTGTTTTATTGAATTAGATATGATACTCGACAATAAAGAACTACATGTAAGGTCTGTTTGTTATCTTGCCTGCAGCACATGGAGGACATTACCGCTTCATTAAAATAGTACTGCTTAACAAAATTAAAAGTAAAAGATAAGAATAGGAAAGTCAAAGACTCTTTTGGAGAATTAACAGATTTTAAGTACTTAAAAAAAATAGTAAGCAGTAAAGAGTTTACTTTTTGGAAAGCTTCTTTATTGATATTCTTCTATTTCTTTACCACACTGCAGAACAATTAATTCAGAATATAAGTACGGGGTGCTTTGGCACCTGCAGCTTTGTGGGATGCTAGGAATTCGGGGAACTGAGTAACAAACAGAAGGAAGCAAGGGACTGGTGGTACCTGGCAAGAAGGTGTGCCTACTCTTCCTTGCTGCTTTTTCAGCCTTGGTTAGAAGTAGCTTGGCTTTCTGTGCTTCCTAGCCCAGCAACCAGGCTTTTTCCCCTTTGCATGTCTACATCCCTACCTTCTTCCCAAGCAGACTGTCTCTAAGCAGCTGGGAAGGGAGCCAATTGCCCCTAATCAGCTTAATGCTGGGAAGCTCAGAACGCTAAATACAGATGGCATCACCCCCCCACCACGCAGCATGCTGCTGTGATTTTCAGCGAGGCATCTCTTCCTCTTAATTTTGTTTGGGTGGACCGAACACCCTCTCAACTGCGAAGCAGCACAATGCCACACTGACTTCTTGACAGAAGTTTAAGAAACCAGGGACAAGCATAGCAAACATACATGTATTTTGAAAGTAGTAAAAATTATAGTTCTCCAATACCATTTTTTCACTTGCAACTTTGTCTTTTCCATAGTTGAAATAACTTATTTTACATGGGAGAATACAGAACTGGCTTACATACAAATGTTAATACAGTTTTGGGTTTCTTTTTTTCCATCACAAAGGACTAGGCAGTCATATTCTTACATGGGATAATGTTTTATACCACAAGTAATTTGTGGAAATTCCAATTAAACCACCAGCTGCAATAAAAATAATGCAGAGTGGGGGAAAAAGTAATTGGGCTTTGGCCCACATTTTGCTGACTGTCCATTTTCAGATTTCAGACTGTAAGGGAATCACCTGGGACAGGATTCATCTCACATGAGTTTAGATGTGTTCAGCGAAGACATCTCCCCCTGAGCCAGTCACCCTCAGGTCCTTGTACAGTCAGTGTATAGAAATAGGTACTTTTCTGTCAAGGACCATCTGGTCAGCTTTAGACAACTACCTTGAGATGAGAAGAATCATTTCACTGACTCTGCTCACTGGATCTCAGCTGGCTCTAGGGTCTGCAGACATGCATGTACCTGTCTATGTTTACTCTGATAAATCCCTCCCTCCATCCCATGGTGGGGAACCCAAGCAAATGACACCCAACTTCTGGAGGGTCTGCTTACCCCTATTTCCCACTGAGTTTAGTGCAAAATAGCAGTTACTCAGCATCTGGCAGAAACAAGCAGAATTCAAATTATGCGCAGGCAGCTTTTGGCCTGGGGATATGTAGCTTCACTTCTGAAATGTGGCAAACCCTGGGAAGAGCAGATGCACATGCTTGATGAAACAGCACAACTTCAGCCAGAGCAGGCACCAGGGAATAGGCAGAGCAGGCTTCTGTGGGAGTCAGCAGCTTGCACAGAGAGGCAAAAAAGCCTTGCTGACTCTGTTACCCCAGTTCACTGTTCAGTGTATTAGGATGAATCGTTAAATATTTGGCATTTATGTCTTTGGCACTGCACAGGACTGTGAATTGAAGTTGCAGAGGCATGAACAAATACCGCAGCCTGCTCCTTTTGCAGTGGGGCTGACCTGCCCCAGGAGATAGGCAGGCGGGTGGGGAGGGCTCTCTCCAAGACCCGTGTAATGCAAGACGCATTTTTTTCCTTACCTCGGGCTGCAAAACCTACAACCTTGATCTGCAACTCCCTGTACAGTCAGGGAAGGAAAAGAAGTTACAATAATCCAAGCAAGTACAGCCTAATTGATAACCCCCAGGGATATAACTTGTTCACTAACAGCCTATAAGGGGATCTTCATGTTGTCCACTAATGTCTAACATCTGTGATATTTAATTACCTGCACTCATCTTTTAAATGAAGAAGGTGTGCCGTAATCCTTCCTGAAGCCTAACTGAGCAAATAATATTTATTAGCTGAGGACCTATTTTAGAAACAGATGGGGTGTAAAGAGCTTGAACGTAGTGTACAGGAGGAGTGTGAAGCAAGAGAGATTAATTGTTAAGTAATTGAGATAGAGAGGAAGAATGTTGAATGCAGACAGCACAGAACAACAAATATCCAAAGCTCTGGGATCTCACTGGGAGAGATCTAATTTTAATGATATATTTCCAGAACTGCCCGTGTGAAACCACGTTGCTGAAGAGTGACAAGAAGCAATGTCGGGCTGACTGGCCAGCTCTCCAGTGAACTGCGCGCACCCCATCCCTCTTTACTCTGTCCCCTGGCACTTTGACTTCCTACTTTGTCTGTCTTGCTTGCACGGGGACCTCATGGCATAAGCAGCAGCAGGGTGACCTGGTAGAGCAGCAACATAAACCCAGTGCCTGCATAGGTCTTTGCTAGGTCTCAACACCAGCAGAATTAGAAAATGTCTGTTCCTATACTTGAGGAAAAACACAGCAAGATCTGTTACAAACTATTCAATCATTACTCCATAAAAATGGTAACTGTATCAAACACTATACCTTAAACTTTTCTTTATCCCTCAAAGATAATTAACAATGTGGCTATGTCAGCTGTTAGTGCTTTTCTGCTCTGCCTTTGTCAGTCTTCCATGGGTATTTAAAAAGCTAATCTTCTGTTATGCTTAAACATTGCCCAATGTTAATAATCAGGCAGTGTTTATCACTGAAAGGGGTTTTTTTTTGCCAGCCTTGAAATCTTTGCCTTGTTTTGTACTAAGAGCTACAGAGCAGGGAATAGGCAAGTAAAGAAAAATAGGATGATGGTGTTAATGAATAAGCTCTCCAGTGAATAAGTATAGGTGAGAGACAATCATCTCTCATGTAGTTCCATCAGCTCAGCACGTTGCAAGTCCCATGTCAAACTCACAATCTGAGCAAAACCTGAATCTGATACCAAAAGAGGTGTGTAGAGAAGTAGTGCACATCCAAGGGACAGATAAAAAGAAGGAACACTCCAGAGCGGGCAGCTCCAATGAGCCAGAGGGGGCTGTGCCAAATGGGGCTGCAGAGGGAAGGAAACCCAACTGTTGGGGCCCTTCAGCCACCAAAGGTGAGCAAAGCTGAGCTCATGGGGACTGGGAGCTGGAGAGAGCTTCTCAAGGGGTGCAGCCAAACACAGCATTCATATGAACATAGCCAGCTGACTTCAGTGGTTGTATCTATAATGTGCAACCATTTCTCCTGCAAAATTCCCATCACTTATATGCCATGGGTGTTCCTTTGCTATTCATTCCCACTGTGAAAACCTGAGGTGAGGCTTCTTCCTTCCAGCCAGTGTCCTATCCACCATTGGACAGGAGACAACATGGCAGTGCTTGTGGATGGTGTGCACAGCTGTCTTCAGCTGTGCTCTGTCTCACATCTGAAAGCTTTGTAAAATGGGATTTGTATTACACCTAGGGGGATGTGGCCTGCCTTCAGGCGAAGGGTTAGGAACCATTCAGCAAGGGTTAGGATGAGTAAACTGATATTACCTGTGTAGAAATAGAGATGACTGAAATGTGTCCTTATACTGATATCAGTATCCATAACAAAGAAGTGAAATAATTGCCTTATGATGGTCCAGCTGCAAGACCTCCATTCCTAAATCTTCAAGAAATATCCCTTCTGACCATGACTGCCCCAGTTCTTTTGTCTCACTGGCAATGCACCTCTGGGCAAGCATAAATTCTATGAAAAATATCTGCAGGATTGTTTATTTATTTGTCTGTTTGTTTATTTTTATCAGAGCAGGTGTTTGACCTGACAGAATGATTTACTCTGTAGTATTTCCTGTCTCTTGTTGGCTGCATCTTCTCCCTTCCCACCCATTGCAAAACCTGGTGTGCAGTCTGTCCCTGCTCTTTCCACTCTCAAATATAAAAGTGTTTTTATATACACATACATAAAAATGTTTAACTGCGTGTTTTTTAAATATGATACCTCACTCCTGTCAGCTTACTTTTCTGTCCACTGTTCTCTCTGCACCTAGAAAACCAGGACTATTTTTCATTCAAATAGCATAAGTAATACTTTCATATAAATCACTTTTGAGAAGAGTGGGCTACTAGAGCAGGCTGCATCTCGTAGAAAATGACTTCTTGCCTACAAGCAAAACTACTGAAGCTTATCCTCACACCAGAACCTGCTAATTGTCTTCTTCTGTGTAAAGTGCCTCCATAAGCCAGAGAAATTACCAAAAGTGTGAAAATATGTCTTTCATCTGGAACAGAAAGCAGCCTGCGAGATGAATCTGCAGCCACCTTACCCAAACTAAAAGTTATTGCTTCTTTCACACCAGCTGTCTGCTCTGCACAGAACACGGTATTTCTCATCACATTTAAATGCAAACTCTTGCAGTTTGCACATAGCACTTGACATGGTCACATATGAAGGAAAACTACTTAAAAGTATGCAAATCTAGGGTTTTTTTACACAGAGTGTTTCGGTGTTTCCTCTTACAACTTTTGCAAGTTGTTAAGGATACATTTTCCTTCTTAACAATGTTTGGTGCAGCCGGCTTGGGAATACATTTCAGGTACTATGTAGCTGCTGAGATGAGGTATTGGTTCATCTGTACTTTTAAGATACTGTGCAAGACTGTCAGGGCTCTGCCAGTTTCAGTGCATCAGCACCGGTGGGGGTATTAGTGGTTCCCTTTGTAAGCCTGGGTGTGGAAAATGGCGTCCCTCTCCTTGTTCTGGCGGCCAGCAAACCCTCAGCCCCTGGGTGGCTGTCAGCCCCACCTGCCAGCGAGCCCAGGGCTTGTGGGTGCCAGGCTGGTGGCTGGGGAGAGCAGCAGGGCATCTGGGAGGCTGCAAGAGACACTGCACCTGAGGCCCTGAGCAGCAGCGAAGGGGAAAAGCAAGGGCAGAAATGGGGATCGGAGGGCTTTGGGGTGGGAGGCGAGGCCCGGGCAGGGCAGGCAGAAGGTGCTCGGCAGGCCTGCCCAGCCAGCCCCGGTGGGGCTGCTGGAGGGGGGGGGGGGGGCAAGCTTTTTGGCCACTTTTTGCAAAAGCTCCAGTCCCGCTGAGCACCTGAAAGCAGCCGCCGGGTCGGGAGGAGATGGCCGAGGGGAGGTCTGGCAGCGCTTGGTGCCACCACAGTCACGCTCTCGCCACCTCCTCCCGTGCCAGCTGCAGCCAAAATCAGCGGAGAAGAGATTTACCGGGGCGGAGAGGTCTGGGGCGGGCGGAGGGGGAGACGGGGACGGCGAGGGACTCGCGGGTCTTGCCCCGTGCGGGGGAGGCGCAGGAGGAGGAGCGCGGGCACCCGTGGCTGCCGCCCCCACGCACGCACACACACACGCGCGGCCCCGGGGGCGGCCGTGCGCAGGCGCCGCCGTCCCCCCCGTCGGTGCCCGACGCTGATCCCCGGCGGCGGCGGCGGCTCCGCTGGTCCCCGCTCGTCCCGGCGGCCGGACGCGCCCGCCCTGCTGCGCTCTCGGGCGGCGGCCCCGGGGGAGGCCGGCATGGCGGAGAGCCCGGGGCAGCCTGGCGCCCCGCCGCCGGAGGGGAGCGACGTCCCGCGCGAAGGAGGCGATGAGGAAGGGGCGGCGGCGGGGGACCCGCAGCCCGGGGTGTCCCCCGAGGGATCGGCGGAGCCCCCGGACGGGTCTCCCGCCGGGGAGGCGCCGCGACTGAGCGGGGAGGGGGCGGCTGGGCAGGAGCCGGCCGAGGCGGCGGTGGCCCCCGAGGGCAGCGGCGGGACGGGGAACGGCTCCCCCGAGGGGGCGGCGGAGACCCCGGGTGGGCCGGGCGCGGGGCGGCAGGCTCCGGCGGGGTCTGAGCAGCGAGACCCCGACGGGAGCGGCCCGCGGGGCGAGGGTCTGCCAGGAGGGGAGCCGGTGGCGGCGGCCGCAGTGGTAGACGCGCCCGAGGGCTCCGCGCCGGCGAGGGCGGACCCCGAGGACGCGGCGGTGGCCCCGGCGGGGACGGAGCCCGAGGAGGCAGCCCCGGCGGGGACGGAGCCCGAGGACGCGGCCATGGCCCCTACGGGGACGGAGCCCGAAGAGGCGGAGGCGGCCCTGGCGGTGCCAGACTGTGAGGAGGCGGTGAGGGAGGCAGCCCCGACGGAGACAGACCCCGAGGAAGTGGTGGCGACAGCCCAGGCCGGGACAGACCCCGAAGAGGCAGCGGGGACAGACCCAGCGGGGACAGACCCCGAGGAGGCGGTGAGGGAGGAAGCCCCGTCGGAGCCAGACCACGAGGAGGTGGTGAGGGAGGAAGCCCCGTCGGGGCCAGACCCTGAAGAGGCTGCGAGGGAGGAAGCCCCTGTGAGGGAGGAAGCCCCATCGGGGCCAGACCCCAAAGAGGCTGTGAGGGAGGAAGCCCCTGTGAGGGAGGAAGCCCTGTCGGGGCCAGACCCCAAAGAGGCTGCGAGGGAGGAAGCCCCTGTGAGGGAGGAAGCCCTGTCGGGGCCAGACCCCAAAGAGGCTGTGAGGGAGGAAGCCCCTGTGAGGGAGGAAGCCCCGTCGGGGCCAGACCCCGAGGAGGCGGAGAGGGAGGAAGCCCTGTCGGGGCCCGACCCCGAAGAGTCGGTGAGGGAGGAAGCCCCTGTGAGGGAGGAAGCCCCGTCGGGGCCAGACCCTGAAGAGGCTGCGAGGGAGGAAGCCCCTGTGAGGGAGGAAGCCCCATCGGGGCCAGACCTCGAGGATGCGGTGCAGGAGGCAGCCACGGCAGCAACAGTCCCCGAGGAGGCGGCAGCGGCACCGGCGGGGGTCGAGGTGGCTCCCGAGAGCCGCGGGGAAGCGGAGGTGGCGTTGCCGGCCGGAGAGGAGGCTGACGGCGGATGCCGGTCGCCGGGCGGCCCCGACGGCGAGGACGGGGCAGAGAGGCCGGGGGCGGAGCGGGGAGCCGGTGCCCCGGCGGTGGCAGGAGCGGGGCCCGCGGCCCCGGAGGCAGGGGAAGGCGGCGCGGTGGCAGCGGGACAGCGCGGCGGGTCCCCGGGCCCCGAGGGCAGCGAGTGGGATGCGGCCGGTCCGAGCCTGAACGGCGTGCGGGGCCGGGCCGAGGACGAGGAGGACGAGACGGGCTTGCCGGCCGCCCTGGAGGAGGAAGAGGAGGATGAGGAGAAGCAGGAACACGACATCTCCCTCTTCGTCAAGGTAGGGTGTGAGGCGCTGCTGGGGAAACCTGCATTCGCGAGCCTCCCCTCCTCCAGGAGCCCCAGGCGGCTTCTGTGAAGAGTGGCGTTTAAATCTGGCAGGCAGAAGTCCAGCCTGGCTAAAGTGATTTGGTTATTAATGCCCAAAAGAAACTTGCCTCTGGCTCCTCATTCCTTCAGCAGACGGCAGGCAGGACGGGACAGGGCTTCCCGCACGGTGGCCAAAGGCCAGTGCTGCCCATCCCCTCGGCCCTGGGAGCTGGTGGTAACAGTCAACCCACAGAAGCACAGACCAGACCTGCAAGGTGCTCTCCCCAATAATTTCTCCTGATGGGCCCTGTGCTGGGTTACTTGAGGTTTCTCTAGGTTTAAATGGAATGGGTATGCAGGGATCTCGGTTTCTGTGGACGCAGGTGCTCTGCTTGTACCCTTCTCACCATGGGGCTGGGACCCAGGGCAGGAGTGGGAATGTACCCCGCAGCATCTGTTTGGAATCGCTAGCTGTGACTTGTGACATAAGGAGTTCTCAAGGGATTTTAAGATCTTCAGAATGCAGTAAGAAGGGTACACATCACATCATGGGGGCTGAGGTAGAAGAAATTGGAAAATATAATTTAAAATGTGATACTGGGTTTTTCCAACATGACTGAACTATGGTCAGTCAACATGTAGATAGTTGCCCCAAAGTTTGGGAAGGCTGGATTCAGAGAGTCAGTAAACTGCCCAGCAGTGTAGCATCCCTTGTAATTGTCCAGTCTGTGTATGTTTGGGCAGGGAAGGTTTAGGTTAGAGGGAAATGGACAAAAAAGAAAAATTTTAATGGTCTTAAAATTAGTTTCTGGTATTTTATAGTTTAGCACTTTAGAGCTGCTTTCTAGCCTATGCCTGGAATCTCACCAAAATCAGTGGGACTTGGTGTGGAAACAGCATCCATCCACAGAGATGAAATATCAGATGTGAAATTCTGTGTGTAGAAACCATCCTGAAGTGTTTTTCTTCCCTCTTCTCTTCCTTCCCTCACTAAATTAAGTGTGGAGCAGGGTGGGATATTTTTCTTAGAGTAGACCTAAAACTAAGCAACTAAATCTAGGGAAGCAGAAGGCATTTGGGACCTTCTCCACTACAAGCCATACCTCCCATGCAAATAGTGTACCTCCTGAGTTGGCTGAAGCTGCTTCTGTAGCAGGCGGAATTAACTGTGAAAGAAAAACTCTTTGCCATCTCTCTGGGTGAGGGGGGTTAGGGCTGAAGCAATGTTTATGCCTTGATTTATCCCACCTCAGTGCACACTACTTTTTTTCAAGGCTGAGCCTCCTTTGAAGTATTGTTACTTGAAAAAGGCTGAGGAATGCTCTGAGGCTTACACACAGTAATGTCGGATGTGCTGGACAATGCCATACTGGAAAGATGAATGATAAAATGATAATAATGGCTGATTTTGGTGAATGCTCCCCAGCCAGTCCCCAGTTTAAGCAATTTCTTAGCACGCAGGCTGGGACAGATTCTGTGGTCTAAAGGCAACTCTGTACATCAGGTTGGTGTACAGTAGCTAGACAGCAACACTGGAGCTGAAATCTGATTTTGTGTCAAACAGCAAGAGCTATTACTGTTAAGCCTGGCAGAGGTGATTTACAGACTTTCTCACTCACAGATAGACAGCCCCCTTTGCAGGCACACTTTTGTAACTTTTTTTATTCTTGGTTTACACTCTTATATCCATCGGGGAGTGGCAGAGGCTGAAGTCATAAAGGCTACATGTGCATTCTTGCACTTGGGTACATGTTTTATCGAAGAACAACGTGGCCAAAATAAGACAGCAGCCTATAATAAGAATAAGAGCATCTATTGTGACTCTGTAGTCCCCAAATATTAGGATTAAGCATGTTTTTTGAAAATATTTGTGAATTAATAAAGACAGAAGAAAGAGCATTTTTATGACTGACTTAGCATAAGTAACTTAGAAATGCCTAGAAAATAATACAGCTGCTTTTCTAATGATTTCAGTGGAGAAGTATTACAAAGCTTGAATATTTTACCTCACCTGGAGCATTACACTAGACCTGTCTAACATTAAAGTACTTCGTAGACTTTCAGTAATAATGTTTTAAGAATAACAAACAGAAGCATCACCATCAGAAAGAAACTTTTCAGATATAACTGTATGGTGTGTAGTGTTTCTTGTTTTTACTGTTGTTGATCAAGCTTGTTCTTTTTAGAGGGTTTGTTGTTTTCTTTTATCTTCTGCTTCCTGCTGCTTTGCATTGGTTCATTTAATTTTGCATATATGTATTTGAATGTTGTGAATATCATGTCACCTTGTGTCTCCCAGTGTGAGGTGGGTGGCAAAGTTCCTGCTAGCTCCACAAGCGTGGGTAGCAGCAATTGTGTTTTTGAGCTGATTTGGGTTGCTATGCAGTGCAATTTAGTTTGAACTCAGACAGTCAGGGTCCAATGTTGATACCTCATGCTATCTGAGATACTCTAGCACTTAGCAGGGTTAGCAGCATCTATGGGAGATAATGTCCTGGACCAGCAGCTTGATGCCAGACAGGCTATACAAAGGTGTCTCCAGAGACAGCAGACCTCTGTGTTTTGGCAAATGATCTTAATGAAGCTGAACTACATAAGACTCCTTGGCTATAAGAGCAAGACCATATCAGAATTGCTTTAAGAGTTTCATTAGATGCTAACTTGATTTCCATTTTTCCATGAAACAACTTCTATCATATTTCCTTTAGATAGTAATACTTGATGTTTCTGGTGTTTCAAAGTCAAATGTTTGCAAAGGTCATCCAGATATACTTTCCAATTGGTCTTTGGTAATTCAACTAAGTGTATCTGGCACATTGGGTAGGACACCTTGTGGATGTTGAAGCTTGCTAGCTGGTCTTCTAAGGTCAATGGCGTATGTATGCCTTTTTTTTTTTTTCCCTCCCCTTCTGTGCCAAAAGCCCTTTATTTGTCAGAAAATTTGTGTAAATGTCATAAATTTATCTTACCATTTGAATATAGTGGAACTCTCACTAAAATTATTCAGTTAATTTTAAGCAATTTAAACATTTAGGTAGGACTTAAGAGTTTATTTCTAAATTAAAAAAAACCCAAAACCACAAACCTCCAAGGTTACCTACCAATAAATTTTAAATTTTCTTACAGATAGGAGTTAAACACCAGAATCAAAACTGCAGATTTCATCATTCCAAAGATTTCTGGGGATAGTGATTTATCTGTAAGTGCTGAACACAAACAGTCGGTCAAACAACCCAGCTTGAGCACAAGGCCTTCTCTGAGATTGCTCATCTTCCAAAACATTTCTTGCTTAGTTTCTGGGTTAAATGGTGTACAGTAAAAGCTGACCATGAGCCTAAGGTAATAGATTTTATGTAGCAAAAAGTATTAGGCTTTATTCAGTTTTGTGACATTCTTGGTCTCTAAATCAAAGTCATTTATTTTCACTCAGAGAGTTATTTCATTCGTACCAGGGACCAAGGTTACTTTACTGAAACAGAATTTCCTTGCACCATTCCTGAGATGTGCTTGACTGACTTGACATAATTAGACCTGTGCTGAATTATCAAAAGTGCTAATAAATAAGAAAGTAAAAGCCTTGCTGTGAGTAGAGACACAGGCATAAGAAGTGCTTGCATCTGTGCCTCCAAACACTACAGTTAATATATCCTTACAGTTAACTTAAATGGTAATGTGTGTTTCATACTAGAGCACAAAAAACTATCTCCTTTTCTGTGATGTGATGTGTCTGTGGTTTAGATATAACTTACACTTAAAGTATAAACTGAACTTCTGGGCTTTAAGTGCTGTAGGTAAGAAGTCCATGGGCAGCAGGAGCTCAGACCCCTGGAAAAACCTCCTAGCTTTATGCCCATTCAGTGGACTCTGTGCTGTAACTGATGCTTGATGTGTGAAAATAAAGATTTATTATGTGCAGAGTTACACTAGCTTCATATTTATGGATTAAAAGAGGTTTTGGGGGAAGTTTAGTTACTGGGTATTTATGCAAGCAAAGGGAACTACCCAGAGCTTGCCAAAGGTGAGCACATTGGATTTCTGTGATGCTACAGAAGGACAGATGGCCGTGAAATGAGCAGGGGAGCATTTGGTATGGTTTGGGCAATGGTAGAAAACAGTTAGTTTCTCTTTCTCCCGTCTGAACCAGCGCTGCTGCATTTCACTTTCTGTCAAAACCATGCTGTATTTTCCCTGAGGCACATGTCTGCTCCTTTCTCCTTACTCTCTGTTTTTATGCTTCTCGAGCTCTGTTTTGTCTACCTTCTTCAGAAAGCATTACCTTTTCTCAGGTGCCACACTGCTGCCACTAAAATCCTGTCATTTTTTTGTATGTTGTTTTCCTCCACCATTCTTTTGGATATTCTTTTTTACAGTTGGCTATGAGACTTGTCTGCTTTTATAACTGAGTACTTATGAAAGCTACCCCAGAACAAGGAAAAAATCATTCCGGAGCAAGCCCCTCTCCTGGAGTAGAGCGCGAGCACCGCGTAGGCTAGATCTGCTGAAACCCGAATCAAACCAAAGCTGGTCAGGACTGTGCCTTGTGGGGCTGCCCAGCCAAACCAGAATAGCCCTGCTTTTCTGGCTGCTGGTTAATTAGCTGTTTGTATGGTGATTTTGATTCTTTCACTACACACAGCTGTACAAAAAGTACCGAATCAGCAGAGGTGTGTTTGTTTGAAGACATTTTGTGGTTCTGTTCCCAAGACTGTTGTACAAAGCAAGAAGCTGGCTCCCTTCCCATGGGTATTTGCCCTTTCTCAGCTACTTTTTTTCAGCTGGAATATGGCAAATTCAGGTTCCCTAATGCAGCTTAAGAGGAACTGGCATTACAAATTCCTTTCATAATTCTTCAGGTTATTGTGCGTGCTGGGTGCACCTGCAGCAGTTTTTCTGGGGGCTGAGTGCTCTTCCAGCAGTCTTCAATAAAACTGTGCTTGGGAGACTTTGATTTGAAAGGCAATGATACAATCTTTTTCCTGAAAGAGCTATGCAAATTTTTTGAATGTGCAATCTTTTTCATTTTTACTTCTCGTGCTTTCCTTTCTGGTCATTCAGGTTGTCACTTTTTTAGAGCTTAGACTGCTAAAAAGAAACAAGGTTCCTTGGAGCTGCTGACTAAAGAATGGCTTTGAAAACTACACCAAAATCAGTTTCGCTGCTTTGCTCCTGGAGGGATGCTTAATGGAGCAGCAGTGTGCTCTGTTTGCTTATGCCAGTGTCAGTTCTGACAACTGACAGGCCAAGTCCCATTCCAGAAAGACACAAACCAACAGATAGACATATGTGATCAGAAGTATGAAGTTGCATCTAATTTTTTTTTTTTTTGGTATGATCTAGTCATACTTCTTGGAGGCATCTTTTTGTCCATGCTTTGGAAGTCCTAAAACTGCATGTGCACATAGGATTGTACAAGCCTTAAGCATCTATTTATTCTCAGTGTGACTGCAGATCTCTGTGCTTTGCAGGCTTGTTTTAGGCAAAAAAAAGTATTGAAATGAAGTAAATGTCTTCAAAGCTACATTCCTAGACCTTTTCCTATTTTTATTTACTCTCAGCTCACTGCTTCCATAAGCACCTCACCATGTGTTTTACTTTAAGCACAAGCTTAAAGTCACGTGCTATTTAAGCCCTTTGCTAAACAGGGGACACTTCCCTGGTTCAGTCCTAGGGAACGGCCTGAATTTCTTGCTGGCTGAAACCAGCAGAAACTCTTGAAGAGATCAGCCTGCTGCTCAAAACTCAACCATACTGCCTCTGCTCCTTGAGTTTTGTCTTCATTAAAAGGCTGATCTTACCTGTGATCATCACAGACCGAGGGCAAGGATGGAAGTTTTCCTTGTTTGCTTTCTGCCTTCAGTCCTTGGTTGTCTGAAGTGAACCTTCATTTCATAAATCCTGTTGGAGAGCTGCAGCTTTCTTCAGAAACATTGATGATTGCTGCATGACGTGATCATCATGCAGCTGTGCCTGGGAATTTTCATGCTGTCTGTTTAATTTGAGGCTTGATCCATGTTTGCATATAAATAAATAACAAACCAGTCTACAGGACTCACAGCATTCACAAATATAAAACATTAGAGTGTGGTGCATGATTTTCTGGGAGAGGGGAGGAAAGGGATTTGGCCAATTAGTTGAAAAATATAACTGTACTAAAATTACATTATTAATAAATTCAGGTGAAATTTTGCAAATGGTCTTCATTAAATAAAAATTAAGAACTTTTTATGAGAAAATATTACATGTCAGTGTTAGCTCTAGAATCATTCACAAGGGGTTTAGGCGCAGTTGCCAAAATGAAGGAGGCAGCAGTAGCTGCATCATTAGCCCTGTACTTAGGATACTGATGTGGGATGCGGGTGATTGAGGTTATGATGTTGCCTGGAGCATAAGTGGAAGATTAATGTGCATCCCTCTACCAAGTCAGTGCCATAGACCCAGAGTTACAGATTTATTCCTGCTTTCTCTTTGACACCATCAACATATAATAATTACCTGCAAAGTGGAGACAGCATCAGAAAGATAAAATGCAAGTAGCCAGGAATATCCAGCAACCTTATGGTTAGGCAATGAATGGCTTATTTGCTGTTATTTCCTATTGTAGCAGTATGTAGATTTTAAATGGTATTCAGCAGCCTCTGGTTCCTGTGGATTTTGGGATTGCTTGTGGAATAAGAAATGTGTTATTCACGTGCTTTGAGAAACCAGAATGTGGTAGGCATTAAAAAGATGAAAAAGTATCATGTCCCCTTCCCAGCATGGGTGTAACAAATCATGCCCAGTCCACTTGAGAATCTGGATTTTGGTTTTATTAGCATCCCTAACAGTAAAAATAAACCATTTTTTGTTGATTAAAAAAAAAATATCTAATTCTATTTATTAGATATCTTTAATACTAACCCAACTTTTTCTTCCATGTCTTTTTCCATTTGAAATCAGTTCTCTCCAGCACTTTGCTACCCTGCTCACAGGAAGAGGATTAGGCAACCTTGTGATCGCTCCACTTCCAGAAACAATTCTGCCTTTTGGGGCTTTTCACCTTGATGGGTACAAGCCAGGGTTAGCCATCTCAGGGACTTTGCATTTTGGCCTTTCTTACAGTCTCATATGGATCCATGCAAAATTATATTTATGGCTCTTTTTTCGAAGTTAGTTTAAACATTGTGAAGCAGAAGTGATAATGGAAATTATTAATATGACCATGCTGGTTTAGGATGCTTATCTCTGGTGAAGTCACTTTGATTTGGCAGTGGCTGTATACTTTTTAGCAAGACACAGACCCCTCCTCTTTGGGGGTAGTAAAGGGAGTAAGGTAGTGAAAGGAAATATTATACATATTTTATGGAAGGGGAAGTGAAGCATGGAGACTTACTCCTGTGCCATCGCTGACTATATTCTCTATGTGTTCCCTAAAAAGTCCTACTGCTTCTTTTAAAAAGTAAGAAATCGCATGTTCCTCGGACTCTGCCCAAGGAGCTTAAGTAAATGCCATCTGAAGGTTACATGATTATTTTCTCGCTCAGATAATAAAATGTCACGCCGTGATAAGGACTTGTATGCATTTCCATTTGCAATGTCTGATTATTTACTGATAAAAGCCTGAACAAGTCGAGTGACTCAGTTCCAGTTGCTTTCAATAACACCTGCCTTGTCAGCACTAAAGGAAAGCATTTTAATTCCTTCATAAAAATATTTAGCTTCTCAAAGCAAACAGCGGCAGCTTGTACAACCTGCCACCAACGCCACTGCCAGAGTTTTTCCCCAGGAGGAGGGCACCCGTCGCAGCCTCCTCCCTGCGAGGAGCCTGGGGCTGGTGCGCCAGCCTGCTGCGGGATGTGCCATGCGAAGGAAGATGGTTATTGCGAAGCCTCACAGACAGGCAGAGATGCAAAGGTGGTATTTCCCATCTTGTTCTTTGCCTCTTCATACGCTGCAATTTTAGCACATATATGAATATTCAAAATAGACTAGAAATATAATTGTTACAGAACCAAGTAAACTACAGCAGGACTGGAGTCACAAATGCATGCCTTTTTCCATGTTATTCAAATGGGGTAGTTACAGAGAAGTTAAACATTTACTCAGATTTCAGAAAAATTCTCATCTGTGTCTTGGAGAATCATTGACATTTACCTGGTAGTAATTTTTGAAATTATTTTTAAAAGCTGTTGCAGAACCTGAGAGTTTTGTAAAAAATCAAGCCTCTTTCCGTAATGATGGCAGATGAAACTCAAAACAGGATCCAAATATACCCTAAAGACTTAAAAAATTTGGGGCCTATGCTGCCTGCAGAAACTAGCATGCTACCAACCCCTCAGCAAAACCATTAGCCTCTTTTTTGCCAGGAGCACTGCAGGGACCAGGAGCTCCCTGGGGGCCGGGACCACAGCAACGGTCCTTGTTTTGAGGAATATCAGTGTTATAGCTGATTGGTTTGCAGTATGTTTTGTGCACTATATCTTTATTTAAAAACTATATTTTAATTGGATATACTCATAGTGTTTCTCATAGTTTACTAAAGCCTGTGAATGGAAGTGAGGTGGTGGGGAGGACAGGATGAAGAATAGCCTTGAATTTGAATTTACACTGGAGAGGGAAGGAATAGAGTTCAGTCCCCCTTCTCTGTCATGCTAATGGGTTTTTGCTGGTGCTTGTGTCCAGTTTTTAACTGCTCTTTCAGGACACGTCTTTGCCAGTTCCCACTGGAGCTGACACGTTTTTTTATGTAATACTTTACCTCGTCATTTGAATTATTTTCTATGTGGACCAAAATATCACATACTGTTGGAGGGGAAAAAACCATACACTCTTTTCATCCTTCACTTTCACCTCTTGATTTAAACATCAGAATTAGGAATGCCACTGGCAAATTATTTTCTGAAGCCTTCAGCAACCTACTCCCTGAAGCTGCATAAAATAGCTTATTTATTTGCATATTTCTTATTTATTTACTTATTAATTTGCAACACAAATCACAGATATTCTATATACGTGTATAGTTTTTGCATTTAGATTGAAACAACACGGCTGTGTGTCGCAGGTTAAGTATCATATGGTGAAGTGTAAAACAGGATGTGTCATTGAAATACCAGTTAATCTGTTTTTCCCAGACCTATAACGTGTTCGAGAGTATAATGTTCTTTTGTTGAAGTAATTCCCTGTAAGAATTTAAAAAGGATATAAGATTTTTGTCTCAATGTAGAATGTTCAGCTGGCATCTTGCCATGTTATTAAATACGGATTAGAAATAGCATTGAGGTATTTAAACATAATTCTTGTAACAGGATAAATAGCTAATAGCATTTGGTTTGCTGCTTGTGCGCTTGTGACCTGGTAATGTTCCCTTTAACACAAACACAGACAGCATGAACTCTGTAGGCAGAATTCACAGCAGAAGGAAATTCGGTTCTTTAACTAGTTGGTATAAGATTAAAGACAGTGATCTGTAACTGGGTGGCATTTCGCAGCTCTGATTTTCACCTGTGTTCAGTTAAAAGGCTCTCAGTTTTCTTAGGCTACTGGCAGGTTTTTGAAAATAATCTTGAATCTTAAAATGAAGAATGGATAAGGATTAGGGGAAGTGATCTTTTTGAGGGCTGTGTATTTTTATTAATTAGCTGGCACATTTCTGTTGTGGTTAAAGTGGACGATGGCATTCCCTCTCCTCACTTCAGAGGGAATGGAGAGGGGGCATCTCTGCAGCTATTTCCCTTTGCCTCTGCTTAAAACCTTCTCTTCTGAATGAACCACTTGATTTTTTTTTTTTTTTACAAGCAATGGAGGTTTTGTCACATCTACCATTAAAATTAAATGGCTTCCGTTTTGGAGGAGGGGCAATGATTACTTACGCTGCTTTGAAAAGTCTCGGTCACTGTTTGTGAGTAGTACACATATAATTCATTATCATCCTGTACTAAAAAAGTAAACAAATAGCAATGACTGAAAGTAATGCTATTTTGAGTGAGACATAAAAGAAGTATAATTCATGCAATATGACAATTACTTGTGTAAGAGAACAACATTCCCAAATTGGGCAAGATTAATTTAAACCCTACTAAATTGTAGATGAAGTTTTTCAGTCTTTGCTAGCCACAAGTTAATTTTCCTATTTATTTTTGCATTTAATTTTCTTTGCCTTGCGTCTGTTCTCCTTGCCATGCACAGTTCCTAGAAGCTCACTTGTCACCATCATCTAAGTAAGCCTTGTAAAATAAGAGATAAAGAAGTAATAATGCATTGGTAATTATGATGGGATAAAGTACTATTTGTTGAAATAATTTTCCAAGCTGTTTTAGGTAAAAGTAAACTGTCACAAAGGGTTACTGTATTCATTTATTGGTGCTGGGGGCTAGGCATCCAAAAAAGAGAAAGGACGTTCGCTTTGCTTTAAAGCATTTAGTATCTGGCCAAGAAGAGGCTGTACGTGATTGCTGCACTATGACCCAGAGATGGAAACTGGAGAAAATGCTGAAGTTTGCCCAGCTCTCTACCAGGGCTTGCTGGCCCCCCTCCCTCATTGCCCGGCTGCACAAGATGTGGCACGGGAAGCACCGCAGGTCTCTTCCCAGGTGGGCATCCCTGAGCGACAGGAGCGTGAGACAAAGATCTCCCCTCAAAGCTGAAGCAGCCCCAGGGACACCTCTTTCTGATGCCCCCCAAATGCTGGTGTTGCAACAGGAGCATCTGATTTCCCTTTCCCCCTCCCCACAGCGCAGCATGAGAGAATCTGCTTGTGCAAGGAGCCTCCGTCAGACATCTCTGCTTGGGATGGCCAGGCCTTATTATTCAAACTATTTATTAATTATTTAAGCAAATTATTGTTGAGCTCAGGAAGCAGTGGATTCCTGGTTGCTGATTGCTTTTGCATTATTACCACATACTTACTGTGCTGTGGATGGCAGGTAGCTAGATGCAAGCATCCTCTGTGTTTAATTAGTTACCTTCCCATCATGAGAGGCAGCAATGGTTTTGCTCTGAAACCGGGCTCATCACTGTCCCAGGTCATACGAAATACTGTAGCTACCAGAGTGGTTTTATTTGCAGACCTGGTATAGGTAGCTGTAAGATATCTGAGAAAATAAACCTGTATTTTGCATTTTTCCTTTGTAAACTCATTTGATTTTAGGAATTTTTTTAAGAGCACCTGTTGACTGCCTTTAACTGTCCTGTAGAGACCCGCAGCTGTAGTTGAAAATACCTGTGAAACTGTGAAGGGCCTGGCCCAAGGCTAGCAACAGCAGTGTATGTAAAATCACAGAATTGGTTTACTTTTCTCTTTGTAAGAGTGCATACACACATAAGTTTAATCTTTAATCTCTTTAATGTAAATAAGAGTGAATATTAGTAAAACCACAGCCTCTATAAATGTATTCCAAGACATTGCACATTTTAATTTTCACCTGTACTGTCTTGTGTTTTGTTCGCTTTACAGAATTATCATTTAATGGTTTATTTATTTATAATCTTTGTCAGAACTGGAAGGGCAGGGTGCGGCAGACCCACTGTTCAGTAGAAGTACTTGTCAGACTGTAATATCAAAATCAAAAGTAAATGGATATTTCATCTAAGTAACAGGAGTGAGTTTGGGCCTTTTGTTTCACATTTATAAAGTAACTGGACAAAGGTAAAAAGTTTATTGCCACAAAGTTGCTTCTTAATGAAGGAAAATTTCTTCCTATGCATCCAAAGCATTTAATTACTTACTAAGTAATTAAGTTAATTTCAGCAATAATTACTTACCCAGCAGACCGTGAGTAAGTAAATAATGCAGCAAAAGTTAGAATAAAGGAGGCTTTCTCTGCTCTGAAATGGCTGCTGGTGTGTAGGGGAGAGAGAGAACTGAAACCAGAGGAAATTACAGCTTCAGACTTCTTTTCCTTTCTGTCATCTAGAGAGGATTAGAATTTCCAGATGTATATAACCCCTTTAAGCTGTGACCACTGCTCACTACATAAAAACAGAGTCGAGAGAAATATCCCATAAAGAAACTCCAACACACTGTTAATCCCTCAACATGAACTGAGGACCAAGAGCATTCAAAGAACAATTTCTAGCAAAGAGCCTTACTGAATATATGAATTATGAAATCTAATAAAAGAAAATAATCATAGTAAGTTAATGCAAACACTGCATTAAAGAAAGTATAGTATAATTTCAGAAACATAACAGAATGAGAAAAGCCTTAATAATGAAATTGTTAGAAGATGTTATGAAATGCTAATAGGTGGCCAGTCCGGGAGACATAAACCTTGCCCAAGCTTCAGATGTTAAAATGTGAGGTAGCAAGGATTTCGTTATTTCTGCAGGTGGGAGCTCAGCCTGAACTCACATTCAGTACCAGAAGAGCCCTGCTCAAGGACAGACCCCATGTTTTATTATCAGTAATAATAGCTAAATAACTAATAATGAGATAACCACTAATGTACAGCTGCATCATTAAAAACACAGTAGACAGGTACATCTAAATTGTTGTCCTGTTTGTAGGTAGACTCAACCTTTAGCCTACTACCTATAATCCATGGTCACACAAAAACCAGTTTAATGGTGTTCTGTGGTTGGTTGAAGCTGTGCAGGTGAAAAGTTGATTCCTTCTACTGCCTTGCACCTACACTCATTTCCTTTCATTCTCTTTCCCTTGGCATCTCTTTTTGGCCTAGCTTTGGCTAAAAGCCTTAATCTACACAGAGTTTTATAAAAAGACTTCCAAAAATCCTTTGGCATTCCCACATCCCCACTAATGGTCTACATGTAAGTTATCTATCTGTTTTTTCAAGTTAGGAGCAGTCTTTTCGTTCTGTATTTGTCCAGTACTTAATTTATAGTGCCTAGATGCTACTACAAAGGTCTAGATTTTCCTGTCTCCATGAGGAAAAAAGGAAAGCTGGGCTAAGAAATCCTCCGGTCTGAGGATCTCAGCCACAACTTTTCCAAAGGTCTGTATTTGCATCAGTTTGGCAGCTGTATTGTGTCCTGGAGCTCCACATCGTGACAGCACTTTAAGGCAGGACTCCTAAGATATAATCTTTGTAGCCTGTTTTGTGGATAAGCATTAACATCTGATGGGTACAAACAACTGCTGAAGGGTTTCAGCAGTTGATCTGGCTCTTTGTCAAGAGGATTGGCTATGTGTGTGCTGTGCCCCAGCAGCAGCCGCCTGATGTCTGGTCCAGACATTCAGCAACTTAGACCTGTCTGAAAGTTAACACTCCTTATCACCAATCGTTGGTGGCTCATAATCTTCCAGGTATGCTCATCTTTGAGTCAACATCCCACCCTTTGATGGTATTGCTTTTACAGGTAGGAGACTTTCTCCCTATCCATTGCTGCTGCTGTTCTGCCAGGTGGCATTCTGGTACCATGCCTTTACCTTGTTTTGATGATTATCCACTATCAGGCCAGCTGGTGGCTGAGATACCTCCTGAGCCCTCCTGTACTCCATTAGGCCTCGCTGGACATCCTCGAGGATGTCCTCGCTGTCGGAGAGGATGCTGCTGCTGCAGCCATCCTGGTTTGCGTTTGGATCCTGTAGCTGCCTCAAGACTTGTGCCCCATTGCAGCTCAGTCTCGGTTGCCTTTTGCCAATGCTGTGTGAGGCTACTGGGCTGAGGAGAGTGTTTTTTCAGTTGCCATCCGTGGGATCCTTGCATTGCTCCTTGTATTCTGCAAGTTGAGCAGTTGTACCTGGCCAGTAGATGAATACTGGCCCATACTAGCGTGTGTCCACCCCTAGTTGTAAGCATGCATAAAACATACAGCATCAGCAGTTAGATTTGCAGTGATTGGCTGAAGCCACTTTAAATAAAATGCCATTTTGTGCTAACTGCTCTTCTGTTCTTCCTCAGAAGAGGATAATCTCTGGCACCATTTACTTTTTGCTGTCTGGCTAATCTTAACACATGGACTTTCTTCATTGCCAACAGCATCCTACCCTGTCTGGTGTCTAGCTGGAGCTCGCTGTCAGAGATACCATATCCACCACTTATTTCCTTTTCCAAGGAATCATTCAATTATTTTAGAGTGTAAACTCTGGGATAGCTGCTGCTGTTTACTGAGCATTACCTTGCCCTTCCATCATTGCCCCGGAGTTTGCTACATGCGTTATTTTCACTTGGACACATTCAGTGGCATGGAATAAAAAAGCATGGCACTTGCCATTGTCTTGTCCTTGGAGTGATGTCCATGTCACGTGCAAAGAAACAGTGGGCAGCAAGGAACCTTCCAGTGGAGAAGTAAGTCCAAGTCCCTCCTGAAAGGGATCAAATCTCATCTTGAGACAAAAAGGTTTTTTCCTCTTGTGCTGTCACGTATGCATGTATATATTGATGTACCTGCTAATCCTACCAGAAACCTGGTTCCAAACCTCATGCTGTGGTGGTTAGGAACCCTTCTAATTGTCAGCTAGAAACATTCATGGCCAGTTTGTACCCGTTTGTTTTTGTTTCAGCATCACCCCCAACTATCAGGGAAAAAATAATATTTGCACTGAGTAATCATACCTTCCATCAGTCTTTGCTTTCCAATTTTAAACAAGAATAGATTTTCCTGCCCTCTGTTGTAAAATAGGTTCCTCATTTTCATCATTTTAGTAATGGTTGACTGAGTTTGATTTAATCTTTCATGAGGGCAGAGGACCAGATTTTTGCAGAGACCTCTTCAGGACCATGTACTGTGTCTTGTGCTGTGGCTTGAATGCTGCCCTGCCTCCATGGAAGAGCCAGCTTTGATGTAACCTAAGGCAACATCACCTTTTCCCTACAGCTCCATCAGGCAGTTGGGTCAGAGACGCTGGGAATAATGCACTCAGGTCTTTTTTTTTCCAGCAGTTCTCTCTAGCTGATAAGTAGTCTCCAAGGGTGGGATTCAGCTCACTTAAGTTAAAATAGATGCCTAAACTCTATAGGGCTATTTAGCACTGTACTCGGAGAAAGCAACACTACCAGAGAGCACATCATCCAAAGTGGATGGGTGGGTGAGACAGGCAAGATGATGAATCCTCAAGGAGTGGCTTGCGCTCTCTCTGTATATATCTGTCTCTACTAACCTGTTTTTTCTGGCTGACACTATGCGAGGTAGCTTCCAGCTTCACTGTGTAACATAACAGTTTGTAACCACTTTTATTGCTTTTCCATTATCCCAGCACTCAGGGTTATCAGTTTGTGGGGTATTCAGTCTGTTCCAAAAAGCACTGGTGGTGCTGCTGCTGTTCCTGCCTCCTGGGTTGCAGGCTCCATCTGCAGGTCTGGCTGTCATCATTAGATAATTCTCCAGGATCTCTCTGACTGAAACTTGCCCTTATGTTTTGCTGAAATGCCAGACAGGACCTCCAATGCTCCCTCCTGGACCAGTGCGTGTTTTCATTTTTGTGAGGGGGAGGAAGGGAACAGGAAAGCCAACATACCCAGTGATTTGAACCACTTCCAGCTACCCTGGTGCTCTAGAAGACATATGCTTTTTGGTTAATCACATTCTGTTCTGTGCAGTAGGACTCTCTGCACTGCTGCCTCTCCCTGTAGCACATGGCATCCATTGGCCTGGATGGAGAGGGCTTCATGTTTCTGTAACAAAACCAGGCTTTTCCTTCCGGGGTACTAGCAGGTCACAGTCAAGCCAAGTGCACACAAATTGAGTTGTTAGTTCCTCCTCCAAGGTTTTCTTCCTGCAATTCTGCCTGTACCTGTCTTCAGGTTTTGTGCAGCTTGCTAATCTGGACACCTACCCTTTTTAACATACCCTTTTCCCAAAGCACCTCAATTTGCAGACTGAATCATTGAGATGTAAAGTCAACTGATGGTCTACTTTGTCATTTCTCCTCCCCTACTGAGTGCACAGGACTTAAAATGAAAGTCTGCTTTATTCTGACAACAAAATTAAATCCACTTGAGCCAACATAACTAGCTGCATTTCAGGTTGTCATTCAAGAGGATATTTAGCAGATACAAAACTTAAAGGACCCGTCCTTCTATTTGCAGTTGTGAGCCAACTTGCTTGTTTAAAAGTTATAGGCACACATAAATGCATTGACTGATTGTGACGTGAAAGAGAGGTAGGAGAAAGGGGAGAAAGTGGAAGACAGGGCCCATTTTTCAGGTGACCATTCAGATTACTAATTTTGCATGCCCTGTAAGATCTATGGCAACACGTTAGCATGGTTTAGTTTGGATGGGTGGTCACGGGGATCCTTTCAGTCTTGCACTGAATGATCTCACTACTGAGACCATATCTTGAACCACCCAAACACATGCTCGAGGAGGGGTGTGTAGAGTGAGAACTTGTCTATGATGTAGCTGAAGGCTGGAGCTGTGATAGTCTTTGCAGCCCTAACTTGGTCCTTCTTAGGTAGTGGGTGCTGGGTAGAGAAGGGGATCATTCCTGCTCAGGTGGAAAAGGGCTATGCTTCCTACAGGGGTGAAGTTCAACATGGACACTCTTCTGATCAAAGACTCAGCTACTCAACTACTAGAAGCTGTTTGCATTGCAAGGAGAGCGCTCAGGGTTTGTCCCCAGTTGCATTTGAGTCAGCAGGGGCAAACTTCCAGCTTCAGCAGGAAAAAGGGGCCTTATAAGTGACATCTTGGGAGAGGACCCCTTCATTCCTTAGAGAAAACATTTTAGTATATTTGCTCCCTCCTTTCCCTGCATGCTTTTTTGTCTTAGCACCTTAAAAAGAGAAAGAAGCTATTTTTAGCAGAATGTTTGTAGTTACGTACACTGTTGCTTCCTTAACCTGAAAGCTTAATTAGGGTTCAGGACAAAAAGTGTGTTCAAAGTTGTAATCCTTTAAGTATGTTTGGTGTTCTCTGAACTCTGTAATACTGTTCAAGATAAAAGATAGATGTTATTAATATTTCTAAATATAAAATAAGGTACATTTCTTTTTAAAACAAAAATCCTTACAGCACACTTTCAATATCAAGGTGCATATTTTGCTCTTAAAAAAGAGAGAAAGGGAAGGGGAAGTTAATTTTTTTTTTACCTGAAGGACTGTCCAATTGCTGTTTAACACAGCTTTCTCATTGAAATTCACTGTTGAGGATGTCACACACAGCAGGAGCCTGGCAAGTACCAAAAATACAATTTATGTGCAGGAATCTCAACTACCGTCCACATTTTAAATATGAATATTTCTGCTATTTTGTTGAGAAATTAAACAGCAGCTGGAAACATCTGTTTTAAGTGTTGGATATTAGCAGATAGGCAGAGCTACATGACTCTTTAGAAGTATTTGAATAGTAAGTGGCAAAATTTTTACTTTGTCCATTAAAATGTATTTTAAATTACAGATGCTTTATCTTGAAACTTAGCCTGGAAGTACAATTTCAGCATCTCAAGTACTCTCAAGAGTGCCGTTAGCAAAAGGCAAGGCATCCTGCTGCGGAGGTGGTTCCGAGGCAGAACCTCTCACAGAGATGTGCTAACGCCTGCTCATTGCTCCGAGAGCAGAAGTCAAGAGTTCCATTTCAAGCCCAGTAGGTGGCATCCAAAGAGTTCTCTAAAATTCAGCGTTTGGGTGTTCGTGCCCTAGCTCTAGGCCACAAAATGAACACAGTGCTTAGAGAGAGAAAATTCCAGGTAATATGTCTCTTCCTCGCAAAAAGCTTTGGTTTGAACGTGATCTGACCCAAATGACATGCCTGCAGTGCTTCTGTGCCTATCACAGAATATCATATGTTATTAAGTGCATTATAGTTGCCTTCAGTGAACCAGGATGACTTGTAACTATATTTTTATTGCATTCATAACAGAAGTATTATTGCCAATTTTGGTTTTTTTCAGTGTTGTGACACTATAGGAATCTGCATGAATACTGTAGAAGGTATCAAGAATGTAAAACACACTTTGTATCCTCAAGGAGTAGATGCCTTTTTTTTTAAAATTAAAACAATATATCTGTAACAGCACACTAACAGAACACGGTTATGTCTAGAAAATAGACATTTTCTAGTGTAGCTGCAGTCAAACCCATGTGCTTCTCAGAACCTATTGCCAAGGCTGAAGGAGGTCTTTGAGCTAGTGGGGAGTATGGGCGTGAAGTCATACTGCTTCCCTCTGTCTTTCTGCCTGTGATCTTAAAAAAATGCTCTTAAAAAAAATGGCTTGGGTACTTCATGGTAAACCAGAGGGCAGTGGGATTTCCTCTCAGGGATGAGGCGGAGAGGGGAGGCACTGGGAGCTCCCCTCCCCTTTCTCTTTGGCCATCGTGCAGCCAAGTTCAGCAGCTGGTCGCAGTGGTGCAGCAAGGCAGGAAGCAAAGCTCTCTACCACAGAGGCTTCTCTTGCATTGCCGCTACGTGTGCAGAGCTGGTGGTAGCTGCTCACAGCAGCTACTGCCATCAGGCTGGCATTGCAGGGCTTAGTTCAGGGCAAGAGTCGGTGCTAGGAATGCAGTGGGCTCAGTTAATCCATGCCAGTGCAGAATAAATGAGTCTCTAGAAGGAATTAAAGCAAAATAGCTGTTGGTCTTGAAAGTCGCACCCAGCCTTAAAGTTACTTCCCACAGGCGGCCCAAGCTTGCGAACTCCTTGTAGTTTTCCAGGCAGTAGTTTTGAGCTGGTTGCTGTGGTTCCTGTTCTTTGACAGGAGATCAAATGTGTTGTGAAAAAGGAGAGGGGAGTTGTTGGTATGGTATGAGAAGGAAAAGCACACAAAAACTGCCTGATAGTTGAGGATCAAGTAAGGAAACTTGGAGGAAAGTCCCAGTTCAGCCTGAGACAGCTAGCTCAGCAGAACAGGCAGGGGCAGATCCACAATGCTGGTCCCAGCTGGACGGTTTGTTGTCTCCCAGTAGGCAGCGGTTCTGCTCCACTTGCCGGATAAACCTGCCTCTTAGCCAGCATAAATATGGGAAAGGAGGTAACTTAGCTCCCTCGTGTCGAAGAAAGAAAATGGAATTGCAGTTCAGCTTTTGGAAAAAAAAAGAAAGTTATGCTCCTTGTTCTCCTTTTTATTGTAGCTTCAAAGGGATTATATAATTATATGAAAACAAATAAAAAAGTCTTTTCTGCTCCCTCTGAGCTGTTTCTTCCATGCTTAACCTTCAAAAGGAAACAAAAAGTCCAGGAAAAACAAATTCCACTCATCACAATTTTGAAGGCACAGAACATCTGAGGTCAATAGAAGAACCTTCAAAAACCTGGTTCCTGATATGTTTGGACAGAAACAGTTACAAAACAAATTCTTACAACAGCTTCAGGGGCAGAGGAACTCCAGCTCAGGGAGGGCCCAAAACTACTGGCTTAAGAATGATGTACAGTGTGTGACTCCTGGGTAAAGTCACTATAATTATCCCCTTGCTGTGGATGAGGATGTGGAGGCAAGTAACCTCTTCAAGACCACTCAGGAAAGCAGAGCTGCTGAATCAAGGTGGTAGCAGCAGCAGCTCCAGAAACTGAATATAGATCTTTTGGGACCCTCTTTAATATCTTGTGCATAAGATCTTGCTGCCTATTGAAATTAGCCTAAGGCATGGTGGTGCTCCTACCCCTGAGCTTAAGCAGTAGTGGAAAGAAGGGTATGGAGAGCTTTTCCCTTTCCCAGCATCTTTGAGTAAGACCCAGAACAACAACAACAACAACAAAAAGATGGAAGAGAGTGTGGAACACTGAAAAATGAATGAAAACAGGGAGTGTAGGCTAATAATCCCATTAAGTAATGGCACATGATTATAGAGAGCTGTCATAAGTTGATACTGTCACAGTATATGATCACTGCCTAAGGCTCTGAATGAAAGCTTCTATGGATAGCCTGACATTTTTCTCCTCTGCAGCAACAGCTGTCTTAATTGTTTGATTAATGAACTCATTAAATCCCAGTATTACCAGAAAAAGCATATTGACCTCCTGACCAATCACAATTAAAACGTAAATGCCACCTATTCAAGACACTGGTTAGCCTTCTATTTAAGCAGCAGAAGACCATAAAAACCAGCTTTGTGTTTTGGGGATTGGCCCACTTCACCCACAAGATCTGGATGTTAATGTCACAACAATTGCAGGTGGAGGCCAACTTGCAGCATTACCTACAATTACAGCAGCATTTGCCTAGTTATTAAGATTATAACCAGTCTGGAAACACAGTTGTCCATTGAATCAACAGCAAGAGACTCTGACTGACTTCACCTGAGTTAAGATTTCACCCTGCATCATCACTAAGCACAACAGTGAGGAAGTATAATTAAATTCTGTGCGTGTACCAAGCACAGCTCAAAGTTACACATCCCTGAGTGGTGGTGTGGAGAAAAATGCAGGGAGTTTTGCTCCCAGTCTGCAATGCCCCTAGCTGTGCTATCCTCCTGGGTGTATTAATATGGGACAGGCGGGTCTTTTCTGGTTCTCTTACTGCTGCATTGTGTCCCTGCAAGGTAAGATGTTGACACACGCTTCTGTAAAATGGCCACCCTTGCTTTGTTGGAAAGTACATTATCGTACGATGATGGCATACTTCAGCTATTGTCATGTTGCTCGATACACAGCTATAAAGCTATTTCAGTGTCCCAGCTTGTGATTTTTGAGTGGCTGGTGTCATCATGGCAGACACTGTTTGGAAACTTGAACAAACACCTTTGGCATGTGTCATTGATGCTTTTATGTCCAGTAGGAATTGTAGCTCCCTGGATTAGATGAGCTGAGTTAGGAGAACAGAGTTGTCTCCTGTAAGCCAAAATGCAAGTTGACATATCTGAAGGCATTTTATCTAGCTGTATTCACCCTATTTTCTGCAGCAGGCCAATATATCCATGTTCTGGGCTTTCAGCAAAGGTTATAGGAAACTAGCATCTTTGAGCTGCCAGGTCAAACTGTGGCAAGGTCTGAATCAGATTTGGTGTTCAAGGTCTTGCAGTCACTTCAGACTGCTGGTCACTGTTACAGTAGGGAAAGTTTAATCACTGCTTGTGCTGTTGTGTGGGCAACTGTGATTTGCCTACAGCTCTGCAGAACTGAAGGAAACCTGGATGTATCCATCACCAGCCCTGGCGTGGCAAGTCTAGAGATTTGTCCTCTCACCCAGAGCTCAAGTCCCTGGGGACTAACTGGCTTTGAGCTTCCTAAAGCTCGATGTGGTTCACCAGCTTTCCAGTTGTCCCTACCTGAATGGCTGCTGCCTCCTTTACCATAGAACCTCAGCAGCCGAGGCTTTTGGCTGAGTAACTCCTGAAGACCTGCCTGTTGTTCTCAGTCCAGGCACAGCAACACTAGAGGACATGGCCCTGTCTTAGATGTTGGGGTGTACTACACAGCCTGGATAGCATGGGCTTTTAGAATAGATTTATATTAATAAAGTGCACCAATGATTTCACAAGGAAACTGCTCAGAAGATTTCCTCCTTAGCCTGTGCGAAGGATCATGGCCACATCAGAAATGGGGAAACATCCTAGTCTCTGTGAATTTATTTTCTGCTGTAAAAGCTAAGTGCTTACCATAACCACTGGGGCCAGCAAAGCTGGGCAAACACTGCAGCTCTTCACTAGAGATTGTGGTACCTGCATTGCACAGAACACAGCTAAGATAGCAGTACACTATTAATGTCCCTTGTAGGCAACATGGGAGGGGAGACATCACAGTATGTGAAGGTCAGATGCCTTTCAGACTTCATCGGCATGTTTAACACCATCAGAACTAGCCCATAGAAGTAGTCAAAAAAGTCATTACACTTGGCAGAGCATTGTTGTAATTGGCGGTGCTTAATCCCCCATTTTATTCAATTCCTCGGTGTTCAAATGATTTTTTTTAGTCTTTGGGAAAGGTTTCTAGCAGGCCGAGAGGCGTGAACATAAAAGGCTGAGAGATTCGCTGTTTGCTATTTTATCCATTGCAAAATAGAAAAACTGTAGTGCTGTAGTAAATTTTCCTCCCAAGTAGGTATGAACATAAAAAGTTTGCACTTAGAAACAAGACAGGAGGTTGCTTCTGTAACATCTCCAGGGCTCCCAGTCCCTCACCTTCCTCGTTGCCTATATGTCATCCCAGTTAAGGACAAACTGGGACTCAGTGCCTGCTTCGTGCCTGTGTTTGTCACAGTAACACGTCTGTCCTGACCTGGATCTCTGACTCTACCTATGGATGTTTCCCCAGAAGAGCAGGCTGGGGCTGCTGCATCTGGCTCTCTGAAATGCACTGTCACCAAGGTGATGGGGGACAAAATGAAGCAACAACCACGTTTACTTAGGTCCATCAGTAAAAGTTAGAGGAAGCCAAAATTTTAGTATTTAATGGCCAGCTGATCAGGAAAAGTTCACCCTGCTGTCACTCTTGATCACATAGCTCTTCTTGACCACAGAGCTATCTGGAATGTTCTCCAAATGGTACATGAACCCTGCTGAGATAACTTATTTTTTCCTATCAAAGGCTGAATGAAAATATCAAATGAGTTGTAGGAACTGTTTTTCTTGACACTTCTTCTTTCTTCCCCCAGACCACAGCAGTCTGTTAGTGTAGGATTATTTCATCACTGACTTAGCTTAATGGTTGAAATTCCTCTATAATAAACCATTTAAGACACCAAAGCACAGGCTGGTACCAGGTTGGGCTGCTGTCCCCTCAGTGTCCCGCTCAAGGGGTTTCCCTGAGAGCCCACTTTGGGTGAACAGCTGGCTGTTGACAGCACAGCTTATGTGAGGGCAGCAGGCTGGGAAGCAGTTGCAGCAGCACCCCCATGGCCAGAGAGCGAGGAGCAGCTGGAAAGTAGACAGCGGGAGCTAAATCATCGCCAGAGATACTGGCCTGCCTCCTCCAGACATGGCACATCTGAAACAATGTCCCCTGGCTGCTGCTTGTCCCCTCAATGCAGCCTGGCAGAGGGTGGAGGTGCCCATTGCTAGCACCGAGGGGTCACAGTAATACCCTTTACACCCCTTTTTCCTTGGGGGGTGGGTAAAACTTGACATAAGAGGCAGGTTGAGAAAAAATGGTGGTGTCATGTATTTAGCTCTGTTTTAAGCACATGCTAGCAACATTTGTAGTCTCATTTTTACAAAATACACAGTAGTTTTCTATCTTCTTGTCGCTGTAAACTGTACAGCACTGGAAAGCAGTGCTCTGAGTAGGAGGAAAAATACAATCGTAGCTTTTGACCAGCTTTCATTTTTGCCACCTACGAAACAAGACTTTTCTAACACAGCAGTCCAGCTGTTTTGGCATTTCTAAAAGTTTTCATCCCCTGGCAGTGTTTAAGGCAATAGGCTATTCTGATTTTCACTACCAAGAAAGCCAGTGGTAGTCACAGTACCAGAGGCAGAAAGCAACAGAGAGTTATCAGAGGAGAATCCTTCAGGTTGATAGGGAGAATAAGACAGTTTATCAAGCTGCAGGAACGTCCCTCTTCATCTGTCCCTTAATCTCCATGGCAGAAACCTGCCTGCTCCAGACCAGGTGCTCGTTTCCAGACATAGAGCTCTTTGTGAAGGTGAGCGTTGTAAAGCAATCCAATGGCAATGTTTGTTTATGGAGAGCTTTTTACTATATTTGAGATTCATTTGATAACGTTGAGGAAGGTAAAAGAGCAAGCAGAACTGGTTTCATTAATGTGTGTTGTTTGTATGTAAGGTCTGCAAACCTTAATGAACTAACCTATTAACTAAGTAAATGATACACCTGTTTTTTTCTTCTGCACCCTTACATTTAATCTAAGTTTTAAAACTGCGCTTTAGGAGAATCATATGAAGAGCTTAAGAATTAGACCTCTGAACTCTTCCAACAATGTTGCATGAAGCCTAACTTAACCAATAGCAACTATGCAAGACTTCACCTGATTTTAACTAAGCCTTTTAAGAAAATGCAATACAAAGTACATGAGAGCAACACTTCTGTGGCCACATGTACAGTGAGTTGCACCTATAATGCTTTACACTGACACCTGATGGTTCATTCAGGCAAAAAGGAAAGACCATCATTACAGGGGCACACAGAAAGAGAGGTTACGTGACTTGGATACAGCCACACTTCAGTCTTAAAAGTGGGAGCCTTGGGTCTATAACGAGGAGGGATTACCCGGGGGGATGCAGCACTTGTGTTTCATTAGTCCTCAGTTCAGCAAAGCACAGAGATGGGTGGGTTCAGTTGGAGCAAGGCTACTGCCAAACTTCTCTCCTCTGGGCCCCCCACAGTTGCTTAGTTTGAAATTCTTAATTATTTGATTTATTCTGTTTATTCCCTTAAGTGCTTTAGACATTACATCACAATTTATGCTGGTAAATCTTTCTCTATTTGTTTCCTGTGATCATAAACTGATTTAACTTGTTTTAATCTTGCAGTGACTTAGGTAGATTTATGTTCACATAGACAAATGAGGTGGAGACTATTTCCTTTGGAAGGACTGCTGTGATTTCAATTTTGTTTTCTAACTTATGGCAATATTCATTATGCATTTTAATGAAAAACTACATCTCCAGGATGACAGGATTCTTCATCATATCTAACTTTGCATGAAAATACGTATTAGTAGAGATGAGTAACATGCTATACGTACTCGTAGCAGATCTGGGTTTTCTGCTTTCCTACTGCATCTGCTATCAAATTATGCTATCATCAGAGATGTATATATGCCTTTTTTTTTTTTTAATTGCAGGCTGGCAGTGATGGGGAAAGTATTGGAAATTGCCCATTCTCTCAGCGTCTCTTTATGATTCTGTGGCTAAAAGGTGTCATATTTAATGTCACAACCGTGGATTTGAAAAGGTGAGATTGTAACCAGAGTTCTCCTTTTCAGAACAACTTTTCCAAAATGGTGATTTTAAAGGGTGATTCTCTTCTGATAGATTTGAAATGTGCACCGTGCCTTGGCATTACATGAACAGTCTGGATGCCTAATTCCTCTTTAGGGTTCACTAGTATAAAGTGGACTAAGTCCTTTGAAGCTGTTGAGATTTTAATCTGTTTTGCAGTAGGTCTCTGTAACATAACACAGAAGTTCTGGGGGTTTTTTTAAGCATTTCAGAGCACATTCAGATATGGGCTAGCGAATTCTCACACCACCGGTGTGAGGCAGCTGGCTAAGTTTTATTTTGTAAGAAAGATGTAGAGCAGCCTGCTATTTTAAAGGTGAAACAGCTAGTTATAATTAAGCATAGAAATTGCAAATGTGGTTCCTGTTGTGATTAACCCCATCTCTTTCCTCCTATCAGAAAGCCTGCTGACCTGCAGAACCTCGCCCCGGGAACAAACCCCCCCTTCATGACATTTGATGGTGAAGTGAAAACCGATGTCAATAAGATCGAGGAGTTCTTGGAAGAAAAGCTAGCTCCGCCTCGGTACCGTATTCCTGGCCGCTTCTCTTGCTGTCAGCCCCTCACGGCCCTCGACAAGGGTCAGCGACCAAACCCCTTCGGTTTTGGCGGGTCAGGCTCTCAACGAGCTGCACATGTTATAATTGCATGTGGGAGGCTCGGGAGGGCTGGTCTGGCCGCTGCAGTGGAGCTTGCAGGGAGGGATAACTTCAACTGGCGTGAAACAGTGCTGAAGCCTGGCACCGTGCAGGGGGTGTCCCTGGGGTGTCCCTGAGATGCTGGCTGCGCTCCTCCCGCTGCCCTCGCCTTTGCCCCAAGTTCCCTGCTCTGCCACCACAGTCACTCCCAAGGCACAAAATCCACCCCGCTGCAGCAAGCGTGTGCAGAAACCTGCGTGCCGCTGCAGAAACCTGACCTCTTTTCCTCCGCTTGTGTGTGTTTGAGGTTTCTCTCTTCACACTGTACAAATAATTACACTTACTGGGAGCAGGTAGTTGGAAGAAAAGGGCAGTGAAAGCCTCCCACATGGTAGAATTGCTGGGGCTCATTTTGAGTGGCCGGGTGGGCCCATCTTAGCACACAGACGGGTCTGGGTTTCAGACTTGTCGTTCCCCACCCCAGCAGCTCTTCCCACCTCTACCCGAACCCCGCTGTCCCACCATCATGACCAGCAGCATCATGTCCCCCACCCACACACCTTCTCTCCCCTGGGACAGCAGCCCCGCTCCGCAGCGTTCCCTTCTCAAGCAGCCGAACCTGACTTAAACGAGGCAAGCAGCTGCTCCCCTCCACTTTTCCCTTCCTATCTGCCCCTGGCAACAACAGCTGCTGGACTGGCCGCTCCGAGCTTGCTCACGCGTAAGCAAGCGGGCCAGGCACAGGCACGGAGGCTGGGAGGAGCAGCAGCAGCTGCTGCCAATAGGGACTTTCCCTCCGCTCCTTCTCATGGCAGGAGCCACGCTCCACGCAGCCTCACCTCCAGTGGAGGAGGCCTGGGAGAGGCACTGGGCTGTCTGGGAGGTGTTTGCAGTGTGAACGAACAGTCATTTCCCCATCTCCCTCAGGAAAAGGAGGTCATCCACATGGTTTAACTATGGTTTAAATTTGCACTTGCTAAGTGATTTTTAGTTCAGGATGGTTCCCTTTGAAAGTCCTGTGTGGCTGTATATTGTGACACTGCAGTGTAAATAATGTATATTAAATAATTAGTGGAGATGGAAATAAAGGCGAGTCATATAACTACTTTTTGTTTCTTTTAACTCCTCAGGTATCCCAAACTTGCACCAAACCACCCCGAGTCTAACTCTGCAGGAAATGATGTCTTTGCAAAATTTTCTGCGTTCATAAAGAACCCGAGAAAAGATGCTAACGAAAGTATGTGCTGCAGTCCTTATGTCAGCCCTGATAGTTAGTGGAAGAAATTAGAGCTGTACAATTCTGGCACACTGTGCTGGAGATATCCCATTTACAGCTTAGGTTAAACAGTCATTTTCCAGAGTCTAAAGGCTGTGGAAATCTGTGCCTATTCACTCTCTTCTCTGAGGATTCCCAAAGTTAGTTCACACAGATACCGCTGTCAGCAGGGGAGCACCAACTCCAGCTCCTCCTCGTTTCATCAGCTCTCAAACTCCTAACACTGCACCTTGCCACAGCTCTGCTAAAAGGACAGCCCACTTGAACTGAGACCTTACCTTTCTACTGTATTTCTGTAAATAATGAGGACTCTAGCCCCATGACACATGTCTCTAGAGCAGAACTCTCACAACCACCATGGATTAGCTCATCTCTGTCCTCCAGCTGTCAGCCCTGTTCTCTTTGCTCTTCCCTTCTCCCCTCTTCACAGTGGCACAGGGGCACCACCAGCCCACGAAAAGCCCAGCCAACCTTTGCCAGCCTCTGCTGCCCTGACCCCACTCCTGTGTGCTCAGCCAAAAGCACGGGACTCACAGTCCAGTTTCCCGTACACCCCAAAGTGGCATCCCAGTGGCTTGCTGTCGTAGCTCCCAGCCTTGCTGTCCTGCCTGTGGGCAGGCACTTGCCCCGTGGCTCCCAAGACGAGAGTCAAGGTGAAGGCAGAGCCACTCTGCAAAAACACACTCTGCAAAGGTGTTTGAGGAGCCATTTCTGGTAACACAGCCCCAGTCTGATTTTTCTCAGAACCCCCTTTAGCTACTTAAAGCTCTTATCCCAGCATTAACTTTTAAGCTTAGGATAAAGGAATTGCAGGAGTTGGCATGGCCGGGTGTCTATGAGCTGGGTTGGTGCCAGGAGACAGGATGCAGGAGTTGCCTTTCTGCTCGGTGTCAGAGAGACCTTGGTACAAGCTTGAATGACCTTTTTATTGTCTTAACCTAGATTTGGAAAAATCTTTGCTTAAAGCCCTGAGGAAGCTGGACAGCTATTTAAATAGCCCCTTGCCTGATGAAATTGATGCTTACAGCACTGAGGAGATCACTGTTTCCAGCCGGAAATTCCTGGATGGAGATGAGCTCACCTTAGCGGATTGCAACCTCCTACCAAAGCTCCATATAATCAAGGTTTGCATTTGCTTTTTAGCTTCCTGAAAAGAAGGGTGTCAGAGAAGCTCAAGTCCTTTTCTAAAAGGCAGAGGAATCCTTTATCTATTCTGAGGCCACACAGTAGCTGTGTAGGGCCACTGAACACTAATGCACAAGGCCATTTCATTACAGCATGGCTAGGCAGGTCCTCACATTAGTGACTCTGGAGCTGGAATAGCTGGTTTTGTATCTGGACTGTGACTGCACTCGCTAAGACTCTCACAAGTATGAAATAAGTGCTATGTTCAGTGCTGTAGAGAAGTGTTTTCATTTGCATTTCGTATGCAAAGTTCATATGACCATGGACCAGTAAGGTTAAATTATTTTGCCCATGCCAATTCAACAAGCCAGCTATAGCTGAAATTCAAACCTGTCTCTCCCACCTTTAATCCAAACTCTTTCTTTGCTGAATACCACCACTAGTACCAATAATGCTGGCAAGGTAGCCACCACCCACTGCCTTCCAGCCAAGGCTCCTAGCCTCTTCTTGCAGGGCTGTGGAGCATCTACACAGACCTAATAGTCCTGGTGACCAAGATGTTTGGGTGTTGTCACAGCCTGTTCCTAGGCTACTCTGGAGCCAACCAGGCTCTGGAAGAGAAATGGTCATACTGGAAATTCATTGGTTTTCAAACAAACGAGGTCACTTCAGAAAGTTTCCTATTTGACTACTATTTTGCCAGAGGATGAGTGGATTGAATTGCTTTCTGACACCTCCACAAGTGAAACCATTCCCCAGAGATGTTCTGGCTGAACCTATTCCAGAGGACAGCAAGGGAATGAGCCCTTTCCCATGCCCATGCAAAGCTCATGCACAGCGAAGCTCGAGAGTTAGCAAGGGTCAGCAGAGCCAATACAGGGAGAATCACCTTATGTCAGGTGAATGTCTGAAGGATGATGAACGATGAACATCACACCATCCTTGCTGGCCAACACAGAGGGGTTAGGTATTGGCCAATAGTTGTTTTGCCTACCCATTTGAAATTTAGTATTTTAATTCAAGTTTTTCCTTTCTGTTTCAGTCAAAGTATCCAAGTATGGGCCAGTTTATTACTGTAAGATTATTCTGTTAATTCTGGTTTATGCTAGCTCCTTTGCTGTTTTAAGCTGTATCTCTTCCAGGTGTGGTCTACTGGTCCACATAGCTCTGCATAGCTCTAGCAGAATATTTATACCAAATGAATCCCTTTAACTGAGTTAGCTTCTTAGCTAGCTTTCTTCATCCCATGTCTTCTCTTTTTTTGTCTTTCCTTCTCCTTTCCCCCTACGTTGCATATAATGACAGACTTATGCATTGAAAATTTGAAATGGGCATAAAGAATAGATTTGGGTTTTTTGCAGATCATGTGTGTAATGATATTTTTCTTTTTTCTTTTAATAAAAGGTTGTTGCAAAAAAATATAGAAATTTTGATTTTCCACCTGAAATGACAGGGATTTCAAGATACTTGAACAATGCATATGCAAGAGATGAATTTACAAACACTTGTCCCGCTGATCAAGAAATTGAGTATGCGTATTTGGATGTTGCAAAGAGAATGAAGTAAACAGAAGATGCCTCCATTCTTTATTGCTTCTGCGATTTAGACGGGCATGAGCCAAGATGGAAAAAACAAAAGCCAGCATACATTCTGCAGTATAATTTTAAGTTCTGCTATTGGCCAATCCTTCTTTTATAATGATTGTATGGCATTATTTGCTCATTCTTAAATTATGTATGTATATGTTTGTGTGTCTGTACAGATGTCTGCACACATGAATGTCTGTTGTGCATCCCAAGTTAAAGGCATCAGTCAATATTAAAGCATTTCTTGAAGTTAGGGAAACAGTGTAGGTCACACAATTATAGCAATACTACAGACTAGTGACTTACGTTAAACTGCTGAATTTGGAGACGAAATAGCCCTGTTTCTAACACACATTTAACCTGTCATTATTGCTGCCTCTGATTTCTGTTTCACAGTTGTTGCCAAACTTCACAGTTACTGGGAGGGTGTCTGTTTGCTTCTCTGCAAGCCTCGGAGGGCCACAAGTCAGCAGCTGGTGCCCATGCAGCACCCTGGTTAACCCAGGAGAGAGGCCAGCCTGTTGGTGGGACCACATCTGACGTCCCAGAAGCCCTCTCCTCTGTGCTAGACACCTGCAAGGCAGGTCAACGAAGAACAACTCCTCTTCATTTTGCGTGAGTCTCCTTTGGTATTAAAAATAAATAAATAATTTAAAAAATTCCTGCCTTCTCCTCTCTCAGGGCTGCAGAACCCATTGAACTTCCCTCCTGGTGCTCCCAAAGAGAGGAATGCAGACTGTCACTGGCCTATGGACTATCTGATAACAGATATTTGACAAAGGAGGAGGGAGAGAAATTGGTGAACATCTGTCCCCAGCAAGTGATGTAGGATTTCTTTGTCATCCTTCCATGACTCTCATTTGGTTTTGGAAAGCAAAGAGGAGGAGAGGGTCTAAGAAAGAAACAGTCCTTCTGTACTTCCTTTTCCTGGTTCAGCTCCAGCATACTGGCTTTCCCAGGGCAGCTGTTAGGACTTCATTGCTGAGAGGTTTACAGCTGATCAGGCAGGTATCTATCAGGAATGAGGTAGACCTACCTCCTGCCTTAGGCGGGGGATGGATTAGATGAGCCCCTCCAGCCTCGCATGAGTCTGTGTTCAAGGCAGTCAGTACTAGTGAGAAACACCCTTTAGCCTGACATCAGGGAGCACACTATTAGAGATCTATGGACTACGAAAAGTGACGTCCACAGCTGCTTTCTGCTGAGCAGGCCCTCAGCAAGCCCATAGGAGTAGAGGGTGAGATGCTTTAGTCATAGGGTTACCTGGAAGTTTCCTTCTGATGGATTTTGCCTGTGTGTACAAAATAGCTATATCCACAAAAAGACTCTTACAGACTAGTCATTCATCCTTGCCCATGTCAAACATACACTTGAATTCTAACAAAGCATTACTTAACAGTAATAGTCAGTGTCAGACATATTGTGTCTGTGGTGTCTTCATCTTACACACTACACAGTTCTGATGCAAACGTGCTATCATCACAATTATTTGCAAGCAGTGTTAAATGTGCAGTTTTAGTTTGCCTTTAGAGAAAACAGACACAATAACTTTCCCCTCCCAGCCTCAACTGTGAACTCTCATACCCGGGTTGATAGCTGAGCAGTCACTCATCACGTATTACTAACTGTTACTTTGTATTTTCAAATACATACATATATATATATATATATAAAAATATATATAAAAAATGAAATCTGTATACTCTTTTCATATGCCTTACAAATTTAAATAGAAAATATACAAATTCATAAGTGATTTGAACAGTGTTCTGTCTTTATTTCCTTGGTAATTTCCTGGTAAGCTGCATTGCAACAGTGGCCTAGATTTTAAGGAATACAAGGCAAAATTTAACCCAACTTTCATTTGTTTTGGAGCAATCATGTATGTCACAGACCTGCAGTGAGATCTTGGGAGCAATACATACTGGCCGTGCGCATTACTGATGAATAAAAATCCAAAGGGCCAGCGTGTAATCCTTGACCTAGACGAGCCACCTACCACAAACTGTCCCACATCCACGCGGGTTTGGGGCTGGACACATTTGTAACTGTTTGGTGTTGGGGAGATGATCCAAAACAGCCAGGGACTGCCCACGCTGCTGGGCAGCTCTTGCAGCAATCCAAATGCATGAGATGGCTCCTGGCCCTCTCTTGCTTCTCGCCCTACATACGGTTATGGCTGTTTATCATCAATAAATAACAAAGCCTGGGCTATTCCCTGGCCCTAAGAGCATGTAGCAATGTGTGGTTCACACCTGTACGGCTCCTTTCTACCTCCTGGAAACAGGATGGCCATGCTGGTTGTGGAGAAGAGTACCTATCTCCAAATCACGCCTGGACGTTGGTGAGAGCAACGCTCTTTGGCACAGGTCAGGGTATTTGTAACAGAATTCTTGAGGTTGGTGAAGATGAATGAAAATGTGCATGTGAAACCACTAAAAGAAACAGAAAAACAAGGGTTGAAAAAATGAATAGGTTAATTGCTACAGGGCATTGTAGAAGTAAATTCATTCAAAGGACTTGGCAGCAAGAAAGCAAAGAACAAACTGAAGCCTCAAGCTAAGGTAAAGAGATGAGGAGGAGCAGGAGGGGTGCCATAAAACATCCTGATAAAGAAAACAGAACAATGGGAAGCAGGAATTTTGCCTTTAAGGTCCTGACAGATCCCTAGGGGGTATAAAAGGCACCTCCAGAAAACAGTTTGTTGTCACCAGCGAAGAACCCAAGAGCCTTTCCAGGACCCGACAGCCGGTGGCACTGGCCTGCCACCTCACACACAGACTGTCTGGGTGGGTGTCTGGGTGCAGATGGGGACACCGAAAGTGAGTAAAATACGTGCCGTTTAGAATAAATATCACCCTTTTATTCCATAAGGTCCCACGCTGGCTTCCTTTCCCTGGCCCCACGGTAACAACCACCCCGTAGCCAGGCCCTGCCTGCTTTCCAAACCCAAACACAGCACCCGTGTCTGTGTCCGGGGCTGGGTGCAGCTCAGGAGAGCTGGTGTGCCAGCGCTCAGCCGCAGCCCATCACCGTTCACCCTTACTGATTGAAAAGGGCAAGAGCCCTATCTGCCTGAAACACCATGCTGCTTTGTGTTATGCCCATGTTTATGGTTTATAGACACCATGAAACTTCTTTTTGCTCCAGATCATTCATTTAACCTCCTCACCCTGTTCTCTTTTTCTAAGGCTTCATCAGAATCATATGCCTGCACTTCCAGTACTGTCAGGTGAAGGGAAAAAAAGCCTCAGACACTTAGCAAAGAGTGGTGGGTTTTTTTTTCCTTAAAATCTGACATTGCTTGGAAGGATATTTGATTATATGCTTGTGGCCACTGATAGTTTTGAAACCTAATGTTTTTTGGTTTCCTTATTCCTCTTAGTCATGCAAAAGAAGTTTATGGCTCCAGCCCTCCGCAATGGATTGCTGGGCACACATGATGCTACCTAAACCAGCATGTTATGGTTGGTGTTTGCATACATCTGGCAACACAGGGAGGAGATGTGGGTAGAGAAGCCATAGAAATGACCCAGTGTATCAGAAAACTGCAGTTACTTCATTTGTCCTGGGATTGGGTGAGCTAAAGTGTCCGCACAATTCCACAGTAAATGAATCTGTATCTTCTACACATATTGAGTGTCTGAGTCTGGCCCTTCTTAAAATACATTATTTTAAGAAAATACCTTTGTCCACATTAGAGTTATTCTATTTTCAAAAGACCATTGAAAGATTTTTTTTAAACAATTTACTGGAGAAGAAATTATATGAGATAAAGGGAGAGAGAAAGCAAGCTGTGGTGTTAACAGTATCACCAGCTGTCTGAGTGGCCTTGACATGCAGTAAGATGTAATATCTAGACAGAGATTTGTAGTGCTTGATCCCATGCCGGGGCAGGGGTCATATTCCATTATTTAAAGGCAGGTTTGCGGAGATAGAGCTACTGATTTCCAAGTAGTTATTAGCACAAGTAGTCTTCTGTGTGGTGTTGCTTGTACAAAAAAATGTTTTTATTATCATTTTAAATACAATATTTTACATGTCCCTTTTAAACACCTATTATACGCAAGGCAAATATGATTAGACAGTTACTTTATTAATTGCTCTTGTGTATTTCTTGTGTAATTCTACTTGTGTAGAAAACTCTTCAAAGTTTGAAGGTTTTTTTCTCAGCTTCAGTATCTTAGTCTTCAGCACGACCCATCAGCTTGAAGGTTAAACACTATTTACGCTCAACACAGTATTTCCAAAAGCAAGCTGAAATAAAATCAAATGCAGGGTAACTAACTAATGCATTTCCCCCAATGCATTTTTTAAAAAAAAATAGCTTCAAAGCAATGAAAAAATAAACCTCATGAAAGAAAGTTAGTATTCCTCATCCATATCAACATGCTATTTGTTTGAGTATAAGCAAATATCTAAATTTCACAAGCCCCTTAAAACTGGTTGAAGTTTAGTTTAAAAGCCATTTTTTTTCTAGGTAATTAGGAAGGTTATTTCTAAGCTGTCAAGAACCTGTAATCAACTGCTAAGGTGAGGCATGACCCTGAAAGTTCAAGTCAACAGAAACTATGCACAGCATGGTAGAGCCAAAGCTAGGTTAGCAAACATCCTTCTCAACCAGCCACTCCAAGTGCTAGTATCACCCAATTGCTGCCCGCCCTGCAGATGCCCCCCATGGACCCTTAAAAGCTACTTAAAGGTTCATAGTGGTTCTGTGGACACTCACCGTGACTTTACTGACCACGCATGGGAGCTGCTGCCCTACAAACTGAGTTTCCTGGTTAGAGATCCTGAACACCTGACAGGGCTAGGAGAGCAGAGGTTTGCCACACCGCGCACTGCTACGTTCTCCCGTCAGCAGCCTTAACTAACATCATATCCCTGACCTACTCCTAATTGTCTCATGTGACAAAGACCCAAATGCAGGCCCTGCTCATGAGCGATGGGGTAAAGCAAGCTGGTTGCTAATGCACGGCTCAGACCAGCATTCAGTTTTCCTTCACTAGAAAACTGCAAAGAAGTGAAGGAGCAAGGTTTTTCCAGATCCTGGTCTAAATTGGGACTCCTGCTGATTAAGATGTTTTTATTGATGAGCAGAATGCAAACAGAAAAATCTCTTCTGGAAATGAACTAAAGGAAACAAGAGCCTTATTTCAAAATTTGAAAATTGTTCAACTTTTTGATTAAATCAAAATAAATGTTCCTTTTCAAAAACCGAGGGCATTTGTTTTTCCTGGATTTCTCCTTTCTGTCATTCCCTTTCCTTTTATTTTATTTTTTTTTTTCAGTGATGAAAGGGGGAAAATGAGAGGTAGAAGTGCTGGAAAAGAAAAGAAAAAAGGCAACAGAATACCAAACCTTGGTTTTCAACTCAAGATTAAAAAGTAAAACAGGACCTAAACTAAACCTGTATCTTCTTTTGTAGAAAAATATTTGAAAAGTTGCTTTCATCCAACCTCTTGTTCTTAATTTTGAAAACATTAGGTTCAGCACCAAGCTACTAAAATTTTCACTCCTCTCAAGTGATCTGCAGTGAGGACAAAGGGTCTCTAGAGGTGAAAACTCAGCTGTTCCTTTGCCTATAGGAATGATCATAGAACAGATCTTCCAGCTCACTCCACTGCAGGACACTGAAATAGTTGTAAATTGCTCCAGGTGATGAAGCCGTACTCATGTGAGAGGCTACAAGGAGTCGGACCTTACACAGGTTTCAAGGAGGATGCTGCATATCAAATCACCCTGACACAATATACAGGCTCTGTGTGCCTCACACGTAACTGTACTGTAGCAGGCAGCGTGTTACAAGTCCCTCTGTGCCTAAGGATGCCTGAGCTAACAGGCTGCAAGGCGACGTGTCCGTACAGTAAGAGTGTTTGTTATACCTTGTGATGTGGATGGGAAGTCCTACCACTGCATCAGTGTGAGCCCTCCTGAAGGTTGCTCCTCTGCTCGTATCAGCAAAATCTCCTCTGATAGAGCTCACATCACTGTGGATGTAATTTCAGCTAAACTGAAGGCCTCTTCCCACCTCCTCCCTCCCTCCCTCTCCCATCTCATTCTACGTAAAGCCTGTGCGTTGGGAAATGCGGTAGCAAAGGCACACCCAGATAACTGCATCGATGAACCGATAAAACAGGCAGCCTGCTGAACCACAGCTGCTGCAGGGGTGAGAGCAGCTGTAGCAGCTAACCGTGTTCCCGCATCCTCATGAAGACAATTAGTCACCTCGGCTCTGCAGGCTTGTGCGACAGCACTCTAACCTGGTTCAGCTGTCCAAAGTGCCCAAGTTACCCTGATTTTCTTCACCAAGATGACACTCTGTTCAGGTTAGAATACCCGGCTTCACAGTGGAGCAGGGGTATCCACAATAACCTGCTTGTATCACGTAGGCACACCTCTAATACCACAGCAAGGTGGTTCTCACCGAGTTAAGGTTGTTTCTAGATAAACTTGGAAGGCGCTGAAATGCTTTAGTGTCCACCCTCATTTTCCTTATTCAAAGAGCGGGTTTCTTGCCCCTGGCATAAGCAGCATAGAGTCTCTCCGTCGGGCATGCAGAGGAGCTGCTCACTCAGGTCGCATGCCAGCTGGGGCTGAGTGCACACCTTGAGCTAGAAGCTCTCCCAGGGCCCACAGAAGATAGACCAGAGGGGACGCAAGTTCAGTTGGCCTTACAGTGTGATAAGCAAGTGAGGTGAATGGCTTATGTTATGCTTGAACTCTGCTGTAAGAGGGGCAGAATCAGGAGATCCCACCCAAGGGCAGCTTCAGGCAGCACTGAGGAGTACGCAGTGCAAAAAGAGGGACCAAGATGTTACAAGCTCCGAAATATTACTCTGCCCGCTTTAACTTATACAATTGTTTTTTACTTGTTGCTTGGCTTTTTAAATCTTCCAGTACATCAAACATGTTATACAGTGTTGAAGTTCAGTTGAAGTGAAGTACATCTACCACTATCAACATTCTCAGCTGCAAAAATCATGAATTAGACCTTTGGAACAATGAACTGACTTAAAAAGTGTGACAGACCAAAGAGGTAAGTATTCCTTCTTCTGTTTTGCCTGCTTTTCTGTACTAGCAGAAGGCTAGTAATTAGTTACAAATCACAAAAAAGAAAAATGTGACTTGGGATTTTCACTGCCAGTCAGGGCTATGAACTGCTAGTTAGGTACTAAATTACTGATTTACATATCTACTGGGAATATAAATCCAAAGTGCAGGAACTAGAAGGGACAAGAAGGAGAGAAGTAGAAAAGGAGAAGATGAAAGAAAAAAAAATTTAAAAGAGGCAAACTGAGACAAGGGAAGGGAGATTTTTTTCTGAGTAATAGGCAGTGTTTGTACTGCATGTACCTGGTATAAATAATGTTTTATACACACACACACACACACACACACACACAGAGTGCCTTTAAGGTTTTGTGCTCCTTCTCTCAGTCAGAATGCAAACTGCATCTATCCATCTGTATCTCTGAAGAATATGCCTATAAGTATTCAGGAACAATACTTTGTAAGAAATCACATGACCAAAATAGGAGTGGGAGAAGTTGTAAATGGAATACCCTTCTCCTCTGAATTTAAGAATTTGCCATGAAATTATATTATAAAATCCAATGGAAGATCAATCAAAATCATTCATCTGGATTAAAAAGTTGACATTTTAAAAGGTTTGAAAGCCAGTTAAAAATGAGATGTCTTTTAAAAAATAATCCCAACAGATTTCATGCCAAAAAATGTTGAAACACTTAATTTCTAGCCAGCTTCCTATCTCATCCCTATTGCTGTAGTGTTTGAATGCCTCAGAAGTATACTCACTTCCACAACACCCTTTTTAAAAAAGGAAAGCTGTTATTCTCATTTCATACCCACAGAACTGCAGGAGGCACAAAGAAAATGCTTCCAGTCCAGAGACATGAGGCAAACTGTGGTGAATTGAGGTCTTTCGCACTCCAACTCCAACCACCGGAGAGCTTTCCTGCGAGGCACTTTGTTACATGGGGACCTGTGCATCTGTTCTCTTTGGCAATATAAGGTCAGATCTGATTCAACTGGATAATGGCTAAAATGTTTACTCTCTGGTTACTGTTCAATGGTTTTCATGGCCCAGACAGATTCCTCTTTGTCGTGGGCCTCGTCAACACTTGGCATGATTAGCATGAATCTAGAGTTTGGATGGCCCTAGAAACTGAACTGATGTCTCACCTGTGAATATATGTCAGGGGAAAGTGTTTCAGTGAGAAAGCTATGGTTTACACCAGACATTTTTTTAGTCAGACACTTCTAGCACCTTCTACAACACTAGCTATGGTACCGAAGTGACCCAGTAACTAGCTAGACAAGGTACGGCATCACTCTTTAAGTCCTACCTCTCTTAATTTTCCAGGAAGTTGGCAGTGAAGGCTTCCAGAAGTTCTTCCCATGTAAAGGATTTATTTCCAGGAGGTCCTTGCTCAGTTCAGATGGAGGATCAGATGGACTTTCATTTACACCTTCCTGTCCAAAACCGTACAAATGTAGGACAATGTCAGTGAAGCAGCCTCTAGAAACTGAGAACACCAGCAATCCAGGAAACACAAAACATAGAATTGTGTACTTTACTGAATAATGATGAGAGTTATATGGGTATTAGGCAACAGTAAGAGAAAACACAGAGATGCCTGTTCTCACCGTTTCGACTTTCTTTCCATACGTCTTGGTGTAAGCTGAAATGCAGGAAGGGAACACAGTTAGAAGCTGTTCTGGAAGACAATGATTCTGCTTTCTGCACACTTCAGCATGATCTGTCATTTAACAAGATGCATCCATAAGAAAAATTAGGAGACCTGGCTCTTCCCACAGCTCGGCTTTCCATAAATGTAGCATTGCCATGTGTCCTCAAAGGTCAGCTTCACCTCCAGCATCACTTCTATCCCTGATTAGGGTATGAACAACTGAGTTGTTGAAACTTTCTAAAGTGGATAGGAAGCTGCTTTGACTTCTTGACAGTACAATGAACATTTTACTACTGGTGTGACGGTTAAGACTGACAGATCTTGGTAACTGGATGCTTTTTGGAGATTCACAACATCATTGTGGCTCAGATAAGAGACAGATTTGACGCTGAAAACTCTCTTCTTGAACAAGTGCTCAAACCACTACCTCCTGCTACACACAAACAATAAGAGTGCCCGTGTTTTTTAACCAACAGAAACACCAGGTCTGTAAGTGCCTAACTGCAGTTAAGGTGTTACAGCCTGAGACTGGGGCTCTCATTTGCCTGAGACACCAGCACAAAAGGCTTATTTTCAATCTGAGGCACTTACTGCTTATGTAGGTAGCTCCCTGCTCACATAAGTTTCCAAGCATGTAACTTTTTGCAGGCCTTACCAAGAGCCTGAGCCCTAACTGGGGAGCAGTAGGCAACAGAGTAGCCCGGAGAAAGGCACTGAAGCGTGTACATGTATTTGAGGCTCTCGGTCAAAGCCTCTGCCTGTGGACAGTGGACCTAAGAAAGGCCATATCAGGCATGTACTGGATGAATGCATCCCTACTCCCGCTCTGCCTAGAGAAGCATGGCCACCCAAATCTGGGTTAGCCAGTGTAGTGGATATACACTGTCTTGCCACTTTCAGCCAGAACCAGCAAGATAAGCAGCAGACCACAAAGGACTGAAGGAAACCATATCAGACATACAGAGGCAAATTTATCTTTAGGGCCTTAAACTCCTTTTTACTCCGTCACAATCATCTAGACACAAAATTACGCACATAGGCACAAAATACAATGCCTTTAAAAGACAGGCAGAGAGTAAAAATAATGTCTGCTAGAATAAATGTCTAGCAAAGCCAGTGTAAGCAGTCCCAGAATGTATCTACTTGTTGATGGCTGGGTGGAGAGAGCTCAGACTTGGAAACCTCAGTGGTCCATGCTATATGTGTGCCTAGGAGAGTGATGAGGAGATTTCCAGATCCAACACATGCTTGATATGTCTGAGATTTCAAATTCCCAAGGCACTGAGAGAGAAGAATATTCAGTCTCAGTGCCACGCAGCACCTGCTGAGTTACTTTCACATGACAGTTTCAGGTAGTGCTCCCTGTTTCAGCATGCTCCAGGCTTTACAGAAACCGCACAATTTCAAACAGGATGCTTAGTTTCTACCCCAAAGTTAGTTTAATGACAACATTTTAGCCGAATCCTCAAGGAATCCTTGAGGAGATGAAAATCCCAGTTTAGAAAACAGTTACAACTTTCCCTTTCCCTGAAGATAACTCAAAGGGCACCAAAGCTGGGAACAGGAAGCAAATAATATAATAGTATATAACCATCTTTTGAAATTCACTAGACAGTGGAGCGTACTCACTATTTACTTACCAGTACCTCACATGGGAGTAAACAGTCTGTGCAGTGAGCACATGATGGTCCAGTTCCACAAAAAATATTACTGAAAATGCAGCTTTTGAAACAACACAGATGCACCTGACAGAAAACTGCCCACAGTATACTCCAAAGCAAATACTAAATCAGAGGGCAATTAACTGAAGGTAGAGTCAGGGGCGGGGTGGTAACTGTATTATTCTGTGCTGAATCAGTTGCTTTGCAACTGTAAAACCTCACCCATTTTTTCCACTTATGCAAAAGCTGCCTTTCAAGATACACATGGCTGTCTTGAGTCTCCAGGAAGGCAGTTCTATGCTCTGACGGGATCTTTGAAATTGTCCTCATACAGAAATACCTAGGTCAGACAACCTGGGTCACACAAGCATAAACCCAGATCAATTCAGAGCGAGCTGTCCACTCATGATAAATACCGCTGTTGGAAAACCCTACCAGGCACTGTGGCAGCTCTAGCAGTGAAAAGTATCATCACAGTCTAATTCAGCTGACTGCAGAGTGGACAGCCTTTTTAGATGCCTACAGGCAAGGCATGAAATTCAGACAAAATTATCTTGTGCTGAGACATCTACCAAATTTGACCTGAGAAAGCTGCAAATCTCTCTCTTTTTGGTTTGGGTTTAGTTGGGTGGGTTTTTTTGCACAGAATTTGTGTTGTTTATGGACTACTAAAATTTAATGCTGGTTCTCATAGCAGGAAGTTCATTCCATGGTTTGGAGCAGCATTCAGTGCTCACAGGCTTACGTTCTTCATTTAAACATGTCCAGTTAATAACAAGTTTAACATCAACTGTCCGCATAAATCCTGTTCAACATCAACTGTGCGCATAAATCCTGTTCTTTGTTTCCATTTGCACACTTTCAGGTCTTATTAAGTTAAAATGGATTCCCTATTACTTTGTGGAAAAGTTTTAGAGAGGACTATGGACAAATATTGAACCTACACTAAGTTTATGATTGAAGTGAGATCCTTGTTTAACGAGGCAGATGGTAGATCTGACACACTAGAATATAGTGAGGAAACTGTCGTTTATAGCACGATACTATGGTGTACATGAATCAGGTTATATAGTGTTCACCTTCTGAAGCTGGAACATGACCTAGAAGTGTTAGTAAAAGAAATTGTTTAGCCTCTTCTAAGATTTAAAAGCAAAAGATCACTGGTCCAAACAGAAGTCAAGGAAATTCTATGGCTTGTGGGTTTGTTTCTTGTTTAAATCCCTCCACCTCCCTGAGTGCGTTTTTGCTTCCAGTTATACTGAAACATGACCTCTGCCCTGCAGATATGTTCATTATCTCTTCATTATTTGACTCATGCTGTGTCACTAGTGCTGAATGACATGGCAAGTTGTACTACAATTAAAACATACAGAACCACTATTAATGAATGAGGTGCCCTTAAAATACTCAAAAACATCTGCAGTGACATATTGCTTGCAGTAAGGTTTTTCACATCTTGCTCTCCTCTCCATTTTGGATTTCATCACAGAGAAATTGCATACCTATAAGACCTTTTAGTGGAGACAATTTTCTTGCTTCACCTCTCCTTCCCAGAAAGTCTTCCCATAACACACAGACAAACACACCGGTACCCCCTTAGAAAAACACATTTAAAAACAACAGTCAAGGAAATAAGGAAGAATCGTACCTCATTCAAAAAGGTGCCTGGCACTTTTTGTTACCCGGCTTTTACATGCATTATAGAAAAAGGCATACACAGAATCAGCTATATAAACCACCTTGACTCTGCAAAACCAGCAGCAGATTTGCAAATTTCCAGACCAATTACTTTTTGGCAGTTACCTTTCATTCCACTGATTTTAGGGTCTGCTATGGGAATGGCACTTTTTTGTGCTTCATCGAACAACGACAAAAATTTCAGGATCCCTTCTTGTTGATCTGCTACAGGGATCTCCAATGACATCTGCCTCTGAGCTTGGTTGCGGAAAAAAGGAAAAAGAAGCGTTACTATCTTCTTCAATGTCACGTGTAAAACTGTATCTACAGTTTGTCTGGATTCACACCTTATTTTTCTTCTTAAGTCTGTTTACTTCGAAAAGGTAGCCTTGCACTTACTGAAAATGCAGATCTCTAGTACAGTTCAGCTCAATGGTAAAGTTTACTGTAAAGTACACAGCTTTAATACACAAAATAAAAATTAATTATTAAATAATAATTAAAATTAAATCTAATTATATAATTAGATTATTAAAGTATAATAAATAATTACATTATTTAATTTAAAAGAAAAATACTAAATAATAAAAAGGGTTTATTAAAAGGAATGAAAAATCTTTGGCAAGCCAGTTTCTTCAGTGGGGCTATGAGAGTTACTCCACCTGAGAATATCTTGCTTTGTATTTTAGTAATCCCTACCATAATACAAAAATCTTCTCTTCATTCTTTTTACTTACATCTGTCAACTCATCTTTCCAACCAGCACACTTAGCAATTACACCCATGATAGGAGACTGGTATCCTACTGAGGCATACCACAGGACAGCACTGGGATCTTGCACTAAAGCAGACCTTACCTGTTGGATGCTGTTGTTTTGCAGGCATGGCTGGAGAAGCAGCTGCTAGAAAGCCATTTGAAATAACTGCAGTGACAAGAATATTAGCCAACATGTTGGTTGCCATTGTGGTCAAACGGGATCTTCTAGGTGCTGAAGCCTCTATCTACAAACCTTGTCAAAACTCCATGCGCAATTTCTCTCTGCTTGAATGAGCCATCACATCCCCTGCTTTATAAATCCTTGGCCTTTCTTCATTACCTGGAGAAAAAATTCCACACCCAATTCCACTTTAGCGATCTGCATTTTGACATTTGGCGATGTGTCTTTTTCTGGTTTTTGTGGTTTGCTTTGTGCCACTCTAATAATAGAGTCACTAACGTCAGAAGCCTTTTCTCTGCCTGAGTAAAGACATCAACAGCATGCTATCACTGCTTGAACAGGAGAATCTCAAACATGTATGCAAACTTTGGGATTGAGCACACTCACTGCTAACAGCAGCACAGGGGGGATCTCCTGGATTCACATTGTCAAGGCACAGAAAAAAAAACGGGGCTACTACTTCAGGAGCCAAGATTTCAAACACGGCAGTGACGCTAGCTGTCAGCACAGCAAACAGTGAGGAACTGAATAAATAGCAAGGCCTCCAAACTCCGTCATGTGCTCCTGGGGACTAAGTGAAAATGTGAGCTAGGGGTGAAACCAGCCTGGATGAAATCTGTCAGATGCAGGGCTAAATCACTCGACTGCTGGCAGCCAAAGGTGGAGTGGTAGTGATATACCTCTGTTTCAAGAGCTTGCCTCAGCTTGCAGCGAGTGATAGCCAAGAGCTTTCCTCCTGTGTGTCAGAGGCATTTGGTGCTGGAGGAAAGGCTTCAAGGGGCATTCTCAATAGCAGAATGGTGGCTGAACTTCACAGTACACCCTAGGCTGTACTTTCCCACCATTGAGGCAGTGTAACACCGGGAAAAGGAGTCCCAGAACCGCACTGGGGAGAGAGAGGCAGCTTGGAGTGAGCACTGCCATGTGAACGGGCAAGAGGCTGCTTTTTGGTCCGGGCACCGGGCTGCACCGCCCACTGCAATGCGGTTTATGTAGCTAACTCCATACGCCCACTTACTGAGTTCCCCCACAGACTGATGGGGCTTCTCTGCTTCACAAACTGCAGGTTCCCTGCAGGGAAAGCCTTGCTGAGGCTGGAATCCAAGCCAGGTTCCCCAAGCACAGCAAGAGGGCTGAGAGCAATGCTGGGAACAAAGCAGCTCTCTTCTCCCATACCTTCACTACAAAATTTTTCTTTTTTTTCCAGCACATGTACAATGTGTTGCAAGTGCACTGCTGGGGGAGAAGATTGGTCTTCTTACTGAAAGAGAAAATACTAAGCCATCCTGAAAGGATGCACTTGACTAATCCTCCCTGAGGAGGACACCTGGTAGCTTCGTTCCGAAGAATTTCCCCAGCCCAACACCTCCTCACCCAAAATTCATTCATACTGAGTAAATAGTACCCTATCTGGCCTTGTTCCAAATGCTTCCCATGGCTATTTTGTCAGCCTTTTGTCGGTCACTCGTGGCTGGTCTCAGGTGAGCCGACATTTCAGTGTGACACTGCTTCCTGTTTGTTGGTGGTTTCTTGAGACCAAAGCTTGGGCGAGTGGTCAGAGCTGAGTATGGACAGATTTTTGCTGTGCTTTTGGCTAAGGAAACCACAAGAAAGAGACTAGTGAATTGTTTTGACAGGATCCCACATAGCTTGGATGCAAAAAAGAAGCTGAAACTGCTGTTTGAGGCCTTGGGCGGGGAAAGGACAGATAAACTTCATTTACTTGTATAACCTTTCTGTCAGGATTTGACTGGCAACAAGGGCTGAGTTGAAATCCTAGGGGTCAATTCTAAACCCAGATGCCCATCCAGAAGCTTGGGAAAATTAAAACTAAACTTTCTGGTGCTCAGCAAGGTAATTTTCTTCATTTGCAAACATGACTCAGTTGACTTAAACAACAATGTTTTATTAATAGAAGAAAAAGTAGATAAACAGCATAGCAGACAATATTTAACTCCTGGTGTATTACTATTCGACAGTCATCTTTTTGGGGGAAGCTGGTTAGCTCAGCTTCCAGTTGCTTCCTTACCTCCTGCAGTAACATCCCACTTCCCGCTTGGGTTGGTCAAATCTTGCTGACCAGCAAGGTCTCATTCAGGCTGTGGGCTCCCTCACCATTCCTTCTTGCCAGTCCTCAAGCTCCAAGCTAGTGGAGACAATATCTGTTTCTCCAGCTCTTCACCAAGACTGCATGCAACGTCTCAGATTACCCTTGTCCCTGTGCATTCAGGAAACCCTTCACCCCATTCCTGTCTCTCCCTTTGGAGAAGACTTCTGAATGGATTCTGCCCTGGTTTACTCTTTAAAGAAAACTTTTAATCAAAGCCTTTTTCTTTTGCCTCTCTCCCATTTTGGTTTTGGTTTGTTGTTTTATTTTTTTGAGGCTATAACTTTTGCATTCCAGTTCTGGAAGCTATTGCCCTGGTGAGGGTGACCAACTCACCCTAGGGACACTGAAGTGTAGCTCCTTGGCCCAGACTTCTATCCCTAGTTACAATTACAAACATTCCTCCACTTAATTATGCTCCTCTTTTTTACCAGAAATGCCTCCCAAACATAATAAAATAATATGTGCAAAGCAAACATGTCTCAGGCCTGCCCATCAGTTCCTTTCATTTATCTCCCCTCTTCTCTACCAGAAGTCAATGGAGTACTCTTTATTTTTTTGCATTTCCTTTGGATAGTGAGACCACTGCTCTCTCTTTTAGGCCGCTTGTAAAAGCAAGGCTGGCAATTGTCAAAAGGAAAAAAAAAGTCTCCTGACAACACATTTGCAAACAGGACTGCACAGGCAGGGGCCATTTTCACTACTGGGCAGATAGCTCAGGTCAGCAGCATTTCCATTGTAGAAACCTCAGCACTTCTGGAACCTCCTGAAGAAGCAGCTGCCCAGGCCTGCATCTTGTATGGCTCTGGCCAGTAGTAAGAGTTACTCCTAGTTATTATACAGCTGTCTGAACTCACAGCACTTAAAATTATGGTTCATGCATATCTAACTTCCAGGACAGCAATGAAAATAAATGCATTCATGACTCTGAGATACTTAGTTTAGTATATGTTGAAGACAGGCATATCTAAGTGACTGACAGAAGGAATTTCAGTATGCAGTAGGTATGTAAATCTTTGCCTGTTATTTTTTTTTCTACCATAAAAAATACATTCTCCTGTGAAAACATGTGGACTTGAGAAAATGCACTTGTTTTATACTTTATTGTACAGTTTCTTCTTCAAGGCCTGGAACAAGCCAAAGAACACACACCTACTTTCATGCTCCCACAATTAGTCAGACTGTGCCTATATTTGGAAATGGTTAGTGTTAAAAATTAAGCATGGCAATGAAACGCAGCATCCCAGCTTAAGGCTACCAAAAGAAATGCAGTCTACCTTATGGTACTGGCTGGCAGGGTACCGGCACGCTGCTTTGGAGGATTAGATCTCCACCAGGGTTTCAGACAAGGGGCATAAGGGATTCAGTAAGAACCTCCACAGTTTTAAAATTTTTTTCTGTAGACAGAAAACCAGGAATGTAAGCAGTAGTTTCCTTAGTGCAATGCTTATCAGAAACAACACTGATGGCTAGCTCTGAGCATACTTCAAACCAAATGGCAAAGCAAGGCTCTTGGGAAATTGGGTGGCAAGATCTCAGAGTGCTTGTTTTACTTAGGTTGCTCCGAGTACTACAGGCTAACCTCATGGGTCTTTCCACTGCATTATATAAACATTAGCACGTAATTTGGGATACGCGGGTATTACCTCCATTTCCCACTCCAACCTGTCAAACCATGTTATATTAAGATCACAACTTTCTTTCATTACAATGTTATGATTCTCACCGTGTAGCTCTATTAACTTCTTCAGGATTTCATAAATCTTATTTCAAATTGAATTTTAACCCTTGGGAGAAGAAATGCTTGATGACTCTGGAGACAAGCAAGCTCCTGAGAAGAACGTGGTCAACAGCAGTAGAGGCTTCCCTCACTCAATACTGTTACTCTGCCTCAGAAGGATGTCCCAAGTTATGAACAGTTTAACTTCTACATCTGGTGAGCCATTGACCTCTCTGTAGAAGCAATCAACAGCAGAGCCCATTAGTGCTAATTGTGGTGCATTTTCAGTGAAAAACCCCCACATATTCATACCAGGAAAGATAACTTGTCTTGGACACAAATGCCTTTTGTTGACATAACGTTGTTTGCTGCACTTTTTTAACTATTAATTGTGATTTTTGTTATTCAGGGTATCTGTCAGGGTGCAGCAAGGGCCAGATGACCCCCAAGGAATGCGGAGCCAGGAGAAAAGGGTGATTCAGTGCAGGCAGTGCCCTCACTGACAGGCACCATCCTGCAAGTTCTGAAGGCAGCAAGCAGAGCTAGGGGCTGGTAGCAGGGTCCATTGACAGCCTCTGACATAGTGAGGGAGTGAGCCAGGGCCAGGATCAGTGCAGGGCCAGCAGCAGGGCTAGAGATGAACACACCTACAAGCACAGCTGAGGCAGGACTGGGAGCCCAGGCCAGTACTGAAATGGGGCGCTCAGCCCATGGGCAAGGGTGGGGGCAGGCCTAGTGGAGGCTGGGAAGGGACACTCAACCCTGTTAGTGCCAGACAGTATCAAAATCAGAAATTCTGATTTTGATCGGCAAAACAATCTGCTCTTCTTTTGGGAATGCTCATCAGAAATAAATATTGTCACTGAGCCTCTCCCTTTGATTAGCCTCTTTCTTAGAGAGACAACCCAGCCTCTGTGTCTGAACTTGTAGAATGGGATATGGGATATGTTCAGATCTAGGCCAAAGTTTTATCAAAAAGACTGCTTGCCAGATTGTTTGTAAAAATGGCTTAACATTTACAGATCCTGGTTTTGCCAAAAGGACTACTCCAGTGAACCTCTTTGATACCTGCTATAGCCACAGTGAAGTCGTAACTCATTTACTCTTGAAGTGAAACCAAACATGTAGATGATACAATACCAATAAAGCAGAGAAACACGTCTGAACAATCTGTTTTGTTATATGGTACCTTCTTATGATTTTTGGATCAGTTCGTATTCTACTGAAAAAAGCCATAAATCTCAGGGACAGCTCATCAGATGTGACTGGAAACATGCTGTCACAGGGCTCAAGCCGTCTCGCAGATCCAGGATGACAAAGTATTTGGCACTCCAAAAGTCTGGATGTGAAAGAATGGAAGGCAAGCAATGAGTACTAATATTCTGCATATTGTTGAAGGAGTAGGAATTGGCCTGCCTCGGGAGTCGAAGTCTTCCTATCAGCCAGCCAGGACGCCTGATGCATTGCTGAGATTACAGCCATAACACAATACTGCAGACAACTCAGCCTATTAGCTTTGAACCTCATATTACAGTCAACTTTCAACATTTTCCAAGCTTCCAGGTCTCTGATGTGGCAATGGGAAGTTCTTCTGAGCTATTTCCCATCTGGATGCATTTATGGCTCCTGACAGTTTTGATCAAGACTTCTTGAAATTTATTCCCCATAAGCATTTATGGATCTGTCTGGTTGTCTGATCAGTGCATTTGCAGCTAGCCCATCTGTCTGGGAACGTTAGGACTTCTCTCTGAATGGGCCATAATTACAAGGCCCAAGCCCAGAGATAAAATACTGTTTACCTTCCTGCCAGGTTTGGATTTAGTTAATTAGAAAAGCCTCTTACAGGAAAACTGTTAAGAATTTTTTTCCTTCAGATTTAGAGGTCTGCAATTGTCAGAAGCTTTAAAATAATCCATCTCATTTCAGCTGTATGCCTCAGCCTTTTCTTCCTCGGATTTCACTGCTCCTACTCCTTGCAATGCTGCACTTTGGGCTGCTCCAGGCCATCCTTCCTTTGAGTCGTACTGCTGAAGTCCCCCACGCGGTGGCAGAGTGGGTGACAAGACTTCTTCCCTGACGAAGAAGCGAGGAAAGGATCTGTGGCTAAAACTTGGAAAGAAACACCAGATGGATGTATTCCCTTCATTTTCACAGGAGATATATAGCTACATGCACCCTTGGCACAGCTTTGAAAGTCTCATCCAGCAGCAATGAACATGGTAGGCGAAAATGTCTTGCAGACAAGGTCAACGGCTTTTTAAAATTTTTAAAATTAAAAAGGTGTTATCCTTCCTACAGCTAATGCTGATGTATATCCATTCCTCCTGGTAGTGCCTGGTTGCAGCCTTGTTGAAGGGCTACACAGGCTCTACTGTGAGACCCAGTGAACGGCAGAGGCCTTTCACTCTCCTGCCTACGGTGCTCCCCTCAAGCCCGGCACCTAGTTACTACTTCATGTAACGACCTTTCCAATTTAAACACAGCAAGCCAGCACCATGTGAACGGAGAAACTATTTGCTAAGCTCACAGATGCCCAACAAATTTTGCAAACACTCCCCTCTCCCTTTATTGATTTAACAGTGTATCAGACAGCTTTCAGATTCTGGCAAACAGTAGAGCCCTGTTGTGGGGGGCTCAGCCTTCAGGTAGTTAGATTTAATGCCTGACAATTACCTATATTTGTTTAATTCCAGTTTCTTGTTGCTCTGAGGGGCCGTCACGCTGCAGCTCCCTGCGGAGGGTGACAACCCTTCGAAAGCGCAGCCGAAGAATAAATCATAAACCCCGACCCCCCGGTGCCTTCCAGCCCCGCTGACCACAGAGCGCTTCCCGGCTGTGCAGAGAGGGAGCGAAGCGTCAGGGTGGTCAGTGGGTACCGGCTTTGGGGAAAAATCTCACCTACGGATGCAGGGCTCTGCTAACACCCAGGCTAGACAAGACTCCAGTTTTATAAAGCTTTGTTTCCTCACGCAGCGCACTACTAGGCACGCAAAACGCCAGGCTCGGCGAGGAAGGGCTGAGGCACCAGCGCTTGGAGCGGAGCCCCGTCTGCCGGGCACCTTACCTGTCCGCAGCAGACAGGGTGCCCCTGAGGCACTCCTTAGCTGCCACCCTATCCTCGTCTCACCCGCCTCGTCGGGGCACCGCGGCACTGCCTTCTCCCCGGAGCAGGCCCCGCTCCCGCCAGGCTGGGAAGCGCTACCGTCAGCCGCCTGCGCCTGGCCGTTCGGTGCCTCCCTGGGCCTGCCCTCTGCTCGCTCAGCCGCACGGCTGGCCCGCCCCGGCTAGCCCGCCGAGCACCGGGGCTCGTCCGGCCCCTCAGCAGCGCCATGGGACCCTCCCGCCCCCAGCCGCCCGGGGCGGCCCGTCGCCAGCAGCTCCGCCGCCCGCGCTCCCAGCGGCGCCGCCGCGGCCTCGGCTGCCGGCGGGGCCGCCCGCAGTTAGCCGCGGTGGCCCTCTAGCGGCCTCTGCCCCGGCTGTGAGGCGAGGGCTGCCTCGGGCCGGGGCCGGGGCCCGCTGGGGACCCTGAGGACGGCGGGAGAGGCGCCTCGGCGCCTGCAGCGCGGCGGGGCCCGGCCTGGCAGCGCCTGCCGGGCGGCCAGCCCACACGGGTGCACGGGCGTGGCTCGGGGTGCGGGGAGCTGCCCCCTCGCAGCGAGGGTCTGCCTGCCCCACGACCCCGCGGTCCCCGCTCGGGCCTCCGTCTTTGAGGAGCCTCTCGGGAGCCGGAGGCCTTGCTCTGGCAGGACAACTGAGGCCGGGCACTGGCCAACCCCTTGGCTTGTCAGAGCCTCTCAAAACCAAAGCGAACAGGAAGCAGCTGTGCTGTTCCGGGTGGGGATCAAGTTCTGTGGGCCCCACCATGATAAATGCACGTGTGTAACTAACCGGAGGCAGTGTTAGCTGTGAGTGACCTGCTGCTTTCAAAGAAGCTTCCCTTCCCCTCCCCGCCCTGAAAGGCGGGCATCGCAGCCTCGTAGCTCGTAAAGCTTAGAAGGACCCATTACAATTCTCTGACCCGCACATTTTTAGCACAGGCCATCCGTACAGTTTGCATTTAACATTTCATCAAGAGGCCAAATGGGTGTGGTAACAGCCTAGATTTTTTATGTTCCCAGGGCCTGTGTCCATGAGAGTCACGGCCTCCGCCTCCTTCCCCCGTTAAGTCCCTCCACTCAGCAACAGGGAAAAATAATTCCTTCTTCCATCCACCCCAGCTCAGCCATTCTCCAGGAAGACCTGAGTCAGATGTTTGGTACCTAAACCAAATACCTGAGGAAGGTGGGGAAGAAGGAGACAATTGCTGGAGGGAGACACACAGTTACTAAACCAGCCTAATGTAAACAAGATCTAAAGCAAGAGTTCAAAGTTATTAAAACTAGGGGAAAATGCCAAAGAAGGAAATTCTTCTCTGTTCAGTCACCCAGCTCCAGAGCCAATGAAACCTGCTTCACCATCCCTGAAAGATGATTTATGAGCATGTTTTTAAACTGCAGACAACAATAACAACAACCTCCTCTCTGTGGACCTTTTCATCAATGGAACTCAAAGTGCTTCTCAAAGAAGGTCAGTGTCACTACCTATTTGCAGATGAGGAAACCAAGGCACAGGACAGAAGGGATTTTGCTACAGTCATCAGCAAGCGAAGAACCCAAGGCCAGATCCTTAGTCAAGTACATTCTGTGCTAAGACATGTCACTCAGTAAACATAAGTCTAAATTTACAAACGGCACCCAAGATGGGGCACATCTTACTGCAGCAGCGGGGGCTTACCCCCTTATCATGCTCTCAGGTGTCTGTACAGCCCATGGACTCATCTGAGAGACACATCTGATGAGAATGCACAGGGGTGGATACAAACCAGAGGTGATGGAAGAGTACAGTTGAGCTGGACAAATGGAGAGAGAGACGTTCGGATGGACAGGAAAGGGGGAAAAGTACAGGAATAGCTGCATTTTATATAGCACCGTAACAACTGGCAAGGAGATAAGCAACTTGTAGGAGGCATGTTAGTTTCTAATGGTGGGTTATTACCAGCAGCTTAGAGTACTGGATCATAATGCTCCACAGTGTGTGTGAGTGGTCGTGCAAACGAGAAAAGAGACACTTGAGGAATTTAATTCTGAGAGATGCTGAGCAATCACTGTGAGAAGATGAGGTTATTCTCCTCCTTGCAGCATCCATCTCCATTAACATCACAGAGGAGAACCTAGTTCCTAGGATGGTTTAGCTCTAACATATGTTTGTTTTATCAAGGATAGGAAGAAAAACCTTCAAACGTTTTCCTTTTTTTTCAGCTATTTGCAGCTTCCTTCACTGGAAGGAAAAAAAAAATAAATCACTCTTTGGGGATTGTTCTTGCACCTCTTTAACAGACAATGAAAAACCTCATTCTCTTTAACAGAACTTGTTTTTTCTGCTAGAACTTTTTTCTCTTTCCTAGTTGCAAAATCCAGGTGGGAGGGATAACAGACAGGAAACATAATTTTGCTTACTTAAAGAATTGGAATTAATTTGACCTCACACTTGCCCCTCTTCTCCCCCACAAGACAGACCAAACACAACTCACTCTTCCATCATATGTAGCTGTGTTACCAAAACCACTAAGCTTCTTGTGGGAGGCAAATCTCAATACACCTGTAGATATTGTTGCAAACAAGGCACAAAAATATCCCTCACGGAAGTGACTGAAGGGCTCACTCTCTTCCACCCACTCATGTCTCAGTACACTGTTATATCAAAATCCTTGAAAAGTGGCAAAATTCACCACTCCCAAGGAGGGGACTCAGCAATGAGTGACTCCTTTTTCATCTTTAATGGAAACACACTGGCTGAATGGACACTTGGAAACTTCTTGACCATACCACGTAATTGTATATATGCTACGGCAAGGTGTGGATGAATGATGCATCTTAAGACTTTAAAATCTGATAAGCAGACATTGGAGAGTTAAAGAATAGTCACCTCCTGTGAGACAGACAGCAATGGAGACATGGCAACAAAGATTGCCCCAAAGACCGTTGCTTGAGACACGTATGGAGAACAAACACGCTTTGCAAAGTGACTGCATACTTGTAGTTATCTCTTCCAAATCATGCTTCATGATTTTCATAATTTTTCTTCCTTTCATTCCTTTCCCATCTCCTGTTCTCTCTGGTTGCTGGCTATGGACTGACATAACCTTCTTTGAGGAACGAGTGCAAGCAAACATAAGTGAGAAGAAGCCAGTTCTTTAAGGGTGAGGAAGAACACTGGCAGGTATTTGTTCTGGAGACAGCAGCTGAAGCCAAATACCAATTCAACTATAGGCTACTCATTGAAACAGAGTAGCCTGCCAGCCCTTAAAGTCTCTTATGTTCTGTTTGTGGCTAAAAGGCACCTCTGCTTTGCTGGATTCACTCCTTATTTATTAACTTTATCCTTGGGAGAACTAAAAGAACTGCAACCCAAAAACTTTGTGTCTTAATGAGAATTAAGGTGCGTGTAAGACTTCAGAAAGCAGAAAATGTCAAGCTTGGTTACCGGATGCTGAGAAAGGACACAAATATTTTCCAACAGGTCATATGCTTAAAGACCCAGGGAGGTTAGGAAGTACACAGGGCATTACAAAGTGATCTTACTAATTAAGTCAAACTAAAGGGATCACATTTGGAAAGGCAGAACTACAAGGCGAAATATCTGCCCCTTTAAAACCTTAGGTCTGCAAGGTCACCCAAGTGAGCCCATGGGATCACAGCCACAGTCCTGACAGCACTGAAAAGTAGCCAATACGCCTGTGTAGGAAGAGCTTGCTTTTGGCCACTCATACCTGGGGCTGGTTAGAAATATTTCTGATAAACTGTGGTGCAACATGCTGACTCACCCCAACCATGTCACCGTTGCTGCTGATCAGCAGTGTTGCCTGCTTCCCACAGAGTGAGGAGCCTGGAAGGCCCAGGATTCCCAGCTAAGCTGGCAGGCTCCAACCTTTGGCAACCAAGATCATTTTGGTTTCAGCAGTTTCAAAAGGATACTACTGAACATTATTTCAGGACCACATGGACAGATGTTTGCCGTGTGCAGAAAGTTTTGGAAACATGACTTTCTGTTCCAAAATAGAACAACTGTTCTTCCTTTCATCCAGCCCCAGAATCATAATGCCCATGGGATGGACATGCTGGCATTTGACCGGCTGTGATCATACATCCCCCAAAGTTACATGTGTTGGACTGACATCACCGAGCTCCCAGTTCTGCAGGAGGCTGGAGAAATATGAGAGACGCGTGTGTTAGAGGAGGGAGCAGAAGAGAGAAAGAAAAGGAGGAGGACAGTAGCTTTTCCCCTCTGCAAATTTCACTACTGCTTTACACAGCAACAGTGAAACAGGAAACATTCCCCATGTAAAATAACCCATATTGCCTTGTTTCAGAGCAACTCTTTATCACAGACGTTTAAGAGAGGAAGGGTGAAGTTTGCCACAGGGTCTTCATGCAGGGATTTTACTATTTCAGTGAAAATCAGCTGATTTTCAGCCAATTTTGAAGGACTTCCATGCCTGTGATGTGCACCCGGTGCAAAGACATAGTGTAGTTTGACCACTGGGCTCCTTTGAAGAAGGCCATATAAAAAAGCTGAGTGGTTGTTGGTATCAGAGGACACTGGAATACCCGGGCTGGGCTCTGTGGCATGGGGTTCAGTGCTCCTCAGGCAAGCACCTGCTGAGCTGCTAAGGCTGGGAAACCTGCACCCTCATACCTGTTCTATCCCTGCAGATGGCAACAGAGCTGCCTTCTGAGCTGGGAGGTCTTGGTCCTGAGGGATTTTGGTGTGAGAAAACAGGGGAAACGGGACTAAGCAGCCAGCAGGCATAAGCCTGGTGGCCACATGAAGCACACCCAGATGTCAGAGACCTCCTGAGGAACTTAACTGCAGGCTGCCCTGAATACAGGCTCTTTTTTCTGCTTACAGGACATGTCAAGTGTAGCAGCAGATAATAGTAAGATTGCCATCTAAGCTTCCCCAGAAAAGCTACAGATGTTCCTGTGTTTGGGGCATTTGAAAGTAAAACAGCCGGAGGCATTTTTCTACATGCTACAGGAAACAATTCTGCATCAGCAGGGAACAGGTTCTCTTTCTTTTGACAGCCTTTCTACCCTTAGGAGCCAGTGTTTTATAAAGCCCACAAATCAGACCTAACCCCCTCCCTGCTCTGAAAGCAGGCTATGTTTTAAATCTGTGTATTAGATTTTCTTTCTAAATTGTTTTATCCTCCTCTTGCAAACCCAAACAATTCCCAGACAGTGACTCGTGCTGACTAATCCAGTCTGGGAGACTTCTAGGTGTCCCTGTAACTTAAAACCAGAAAACAAGCTTCCTAATTCAGTAGCTAGACATTCCAATGAAGACCTGCAGGTTCTGAGCTTTTATTTTCCCTCTCCTCAGGGTTAAACATGCTTTTATCTACACTGTGCCTCCCTCCCCCAGCAGGCAAGAGTTGAGATGAGCTGTAATTCGGACATTCCTTCCCTGAGATCCTGCCTATGTTAGAAGTTCTGCTCCATGGGGCATCCCAGTGGCAAAGTTATTGTGAGACTTCAATGAAGGTAAACAGTGAAAAAAGGTGCTGTCTTCCAGGGAGAAGAAGGGGGTGTCTGAAGTAATAGTTGAGACATGTTCCTAAATCATCTTACAGACCTGTAAGAAGCCCAGTGTTGTAAAAAGATATGGGGCCACAGATAAATTGTATTTTTGGCCCATTTACAATGCTGGACTGAGTCATATTTTAGTCATGTCTGGAAACCACAGTGCCATTACAAGGTCTTCTAGTATCGTAGCAGTTGCAGTGGTGATAGGCTTCTAAGCTATGAATGCTGTGAACAAGGTCTGTCTCAGAGCAGATAATACAGAGTTTATTGTCCATTCTGTGACCACACATGCTTTGCCAGTGACCAGCATTTCCATGCCTGCTCAGGAAAAGGAATATCACTTCTGGGCACAGTACACTGCACCACTAATCCAAGCCTGTTGTCTTGTGAGACACGCCACTGAAAAGAAGGAAAAAGCCATGTACACCGAAGGTAACACACCTGTGTTGTCTTTCCAGAACATCTGTGTTGAGTTGTGTGGTGCCTTGCAGGCTGATAGTATTTAATAAGCTGCTTTTGCTCCGGAGCCCGGCTTACGGCTGTTTCCTCATTGCGCAAGTCAAACAAAGCAGTGTGGGAGAACACCCATGACAATGGCCTTTATAATTAAAGGTCATTAAAACTGTCAGTCAGGGTGTGAGGTGCACCAAGAAGTCAACAACCTTTTGCCTTCACCCTTGCCAGCCCCTCCTCTCACAAACAGCAGCCTCCAGCCTTAGTCTTCATCACCTTCTTTGCCCTTTCCTCTTCCTCCCCCTCAAGCAGCCAGAGGGGGGCTGTGAGCTGGCCTTTCTCAGCTGCCAAAACAGGCATGGCGGGGCCACCTCCAGTGCCCGGGGATCCCAGAGGGCTGCTCTGAGCGCACACTGCCTGCTCATCAGCTCTAGGCTCCCCCCTTTGCCAGCTCCCCTGGGCAGGGAGGAGGGCAGAGGGGCAGGAGAGGGCAGCTGCCCGTGCTTCCTCCCTTCACCCTGCAGGGAGCGGGTGCCACCGATCTGGAATGGCACAACCACTGTGAAAGCCGGCAGGCTTGGGGCTAGGAGGGACTCACCTCAGTCCAGCTGGCCTGTGCAAATGAATGAGCTGCTGCTGTCAAGAAAGAAAGACGTGGCCTTTCTCACAAGGACAGGCAGCCTCATGTGCATCCGGTTAAAATGGCCATGGCAGTCTGATAACTTACCCTCCTACACAAAATGAGAACTCTGCTGGTATGTCCTCTACATAGTCTTCAAAATCTAGCAACAAATATTTCTGTTGAGATGCCCTTGGGTGTAATATTTTTGTTTTTGTTTTGACTGTCGCTATTTGTAGCTTCTTTTCCTGTAGTGTTAAAGTAAGAAACAAAATAAATATGTGCTCTACTTCATCATCCACCTCTAAAGAAGCACTCTTGGGTTTCATAGGGTAAGGAGAAGAATCTGTAGGGTAGACCCTTGCAAAAATATAAGGGCAATATTGTTAGGATAACATGGGATTGTGCCAGAAAGAAATGTCAGATGGTCATACTGAGCAGGGTAACCAGTAACCGCATCAGAGGTGTGTGTTAGTGTTTCTAACCTCTAAGGAGGTACCTGGAATTCAGTAACTGTTTTCTTTTAGTGTCTTGGCCCTAATTTTAAAAAAGATAATATGAATTATCAGTTGAGAGATGGAGTGCGACCTGACAAGTTGTCAGAAAAAAAATACACCTTTCATAGTTTACTTTGTAGCTTGTTTTTCACTTCGCTGAGAGTAGTAGATGAAAGTTAATCTTTGTATATATACATAAATGTGTAGAAGGATACTACTGAAAGCTTCTTTAATATAGTGCAATATGTTGTATAGGGCGAATATTAGAAGATTATATATATATCTACATATGCATAGATACAGAGGCTTTCAGATTGAACTTTCAATATTGACTCTGGGTTTTTTTTTTTTTCATTTTGAAAGCTTGGTTCCCCCATATTAATGTTTGATTAACACTACTGTTTCGTTATTTATTTAAAGAGAAAAACAAACAACATATAAGAAATATGACCTCAAACTATCTGTTTTGGTGCTCCTGAAGTAAGGTTCAACTCATCAATATCAAAAAGGATCCAATCCAAGGAACAAAAGATTAAAGGAGAAAAATAAGAGCTGTAGATGACCTTGGAATATTGAAATTTAATCGAGAAGCCAGAGATATAATGCAATTACTAGGCTTCTTTATCTGCAAAGTCTCATTTCAGTCCTATTTTGATGATCCTATTGGATTCCCCACCTTTTGCCAGGTCACAGCAGGAAAATGCCTTTTTTTGTTAAAAAAGAATGAAATCAGTTAAAAAAAAAAAGTATGGAAACATATTTTTGATGTGAGTGATACATGGTCAATACCTTTTTTCTGATGGTTACTTTTTCTCTGAGACAGTTGTTTTCTCCCTGATGAAAGAACACACCAGGCCAATGTGCATACTTGTCAAACATTTTATTTGTCATTCACACTAATTATGATACTGAATTTACAGAGGAAACTGTGGTACAAAGAAAGAAAGAAAGAAAGAAAGAAAGAAAGAAAGAAAGAAAGTCTTCATTAGAACTAACGCAGCAGTCCAGCTGCTCTGTGTGCTAGTTGTAATGAATTCTCCCGTGGCGCTGGACACAGCCATCCCTATGTACAGCAAGAGTCTACTCTGACGTGGTATCTAGAGACTTCCTGTAGTGGGGGAAAACCTACTCTATTCTCTTTTCCTATCTGGTTCCAAAAAAACAGCCTCTCCCTTCCCACCCCCCCAAAAGAAAAAACTGCAATCAAAAACAAAAAAGCAAACTTCCAGAACCTGCTAGTTTCCCCTTCTGGAAATGTTCAGCATGACAGTGTCAAGGGAAAATGTGACTGTTGCAGGATGCTGCAGCATCTGTTTTGTAAACATAGCCAGTAAATGCTGAACAAATACACTTTGATGCCATTCTGATAGGAGTGCGTCTCCCACTGTGTCCTCCTCTCAGACTTGCCATACGGCCACCTCAGACTGAAAGTTTAGTTTTTGTTTTAAAGAAAGATGGAACTGTCAAACCCAGAATACCACAAATAACCCACAGATTTTTGCACATTCATTTCTCCCCTACCACAAAAAAGTGAAGAATGTTGAATAGAGACCATGCTATAACTGTTTACAAAAGTGAATAAAATGTAGTTAATCTTGAAGCCTAAAATAACTAATTCAGAAAGAAATAAGTCTCACTACAGTATTTAAGCAAACACAAAGGTAAGTTCATTAAAAACACGGAAAAATGAAAAAAATGCCGAGTAATTACAAGCACTAAATATTTTGCTATGAAGCTTTTGAAATCTATTTACATACATAAATACAAGTAACTCTGTTGATGCAACCCTTTTAGGACAAAGAGAAAAATGCCAAGTGATCGGTACTGACCAAGCAAGGTTAACAAAAATAAAATACGAAAATGTTACGATGCAGGAAAACAAGCAAGTGTTTTGCTCAAATAGAAGAATGATCTACTTCACCTGAATCTTCAAATACACCAATGGAAAAGGTCACCCAGAAAGCAGTAATGAATGTTTCAAGAGTGCAGGCAATTCGGAACACTCTGACAAAGACTGTGGGCCATTCGGAGGAAAGGGGTTTTGTCCTTTCCAGGAGATAATTTGGCATAATTCTACAAATCAAATCCTTCGTAGCAGGGATGCACTCTGCATCCACCTCCCCCTTGTACTAAAGCTCCTGTACATTGCCCTGGAAGCGTAGCAGGAACTCTTGAAGTGAGCATAAATGTTGTTTCAGAGCAAAGTAATGGGCCTTAGAGCAAATGGGAGCCCGGCCCTATATTTACTTTGAAGTTGTTTGATATGGCTGCATCTGGACAACGAGTTGTGTCTTGTGAAAGGAACACACAAGCTGATAGTAAGGACTGCCATTAACTGTATTTCAGTAGGGGACGGTGTCTAAGGCACTCTGCTGACTGCAACTTGTGAACAGAAGCACAACAGTTCTTTTTTTATTCCATTTAGCTACTGGGATGATAAAACTATATAAATATATATGTATTTTATAGATATATAAAAAAATATACTCATACACTGTAATTTGGAGATGTGTGAATGGGGGAAATGTTTTATCCGAATGTCCTCTTTCTGCATGCTAATTGCTCATAAGGTACAAGAGGAATAACATGAGAGCATTTTTACAGCCTTGAAGATCTTTGCTGTCCTCAGTGGGACTGGGGATCACTACAAAACTATAGATTTGAGTAAACTGTGGTTTCTTATAAGCACTTGTGTGAATACACTGAAACCTACAGTGATTAAACAGACTAATTACAAGGGACAATGAACTTAGCTTTTCCTCTGTAAAGAGGATGCTGCTGTGTTCTGTGCTTGACATACACAGGGAGGTTAGACTCAGAAGTGCAGTTGCTGGCAATTATCACAAGTGAGACACTGGGAAAGCCCAGGGTTTTGTTACGTGTCAGTGAAGACACAGGGTAAGTGTGGTGACCAGTTCTGCAGTTTCTCATCCTGTTCACACCAGGGAGAGTAAAATTAAACTTCACCTTTAGGACAAGTGTAAAGAAAGTAGATGTATGGACATGACAAATATTCAACATAGGCTCTAATCTCCAGGCTAAGAGATGCCAACTCCCCGTTCCTGTGAATCCCTGATCTTTTAGTTTCAAAAGTGGGTAGTACAATACTATGGGCTAAAAGGGGCACAGGGCTTTAGCAGAAAGCAGGCTGTGGTGACAGACAGGCCTGGGAGCATACTGCCCACATCAACCTCCCTTCTGCCGCTGGGCTGAAGTCACCCAGCCGCGGCAGCCCTGCCCTCTGCGGTGAGGTACCTGGCTCCTCTGAGGTCCTCTCCTCTCCCTCGCTTCTGGGTTCACACTCACAGTACTATGCACTTGGGTGGTCCAGTCACAAGGCAGATGTGAGAGCTGTAGTAAATGATGATTTTAATTGCACAGCGACAGAGAATGTGTAAGATGGATTCTGCAACAGAGCTACTGTTTAGTGATGAAGGACTTTTTTTTAGGCTACTGAAGAGGTGAGATTCCAACTATGTAAATGTCACAATAGGTAGGGTCTGTATTTCTGTATTCAGCAAGGTCTCCATACTTCCAAAATATATTTTTAACTGTTCAGGTATAACTTTGATGTTTCCTGCCTTTTTTGTTCAGAGCAAACTCTAGAAAATGATAAAGAATATTATACTAAATAAAAAGCACAAGGCCGTGCATGTATTTTAACAGAAACATTTTGAACTTTTGCTGAGATCTCTTGAAACACTCCCTATTTTCTGCACAAAAATGACCTTATTGACAATGTAAATTCTTCAGTTTGTAACTTTTCAATACCAAAGTGCTACTGCATCTGACTTAAACAAAGAAGCAAAATCATATTAAAAAAAAGAAAAATTGAAAAACAAATGGTTTTAAATAAGTCCAGCTGTTTTGCTGCCTGCAGCCAAGGATCTTTTTAATTTGAATCCTTTTAATTTTTTTTTAAACATCAAACACTGATCTGAAGTCCTGCTTTCAAATACTCTCTGAGTTGACCTGCAATTGTTTCACTCATTTAAGAGGTACATTAAATAATAATCAGCTAATTTGGAACGCACACGTGTCAACATCAGCAGTTTGTAATTAATGAGTAGTACAACAACTGCATTCAGACCAAACCCTCAAATAAAATAGTGCCATAAACTTTACAGTGACATCTGATATGTTTGTGCTGTAACGATGGGCAACGATGACAACTCTGTATTAAAAATGCTGTTAGTATAAGCCTTGCAAACTTACTACAGGACAGAATATTGTATGCACCAGTTTTAAATACTCTTCCTCTTCTCTCAGAAGACAGTGACGGGAGAACCATTAAGGCCCCTTCTTTGCTAGCCTGCTTTCCAGATGAGCTTGACAAGCCTGTTCAGTTCAAGTTATTTTGTGATGCGTGAACTGATCTATTTTCCAGCGCACTGGAACGTGGCTTTTGTACTGCGCAGAAATCTTGGCTCTGCTGAGCTGGGAGCAAATCTCACACCGATTCCATCGGAGCCAGGACTTCACCCTTGCCATGCTAACTGCGTGTTGGCTTTCACTTTTGAAAGACTAGGAGGCCTCTACCGGCGCTGTTAGGAAGCCCAGGCAAGCTCAGGAGCAGAATGGGGCCATATAGGGATGTATTTAGTTAGGGAATATTGAGTCTGCCTTACGAAATATGTACATCCTGATTACTGATCCTGAGGGTCACCACTGGTGACGAAGGAAAAGCGAGGAAGGAGTAGGGAGAGATGACTCCACTGGATGGGAAGGCACAGAAATTCACAGGGATTTTGGTGCCTAAACAATTTCAGTGGGAGTTGGGCACCTAAATTCCTTTGAGGATCTGAGCCCAGTTAGCTGAGTAAATTAAGAGTGAGATAATTGTAAACAATATTTCTAGGTAATTAGGAGGTCATTTTACCCATCGTTATTCCAGCCTTTTTCAATGTGATAAATTTGACTTTGGCTGCTACCAAAAAAGGCAATTGCTGATCTTTTTTAATATAGGCATATTTAAATAATAATAGTATCAACAAATAAGAAAAGTCTAAATATCAAGCATAAATATCAATGAACTCATCAAAGTAGTACAGTAGTTGAAAATGACCCAAGGCTGTAGCCGTTGTATTAAAAAAAAAGTCCAAGAGGAAAAAGTTAAATTAACTCATTGAAAAAGGGGCTGATTCTTTCAGTTGACAAAGCAAGAAAGAAGCAAGCATGATTAAAACAAAAAAAAGAGCAAAATCTTTTTTTTTTGCAATTTATAAGGTGCCAAGAGAAATAAAACAAATTAGATGCAAAGCAGGATGAGCTGCATCCTAAAAAAAAACAAAAAAACAAACCCGAAACAAAACAAAAAAACCCCAGCAATAAAAAATTCCATATTCTTTGGAATATACAACATGGTTAAAAAAAAAAAAAAAGAAAGAATGAAGTCCAACATATAAAACCTCTCATTCACAGCATTGCTAAAACAGAAGCGTTCACAGTTTCCCTCTGGGAATCTTCCTATACTTCCTTACAGTTAATATGTCCATAAGATGCAGTAAACTCACTAAGATTTTTTTAGATTTTAAGTCTTAAAAATAGAAGTGAACCAAAACTCTCTTTAGGGGTGTGGAGACCTTCAAGCCCAGGCTCGTTAGAAAGCCACAGGCCTGGAAACAGACGGGGTACTTTTCTACCCACCCTCGCTACCTCCGGACCACCAACTCAGGCGTCCTCCTTTCCAGAAGCTCAGCCCCCTGCGAGGGATGCTTTGCTGGAGCGACGTCGCTTCGCCAGGGGCTGGCTAATACACGCCACCACTCCTGGGAGTGCTGACTTCTGGAGGGTTTGCTTCTGAAAGTGATGTATGAACATGGCAGGGCCCATAAGCAAGACAGGTGTTTATGGGATACCTACGGGCACCGGGAAATGGAAAGCACATTAGTCCTGACCCATAACTACTTAAAATTCATTCAGTATGGTCGCCACACCGCTTCCTCTAGCCTTGCTGTGGTTGCCATGTTAGTGGGGGAGTTGCTGTGGCTCCCTTCTGCCTCGACCACATCACTTTGGTTGGGTAGGTTGGGGTTGAGGAGCGTCGATCCCGTGGAGGCATTGGTGCAGGGGGGGTGGATGCGTGGGGGGGACCGGTCTCCCCCCGAGATCATGGAGAACTGATAGGAGCCGGCAGAGGTTCCATAGTAGAGGTGGTAGGAGGGTGAGGTGGTCTGGAACGGGCTGCCCTGAGCCTGCGATGAGCCAGGGTAGGGAGGTGGGAGGTAAGTGTGGTATCTCGTGGCTGTGGACATGGCAGACATACCGATTCCTATCCCTGAACTGACAGGCGTCGGCGTGTAGGTGAACGCTCCTGGGTAGTGCATCCGAGGGTCAGAGATGGAGGGGAGTGCGGAGAAGGAGCGGTCGATTCCCACCCGGGGGTCACTGAATGCAGTCAAGTCAGAAGCACCTGGGTGGTGGGGAAGGGAGACAGAGAACCGTTGAGCTGGCAGAATGGAGGTTCACCTATTTGAGGCGATAACCAACATCCAAACTCTGGTCTACGGTTAATCTAAGTGGCCAGAACAGAGCTATCCCTCATCAGCTCTCTAATGCAGCCATTGTAATGCTTATAGATCTGGATGTTTTGGATTAATTTCAGTAAAGCAGCAATTAAAGAGGAGTGCCAAGCTCTTGCCCTGTTTTGTACGTGTATGTGTTCGCTCTTAGAGACCTTACAGCACATGCAATTATGTACACTTCTAGAGTGTCCTCGTCCTCAACGGGTGGGTGGGGAAGTGGGACACAGATCTCAAGCTCCTTGCCCGGCATCACTTGATTCACCGGGGACCCTGATGGGACCTAAATATAAATTGTTCAGTTTCTGTGTAATCTCTCCTTGCACCCAGTTTTATTTGCCAACTCAAATGGGAAGCTCTGTGGAGCTGAGATTGTCCTTTGGGTACACGAACGTGCACAGGCAGGGTTGACACACACAGGCTCAGTCCAGCTCTCAGCACTCAGAAGCACAGTTCCCCGTTGACTCTCAACACTACCAACGTCAAGATAAATCAGGTTCACTTAAGGTCTTCCTATCTGTGTCCGCATATAATGTCTACGTAATTGTTACTAACTTCTGAAAATTTTGGCTCTAATCAGTATGTAAAAAAGGACAGCAATAGTACTGCCTTTTTAAAGGAGAATGATATATTTAGAGGTTGGCCTTTTTTCTTCCTTTCATGTGTGCTAGAGGCCTTTCTCATCCTGCTAAGTGAAATGTTTTATAGGACAGTCAAATTCTGCTCTGCTTTGTCTGACATCAGTGGAAGTATGCCTGGTCCCATCGCCTCCTTCCCTGATGTGCAAGCAGAGCAGATAATGGCCTCTTTAGGAAGGATCTTCATCATGACTCAGATTAATGGAAGGTGTCAGTCCCTAGAGTTGGCAGCTATGCATGATTAAAATAACAACAATAATAATTAAGAAAAAATCTTTCCAGAAGACAACTTCTTCTGTCAGACAAGGCGTGGAGTCTGCAGAAGAGGAGCCATGCGCTGAAGGAAATACTCATGAGAAGAAGCAGAGAGAAAACAAAGCTCTTGGCTCTGACTGGATTTAAAGCTAGAGCAGACACACTCCAGCGCCAAGTTGTGAAAGCTCGTCAACGACACAGCCAGCACACTTTGATGAATTTCTATAAATTTCTTAGAAAAGCTCTGACGCATGCTGTATGCTTCCTTTTTGAGTTTGTGTTCCATTTTTTTCTAGAAGATTAATGGGACCCCTGAACACATTTCCTTCCCCTAGACCCCAGCACCTTTAGATTTAACAGGGCAAGATACACTACGATATGGAACGGCAGGAGCTTCAGAGTAGCTAATCTTGAAGATGGCACCTGACAACCTGCCAGATTTTAAATGGTACTTCCACACCTCATTCCTGAGAAAGTAATCAAACTTCTTGAAACTGCCTGGACACATCACTTACCAGATGAGAGTGTCTTCTGCCCAGTTTGGCAAAAAGAAGAATAATGAGACTTAATGTCAAGGTGTTTCAAGGATGTCCCATATCTTTGGTTTTTCTTTTGAGGCACTGTGTCTTTAGATGGTAGGGGCTAAAAAACTCCTAAAAATTTGCTCTTTGTTCTGACAAGGAGAAATTTCTTAGATAGACAGCAAGTGTATGTGACAGTAATGGGATTAGGGAGAAAATATTGTGAAAGATTTTTCTGGGAATACTGAATGACATTTAATATAGAAGTAACATTTTGGAAGCATTATAAAAACCACTTAAGATGTGTAGAGATGAGGCCCCATGTACAGAATTAAGACAGGAAAGAAAGAATGCTGGCATGGGAATGAAGCTCTTCTAGGTTTCTTCACAAGTCATGGAGAAACTATGCCTGCCCCAAGGTAAATCACTTTGACCACAGGCACAAAAAGCACCGACAAGCCCTAGCGCCGGTGCTCTAACTCCATGCTCACCATGTGCCACAAAAGAAAGACAGTATGCAGTTACTCCATGCATACGTGGCTATCTTCTGTTAAGACTGTGCACTCCTGGGGGCAGCCACCATGGAAGCCTTTGGTGCTCATACCGTGCGCAGCACAGTAAGGGCCCTGGTACACAATGATGACATTTGGGCACTATAGCAATGCAAAAAATATTGCATTTCAATACTGAGTGCATTCCCTCATTTGAAGGCAACCTCAGTTGCCATACTGGTAAAGGTAAAATCTGATTAACATCTCCATTCAGCCCGGTTCACGTATCTACACCTACAAGTACACATGCATCAGGCACCCCGTATAGGGTTTGAAAATCAAAATAGCTGGTAAATATTGATTTCAAACAATTCTGTCAAGAAAAATCACTTTTCTAAGTAAAAAACTTGATGAAATTATTTGTTTTATTTGAAATTTTCTGGTTGTTATGAAGATCTTTTTTCACCCTTCTCTGTTTTCTCTGCTTCTGCATTTTGCCAGTGGAAAGGTGTCCAAAGGGAGGGAAACACAGGGGAGAAAGTAAAAAGGAGTCTTTTCGTTTTAAAAGAAGAGCGTGTCAATGAAGAATGAGAATTTTTATAGACTTCTTTTAAAACAAGAAATTGCCTTTTTTGTTTTTCTTCTGAAAGGTTTCCTGTATTTTCAGCTATCTCTAAGATGTAATTAGCACCCAGGCCTAACAAATAATTTACTTTTGGTAGGCATCGTCCCTGTGACTCTTTCAAAGCAGGCTCTACATGACAACAATAGGACAGGCTGGCGCACGTTCAAGTGATTCTCTCTGATCTTAGAAGAAGCTCTGAGTATTCAAATGAGAGCAATATGTGCGGCCAAAGAAGATATTTTTGTAAAAGCCGTGTGCAAATTTGAATTATATGGCTTTCATTCATTTTAAGAAAATTCCTGCTATTGAACACACACATATTGGTTCAATATGTGTGGGTTAGAGTCAGCAGATGGTCAGTTGAGTATGGTGGAAACCAGGGGGGTAGCTTTCACTTCCATGCTATATTTTTATGTTGGCTTGTAAAGCTCTGCAGTACAATTTGACGAAGATGTAACAAGACAATCCAGTGCAACACTTAAAATGTCAAACCCGACCATCCTGCAATCAGTGTGTCCACCCATAACCTGCTGTGCTCTGGTCTGAATTTAGAGCGAGGGAAGGAAACAGAACTGAAATATCTGTGGCATTCATTTCTTGGCACATACAATAGGTCTTCAGCACTCTAAACTATTTTTATAGTTCCATACATCTTCAAAGGGCTGCTTTCTCCTCTTTTTTTTTTTTTTCTTTTTTGACAATGATATGTTGGGCCCCTAACTGTATTTCTTTACTCTTTGCACAAATCCCAGCAAAGCGTTGGAGAAGGCTTGCTGCAACGGGCCTGCAATAGGCTTCACTGCAACTGGAGAAAAGCTGCGGCAGCACCCTAGGATATTGCAACCGGTTTGCATTGGAGTCAGCCTCGCGGCTTTGGTGAGGCCTGGTGCGGGGGGACTAACTTTTAGATACTTACTTGACAGCCGGCTTGAAAGTTCTGCAGTGAGGGATGTCATGCCGCTAGCCCTGCCGGGTGATATTGGCGTGGCGGGGTGCACGGAGGGGGTGGCAATGGAGCCCAGGTACTGGTAGGACTGGTCGTAGGACCATGGTGGAGATGGCTGTACTTGCCTTGTGTCTGCAATGAAAAAGAGACCTATAGGCTGTTTTGAATGATAAAACTTTGCAATCAAATATGTGAACCAAACCACATGGTGGAAACAGAAACTTAAATGCCAAGATAATTACATTTCAGTTCCATAATCCCTTTTGTCAAGAGACCTTCAGATGAATTGCTTTCTAAAATATTATTTGTGCATCTGTGAGTTTTGATTGGTTGATTTTTTCTTGTGAAGCTTTTTGATATTTCACATTGACGGTGGGCAGGGAAAAGCGATCAAGGAAAAGCAGATTAAGCTTTCCAAGGTGAAAGACTATTCACTGCTGAGATGCATTAGTATTTTGGGCTGTGTGTTTCCAGCCCTGTTAGCCAAAAAGGCATGTCTTGCATGGCACCAAGGAGACAAAAATACTGAACTGTGTTTCTGTGCAAGCACGTAAAGAGAGAAAAACAAGGTGAACATTTTGTGTGCGGGGGGGGGGGGTGGGGGGGGGGTGGCGGGGAGAGAGAGAGATGGAGATTGAGAGTGAAACTAGTGTCCTCCAGAAGGCAGCCTCCTCAGTGGATGAATAGGACTGGGGAATTTGACTTCCTCAATCTTTTGAAAATCCCAGACTTAATGAAATGAACAGGTATTTTGTACATCTATTTTGTATACGCTACAATACAGAAATACAATTCAGAGTGATGGGTACATCTACTAGCAGTGGTTGAACTTCAGAAACAGAAAGCCTTACACAAACTCTATGGCACTGCTAAGCTGAAAATGCAGACACCCTATGAGTACAGGCTTTCTGTAGAAACTGCTGCTTCTTGGAAGCAAAATCTCAAAATGCACAGATGCATAAAACATTTATGGAAAAACACTAACCTATTATTTTCTAGCCACACGACTAGTTTGGCTGACATTTGAAACCAGAGATGCATGGCAGGGAGTTTGACCAAGCCAGTTGCACCAATGCAGAAACAACTCTTTTCTGCTTATTTCATCTTTGCATATGAAGCTGGCATTTTTCAGTGTATAGAAAAGTCTGATTTTTGTGTAAATCCAAGTGAGAAAGATTCCTCCCCCCCTTACCTACCCAGATTTTTTAAACTATTTTTAGTAAAATCTTTTCTATTTTCTTCAGCTCTAAGAGCATTCTCCTGCAGCTTTATCTAGCTAATTGCCTTTTTGAAAAAAAGCAAATGTTGGATGAACTGCATTCAGATAAAACTGATACCAGCATGGAAGGGAAATTTCCCAAGTCTGAGATGAAGGACTTTGATCTTCCATCAGAAAGCCCATCTGGAAATTATTATTTTGTTGTGCTTTATGGAGATGAGTTTTACATTTTGTTTGTTTCATGTGTTTAGAAGGGAAGATTTATACAAAACTCCAAGCTTTTAAAAAATAACTAGTGAAGTCACTTGCAGAATAAACTAAAGTGTTGTAAAGATTTTTCTGCTGAGTAACATATTCAAATTCAGATATTATTAATATTTAATTTTTTTTCAGGCAGACTACCTTAAAAATAAATTCAGTTGACTCATGCTGTTTTAAAAGCAACATCCAATCAGATTAAATGGACTTCAGTAGAAATAAACAAAAAGACATAGGCACAAAGCCTGTCTTATTCTGAATTACAACATCATCTCACTGTTAATGTATGGTCAGTGTTTATTAAAGATGACAGGGAGACAGATGAGGGAATTCAGTCTCCAGGGATAGCATTAGGATAAATACCACAAAGCATTGGCAGAGCAAGTGTTGCAATGGTACGACACTGTGTGTTCCAGTTCTAAAATGGGGTTAGTTAAATCATTACTCCCTTATTTCAGTACTCAATCCCATTGATTTCAGTTCAGCAATGCGGCCGAGTACTAGAATCATATGTGCGTTGGAGAGATCCTGGCCCAGGGATGGAAACTCCCTCGGCCAGTCCTCCTGCCTGGGGAGCCCTCGATGTGCTCTGCCAAGGCCGACGCCACAGGTGACAGAGCCTCCCCTCTGTCACCTCTCTCAAGGGCTCTGTGCAACACCGTCACTGCAGAAGCCACTGAACCCCTTTGGCTGGAAATGTTTTACCACCTGCTTCCAGGTGCTCTGTCCTTAGGTCAGCACTGCAGAGAAGAAGGGAAAAGTCTGTCTTCAGAGTGATCCGAGTATGTGCGAAGGGGGTGCTGCCACCCATCCTTGTTTTTCAGGCTGAAAGGAGGGAACGTCCTGCCTGTTTTCTCCTGTTACAAACTGTCATTGCATGGTTGGGCAGCTCTGTCTGCCACTTTTCTCCTGTTTCTTACATTGCTGGCTCTTCAGGACAAGGGACATGGGTTTTGTCCTGTACCTTGCCCAGCATGTATGGGATCCTGGTCCGTAAAACAGTGCCAAGTGCAATAAACAAATAAACAACAGTAAGAAGATGCAGAAAAAGCTGCAGCAGCTGCCTCAGTGGCAGAAGAGGAAGCAAGACCTTGTCACGGATTTGCTAAACACTGACAAGACTAAATTGAAGTACGGTTTCTTCCTTTTAGTGCTACTAGAATTAGCTTTGTGCTGTGTCCCAACTGGAAACCGGATAACGGACCACGTACGTGTCTACTAACATCCAGAAAGAGACTACCAAGGTATCTGACCTGCCTCATCCATTTGCTGTTATTACTGACCTCTGGGGTACTTGAAACAGTGACAGACAGCCCAAGAGACCCCCATTATTAATCTCCTCATCCCATTAAGTCTTTCGTAAGTGAAAGTTCAAACTACCAATCAATTTTCCATCTTGGTACCTGTATTCCCAATCACTGTATTTGCTCTTAAAGATTGGCTTTTTGACATCGGACTGGTTAGCAAGTTGCAATCTATTCAGTGAGGTTAATATAGCGCATTATATTATATACACATATTAAAGCAAGTTGTGCTGACTAACCCCAGGCATCACCTTCACGGTTTTTTAATAACAAGTGGAGAAAGGTATCACTCTAATAGCATTTTTATGGCACCATTTCAGTATCAAGAGGCAGACACAGCTCCCAGTAAAGGCAAGGTTTGCATTTTCAGCGGCTTCAGTAGAATCTGGATCAGGGGTCTCAAATAGCATTTTTTTTTTTTTTTTTTTTTTTTGGTGCTATCTGCTTTTCTTCAGCTTTCGGGTTACCCAAAATTAAACTGGAATGGGTTCAAATTTGCCACAGGACTAGGCTACACAAAAAGGCAGCAAACTCTTTCTGAATCCATCTCTTTTCTGCTTTCAAAATAAAGAGGTGCATATCTCAGAAGTTAGTAGCTTGGCATGGGGAACTGAATGTGTGGCTTTGTGTGGCTGAAGTTAATTTGGTGAAAACATGCTGCAAATAAATGGGAGTTGCTTGCCAACTCAGAATGTCTGTGAAGAGATTTGCAGGGAGAGCTACTTCAACAAAAGGAAGTAACAGGGCTTTGGGTCCATACAGTTTTAAAACCAAACAGGATTCCAAAATCATTTAAAGGCAGATCAAAATAGCATGAAACCAAGGAAGTTGCTCCAGTTGGTGATCTGTGCTGAATCCTCCCGGTATTTCTCCCATTAGCAAGTACTTTCCATTTCTGCTTTTTATGGTGTGAGAAAATGTATTTAAAACATGAAAACAGTTATTAATTGCAATAAAGCACTCCGGGGCGAGAATTATGGTGCAATAATTCACACCTTGCTGTGTAGTCACGAGCTCTCGGCCTCTAGCTTCATGCCTAACAAGCTATTAAGCAGAAAGTATTGAACCATCTTTCATGCCTCGTCATGTTTTATTGCCGCGAAAAAGGTTGCGTTCGGCTTGTTTTAAAAAGTTGTAATTAAGCTGTACAAATGTTGCATAATGTTTAACAGTTTAATGAAACAAGCTTTGGTTAGAGACTCGGCGAAAAAAGAAAGCCGGTCTCCCCTTTCCACGACGCTCCCTCTGGTCCTAGCATTTAGCATTTTTTCCAGCCATTTTCGCCGTGGAAAATTAAAAGCCTAACCCGAAGGAGGCGGAGGGCGGTGGGTCGCTCCTCTCGCCGAGAGATGCCACGGCCGGCGCGGTCTATCAGTAGGTGGCAGTGGAGACCTTGCAGAGAGCGGCGGCCGCCCGGCTCCGCGCCCCCGGCTCCCAGCGCCGGGCGGCGAGCGCGGCGGCCCCGCTGCCGCCGGGACCCGCGCTGTAAGAGACCCAGCTGGAGCGTGCATTTTCGCGGAGCCGCCGCAGCCCTTCGTACGACCTTTGCTAACACCTATTAGTCATTAGCCTCGCTGCAGCTCTGCGCTGCACAGTCACCGCACAGAAGTAGCATCTCTCCTAGGAGCAGCTCGGGGCTCGGTGCTTATCCAAGAGCACGGGAGAGATGTATACGCCCAGACCTGAAGGTACCCTTGCTCAGCAGAACCGGCACGGTTAAGCAGGGCAAACAAACACCTGCCAGGCAATGGAGTAGTCCTAGTGTGACACAGGGCATATTTTGGCTTCCAGAGTTGTTACTGATAGTCAAGTACAAAAAGAGAAGAACTCCCTTTGTGCTCAGAGCACAAGAGGATGGGTCAAGACCTCAGTCGAAACCACAGCATATCTCCTGAGCTTGCACACAACATCCTTTCGTCTGTAGAACTGATCCTGAGCATACGGGACGCAGAAATCACTGGGACATAATAAACATGAAGTCCTGGGATGCTGCTTTGATGTGATTCTTTTTCAGAGGGGGCACACGCTTTAAAATGTAAAACAACACCCCCCTCTCCCTCCAAAAGAAAATGCTGTGATGCTGTCAGGCACTTGGAAGGTATAAATCAGCAAGTTTCAGTGGAAATGCAGTGATTCATAGTACCATGTCAGGATGTTGCTTGAGATGACAGCAAAAATATCTTTCTCCTCATCATTTCTATATAACAAATATAACAATCCATACCAGGCTGCCTAAAAGAAAACCCCTGCAAGATTTTATATTCTGATCAGAAAATACTTCAGTTTAGCCATATTAAAAGGTTTAAACTTCGAATTCAAATCAGATGAGAGGTCCCACTGCACCTATGAGCCGAAAGGGAAAATACTTATGTGGATGCGACTGGCTTGCGCTGAGCTGGATCCCGTGCACCTCTGAATCTGTTTTATGCCCTTGGAGCGCAGAGAGAGACGGTTCTACGTGTGTCACTGCAGGTCAGACATTGCTGCCTGCACCCAGCCAAGAGGCGCTGCGTGGCCAAATCTCAGTATGATACAGCATGTTCCTGGAAGCTTCAGAAAGGAGCAGCAGGATGTGAGTCAGTACGCCGTGGCGCAAGGCGGGATGGCGGTGAAGCCGGCAGCAGCCCGGGAGGGAGCAGGTATGCCTTTGACTCAGCCAGGCTGCCCGCTTTCCACCTTCCCCTTTCTGCTGGGCTGCACTTGCACATGGGCTGCCTGCATGTCCTCTCTCCTCCCTCGCCCCTCTGCCTCAGAAATGGCACCTGCCTGCTTGAAAATATGATTACCTGGACGAACTACCTGCTACAAGTGATATTTCCCAAGGCAGGGTCCGGGGAGACAAAGGAGTCAGCCCCGAGTACTGAGCAGCTAGTTAGCCACTATCCATGTCAGTGAAAATCCCCCCATCCTCGGCATAGCGAGATGAAGATGAATTGCGAAATAGCCGCTGCTGTTGCCAGACTTTTTTTCTCAAGTTGCAAAAATTTCTGTCAGTCATACGCAACAAACCCCAAAAGTCGCATAGCATTGAGCTTTGCAATTCCCCTACCATCCTGGCAAGCACTTTAAAGGCAGCAACTGGCAGAAGACATGGGGTGAATGAAAGCTGGGATTAGTTTACTGGTGTCAAACTCAGAGGCAGACAAGGAGAGAGAGTCGGATCCTTAACTGCTTTGAAAGGCTTTTCCGAGTCTGGGATTTGTCCACCGCCCCCCCTCCTCCCCCCCCCGCCCCGAGTCTGATTTGCTAATCTTTCCAAAGGGAAACACTTTTTATAGTGTGACTTTCCTTTCCTTTGAGTGTAAGGCAGGAATGGTCTTGATGAGACTTGTTCATTCAGAGAGGTGTCTTGCTTAATAGAGGAAACGGACTATGAGCACAGAAATACTCTGGGTAGTTTTGTGCTGAAGAGAAAGATGCCGCCTGCCTAAAAACTTCAACGCAGTCTTTCCTCCTTCCCAGCTTTGCCAACATCTCTTACATGCCTGTCTCTGCCTCTTCTTCCTGCTTGCTTTCTTGCATTACCTCCTAGCCCCAGCAGCTGCAGGTGAAGGTGTGAGAAGCGCAAGGGACCGTGATATGGTCCTGCATGAGTCTGACCTAGTCTCTCTCTGAAGCAAGGCATCTGAAATGACTCAATCTCCCTCCCTCACTCGGGACCCAGCAAATCCTCAGCCCAATGCAGCACCGTGAAAAGGTGTGTCATCTCCCGGCAGCTGAAGGAATTAGTCAGTAGCTTAAATAAGGGGGACTTTCCAAAGGACAAGTTCATCACTGGCAGTGGCAGCAGCCGCACAAGGCTGGTATTCTCATACCTCTCAGCACTGGAACATGAGGAGCTGGAAAATTACAGCACAAACTGTAAAATTCCACCAGCAGCTACTTCACCCTGCAGGGTGGTTTCCCTCTGTGTGCCAGGCTGTGGAAACCACTGTCACACCACAGAGTCACCTCCCAGCGCAACAGCTGGGAGATCTGCAGGTTTCACAGAGGTGGGTGCGAGCTCTGATTTGCCTGCGGGGAAAGTTTTTCAAAGTCTTCTAATTTCCACTGGAAATTTATAGGAGATGAGCATTCACTGCTCTCCACGGCCTTGAAAAGCCCCTTTTAGATTGCTAACAGGTGACGGGACTTATTCTGGTTGAGAACGACAGTGACAGATATGTCGCGTGTCTGGAAATTTTTAAGGTGGGGAGGGGGTGGAAAAGCCACCCAAATCCCCAGCTATTCTCTGGGAGAGAGATCTTTGGCAGTGACCTCCTGCCTCAATGTTTGCTTTCATTTTATTTCAGTATTACTGTGGTTTTGTGGAGCATTGCAAAGGCTAGAGAAGTTCTAGAGGCATTTGAGCCTCTAAAAAATCTGCCTGTGGGCTAGGAGAATGAGGCAGTTTCTCCACACTGAGGCATCACACTCTTGAGAATAAAGAAGAAAAAAATCAGCCTCAAGCAGAAACCTTTCAAAATCCAGTTGCTGAGGCTGTTTACTCTAGCTGCGGTGCTTAGAGTTGATGCAGAAATTCCTAAAGCATGCTAGGTGCTGCATGGATATACAGGAGGGTACCAGCCCCTGAGAAGGATTGAGCATATAGTAAAGATCATGGCAAACCACAGACAAAGAGTGGTGTGATTAGGTGCTGGGGTGCAGAGCACCATTTCTACTGTTCATTCAGTACTTTGCATTCAGTTTCTGTGCATCATCTACCCCTGACTCATCTTCTGTGTTAGCTCGTTTCTTTTCAGCACTGCACTAGAAAGGGTCTTGAGGACAAAAATTATGCAAATCTGCCAGTGCCTCTGAGGATATCAGTCCTCCAGTGCTGAATGTAGTGAAAGACTGAGGTCTTACATGAAGATGTTTTGCTAGCTTTTCTTTAGAAACAGATGGCAGCGAAGGGAGAAAACCAAACAATACATCCTAATGGTTTGTTTGGATTTCTTTCACTCTTTTCATGTCCATGTCAAGAAAGTCAGTGCTCCAACGATAGTAAGATACCTGGAGATGATACCAAAGGCAGCAGGAGAAAGGACCTGTTCTAGCTGCGTATATTTTGGAGATAGAAGGAGAAGTGTGTATTCCATCCAGTTTAAAGCTGCCTGAATTAGCTGCCTAGACTAGCAGAACCGTACATGCATAATGCTCTGTAAATAAACAAGTAGCATTTTAGTTAATGGCAACTGGCTGTGGGGTTGGGGTCGCCTAAAAAAACCTCTCAGGTCTCATTGCTAACTTGGTACCAGAATCAGGAAGTGCAGACAACTCCAAATACCAAACTGTGAAAACTCTGATTTCACAATCAACATTATGTGCTGCCCTAGCAGGTTAGTACATAAGCTGCTCAAATGAAATATAAACCATCTCTCCTCCTGAGTAAGCACACTCCTTCTGGGCTGGCGTCACTGCTGCTTTGAAGAACGTGATGGCATTATGGGCAAACTGCAAAGTCTCTGGGTGCCAGTGACATGCAGAAGTTGGAAAGCTGAGTTTTGCAAATTAAAGATGCATTGTTCTTTGTCTTCAGAGGTATGAGTCACCCTGGAGAGCTGCAGTTATTTGTTCAAGAGGGAGACTCCATTCCACCACCCATCCTCCTCTTCCCTCCCTCTTTGCATCAATAAGGAATGAAGTAAAAGAATTCAACCTTGACCTTCCACTCTTTTGGCTCCCCTGGAGGAGACATGCCGCCAGACTTGATGCTGCTGCAGTGTTCTTCCCTATCTCTAAGCGTACTGCTAAAGCACAAACTGAAACAGTGAGGAAATCAGGGACAGATACCACATGGATGTTGGCGGTGAGCAGACTTCACCCTTCATCACATTGTGCCCAGCCTGAGAGGTGACGCGGTGCAGAGAGCCCCATGGCTTGGGCAGAAGGATGCCAGTATAAGCACATACACACGTGTATGTACACATACACATGTGTACATGCACACACACTTGTCTACTTGCTGCATGGCACTGTGGTTTCCTCTCACTTCTGAGGCACTAGGGAGAGAGCAGGTTGTGTGCTGCTGCTGGGAGGGCATATGATCTATGGTGACCTGTACAGGCACCAGGGGGTGGGACCTATGGGGGGTGTTACTGCTCCCTTGTTCACCTCGGTAAATTCACCTAGAAATCACATCTCTCCAATTCTGGAGGGGAATCGTATGGGGACTGTGGCAGCTTCCCCTGACCTGCTGCCAGGGTCCGTATGACAAACCCTGCCGGACAACAGAGCACCTCTGTTCCTATCCCGCTTGTTCTCTCCCCAGCTTCTCCCTTCTGCTGCTCTAGGTCCCAGCTACTGCTCTCCTCTTCGCCTTTCCCTGAACCACACTAGTACGTGATCGCCTCCCAGCTAATTAATTCCTTGATCCTCACGCTGCCCCCTGAGGAAGGGTGTTATTGCAATCCTCATTTTAGCAGACGGAGAACTGATGCATGCAGAAAGCACGGCTCCAGCTCAGCAGAGCACTCAGGGCACAGAGCTCAGTGCTTGGCTGAGTCAGAGCACATGCGAATTACCTGATGTCACCCCGGCAAGGAAAGTTCACCTGTAAGAACAGCTTGGGGTAGATGTATCCACTTTGTCCTAGTTAGCTCACATCTTGAAAGTGGTCTACCTGAAGTGTAGGGCTCAGGTGGGTACAATGTTCACTGAGAAGCAGGTCAATTAGCCCATCTCACTACCTTGCTGCTGGTGAGAGCAGCTGCTTTCAGCCTGCCTTGGGCAGGTATATCATGCCCTGGAAATGCAGACACAGAGCTATGGTGCTAATTGTGTACAAAGTGTAATGCTGTCTCCTGGTGTCCTGGCTCTCGGGGGAGGATTCATCCCACCCGAGAGATCTACAATGTAGGTGTCTACCTCTGAGCTACTTGTCTAGACTCTAGACTTTATTGCCAACAAGGTAAAAGAGACGCTTGTGGGGTGCAACTCATTTCATCCGAAGGGAGACCTCTAAGCCAAGGCAGGCGGGTGAATCACACCCGAAGAACAGCTGTTTCTCTCCCCGATCGCAAGGATACCAGATGACTGTGTCACACAGAGACACACAAAACACGGATGTCTAAAGTTAGGTGAAATGAATCCCAGCCTGGTTATACCTCCAAAGTTTCTCTTTCATGGGGTGGAGCAAGACCAAAGGAAGTGGAGAGATATCTCCTGGGCCAGGACCTGGAAGTCACATTGAGTCACTACTTGCAGACAGAGGATTATCCGCACCTTCCTCTCTAGGGCAATACCCTCCATGCCTGTGGGCTGGACCTGACCCTGCTGGTCCTGTGAGGGGACTGCTGATACCCTGGTGCCCAGCCCCAGAGCCATTGCCTGAGTGGGACTCTGTCTTAGGGTGTTCGAGAAGGCAGTCATGAGGTCATGTTGCAGTGAAACATTTCCTAGCTTTGTGTCTACATTTTGAGACAATTAAATATGAGGCTGAAAGTTCCTTGGCTGGATTATTCCCACTGGAAAACCGACGCCATTAAAAAAAGAGCAGAGTTGAATGAGGAAGTCTCTGCAGTCCACTGGGAGCCACAGTGATAAAGGGATGACTACAATGTGGCTTCAGGTATCTTACAGGTTGCTCCTGATGATGTGAACTAATTACTCCATATTAAAGTTCTTTAGCCTACAGATAAACAAAAAGTCCTCATCAATCTCTTCTTTTACACTTTCAGTGCTCCCTCCTCTTTTTCAACATGAAAGTAGTGGAAGAAAAAACTTACTCTCTGGAGCTTACAGTCATTTTATCCACCACAAAACACTGACCTTGATGTGAACTAATTAGGACTGCAATAGATTATTAATACAAGTCGGTAAGGTGGAGTTTTGTCAGTATAAAAGAGGCCTTTGAAGATAACAGTCATTTACACTTTCATGATCTCATCCCAAGTGCTCAGAAGAAAGCCTATAAACTAATAAAGTAGAATTCATCCAGGGGCACTCTGCACACACAGCGGAGTATCACCCTCCAAACTCTTATTCAGGATGGAAAATGAAATCTGCTTGGATTCTTTTAAATTCCAACACAAACCAGGATTAAAACAACTTTTGGTAATAAGCAGATCTCTGATGATCTAAAGACACACTGGTTCATTTTATTGACTTAGAGAAAGTAAGTGACATATCAAATGCAACCTTCATACTTTAACAACTGAGGTCACCTTGAGAAAAATGATACTGAGCCCAGTGGTATGAAACCTCTCTCCAGAGTGCAGCTTTGATTTACAAGGTGAAATAAGGTCTTCTTCATGTGAACATATATTTGTAAAGTCAGTTTGACTTAGAACGATGCATGGATTTTTTTAAAAAGGAGGTAACTAAGAAACTGTTGCTCATTACAGTACTAAACTCAAACGGACTTGTTGAAAACTCTATTAAATGATCTGCTCCTCTAAACTGTCAAGCTGGTTTTGAGGAGATCTGCAAAACTGAAATGGAAAATGAGTCAAGCCCAGAAGTATGTGCTGAAAGCCCCAACTCACTGGGTTGTCAGGGGCATTCAGTCCAGAAATACATTTAAAATACCGTTTAAGAAATGCTTTGCTTCCTTTACGAAATCCCTTGGCACTTGCTGTGTAGCCGAGGAATGCAGCATCCTGCCGTGCTGCGGCCATCACCAATTCCACCCGACCTATGGCCCCGGCGGGTGGCAGCAGGACATCTCCCTGACTCCCCCCCTGAATCAGAGAGGCTGGAGAAGTACAGGCAGAGGAAGAAGGAATAAAAGGAAGGTAAAGACTCATCTCTGTGTTCAACCCTTTGCCACTGTTGCAGGAGCAGAAGTGCTCAAGACATGCACTAGGTCCAGCTCAGCTTGCATGTTCGCTCTGCTGGCCCTATTTAAATGTTACACTGATAGATTTCAGAGCAAGCTAGATCTAAATCTGAAGGGCACAAGATAGAGGCAGCATAAGCTTTGAAGTTAAAAGTGCTTCTCTCTTTAGTGCTACTGAAGATGCCAAGCAGAAACTCAGCAAATCAACACACAGAGAAGCTGTCGCAGGGCTGAAGCCCCTTGGTAGTCCTTCCAAAGCAAGGTGCCAAAACTGAGACCCTTGAATAAGCAGGTGCAGGGCTTTGAACACGCAGGGCTCAGCCAGCAATGTCCTGGACACAGACTCTCCATCAGGGCGGTCGGAGAGGGGTCTGCCCCCAACAGGGAGGATACGCCTGTGCCACCCATCAGGGCAGCGATGCCTGGAGGAGGCCTGGGGGGAGCCTGCTGATGCCCCAACTCCCGTACACCTCCCTGCCCCTTCTCCTGGAGTTCCTCCTGCAGGGGACCCAGGACAACCAGGCTACTTGGAAGTGTGCGCTGCAGCCCCGAATTTTGTGTACCTATGTCCCAATCATAATTTCTGGTTTGTGTGCACGTAGGTGCTACCAGAATGGGTGGAGTAAGGAATAACAGTGTTGAAGGAAAATTGTAATCCAGTATAGAAAAGAAGTGTCAACACATGTCAAATGTTGCAAAATGTCCCAGTGTGGAAGAAATAAAGTAATTCCCAGTATTAACCAACAAACAGCTGTTGTGTTGCTAGACTGAGGAAGATTTCTTTCTGGAATAGGAAATGTGTGATGTTTTACACAAATAACAGTTTCGTTTCACTTTCTGTACTAAACACCTTAAAAATTAACTTTTAATATACTAAACACTTCTGAACGGCTTGAAAAGTCTAGCTTGCTATAACCTCTTTTCAAATTACACCCTGTGACTAGCCTGTCTGCTCAGAAATACGTAAAATTATTGTTGTCTGTTAGCAGTTACAAACACATCAAAAACTTTTTAGAAACTTAGCTAAACACAGCTAAACTCCACTGAATGTGCTGAACTGAGCAGTTTGACAACTGTGGCATGGAGAGTAAGATCACAAGTAATCATTATAAGCAAAAGGAACTTTTTCCTGTTTAAAAAACTATCTCAAAGTTAAACATAATCATAACATGTAAGCAAATATTAAATAATTATTTAAGTAAAAGTAAAAGTAAGACCAAACAAGGCATTTACATTTAATGTAAAATTTCAATGTGATGGCAAGAAACAAGGTTATTGTAGGTTACAGATTGTTGGCTTGGTCAGGGGAAAAAAAAACAACTTCAGAAATTGCCCTAATTGAAATATTTTTTGTCTACATTTTCACAATTTTAAAAATTGGCAACATTTTGAAACAATTCATTGAAATTCAACCAGAAATTATATATTTGCTGTTGTTGTTTTGCAGTTGTTGATATTTTGGGACTGCCAGAGAAATAAAATAAAACCCCCTTCATTTATTTGTGCAGCTCTTTAATCTGTTTAAATTAATATGCTGTATTACTCATTTTTTCCCCAACGTGATCCTAAAATGATCGCTTAGCTGCACTCACATTAGTGTCTCCTGCCAGTGAATTAAATATGAAATGGTTTATTCCCCCATCCTCCAGCAGCTCTTCCCCATCCTCACATGCTCATTTAGCCAGTCTGAACTTACAGATAAGCTGATGATGAGACACTAGAAGGCAAAAACAGACAATTACCTAGGCAAATGTTTGAAGGATTTGGGCCCTGCGGCAAAAATGCTGTTTACTGAAGACTGAAAGCACCATTTCTACTTAGTACAAGCCAGTGTGTCTGAACTCAGCAGTTCTGGATAGTGGCCACCAGTGGACTCAGAGCAAGGTTTATAGGTGCAAGATAACATCACGCTCCCGTCTGCATTTCATCACCGCAGGGCCTTTTTCTGTATTCTTAAACAAAGGCATGCAAGTACCAACAGAAGTATACTTTACCATCTGTCTTTATATTCACTCATTACATAGCTAATCATTTATTTTTATGCTGAAGACCACCCCAACAAGGTGCAAGGGCAGATCCTCAGCTGTCCTAGTTAGTAGAGCAAGGCCAACTTACATTGGCTGAAGAGCTGTCTTTTGGTCTAATTCTGCTCCTTTCAAAACTCACTGGATATGAGCAGGGTTGCAGTACCTCACTCTTTCCTTTTTTCCTTCCCACGTTCCTCTTCGAAAGATGTTTTGGGGTAAAGAATGGAGACTGCAAAAGTCAAGATGAGGAGGAACAAGAACACAAGACTGTGTTGCATTTCATGCCACCCCTTCTACCCAGCCCTCCGTCTACCCACTCCCATCTGCACAGCCCCGGTGATGCAACCAGTGATGGGGCTGGCAAAAATGGAGGAGCTTGGGCTAGAAAGTGTAGAAAAAGGACATAGGAAAGCCTCTGAACTGCACAACCAGTCTTTCCCCTGGACAGGTGGACCCAGTCACTAACAGCACCGCAGCAGTTCTGCTGAATCAGCAGGCTCAGTTAGCCTTTGCTGGTACATGACAAACAGGTATGTGGGGAGAGTCTGGAATGCCACTCCGCATTTTCAGGCTGTTTCAGCAGTAGGGAGCGAACTCCCGCTCCAAGGAAATGCTCAGCCACATGTGTCCTGTCTGAGTTGGTGAAAAATTGCCATTAACATAGTAAATGGAAAAAAACCTGCAAGGGCAGGAAAAGGCTCTAAAACATTACAGTTTCCAGAGGACTGCACATCTAAGACATCTGTGCAACAGAACTGGAGGAGGAAGAGTGGATGAAGGGAGACTACAAGGGCAAAGATGGACGACCAAGACAAAGACAAGACTCCTGCCTTCAACTCAGGACTGAATGGTGTCTGGAGCCAGGCTGATGCTCCACCCAGGCTGAACTGCTTCAGTGCCAGGAAGCAGAGGATCTCAGCCATGCTGGCATCCGAGCCCAGCACCTTTCACAACCTCTGAGATGTCAAGAAATTGCCCCCAAATGCTAGGTAAATGGCACAGGTGCTAGGAACACTGAGAAGAAGCTACTAATAGCACTAACACAGCTGGAGGTAAACTTTCCACTAAGAGTGTGACAAACTAGGTGCCTATCTCCCATGCTTAATCCACCAGGCAAGGTCCTACAGAGTAAGTCCCTGGACACCAAGCCTTAGTCACATTGAACTGCCAGGATTAAGCTATACTTTCCATAAGCACTCCACTGGCTTTGTTTTGTAAATATGTTTTCCCATAAAGAAATGAAGGGCATGCTGCATCCACGCATGGGGAACGTGTCTTGTGAGGAGACAGCATTTCCTCAGTCTTCCCCTTATTTTTTTTTCCTTCTTCTTCAAATGTGAAAAATAAGTTGTATGACAGCCTTTGGTGGAGATGTGTGCAACAAGGACTTCATTGTCTCAGACAGGTGTGAGATTGGAATTGATTCAGTGCCAACAACCCCAGTATCAGAGCCAGCTCTGTGAGCTGAAAACATACACCAACCATCCAGTAATACCACTGCAGCCAGCCAGAGACTCAACAATTTAAGGCTTAACACACACACAACATAAATCAGATGAGGATGTACCAGCCAACCGTCAGCTTCTTGGGCAAATGCCTGCAGACCGTCTGTGCAGATCAGACCTTGCCTGTTTCGGTTATTGGAAACATTTTTTTTTATTTTTCATATAAAGATGAGAGGCTGGGTGGAGCAGCTAGCTCAGACACATTTACATTTGCCCTATCTTGCCCCAACAGCCCTCCTTTGCTTGCTGTTTGGAGGCAGTCCTTCTTGTAAAGTCACTTTATTCCAAGTGCAGGAGGGAAGGAATTACATCTTGGGGAAATGTTTAATGTACAAATACAAAAATCACATGGACATGCACTCAGTATGCACCACCCTCATGAAACAAAACCGTTCCCTTCCATGGGAGTTTAGGAGGCTCTGAACATGATCAAACAAGCACAAGAATTAGCACAGCTGTTTTTTCTTTCTTTCTTTCTTTCTTTTTTTCCATGGATATATTTCCTTCCCTTTTCCAGGAAAACCTGTTTTCACACTCTCTCCTCTCTGCCTTTATTTTCTTTCTACCTGCTTCAACCAAGTCCCTGCTCTATGTTTGGCCACGTTAGTCACCACAGTGAGGGCAAGAGAGGGCAATGCTGGCGGCCTCCCGCTCCTCCCCCAGGCTCCGACACATGCATGGGGAGGTCCCATGTGGCACCCTGCCACCTCGGACTTGGTCACCCGTGGGCGACCCACAGATGCGCTAGTGATGGCCGGGCCCTCCACTGGGCCCGAGGCATCTGGCGAACCCCGCTCCATGTGGTTTCTCCCTATGCCCCGGCAGCTCAGTTTTAGCTGCCCCCGACCCCAGCTGCAAGTCCTTTTCCCTTCTCCAGTTCCTCCATCCTCGGGGAGCACACGGGGCTCTTGCATTTCATAAGGTGGACAGGCAGCGCTCACGGTCCCTTGCTGAGAAAAAAGGGGGACTCGCAGGAGGCTTCCCTGGGCCAGGGCTGGCTCCCACGGGTCCCAGGCTGGTCCCCTACTGCATCCACCAGGGCTTATCTGCTGGCCGGGCAATAGGAGAGGGCTCGCAAGGGTGGAGGTTGGGGAGCACCATCAGCACAAGAGCCTGGCACAAACACCCAGGTATGTGCTTAAAAGCTGAAGGAAGCTGAAAGAGAGCTTTTCAAAAAAGTATTTGCAGAGGAGGGGTAAAAATGACAATACGCTAGTGATCCATTTGTATCTAGGTGAGCGTTAGCTGGCAAATCTTGGTTTACACTCACTTGAAATGCCTCATTCCCTTTTGTGTGGTTCCTTTTCAAGTTAACACAAGTGTTCACTTTTATAACATATGGCAGAGCAGCACTGTTTTCTGGTGGATACCTACCATGAACTAATTAATACCGAGTTCGAATTTGCAAATGGTTTTGCATGTAAAATTGCTCATGTATATATAGGTCTCAAGAATATCAAAGAGACTATTCTTTTGAGCAGTTATTCACATGCTTTACTGCAGAATGAGGATCATCATTTGGACCTGGGATTTTTAAAATTAAATATACTTCTGTAACCTTATGCAATGAGAACTGAAATCATCATAAATGCTACACTTGCTCAGCTAGCTGTAAATCATGACTACACTAATAAAACAAAGAATCACTTCTGACAAAACGTTGTCTTTCCTGTGGGCCAAAGGATGTAGCAGTTTACAGCAACTTCTCTGGATGCTGGAAACTTATCAATGAATAAAGCAGTGAATATATAACTTTTTGCTATGCAAAGAATTTTTTGTTTCATTGCTTTTTGTTGGTAATTATCACCCGAATTTGATCTGCCAGAAGCTAAGGGAACCTAAACTGGCCAAGTCATATCTAAAAGCTCTGATAATTGTAATTATTTAAAAAAGCAAAGGATGCAAACTACAATGGTTTATTTTCTAAAGTGCGCCTAGTGATCCAATTCCATTTCTGGATACCTAAACAAAGACATTCAAAACACCTCTTTTTGCAGATATCCAGCCTCTGTGATACTTCCTGGTGTTGAACACCAAATCCTGGGAGCTCGCAGAATCACTGATCTTGAACTGAGTATCTTGCTCAACATAGATAAACCTCTGAAACAAACCTGAGCATTTATTCTTGGAAATCAAGCTGACCCTGACAGCGAGCCCACAATTTTTTAATGGATCTATTTCATATGCTTTTGTTTTTCAATGCTTTTAAGAGAAGAGTTGTATAAATAGAATGGAAATGGTCATACAGAGACGATCATCTATTTGACTATATAATGTGCACTTCCCCACATAATTGATTGCTTTACTGAGCATGTCCAAGCCCATTGTTCTTTGCATGTGAACAATCTCCATTTATAGGGGCCGTAATATACTGAATACACAGGGAAAACTTATAAATAAGTTTGCTAAGGGCGTACTGTGTACTCAGTCATGTAAAAGGAGCCCTGTGAACCCTCTAACCACGTGGGATCATTACAGAAGATCTGCTTGACGCAACATCTTGTTAAAGGCATGGCAGAAGAAGAGATGAGGGCATGTCTGCGCTTGATGCTTCGAAAGGAGCCCCCCGCCCCATGGATAAATCCCACTGCTGAAGAAAGCAGAGATTGTGCCAGTCCTCCTGAATGCAAAGCCCCTTGGCTGCTATGAGCACAGGTAGCCGCTGCAGCCTCCTGCAGAGCTCGAGGGGTTGATTTCACTCCATCTAAATCTAGCTGTCTGCACCAACCCAGACCATGCGGGCTCTGTATACTGAGGTGGGGTTTTCACCTCAGAGACAAACATTTGAATACTAACTGGTGTGCTGGTCTCCTCGTTTCCTCCTCCTTTGTTTTCTAGATGGCAAATAGTATGGGTGTCTGTGGTCACGCTGCTCTAACCCCTCAGCATTTCAAGTTTGGAGAGGCTCAATTCAGTATTTGAGAGAAAAGAATACATTCAATTACAAAATCGAAGTGGTATCTTTTGGCACATGGGCAGCATCAGCTGCATAAGAAGCTGGTTTCAGTGGGTGTTTGTTTTTAGGGTAAGGAGCTGTTATTTATTTTTTGTTTGTTTTATTTACCATGGAAGGTAATTTGAGCTCTGGTATCAAAACATGTCATGTTCTGCCAAGAGGGGATTAAAGAGGAGAATGCTATGGAAAGAAACTGGGTTTGTCAGCAAAGAACTGAGAGAGATTTTATTTACTGGAGTTTTGCAATCAGCGCTTTTAATCTTCCTCACAATTGGGCCATTCAAAGGCCAAGAATATGCTTCAAGGGCCAGTGAGGAATAACCCAAAAACCAAGGAGTAGCTGCCTCAAATGCTGAAATGCTATCAAACACATGGCCATGCGTTGCCATCCAAAGTTCAGGACGGTGGAAGCACCTGCCTCTAGGGCAGGCAGGGATATTTGCTTTAGACATCTCTAGCACGCCAATGCCATAGGTGAGATTTAGCGTGGGGCACGTGAAGCGGTGAGCCAGAAAAAGGTGTTTCCATGGAAAAGTAAGAGAGACTAGTGACCCAGCTAATCTCAACAGCAGATAGAAATGTCCCCTGAGGTACACTGCATTTAAGCTGCCATTCTGAAAGATGCTGAGCCTTCTTGGTTGCCCCAGAAATGAGGAAGAGAGAAGAACAGGCAGAGGCTCCACCTTGGAGGGGTGACTGCAGCACTGCTGTACCACGAGAGAGCTAAAGGAGCAAGAAGTGAGCCTGAGCAATTCACTCTTTTCTCTGGCAATCACAGGGACCGCCGACAGCACTAACACTAGGCTGGTAGCATCAATGCAGGCACAAGATTCCTGCACGGGGTTAGAGAGCAGCTCCACTTTTGCAATGACATAACGGAGAAGGGACTTTGGCATACTCAGTGGAAGATGACAAACCAAAACAAACCAGAGAGGATCGCTATGCAAGTTAAAAACTGAACCGGGGATACTTGTCCCTACCTGCAAGCTCTGTTTCTCTTAGCAGTATCCATCAGCTCAGTGTTGTTCTCATGTGGTAAAAGACATGGACTGCTTAATGAAAAATAAAACTGTGTCTGGGCACGAGCTGCCACATTTTATAGCTGCCTAAACATTCAGCTAGACAGCTAAAGGGATTTCCAATGGCATCTCCACAGCTGTCACTGATTTCTCTGTGGCTTGGGTGCTTGGGCACTATCAAAAATCTTACTAAGACACCTTTCTGGTGTGCTAAGTTTTCCTAAATACACTGTAAAAAATCAAGCTCTAAATAGCTTGCCAAAAGATAAGCAGAATGACTTTGACAAATCTTAGAACGAAATACAGATCTCTCAACTTCTTGATTTCTGCTTTAAAACCAAGATTTCCTTTTCTTTAGTTAAAATCATCCTTTAGGATGCTCTGTGTGGAGGACAAAAGGGAAAAAAAAAGCAAAAGAAAACTTTGCGTAAGTGGAGATGTTGCTTGGGGACTGAGAACATATTTGTTGCCTTATCTTCTGCTTTTTTAATCTCAGGAAGCGCCAGGCAATTGGAATATGAAGATTGGTATCTTTTAAATATATCGACACTTGGAAATCTTCTGGATTAAACACCATTACATAACTCTTTCCATTAGTGCCTTAAGTTGATGAAAAAGCTAAACAATTTCAAGCCCTTTTTTTTTCTAGAGCTGAATGTGAGGAGGCAGGGGAGGCTCTTGAGCAAGGCTTATGCCCTGGAGCTGGGCGTGCTGCCTGCAATGCGGGCAGGTGTTGAGGAACTGGCTTCCTCACCTCGCTCTGCCCCGAGTGGGAACAGACAGAGGAGGCACAAATCTGTGGCTGAAGGGGAGGAATCCTTGAGGTGCATGGAGGGGGCAGCAGGACGGATTCCTGCCACCCTCAAATGAGAAAAGTCTTCCCCTTAGCAGGCAAAGCGCGAGGTCTCCGGCACCGGTGCCAGAGAGACGGCTGAGCCTGCATCCCAGGTGGGATTTATGCAGAGAACTGCTGAAGAGCTGGTGGTCCACGTGGGAGTAAGGAGTGCACTGGGAGTTTGCAGGCAAAGGTTTTATCTTCTCACTGAGAACCGACAGAGCAAAACGTTGAGAAGATCCTTGAGCATCCTTCTGCCTGTGCCAGAGAACGAAATGTCCCTTGTTTCACCTTGGTGAAGCCACAGGTGCAGAGAATTGATGAAATGGAAGAAAATATGGGCCCGGAGAGCATCCCCTAGGTCCTGCAGCCCAGCCACATCTTGTGTTCTGCACTTACATAACATAGCAAGATCCATCTTAAATTATGTCTTTCTGTCTCTGATAGCCCCCTGGAAGGCTGCCAGAGCTGCTCTGATACCTAGGAACCATCTGATTTCCAGCCTAAATTCATTGATAGTCAGTCTAAAGAAGAACCACTTGTTCTTGAGCCAACACTGTCCTTCTGAAAGTTCCTGCTGAACCTCTCTGCTGTGTTTATTGACTGTAATTATCTTCCCTCTCGGCCTCTGTTTTGGCATGCTGAATAAACCCGGCTCTGCTAACCTCTTCTTTAAAGTAAGGTCTTTATTCATCTTGTCATACTAACAGCCCCGCTTTGCACCCGCTGCCACTTGAATTAAATTTTTCTTGAACACTGGATGATCGTTACTTCATCTGGACCTCAGATGAGATTTTTCTCAAACTTTCTATACTGCTACTAATACAGTATCCCACCTATGGTGTCTCAAAATGGCAAAACTAGTGGCCCACTTCTGGCAGGGGAGGAGGGAAGAGAGGAGATTTCTAACACTGGATGGAGGGAATTCCTCAGGACCGCTCTCGTTCCTGGGCTCCTGCTGGGTATCACCACCCCTCTTGTGTGTCACAGCACAACCAGCCCTGCAGATAAGCAAAGTCTTGGCAGAGATAACATGTCACAGTAACAAAATCTTATCCCTGTCAAAATTAGAATTTGGAGAGGACCCAAATGGCATTACGAACTTTACAAATCAAATGGGCGACATGCCTCTTGCTTTCAGGAGCCTACCTGCACACGGGATGAAATGACTGAGTAAAAGACGATGTTGAGAGCTGAAGCCAAGAAAAAATGGACACTATGAAGCAGCAGGTTACTTAGTTATATTATGCACATCTTGTGTGTATCTTTACCAGACTGATATTTTCTAGTCTATACAATATATTCTGTATATACTATAGCCTCACAAACATTCTCCAAGATACAAATATGAAGCACGTTATTTTCACAGCAAAATGAGAAGTCTCATTTGGCCAGAAATGCTACACAACTTAATTTTGTGCTTCTGCAGATGGCAAGAGTCACATTGCTGCTGCTCCCTTTTTGTTTATGCTTTAGAGCAACCTTCCTAAGACATACTCCAGTCTGGTCGACACAAGAAACTCTGGACAAAAAATGGGAGCACCTGTGCCTGCAGAGCTACAGGATGGATTCAGACAGCCTTAAATGGGAGGTTTATATATATTTGTTAGTATGGGGTGTGAAAAAGGAGGGATTTTTCCCAGAGTGGACTTCTATTAGACTGAATGAAAGAAGAATTGTTTTGCACATGCTAATCTGGTTCACATGCTTCTGTGCTCATCTCTTCAGATGCAAGTTGGTTTATGACACAATAAATAGACAGCAGGGTGAGTCTGCTGCTAATGACACTGTACCCCTTAAAAAGAAAAACTGAGGAGGTTACTCATGGCATTATATAAAAGTACTCTCTGCTGAGCAATAACTGCGAATCAAAGAAACATATTGTACTTCCAGTAAAAAGATATTTCTCTCTGTAAAATCTCCTTTTTGATAGAGCCAGTTGGAACCCTTCCACCTAAACAGATTTGGTTTGCAAAATATTTTTGGAAAACATCACTATTTCAACAAACTTCCTGCAACCTCCTGGTGCCTGTGGCACTTGAGCTCTGGGTCCACGCCACCGGGGTGGCTTCACCTCCTTCCTTTTCCCCATGCAGGAGCTATTTGGTGGCTACTGGCGTTGAAAAGAGGGGAAAGGAGAAAGACCATCTCTCCCCCTCGCCCGGAGTGGGCTCCCGGCATGCATTCGCCACGTTGCCTGCCCGCCCCAGGAGACGTGCGATGGAGGGGACCTCCCTCGAAGGGGATCTCCCCTGGCTGCTAGCAAAACATTCGCGACCTGGCTGATGGTGGGGAAACCGTACTCTGGGGCTGGGGAGGAGGGCTCCCGCACATCCAGGAGAACCGCCAGAGCCAGGAAGCTTGGCAGCCCTGGCCGCGCTGATTGGAAATGATGTACCCACTGCCAGCTCCCACGCTGCCCGTGCTGCCCGCCGGCGTGCTGGCGCGACTCACTCCCCGCTACTCCACCGGCCGGGGGAGGCAGGAGTGACGCTGATAGGAAGGGTGCCAAGCTCAGGCGGCAGTCGCTCGACATGCCGGGAGTGTATTTTGGGATGGAGAGGTCAGGTGGTTAATCAAGTGGAAACGGGATGATACGCTGTTAAAGCACCATGTACTCGCTTTGCGAGCGCGCCGAGTTAAGGGAAGATGGGGAGACGCAGACGTGTACGGAGAGCATAAAAATATCGGCATTTAGCGTATTGCACAATGGAAAGAGTTGGCGAGTCCCTAATCTTGAGAGCCTGTTTATCTGTTTTGGCAGGGAGCTACGAGCACGTCAATTTGGATTCTCAAAAGCGCCTGAAAACTGCATTTTGCAGCAGCAAAACGCAGAGGCAGAAGGACAGCCCCGTTGAAGCCCACTCTGAAATGCTGTGCTGTGAACGCTTCTAAGTCTATTAACCTACAGCCTATTAAGCTGGTTTAAAAGTGGAAATATTAAAAATCGGGGCAGGATACAGCCGTAGTAGGGACAAAGCCATTTTAATTCCCCAGGCTTAAACGTTGCCCTTGACTCCACTCCTGTGTTTCACCGGTTCATGGGAACCCTGATAAACTTGGGCTGTTTTTGGTGGAACAAGATTACGATAGCAAGGACCTTGAAATGTCTCTTAAAACAAAGCGTATTGCACCTGGAGGAAGACAAAAGACTGGCTTGTACCAAAATAATCTCTCAGTCGTTATGTTTCATGCTAATTCAAAGAGCTGATCTTTAAATGATCTCTCTTGCTTTGCTATCGGTGCTAATTCTGCTGCTTCGCTTGAAGATCTGTCAGTAATTTTATTACAGCCTCTTGTTTCCAGGGATTTTAGACTTGGTCATAAAAGCATGGTCCCAGCTGAAACTTAACATATAAGGTTACAAAATTTAAAAAAAAGGAAAAAAAAAATGTGAGCAACCAAACTCAGATATTTTTAAGGCTATAAAAGCATAAAGAGAACCAGAAGCATGTAGCTTAAAGTGATTACAACAATTATTTGTTTTCCCTAGACAGGAGAAATAGCTTTATTTTATTAATTTTTTTAACCTATGGGTAATTAATAAATCACCAGTTGGAAACATTGTTTGGGCTAATTTGGAAAAAAAAAATTGAAGTTATTTAATTGCACGTGGTTTTGGATTATATTCCTAACCCCACTAGTTAGAAATTTATTTATGCAATTTATTAACTCAGCCTTAATGCCTGCAAAAGAATACCTTCTTGGCCTGATGACTTACTCATTTAAAATATTTCTATTGGCCCTGAAAAAAATTATACTGTAAAGGAACCATATAAATTTGTATTTATGTAAAACTCTTGAATTACAGATCTACCTACTCTGGTTAACATTAACCACTGTAACATTAGTAATTATGTATTTAGTATCTGGTTCAGGCTGGTGTTAGAAGAAACTCAGCCATAATATATAGATAGATATATTTATAGTTATTATATATAAAAACTTAAATGCTCATCAAGGGTCTTACCTAAACTTTCCTAAACACCCCAGCACAGCTCACATGGCTCTGTCTATTTTCTTTCTCCCTCTGTACAAAGGAAGGGGTGAGTTAAGGTTGAAGCATTGGCTGGGTTTGGAGCTTTAACTGAATATCCTTACTCTGTGCGTGTAGGTCAAATCCTCTGACATTATACGCTTGGTACAGGCACAAAGTAATCTTTCAACTTAAACCATGTGTGATGTGGTGGAAGCTTTTTCTCCCCTTCTGTTCCCCTTTGGTCTGTGAATTGGCTATGGTTAGATCTTTTAAAAGAACAGGTGTACTTTCTCCCTCCTTGTGATATGAAAGAAGCATAAAACTCGATTATAGCAATTTATGGTCTCTTAACTTGCTTGGACTTGTATACATGACACAAGCAGCTTTATGCTTAAATTCAAGACTTGGTAAAATAGGAAGTTAAAATTAACCTCAATCCTTTTATAGATGAAAACCTCAACAAATAAACAGAGGTTTAGTGGCATGGCAACCTGCCCCTTTAAATCCAAGAAGTAGTCTGAGATGTCTATTTTGAGTTAGTTTTCTTTTCAAAAAAAGATAATTGGACTTGGATGAATAGAGAAGTAGCCTGTGATTCATACTGGTGTGAGTTAAAGCAAAGTTTAACGCTACTACTTGGAAGTTAGCAATGTATGGGGTTTTATGCCTTATTGTATGCCTATATAAAAAGCCCTCCGTGCTCTCTTAAGTGAGAGAGTTTCAACAGAAGTGTTTCAGGATGCAAAGATGTGTGGCTAGGTATAGCAGTACTATGGAGCAGGTCAGAAGTGTTTTGGTTTTGGAGGTCTGTGTTCTGAAATGTAGCGCTGTTTATTAAAAATAGAAAAAATTTTAAAAATCCCAACTCCCTAGAGGTCACACAGGAGATAAGCCCAAAAACCAGTCATACTTTGAACACAGAGGAAAAAATAATGGTGCTGGAGCTCCTTCCCACCCTAGCCCTTTTCCCCCGCTGTGATAGCATGACCTGGAAAAGACGAGCCCTAGAAATTAAAAGGCATCTGCAGCAGAGATAGTCCCAAATGAGGGAGGCTTCAGTTTGGGGCTTATTTTACTGATAGTGACTGCAAGCTTCAACAAGTTGCTCAATGGATAATGCACACATTTTGGAGGCAGAGGGAAAGGGGAACTGGGAGAAAGCAGCTCTATAGGTGAAGAGGAGGGTATCAATGAGGAAATGTTAGCAGCTCCATTGCTATCGTTTTCTGAGCTACGTCCACAGGCAAAACGCATTAAAATCTTGTTTGCAAGGAGCAAAGTGGAGCAATGTACTAAAACTATTTCTGGAGAGAGCAGCTGAATCCCTGGCCAAGCGTGAAAAGCCTATCGCTCTGAAGTTGTACAAGCGAGGGACTTTCACAGGGAACCAGGGAAGACGGATACTTGACGTTAAACCTGATACTCTGCTAAGCATATAGTGTTCCCAAGAAGCTGAAGAATGCAAGTCTGCGACTGATACCTCCACCCACGTAGCCGCTGGCTGCTGAGTAGCCATAATAATATGTGCATTTTCTTTTATAGGAACGGAGCTGTGCGCAGGAGAAACCCAACGTGGTTTGCTCTGCAAATCAGAAAACTAAGTGAGGGGACTGCCAGGGACTGGGAGAGGTGCAGGACTGGATCCTTCACCTGAGCTGACCTGGCACGGGTCCAGGGAGGGAAGGAGCTGGGTGGTCCTTCCAGCTGTCTTTTTGCCTGCCTCTTTCTACAGTACGGCACATGACAATGCGTTGATTTATTTCCCATGCTTCTCAAAAATGCCTGCTTCTGCTCACAGCAAAGTCAACAGCAGATTTGCAGTATATTTCACTAAGCCAAAGACCTTCCTAGCCATGGGAATAAAAGGATGTAACAAGCGTTTGCCTTAGGTAAGCGATAACCTTTTCTGCATGCAACAAAGAGTACCCTGGTTTTAAAAATAAACGCTGAAACAAGAATTTATTCTGATTCACGGTAACTATTTCTCCCCAAAACCCCAGCAAAGAACCTTGACTAAGGCCATTTCATTCTGGCTGGAAGAATAAAGGAAAACTCCATTAGGAACAGCACTTGCTAAAATTAATACTGTCCCGGACCCTCCCTTTAGGTGCATCTCACTATCAATCTGCATTTTGGTATGTGTTTTGCAGAACACGCATCAGCTGATGGTTTAATGACCTGATTCACTGCGCACCAAGTTCCAGTTGACACGAGGGACAGAGTTGGTTTTAGCAGGGACAGACTCAGCTCTAGTGGTGGCAGATAAAATTTCAAGCCAGATGACTTGGTTTCACTTGCATCATCTGAGCCTGAGCCTCAGAGGAAATCAGACTCCTGAGTCACCATTTTGCAGGTTTTCATTCAAATAAAATGCACTGGATAACCACTAGCCACAGAAATACGCTCAAAGCAGCCTGCTCATAGTAATGTCTTAGCACTGAGAGGTCGTCTTCAGGAGACAAAGCACTTTGCAAAGCTTTCTTTGCTGCTGCCTTCCTGGGAAAGGTCAAAGCAAGGCATTGATGGTATTTCTCATTCAAGCACACAATGTAATTGATAAACAGCCATTGAGAAATACACCTACACAAAGAAAAGGGCCTGGCATAATGCATCTTTGCAAGGAAACAACGGCTTTCAAGATGTTATGGTTCTAGCATAGATGAGGTTAACAAACACCATAAGCTGTACTGATACCAGGAAGACGAGACAGTATGGACCCCTTAAAATCTGTCAGGTCTTTAGAAATACAGACATATGTTAGGAAGCCCCTCCTTTCACTCGTTAAAGGCTCTCACTTGTTAAAGGCTGCCAAGGAGAGTCTAGAAGAGATGGAGGGACAGGGGGTAGTGCCTGCGAGCCCCCACGTTCCACACGCTGGGGGGGTGGAGGTGGGCGAGCGGGGGGGAGGATTTCAGGTACTTACCCTGAATCTGACTCTGAGGCTGAGGGTTAAAAGCAGTGGTGTGGTTCAAGGAGGCTCGTGGGTTGGGTGTGGGGGCTGGGTGGTGTGGGCTGACCCTCATGGCCGTACGACGCAACTGCTCCAGTTCACTCAGGCGCTCTGAAAAGGACAAGCTCCCGGGCTTTGTCTGCTCATCTATTTTCTGACGATGTCCTATTGTGGGAGGGGGGGGAAAAAGATCAGAAAATCTCACTGATACATGAGGTCTGTTGACTTATTTTCTTTTTTAATAATTTTTTCTTTTTTTTTTAACCCCTCATCCACTGGCAAAGTACCTAACCAGCTAGCGGCCATCTGAAATTAAACTGAAACCACCTCTCTGCAAGAACAGGAGACACAAGCAAGTCGTTCATTGTAACCGTATTGTGGGGCAGCCCGAGACATGGCCTAGTCTGAAGAACCAGGTCCTCTGAAAATTGCAGTGCCTTCTTACAACTTGCACTGGGAGAGAAGACGTTTCTAAAAGGAGGACTGTCTGCAGGGATGCATAAAATGAGTAAACGTTGAGTGGCCCCTGTGCTGAACCTGCACTGGAATAAGTCCTCAAAAATTCAATCCCCGTTTGTCATAAGGTACATAATTAGACAAGTACTTTGGGGCTATAAAATAACAAACTCAAACAAATCCCATTTTTGGATCCTTTTGCAATGGATTTACAGACAGAAATAGGAAAGAAACACCAGAAGCTGGCAGAATTGAAACTGGAGTAATGAAGTCTCTCTTAGTGGCATCGGGAGCTTCAGAAACATGAGGTCTCGCCAGACATCCGACCATAAGAGAGTGGATGCTGACATTACAGCATCAGCCAGTGCACAGCGGACACGGTTATGGCCACGTTAGTTAGAGGGTCCAGAGTTAGAGGGTCCAGCACTCCCCAGGGCAGCCCTCGAGAGCACGGTCCCCATGAAGCTCCAGTGCTGTGGGCCTGTGGGGCCTCGAGGGGAAAGGGAAGGTGCTGGAGAGGCCCAGCTCCAGCGCAGCATCAGGGCACGTCCAGATTCAGCTGGAAGGGCAGAGACATATCTCATCACTGGTTTCAAGATAAGCCTTAGCTAGCAGCAGTGAGCAGTACGCAAGGTCTAAGGTAATGCATTTCTAACGGTTGCCTGTGGCTGCTGTCTGCGCTGGGATCCTTTGTGTGTCAACCTGTAACCACAAAGAGAGCACACAGAGCATACAAGAGGGATGCCTCGTCTGCTGGAGCACTTGCTCTCCAGTAGGCAATGACAAAAGCAGAAATTTAAAATTCTTTTTCCACCCTCTTAACAGCTAACCTATTGTCACAACTTTACCACTTCTGTGTCCATTGGTTTCCAGTCTTACGAGATATCCCTCAAAAGTGGGGTATCTTATCCTGGAAGGCTGCTGACACCACGCTTTGGGGATGAAATGGAAACCTCCCTAGCAGACTTCTGTTTGGTGAAATGTCTGAAATGGGATAGTTCAGCCATGTTCCCAACCAGGTGGAATCAAAACTTTCCTTTGTAATTTTCCCCCATCCCCCAGTAGGTCTTTTTCTTCATAAAGAGCACAGAAAACTGTCCTTCAGCAGAAAGCCCAAAAGCAGACTGTCTCTGGCACACAAGTTGTCCTTTCAAAGACAGTCTCTCCAAATGGAGGGCAAGACACTGACTGCAATGAGTCTCTGAGGACATACCTTAACCCCACCTGTATTTAGTCAACGGAGTAGGATCCCCAGCTCCAAAAATGTCACTTTCATACCTTCTGCTTGGGGACCTTCTTGTGGAGCACTGGATGTCATCGTCCCTCCTTTTCCCCCACACCCAATCCCATTTCAGCATGTTGCATTTGTCTCAGGAAATCAGCTGCCTCGTGAATCTTTGTGGCTTATCCCTTCCCCTTCTTCCCATAGGACACTGTTACCCTGACAGGAATGCATGTCAAATCTCTAGTCCAGAGGTCAAACATCTTTTTTTCTACTTGTTCCCTTGAAGAAGGTGGCATTATCCTTGGTTTCTGCTGAACACCGTAGTTTGCTGTCTATCTGCTCCCGATTTTCATTTTCTTGTCATGAAGAGTTGCCTTCTGCAGCTTTCTTTGCATCTCTATCCGCCCTGTGAGGAGGTGGCCCGTGCTGTTCCTATGGTGAGTCCTCTTGCGACTCGGCTACAGCAGTGAAAAAGACTGGCACAAACCTCCTCAAAATAATCCACCGTGCCCTATTCCACGCATCCCCATAGTATTTAATACATAAACATGCATAAACATCCAGCTTCCAATTTTGAGTATCAGTGAATAAGCAGCAAAAGATCTCTGAAGAGCTCTGTATGTCCCTTACTCTACAGAGCACTCTTTCAAGCCACCCCAACAGCTCAACCAAGACACAGGACCATTTTATGCACTGGAAGGAAAATGTGCATTTAAAAGCAGTTCCCAGTAGCTGCATTTCTAAAATTAAATTTTATAACTTGTATTATGGTTCCAAATCGCAGTGGCTCGGCGTTTCTTCCTGTTGCCAGGTCCTTTGGCACAGCTTGAACTGTCTCAGATTCCACACTGTGCTGTAAATTATCCCAAGGGGGGGGCGGAATTAAAATATAAAAAGACATATAGTAGTGGTTTCATCATTAAAGAGATCCATTAGAGCTTCCAAAAAAAAAAAAAAAAAGGGAGGGGAGAAGCAAAGAAAGATGAAAAAGACTTTTATCTGACATTCTGGTTGGTCAAGAGCAAACGCTTCCTTTGTCAGCAGTGCAAAGCTGGATGCTTCCTCAAGCCTGGGGCTCCTGACCCTGGACTTGAACACAAACACGCGGAGTCATACAAGATGTGTAAAATACCTCATACGTTTGGATTTTTTTAAGCTTCAGCAGGCTGAACCCAGGGCTCGCAGAGCCAAGAGCCATATCCTTCCAAATCCATCCCCCCGATGTTACTTATTCCTAATTTCAAATTCCGCTCAGATATCTTCTGCTTTTAAGTGGGTGCACCAATGCCAAGTCTGACCCCCTGCTACCCCACCTTCTCCTCCTGCCTCCCTGCTGCTGCCCTCTCAGCATCTGGAGTTTTGCCTGCCTGGCGCGGAACCAAGCGTCCCGGCAGCACAAGGCTGTGTGCTAGCAGCGCTGCACAGAGGCGAGCAGTTCCTCTGAAGCCAACAGGTCAAGGGCTGCATTAAGGCCGCTGAGGCAGGAATTAACTTCCCTGCTTCGAATCTAGCTCAGGCACTAAATTTGTGTCGAGCTGGCACACGATGCCGGGCAGGGCGGACAAACCCGAGCTCGCTCTGAACAAACCAGCGAGCAGGCGGCGAGCAGAGCAAATTAACTCAGGCACAGCATCCTCCCGAGGTCACCGCGGGGCACCTCGTTCCCAGGCCAGCTCCCTCCAAGCTGATGGGAATATCTCTGCCTGTCTCTGCACCACGCATCCACCAAGTGAAACTCCTGGACCCCACCACCCAGTCCTGCGCTGCTCCAGATCATCCTGCTGAATTTTGGGCATTGAAGGGGGGTGTCTCAGCTAGCAGCCTCCTGCACGGGGCCTGCTCCGTAGCCTAGGGGTACCAGTGGTGCATCGGCACACCCAAGATCTGTCTCATCCCTTGGGCTTGTGGAAATTCCACTCGTGTCAATGCACTCAGGGAAGAAAGACCAGCACCAACAGGTTCCTTCTCAGGGGAACTCTGCTGTTGTTTTGGTCCGTATCTTGTAATTTTTGGTGGGAACTACCTAGAATCAACGCCAGGCAATTGTCACCTCAAGATGTAGCTCCAAAAGTGGCTGTCCCGTCCCCCCCAATCAGAAGAGCTATTTAACCTTTTCTTCCTTGCTGACTGCTGCAGGTAGCAACACAGAACCTGTTTTGCATGAAGGTCTGCAGCAGGAAAGTGAAGAACTGTGTCAGAAAAATGTAACAAATATAAATGGTTTTCCCAAGCCACTATAAATGCAGAGGCAGAGCTTTGCTAGGGTGACTTGTATTTTCGTGTTTATTAGCTTTACTTTGAAGTTACCGTCTAAATACCTTCCTTAAAGAGCAGGCAAGTTATCCTCAGTTCACCCCTGTAAAGCCCAGGACTATTATTATCCCCCTTTTATAGGTGGAAAACTGAATGACAGAGAAATGAGGTGACTTGCCCGTGGTCAGGCAGTGACCCTGTGGCAGACGCTCGCCTCCCAGCTCAGCACGGTGACCACAAGCCCAGGCTTCCCTTTTCCAGGAGAGCAGCATGAGGCAGGATGAAAAAGAGTGGCAGAAAGGCGCTTGGAAACTGGTGCGGCTCTGCTGAGCCGGCAGTTTGGCCACGAGGATCTGCCACTTTTGCAAATCAGATGGGACTTTATGGAAGTTAGTCAAACATCCAGCTGTTGAATGAAGACGACCTTGGCCCAGAGCTCACAGAGAGAGCTGGCTTGCCACAAAATGGCATCGCTGTCCTCTTTCCCTCCCTATGTCCCCGTAGTTTTTAATAAGCATCAATTTGCAGGTACTAGCACAGGAAAGAAAAGGGCAGCATTTTTTTCCCTTGGGACACTGGAAGAAATAGGACATACAGCCTGCTTGGCTAAACAAGAAGGTTTGGGGGGTTTGGGACTTTTTTCCTTATCTGTTTCAAATACTGTCTCAGTGAGGTCAGGTGGATTTTCTTTTACACAGAATATTAAACAAGGAGGGCAGAGAAAACACTACCTTTTCCGATACTTTTACAGCAACACAACATGAAAGTGCTTTCCCACTTAATGGGAGGGAAATGCAGTTTTATAGACTTTAAGAGACTGTGGAGCACTCAGCTTGGCCCGTGGCCATCTGGTTGGGGCTCTGGATGTGGAAACAACAAGAACAAAGTGCCTTGGCAACCCCCACTTTTGTGCACATCGGGCACTTGTTGGGAATGGTTGCTCAGTCTGGGTTTCACACCGGAGCCAGCCCCATGGAGAAGACAGCAGCGCTCCGGGCTGCCTCCAGGTGCAGAAATAGAAACAGGTCTCCCGTTACATTCCTTTTAACCTCATTTTTAAAAGTGTCACTAGGTGTCTTTCAGGTTCAGAGGGGGAGAAGCAGGTAAAACAGAGGCTAAGGAAAGGCATCGCTACTCTCATTCTGCCAGCTGAAGCTACCAAAATTCCTGTGGGTACCCAGGAGCGTTTTACAAGTAAACACTGTTGGAATGGATTAATGGACATGTTTTTTTTTTTCTCTTTTAATCAAGTCACAGGACAAGTACACTCTTCTGTCTCTTGCTCTCATTCACTCACAAATCTGACTATTTGGTGTTGGTGCATTGGGAGGTACAAACGCCTGCAAAAGGTTTGGGCTTAGGGGACCAGGTGTCTGGCAGAGACTCACTGGTTCATGCCTGCTGAGCATCCTGGCCAGAGGCAGACCCGAGCAGAAACGCCACAGGTTTTTGTGTGTATTATCCACAAGTTTTCTGCCCCAAATCAGCAGGTTATACTTGCATGGAGATGGTATAAGGGGAGTTTAATTAAGCGGAGCCCTTTCTCCCTGAGGGGAGCAGAATACCTCCCCCTCTCTCCTCTTCCACCCCTTTCCCAGGTGGAAATGGAAACTTTTCACAGCCAAAAAGTGGATTATACACAGGAAAATACAGCATCTGGCCAGACTTTGCTGAAGTAGGGAGTGACTGATGAGATGTGACGCTTTGGTTTAACGAAAGCTGGTTGCTTTGGAGCCATGTTAGACCTTGATCCAAGCATCTCCTCTTTTCAGGGCTGTTTGTGTTCAGGGCTTTGGTCTGGCTCCAGCTCTAGTGGGGTAGAAAATAAGCCATGTTTCATTGTGTCTGGTTAGTAAAGTGGTAAACATTGCTTTGTGCCATGGAGCTAAAATAAATCCAATTATTTTGTACATAGTGAAGGATGAGAAGAAAATATACTCTTTCATGTTATTGCAGGAAGTGAGCACATTATCTTTAGTGAAGAAAAATAATATATTCTTGTAAACAAAAGTGAATTAAAATATAGTGCTTCTATATTACTACCAAGCTGGGAAATGCAAATGCTTGAAAATCAGCTATCCTGCTCACAAAAAAGCATTTTGTGACAAAAAAAAACAAAAAAGGGTTTTTTTTGCTAACAATAGAAATAGTGTCTTAAGTGCATAAACCAGTAAGGTTTTGCTATGTGCCAGGTATCCCAGATATACAATACTTTGCACACTCTTTTTCCCTGATTTCCTATCTGCACAGAAAGAGCAAGTAGTATAACTTTGCTAGGACATCATTTGCTGTGTTTTCAAACAGACCTGACCTGATCCTGCAGAGATGTATGCACGTGCTTAGCGTAAGGCACTAACCGTTGTTACATGGCAGCCCATGGGGCTCTAGGAAATCAGGCTTGAAAATAAAACCAATCTGTAGAGTGGTTTCCTCTCTAGCCTCCATCACTTGGAAAAGACTTATTCTGCACTCAGGCATTGGAAGGATCAGGATGGGACAGTATCAGAGCTCACCAACATCTTGCACAGTGTTAAAAATATAATGTAGAAAGTTCCTAAAAAAGGAATTAGACACACCGTAGGATATTTTCTCTTTCCTCAGTGAAAAATATTATTGCTGTGGTGAGGAAAAATAATGGTGATAGTAGTTAGAGCTTAGAGTAGACTCATCAACAATTATGTTTTTTTGCTGTTTTTTCCTAAGCACTGTACAATGCAAGCCTTCTTTCCAGACAGAAGGAACATCGTGGTAGACAGGATATTATGCTCAACATTTTCATGCCATGTCTGTAATTACCAGCAGAATCAGTGTTGGTCATCAGACCCAACCTGACCGTAGGCACGAGGTGCTGGGAAATGTGTGAATGGGGCTGGATATTATGCAACTCGATGACCAGGCTGACATCCAGCCGCCCTTCAGAAGCAGAATGCTGAGCAATGCCAAGCACAGACAGACTGACACTGGGAAGCCCTTCCAGATGCAATTCTATCAGCTCGCTGGCAAACCTCACCCTTTCTGTGTCTCTATGGAAAAATCTGCTTGTTACTCCGAGTAACTGCAGACAGACTAGATGTTTCAGGTACGATCCTTTGCTAAGCATTTAATTTTTCCACCAGGTGATCCAATTTGGCTGTATGTTGAATGAGTGTCCAGTGATACCAGCAAGGTGAAAAAAGATTTACACAGCAGGTTCCCTGCTCTCTGGTAACTCCCTAGTTTGCCTGGGGGAAACCCCAGGTACCTTCTTGCACCTCTGTTGGGGGGTTAGTCGCCCTACTGTAACAACATGTTCCCTAAGCAGCTGGTGCATTTTTTTCCTACATGTTTTAACAGTAGTTAAACAATATTTTGGCAATGTTTTTTTTCTTACCTCTTCTTTTTTAAATCAATGCTTTTCAAAAAAACCACACAAACAGATGCTATAGGTAGAGAGAATTTGCCATGAGAGGGAGTCCTGCCCTGGAACAAATGAGTGCAGGCGGGAGAGTCCGGATCAAGCCCCTCTTGCCTGGTCTATACTAGAAAACAAACTTTGGTTTCCTGTTTTCCAGATGAGTGCCCTAATTCCAGGCTGAGAGCCCTCTTCATCACTGATTCACTGTCCAGCTGCATCAGGAGAGCTCCAGCAGGGAATGTCCCCAGGAAAAGGGATAAGCAGAGGCTGCTGGTCTCCCTCGCTCCAGCCGGCACACTGACTGCGAGACTGCGGGCTCCTCCGGGCTGGGTCCCTCCAGCTCTCTCCCTGCCTCCTGACGAACATATGAAAAGCCTCACGTCCACCCTGAAGTACCACAGCCAGAAAAAGCAATCTTGACAATTTTTGCGAGGCAGTAAATATGCTTCCTCTCCCCCCAGCTCTGTTGGTGAGGCCTGTGCTGTACTAACAAATAGCAATGCACAAATGTATTTCCACTTAAAACACAATTATTTTGCTTGCCATGGATCCACCAAAACTTCTGATGAATCTGACACATGTGTGTTCTCTATTTCTGTCATGGAAGTGCAATTATTCTGTGGGTTCACCTCAGGAATTAGGTCATCACAGCAAAGTAAAAGTAAGGGAACTGAGCATTAGGGATTTGGAGAGAAGTTGTTCATGAAAGTTAAATTAGTCTGCAAAATTATACCCTTTGCTTTCTTTCCCCTTTCCCCCATGTCAATATATATACTTTAAAATCCTGACTCCTTGACAAAGTTTGAATGACTCCCAACTTAAGCATCGCATTGCCAAAAGCCTCTTTTGTTTCTTTATAGTTTGCATCTTCCCACACGTACAAACCGCCATAAGAATACCCTCTAGCCGTGGGCTGAGACATCATAGTTGAAGATATGTATGAAAGAGTAGGTGCAGAATGAGACACAACCAGCCAACCAACAGCTCAGCAAGCAACCAAGAAAAATACAGGCACAAAAAGACACTTCTGTCCAAAGAAAAGCTGCAGAAACACAAGGCTCGGGCAGCAAGGACTGAGCTGCCATTTGAGCAGCCCTTGGGAGAAAGTTGTCTCTCTGCTGAATACAGGGGACCAGGCTCCTAATTCAGGCACCTTAATCAAATGTGTAAGCTTAGGTGGAGTGAATCTGGACCCCCTCCCTCAGTCTGAGTGGGAAAAGTGAGGGATGATAGCATTTGCCACCTTTGCGGTGCCTCCGAGAGGACAAATGAATGGGAAAGTGAGTTGCACAAACATCATGGTATTGGAGGTCAGAGAAATAGCTTAGACAGAAACCTATTTCATCAGTCCACTGAAATATCTCTAGACAGTAAAAGGTCTCCATCATTCAGCCTCAGACAGAGTTGAACAAGGGACCTGCAACTTAAAGGTCAAGTCCTGTGGCTCACCGTTTACGTAAACCAGGGGAATTTGACAACACAAAAGTAAATTTACTCCCCATGGATACTGACCATTCAGACTTTGACGACTTGTAAAAAACTTTGCTCCTGTCCAAAAAAGTATATAGCTGGGCTACGTGCTTCACTTGAACTAAAGACTTTTGCTTTTACCAAGTCTGGTGACTGGTGTTTCCACACAATAGTTGAAAATACCTGTTTTTCCGAAAAAATGAGTTTAGATATTGTAATCTGTAGGTTACTAAGCAGTCCCTCCTCTGTACTAATGCTCCATTGTGCCTACACAGAACTGGAGTTCACTGAAAGCTTATAAATCTCATCTGGTTCTGCCTAGTCTTTATTTTAGGTTCTTGAACCACTTTTTGCTTTCCTCATTTTCTTTGCAGCTGCAGAGAGATATAGTAAGCTACTGTATAGCGTTTTGAAAGCAGGGCCTCTGAGAAGTTTCCAAACTGCATACAAGCAGGTTATTCTTTGGCTTGTTTTCTTTGGCTTGGTGTTAGCAGTACAGAATGAGTCAAACAGTATTAACTTTCAAGAGGGAAGTGGTGTGGTCAACCAAAACTGTTTGCGGCTAGATTGCGAAGATAGGTAGAGCAGGTAATGAAGAACAGCCCATAATGCAGGGTGTAGGTAGCAGAGGCAGACATACTCAGACAAACAGAATCCTTAATAATTAAATCAACACTGTCGCCTAAATTTTTCTGCAGCTTTATGTGCTAAGTTTATGACACAGCCTGGCTTTTCTGGACTGGTCAGCCTTGAGAAGATGGCCTGGTGCATGTTGTGCTTGATGGACTGAAACTACAACACTCTGCAAGGGAAGAATAAAGGTCAGGTGCTATTAAAAAAAAAGAGAAATATATCAACTTTTCATTTATGGCTGGTTAAATGCTTTCTTGTGCCTCTTCCATTTTTACAGGCTGTTTCTTATCTGTTCCATGATTAAAGAAGGCAAGGGAGATGTTTCCATCCTTCCCTCTCTTTAGGATGTGTTTCAGTTATTAACAAGCATATTGTGCCCTCATACAACAGACAGCTCCTCTTACGATTCAGAAGCAGAGTTGAGATGGCCTCCTCCAAGCATTGCTCTCCCTCATGCTTTGCACAGACCCATGCAGCCCTGACACAGGACCAGTCTGACCAAGATTTATCATTAACACTAATAGAAAACGCATTTACTCATTACAATTCCCAATTGCAGCGGACGAGCAAAGAGCAAGGGCACAAATGGAGATGCAGAGCAAAAGTCCTTTCTGCATTCTTCACATCGGGTGACAGAGAATGAAGCAAAAGCCTGCAGTGTTTTTGTATGGGCCTGCAAGGAGGAAACTGCTGCACCTTCTGATAATCCAGGGCAGGCGGAGCTGGGAGGGACTGCAACGCAGATGCATTTTCACCCCTTCCAGTCATATTCCAAGAAGAAAATAGGGCTGCTCACTGAAAGTGCCGCACAGCTTCATCCAGCCTTTCTCTTAGACACGTGTTGTTTTGGTAAACCCGTAAGTAAGGCAACTCCTCAAGAACAGAGGCTTCAGAAAAGCTCCTGCACTGCCAAAAGCTTGTTTGGCAAACGGGAGTGTCTGGCCACTCCACGCAGGGTGAAAGTTTCCCTCCCCCTTCTCCCAGCTCCCTTAGGAGCCCGAGAAGGAGAAGGCCCTCTCTCCGACCTCCTGTGGAGAGCAGGGTGAAGGAAGCAAGCTGCAGAGGTTGTGTGCAGTCAGGTCCGGCTGCCTTCCAGCGCATCCCTGAAGGAAACTTTCTTGTCTGCCAGTGGTGCGGTAGGCATTCGGTGGCCAGCCCTGGAGGGACAGCGGGACTGTCGACTGATGCTCTAACAGCCCAGCTTTGCTAGCTAACCTCCTTCTAGGGAGGGTAGGGGCTATATGACACCCTTAAAACCACAGTAGGCAGCTCCATTGCAGGGTTTCAACTACAAGTCCACCCTTCCCCAGCTCATTCAAAGCCCCAGCAACTGCTTCAAAACTTTCACTTGCTCACGTTTAACGACTGCCGTTCAAAAACCGTTCTTTCCTGAAGAAACATGATGGATGAAGGACCAGACTCAGAAATCCTTGATTCAGAGCACCATCAACTAACTTCACTGGAAAGACACTTGGCATGTCAGTGAACTAGGGACTTCGGTGGGGACCAGTGTATACTCATATCCCCTATGGCCAACCTACTTGCCAGGGTGCTGCATATTAATGCTTTTCTTTACATACACACACACACACAAAATACAAGTGGCATCTATGCAGTCTTTTTTCATATTTCTATGGAAAATGTCCCCCCCCAAAGACTTGTTCACCGATCTTAACAGCTATAAATTCTTTGTAGGTATGTGCAGTTGACAGGAGAAAGTCAGACCTACTGACTGCTTAGGAAGCATTTTCAGCAGTAATATACATTCACCAAATTCTGCTTTTGTCACAGTTACAGAGTACTTGCCCACTGATTTCAGCAGAGCTAGACTGAGACTGTATATCCCTTGAAAATCCTACCATGCAAATATAGGTAAACACTTAAAAATATTCACCACAGTCTTTGTAGCCATTCAACCACTAGGCAATAAAATAATGAATACTAAGTGCAAAAAAAAAGGTTGACAAAGACAAAAGAAGTAAAAGAAATGAAAAATAACTACCTACCTGTTCTCAATTTAAAATCACTCTAATTCAAGGCGGGGTGGAAAAAGAGCTGTGTGGGATTAAGTGACTCAAAAAAGGAGTTGAAATAGTTTCTATAGGACTGGGCCAGTCTTACCGCTGTTCCTAGCCCACACCACAGCAACTCTGGTTTCCTGTTTACCTGCTTTATGCGAGGAAGGGGCTTGTCCTGACAACACTTCTGTGTATCTTTAAAAAACAGCCAAATAACTAGGCAAGCAAATATATATGAGCTACCGCACTGCCAGAAAAGCAGTCTTTACACAAGATTTCATGTTGTACATATTTGACAATTTTATTGAACTAAAATGACAAATTCCCTGCCTCACATCACCCAACACCAACTCTTCTAACTGACTCAGCAGCGAGACTGATAAATGCCGGGGAAAATAATCTTGCTCCATCTCTTCAATATAGAAAAGAAGTGTCTGCACCGTGAAACTTCAAGGATGCTGGTATTAAAAACCTATTGAGGTCCCACCTATTAAGTAGGACAACAAGGATCCCTCCCTGTCACTATTACTCCAGGGAGTGCCAAGCATTCATATGAATTTCATAATCCTTTGCACATCTGATGGAGAACAACCAGCACTCTTTTTAGGAGCTGCTAGCCAGTTAAAGTCCATATGAGGCAGGTCTTGCCTGGATCTCGTCTGCACTGAGGGATCTTTGCACTGGGTAGTTACAGCAACTACTGGTCTTTGCTTTTACTGGTCTTTTCAGCTTGTGGGCAGCATGCCTGCTGGTGTGTCTGTATGATTTCCATTCTGAAACCAACTGCTCCAGAGTATGGGCTTTGCTTCAGGTTCCTGCTGCCTGTGAAAGCCTCCTGGGGTGGCCAGGCGAGGGGACTCCGGGATCTCAGACAACAGGCTGGTGCTGTGCCAGCCCTGCCAGCTGCTGTGAGGGGGCCAGCCCCCGCCCGGAGCTGCCCCTGCCCCAAGGGGGCTGCTCTGCCATCCCCTCACAGAGGAGAAGGGGCTTGCTGAGCAGCCGGGATGTGGGGCGCAGAGAGGTCTTTCTGGGACACGGGGGACCCGAGAGCTGCAGAGGAGCCCGTGGATGCTCTGCAGAGCTGACTGCATCCAGACATGCGACATCGGGTCCCATTCTGCAGCCAAGCTTTTAACATCCAGTGTCAAGTGGTCCTGTGCTATACAGTCCTGTGCTAAGCCAGAAGGCCCAATGCTATATCACTGGAGTTACTCGGGCTGGTTGTGTGAAAGTGCGTGCATAATGGAAATAGGCCGATTTCCCCCTCACTCTTCACTTTTCTTCAGAAAACACAAGTCACAAAGGGACAAACTGCTCTCTGCTCTTTCGCTCTTTGTGTACTTTCATTATGAAAAATGGGCTGGTGGCATGCACAGCTTTCACAGTGGTGGAAGACATGCCCAACCGCAGGACGTACATTTTAGGCTGTTGTTCCCTTGCCACTCTGGGGGACCGCGGAGCTGGCCTGGCTGCCGGGGGGCTGCCAGGACTGTCCTGCCTGTTCAGAAACAGCTCCTTCAGTCTGCAAGCATGCCCTTGCAACAATATACCTCTTTATTTAAATGGATTCAATTGCCCTTCCTTGTCCATCCTTCAACGAGACACACACACACAGAAAGGAAAGGAAACCGACAGCGATCCCCTACCTACCAGTAACCATTTAGAGACAGTAACGCATCAAGTCACATTGTGTGAATTTGAGCTAGCTATGTTTTGTAATTTCCCCCAGCTGCTGCATGCCTGCACATAACCATTGCACAAGCCAACTACAAATGTCCCCAGAGTGCACCCATAATTTAAGCACTAATCCACCCATGTCAGTGTCACCCAGACAATAGGATGCAGGGACACAAACACACAGGCACAGACCCGGCAGTGCATAACTGTCAGCTTTTCTTGCAGCCCATCCCTTTCTTTTGTCTGTACACGGTCTATTTAGATTGGAAGCTCTCAGGGGCAAGTACCTTAGCCAAGATTTTTTAAAAAGCAATTAGCAAAGCTGGGTTATGATACTGAGAGGGTGATGTGCTGTGGAGCACGCAGCTACTGTTAGCAGAGGAAGACAGGGTCCCCGTTGCGTTTCTGTTATATGGACAATCAACTTGTAAGCACCACCTTTTCCTCTACATGTTTTCTGCTAAGTAATTTGTATGTACTGTAAGTCTCTGGGTGAATGGAAGTATCTGATAAGCCATCACTGAAATTTATATGGTGGGTCTATTCCAATGACACAATGATTCATTTTTTCATGTTTTCTAAACTGTTCATTGGTAAATGTTAGTCTTAGTTTCCAACGGAGGGAGGCACTTGCAGCAGAAAGGAAGCAAGAAATGAAGGCATTTAATATTATTTCAACTCACTGAGATGAAAAGGTTTTTTGGAGAACGGTTTGGCTTTTCCTTGCATGAAAGGCTGAAGGTGGAAGTGACGTGAAACCCTCAGAGGCATCATCCCTCCCCAGCCTGACATGTGCAGAGTCTTCCTCGCTTCTGCCACGGGACAGGCGATGGCCGGCCCCTCGCGGGCTCTGCTGACTCTCCTCCCAGACGCTGCTCTGGGAGTCTGAGGTCTGTGGACAAAGGTTGGATGGGGCAGGGGAAAGGATAAGCAGATCAGGTGCACTTGCCACCACCAGCCCTTGGGGATTCCCTAAAAAAGACCTCAGGCCGGGCAAGGGGGCTCTTGAAGAATTCCTTCAGAACAGCTACAGGCCATGGGCTTTCCTTGAATCTTACAAGTGAGACGGAATCACTTCAGATCAGGCTCTAAGGGTGTCCTTAACTGTGGTTGACCAAAGTTAACCTCCCCCCCAGCTAGCTTTGCCAGGAGGCAAAAGGAAATTTCCATTCCTAAAAAGGCGCTTCTTGGGCCAGCAGCTTTTTAAGCTCCTTCTCAGATCCTGCTCAGCAATATAATTCTCTCTCTCTCTCTGGTCCTCAGCATCCTGCCCTTTGATATAAGGATGCCAAAAAAGTATTTGGGAAAACCACATATCCAATACGGGATAATCACATTTAATGCCCAGCTTAACCTTGGACATCTCAGGCCCACTGGGGCTAAATCCATGTAGCCTTTTCATTTTGCACCATTTTCAGGCACCTGGTCCATTAGTGAATTTTTCAGAGCTATGTAGGTTAAACCAATTCAATGAGAAAAACAGAAAGAAGCAGTCAAAAGAAGAAAAACCTAATTTTTCAGCAGACGTACACAGTAGGTCAAATGGCCTAAGGGAAATATTTAATTTAAGAGTCATACTATTTCTACCAAGTTTCCTAACCAAAAGTATTTTCATCAGGAGCACTACTCTTGATCTGGTTACTGCTAATGATTTTCCCCGTGGACTTAGCTCATAAAAACATAAATTGCTTTATGAATCATAGAATCATAGAAGTTGGAGAAGAAAATGATGGGTTAGGTCATCTTGCCCTTCTCCCTGACAGTGCAGTATTATTTCTTTTTATAAAAAAATTTGAAAATAAGCATTTATTCAGAGCTGGAGAATGAAAATGCTAAGTTCAAAAGAGATTTTAAAAATACATAATGAAAGCAGTGGAGGAAGAGCCAGATTCTTAAGTACCTTGGCTCTCTCTACAAGCCATGACAACTTGATGAGAAGTATCATCTGGATAGGCACAGCCAGAAATTCAACGGCAAAAAAAGGACAATGGTGTAAGTCCTGCACACGAGTAATTATCATAGTTGTAAATGCAAATCTGGTAGTTACATAGGCAAATATACTGCGAAGCGAAGACCTGACCATCACAATAACCGCGACCAAATGTACAATGGGACATGCAAGAACCCAAAGTCTGCAGGCCTTTGTGCAGAGTGAAGGTGGCACGTGTGATAATACACGCCATGTTATTGTCACCTGTCGTGACACCTCCACACATCCCAGTAAGCCAAAAAAGTCTGCACTTTGCATATTTGCTTTTGGAGCCTTTGGTTTGAGTATTTTCCTGTTTTCCAAAAATGGTTTCAAATCCTGCTTTGTATTACTTTTTGAAGTTTCTTCCCCAAGCATGCCTACTTGAAGAGGTTGTCCTTTTGCATTAAAAAAAAAAATCACTTTGAGAACCCGTCTAATTCTGGCTCAGAAACTACTCTTGATCTGACATTCTCTGAAGACAAAAGAAAATGTTTCTGTTATTTCTTAAGTTAATCAATCTTAAAGGTTTCACAAAAAAGGTATTTCTATGTCCCATAAAGTTAACTAAAAATCATCCTGGTGTGAAGTTCTGACTTTTGTCTCAGATGGCCTCCATCCTCAGAAATGGCCCCTTACTTTCCAGCATTTTTCATAGAGAATGCAGGCTCTCACTAGAATTCAGACTGTCTGTTATAAAGTAAAAGAATCAAAACCTGTTGCTGGAGTTGGTTTTGGACTTCGGCATGTTTTTTCTAGATCTCTGTAAGAGAGCAATATCTAATTTTTTTCCCATTACTGTCTTCCATAGATTTCTTTTGAATCGGGACATCTTAGAAAATACATCTCAGTATTTCTGTAATTCCTTTAGCTGAAGCAAGTGAGTCATGGATCTGTAATCATGAACGTTCCCGAATATCAATTACTGAAACTAGAAACACTCTAATCTAGCAATTTTTATTTTGATTCTAGTCTCAATACAAGAAGGCCAATATAATTTTAAATCCCTTCAGTACACAGCATGCATGTTTTGATACGTCTAACCGTGAATCTTGTACGTGAGTTTGTGCAGGTAACAGCCCTGCAATCTACTTTTGTACAGGCTACTCATGTAACTGATCTAATTGAACCAATGCAAAATAGGAGCGAGAGTATAGAAAAATAAATGTACAGCCCAAACTCGCCAGAACTGTCTCAGAATGGAGAATGAACTTCTTTTTTCCTCCACGGCCTGTGGTGTATCTCGTCAGGCCAGTCTGTATCTCAGTCAAACGTATGAAGAGGAGAAGGGATACCAGACCGATGGCAAGAGCCACTGCGATTCAGAAACCCTTGGTGCGATGTCAAACTGAAGGACTTTGCAGCCCTCTTAAAAATGAAAGGAGCATAATCCCTTCTATGCCACGTCATGAATGACTTAGCGATAAAAGGAGCTGTACATTCCTACTGAGGGGGGAGTCTGACCTCTTCTCCTGACACACATAAAGCCTCCTCCACTATGGAACTGATTTGCCTGCAACAAAGTGAAATTATTTACAAGGAAGCTTTTACATACATTTGAGTCGGGAAGATACGTATGTTGCTTCAGTATGTATTATATCTCTACTTCCTTTTTAAAATGTAGAATCTTATTAAATATTAACTATTATACCAACTGAAGAATTGATTTAAAACAGTAGGTATGCCTGCAGGATGATTTTCTTTCTTACCGTGCTAGCAGACTCATATTCAAAAAACTGAAGCTTATTTGTTATCTGCAAACTATGAACATGCCCAGGTACTTGCATATTCAAATCTGGAACTTGCATATACAAATACCTTTTTTTATGTGCACAGCTGCCTGGTTCACCGGGGATATTTTTCAGGGACAATTCAACCACAATTTTCAAAAAAACCCCAAGCAAACTAAATAAGAAGCCTTACCCCAACAGCAGTATTTGTTTTAAAGTCTGGCCTCAAATCCAAAAAATATAGATCAGATTTTTCCACTAAATGCATGCAGCATCATGATGCAACTCAGACAAATGAAGGCTCGAGAAGAAAACTCACAGGCAAGACGTGAGTTTTCTAAGCTACTTTAGTTGAAGTTTCAAACCTTTCTTTTCTCCCCGCCAGTTAAGCAACCCCGAGCTGCGAGTCTCATTCTCTAGTGGGTGTTTGAATCCTGCTGCTCTCTTCTCCCAGGACGATTCCACTTAAACAGCAGCCAGAACTTCTGCCAAGCATGCGGAAGGAGTGCAAGAAACTAACCACAAACCTCAATTTCCATCAGGGCATTTTGATAAAAACATGAAAATGCCCCATTTGGGCTAGTGACTGAGGTTAACAATTGCCTCTGGTAACAGGCAGTGCATGTGCTGCAGAAGCATCTATACCTGCAGATCTGCTCCACCCTCACTTCACTTCACCCCGCAGACAAAACAGCCTGCCCTCACCACCCGAACAAAACAACCGCCTATGTGAAAGGTGCAGGTATTCCCCTGGAGATATCAAACCATTCATCTCCTCCGTGTACTTAATTCTTAAAAAAAGGAAGGAAAAAAAAAGAGGAAAGATTGGCTGTCTGTGAAAATGGGTGCTCCTAAGCTATACCACAGCATGAGGTCCAGTGAACTCCACAAGGCAGCAACCAGGTGTCATCTCTCAGGCATTTATTTATTTTTGCAGGGTGGCTGAGCTTGAAAAGTTAGATCAATGACATATTGGTTTCCAATGCTTTAAAATCCTCTTAACATCTGAAAGGCAAGACTAGCAAGAAATGATGCGTAAGGTATACTCTGCCCACCTTTTACCAGCATCCCTTCTGTCAGCTTTTGGGTATGATCCAAGTCATCCCTGGGTAGATACTTTAGAAATGCAATGCAAGTCATATTCTAGATCAGCTGGACACCCATGAGAAATAAGGCTTCGGGAAGGCATAATTAAAACCATTCGTAGAACAGCCTTGGCTTAAAACATACCCACTGCTCCACATGCATTGGACATTGCTGCGTTTCATGAGGCTGGTGATGAACCCCTATACTAAACCACCAACTTGGCCTTCTTCAAATGCTGTCATTAGCTCACTTACTTCTGGGTTCACGAGGTCCGTCCACTGTTATCTTGATGGCTCTGTGGTATGTGGCTACTTGTGGCGGATTTGTGAAGACCGTGATAGTCAGTGTGAAGCTTTTCCCTGCAACAGGAAAAAAAATGTTACTGAGCATACATGTTGAGAAAAGGTGTACTCCTCATTTCAGATAGCACTCGAACACACCAAATGGCACTAAAACACTTTAGCTGTCCGTATCTGAAGATAGATATGTGCCCAGAGAGCGGGGTGTATAACCTCACAACTGCCTGGTGCTGGATGCATTCCCTCTGTGGCAACTGCTCAAAGCTTTCTGAAAAAAAATTAATTTATATTTAAATGATCTACACTTTGTTTGTAAAAAAAGGAGGTTACCCCTAACAGTTACAGTTTATCTGATCTACATGACTGCTAGTACATTATCTGTACTTTTTAAAGGGTGTTAGTTCAGAGAGGCTTAGAAATTGTGGCTGACTCTTCCAAAACTGCCACGGGAATCTGATCAACAGTGCTTGTTAAAATTAAAGAGAACTGGGTGCTCAGATCCCCTAGGCAGATCGTAAAATCCCACGTTTTGTGGTTGAGGCTAGCATTAGATCAATTCCATATTGCAAACCAGAACCCTTTAAAAATAATCTGCTGCTGCAATGCCAAGAAACAAGGGAACGGAAAAAATAAAAAAATCCCTACAGCTTGTCCACAGAGAATTAAAACATTTTATGAAGACATAGCAGAGCATTATGCTTAGTTTCTCTATTATTCAGTAAGAAAACTGTGAAGGTCTTTTCAAAATTGTTATGTGCATGCCACGGCTCTAAGTTGGGAAAAGTACTCGTTTTGATGGCTGCTGGGGAGGGTTTCGTATCCCCTTGTGACTGCAATGCCTTCAGATCCTTCTACCCCTAGATTTGCTTTTGGCCAATGCCAGCATTTACTTCAGGCATTTTTTAAACAACAAAAGTAACGTTCTGCATCTTTGATAAGACCTCATATATGCATTCATTATGGCTTTGGCCTGGACAACAATAAAAACATTGCCTGTCAGCAGGTTTAGCATAGTTATCTCAGCATCACGGAGGACTCAGATACTGACAGGAGTCTTCATTATCAGTAAGAGACATCAAGGGACATCACCCCAAGTTAGATAACCAGGAACTGTTGTAAGAAAATTGAGGTTCTCCTCCTCTGGGCACATGCTGTGTGAGCTTTCCCATACAGATCTGCCTGCTTCATTTTACCACTTGGCTTCAGCCCCCGAGTGCTGAGTTTCTTCCCTTCTACGACTTCCCATTTTAATTGTTTGCTTCGTTTCTCTATATAAATAAATATAAATTTAAATACAAATGTAAATACAAATGCCTGCCTCTAACAGCAATATTCCCCCCCTCCCTATGCACATTCACTTGCAATTCAATACTTCTCTTAATGCAGTTCCTACTTTGGTGCTAATGGTCTGCATCAACATCATGGTGAGCACACACACATAGCTGTTACTGGAAACTGTCCTCATCACATCTCTGTGAATTAGGGAGGTATTCTCCCCACTCTACAGATGAGGAACTGTGGGGAGATAAAGTGTCTTGGCCACGATCTCACAGGAAGCCTGTGGCCAGCGATGCTAACCACTTTGGCTGCTGCAACTAAATCCAACTATAATCCTGAATCACAGCCCTGACAAAACAGAAGCTGAAATGCAAGCCTCGCAAATCCCAGGCCAGTGCCTTCCCACCTCCACATCCTTGCTAGAAAGCAGTGCCTGAGATTGAAAGAATTGCAACAGAAGCAAAAGTCATTTCAGATCCCTGTCTTGGGGCCTTTGGCCCTCAACTCTTGGGTCCTACATCTACCCAGACCAAGGATGGCTGTGTTCTTGACATTCTTTACATACCAAATTACATGATAAAGCTTTACAGCTGTGTTACTTTTTCTCTGCCAGCACAACAGATCTTTCTATGAGGCACCAGTAATGAAGTTCAATAAACTTCCTTCCAAAAAACTTTATCACCCATAGCATTAGACTTTACAAATATTAGGGGCACCTGTAGATCTTCCTTCTTTCCAAAAACAGTTTCCCTTTATCATTATATACACCACCTAGATCACTAAGACTGAAAGAGACTTTGAAAATGTACTTTATTCTCCTTACTAATCTGCAGTATTTCCATCTTGCTTCCCATTTGTTGGGGTTTTTTTTTGACAGCTGTTGATGCCTTAGGTAAGGTGCTCCTGCTGTTCTGCTAGAATACATAGTCAATGTGTTTCTTTAGAAGGGTCTTGTGGATTTTCCAGATGGAAAAGAAATGCAGGAAAAAAAAAAACCAATAGTGAAATGGAGTAAAATGTGGCCACATTATCAGTCTACAAGACCAGAATAAAGAAGAAGAGGGACGTGAAGTTACTTTCAAGATTTTCTACAGAACAGAAGAGATCTCAGAGCCTGTATAAGGTTGTGACACAAGTTGCCAAAAGCAGGAAGATACTTAGCTTACTTCTTGTTGACAGAAGACTATTCATTAACCACATACTGGTTAACCACAGGACTATATAACCATAAACCTACGTGTCACTCATTGCTGCTTACCAGTAATTCTGTCTGTGTTTTTTCTCTGGTTATTCTGTGTCATTTACATTTAGCTTTATTAAGTGGTTTTATCACTTTTATTCATAGCATCTACATTATTCATCATTTATGTGTTTGGTTGACAAAGGTAGATTTAGATTGGAGGTATTGTTAGTGAAATCTGTGTTTTATGAATATTCCTGTTTTGGGATGACAGCAGGACTATAAATGTCTCCTCCTTGCTTTTATGTATTATGATACAGATTTTTATTTTCAACATACACTTGCATAATACACTTACACACAAGCGCACGCACACACACACACATACATATACAACATGCAGCAGACTAAACTGGTAGAAATAATACTAGATTAGTCAGTGGAGGCTGTGTTCAGACTCCTTAGCACCAGAGCCTGTACTAGATGCCACGACTTCTGATGCCTAAGTGGACCTCCTAACTATTGGTAGAAGACCTACACTGAGCACTTAGTGTCTCTGCTCAACTTAGAAATGGGTGGGTGCCACCAAAACTGACTTAGACAGCTTAAGTGATGGACCGACCTCTCTAGTGACAGTAAAGAGGGGCCAAACACCCAAAGAAGGCATTCTGAAACATTGGTTTGGATGCCTCCAATAGTCATGATGACAATTTGATGATGTCCTAGCAGTCACAGCAAGATGGCACGTAGCCCTTCATTAGCTAAAATCAAAATCTGAGACCCTCTGGGTTAAACAGTTCCATAAAACTACAGAAAATCATACTCAAAGTAGCTCAGGTCTATGATGCATGCCTCAGTATACTGAAGCCAATTGCTACTGTGCCATCACGGTGGAAGGGCTGAAGGGTGGCGTCAATGTCAAGCTGTGCCTCTCTGGGGTGCAAGAGTAACTTCAGAGACTGTTGCTCTCTCTGTAACTATCCCTGGCAGTTCCTAATATTAGGCACATAGCACCTCATGAGCACAAGGATTAAATTCTCCAGATGCGAGACAGGGCTCTGCCTTTGGAAACCCTTCCTACAGACACCAGGCATACCCTCATGTGTGTAAGAGCACAAGAGTCACTGCTTCCATCAAGTCTCCCCTCACAACTAGGGTAGAAAAAATTGCTTGGTAATGATTGTTTTTGCAAGAGCATTAAGGCCAGAACCCTTCTACAAAAAATAATGGAAAGCAGTAGCATTTCTGGCCAAAATACAATACAGACTTTTGAAATTATACCTAGAGGCTCTGTTGATGGGTTTGCTAGAGACTGTACTACCAAAAGTGCCCTCAAGAGTCACTGTTGATTTGACAGCCAAAGTCAGATGGATTAAACCGGTTGTCCCCAGCTCATGACTTTATAGGATTGCTTGTGAGAACCCCTGATGCTGTGCAAAGCTGCAAGAAGTTAAGAAGAAGCACAAAGCTTAATATTGTCCACCAGCACCTGCTCAGCAATAGTGTTCCTGGACCAGCAAAAGGTGAAGATCAGCCTCCGAGACCCAAGCATGTGAAGGTGGTGTGCCCGTGCTCTACACTGCAATACAGGAACTTGAAGTCTGCATCCCACCTGACAGAGGCTGGAAGCAAAACGAGCAGTGAGCTCACATCTAGCATGATGAGAGATTATTTAAGTGGTCCCCCAGAACAGCACTGAAGGGCTCTAGAGGGAGCAATAGGCTTGTAAGCTACAGCCCCTGGGAATGTTTGAGAGGAACCAAGGGGGAAAAAATGAATCCCAAGTGACAACATGGTCACATGAAGCTCCTGTGTGCTGCTTTAGTCATCTCTGAGCAGTGTCATGACCAGATGGGTCTGGAGGTGGGAAGGCAGACTTAAAATACAAGTGGCTGCATGGGCAGATGCAGAGGGGAATGAGAACAGACACAGGGAAGAGAGGCCACATCTTGAACCTATCACTTCATTTTAATCCACCTCTTTCTCAGGCAAAAAGAGCTGTTGATTCCATTGAAGGTTCATCCAAATAAGGACAGAAAAAAATGGAGTTAAAGCCTCAGAAGTTTGCCTGTGGTGGAGGAGGAGGAAAGGGAGGCCAATAGATGATGTGGTTACAATTACTATCTTTTGCTTTTGGGATTTATTCTAATGATCACAGATGTGTCATTACAGTTTTGTGGGTTTTTTTTTAATTGTTACAGTAAATTATTAGATAAAAAGAAGAAAAAAGGGAAAGGAGTCAAGAATGGTTGTGCTGACAAGGACAAAAGGTATAGATGGAAAAATATGAAATGTAATACACAAATTCAATACAAATTATATTACAAACATTTCCATTATATTAGTGGGAGACTTCCAGGTTCTAGCAAGAAAGATTGTGATACTTTTTTTTTTTATCCAGCTTCTACTTTTTAGTGCTTATGTACTTACTTTTATTAAACCACGCTAAATGATCAATTTTATACACCTTTACAATTTCTCACAACATCTTCCTGGTTATCTGCCAAAGTGAAGATGTCTACTGCGTTTTAATAACATATCTGACTGTATCTCTGGGCAGCATGTAATACACACACACACACTCGCGTATTCATTCTCAAATGTTGACTACTAGACACTGGGACCAAATTTTGCCATTCTTATCACTTAAGCCCCTGAGTACTCCAAATGTAATCCATAGGATGAGAAGGGCCAACATAATATGACCCTTCATTAGTTAACTGCTGCTTATCAAACAAGTGAAATATTTTTGTAGGTGTTCAAGTTGCATGTCCAATTGCAAAAAACCTGCACAAGTCCAAATTCTGTGCTCAGATGGTGACTCTTTTCTCCTGCCTCTGGTGACAGTTTCACACAGTCAGAATATAATTTTGCCTGTTATGTTTGGTCCAGTGGTTATTTCATCAGAAAAAAGCTGCAGCTGAAGTAAGCAGCATCAAAAAAATAACATAATTTGTTTATCATCAGCACCACACTACCACTGAATTTAAATACAAGAAAAAACTGTTATTCACCTCATCTGCTACCACGCTGTAAACGGTTTACAAAGTCTGACTGCCACAGACCAACGGTCCAAACAGATAAATGCGAACATGGGGAGATGTCAGCAAATCGGGGTGATTGCCCAACGAAATGCAAGAACTGCCCATGCAAATCAATTGCATGGGCAACGGATCTGTTTGTGTATTTATATGGATGTTTTGCGGGTGTAAGTGTGTGTCAAGTTGGAGATTTGGGAAATACACCCACTTGTCTCCTGCCAAATCGGCCTGGGTCAGCATAAAGGTATACTTTTGAACATTTCTGTTGAGTGTCTCACTCCAGGAAGTTCTTATATCTGTGTTTACATAGTATCTACTTACCCAGAATGAAATCGCCATCGTGTTAAATCAATAGGTGTTTTGTTCTGGATTTATATGGGTCCAAGTTGCCATGCAAATGGCCAAAAATGGCCTTGCTGCAAACTTGGACCCAGCTATGAACTATTGAATTTGCTTTGCAATAAGTTGTGGAAAAGCAACTCGCTGCTGCGGGAGCGTGGCTGGCGCTGGCTTCTCCCCATCCCTTTCCTTCCCAGCTCCCTGAAGCACCACCGAGTGCTTAACCAAGACGTGCACCTCACTCTCTTTTCCTTCCTGCCCATTCTCCAAGCTTTTTTCTGGCTAACAAGTCAAATGCTGTGGTGGAGAGCAGCAGAGCCACCTGCCTCTCCTGCTGCGGCTCTGGGGATTCCAGGAGCAAGAAGGCTAGAAGAAGGTTGTGTCTGGGGTGGAATTGTTTCAAGGCGTTATTTTGGTGAAGCGTATGTACATTTAACCTAAGGCAACACAGGAACTGTATTAAGCAACCATAATTACATAACTGAAATCAAGTAACATTAATAGAGACGCTGTCAACCTAAGCAGGCACTAAAATTAATTTTTACCTTAAGCCCATTATCTGGGTGATAAGGATAGTCCCTGACACTCTTCTGGAAATTGTCCCTGACAATCTTCTTATTTCATAAGTCAAAAATATAACCCAAAGTCTGCAAGCTGTGGACATGAAATATTTAAGTAAACAGATGCAGATGCTGGTTCTATACTTGGTGTAACTTACAGCTGTTAAAACACAGCTCTCTCAGGCCCTCAGCAGCTATTCCAGCAGACACATATTGGTGATGCACAGCAGTGTTTTGTGCATGCCCCTTGTCATCAAGTGTACCAGGCATGCTACAAGACCTGTCCCCTACAATACACGTTTCTCTTTGCACTGGAGAATGTCCATGCAGGTAGCAGGTCCTAAAGTCGTTTTCCCCTGCTTTGCTGTGCTACAGTGGTACCAATACTCAAATCCCTTTCCTCAGGAAAAAGGACATTTTCCTGCTGGCATAAACAAAAAAATGCTAACATGTCGCATCCCAGAAACGTGTCACCATCAACTCAAAAATCACATCTTTGGCTGAACGCTGCTTTTTATCCATTATTGTAGCAACTAACACCTTTAGTATTTGATCTGACACCCCCGGAAGAGCGATTCTCCACTGCACAAACAAGGATCGCTCAGATTTTCAAGTGTTGCAAGGGTGGGACTCAGCTCACTAAAACAGCCACAGTTTTTCTCTCTTTTTTTGGCCAGATGTTTACATTTTAATTTGACAAGAGTTTGTGCGCAGCCAGTTTCACTTCTGCGCTGATGAGCGGTTTCACTTCCCAGTCCCATGTGCTGTCATGATGATACCATCCACCGCCTCCTCCAGCCTTGCAGGGGCCTCTGTGCTAATCCCTTCCCTGACAGCCTGACAATGTGTGTAAAAGTGCAGCCGCCGCTGCCGCGGCTGCTCCACTCTTTGCCTGCGAGGCACCCGATGGCCCTTCTGTGCTTAAGAAACTTGGATTTGAAATGCACTCATTTGAAATGTTCATGTCGAAAACGTTAGACGCAAGGCATCAGTCTCAATTGGATTTCTTCGGGTTCCTTCCCTCAGGTTACTACTTCTACTACTTTCATGTTATTTTTCCTGTGAATGTGCTTCAGCAGACATGCCACAAAAGCACAACTTATTCTGTTTAGAGCAAAAAAACCTGTGGCAGTTGAGTAGCAGGAGATACCAGGTGTGGGTATTAATGGTCACGGCCATATATCAGGAAGGGAGCTGCAGCAGGGGACAGGTAGGAGAATAACTCTGACCTTATGGGAAAGGACATAAATGAACTAACTGAGGAGAAGAGGCATAGGGTCAAGAGATTTGGGACCGAGGTGGCAAGAAGCAGGTCTCTGAAGACAGGGTGTCCTACAATAGTCAGCTTAGGGTGACACCCAGTAGTTAACATAGACATTAGTCACTTTTCTATGCCAACGTCAACAATCCACAAACACACAAAACCACCAGGAATCCCCCTATATTGTGATGTTGCCTAAGTTCAGAAGAGAGACTATTTCAAGCTGTGGTAGGAATTTGGCTGGCAGGAGCATTATTTGTACTTTAGCATCCCTAGGTCTAAGTCCTATGTAAATACCAGCTTTTAGGCTTTGTGATGGAGGTGGTATATTCATATGTGTGTGTGAGCGTGTGCACCAGAGTTGCAAAAATATTTGACAACATAAAAAAAAAAAGTGTTTTTCCATTCTGTTCTGAAAGACAACCCAAGTGACCTGTTTTAACTGAATTTTTTGGGTGGGATGCCTTCTTAGACTGAAAGCCTGCAGATCAAGTTTGCAAAGTGGATTAAAGCATTAAAAGACCTGGATGGGGGGAAGACCTTTTAATGGAAAAGCCAAGCAGCCTCTAACTATAAGTAGAGTTGCTGCAGTAACCACTATAAAACTCTTATGAACTTGGGTGGAGACAATAATTACAGCACAGGAAGAATGAGATGCTATGGGGTGCCCAGCCTCTGCAGCAGAGTGGCAGCACAAGAAGATTACAGTTTGAGTCTTAAAATGCAATCCTTACTGTTAAAATATTTTAAAGACTTGAAAAGTATATATGCAATTTATACAAACGTACATGTCACTAATGTTTGAACACAGATTTTGAGTGGGTGGAATTATTTTTTCCCCAAAGATGACTCCAATGGAAATCTCTGATGCTCCTGTGAGTGGGCTACCCCAAAACCTGAACATCTGCTGTCAAGCTGTGACCTACTACATATCAAGAATTTTTTATTTTTTTTTCTCAGGGCAATATCATTTTAGTTTTAAATCAAGTGCTTCTCTATACCAGAGCTTGGGCTATTTGTGAATAAGTGTTCAGAAATGACTTAGCCTCCACAAAGTGCATCCGGCTCTAGGGTAGAACGAAGAAACGATCATTCAGCAGACTGCTGTGTCACTGCTGAATGGTTCAGAGAAAGGGAAAAACAGCAACAGGAACACCAGATGGAAAGGACAGTTCGAAATGAAATGGCTTAAATGCAAAGCTACCACCTTCTCACAGAAAATGCCTTGGGATCCTTAAGCCTAATAATAGTCCTTAACCAGCTATAATTTCAAACCATTAATAGGCTTTTTGAGGTAGAAATTATCACCCTCACTTTATAGGCGATGAGAGACACATGAAAATGTTAAGGCCCAGATTCACAAGAGGATTTAGCTGCCTGAAGTGGGATTCAGGTTTGATTTAAATGCTTAAGTCCAAAATTACATCCCACACTCCTCCCACCCCCCCCATCCAGGTGGTGCCTAGCAGCAGCCGCGGTGGATATATGAGGGGGCTTCCCCTGCCAAACAGCCCCGTGCCCTCAAGGCTGCAAGCTCAGCCTCCGGGAAGGAGCATCTCAGCGTGGTCAGCTGGCCCCAACCCACAACCTGAGCCCTCCTCTACCCCTTGTCCTCAGGGAGGTTTGGTTCGGGAGCTGCTGCTCAGGGCTCACCCACTGACAGCCTCTCATGGTGGCCCCTATCCCCTCTTTAAGCATTACGGCATTTCCCCAGGGAAGGTCCCTGCTTCGTAGGATGCACCTCAGACGTACACCTCGCACCTCCCTGAAGGGCACCGTGGCCAGATGGCTGTGGTGGGGTGGCAGAGTCCTCAACGCTGGTGGCTCCAGCGGCTGGAGGTCCTCTGGGAGAAGAGGTCCTTCAGGCAGAAGGGTGGTGCACACATGGCTCTTGGGGCTGGTAGCTGCAGTTTGGCGTGAGGGGAGGACCTCGTTCCACTCTCTTCTCCAAGGACTGCTTTTGTATTTGAACCCATGATTTCTTCACCCCTCAAAGCCCTGTTCTCATCCTTTGCCTGATCGTCAGACTGGGAAAACCTTGGTATAACGGGTGTTGTGGCTTTTGGCAGATCCTATTCTGAGGCACCTTCATTTCATGGTGCATTGTCCTGTGAACCTAGAAATAGCCCTTTGAGACGTGGATTTTGTCTCAGTCTCTCTCCCTTTTTCCAGCATTGGCTTTCATTTGGGACCAGCCCAAGTCTGGCTACCTGTCTGGCCAGATGCTGACATACCTCAGTGCTCTGGCACGGTGCAGGAGCTGGGAACAAACATGTTCCTTGCCCTGTGGAATGATGAAGATGATGGCCCCTCGGCATGGCTGCAGGCAGAGGCACCAGGTACAGGGAACAAGGAAGGTGTGGGTTCACTGGGAGAGCAACGCGTTGCTCTGAATATGAAAGGCAAGGAGCATCAGCACCATTTTAGCAAGCGATGGACTTCCGCCTGCAGTGGCCTAAAGCAGGTGAACGCCAAAAGACAACCTGACAAGTCACTTCTTCAGTAGCTAGCTAAGCATGGGAGTGTGCACTGGGACTGTTTACTCTTGAGTTCATTTTCTTAGAGGAAGGACTCCTCCGTGCTGTCATTACACTAATGCAATGTGCATTGATTTCAGAGCTTGGAAGAGGTCTGGGGTCACTCGATGGATATCCATGCAGTCAGTGATGGGGGAGATAACACTGCCATTATGAACTTGGAACCTGCCAAGTTCCACCAGAGACAACTTTCCAACGTAGAGCAACCTCTGTGGCCTTAGATACGGACACAGCTTTGTTAGAGTTGTGGTGCATAAAGTCTAGCCTGTGGAAACTTTGTGGCCTTGCCAAAGCGTTTCCTTCAGTTCCTCCCTAAACTTCAGGGAACTGATGTGCATACACACCGCTCCAAGCACCGCCCCACTGAAGAGCTCTTATGGCACCAAGCCTTCGGAGCAGCTGCTTCCCTCCTCCTCGCCTCGGTCTCTAGAACTTCCTCCATCTGCCCCACGCGCTGCCTGCTCTGTCCCCGCGCCACACAGCAGGTAGCTCCCCTGTCCTCGGAGGGAATGGTAGGAAAGGGTGGAAGGACTTTAGGATAGTTCCTAGCAGCACACTTTGAGGCCAAAACCTGCTCCTGTGATAAAGGCTCACACAGGAATCCCAACCTGTGCTGAGAGGCAGCAGCTCTCAGAGGGGACGGGCAGGAGGAGCATCAATAGAGGAAGGAGGACAAGAGACAGAGATTGATGCAGGACAGAGATGAAGGGAATGAGGTTGATTTGGAGAGGCTGAGAAAGCGGTGTTGAAATAATATGATGGGAAAAACAGGGGAGAAGTAGGATGGGAGCAAAAGAGGTGGGGAGTCACACGGCATTAAGGTAATAGAAAAAGAGTGTCTATCTTTTTAGTGCTGCTAAAGGTTTTTTAGAAGGGAACAGAGACTGATTCAGACTGATGAGTGTTTATGCACATGACTATGCTGGAAAAGACTCTCCTGACAGCAGTTGTAAGCCACTGATTTGCAGCATCCTCACTCCTGCTAATCCTGAGTGAGCTGAGAAGAACTGCATGCCATAGGCTAGTTAGCTGAAGTTCACTAGCCAGCCCTGAAGCCAGGGTCCTAATCTGTCTCTCAGAATGATTTTATTTTGATGACAAAATAGTAGCTGTTATTTGAGTTGTAATACAGGTACATACATATATAGCTATATAGGTACACACAAAAATAAGTATTTCTTTACCAGAACTCAAGCAGCCTCTGAAGGAGGGCACACTAAAATAAAAAGCAAAATAAAAACAAAGAAAAAAAAAAAGAAGGGCAAACAGATCTCTTGAAACTATGTAACCTTTTCATCTAGAGAGGTACTTTGTTTTCCCTAAGCAGTATCTTGGTAAGCCCAACTCCTTTTATCACGGCAAAAAAAAAAAGAAAATGCTCAGAGGATAGCGTCTGCCTCATCTTCATCATTAGCCCGAGTTTCAAAAATGTACAAGCAGAGCTCTGCAGAACCAAAAAATAGATTTATTGTTATTGGACTGAGGGCAGTGGTTCAGCACTTGGCATGGCCACTGTTTACAGCAGTAATGCTCCCGGAGACAGGAAGTTCTCCAAATCGCTCTGCCATTATTTTTCTCCTGTTGACGCTTTCTGATCGAGAGTTTTTTTGCCCAGACGCAATTTTAAGTAACCCAGCAGAGAGTGTTTGGGAGCTGGCAAAGCCAGCCGTAGTCATGCTCAGCCTCACGGACCACATGATGTTTTCCGAGTCAAACCCCCGCGCAGAGCTGCATCATACATATACTTTCTTACACAATCAGCGATTCATGCAAACCCGGCTGCACGTAGCGAGTGTGTGCCGAAGACGACTTGGGCGGCACTGGCGTAATGAGAAAGTCTTCTCCCCTCCCCTCCTCCTGCCACTACGTCCCTGCCAAAGGCCCGCACAGAGGCAGCCGTCGTCCTGAAAGGGCTGGGTTTGCTGATCAATCTAACGTCAACCCAGGAAATTTGGCTTGAAATAGGCATCAGCTCCTCTGTACCAGTGCGGGGACTCTGCACGCTGAATTCTTCCACGGCTACTTGGTTTACACAGAAATCTCGATTAAAATTAATGACACGACTAAGCAACCCTAAGTCACTTAAAAATAAAATTACCGCTCCTGGCCTCTGTCTTTTAGAGAAAACACCACCATTCGGGCCAGACTGGAGGGAGAAGAGTCCTGTGACAAACACTGACCCTCTAATACACACCCAGGGTGAGGACCAGCGGTGTGGCCCCTTCCTTCAGCCGCTGCCCATGGACGGCAGGACCGGCAGCAGCAGCCCTGGGCAAGCAGCGTTGCAGATGCCCAGTTGTCCCACCCCAAAGGCCATGCCAGCCTTGGTGGTGCCCGACGCGATGGCAGGGCTGCAGGACGTCTCAAAGTTGCTGCCCATTTCTCTATGGCCAAACCACCCACCCGCTGGCCATAGCATCCTGCTAGTGCCTCATACTTATCAATCCGAAGTATAAATAAGTGGTTGTTTTTAAACTCTATCAATTGACTCTTTTTTTTTTTCAGTTTTGATTGCTGTTGGATTTCTTCTATTTTTGTCCAGTCTGGCAAGTGCGGCTCATTGTTACTCCAGTATCTGATACCGCATCCCCTGAAGCATTCCAATGGCTTGGACCAGGACCCAGCCGGCTGCTTAATACTGATTTTACAATCCTGTTGAATAGCATCCTCCTCTGTTTTGCACATACTTTTATAATTTTGAATGCGTTTCAGTAAAAAATAAAACAAATTTTAACAAAGTGCTCAAATAATGCAACCACAAGCTGAAGCTGCACAGAAGGAGCAGAATTCTGACTTCAGAAGACCAATAAAAGTAATTGGACTCAGAATCCAGGCCAGTAATTTCTGGGTTTGAAGTGTTTTTGAGATTCCAGCTTAAACTGATTTTTCTTCCCCAAAATTATACCCAGAAGGAAGAGTTCCGATGGCAGAAATTTCTGATTATGCTTGGTAATATCTCTCTCTTGTGTTCTCCTACCAGCTACACCTGTGAAAAAGGAGTACTTCTTTGGCTCTGTGGAAATTGAAAACTACCGCAAAACTTATTTGTGACTCTAATCCCGATAGCTAGTAGGAAATACATACGTAGGCTTAATTTTCAGTCCTTTCCAAGATGTAGTTTTTAAAAAGGCCTTGCTGGAAAGCTATCACGAAGCTCCAGCTCTCAGCTTTAGATTGAGATCTTATGCAGCAAGCCAAGACACTTCCCCATTAGCTACTATTATGATAACCTATTAATAATTATTTTCATCTGGAAAACATGTTTATTTGTTGGGGTTTTTTTAATGTTACGTTCTACAAAGAAGATAGTTACTGGGATTAATGATTCCATGAGGAAAATATGTAATGCTTACCGAGCCACGAAGCTTTCCCTCTCCAAAATAACTATTTATTTTTAATTTTATCCAATGAACTTCTATGGTGTCAGGCTTTTTGCATCAGATTTATTTCATCATAGTAACCTAAACCAGTTCATTATGCATTAAGAAAACAGGGTACTTCGCAGTAGCAGCATTTTGAAGTTTGAAGTGTTTATGAAGAGAGGGGGAAAAATAAAGATTAATTTTTTTTTAACCAGGTAATCAGGCAAGGGGGGCTGAGATTGGCTGAAGTTTTAAACTACATTTTTCTTTCAGAAATTACTTATTTGAGCTTACAAGCCAGACAGGCAGGTTTTCCCAGTAGCATTCTCAAACTAGGGTGAGGAATAGTAACTCTGGAGCCCAGCCAATTCCAATGTAAATCTGTTTTGTTCAGGAAAGCGAGCCAAATTGCTTTTATACAACATCTCGATGTTTTGGGCGACCTGTAATATTCTCAGCTCCCATTCTGGGTGTCAAGCAAATCAAGTGCTTTTTTTTTTTTTTTTGTAATTCTGAATGACAGACACAGGCAGAGCAACATGGGGCAACCGCTTGCTGTTAGATACGAAACGAACGCGGAAACACAGTTTAGTTCTTTAAGCTTTGGCCAATGTTTGGCTGGCACATCGGCTCTGACCAACAGGCAGGATCAGACCTCCAAATGGGGGGAATTGCTGTTACTCTCCCACGGTCAGCACAGAGACACTTATTCACTGAGATGAAAATGTGGGCAATAATCTTAGATTTGAAACAGCCATCAGACTGTCTTGCTAGATTTCATTTAAAGCCCACAGAAGAAAATTTAAACTATTTATTAAGAATGCCAAGAATGACAATTTCCTGCTCTCTTAGAAGGGAGAGAGCGGTGGCTTGCCATCGGTTCGGCAAGGCTTTTAATGGGGATGGTCACACCTGGGCGATAACCAATGCACAGGGAACTGTCACCGGTTGAAGCCGTTCCTTATTCTCCGGCAGGGATTTTAAATCACACGAGGTACACAAAGAGCGTCCACTCTGACTGTAACCAACGTGAACTTTCAATCACTGTTCACATAATACTCCTGGCATTGCATTATCACTGGTGGCAACTGAACTTATTCAAACTCAAATATTACACAGCAAACAAAGTTTCGGTTAATTTTCCTCTAGCGAAGTATCAAAGGAAGCAATGCCCTTTGAAGCAGCTACCTTATGCTTTAGGCTTTATACAAATTCAACAGAACAGCACCTCAGAAATCCTGTACCAAATGCAAACAATCCCCACCTTTGGAAAACAATCCACTGTTCGAGAAGTAAACAAAAGCATACATTAGTCACTTGCTCCAAAGATGGGCAGCCAATCGAGGTGATGAGATTTAACCTCGAAGACTGACTAATAGCATGCAGCGTTCCCAAATCACTCCATTGCTTAAAGGATCCCAAGCACCCGAATATCATACGACATACAAGGTTTATGTCTGTGCACGAGTGACTGGCCACTAGCAACTGCTTATGGCAGGGTAAGGGGCTCAACGACGCTCCCCACCAAGCTTTTTGTATGAATAGGGACTATTCTCTCTCAGCCGCTGGATTTTGACCTTGAAACTCACACACTTCACTGTTATGATTTCTAGCTTCATTACCATGGCCAGGAACTGAACTACAGGTTTGTTTTTATTAGCTTCTCTGCCACTTTGCCAGCTATTCATTTGAATCTTCTAAACAGTCATCTCTGAATCATAATGCAAATTCCATTTACTGAAAAGGTGGTACCTTTAATATAACAAATGAACATGTTTAATGACTGATACTTTTAGACATTACAGCATCTCTCATGTTTTCAGTAAATGGATATAATTTTCTCTGCATTACCCTATTATTATTCTTTGCTAGCATTACGAAGCTACGTTCTCAGCTGCGGGTGTTTTCCACCAAATGCATTTTGAAGACAGCCCAAACAACACGATTTAAAAGACATCTCCCTCTGTATCCTCAGCTAAAAATGCTGCAGGATACAGAGGGACTGGATTGGTATTTTATTCTTAAAACATATTTACTGCTTGCACGTATGTTTCAACAGGGCCATGTTCTTCCACAATTGCTGACTGTATTTATACTGGAAGAATATCTACAGATGCATTTCACTTCAAAGGCAAATAAAGGCTGTTGTGTATAATCAGGGTAACTTCCTCGGTCTGAAGCCTGACCCATCTCCCATTTGGAATAAAACATTTTGAGAGTGAGCGAGCGAGCGAGCAGAAATGGCTCAGCTTTGTAACTCTCCCGAAGCATGCTCATAACTCTGTTCATGTTCGTAAGAACCATGCATGCAACCACGCATCAGGAGATGGCTCGGATGCTCACATGGGGAAAGGGGGAGGGGAAAATGGTGAGGAGGGGTCAGCGAGCCCCGTGTACTCAATTTGGTTCAGAGAGACACCATCGCACAAATTGTTCAAAAAGGTAGTAAACAGAAACCTACTTAAGACACTATCATTTTGATTTGTGAGTGTTACAGCACGGCATCGTCCCTATAAATAACACTGCTGTGTTTGGAACACCGTAATGTTACGTTCCGATTTTACTTAAGGATACGAATGAAACAGAAGAAAACCACATAAGTTAAGTAAATATCACATGAAGTCACATGGAAGATGCCACCGCTTTTCATTCTTGACCTTAAAAGAGAGAGGCTGATCTTTTTTCCGAGCTTTTTCTGAGCAACAGTTCACCGGCTTCTCTCCTGTGGGTTTTACTGAACCTCCCCGACCCACGCAAAGGGACTCCACTCACAGCAACAAGGGTAGTAATGCAAAAGGAGCGCTTAAAATAATCTTATAATAGAAAGGTAAACATGATTGCTTGGAATTTATGGGGTTTAAGATTATGGACTGGAGCCAAAGAGTGAAGCTGTGAAGGGTCCTTCTTTTGATTTTACGGGCTTTTGGATCAAGCTTTGCACACCTGCCCACTCACATGCGACGTGAGCCGCACGTGTCAGGTACTACTTGCAGCTTCCTAACAACATTTTTATATAGTTCTAGTCTAAGTCAGCTTTGACTCTTATTTGTTATTTATACTCATAAGGCCTTTTGATTTACATACTAGTAATTACTGGTTAGCACAGAGATACAGCAAGTCAGATATTAAGCTCATCTCTTCTGTTCTGGTCTACTCTATCCACTTTGCAATAATAACAGGACTACTGCATATTGTTCTACATCTATTTCAGAGAAAGAAAGGTCAGAAAAAGCGCCCTGTGCCTTCACCAGGTCATGATGAACCCGGAAAATTTTTAGATCTATGCAGGAATTACTTGTCATTTCAGGTTGACTCGCTCTGTTACAGGGACCAACTCTTGCCGAGAGTCCTGGGAGCCCCAAGACGGTCATGAGTCTTTACACAAGCTGAAAATTCTCATTTTAAAATGAAAATATGCTATTTAAACTTAAATGTGGGTAATATTGTGCTGTTATAAATTTGATGGGGCAGCTTCCAGAGTCAAAATGTGACTTGCTGTCTATGTGATATTTTCTTTTTAAATGAGATTTTACTGTTTAAAAACTGAAGTAACAGGGAGGACGGGCTAGGATAAAACAAGGAAAAACATACAGCTAATCCTGTGCCTTTGGCATCGGCCTATGCCAGTTTTTGCATCATTCCCTGCTGCAGAAAACTCGATAGACGTTGTCTTCAAATTCCCTTCACGTAACCAGAACTTGACATAACTGGTGAACGTGACCAAAGTGTAGTTGAGAACAAACACATACCTCTTCCACTTCTACCCACGAATCGGAGGTCGTTGAACCTTGCTACTTGGTTTTTCATGGCAGCTGTGGCGTTTCTGAGTTCTGCAGAGTAGTTTTCATCGTTCCCAGCCATCACTGTTACCAGCGTCCCATCGGGCACGTCTCCCAGGGCCACCACCTATGAAATCAAGGAGCAGAAGCCTTAGCTTCCTTACGTGGCATTTAATTTGGGGCACAGAAGATCAACAAGTAACATGATAAAATAGGAAAAAGCAGCAACAGCAAAAATCTATGTAGACTAAGAAGCTGTTTGGGGACAACAGGAATTGCTTCCATTCCTAGTTTGCAGAGCTACAGAAAAATTTTTACATGGATGCACCTCTGAAATATACAGCATAATGTGTACTCCGACATGAAAAATACATGAAATAAGCTTTCCAAAATATACTTCTGTAATTGTCAATAAATAAATTCAAGTAACAGGAACTGATTCTGGCCTGATGTACATCAGTAGCATTATGTTTAAGCTACAGTAGTGTCAGCACAATGATAGAAATGTAAAATTCAAGAGAAAACAAAACCGAGCCAATCATCTCATGGACACAGAGGGTCAGAGTCCCCGCAGCTGCACCAGTTCCCTATCTTTTCCTCCCACCGCTCCAAACAGAGCTGTCCCAGCATAAATTCAGAGTAAGTCCATGGAAAAGCAGGCCTCAACTGAATGTTTAATCACAACTTACTGAACAATTTCTTTTTTTCCTTTAGAAGCACGGAAGCAAATCATTGACTTAAGACCTCACCCGCAACCTGATGGATGGAAATTGTGATCTGAACTAATGAAATCTGCAATCGCTCAGACAAAGCTTTCACCTGGTCTGAAATGTTTGCGCTGTAGCTCCTTGGTGCCAGCATCTACCAAACAAATATTTAGGAACACAGGATCGCTGCGTTTTTGATGCAATGTGCTGAGAGTTACATAGATTTCTACCCTTAAATTTTCTGACTTGTATCTACAATGTTCACACTGGTTAAATGACAAAAAAATTCATTTTATCTTATCTTCTTGAGCAGGACTGAATTCTCAAAGCAATTTTACCCTGCTACAATCGAATGGATGTCTGATGTGTCTCTTGGTTTACTCTGGAAAAAGTAAGATCTTGAATTAGGTCCCCTATTATGCTTTTTTAGATCCCGTTGCTGTTCCCCCAATCGAGTCTACAGTAGCAACCTCAGGACTACTACCAAAGAGAAAGAAAAGAGAGGAAAAAAAAATCTAGCTAGTTTTTATTTCCTCTTTTACACATTCTAAGAGGAAGTAGTCCTGCATCATGTCCTCTGAGTTGCAGCTCGCTATTTTTCCTTCCTGTTAGCATTTTCTAGCTTATGTCCATGCAGTTATAATTGTCTGAAACTTGTCACAGCCCAGTCTTATTTCTATTAGTTCCTAATCACACTTGTTCTTTCCAAACAGGATCAGTGGCTCCTTTATTTGATCTGTCTCTGATGCTTATTCCCCAGCTGTAGCTACCTCCCATAATATGAGAGAGGTCTCCTGTCTCAGGTATTTCACAGCCTTTCCTTCTATAGGAGGCTGCGTTTCTCACTTCAGTGCTCTCCCATTTGTCACCGATAACCCTTATTTTCACTTCCACATGCAAAGTTAAGATCACTGTGTCAAAATTCCCTCTTTATGTATCTTTTTCAACTTCCTCTTTCCCACTCCTCTGCGGCCCAGGCTTTTGGTTTTTTGTTCTCCTCTGTGTGCCGTAATGCATTTCTGTGGCCTGTGCTATGCTCAGCATTGCACTTTTCAAATTTCCCTGATCTTGGCATAAATTAGTCCCTGCTTGAAACATTTAAGCTAGGAAGTCTTCTTGCACAGCTTTGTGTCATGAGGCATGCTGGCTCACAAGATCAACAACTGTGAACCCAGCATGCTCACCCAGTTCTTAAAAAGTTACCGTAAAACCTTAATGCATGCACATATATTAAAGGCACAAGAAAAGGAAAGGGGAAAATTGGGGCATTACCCTCCTCTCCCTGCGATGCAAAGGTTTACATGTTCATTTAAGGAAATACATGCTAGCATTTTAAGGAATGAAAAACCTTTGTGAATCCAGGGTCAGTTGTCTCTTACAGGACAAATATTTTAAATCACCATTTTCAAATTACACTGAAGGTAACCTCAGTGATAAGACAGGTGAAGAAAATATTAGAAACAAGTATAAAAATTACACAGCCCAGAAAAGAAACTAGAGTTAAAAGTCACACACAATAGAAACAGAAATACAAACATTTACATTAGAAAAAAGACTAAACAGATAAGTTGGGACTTGCTGACTGGAGTTATCTAGTACTTTGTTGTACTCTTCAGCTCTTAAAAATATGTATTTCCAGAGAAATGAGAAGAGTATCAGAGTGCAGTGCTGCCGGGTATCTAAATTACCTACTTCTGCTGCATCAATCAAACCAAATTGGCCTTTTAAATTAAGATCTAGATCCTTTCTTAACAGCGTTTCGACAACGAATCTATACGGCACCTTATTAGAGTTATTAGGTATTATTTTCTAAGTTTCTCTGAATCATTCTTTATTTTAGACAAAAAAAAACAAACATGGAAATGACAATTTTGGTTTGAAACAATATCCTGATCCTAAAGATCAAACATCATGAGTAAATTTTTCTAAGGAAACATGATGAGAAAAATCTCTGTCTCTCTCTTTTTATTGATGCAACGGTTGTTAGCAAACACTTGCTAAAACTCCGCTCTTTTTTGTCAGATGCAAATAAAATATTGGCAGCACAGGAATGATCTGAACTGAAATTTCTAGCTCCTGGTCCAAATGATCTTAAAAATTACGACTTTAAAATATGCCTTTGAGAACATTCAATATTTAGTATAAAACCAGTGAGATTGTTTTATAGGTGGCAAGCTATTTCAGGACTCATTTCTAAGCGGTCCACGGAGGGACTGTTTGGGGGGGACGACGAGGAGCACCGAGCCCCCCGGCAAGCAGGTGCCTCCCAGCACAACATTTCAAGAGCTCATCAGGAAACCCTCTCCTGGTTTGTGGTTTGGGTTTTTGGGTTTTGGTTTTGGTTTTTGTTTTTGTTTTTGTTTTTGTTTTTTTTTTGGTTGCGTATTTCTAGGTTAAACTATCTCAGTGTTACAAACACTTGCTTTCGTCTGTTTGGAGAACCTGACCCTCTACACTGTTTGCAGAAGTTGGGAGCGGGCTTGCTCGTTAAAACGGAGGGCTGCTCTACCTGCGGCCGGGGGGGCCGGGGGGGGACCGCGGAACGAGAGCGGCGTTGGGTATCTCTCGAAACCAGCCCCCGGGGTTTGTTTTCCGCGGGCGGTTTTCACATAAGCAGGACAGCCGCCTGCCGCCAGAAGCCCCCCCTGCCCGGGGAGGCGAGGGGGGAGCGGGGCCCCGGTCGCTGCCGGACCCCGCGGCTCCCGGCATCTCGGCACCGGGGCGAGCCGGGGCCGGGCGACGGCACCGCTCTCTGCCGGCGGCTTGGGCGGTCGGGCAGGAGCGGGAAGAGCCGCCTCTTGTCGTGTCGTGCCCCCCCCCCGCCCTCCCTCCGCTCCCGCCGGGAGATGAGCGGGGCTGAGAGCACGCCCCGGGCACGGTCACGCGTGGCACGGCGGGGAGCCGCCGCGGTGGCCACCGGCCGCAGGGGACCCCCGGGAGAAACATCGGCCGCGTTTGGGGACTTCGCTTATCTCCCTTGCCGGCGGGGCGGAGCGGGTTTTCACGCCTGTTCCACACCGTAACTCTGCCTTCCAGGAGGAGAGCTTCCCGAGTAATTAGCAGCAGTTGCCTAGTGCGTGGGTGACAGTATAATAATTAATCTAAATGTGCGAATTTAGGAACTGACCCTGCCGATTAGTTCCTCCTTTTCCCCAGACTCATATATGCGTAAATTAAGACGACTCTCCAGACATCATAAAACTTTTCCCTAAAGCCGCCTCCTCAGCAGGATTTCCCGAAGCTCTGGGAGCTGAACTGATTCCCTTCTCCCTCTTTTCTCTTCCCCCCAAAAGCCATCGGAAAGACTCGGGTCTGGTCGCCTTCCAAAAAGTTGTACTGAGGCCGTCGGACTCTAGCAGTGACCGAACTTTACAGATCCCGATCCTGAATCTAACCCCGGGGCTCCTAGAGAGCCGCATGTCTTCGCGGCTCCCGCCTCGGAGAAGAGGATAACGAGAATAATTACCTTTTCCTTTCCTTTCCCTGCTCGGAAGCGTATCTACATCAGTAGCAAGAAAAACCAGCGCATTCAAGAAGTCAGCGACAGACCCAGGTCAAAAAAGAGCGTGCCCAAGGCGGGGGGATGAATTTCGCTTGAACCCGGGTAACGGGAAGGCAGGCCGGCCAAGGGAGGAAAGCGCAGCTTGCTTTCTGCAGGGCTCTGGAAACAGGACAAGTCCAAGCGGCCGCAGGGTCTGCCCAGGGTAGGCCCCGACATTTACTATTATAAAAAACAGCCCCCCAAAAAGGAAAGATGTGGGTTTTTTTCCGAAGAGCGCCTGGCAGCCTGACGGGGGGAAGCCCGACACCTCCGGAGCGGGGCCGGCCGGTGCCGCCGGGCGCTGGCTGCGGCGGGTTCGCGGCGGCGGGCGGGTGTCCCCCGGCCGTGGCAGCCCCGGCAGGGCGCTCCGCCGCGGGGCTGCCTGCAGAGGGACCCGCTCTGGGCGGCTTCTGGGGGAGCCCGGGGCTCCTGCAGTGCCGGGACGCCTGCATCCGTCTGCAACGGGCTGCGCCGGCATCTGGTCCCCAGGGCTGCCAAACTCCTCGGGTCTGGCCTTTTTTTTTCTCTTTCTTTTTTTTTTTTTTTTTTTTTTTTCCTCCCTTGAGCAGAGCCGCCTCTCACTACCAGAGTTCTGAATGGGCCGAAGAGGGAGGCAGCGGCTGGAGGGAGCCTGCCCGGCCCATCGCATGCCCCAGCTGCCGCCGCTCGCTCCTGCCCGGAGCCCGGGCGAGAGCCGCTCCCGCTCGCCCCGCGCCCTCCCGCGCCGTCGCTAGTGGCAGCGACGGCGGAGGGAAGGATGGAAGGAGGGACGGAAGGAGGCGCGGGGTCGGCTGCGACGCACCGCCGGCCCCGACGCGGCCTCCCCGGCGGGGCGAGCCGGGGCCCGGTCCGGGCGCGGGTCCGAGCGCCCCGTCCCCCCCCCCCCCCCTCCGCCGGCGGCGGGGCGCGCAGCCCGCCCTCCCTTCCCTTCCCTTTCCCTCCCCTCCCCTTCCCTTCCCCTGCCTGCCGGGCCAGCCCGCCGCCCCTGCCGCCCAAGAAGCGCGATTTTCGGGAGCCGGCAGACGTACCTTGAAGGCGATGGGCAGCGTCTTGTTGCAGCGCCAGTGGGTGGGCAGCACGGAGCAGAGGAAGTTGGGGCTGTCCGTGCGCACCAGCTCCCCGGGGTGATCCGCCAGGACCTCCACCATGCTGCGGTCGGCGCTGCGCAGCTTCCCCGGCAGGGCGCCGCTGTGCTCGGCGCCGGGCAGCGGCAGCGGCTCGGTCATCTTCCCCGGGCTCAGCGTGGTGGAGGGCGGCGTGAAGCGGCGGCTGGTGCTGGTATCTACGGGGATACGCATCACAACAAGCCTTTTGAGTGAAAGACCTCCACAGAGTTTTTACAAAACAGCGAAACGAGCGTAACTCTTCAGCGATCTGCTCTCTGGGGACCAACATAAACGGATACAGGCTGAGGACCCGGGGGAAACTTGTTTCTACGCCAGTCCCCAAAGTTAATTTTTTGCTGAAGGCGGCTGAGATAGCGAGCACGCCGAGACTTAACTCTTGGCTTCCTGGCGCGGCGGAACAGATCACGTTAATCCGATAAGCGAAAGGGTCGTCCGTGCGGGGCTTTACCGCGACGCCTGTGCATCTAGTCTGCGGCCGTGACGCCAAAAGTTACCGGGGGGGAAAGCTCCTTCCAAACTCCCAAGCACGGTGTCAAAAATTAGGCAAATCAAATACAAGACGCGGTCAGAAACGCATGCAAAGCCTGGGCTTCCCAGAGAGTCAGTTGCCTATCAGTTTCTTCCAGGTGATTTCTCTACAGTCCCAAGAGAAAACAAAACACATCAGCGTCTTCCGTAGGCAAAAATCGCTTTTTAAGAGAGGGAAATTCGGGGTCAGTCTTCAGAGAAGGCAGTACGCGAGCTAGACTTTCTGACCAAAGGTCAGCTGGCTACAACTGTATATATATTTTCACGTACACACACGCACGCACACACACATATACTGTACTTCATAAAATATTTACAATATAATCTGTAGAGAATTTAAACACAACAGGAATCCATTAATGTTCTCTGCGAGATTTTTTTTAAGCAGCCTTGAAAATCAGCTTCAGTAGTTTGGTTCGCGTTGCTCTAAGAGTACTCGTGTCATGACCTTTCAATCATTCTTGCGCAAAAAGAAAAAAAGAAAAGAAAAAAGAAAAGCTCAGTGCATGGCATTCAAGCTTTAAATCTCTATCTTTGTACTTGTCTTTGGTATAACGTCTTTCATCAACTTAGAGAAAGGTCACAGCCGATCGCAAGCTCTGAGGCTAAGAGGTCCACAGCTGAAAACTTGGGTTTGGGGATGTTGGTTAAATTGTGGGTTCTCTGTGGTTTTGCGTGTGCAACAGCGCTCTCTCTCTCTCACTCACGTCCTCCTCAGCAGTCAAACCAACAGTCTGCAACAACTTCGGCAGTCATTGCCAATTCTTTTTTTTTTTTTTTTTTTTTTCGGTATCTGAGGCAGTCTTCCTCTAATTCGGCCACAGGAACCGGCTGCTTAACAATATTTTAACCGCAGCAGGTGGAAGCCTGCTTTCGGAAACATGACTTTTCTCTCGGCCGCCTCCAGCCAGCGGGATGGATACTGCCAGCCTGCACGGAGAGCCCCCACGCACACGCACACACTGAAAACCAAAAGCAACCAACCAGCATCAATAAAAAAAAAACGATTAAGGAAAAAAAAAACCCACAACCCAAACCCCACTACTTTTGAACGAGTGAAAGCTTTCCTTCCGCAAAAGAGGAGGTGGCGGCGGGCGCGGGTGGAGGAGCCGCTGACCCCCACGGAGAGAGACGGAAAGGACCGGGGAAGATCAAACCCCCGAAGTTGCCAGCCAGGGTTAGAAGTGACAGCCTCCAGCCCAGACGACCGCTCAGAGACAGCGCATTTCCACAGCGGAGAGCTCTCCGGTCTTCACGTGAGCCGCGGGGAACGTAGGCTTCCTGCCGGCCGGCCGCCCACGGCGCCGGGGCTCCGCCGGGCCGGGCCGGGCCGGGCCGGGCCAGGCCCTGCCGCTCCGCTCCGCGCCCCGCCGCGCCGCGCTGGGCTGGGGTCCGCGCCGCCCGCCCGGCGCCCCGCCGCCCCGCGCCCGCCGCCGCCGCCGCCGCCGGGATGAATGGAGGTGGCCGGGAGCGGGTTGGCTGCGGCGGGCGGAGTGCGGAGGAATGTCATTCCCCCGGCTGCTTTGCATACGGGGAGGGCGCCGGCCAATCACAGCCCTTTCCGGGAGCAGCCAGGGCGCGGCCGCGGGCCAGGGGCTCCTGGAATTGGCGCGCCCGCCGCCGCCGCTACTGTGGGGCGCGGGGGGTGAGCGCCGGGTCGGCGGGACGCCGCGGACACCGCAACCGCGCACAGGCGCACCCAGGGGAGGGCCGCGGGCTGCCGCTGCCCGAGCCCACCGCAAAGGCGCTGGCAGCGGGGCCCGCCGCAGCCATGTGCAGGGCGCTCCGCGCCTGCGGTTTGCCGGGGGGTGGTTAGGGCAGACCGAGCGGCGCGACCCCCGGCTCTGCCTGCCTCCGGCGCAGGTCCCGCTTGCCCTTCACTTAGGGACCACCCGCCCCCGAGGAACGGCTGGTGCCCGCAAGGTGACCGCAGCGCCGCGGACGCCGCCCCGGCACGCATCGGCGCCCCTTCCCCCCAGTCCTCTCCCCGGGGCGAGCTCCCGGCGGGGTTCGCTCCGGGGCGTTTCCTCCCTGCGGAGGGGGTCGCAGCCGCACAGCCGGCCGCCGCCCGGACCGGCAGCCCCCGAGGCAACCGCCGCCGGGCTAGCGTCTCCCGCCCGCCCGCCCCGCTGCTTCCCGCCCCCGCGGACAAGGACGCGGCCCCGAGGGGCGCCCATCGCCGCTCGACAGGTCGGGGCGGCCGCCGGGACCCCAGCCGGGGGACATTCCCCGCCCCGCCCCCGGCACAGCCCGGCCACCGGCCGGGCCTGCCGGCAGCACCGCCGGGGTCAAGGCCGGGCCGGCGGGCGGGCAGCGCCGCACAGGCAGCAGCGGGCCGCCGGCGCCTGACCCGCCAGCCGGCCTGGGCCCGCGGAGCCGGTAGCGAGAATGCTGGGTGGAGGCGTGGCTGTCTTTTCGGGCTGGGTTGGGGTTGGTTTTTTTGGTTTTGGTGGTTTTCTTTCTTTTTTCTTTTATTTTTTTGCTGCTGGTCGCGAATGTCGTGGGCTCGCCGCTGGCGTAACCCAGCCTGGGAACGTGGCGATCACGACCCGCTGCCGCCGTCGCGGCGGAGCCGCCGCCCGTCCCCGCCGCGCTCCCGGCACGGGCTGGGGGTTCCTCCGTGATATTTCACCCCCCTCGTTCTCCCGTGTCTCCTCTCCCGGCCGCGGTCCCGCCGTGTGCCCGCCGCCTCCCCGCCGGCACGGCCGCCCCTCCCCACGGCCACCCGCGGGACGCCGCCTCCTCCACCGCCCCCGCCAGCTCAGCAGCAGCGGCGGCGGCCGGCCGCGCTCCCCCGGGGCCGGGCGGGCTTTGAAGGGGAGCGACAGCAGCTGCGGCGGGCTGGGTGGGAGTGCGTGCGTGGGGTGGGCGCGGCCGCGGAGGGGACACCAACCGGGACCGCCTCCCGCCGCGGGCAGCCGGGCTCGGGAAGGGCCGCGGGGAGCGGGCCGGGGCCGCTGCCCGCCGCCGGGCCTTACGCAAGGCGGCGGCGGCGGCCCCGGGGGCGGCCCTCGGTGCAGCTCCGCGGCGGGGCCGGCAGAGGGGGCCCGCCGCCCGCCGTCGGCCCGGCGGAGGGGAGCCGGGGTGGGCGGGGGGGCCGCGGGGCGACCCCCGGGGAGGACGGCAGCTGCCTGCTAGGCCCGCGGCGGCCAGCGCCGCCCGTCCCCGCCAGAGCGCACGGGGGGCTGCGGTCCCGCGGGGGACGCGACACGCCGCATCCCCTGGGACGCGGTTCCGCGGGAAGAGCCGCTTTGCGCGGCCGCTGGCCGGGAGCCCCCGGCACCCACCCCCCGCCGCCGGCGGCTTTCCCCCACCCCGGGGCGCGCAGGGCGGGGAGCGAGGACAGGACAGAGACGATCCTCGGTTTTGCCGACACCCGCTTTGGAAGCGCTCCGGAGTTGGGAAAGTAACTGTCGGTACGCGTTCGGGCACACCGCGACCTGCGGGGACCGGAGCAGAGCGCGAGTTCCCGCCACTGAGCGCTACCTGCTTTACACGCAATTAAACCGAAAGCAGGCTGAGTGCCCTGGGTGAGAGAAACCGGCTTTTGCCTCCCCGGAGCCTGCTGCCGGGGAGAGGGACGCGCCGGGTGCCCCGCGGGGCAGGGCTCCTTGCGCTGGGAGCCGCGCAGCGCAACTGAGTTCAGGAACCTGCCACCACATTCACGGTACAAGCGCCGGGTGTAGGTTTCCTCGCACCCCTCTAGTGCGGGGCAGGAGCGTCTTCCCCTCTGGGGGGCGGGGGTTGCAAGGCTCCGGCTGCTCCCCTTTGCCCCTCCGTCCCTTTGCCGGGGGGGACCGGTGAGGCTGCCTATCCCGGGGTTGCCCATCCCGGGGTTGCCCATCCGCGCCCGGGGCTGCCCCGCGGCGCGTCCCCGCCGGAGGGTTACGGCTTCGTCTTCGCATGACCTGCCCCCTTGCCTCCTTCCCCTCCTTCCCCTCTGCCAAAGGACGCGGGGCCGGTTTTCCGTGCCCCACCCCCCCCCCCCCCCCCTCCGCCAAAGCGCTGCGGTGGGAGCGCAGCCCGGGCAGGGGGCTCCGCGGGGGCGGCAGCGGCAGAGCGCGGCTCAGCCCGCCCTCCCGCCGCGCTTGCAACAGGTCCCTGTTTTAAGCAGGCGAGTTTGGTGCAGAAAGCTCTCTATTTCACACCAAGTTTCTATGGTTTGCGTGTGGTTCCCCCCCCCCCCCCTTTTTTTTAATTCCGTCTTTTACACGGTTACTTCTTTCCTGTATGAAATTATCCCGAATTTAAATTATTAGGGAGAGGTTTCCTTCTGTTTTAAGGAAAAAAAATTATACAGGCAAATGGCTGTTAAACTACAGCTTAAAAGCCATCTGGGGTGTATTAGTGGCTGATAACTTTTTACGGGCATTGCAGAGATAAGAAGACTTATTTTGCTGATGTACATACATCTACATCCATCGCCTAAAATGTGAAAATATGCACGTAGCGTTTGGGGTTTTTTGTAGTAGAGAGGTAGGGAGTATTTTATATTGAAATTAATGAATATGTTGAGCTGAATTTCACTCGCTGCTTTGCATCCCGTCTTAATCTGAACTCCTTATTATAAATACAAAATAAACCCGATCTATTACACACGTGGATAGTCAGATACAAAATGCCACGATTTAAGAGAAGACGCAAAAATACTAGATGCTTACAGTTTTGTATAACTTAGCAGCATTATCAATGCTGAGATGAGGGACATTAATGTACACTAAAGGTGACAGTATTCTTTTTTAACTGCACAGAAGCCAAGATTTTGGAAGGTAGGCTGAGGAGTTAAGTAAGAGAGGGTAGATAGGGAAAATACTGTAGTGAGGGTATTTTGATACAGATCGAGCTATATATTTTACATGCCCATTAACACTAACTACACAAGAGTTGTTTGGTTTTTGTAGGTTTTTTTTTTTTTAGTTTGTTTAGCTAATTTAATTTATCGTCTTCCTTATAATTTTATTTTTGCATGACAAAGAGAGGAACTCATAGGAATTTACTGTCCCCTTAGTATATCTCATGCGGGTAGTCTGGAAGAATAGGAATTAATGAGTCAAGCAGCTTGCGGGAATATCACTGACAAGGCAAAGTAAGGAAACGATGCAGGGTATTTAAAGCTGATGTTTCTTCTCACATGGTAAGACTTTTTAGCATCCCTAATGCTAAGACTTGCGCTCGGACAGTCAGTCTTTTGTGCAGGAATTCTTTTGAAGCGGGAATCGCAACTGGTGTTATAACTTTACCAATTCACATTCAGCACTGCTTACATTTGTATTTTGACATCAATTTATTACAGCCGTAAACAAACCACAAGTGAATCTCTATCTACCATGCCTTGCCTTTGTCGTACAGGATTACTCGACCACAAAGCACCGAGCTTTTTACATAATACAGTTAAGTAAAAGCTTCGGAAATATGAGAGAGGGAGCAACAATTTAGGGATGAATTTTAAACAGCCAAAATTGCAAAGGGTGAATTAGAGCCTGAACGCAATGCAAGTTCCCACTGCACAGGTAAATATCGCCTGGCCAAACAGGCAGCAATGGACACTTGTTTGCAAGGGTTTGAATTTGTGCGGGACAGGAGAAAACTTGCACAAGGCAGCCAACAAAACATTTTGTGAAAGGACGAAAAAATGCACACCTTAACAGAGCTGGCATACGTATCATATGAGCACAAACTGAGAGAACCGGCTCCAGACCCTCATCTTGCCAACACTTAGAAACATGCCCAACCTCATTCTTAGTGGCGTTTCTGCCGAATGCAGTAAAAATCTCTTTGGGGAATGCAATTACACATGCACTTAATTCTTTGGAGCGTGTGGGCTTAACGTGGCATTATTCAGTGGGTCACCTCCTACCACTTGCACCTGAATTCATTTAATATATGTATTAAGACCTTCTTAAAGACGTTTATAGTGGTGTAAGTGTGCCTTGCTTCTACTAGTGATGAATCAGTGGGTTAATGCCTGTGAAGGAAATTTGTAGGATCAGGCTTCTGAATTGCTCCGGCAAATATTTATTGCATAGCAGTTACCATCATGGGTGATTTACTGACTGACCTGAAAAAAATTGCTACAGTGATATATTAAATTATTTTGGTGCTACGGGAATAATGAAACATTGCACAGAGAAAAGCAGCAGCCAGTAAAGAAAAAGTCAGGATTCTCCTTACTTGCTGCAATGCTCTCTCACACACAATGAAATATGCATATTTCATCCTGGCATGTAAAGTGCTCACGTGATGCCACCAAGAATGAGATGTGAGATGGCCAGCATGATGCAGGGGAAATTTGGCCAGGACTACACAGGTGTATGGTGTCTAACTTCTCTCTGTTTCAGGGAGGGGAAAGTGCCTAAACCGTTCCATCTTGCCTTTGATCTCTGTTAACTGATACAAGGTTATTCACTCTGGAAGCAGGGAAACTGGCTGCAGCTCAGTTTATTCAAAGAAGAGGGGTTGTGAGGAAAGATGAAATAACACATATTCTTTCAATATCTTTAACCCGGACATCTAATTACTTGTGACCCGACTTTACCGCTGCAAAAGTTCCCAAGGACTCTCCATCCACTTTAGGACCTCCAGGTCATAACAGTGGCCAAAAGCCTGTCTCGTTCTTCCCGGGAGGAAGCCGAGAGCCTTTTTTCTTTTCAAATAGGGCAGACCAATCCATGCTCTGGTCACTCAAAATATTATAGAAGGTAGGCATGACTCCTGTTTTGAGGATGTGGGGAATGATTTGCCTGAATAGTTGGCATGTTTTCAAAGACATAGATGGCAAGGACACGGACCTACATACGAAGGGAGCTACCTTTTACCATTTCACCTCCTTCATTGTTCAGAAACTGCAACCCAGAGAGTTGCATCTCTCTTGACTCAAACTATCAACTGGTGGCAGCAATGGGCAGGGAGTGGGGTACACCCGGGAAAGGACAATTTTCGGGAGAGGTTAAACTGTGAATTTGCATCCAGCTTTGCAGGTCCTCCTCGGGCTTTACCAGGTGAATGAGTGAGTCAAACCAACAGCCAAAGGAGGAGCTCAGACCGGGCAGAGCCCCAAAAGAATGGGTGGTGAAACGCGATTTGGTTGACCCTTCCTACTGGCATGGATGCAATCGCAATGCCCAGCAAAGCAGTGCGTCCAACTGTGTGACCAATGCAGCACCTCACCAGTGCCACCACCCCTGGAGACATTTGTCCATGGCACCCTTCCTCCCCGTTTCCTCAAGGGGGAGATTTAATAGTCATGAAGTTCCTGCAGCAGCAGCCTGTGTTGATGCCCCCCTTCCTTCCCTTATCCAGCTTAGTCAGGCCGGCTCAGCTTTGCTGGGAGGTTTGTTAAGGGCCAAAGCCAGGGCTGGGCTCATTCTTGTGCTCACCTGCTGCGGGTGTGTGTCAGTGCGCAGGTGTGCGGCGTGTGCTTGCTGCTAGCGCCTGGAGCCAGGGGCAGCAGGGCCAGGCAGAGGGCAGGGGGTGCCTCTCTCCTCTCTACTTCTACTTCACAAGAAGCATCCCAACCTGGCTCTACTCACTAGAATATCACCAGTGAGACACTTTCTCCTTGGTCTTACACAGCTGTTGATAAATGTGTGAGTAGAAGTGGAGACTGGGTTGAAGTTTCCACTGCAAAAATACCTTTTGGTGGTTTGTCTTGTGTACACTCCTCATACCTCTGAACCAGACGTGTGAAATGCATCACTGTGCGATTTTGATGCAATGCATTTTGCCTTCCTCAAAGTGGAATTCGGGTAGTTGGTGCAAGATAAGCAGGGATAGGCTATCTGGAGGTACAGAAGCAGTGGGGTCACGTCTAGAGCCGAGGGAGCATCCAGTCTTGTTTTCCCAGCACTCAAATCCCAGGGAGAGCAACGGGTTTACTCCTGGCCACTGTGTTACTGGCTATGTATCAGTGAATGAGAGAGATTACAGAGAAGGGCAACTACAGTGATTAAAGGTCTGGAAGGAACTACCTATAAGGAAAGATTAAAGGAATTAAATACATACATATAATTTGGGGCAAAAGGGAAGCCAAGGGGACAGCGTGACTGCGGTTTACAAGTACATAAAAGACAACTATGAAAAGGAAGGGGAGGGACTGTTTTCATTAGTTAAAAATGATAAGACAAGAAATAACAGATGCCAACTGAAGTAAAACGAGTTCAGTTTTAAGAGCAGGGGCAACATTGATCCTAAGATCAAATAGGCAGGAGAATACGCTCCCAGGGAAGCTGCAGATTCAACATCACTTGAACTTTTCAAGTCAGAGCTTGACAAGCACCTTGGAGGGGAAAGTTTAAGAAATAGTAGAAGTGAAGCCAAAGATCACCGGGATGTACCACATGACCTAGGAGCCCAGATGATTTTGAGGCCATTCTAGAGGGCTGTGGAAAACAAACACATGCAAACACTCGGAGCTTTTGGATGATTTCTTTCTCTGCGCAGTTCAAAATTAAAAGGCGGTTGGGGGAAGGCTAAGTGAGGAAAATCAGTCATTTAGTATGATTCTACTGTGGCTAATCCCTAGAGGAGAAGCCAGTTACTTGAAATACTGGGGAGTGTGGGGTGGAGAAGGGAATGGAAATTGTTGAAAAGCTGCCATCTGGTATAAGTACTTGCTGGTTTGGAAACTTAAAAAAATACGCATTGTGTGCCATTATACTATGCTCATTACATGCCTAGATTAATGCAGATAACATCACCCACACCTAGTATTTTCTGTGGCATTTTATGTACTCAGGTTCACATCATAACAACCTCCAGGACTAATTGTAACATTTGGGTTTTTGATCTTCTGCTCTGGTAGGAACACTATGGATGCCTTGTACCAGCAAGAGGAGTGGGGAGGGGAAGAAAAAAGTTCGGCTCCTTTGGTTCCAGGACATTTAAAAGGAGCAGTAAATCTGACCCACCTGGACAGCAGGGAACAACTCTGGCGTAAGGAGGATTCTGCAGATGGCACAGAATTAATATAACTACTTTATTCCCCCCTCAAGCCCCTCTGAGGGCAACGGCTTGCTGGCAGAACAGGAACTGCAGCTCAGCTGTCAGCTGGCCCTGAGTGCTCCGTGAGCTCAATTCATATTGGAGAAGCCCTGATAATATTTTGAGTTATGCTAGGAGCTGTGCAGGTAGATTTCCCTCCTGTGCCCCAGACTTTGCTCCTGCAGTTAGCAGTGACTGATGGGACAGAGATTCAGGTCACTGAATGTACTCGGTTGAGGACAAATAATTCACTATAGCCGTGGTGCTAATAGGCAAAATGTAACGGTAGCATTCACACTGCATCATACCAAATTACTTGGTATGGGTTTGCCTTTCTCAGGGTTGGTTTGCTTGGTTTTCAGTCAAAATTAAGTATGAATTATAAATGATTGCAACAGTTCCTATAGGGTCATAAGCAGGAGATTGAAAGCCTCAGTGTATTCTTGGGACAGAGCTCCTTCCCTAGGCACCCCATTGCACTTTACTGCTGACCTGGGAAGTTGTGGGACATCATCCATGGCCTCTTGACTGGGAGACTTTCACTCTGCCAGTAAAAAACCCTCAATTACAGGGGAGTTTTATGACATAAACATTGTTTTTCAGCAAATAAATAAGAGATATCAAAACTTTCTACAGAAGCCTAAATCAGTACTATCTTTAGCCCAAATTTGAGACAGTGAAATTAAGACAAAAAGATTTCTAAATCCCAAAATATCCTTCCATTATCCCTCTACATAAGGGATTCATTGTTCAGGTCAACAAGATGCGGAGATACTTCAATCCTAAGGAAAAGGAGCTCCTGACAGCAAAACAGAAAGGAAGAAAGATGGTTTCCAGAGGAGGCTTCCTCCCTCCCTCCCAGGCTTGCCAGAAGGAAAGTTGTGGTCTTGCAATGCTTTGGACTGGAGTTAACAGCTGGGAGAAATAAGGATGCTAAGTGCATCCTTTTTCTTTTTCCTGTGTTACTTTCACCATTTAGAAACTCTGACAGACTAGAATGATGAAACAGGAAGTGTTCAGAAGAAAATGATGACGTTATTCCCAGTATGACATTGTGATGCTCATATCAACAGGTGATATTATTAGGAAAGGCACTCAGTGAACGGATGGCTTCTTTGCTCCTTCTGTCCCTTCCTGCCCTTCATCTCCTGTTTTTAAGGGTCAGGATGGGTTTTATTTCTCTCACTCCATTTCCCCTTGTTCCATCACCCATTCAAGGGTGATGGGGTAAATGATGGTAGCTTGTTCATTGCCCATGTGGGAGTGCTCCACGCAGTGAGTTTGCAGAGCTACCCAACAAACTGGCAGCAAAGGAATGACTGGGGTCTCTTTCTCAGGGGGCTTGCAGAGGGGACACAGCGAGAGGCTATTGCAGCTGGAGCTTTGTGTTTAATTTGACTGGATGAGACAGGAACTGCCTTTCAGTCTCGAATCCAGTCCAGTTTGCTACTTCAAATACAGCACATGGCATGAAATAGAACTAGTTTACTTTCATATTTTTGCAGCCCTCCAGGAAAAGCAGGCAGTACCCTTGCCATGTGAGCCTCAGCAGGAATTGCTGTGGTTAGAGACGGATTCTCTGGGGGGGGACAGACACTGCTGTCCCAGAGAGCCCCCTTACTCACAGCTAACATGAAACCTCTCCTGGTGTGTGAATCTCAGTGAGATTAGGAGTAGTAAATCCCAGATACTTCATTTCTGTAGGAGGCACAGACAGACATTTGGCTAGAAGCAGTTCCTCGCCCCGAACTAGGCTTCTCCCAGTGTCTGTCTCAGATGATAGGGCTGGTCTCAGCTGCACGAGGCCCTGCAAGTGCCTTCAGCCGGCAGCTAAGCCTGTTCCACATCTGTCTGCTCTCCACTGGCCAGCACACTTTATATTTAACCCTCCTCAGCACAGCAATGATTTCATGCACACAGCAATGATTTAATGCACAAAAGGGTTTTGTTTCTGAGCTGTTAGGGGGATCATGCTTGGGACTTTCACTGCAACATCCTTTGATCGAACCGGGGATGGAGGAAGAAAAGCCCGACTGAGATGTGAAGGCGCTATTAACCACGCTCGGCACCACTAATGCATTCTCACAGCCACAGACGAAGCCACAAGTTAATCTCCTAAATTGTTTCTTCTCCACTTAACATCCCACCTGTGCCTGACTCTGCCTGAGCAGGTCTGAGCCTGGGTATGCTGGTGTCAGCCTTGTGCCAGCCGCCCTGTACTCACCAGGGAGCATCCTCCCTGTACAGGCCAGCTCATCAGCTGTGGGATGCGTGGGCTAGCAATTAGAGAAGTTTCAGGAAGACATGTTGTCAAACTCTCTACATATAGGCCTTAATGACAGTAATATGAGGAGAAAAATATTTGGATAATTTTGATCCTGATTAATAATAAAAACTCTAGCTAAAAAGCCACTTACTTGTATGTTAGCACCAGCATTTGCCACAGACACATATAATCTTCTGCTGAACTTCACCCAGTAAGACGCATTTGCAGTTTTAGGCTGAGCATGTGCTTACAGGACAAAGCCTAGGAAAGAGCAGGATGTACTAGGACTAGTCTTATCTCTGTGTAAGGTTATAATTCTTCTTTTGCTTTGATAATAAGAATTTACTAGAAAAATCTAGTACAAGTGTGTGTGTGTGTGACGTGCTTTACGTAGGATACACACATCCAGCATTGTAAGACCTCTCCATGTTAATGATGCTTCAGTATCAGCTGCTCAGGACTGTATGTAGATGCTGTTGGTTACTTGCTTTTAGTGATTCTGCAGTGAAAGGACCTGATGCTCAGCTGGTCTCATTGGCAAAGCAACGCCTGTGCCGACCAACTGACAGCGACGCCTGTGTATAATAGATGAAATTCTGTACTGGGATCTTTCCGTGTATGTCTTCCCTGGGTTGTCCTGGGGTTTGTAAATGGCAGGTACAGCTAGATATATTGCCCTTCACTAAAATCTTAGGTGACTAATCCCACAGTGGCACAAGCAGGGGAATCAGGAGGTCCACAGGCTGGATTCTGCACTCCTTTCAAAATGTGCCCCTCCCTGAGTCAAAAGGCACCAAAGTTACTCAGAAGGTTTATTCTTTGTGGTACTCTCCATGGCATGTTGCTTTCCCCTGGGTTTTATTTTTGTTAGTCTAAGGACAAGTATACTTTCCAAATTGTTTCATTCCTTTTTATATCTTTTTTTCAGTGTTACTTTCTTTTGATGCTACAATTACAGTTTAACCCATAAAACTGTTTTACACTTTGATTATTTTAGGGGACTTCCACAATTTAATTATTTTGGGGGACTCCTAAGCTGATGCAAATGTTTGCAGGAACCGTCTGTGTCAGTCGGTTAAACAAGGACTTTCCAAGACGTTCGTGTCCATGACAGGCTATTCTGAGCTCTTAAATTTTGCCCTTTCACAGGCCAATTTGAGGTTCTTCTGGTGGCACTGGACCTACCCTCAATTCCCCAAGGATAACTCAAAACAGGTCCAGATACCTTAGCACAGCAGTACTAGAGATGGGCTCATTTTTAGTTTTTAGGAAAGGCAGCAAATTCTTTAGTCTCAGTGTCACTCTCGGTGTCACTCTTGGTCTCAGTGTCACTCTCACTGAGACTGAAGAGTTATCTGTTTTCAGCACTGTCTCTGCTTAAGCTGTGACAATCCCTTCAGCTCTCCATAGCCTAAATCCTCATTTAACTGCAGTGCAAATTTCTGCTTTAAAAAATAGCCTCCGGGCAAGGTATGCCAGTGCATCTCCACTCAGACTGGTGGGCCCACACCAATCCACACTGGGCAAACCCCAGTCCATTTCCAGTGTCGATCAATACTATGCCAAGGCTTCACTCTATGTCAGCACCTTCTGTGGGACATAGGAGGTTCACAGCATTTGGGGGGATGGGGCGAAATGACTGCTTAACTTGTAGGGAAAAAAAGGTGAGGGCAGGGCAGGTGGGGAAAGGCTTCCTGGACAAGACCTGGGGCTCCCTCCCTACAAGTCCTAGGATGTGGCTGGACTGAGCTCATGCATGGCTGGTGTAGGGCACCTGGACTCTGCTGGGCACAGAGGAATGGCCTCTGTTCATTAATCATGAAGATCTTCCCTCTGGCAGCCACTAAAACAGAGGGGACGTCAGAGGCCACCCCTGAACTGTGTGGCCTGCAAGCACTGCAGGTGTGACAGGGATGTGACGGGGCGCGAACCACCTCCCTCCCCATGCTTTGCCTTCCCTTGGAACAAAACCAGTGCGCGAGCGCACGGAGGCAGGTCTGCGGGGTGTTGCGACAGTCCCAACCGCCTGTGTGACCCAGGGAGCAGGTCATTGTGAGCGTCAGGTTGGGCAAAGCCAGACCCCCTGGATCTGCCCTGGGGACCTGTGCGTGGTCCTGGAGCAGCGTGCAGGATGGCTGTGCGCTGGGGACTCCCGCAGAGGCAGAAGGTTGCTACCTTGACAGTTTGGCATCCCTCACCACCAGCAATTGGACTTAAAACATGTAAATAATTGCTACAAAAGTGTTACTTTGTTTTAATGGAAATCACCGCTACTCCTCTTGGGTGGTTTTTTTCTTAAGTGTTTTTAATTTACCAGGTATGTCATCTATTATCTTTGATCTCAACCACAGATCTCCCCCAGGTCATAATGAGGCTCAACTTCGTATCAAAGCCTCCGCCCTCGTTTGTCCAAGGTGAGATCTGTGTGTGCCAGCAAGGGAACAGAGTGTGGTCCAGGGAGAGGGAGGGAGCAGGCGAGATGAGTCAGGTCCCCCTGCGCATTCCGAGTGGGGTTGCTGAGGCAGCCTGCCGTCCCTTGCCTCTTCCTTTCTGATGCCTCCTGGTCTCTGGACAGTGATGCTGGGCTTGGACCACCTTAGGACTGTCTTCCTGCGGCCTGGAAATGCCATGCAGTAGGATGACAATCTAGCAAGGCTTAACAAAACCGGATGACTCCCATCTCTCCCAAGCAACAAACTCCTCCACGGGCCTGGTTCTCTGCTTACTCAATTCTAGTTGTGAGGCCCTGATTTGTGTCAGGGTAGGTGAGAAGAAAAGCTGTAATTCCAGACCTTTAACTTCAGTCTTGCTACAAATCTGCTCTGAAATATACCCTAACCTTATAGAATATTCAAGAGCATGAAATACTCTTGTCAGCAAGTCATAACAAATGGCTCCCTGAATACCAACTACAATACACAACTCTTAAAAGGAAATTTGCTGTAGAGTGAACAAAGCTTAGCAAGATTAGCTCAAGATCATATTCACCTACTGCTTTCCAGTTACAGATGTTGCACACAATACCCAGTGGCACAATGTGCTGTCTATAAATTGGCAAGTTCATTTTAAAAGACAACAGGATGTTTTAATCTGTTTTTCCTCTAGCTCATTTGCACAATTATGAAATTAGGGACTGCAAATGCCTTAGTTTTAGCTTTGTTAGGCAACAGACATATGTAGCAATATGTTTTAGCCTTTCTTAGCCAACACACAGCATCCTTGCATGATTTTTAGGTGTGAATTATCACCACCAAATCAGACCTACACAGCACAATATTAAACAAAGGTAGTTGCTCATTTGGTTTATGCACTACGCAAACCATCTCTTGTGACAGCCACTAAACATTCTATTTATCTACAGTATCTTCGCTGTCTTGCAGAGCAAGAATTACTTGCATCTGCTAAAACCAGAATCTAAAATACAACAAATGTTTCTAACTTGACACTCATATTTGTCCTGGGCAACCAGCTCTAGGTGGCCCTTCTTGAGCAGAGGGACTGGACCAGATGCCCTCCAGAGGTCCCTTCCAACCTTAACCCTTCTGGGATTCTGCGGTCCTTCTTTAAATTGCTTCTTATTCCACACTCTTAAGTGAGCATGAAATTAAGAGGCTAATTTCTCAGATACTATGAAAAAGATAACTACCAAGGATCCTCATACCTTACAAAGCAGAAAGCATCCCACAAACAGCAAGATTTATTCTAGGCATGGGTCATAATACCCTGGACAAGTCAGAAAAATAATGTCTCACTGGTTTGCCTGCTTTTGAAAAACCTAATAAATCACCCAGCTGCGTGGCAGGCTTTTTCAGCACTTGCACTGTGTGTGAAGCTTTGTGGAAGCAAACCAGGGAAAGGCCAGACTTGTCCCAGGGGCACGGCACACGGCTGCTCCTCTGGCAGTCACAGCTTGCACGTCACCTTTTAGCGCTGGGATGGCAAGTCCTCAGTGTCAGGCTTTATCTAGCACTTAGGTATATTGCAAAATGACTCAATGCCATCTTCTCAAGTGCTCTGCAACAGAAACGAATGGTGATCCTCTCAATTTGGCACTGATTTAGAATGAATGGAATTCAGAGTTCAAGGGGTTCATGGTTCTTCTATAAATCAGAAGAATATTTGTCCCCTTGTCTAACTGCAGACAGAAACTTTGCTGCAGTTGATGTTAACAGCAGCCCCCTAAGGAAGGTGCCATATAGACTTGATAAAACACGAGGTGGGAGAGGAAAAGTGAAGGAATCTTTGAGTGGGAATGAAAAATAATAGATTTTCCTTTCTTCATTCCCAACTTTCATTCTTTTGTCTTCATGGGATCTTCTAAACCAAAAACCATAAAAATATTTAAAATCTTGCTATAAACCCCTTTTGCACACAGATATCCATTTGTTTAGTTCAGTAAATATTTAGCAGAAAAATAGTCACTAAGAACAAAACTAGCCCCAGGATTATAGAAAAGAAACAAATTTTGCAGTATGCCAAATATTAAACAAAACGCATGATATCTTTCTCTCTGGCACACTGCCTGGCAAGAAGTACCGGTGATGCTGGAAAAGGCAGTCTTATTCTCTACAGATACACAGCAAAATGGACCATGGCAGGGTCTACATAATTTGTCAATGTTTTCTTAAAATTTTTATTATTTTATCTAAAATATCATGGTGATAAAAAGTTATCTTTGGTGCTCTGATGGGAGAATTTTTACTCCATTGTCATTTTTGAGGGATTAAAAACTCATCAAGCATATAGGCTGAGCCTTTAGCTTGTATAAGACAGCATCATTAGTGATCATAACCCTGGGACTCAAATCAACTGACAACGACCATTTGCACTACCTGGTCCTCCGTGATCACTTTGCTATTGCAAAGTTGCAAACCATCAAACATTAAGTGCCATCGGACGGACATCGCCTTCCACTGCCACACTCAGCAGCACAATTGCCTGCGGCTTTGGTGGCACCCCCATCCCAAGCATTTGAAATAAAAACTATTTTGAAGTATTTCCTCTGAAGAAACTGATTCAGTTAAAAAGGCTTGCAACACGCTTAACAGATTAGCGAAAGCCCCCATATGTATTCAACTGTCTTGTGGAAGTTAACGCACACACATGCACAGAGTGAGAGATTTCCTTATTTTGCTCCAACAGAAATTATATTACTTTAAAGAGTTTTTTAACCCAATCCTTTCTATTACTTTACAGTTAAGATTTCTATTTCATGACAATGCAAACAAAAACTTTTAAAAAGGAAGATAAAGAAGTCTTTACCAAAAAAGCCAGTGGCTGCTCTGTTTTTCCTCATCAGGTACATGGTCCAGGATAGAGGAGAAGACATGCCAAACTGCCCGTGGTTCATGTTTAAGTTTATATGATAGCCAGGCAATGGCCAGACACTGCAAAAGACCAGCAGAAACTAAACAAGATGAGGGGAGAGCTCTTCCTTTTCACTCCACTCTTTCTCTGCCCTAGAGATCATTATTTAACATGAGCAAATTGAAAAATGACATGCAGCCATACTTAGTACGTGGTTTTTTTTTTTTCCACTAACCAAACTCACATGAGACTTCCCATCTTTCTCTCTCTCCTCTCCCTCCCTCTCGCTTTTTTTTTTTTTTTTTTTTTTTTTGCCTCAGGCATTTATAGGCTAGTAATTTTCATTTAGCTTCTCAGATGATTTTTCTCTGCCCAATTAGAGTGGAAGTGGATGAAGATTTAAGTTCAGAGTTTTGCTGTTAGAAACCAGGTTGTTGTTCCTGTTGTTTCAGCTGATGCACTGTTTCGACAGTGCAAGGTTCTACTACCAGTAAATAGAGTAATGATACGGATAACGATTCTTTCTGCAGACTTCCCCTGCTCAGAGTATTTTATAGTCACTGATACCAGACAGTGGTATCATGAGAATGCCTCTGACTATGAAGAGGAGATTTTTTTTTCCAGTAGATACACAGGACAGTTTAAGACCAACCTCTTTCCCCCTGTACATCGGAATAATTCCAGTGACGTCCCTGGGATGGGAATTTTGTATGAGAAACAGTAACAGAAGTTGGCCACTGTGTTCTGATAAATCCATAAATATGAATCAGTATCTGCAAAACTTGAAACTTCTTCTGCAGGTGAAGTGATCTACATCTCAGTTCTCCGGTGTTTAAGAGGAAATAATCCTTCCTAGAAGTGTACAACTGTCCAAGTGCTGCCCCAGAGGCTGTCACATTTGTCACCAAGTGTGAAATTCAGCAATTTCATAGGAATTCATAGATTAATAGGTACATAGATGAATGGAGGAAAGGATAGATAGACAGGTAGAGAGATTTTCAAAAGTGTTAAACCAGACTCCAAAGTTTAGTCCAGCTGTTTTGCAAAGCATGCCAAAATGCTGCAGTCACTGAAAGAGTGCAAAAGGCAGTTGGAGGACAACCAGAACCTAGCTTGCAATGGAGATTTACAGAGCATCTCTTGTACCACAGCAGCATAAAACCCCTGTGCAGTTAGTGGCTCACATGATGATCCCCTCCCTCTCTTTGTTTTTAACTTAAGGAGGGGAATGTTGGCTTGGATACCAAATGTATTCCCTGTACTTTTTCACCTTATCTTTTGTAATCCATTTCTCCTCCTAGAAAATGGAGAGATGGCCATAGACAGTGATAAGAAGAAACAAAATCGAGTAGGAACAGTTGCATCTGGGTAGACAGAAAGAAACGTTGCCAAATGCATAGCTGATATGGGTTTTTTTGTTTGGGTTTTTTTTGGTTTGTGTTTTCCAGATTCCAGGATGGAATGTTTCTAATGAAATCAGGGAATGCGTGTGGAAACAAAAGGCTGTAAGATTTACTAGGGATTTGCTGCTGGCCAAATTTCACATTTCAAGTAGAGACCACTGTTAGCATTTTAAATATTATATTCTATAAAAATGCTAAAATCTCACTTGTCAGCATATGGCCACAAACCTATAGGCCCTACAAACACTTCAACACATGCAACGTTGCCTATGAGGAAAATTGTGCATGTGCTTGAGCTATTCCAGGAACAGCCGAAGCTGTCGGTCTGTGAGAGCAGGTTCCAATTCCCGTGGAGTCACAGGAACTCTTGCCCCACAGCCAGTATAAAAGGGACAATGAAATAAAATGTACTTCTGGGAAAGGCTAATACTGAAACTTCTGGGGGGTGTTTGGCTGTTGTTGTCGTACTGAACAGGAAAACAAGAAGTGGTACATTGTTTTCCTTTCTTTTGAACTTTGTCTTAACACTGTCTGAGTAAAGGAGAGACCTGCACAAGAAACATACTCCCTTTCCCAAGGAAAAGAATGGAAAGAGGAAAAAAAAGGAGAAACCAACAGAAAGCCCAGTGACATGAAATGAAACAACAGAATCTCTACCGCTCTAGCAACTCTTACACAATCCTGGGTTATGACATTATTCAACTGCCACAGGAGGACTGTGAGAGACCTCAGGCAAATGTTTCATCAACTGCACAGCAAGATGTTTCCTGGGCTTTGCCGACAGTGGTTCGGCAAAGATGCAATAGCCCCTCTGTTACAGGGCAGATAAAGTACCCCCTGCTAGCTGCTATCTTCAGATGCTAACTCTACAGAAAAGGTTCCTTCTTTCCATCCCTGTGTATAGTGTTAGGTTTGAGCTTTTGAAAGGTACAGACCTTTAGTCCTCGGCGCTCTCATGGTTTTTTTTATTATCAGTTTTCACCTTCCTTTTCCTATTGCTTGTTGCCCATCTATCAGAGTGTGAGCACCTTCTGGACATTTACATAAAGATAAGGAATGATGGGCCTATGCAAGATACATGTATGTTGACATCAGAGAGGATGGATCTCCAGGGAAAACTAAACTACAGACCTGGGATGGATTTGGGTTTCATACTTTTCTTCCCTAATATAATGCCTTAGTTGATAGAGGATTGAAGAGATTGTAAAAGACTTTCTTTACCACTTATTTTAGTTTGGTTATTTTGGGATCCTAGGAAAAAGCTATCAGTCCTTTCTGATGAATGCTTTTTACTCACAGTGCATGTGTTCAACAGTGCAAAGGAACATGCAAGTGAAACCCCAGCTAAATTTTTATTGCATCAACTGCACTCACTGTCCCACTGGCTACTTTTTAGCTGTGACACTTTTCAGCCCCGAGGTGGTAGGGGGCAGAGAGGAGGTTTTGAGAGCCAAGAAAAGAGGTATTCTTAATGTATACATATATACTGCAAGCATTGCTCCAGCAGCAGGTTTTGACCCAATATTTATTGAAGGAAGACATACATTTTGGCAAGGCATTAGCTTAAAAAATGGAAATCTGTTTTTCTGGAGGTGCTAAAGACCTGCAACTCTCATGGACTTTCAGTGAAGCTGTTGGTGTTCAGATCATCTGGAAGTCAGGACTGTGATAACTTTTTAATCTCAGTAATCTGGACCATTGCACAAATTTTAAGATTAGTCCCTGGGGAACTTTATAATCTGTTTTGTAAAGCAAAAGTAAACATCAGTCTGAAATAAAATGGAAGTAGCCGGGAACACTGTGCCATTTGATGGCGTCCCATTAGCAGGTAATATGAAAAGTGAAAGCGGATTAATGGCTTCTCTTTTCAAACTGAAGGGACATTAGCCATACAGATTTCCAAAACTGTAAAAATAGCCCTATTACCAAAAGCAAGTTTCCTGAAGTTATGCAGCATTTTGTCTTCTTATATATGGCTCTTAATATCCCTGCAGATACTGCAGGACATCTGTCCAAACCAGCTTTATGTTGACAATAAAACCTTTACTTCACTGAATATGCACGATGGGAACACTGTGAAATGACTGGGTTCCCACACACATCCCTTTATGTACCTTGCAATGTTTTGATAAACTTAAATTTCTCAAACACAAGGGTCTGGGCTCCCTATAGAAACGATGGGCTTCTGTGGCCTGTGCTATACAAAAAAAACATGCAAGGAAAGGAATGTAATCTGATGTTCCTTTCCCTTCTTAACATCCACCCTCTGTCAATCTTTTTTTAAAGACTGTGCAGAGATTACCCAATAAAGCACACAGAGTTTCATTTTATGAACAGAAGTATTCTTGGGATTCTCTGAACTGAGCTAAATGACTGACATATTTTAAAAAAGCATAATGCAAACCAAAAAAAAACCGAAGAGGCAAGTAAGAATGAAACAGGATGGAGCACACGTCCTGTTTTTGACATGCAACACCATCTTTAACTAGCTTTGAAGCACTACATCCTCTTTGCAGAGCATTTAGCAACCCTCTTCTGAAGCAGGTTGTTTTTCTGGAAGCGGGATGTCACGGGCATTTGCCCACGTCTCTGAGGGGATTGCCAAACTTGTGGATGAGGGTGGATTTCACTGAAATTACACATGGCTACTGGGAAAATTAAAATGCCAGGGCTTTTTTGGATAGGGATAATATTTATGTGCACTTTCACCATGGTGAAGCTGGATGCATTCTCCAGTGAAACCGAACTCTGTGAGACATTTGGAGCAACAGCTAAAATTTCATTTGTTTTGGAGCTGCCTACTAGACATTTGAAAGCGATCAAAAGCATGTTTATCCTTTTTTTTTTTGACATGACCTGTCCTTCCATCACTATCTCCTTTAAATAAAGTCAAAGAATTGTGAAATGGTTACTTTTAGAAAAAGACGGAGCCTTGCAACCTAGGAATAGGTTTGCTGACTTGCCGCTCTGGGGTCAGGCAGCTGCCTCCCCTTGCCAGCATCGACGGCTGCGTCTCTCAGAGGAGGTAGCAACGCACACCCTACACAGCGCTTGGGGTTTTTCTGCATTGCGGCCATCCCTGTGCTGAGCTCTGCTGCAGGTTTGCAGGCTCAGGGAAGCACAAGGTCTCAGATTGGTGCTGGCCAGGAGAGGGAGCTTTGCAATGACCTGGCCAAGCAACGATGCCAACCCAGCTAGCCTGTGCCATAGCCAAATGCCAATTCTCCATCCACCCCGAGTGCCAGGGTCTCTGCCCTGCTACGTCTGCAGCAGCTGTATCTGCACTGATGAGCAGTTTTCATCTCTCTGTCCTCTGGTGAGAGCCACCCCAGGCTGTAATTACATGGCCACAGGGAAGAGGTGAGAGTGCCCATTACCTCCCCCACCTCAAGCCACCCACCCACGTGCTTTAGGCAAAATTTAAGTTCATTACTGCCAGACGCAGTCAGAGTCACTGCAGAACCAACACATTTTCTGTCAGCTCAGCTTGCCTCCTCTCCCTGGCCTTGTACCAGCACAGAAGCTAGCCCATGGACCCAGACTGGTGTAGACTAACCTGGTTTGAAATACACGACTGGAAACAACATCAGGCAGACGTGTCGCCGTACAGCTAAAATGCTAAAATGCCAAAATGCCAAACGAAACCACACCTAGAAGCCTGGCAGAGCTCTTCCCATGCAGATTTCAACAAGCCACCAACATCTGTGTCACCATCTTGACAACCTTGCACTTCTTGGTTGCTTGAGGTTTGCCAAGAGACCTGACGCAGGGCTAGCTGGGAGCTTGTGTCCTGTCTGAGTGTGATACTTCAGAAAGTTTTCCTCTTGTGTGGGGCTTCAAACCTTCCCAGAGGGTAGGGGGCTTGCCTGCATGGCCAGGATGAGCCATACTCAGGAGGTGAAGCTTGCAGAGCGCTAGCCTCCAAGCGCCTGGCTCTCCCAGCTTCTCCTGTTGGAGCGGGTCAGGAATAGCTGAGTACAACTGGAGCAGGGACAGGACTGGGGCCTCCCACATCCAGGCAGCTCTGCAGAGGCAGTCTCTAGTTTGACCCCGACATCCCATCCCAGAAGCTGAAGGATGTTTTCTGGTCAAAACCAGTACATATGTTTTTGTGAAAAGCTTTAGTTTTGATGAACTGACGTTTTTGGACAAAAAAAAAAAAAAAAAGTGTGTGTGTGTGCAAAATTACCTATCATTTCTCTTCTTAGCCAGAAAGACAGATGTGATCTGGGGAGCCAAAGAAGCACCATCAGAGAGGGCCCTGACAAGCATGGGTCATGAATTTGAGTCATTTATTAGACTTTTCCAGTGCTGGGCAGCTGTGTGGAAAGCACCAAACCCAGCACCTCTGTATCTGAACCCTGCAAGGCCAGAATTCCTACAGGCCACACAGACAAGAAAAAACAGGCACTACAGATACACCATGACTCATTAGCTTTTGGAGCAAAATCTTTCCCAGATCTTCATTTAGCAATCTGTCAGGCCTCAAGCACTGTTGGAGATTTGGTGAGTAGTTTAAAGGTAGGACTGAAACCCCCAGGAAGCAAACCACAGTGTCTGCTCTGCAGCTGCTGCTGCAATGACGTGGAGCCTGAACCCACCATGTGCTGAGGTATTTGGGTAGTGGTAGCACCCCAGCACTACAGACACGTTGCTCTATCCTCCCCTCCAGCATGCCACCCAACGGGAGCTCCCTGGCTATGGTGATGGACAGGACAAACCCCAGAAAACCAGGCTGAGCATGGGGTAGCTCTTTGCCCCTACTCCAATCCTTCTCACAGCTCCTGGCAGAAAGAAGAAGAGAAGGCTGGGAAGGAGAAGAGTGAAGGCCATCTTTCACAGACTTGGATGCGACACTTCTGCTTGTGGCCAAGCTGAACCAGGAGCATCACATTTTTTCCAGATGTGAAAGGAATGCCACAACAAATACTATCAACTTTCCATTACCCCAGGGCATGCTCCCACCCTGCAGAGCAGGGACCACGACACAGCCTGCCCAGTGTCACTGATGTTGGCACTGATGGGATAACATTCCAGATGCGCTCACTCTAACAAGACCTACTTGAGCCCTCCAGACTCTACTCTGCAAAGCTTTCCCAGCACAAGAGGAGAAAAACTCAGAAGCCCAAGCCAAATCCCACCTCACAGTCACCTCTCCACCTTCACTGATTTATTCACCCATGTAGCACCTCCAACAGACTAAGGCATGAAGAAAGCAGAAAGCTTCATGACGATGATGTCCCGCTAAGGCTATGTTTCCCTTCAGCATGCCAGGAGAGAGTCCCAGGTGAAAATCTATAACAGACAGTGACAGGGGGTGCTCAAAGTCTGAGCAGGTCCCTTGGTGAAGCTATAGAAGGATACAGAACATCCTTTCTGCCCTTCTCCTGCTGCTTTGCTCGCTAGTCTCTCAGAGCCATGTCTGCCATTATTCCCATTTGGAGGTTGTTGTACCTCCGAAGAAGGGAAGGTTTATCATTCAGGCTTCTTAAGAGCTGTAGCCATTACAGATTGCTGGTGCCTTTGCTTTGGGAGGCAGCATCCTTCCTGTTTTGTACCCTCCACCACTCTTTTGGTTCCTGTTGCCTGCCCAGTAATGTTGATTAGGCTTCAGGGCAGAAGCAGCATTTTGCACTTTCTTCTAAGGCAGGGTTTCAATTGCGGAGAAAACTCAACCTTGCTTTCTTTAATAATTCACATAGCAGTATTGTGTGGATACTCTTAACTGCTACTTAAAAGTAATTAATTGATTTTCTGACATATCAGTTAACAATGTATTGCACTGACATGAAGTTGTGATTCTGCTGTTGATTGGGCTGGATGACAAGATGCATCATACTCGGTTCAGGAGCTGAGCTTAAAAGACTCTAAATATATTCTGCTATAAAAGGAAAGGCATTTTACATGTAGTGTTGTCTAAAACTTGAATCCATATGCTGCCTCCAATGCTGTCAGAGTAAAGTATTTCATTGTTATTTACAGTAGACCAATAGTATTTAAATTTAGAACATCCGGTAGGTATGAAAACACAATTTCTGTCAGCTGGAGACAATAGCACATGTTGAACTGCAGAAAGGGAGTCTGCAGAAGGTCTTTATGTGCATATATATAGCCAAACTGGGAGAGGTCGCTGGAGCATCTCCTTTCTCCATACTAAGTTGCCTACCCTGTTTGAAACCCAGGAGCCCTACAGATGTATATATGGATGATTCTGAAGCAGGAAGACAAAAAGACAGAACCCGTTTCTGGAGATTAAGGGTGGTTTACACAGCTTTTTATCTTTACAGTTAGTCACCAGTTCTAATAAACTCCAGGGCTGGGTGGCAACAGCAGGTTAAATAAATTACTGTGGTCAAAACATTCAAACCAGCCATATTCTGTTAGATAACTAAATAAAAGAAGACCATCTTTTTCTGGCTTTAATGAAATTATCTGAGGAACTTACGAGCATTTATTATGCTCCACAATCACAAATTCAGAAATCTACTGTTTAATTACTTAAGCTTGAAAACTCTGACCTGGATAGATAGTGTGTGTGGGACACTACTGGAAATATTTTCATTCATTACAGAGGATATGAGCTTACTTGCTTGTGATCTCTGCTTTGATATAGGTAATCCCATCATGGATAACTTAGAAGGTCAAATCCCTAACTTTTATGTGTTCCAGAATACTTCACATGTTGAACACTGTTTTGCTTCTGTTCTCAAAGAGTCTTTTTTCTCCTTCCTTCCCTTGCTATGAAACACCACAGAAACATAAGTTGAGGAACAGACCAATTCTCCTCTAAAAGTGTTTTTTTAATAGATATTTTATAGATATTTTATGGATATTTTATGTTAAAGTGTTTCTGGGGAGAAGTAAGTACTTTTATTGTATCAGCTGTAAAAACAGGGAAAAACCAAGAAGCTTTCTGGTGCACAAACCCTTCTTCAGCTATTTATATCCATATTTACCTCAAGAAAGCCTGCCATTTTTATCTTTCGTGTGTCAAGAATATGAGAACATTTCTTATACACACTCAGCCTTGTCACAAAATCTAGAAGCCGCTACAGGAAATTAACTTCACCAAGACCATCCTGTTTATGCAGTTACGGTATTAGCTGACTTGACTCTGCGTACATGGCACAGAACAGAGTCCCACACTGCGAAACAATCTCCACCCTCAGAATTATTTATTGCCAATCCTCTCCTGAGATTTGGCCATTAAAAATACCTGCAACCCTGTTATGACTTATTTTAACTTCAGAAGAAGAGCAATAGAAGAACGGCGGCAGATTCAGCAATGAGCATTTTGTGGGGTGTTTAGCTTCAGAATAAATGAGTTTTGAAAAAGAATAGAGGTCATGAATTATTAACAGTCCCCTCTGTAGATGGGAGAAAGTGTCAAGATTTTGCTGAAGTCATGGATTGATTTTCTGACACAACAATTGAAAAGACGTGAAAGCAGCCACTTGGACGGTAGTGTCAGATATATAATCCATCGGTAAATGGGATTCCTCCTCTCACTTACCAGCGCTGCTCATGCGCCATTGATTATGCCGTATTATATAGCCCCCAATAATACTTGTGGGGAAGAAAGAGTGGGAAAAGTAGGCAACAAATTGTAGGGAGGGTGGATGAGTAAAAGAAAACAGAGTAAAGAAATCTTGCTTTATAGAGCTGGATAAAATGTTATGGCCAAAATATTTTTTTGCCCACTGAAGTAATGTAAATTTAGGCTAATATGACATTCCATGAATTTATGCCTATTTTTTTAATGTATTTTACTCAAAGAGGAGTGAAAAATATAAAACAAAATACTTTACAACTGTTTGCAGAATGAAATTTTTAAGCAAATGTTTTTGCTGGAAATAATACTTTACATTTACTTTTATTTTTAAATTGTTCTAAAAGCCTTGGCAGCTGAAAACATTACTCTTAGGGGTTTTTTTTTGGTTCTAGATTAATTTTTAAAGTATTTTGCCAAAATTCTTAATGATTTGCTTTGAGTCAACTCAAAACAGAGTATTTCCTGAGGTTTTCTACAATTTTTTTTTTTTTTTTTTTTTTTTTTTTTACACAGCTAGCACTGACAGAACAGTTACAGTCATTCTATCTAGAAACAATTCACCTTTCTGAAATACCTGATTTTGTATGTCTCTCTGACCCTTCCTGTCAGCCAGAACAGGGATGTTGGACACCACTGGTCTCATCTTTTCCAAGTGCCACTTTATTCTCTCCTCTTAAATTATAAATGTAAATGCAGAAGAAACAGCATAAACTGAAGGGCTTCCTCACCAGTCTGACCAAAAGTCAGAATGAAACCTGAGCATCTTTCAAGCCTTTACCTCAGTTCTTTTAAAAAAATAACCAACATATTATTTGTCATCTTCTTGGTGATCTTCCATTTTATGATTCAATAACAGTTTGAAGTTACTTTTAGTGGATACAGTGGGAATGATGATCCATACTGCAGTCAGTTGTCAATTTTTCAATGCAATACATTTTTCACATGCTGATTTATCAAGTTTGATCTTTTCATGACAAAAAGGACCTGCTTCAAACAATTTTTTTGAAAATATTTTGCAAATAGTCTGAAATTTTGTTTTAGTAGTTGACATTGTGTTTCCTTATTTCAGAAGGGAAAACAACACTTTCTGGTTTGAAATATTTTGAAATTGAGTTCATGATGGTATTTTCTGTGGTTTAAGTTTAAACACAGTATGTAAGTATGAGTGGCATTTTATATTTATTTTTGTTTTATGAAATATTTCACTGGGAATTCTGTTTCACTGGAAACTGTGTGCCTATGCATGCGTGTGAGGAGGAAGATCTTTTCACCCAGCTGTGCCCTAAACACCTTGACTGCCTTCAGAATCATGTTAAAATGGTTCCTGGCGTTAGACGCTGCAAACCACTGTCATAATTTGTCTTGAATTAGATCAGGTGAGAACAGCAAGGAATAGCATCCCTTTGCTTACGCTACCATTTCTCTTGAGGACTGATTACTGCTTTTCTTCCACCCAAAGAGTGTGAAGCAGAAAATTATACAAGGACATATATATGCTATACTAGTAGCGTTTCAGCACTGCAGGTTTGGTGAAGAAGGATCCACAAATTCGGTGAGTTTGTTCCTGAGCAACGGTGAGAAGAAAACCAGGATGCGAGGTGGCAGCACGCTGTGGCTGGCAATGGGAAGGTGAGGCACCGGCTCCTGCAGCCAAGACCCCTGCCCGCAGCGGGGAGGGCCCCCCGGGAAGCCGCTTCTCAGCCCAGCCAAGTGCCGGGGCTCCCTTCTGCAGAGCCTCAAGCAGGGACAGTGCTGACCTCTTTGTGTAAAAAGGGATTTGCGGAGCCAGGAGCCGGGACAGGGGTTTAAAACAATGGTGAGCTTATCTGCAACGCAGAAAGCCAAAGAGTTTAGCATGGTTCCGATGGCAGATAAAAGCAAGGCAGAGCCTGGCAATAAAAGGTGACATGAAGAGACGGTCAAGAAAAATTTAGTGCACATTGGAAGGATTGATTAATACCAATTTTACAAGGAAATCTGCTGTATAAGAGCAAGGCAATGATAGGTACCTTAGCACTGAGCGGAAGATGAGGAACCCAGTGCAGTATTGTTCAAATTGTGTTGCTGAATGCCAGCAACAGTTTCACGTTGCAGGAAAGGCAGCCTGCTTTGTGTTTTTGTATTGTTGCTGATGCGTTGCCTGTAGAAGAGTGTATCTGGTGGCCTTTGTTGAGTTCTTAGTGGTTTGTATCCCACTACACATCTGGCTCCTCTCCAGTGGAGCCCGAGTACTGAAAAAAATCATTTAACCATTAGCATGGAGATAACAAGATTTCCTTCTCCAATTGGGTGGTCTATTTTATAGCCAAACCGAAATTAGATCCAGGAAGTTATAGGTATTTCTGAGGCTAAAGCTTCATAGTGCTGAACAGAAAATTCAGAAGGATGTGTCACACAGTTCCCAGGAAGACAGACGCTAGAAGTTTGCAAACACATGCAAAGTAATGAAGGGAGTAGCACAGGGGAATATTGTACCTCTGGAGAAAACACAGGGTGCTGACGTGAATTTCCATAGCATTTCTGCCAATTTTCATTTCCCCAATACAAGGTGTAACTTGGACATAAATACGTATTGCACACATGCAGAAAAGATGCAGGGAAAACCTAATCCCTGGATATGAAAGATACGTATTTCAAATTGCTTAACTACCTCCATAACCATGAAACACACCATGATATCCACAGTCATCAAGAACTGCACTGATACTTCTTTTCAAGTAAGGGACCCAGGCGGTATAGAGGCTGTACTGCTGCCTGACGCGAGGACAGTTGCACGCCAGCACGCAGAAGGATGCACTCTGGTGTCGAGTACGCCACGGACCTGAATTCTGCCTCCGGACATTGTCACTGTTTGGTACCTGCTACACAGGTATAACCACTCAGAGCAACAAAGTGTTACAAAAGCTACATAAGGCTCAGAAAAGAATACTTCCCTGCCTCTAGCCCCTCTCCTTTCCCTGCTGCACTAGACGCAGGCAGTGCAGCCCCTGTTCAGAAGCTGGTGCACATTTTGATGGTAATTCTTCATTAGGCAGCTGGCACTCTGCAATACAGGTGGTGCTCTATGCAGAACAACAATTAGTATTGCTAGATGTTTAAAGAGTGCCTGCTAAGGGAGACTGAAGATGACTCCCCTTCACTAAAAGCCCTTGCCCCTGAAATCTTGGAGTCTTTCAGCAAAGTCTAAGTGATGGCTGAAGGCAGACGGTTTAAAGCTTTTGAATCCCTGAAGAATCAGTGAAACTTAAAAGTAAAAAAAAAAAAAAAAAGTGTGCAGGCTACAAGTGCACAGAGCACATGATCCTTTCTTGTCAAAACAGCAATAATGGTATTAAAAAAAAGACCACCAAGCAAGTGAACCAGTGGCAGCACTGATTTTTACAGAGTTTCACAGGCCCCAGAAATGCACCTCCCGGGCTGTGGCCTCCTGAAACTCCCCTGAATAACTAAAAGGCCCCGCATTTGGGCACTGGGCTTGGTATCCCTGTCTGCAGTGGCTGAGTGCTGGGGGAGCTGTGTGCACGGGCGTCAGTGGGAATCCTGCGCCTGAGTCAGGGTCGCCTCTGAGCCACCTGTCAGGGAGAACTCCAGCACGGCTAGATCCTGCCGGGAGTCTCGGGAGGGAGACGAAGCGTTAGCTGCCATTTTGATGAGCTTTCCCCTGGCTCTTTTGCTTCAAGCAAATTTAGCCCTCCTTTTTTTTTTCTTTTATTCCTACCTTTCCTCATGAGCTTGCTGGGAACATTTGTGCAAAATCCAGCACGAGTGGGAAAACACAGTGCCAAGATCCAGCACGACCCTGCCTGCTTTTCACATGCTGCATTTTGCTGTTGCTGTGACCACCTTAAGGGTTTTGCTTTCTCCAGCAAATGAGGGCAGGCTGTGTTCAGCATGCTCAGGGCCCAAGAGGCACACCTTTCTCTGCTAGTTCATGTAAATGCCACACAATTTTTCTGAGCTCCTTCCTTGCTAGGAGGTGGTGGGACGTCCTGCAGAGCAGCAGCAGCAAGGTAACAGCTGCTGCACTGCCATGCAAACCTAGCAGGGGTGTTGTTTGGTTTCCCTTATGGGGAAGCACCCCTGCTCAGTGTGAGGTAGAGGAGTCCAGAAATCTATGGATACCAAACCGGGTAGCCAGATACAACCTCCCTGCCATTATGCACGGGATGGCGGCAGGAGGATCCACACTGGCTGAGCACAGGTCCTCCTCCATGCAGGGTTTTCAGGTTATACATAGCTGTGAGCTTCCCACAGATTTCCATACGAACACTCCCCATTTATGTTTTGCTGGAGGTCGGTATGAAAAGCACATGAAGATTCGTAATGAGAGTACTTGAGTTTCTGCTTCTTGAATGTAGCGCTGTGTGGTCTGACCAGCAAGGCAGTAGTTCAATCAAAGAGAGTGTAAGGAGGAAGAAATGGCACCTTGATGGAGCTGAAGTACAGGGAAGCACATTTCATTTGCTAAAAGTGGCTGCTGTCCATTTCGTCATCCTAGAGACAATGGAGGCATTAAATTGTATCCATACACAGAGGGAAAAATGAAAGCATATAAAACATGTAGGAGTCAGCTTAAGATACAGATGCTGAATGTTTGGAAAAGCTGGCAACCTGTTTTAAGCATACTCACTACAGAATGATTTCTCAGCAGTTTCTTGTAAACAGACTCTATCTTTTGGTTTGATAAAAGTTGAGGGGCAGATAAGTAAGACTGCCAGCGTTCTTGGCAATATTTTATACGTTTGTCCCTGCATTTCATGTCCCTATGGTAAGCGGGTATGTTTTGGCTGAAATCCTGACACCACTCGAATGAATGGCAAAACTCCTCCCTCCCTTAGGTGATCCTCTGGCATCAGAGATGTGCTGTGTATGTTCAGGATTGCTCTGCCCATTCAGATTAGTGGCTCCCACTCCGATAGCACTGCTCTGTGCCCAGCAGCTACCGGGATGCAATCCAGGGTGCACACAAAGCATGCAGGTGGCTGCAAGGCAGCAGCAAACCCTCGCTGCAGCAGAGATCAGCTGTGCAATCTCCCGTACAGGATATTTCCATGGACTAGTTTCAAAAACACTCCTCAGCAATCATATAGATGAGGCTGATCTTTCTAGGGACAGGGAATGGATGGAGTGACCTCTTGAGGTCTCTTCCAGCCCTGCTCTTTGAAGATATTACAAAATTTTCTTATAAATCCCATCAGCTGGGTTGTGATCCCTCTCTTTGAGCTCAGCGAATCAGGGACCGGTTGCTGCCAGCAGCATATAAACCACTCTGTGTGTGTGTGTGTGTGTGTGTGTGTGTGTGTGCGTGTCCATTCGCGTGTGTGTGTGAGTGTACTAGTACACACGTGTATGTGTAGTAGGCTACTTGATCTCCATTTATAACAGCCTTTGCCCATACTCATCAAAGATGGAGTGGTGAGCAGGGATACGATGTAAAGGAGACTGTGCTCACTTATTTTATATATTTGTAATCCCTACCCAGAATGCTTTTTTTAACAACACTGTCATTTCCATAAAATGTTTCAGATTAGAGAAGATCTTGGCTAAATTTAGCTTTTATGGAAGAAAGAATAAAACATAATTAACTGTTTAAAGAACAAAACACAAACCACATGAAGCAATGAAACTTGTTGGCGAGAAATCTAACAGTAGTGCTTGGTAGCAAACCCATCTCCTGTGAAACAGATGTTTGGGATTTTACACAAAAATAGAAACTACACTAATGTCAAATGCTTTACTGCCTGAAAAACTGACAAACACTGAGTGTTGCTCTTTGGGCACCACAAATTTCCAGGTTGTACAGAGACGCCACAGAAAATGGAATGAAATTAAAGCAAAACAGCAGCAAAGAAATATTGATGGATTTTTTTTAAAGCAACTCCCCAAACTAGCAATGTCTCTCCGCCTTCAGGCAGCTTTTAGTGCAGTCTGAATGGCTAATTATTGCCAGCAGTGGTGGAAAAGCTGGTTTGCAGGCACTTGATTACCCTTGAAGTATCGGGCTCTGTTTTCAGCAGAGCTGTGTACAACTTTCTATAAATTCTGCTTAAATAGGCTTTTTAGCCCCCCGCCACCTTATTTTATAAACAAATATTGGGACTGTTAATATGGAGACAGTAGAAACAGCAACAACAACAAATCCCTTGGGTTGTTGTCTCATTTCTCATCATGAGAAGAGAAGATCAGTGGCCTGATTTCCAGGGGTGACTCAAACGAGGAGCTGTAAGATGGCAGTGCCTCTGCCAATCACTCATGCCATGGCTTTTAGGGTAAGTAGCAGACTGGGATAGGAAGCTACATTAACTGGAGGACCATCCTTTGATGCCTGTTGTAATATTTGTTCAGAGCCTGGATGAATGTGTTAGGATGGATTCATCATAAAGAAGCTTTAAAAAAATCCCACAGTTTTGGACCATTGATTCACAAGACATCACTGGTGTAAAGCTTTCCTAGACATTATATTGACTATGAAGAAGACTTTTTGTGCATGTGCCCCGTGAGTTAAACCCACCAGAACAGAGATGAAATACCCCGACAGACTCTGCATGAATTTTCTAAGTGGGTGTTCATGTTTTATATCACCATATGAAACGGTGCAGCTTCATACAAAAAAAGACATCAGTCCCCGCCACACACATGCACACACACACAGACATGTACACACTCCCCAAAGCTAAACAGATGACACACCAAGCCCACATCTCACCAAAATTTTCCAACAGTCAAAATAGAAAACATCAGGCCAAACTTAGCCTTCTCCGATGTGCACACACACACCACTTTCACTTTGATTCAGTCTTCTTGACATATGGTTTCCTCTCTCCTCCCGCCTCCTCTCTCCTTCATGTTTTAAACTTGAGAAGATATAATAAACTGAATTTAAATATTACGTCTGCAGTGGACACCAAGGGAAGGTGGGAAACCCAAAAGCAGAGCTACGAAGTTTCGAAGGGCTGACCCAGAACCAGTTCCTGCCCCTGAGGTGAGCAGGAGTGTCCCAGGGCTGGGAGCCAGCGTGGGATCCGTGGTGTACACCAAGCCCCGCGCTGTGCCGTGGTCTGATGCTGCACCCGCGTGAGGGGGACGAGGCCCAGATGCACACCTCTCTCCTGGGCAGCCTCTGCCCGCAGAGGCTGTCGCTTCGCTTCTTTTTGCCAGGCTTGCACAGCGTGCCGCGCTTGCGAAGTCTACACTGAACTGAGGTTTCCTCTCCTCCTTCCTATTCTTCTGTTTGGGATGCTCTTCTAATGCTATTTGGCTAAACGTTTGCAAAAAAACCCAGCACCCCCCATGCCCCTGAAAGTCAAAGACTTTTTTTTTTAATAGAATTGAAGTGGAGGATTAATTTAGGGCACTGATTTACTTATTCACATGACCAGGGTGCTTTCATGGGTGCTATCACACACACTGGTATCTTTTCCTTTGTTCACCTGGACACCTGGAACAGCAAAGAGAGCCACAGGCACAATGCCAGTTACCCTAGAAATCCCTGAGACCTCCGTGGAGGGCAAATGCCATGCGCTTTCCAGGAGACATTGAGCATTTTGTCATGCTTTATAGGATTACAGCGTAGGAACCAAACAAAAAGCTGAGGCACTTTTGAAAGTAAATGCTTCTTGAGTGAATGAAGGGAAGTAGGATTTGTTCACATTGTAAAGCTGAAACTCTCTTACTGCTGCTTTCGGGCTAGGAGATGTTTTTTGAAGAGCACCATTCTCAGCCCTTTTTAAGCCTGGAGGAGAACCAGGCAAAAATTGGGAATTTGCTTCTCACTAGCTTAGTGTAGCTTTTCAGATTCACTCCACACCAGCTTTTAATATTATGATGGGGGAAAAAAAGTGCAGCCAAACCCAGCCCTTTCAGCAAGTAGGTAGAATTAATCAAGGCAAGTTTGTACATACCAAGGCTGAATTTGGTTCATGTTCTGTCTAATATCTAAGCAATTAGATTTTATTATTAAATCATTTAGGATTCAATTTCTGTTTGGAAAATTATTCTTATTTAGCTGTATGAGTGGAAAAAAAAAAAAAAAAAGAAAAGAAAAGCCAGGAGCCAATAATCTATTTTGCACTCATATTCCACTTTGGATCCAGCAGATTTTTGTTGAATGGAGGAAAAAAAAAAAGTGATTCCTTCATAGTCTGAGCTCTCATTTCCTCAGCCTGGAATGAAGCTGTGCATGTCCATCTTCTTTCCCAAATTAATGAATAAATTAAAAAAAGCTGACAGTGCTAAACTGTACTTCTCTGGAACTGCATCTTATAATAATATTGGCTCCAAAACACTGCTGTAAATTCTTGCATATTTTGTGCAACTTTGCTTCTTCCCATATGCAAATTTTATACTGGTATGCAAGTTTGTTATTGCTTTATGTCCCATGAACATGCAATCAAAAGAAAAAACTTAGGCCAATATAAGTGGGATTTTCAACACCTCATTTGCAAATGTAAAGATCCTTTGTCCCCTATTTTAGCAGTTTACACAATACTATTTTTCCTTTACGTAGCTCTTTTCGTCCCAAAGAATTTTGTGGAGCGTTTCTGATCACAGAGGATTTGGAAGCACCAAATAGGTGCAACCACATCTGAGGTGGAACGTGGGAGCTTTTTAACTTGAAGAGGAATAAATTACCTGGCAGCCTGCAGGGAGAAGCCAGGAGCAGGGACCCTATGAGCCCAGTGCGATGTCCCATTGCAAATTCATGGTTTCTCCAAGATCTGTGTTGAAGCACTAGCAAAACCTCATGCCGCACGTCTAACACTGAGGACTCTTCCATGGGTACAGCCTTTGCCTGGCTTATGCGAATGGGTGAATATCTTGGTTGCACGTAACAAAACCATCTACCCGCCACGGTGTGTATATGCTAAACCTTCTCAGTCACGTTCATGTACGCCACTGTTTCTGCAGCGTCCCCCCCAGCTCGAGGCGATGGACAGCAGAGCATTCCCATCCAGGGAGTCCCCCGCAGAAGACTCCTCTTGGATTTCACTACTATCCTCCCAACACCAAATAGCTGGGTGCACCCAGGGTAGCGTGGGTGTCTGGCAAGGATGTCTGAGAAAGCCAGTGAATTGGGAGTGCTCAATGGACTTTAATGATCTGGGCTATAATTAATAATAGTAGGATCCACTCTAGCTTAAGCTCCAAATACTTCAGATGAAAGGAAAAAATAACATGTGGTCTGCCATGTGCTAAGTATTCGCCTGTCCTTGAATGTCCTTGTTAAATGTGTTCTGAATTAGAGATATCTAAACACCACAAATAACTGTATTTTATTGTATATATCCATTAGTAACTAAAAATAATCAGAAGCACCAAGTAATAAAGTTAGAAATAAAACCAAGGGCAGCCCAGTGGAAGATGTTTGCGCTAAGTTCAGAGGTGCTGATGTACCCTGCCTGGGGCCTTTCAGAGGGACTGGGTCCAGCCGCCCTCCTACTCAGGGTCTGTGGGCTTTGCTGTCGCCCTTGGGCACAGGGGTGGCACGCCTGCCCCCTCCTTGGCGTTCTCCTCGCCACCCGTCCTCCTGGGGGCCAAACCAAGGTGACTACAAAAGAGAAGAGCCACCGCCACAGCAGCCGTGTGGCTTTTTAAAACTTTCCACTTTCCTGGCAGCACAGGCTGTCGTCCAAGTGTGGCACTTGAGCCCCTTTGGGGTTGCTGCTGGCTTCTCAGTGAGGGCGACGAGAGCTGATGCACGGGCTCTGCCTCACTGCCGCACGCTCCTTTGTCCCTTTGCCGTTGGATAAACGATCCCTCCTTCCCCACCCTGCAGCATCTCCAGCCAGAAGTAGCTCCTTTTTGTATTTGAAACATTTCACTTGGGAAAATCCTCAGAGCCTGTTTCCTGCAGGTGACTTGTAAAGGAATTATTTTTATTCGCAGAACTCTACCTGTATGCTCTTCACATATCAATTTTGCCAATATGCTTTTATTTGGTGACTTCCCTGTCTTAAGATGATCCTATATGGTTTCCGTTACGGTCTGGACATTTTCTTAAATGTTTTCAAGGTCTTTCCCTTAAGCAACAGACCTTTTTATCTCCCAGACTTAGTTTTAAAATCATTGCTTCTGCATGTGTGATGTTGTGTTGATTACAGTAAAACTGGAGAATTCTCTTAAATGTCAGGCTGTCTGTTCCACTGCAAATACCTTACTGCTTTATTCACCCCAAGTCTTTTTGAAGGTCCCTTTACTAAAACCAAATAACAGTAAGATTAATGTAGGGATTCTCATTTCGTAATGGTCTAGAAAGCTAATGATAATTTTATTGTTTGATGTTTTCTTATAGACAACGATTTTTGGTGGTTTTTCAGGAAGATCAGGGATTGGATTCTTTAATGAAAAACATATGCTGTAACTTAAGCTTAGTAAGCTAAGACTGTCTCTGTGTCCTACAAAACTATGCTAAATCCTTTGATTTATGTTTGGTATTTTGAACCACACAATATAATTATCTTTTATCCATTCTAGAGATACCAGAAGGAGAGAGAGAAAAGCTTTAGACTTCATACATCAAATAGACTCAAATATTTTCCTTACAAGTATGACCAAGCCTTCACTCCTTGCATTATTGTTAGGGAGATTTGCAAACTTTCCTTCTAAGGGTGACAAAAACGTGAACTAATTGCCATGGTAACCATGCTCCATTCACTTGTCCATACTGCTTTTACCATAAATGAAGCAATTTCACCTTCACCATCTCATTCGCTTGCTTTCTGTTTTAGTGAAGAGAAACTCCTCAGTATTGAAGACCTATGATCTAAGCAGAGCAAGTGGAGACTGAAAGTAGGGGCTTAGGGCTACATAGAGAGTGAAAGCTTAGTAACCAGGACTGTTATTACGCAGAAAATACAGTAGGCTTGAATTACATGAGTTATATTTTCAAATGAGTTTATTAACCTCAAATAGATGAGGTGTATATGTATCAATGCAATTTTTTTCAGCCATAGTTTTAGCGTATTCATTTTAAATGCTGTGCATGTGGCATGCTTAGTGTATATACATTTTCCTGATAAAGCCTGGAGTGTCTGGCTGGATTCCACAGTTCAGTTTAATCTGTAGAATGTTTTTTTTCTGGCATCAAAAATCAACCAGACTTTTATTACATTATCTTTCTGAATAGAAATACTTCCTCTTTTTTTTCTATCAAAATATATGTCAGTGTTAAGATTACTGATTTACAGAAAATTAGAGATTGCAGAAAATTTGTGCAGAAGAAAAAAGAACAGAATAAATAACTGAAGTAAAAAATGTTTGAGGGAGTAACAGTAAATACTATTCTGTAATTATTCAATGCAAAAAAACCCTACCCAAGTCTTTAAAAATTGCAAATGCACCTATAATCAGAGCAGAATAAAAATGCTGACTGCAGCAGAAAATGCACAAAACCACATTAGCCAAATTACTGCAAGTTCAAACTTCAACTTCATTGGCAAAAGCTTCGGCTTCCACTACCCTCGTTAGGAGTGTTTGCAGTTTGTCACTTGTGGTACATTCTTTCTTATTTTTAGGCTTGATCCAAAGCCCATTAACATCAATCAAAATTTTCCTGTTTACATCCATGGGTTTCTTTGGGCCATATTTAGCATATTGAAGCATGAGACCGTGTTTTAAGCTATCGCTTACAGGAACGACACCAAAGGAGCAAAACATTAGCAGTACACGCTCCCTATATATCTGTATATTTTGTTAAACCTTAAGCAGTAAGGACTTTTGATTGCCTCCGTCTACAGTGTTAACTTTCCTAACTAACTGCACCCAGGAATAATAATAATAATAGTCTAATAAGTCCTCTCTTATGGAGAGCGGTTCATAAGGATGTGGTTCACACCTCAAGACTTGCAGAGAAACTGGCAGGGGCTCTGGCTGAAACATAGCAAAGCACTTAAATGTGAAAATTAATAAGGTGCTAAGGTTTTGCAGAGGTGATATGGCTTAAGAACGTGCTTAAAATCTGGAAAGTTCTTAAGTGCTGAGCTGGAAGGTGCTGTCCTGTGAAGGGGAACCCAGGTGAGAAGGTACATGCATGATGCTACCCTTGGGTCGCTCTGGTTTCTGGCAGCTCCTCCGTCATTTCAGGAGTGTGTGCTGGTGAAAGCCCGGGAGCCTAGCACGGAGGGTCTGGGAAGAATAACTCACTGCTGGTGACCTTTCCTTTCAGGACACGTCACAGTGCGGGGGCATTTTTTTCTGCCTGACACTGCAGCTATGTTTCCGCTCCATCTCCAAAAGCACCGTACCACTCCATCGCTGGGAAGCCGCAGGACTGTGCGACACATGAACCCTCACCGTGCTCAGACCCTGCCCAGAAGCCCTCCCTCTTTGATGTCTTTTTTTTTTTTTTTTTTTTTTTTTTTCTTCTTTTTTTAAGTTCTGGTTTAGAAGGTGGTAAGTTTCTAATGTTTGAAAAGCAATTGTCACACCGCCGTGCACGTGAGAGGAAACAGCGCAGACCACCCGAGTCCAATCCTTTATGTGGACATTTAATCTCCTCCATCAACATCAAAGCCCTTGCTCTGACATCCAATTGCATTGCCTCATGTGAGCTTTCCAGTTTGTTTTCTCTCCCCTCTCCCCCCTATTCTTTCTCTCCTCACTTGCTCCACTTAATAATGCTACCCAAAGGGATAGCTTTTTTCTCCTTCCTCCTCCTCAAATGGCAACCCCCTCCTAGAGGTATATATATATATGTATATAGTAGAGCAGCCTGAGCTGGGGAGAGCACCCAGCCTCCCCTAGCCCGGTGGCCGTGGCGGGGCAAGGAGGTGCAGGGGGGCTACGGGGGATGTGGGGGGACAGGGCGGCTGAGGAAGAGGCAGGGGGATGCCAACACTTGAGGCCAGCGGTGTGCTGGCCACCCTCACCCGGGTTTCTTGGCAGCGTCAGGGCAGGCAGCGGGGGCAGCCGGAGGAGGTGTGCACCCCGTGGTCGGAGATACCCCCACGTGCCCACTGGTTAAAAGGCGGCGGTTAAAGCCGCCTAAATTGGAATGGGCTGGGCGCACCAGGCGCAGCACTTCAAAAGCATCGATCGCGCCGTGGGCTGCCTGGGGAGGAGAGAAGTCTCCCCGCACAGCCACTGCCCGCAGCGGGGGACCAGGCAGAAATAACGGAGCCGAATGGCACTGCCCCAAAGACCCCCAGCTTCAGGAACTGAGGGGCTGTTCCTTCAGAAAAATATCGTTTAAAAAAAAAACCCAAATGCATATTTTTGTTCACAAAAGGAATAGTTTTCCACCTTACAACCAGCTTTATATTCCAGTGCTTCTAATGCTCTGTCACTGTGCTGTTGCAATGTGTAGTACCTAGGTATGGGACTTGGAAAGTAAGCATCTCTCCTCACATTTGCTACCACGACACATTTCATATTTGCAGTTGAAATGGCTGAGAAAGTATGTAAGATACAGAAATGTGGAATTCAGGCTCCCAGGGTACAGTTTCCTCTTACACAAAATAAGAATCCTTGTGGCGGTTGTGTTTTATCATTTCAGATGAAAAAGGGATTGATTGCATTGCGCACAGTCAGTTTTGTGTACACAAACTTACACAAGCACACGTTAAATATATATGTATTTATACACAAAAACACGCATATATACGGATATGCGCACACCCAGAAAGATAGAAAAAGAGACACTGAAGCCTATGATAACACTGTAGAACTTCTAAAAAGATTAAGAGGAAAAAATATAGCACAAGCTTAAACTCCCTGCTGGTTTCATATGAAGTGTGGCACTCAGTGATGAATGCAAGATAGGAGTTTGATATCATAAAAATCTACACATGACAGCAAACTCAGAGAAATTACTCATGCAAGTAAGTTACTTGCAGGTCCAGGAACTGGACGGATAAAAAATGAGACACTTTGCTACCAACGCAATATCTGACTCTGGAGTATCAAATGCAAAGGCTACTATCCAGTCTCAGCAGGCCACTCAGCTCAGTGCAGTAGCATTTTGTAGCCAGAACTGCAATTACAAACATGACTTTTCTAGAGAAATGAGTGCTGTGTTAATTTGTTTGCAAACTGCTACAAACACACAGAATTTTTCTCAGCTATAGGTCGCAAGCATTACTGTTGTATATGTGTGTGTAAGGGCTGCAGCCTGAAAATGCAAACAACAAATACAGGGTCTTTTCTTCCTTTTGATCTATGCTCAGGATCAGAAAGGAGAGAGAATTTTGCCCTCGATACACCAAGTAGGAGAATGAATAACACATCAAGGAAAGCACTTCTGGATTCTGTTTCTCCCCAACTATGGTAATACATACGCTCAAATTCCTTTTGAAATAAAATTAGAAAGCAACTCCTGTGTGTGGTAAGGTAACGGGTGCATGTGCTGGGCCACACCAGAGGCTGACTGGGGGCTGAGCAGTTACAATGGTGGGGATTTTCCTTCTGCTCCCGCAGAGGGGATTTTGCCTTTCCATGTCTAACGGTTGCACAACCACCCCCCGCCCCCCGCTCATTAGCACCTGCTCTGTCAGCACGCTGAACGCAACAGAGCTGCTCCCGATTTCCTTGTGTCACGCTGGATCTGAACCCAATTTGTAATAATTCAGTCACTGATAAGAGAGAGGCAGGAGAATGAAAAGCACAGGCAGAGAAGTCAGCTGTAGTAGCACTAACTCTCTGCTGATGGATGCTGGCTTCCTGCATGCAGCTGCATGCTAACAATCTTACAAACTAGGTTAGCAAGTGTATTACTCATAATCTGTGAACAGATGCCTTCTCGATTTCACATCTCTCTAAAACGCATGAAGTAGTCCTAACATTGAAAATCTCCCAGTTCCTAGCAAAAGCTGAACTGTGTCGTGTACATTGCCTTGGCCAAGAAAAGCTCTACTTGAAAAGTATCTAAAGGGGAGTTGACTCAAAACCTCAATACCTGAGAGACATGGCAAAGGGAAAAAAAATTGATCTCAGTGTAGACGTGCAGCAGGATGCAGAAGTGCAGGAAATGCGCCCAATTCTGAAATCATCGTAGAAAAGTTCTGAGCACAGCTGAAGATTTTTTTTCAGTGAAAGTTGATATTTCAGGAGAATGAACTTTGTTCAGGAATTTGAATAAAATTTGAGTATAGATTCACTCCAGAAAAATGGGGAAATTGTTTTGAAGCAGTTAATTTCATTTTGACATTTTCAAAATGAGATTTTTTTTTTTTTTTAAATTGCACTAAGGTACTTTTAAAATGAATATTTTGATGTCTCATTTTGGTAATTTTTGTTTGCTTGTTTGAAGACTGGTCTACATTTAAAAAATAGAAATAAAAAATTATAAAGCAATGCTACACCAAACCCAAAGTGAAACACATTCAGGTTGAACAAAAATATTTTGCACCAACTTAAATTGATGTTTTTTTAAGGGTTTATTTTTCCACAATATTTTTTCTCTCTTTTTTTTTTGGGGGGGGGATGCAGGGGTTGGGTTTTGGTTTTTTTTTTTTTTACACATGGAAATTAACCCCCAAATTCATAAGTCATCCAGCTGCTTTGGATGAATGACTTCAGTTGTGATAGAGTTCAGCAAGGTGGAGAGTTTACAGCAGAGCTGGCTATTTCCTCCTGCATCATGTGACCTGGAGCTTGAGAGGAGATGAGGAAAAACCTGCCTTTAATTCTGTCCTGTCCTCTCAATAAATTCATGCATCGTGTATCACTCAAGTCAGGAACTAGCCCCCTAAAAGGAAGCATTATTATTTATACCAAAAATGAGTTTAAAGGTGTGAATATAAAGCTGAGGAATGACAGCGTGGCAGACAATATTTATGTACAACAGAACACTATGAGTTCACACTTATAATTTTGAACACATGGTCAAGACGTCTCCTTTAGTAACACAGACAGAATGTATTTATAAAGATGACTGAAGTAAGACTGATGAAGGAGGGAAACTATTCCACCTTTTATGGAAACAAAAATGCTCCTGCCTTTCAGGCTGTAGGGAGCACAGAAGTGTGAACAGTCCCTTCTGGCTATGGACTACACAGCCCTGCCACCCCATAGTTGCCTGTGAAGCCTAGTTTTAAGCAAAGCGATGTCACCATTTTCACGTGTGCATGTTTTTGTAGGCACATGGACTTTGGCTCTTCATGGCACAGATGACCCTAACTGTGGGGCTACCAGCACCTAGCTCTGGTGCTGGATTGGGCTGCACGTGCTGTGACCGAAAGAAAAGTGGGGAGCATTTTACTGTGGCTCACCACCATACGCTGCTCCAGCAGCTCTTGAACTTGGGAGACATACACTCTGGCTCTGCTCGCAGTACAAGTAGTGCTGAGCAACAGGGGTAGGTCTGCAGAGAGAAACCACTAGTGCTGTAGACCTCACAGCCACACTATTTGTGTTTGAGACGTGCTTGCTTGAGGCTAGCCTGGGCTCTTCAGTGGCCAGGGCATGTACCTGAACCCCCTGGCCCCTGCCTTTCAGTTTTATTTCAGCAGAAAGGGAGCCAGCATGGTGGGGGATGGCTGGGAGATGCCCTTCAGAGGTGCAATCCTGATCACATTAAAATGCAAAGAAAGACCCACTCTTGCCCACTAGTAGACATTACGGGGGATGAGAAGCTGTCTTTTTGGGATGGAGTCAGTTTTGCCCTCAGAACTGTATAAGTGAGTCGGGAATGGATCAACATTGCCCCAGGAGCTGAGCACCATGCCGTCTGATTGACCACCACCTCTCCCTTTGTCACTGGCTGCAACTTTAGTCACAGAAAAGACAAATCCCTCTTCTCCTGACAGAATATATATTTTGTATAAGCACTACCACCTACAACATCTTGCAGCCCATTGATGGTGCTTTCTGTGAGGGAACCACCCCATTTACACATCAACCCTTTAATGCAAAAGGCAGCCAAGATCATAGGCTGTCTCAAAATAACATGATACGACTTAAATGGAGGATTGATGTAAAACATTATGATGTGCTGCATATTCAGTAATGAAAAACATCCTGGAAACTGATGAAGGAAAAGGTCATTCGCATACTGCTGAAATCCCTTAAGAATCTTAAGGCTTTGCTGGGTGCATTGATGGATATGTGTTAATGACCATGCAAAGATGTGGTCTAAGGCTGACCACCAGCCCTCACCCCTCACTGCAAAATTATTGACAGCTATATTGCTTATTCTTGTAGCGGTTAGGAAATGAAATGCCTTTCTCTAATCAAGTAATTGCATTAAGCAACTGCTGGGAACATTTTGCTGCTCTTGTTTAATAGCCTAGAAGTCAAGTGTATTTCATATTTGTTAACTGTCAGGAGTAGTTTTGTTCACATTTATTTTTGAACTGAAACAGCACTGCTTCTGCCCTTTCAAGTAAAACTTTTTTTTTTTAAAGTCAACTAGTAAACACAGGCAAGTGAAAAGTTTGGGCAATCTTCAGCCAGTGTGCAAGAAGGAACCAAGCAAAGGAAGTTCTGGGTAGAATTAAATGCTGAACCAGTGAATCTGGAATAATAATAATAATTAAAAAAAAGATAGGAAAAACCCCCAACACCACAAACTGATTATAATTGAAGCCATGCAATTCCTGGCAGACTTCATACGGCTAAGACTTTTTGTTGTCTCTCTTTCTTTCTCTCCCTGCGGCCGCTGGTGGAGCGGTTGCAGCCCAGCCGACTGCTGCTGGACGGAAGGAGCCACAACGGTGTTGCCCCTCTGGCTCACCACCCAGGGACTTTTCATTTCAGTGAACACCGGGAGAGACTGTGGGCTCGGGTGATCGATATCCGTGTGACAGAGGGAGAAGACACTGTCCAGCTCCAGCCCATGGTATCCTCAAAGGCTCCCTTGAGCCACAAAGCCCCAAGATGTGGCCGCAGAGAAAAAAAGCAAGCAGCTGATGCTTAGGCACAGGTGGCTCTGGGCATCCCACACAACTCCTGCGGAGCTGTGCTGCAAAGAGAGGGGAGCATGTCCTGAGGAAAGCAGCTCCCCAAAGGGTTGTTCTGGTCTACAGCATTGGCCTTGGTGCTTGAGGATCACCGGGGTCGCCTGCTGGGTCTGGCCTGAGCTCACCAGTGACGTTCCTTGCCTATAAGTGCGTGCTGCTCTTAGTACAGATCTGTTTGCTTTGGCAATATGCTGCTCTTCTTGCCAATAATGTTACAGCTATTTTAACCTGAAGCAGTTCTCTCCAAATTGAGGAGACATTAATAATAGAGCAATAACCCCAAATGACAAAAGGCAAGATAATTGTCAAAGATAAGGACACAGGAATTTGCAAAGCAGCACAAGCATCTTTTGCTGCCCTCATGAATTCATTCATTTCTCATAGAGGCCTATTTGGAAACGTTCAGTTTGTAAAATGACTAAAAAGGCACACTTGTTATCGGTATACACATGGCTCATCACTTGAATTGTACGTTACTTTAGATGGGATGTGAAGTAATTAATGACAATAAAAGTAGGAATGGAAACAACTTAGGGTGTAAAATAGGGGCCAATAAAGACACATAATGCACATGACATCTGACCGCCCCGTCCCTGTTCAGTAGTGTGCGAGGCTGAGGTTTGACAGTGGATCAACACAGCTGCCTGTCATGCTGATACATGAGGAAAATTGACACTGTGAGCTGGCCCCTGGCTCAAATATTCAAACCTGCAAAAGGTCTAAGTCATCACACAAAACGGACTAGGAGGCAAGCCCTCTTATGTCTGCCAAAAGTCAAAATAACCCAGAAGCCCTGCTGACAGTCCTTGCTTGTGTTCTTATTGCCTCGCTGTATGAGTTTGTTTAATCTTCTCCAAACGAGAAATGGAGGAAAAAAATGTTTGGGGAACAAGTAAAAATTACTCTGAACCCCTTGCATTATTGTTCTGCTACCTTATTTAACAACTGCAAAACCTGATATTCTTCCTGATTTCCAATTTCAGCACGTATCTTGAGGGTGCCTTACAGCCTTTTAATTTTATTTTTCTGCTCATGTATTCTGTACTTGCTGGCTCTGATGTTTTCTTCTATGAAATTGCCCAGCTGCTCAAGTGTCCGTACTACAGACCAAGATGCAGTATTTAAGGCTGAACTTGGAATGCACAGTGAAAATGTAGCACGGCTGATCTTTGCTAAAAATATCGTCTTCCAATACACATTATTTAGTACATGTTTTCTAAAGGGTTTTGCTTTGTTTTGTGGGTTGGTTTTTTTTTATCAGCTAAGTTTCTGTCCTGAGCAAGGAGTTACTTAGGAATTCTCAACCAGCAAGCCAATTTGGTTTGTAAGGACTCCAGGTGGGCAATTGCTCCCATAAACACACCAGCCAGGATGCAGTTTTGACAGCAGGCACAGCTAAACCCATAAAACCTCTCCTGCTCTGTACCTAACTGGCTAGAGACAAACAGCTTTTGAAGTATTGTTCCTCATCATAGCTGAGGAGCTTCTGTGTTTGTGGTCAATACTTGAGGAGAAAAATATCTATTTTGGTCCTTCACCAAACATCAAATCTGTTTTCTGCCTTGAGAACTCCCAAGCCTCCCAGAGGGGAGATGTGGAGGAAAGTCATGGGTCCAAGAGTGTAGTAAATTCGAATGAGAGTTCGTATTGTAGTAAAACTGATCATTTTCATAGGTCTGGGAGCCCTGCTGGGCTTCCTGTGTGCTAAGCATGCTACAGCTGGGGCGTAGCAATCAATTAAAATGCTCTTAGTCACTCCTGGCCCACAACTGCCAGCTCCTGCAGCCCTCTCCCGTGTGATCTAAAAGCCCTTCTGCAGCAGTCGTGCCGGGCTGATGGCTCCGCAGCCCCGGCCACGCAGCAGACGAAGCTGCAGGCAGAGCCCTCACGTGCTGGCTGCCTGCTTGCTGCAGAGGTGGGGGCTGCAGGCGTTCAGTTGCTTCAGAAGCTCGAGGGCTTTTCAAAGTGTGTAGGCTGATTTTTCAAAATTCAGATTTCATATTTTTTGATGAAATTTAGGCAAAATCATGGAGGGAAAGTACAGCCAAACTAATTACATGGGCAACCATCAAGTATCTAATTCTATTAATTAAACCGACCATGAAATGTTCCTGCTGTGCTGTTCCTAGCAGAGAACAGAAGAAGCAGAGAAGCAGCTATTGCTGCTTAAAAAAATCACTCAGCTGAGTGAGTGCTCAGGTCTCAGCTTATATTATGGAGACGTTCAGTTTGCAAAGAAAGTTCAGTATCTATTTAGCTTGTGTATCCTCAGGAGTACAAACCTCTGCCTTTGTTAAAAACATCATGAAAGAGATTCCTAGGTGAAAAAGATTATTTTTGTTTTAAAGAGGTGATGATTTTGGAAAATGTTTACCACGCATTCAACAATTCAGGTTTTGTAAAGACTGAGATATTTCTGAGAAAACATTCAAAGCAACTCCAGGAGAGCAAGAGAATCCACTGGCAGAACAGCGTATGCTGAAGGCTGACAGACGGAAAGGGATTTTGGGGAGAAGATGAAATTCCATAAGCCAAGCTCCACTGCTAACCCTTTTGCTAACAGCTGATTCCAGCTCCTCGGACCAACCAAGAAAGGGAGAAAGAAAAGATGAAAAGAGGAAATATAGGAAAAGGAAATGAAAAGAGCTTTATTAGTAAGGTTCTTCTCCTGCCTGACCCAATTATCAGATTTTGCATTTAAGTTTAAGACAGTAGATCAAACAACAAGAGCCACTTTGTACTTTTGCCAGGAGACCATATGATATCTCTCAGTGACTCTCCTGCATGCCAGGAATAAGAAACTGTGCCTCTAAGTTAGTTTGTCTTGCATATGGTGCAATGTGCAAAAAATAGCAAAATTCATAAATGACTGCACTCATGGATGATTTCCAGGATTTATGGCACTTTATCACTGGGGTGGGGGGAGAAGGAGGAAAAGGAAAATCTAATTATAAGTTTCCACAAATAAGCTAAAAAGGAATGAGAACTGAAAGAAAGTCCAAAGGTTGGTGTCATGTTAAGTTAGCAAAAGCAATCCATTAGAGTTATTTTGAATGGGCAGTTTACAACGTTCAGATCCAAATCTACTCTGGATATTTGGATATTTTTGCAGGGATGAACAATCTGTTATAGAAATTAATCTGAAAAAACCCAAGATGAACTATAGCAGCTATAGCACTGTGATATCTTATAAATGCTGAGGCCTGCATCCTCACCTCCTTGAGACCCTTTCTCTAGGTTGCAGCATTTCAGGTTCTGGGCACTTTAAGGAGAATGGCATAAGAGATGCCTTGAAAGGTGGTTGTCCTTCCCTTTATCTTTTTTTCAGCAGTACTTTTGGTAACATTGGTAAGCACTGGAACCCCTTCCACTCTGCACCGTGGGGATAGAGCTCGTTTCTCTGCCATGATGTCTGGCAGTTCATAAAATAACATATGTTGCTTTCACTTGTGCAAACAAAAGCAAAGAACTGTAAGTTAACTGTGCTTAAGCATATCCCTTTAAACAAAACCAGAGGCAAATGTTTCTGAGAGATTTTATATTAGGCTCTTCTGAAGATGAGGTTACTCGCTTACCTCCCGCAAGAAATGCACTTGATTTTAATGCCTGTACATATTTTTCACCAGCTGATCCTGACACTTTGGCACATTTGTTTCTATGATATTTTTAGTTTTGATGCATTTCATTAACACCTGTGTTTCTGAGTGCAGTACCAGCTTTGTTTTCAGGAGACAACTGTACCCTTGCATTTATTATCCCGTTTGGGCTGAAAGCCACTTCTAATGGACTTTATTATTATCCACCACATTCCTCAGTAGGAAACATCTAGTCCAAACTTGGCCGTCTTGGTCCTAAACTTGTTCCACAGCTAGCCTTTTTGGAAACAGAGGCTAGGACTTTTTGTCCTCCTGTTTTGCCTACATAGTCTCACTGGAGTTTAAATATATTGTTTCTTTGCTCTGTCTTCATTAACCACAAAGATAACAGAGCTTTCTTATTTTTATAATTTCCCTTTACACAGATGCATACACAAATATTTATGGACAACCATCTTGCTTTAACTAGATGGCATGTAGCCACTTGTATTCCAGATGTTTTTGCATTCCATTTTCTCCTCCTCTTGGTGACCAGAAAAGATTCAGCATGTGTTTGTGTTGGTAGAAAAAGTATGAAAGAGGTCTATAAAATCATAAATAGAGTGAAGAAGGTGAAGGCAACACTTATTCATTATTTCTTGCCGCACAAGAACAAAAAATTATCAGGTAGCATTTTTGTAACGAGCTAAGGAAGGACTTTTTCACATGGCTTTTAATTAAATCATGGAACTTATGCCACAGGATGCTGTAGAGGCCAAATCAGAAATTAATTCAAAGAGGTTTAAACATGTTCACAAAGAACAAGTTTGATGAACCCATGGAAGTAAAGGTCTGTTACTGTCTACTAAGCACAACAGTCTATATGCAATTTCCAGGCCAGGAAATCCCTATGCTGCTGACTGCTAGAAGCTGTGAAGGGCCATGAGTGCCAAGTCCTGCGTACCTTCCTTAACCATATGCTACTGACCATTGCTGGAGACAAGATGACCTTTTGGTATCATCCCCACATGCCTATTTTTACAACCTTGGGCAGTGAAGAAGTGACAAGGCAGATGTGATGTACGGAACAAGACAACCTCTCATGCATCAGTGACGCTATAAAGAGCAATCTCACTTTTTAGCTTAGGCTCTGAGCTTGCCCAAGGAGGGCAAACCTTTCTTTTCCTTTTCAGTAATCAAAAAGTCTGCCTCTGCACATTGGCTTTTGCATGATCCCTTTCAATTTCACCCTTGCTGGGGCAAAGACAATCATCTTACCACAGTAGGGAAACCTTCCCGTTAGCTCACATCAACTAAACTAATGGGGAGAAGTTTTGTCTCCCAATGACTGATCTTGAAGAAGTCTTCTGGAGGAGTCTTCACACTTCTTGGCAGATGGGCTGGCATTTAGCTTTGAAGGGAAATGGCACGTGGACTCTGGTGGCTGGGATAGCCTCTGCAAGCAGAGATGATGTTCACAGCCATAGCTCCCCTTCCCACCACAGCTTTCCTGAGCTGGCTGCAGATGTCTGGGGGAAGGTGTACGCATGCATGGGTGAGAGTACTGCAAATCACTGCCCTGAAACCAAGCTCAGGCCTAGAGGTGAGATCTGGGAGCTGCTGTTTAAAGATGAAGGCTCCCTGGAATGACCTGGAATGCTGTTCCTGTCCATTCACCCTGTGAATGTGGGGCTGTTACCTCTCTGTCAGGATGACTGACTGATAACTAACAGTGTTTGATTCTTCGCAAGTCAATATGGATTATAGCCTTTGCTCTTAATCCAGTTCCAACCTGTTCTGTTTTCTTTCCACCTCATCCATAGTGGCATCAACACTGATGTGGGTCTGGGAAGGAAATAATTTTTCTTGGAAAGATTTTGGCTAGTCCATGACAGCTTCTTGTGTTGCAGAGTTTTGTGTTTCTTGGTTAAAAGCATGCTCATCATTTGGTTTTTTTTGTCTTCTTTTTTTCATAAGCCACGTTTGAATAAGGAAACACAAATATATAAAAAACAGCTGTTGAAATGTAATTAAAGAACAGACGGGGCCTTCTGCCAGGTCTTCTGAGAGAAATGAGAGCTTGCTCATTACTTGAACCCTCCTCTGTACCACGCCCAAGCGCTAGGATGCCTCGCTACTGAAAGCAATCTCTGCTTGCCTAGTGGGAATAGACAAAAGCAGATACACAGCGTGCGTTAGCAGTGCTCCTGTCATGTGACTGGCTTCAGTTTGATCAAAGGAGAAGTAAATTACATTTTCATTTATACTAAACAACAAGACTGTTTTCTTCCAAAGCAAATATTTAGGAATCAGTTGCATAAAGGAAGCTGTACAGTGCCCTCTCTATGTTGTTCGATATTTCGCAGTGACTTCAGAGCTGCAGAGAGCAAAGCTGTTCTGAAACAGCATGAAATGTCCCATGATATCTGGAGAAGTAAGGACGGCTGGCATTTTCTTATGCCACAAACCCCATTCTTGGGTGATTTACTACAGAAATGTTCCTTTGCTTGAGGACAGCTCTTTCTTTGAATCTTGTATCTCTAGAAAGTCTTTGGCTGAGAGCAGTTATTTGTGGTGGACTACTAGGAGTGGATTCAGATACCTCTACCAGGTATCTAGTGCCCTCTGAGATGCCTTAAGGAGTCCAGGATGTCCACCTGGTGACAGCAGACATCCTAGGTGACTCATGGAGGACCCATGCCACAGGGGAGCCATGCCAAGGAGCAACTGGAGGCCATCTGGAAAACGCCAGGGCATCTCAAATGGCACCAGATGTCTATGCATGGGCAACAGAATCAAGGCCCTGGTGTCATTAGGAAAACTTATTTAGGGACACCTATTCCCAAGAGTAATTTGTAACCCTGTCAGTCCTTGTAAGAATGCAGGCTTCAGCATTTATTCAGTTAGCAGTTAGTCACTGATAGCTACACATCACTGCCTGTTAATCAGAACAGAAGCTTTTGCCTGCAGCTCAGGGATCAAGGAAATCAGGGTTAGTCTTAAGAAAGATCAGAATGTAATTTGCAGAATCATTGAAAAGAAATCTGAATGAATATGGCTGAACTATGTATTATGGATGTAGGAGCAGAGTTCAGAAAATGTAGGGAGAACATAGGCTCATCCAAACCATGAAAGTGGCAGAGAACTTACATGAAACTTTTCTAAATGTCTTACAAGTTATCTGCAAAACACCTTTCTGCAAGAATCCCAATCCTCTCTTGGTCAAAGCAAAACAACTGAGAGGGAAAGCCAGTGTTGCAACATTTCAAGATTGCTTTGCGTTTATAGCAGCACAACAAAGTTTTATGTCGTGTATAACACACACGTATATTTATCTATTGACAGATGCTGTACATTTCTCTCGTCTCCTGCGTATCCAAAAGGCTTGGCTACTACAGTCAATGCACTAAACTTGAAAAGGCCAAGAAAATTTAAAAAACAAGGTGTTTTCTGGAAACAATAACCCCTCCAAAGAAACAGGGCTGAAATTCAAAATGAAGCAATCTGGAATTTTATTTCTGTTTAATGTTGTCTTCCAAGCTTACCTCTTATATTCCAGAGGGAAGAGTTTTTCTCATGACTGATGGAAACTTAAGTCTCCTCATAGGAAGGGTTTCCCTTCCAGAAATTTAAAACTCAAAAAAAAAAGTATCAGACAACACAACACTGTGCCAAAGAACAGAATTTTCCAAAGATTTGGATGGAATAATCACTTTGTTTTACATGGCAGACAAAATCTCCACTGAAAAGAAAACACAAAGATGTGGAAAATGCAGAAAGTGGACTTACAGGTTTCAGAGTCTACCAACATTATATCTGCAGGGTTGGAAACCCAGAATTATCCCTACGCTAATAACTGAAGACTCAAAAATAGAGAGTGAAACATGAATACATCAGAAACTTTTGGATTAAATTTAGCCAAAAAGTTAAACAATACGATGTGGGTGTCACTAGAAAGATGCAAAACTGAATTTTGCTGGGAAATGTCAATGGCCTACTCATGACACCACATAGAGGCAATGTCATCCTTCCAACAACATTTTTACAATATACTTCACAGGTAGCTTTTCCTTTTACTTAAAATCTTTACAATTAAATGTAAAGAGTTAGATCCTTAGCTGGGACAAGTCAAAGTGTTTCTATCCTATCAGCTGACATCTGGCACAATGTCATCCTGCTTCATTCAAGTGAAGGTAGAAAATACCTTCAACTGCCTCCAAGTCACCAGGAAATCCAGATTTTATGTGCAGAGATCTGCCTCCAGGAGTGGCAGGAATGTTATTCCCTTACAGATTTTATTCTCCTAGGAAAAGGTGTGTCACAAGCATAAAAGTTTCTTTTTTACAGCAAGCCTAATTTTTGTTACTTAGGCACCTTGTAATAGCTTTAACATGTATGCACATAGGGAGAATAACCTATTTCCCTAAGGCTGTGACTCTTGTACTGAAAGATACGCTGCCTCTCTCCAGTCTTCTCATGAAAAGATTGCCTACAGCTGAGAGCTGGCAACTGCATAAAACCAAAAAATAACTTCCCAGCCCCGATTCTGCATTCACCAGTGTAAGAATATGTTAATATTGATTTATTCAGAGCAACATATAGAACCTTTCCCTTACGGAGTGAATTCTCAGTAAATCTTTAAGTGTTCTGCAAACAAGGCAAGTATCATTATCTCTACTTTACACATGGGAAATTGAGTTATAGGAAGGGGTATCTTATTTGCTCAAAGTCATCCACCGATTGATTAAACCCAGACTATCTGTGAATGTGTGCTATTTAACAGTAGCAGAGCTTGATCCTTTAGAGCGTGTTTTCAGGAATGTGACTTATGCAGGCAAGAAAAGATCGTTATGGGCTCGATCCTGTGAGGTGTTGAGCTCTCTGACTCCAGCCCTCAACAGTGCTTAAGAACAAGCCTGACTTTAAGAAAGTGAGTCGTCCCGTTGACTTCTGTGAGATATAATAACGTGCTGAAAGTTAAACATGTGCTTAAACATGTGCTTTTGCAGGACAGCCCTTTATGAGTCACCAATGCACTGCTACATGTTCTGCAGATTGAGATAAACCCACTACAAACCACGGCAAGCTCACTGATGGATGCACGGGCTGGAGGGATTCTCGAGACCGCTGAAGGAATAAACAAATCCAAAACGGCAGGACGTTAAACTGCACACAGCAGAGTTCAACTCAGAGACTACTCCAGCATATCAAATAAAAATCATTTCAAAGCACAGTTGCTGCCTACCTTGTCAAATGCAGTGAGACCTGAAACCACAAGGAAGAGCAAGAATTAAGAAGGTATTAAGAAAGTAAGAACAGTCCGCTCTTTCTGAGGGCTTGGAGCTCCTGTTTGTTTGTGCCAGAGACACAGGGCTTAAATTAGGTTTCTTCCGGCGCAGATGTGCTAGGAGGGGGAGAAGGAGGCAGGAAACTCAGCCTTTCCAGCGTATTTATTTAGACCAGACATCATCTACCCTCTGGACATGATTTGGAGAGCTAGGTGAGGACAAAGAGCAATGCTGGCAGAATGAATGTGCACAGACGGGTGGCTGCACAGCCCAGAGCCTCCAGGACCTGACCCTCGTGGGCGGCCCCGCTCCTCAGCTGCAGTGGGAAGACCCTGTTGGTGACCACCGGCTTGGCACCAGCCTCCGGAGGGGATGCCTTGGGAGTAGCTGAGGTCCCCTCCGTCACTGTGACCACACATTCTCCAAAGCCCTGGTCCGCTCGACGCAACGCCCTCCAGAGCACGGCACAAGTCACAGACAATACCAAACTGGAATTGTATGGGGTCTGCTAACCATTGATCTCAACACCCAAAATAAAATGTCCCCCTCCTGCCGCTTGCTGTCCCTCCTTCCCCCAGCCCAGAGGAGGGCTGCTGGAGGGAGCGGGTCCTGCAGTGCAGCCCCAGGCCAGCACATCTGGGCCCCGGCAAACGCACTGCCAACGGCACCAGCCAGGGCCCCTGGCTGGGACGGGATTGCGCTGTAATCGAGCACAGACAACGCTTTTGCACATTAATAGAGCTCCGGCAGCAAGTGCTGACACCATTATTAGCGTGCATAATTCTCCCCAGTGTGGTTGTTGCCATTCATTTAGTTTTGTTTTCTCTCGTGAGTGACTGACTGCTTAAATGCTCTTAACGAGGCTCACATGTGATGCAGCCCGGGTGGGGAGGATTCAGGATTCAATCCGGTTACTCATCCCGATGTTGTGGAGCAGCACGATATTTAAACAGGGGGTAGCTAGTGTCTTAAATTTCATATATTCCATAGCACGAGGCTAAGATACATGCACAGAATAAAACTAGTATGATTAGCAGGCAAGGAAATGTGTAGTTCTATGCCACTGATTAGTTTTTTCTACCAAGAGTGTGCGTGTTGAAACAATGTTGGCTACCATCTGGCAGTGAGCACTGAGCCTCAGATTTTGGGTAGAAAATGCCTGGCTGTGGAGGATCCTTTTGGCCGGCTTGCTGCAAGGCAGCCACAATACATTCATAGAAAGGAGGAGGAAAAAATGCAGGAAGAGAAGAAAAAGCCTAAAGAGAGGAAAAATTTACAGGCATAGCTTTGTAGCAACAGAGTTTATTTGCTCTACTACCTTGTAAGTACAAGCAAGCTCTGTGCAGAAGTCCGCTCCGGCCCATGGAAAGACTCCTTCAGGGCACCACATCCAGAGGGAAAGGTCAGAAAGCCAGCATAGCCTCATCAGAGCCCGCACCAGGGAAATGGGAAAACCAGGACTGGCCCGAATACCTTGGTGGCCATAGCACGGGCACGTGGACTCCTTTCTCCTCCTGCCCCTAGCACTGTCCCCAGCATGCAGAGAAGGAGCTTGCAACTGGTAGCAAATGATGTGTGTGAAGTCCCCAGACTGGCTGCCTTGTGCCCCGTCGCCTTTTGTTCTGTTTGTGCCCAGGGGCACGGCAGGTGGGTTCAGCACTCCCGGCTCAGAAATATGCCATTCTCCTGGTGGAAGAAGTGAAAGAAATGTAGGTGTCCTCCAGGTGCAGCCAGTGCTGCTCTGTCCCCTGTCAGGGACGGTGCTGGGAGGCACACCAGGCGTGGGGAGATATACTGCAACTGGGCACCCCATGAGAAGGGGCTGCAGCTGCTCAGCCAACCCCACAAGCTGTCAGAAATCATAGGCATTTAAAACAAAAAACCAACCAAACAAAACCCCACAAATCTAAAAACCTGTAAAACCCTGGGTTACTTTTAGGATAGTCACAGGCAAGGCAGACTGAAGGCAGTGAAAACCAGTGGGTTGAGGCAATGATAGATGATGGGCGATTTCTTTGTGTTGGGAATAACCTGCAGTAAGCTGCAAGCTACTTGCCACATTTTTGGTTGGCCAAGTGCGTTTAGAAGGGATGCAATTGTTCCTACAGAATTAACATTTTCTGAAGTGCAGTGCCTACAGCAGGTAAACGAGGCTCAATGGCAGAGGTCCCACAGCATTTGCCCTACTGCCCCACTACAGCAAAGTGACCCTGCTCCTGGCCTTCGAGGGGCTTTGAGCTTCAATCAGTGCCAGACTGGCAAATTTTGCTTAGTCCAGGCTGACTGTCCTGCAGGCTCCCCACTGATGGAGGGCCAGGCCAGGCACAGTCAGGTCTTTGTTCAGTGAGCTGCCACCTCAAGATTGAATTAAATCCCATTTAGTCTGCTCTGCGGCTGCAGCCCGTGTCCCTACCGTTTCAGACGGCAGCTTTTGTGTGGGGCAGGGAGGGCTGGCGTGCCGGACAGCAGCCCCTGCGACCTGCTGGATGGCTTAGCTGCTCCCAAGGTTGTCCTGCTGTGGGCTCCCAAAGGAAAAAGCAAAGGACGGTAAAAAAACATACCCCAAAACAGCAACGTTGAAACCAACCCTCGTCTAAAACTTCTGTTAAACCTCAGCAATATTGGAGCTGCAGAGACAGGGGGCAGGGGAAAAAGCTGGAGGTTGAGGTTGCTGTGATTTAGTTGATGGGGTTTGAGGTTATCCTCCCAGAAAATGAGTGCTAGCAGCTGACACCAAGCACCTCTGCTCTCATCGGTCTCACTGACACCCTGCCGGGCTGCACGACGTGGGGCTGCACGACGTGATGCTGCTCGGACGACAGCCCCATGCCGCAATCCCTCTCCGCTTTTCATGGGGGAGTTGTAAATGTCGTGCTTTGTCAGGCCAACGAGCTGGAAGGCGCTGATTTGATGTCATAGGAATGTGCTTTGGATACAGATCAATATAAATGTTTATTCCTGGATGTGGGAGCTCAGGTTAGGAGCTGACTCCATCCAAAAAAATACCGAGTTCTGACTTCCAGCCTGGCGGGTGCATCGCCGGCTGATGACCAAGAGGTGGGGGATTGCCTTTGGAAACTCCCACACTGGAGGAGGGAATCCCCACTCCCTTTCTTCGAAAGAGGTGGCTCTAAAAAAGATTTGGGGACCCAGTTCAGCTGAGTATGTGTTGCTTTAACAGCAAGCTGAAAATTTCTGCTGAACCCTCCCCTCGAAACAAATCAAAACCAAACCAAAGCAAACAGTGCTTGCACTCTAACACATGCTGTAACCACTGCTCCTGTTTGCTTATAAAACTATGACTTTTTGCTAGAATTTTGCTCTTGATTTAGTCTTCCCACCATGCTTTGGATTTTTGCTTTCCAGCTGGTTAGGGTCTTGCTGGTCTCAATCTCTATCAGAGCCTGTGGAAGAGTCTCTTGCACGACCCCTAGTTGAAGACCTTATTTCTGGGTCATTTCTTGCTGCTTTTAAAACTGGCACTGGCTGCCACCAGTAAATGCTGCTTGACATAGGTTACACTACATTTCTATGCTAGCTAGGAGAAAAAAAAAAAACCAACATAACCACAGCCTTTAGGATACTTTTCTATTCTGATGTCCTGGAGAATGAGTAGGTAGCAGTCCAGTTAGGCATTTCATTTCAGAAACCAGTATTTTGTGTGGAGTTTCAGTGAGACACATGCCCAGTACTTGCTCAAACCATGAGCTCAGTGTCAGGCTTGTAAAGGACCAATTGTTAAAGACAATGTCAGGGAATAACTGAAATGTGAATTATGTCTGATTCCTGAACAGACTCTATGAACTGCAGCTCAGCAGCTCCTGAGAGCAGCACAGTGAGATGCTGGGTGGGAGATCCACCTTCAAACACGTGAGGAGGGGAATATCCTTCAGGGACCACTAGGGCAGTTTTCTGGTGCTAAACTAAGACCAGATTTCAGTCTGACTGGCATGCAGTCTTATGGGAAAGCAGTAGAGAAGAGGGAAGAAACAACCATTTTGCAGAAAGTTTAGGGCTTGTTTGTGTAATATAGTAGTTTAACAATAATAAAGTGTGGCTCTACATCAACATGGCCATTCAGTTTTTGTTCTCCAAACCTAGGTCAGCCTGTGAGGTTCCTGCTGTAGTGCTTGGATGTGGAAAGCAAAGCTTTTTGGACAATAAATGACTGCCTCACAAGGAACACAGTGTGCAGTACATGTGCAGGCACTTGAACAAAAATGCAAATACAACTCTACAGTCTCCAGCTATTCCGGTCTGAAATAATTGCCAGAAAATAACTCCATTTAGTGAAAACAAAAAAGACGCTGCTGCTCAAGAAACTCTCTTAACAAGTTGTTTGCAAAATCCCTTGCTTTTTGGCATAACTAAGGAGAACATCTACACGACCCATATGCAGACAGACCCTGTTCCTCTGCCCCAGCCCAGACATGAACCTGCTCTAGCCCAGAAGGATTTGAGAGGCATCCTCAGCCCCTTGGTGGGACATATAGCCCCAGGCCAGTTAATGTGGACCTATGGCTCCCCTGGCCAGGGTTGACTTCAGCTAGCTGCGAGGAGGGTAAAGTCAACATGGGGCTGTGCAGTGGCAGGTCTGAGCAGGGCATGGCAACCCAACAGTCAAGATCTTTGTTCCCCAAAGAGCTTGGGAATAACCTTTCGTTCAGGATAAATGTGAAGACGGCAGTCAGTTCCCTTAGGGTTGAAATAATAGGAGCCCAAAGCCAACAGAGGAGGGATAGCATGGTGCTGCAAACTAAAAACTCATGAGAGCTTTAAACACCGGTTGGGCTGAGAGAGGCTTGGAGCCACCATCAAAGAAACTGTTGTCTGTTTGATTCTTGCTGCAGTCAGGGAAACAAGGCTTTGCACGGTGTTTGTAAACAAACAGGATTACAGCAAGCAAATACCTGGCTCCAACACCAGCATCTACTCCTAGCAGAAACCCCCTCAAGGCCCCCGGCTGCCATCCTTCCCACTTGGTTCAGAAAGAAGGAAAGGTGTTGCATCTTTGCACCACCAATGTCGTCTCAGTCGCACTCAGCAAAAGCGATCCTCAGCAGATGAAGCACCATGAGGATCAAGGCTGTTCTCAAGAGAGAAGCGACAGAGCTGTCTTCACATCACCCCACTTACCAAACACTAAAACCTCCCACAGAGTCTTCTCTCAATCTGTAAAACTGCATTAAAACATTGAACAGAGATGTCCAGAAGGGAGCCTGTTTCCCGACTAAGAAACTCAATATCCCCGTCCCACACATGCCACTGTCCCTACACACTTCTCTGCTCACAGCAAGACTGGCCAAGTAGGCAGGCTCGCTTATAAATCAGGTTGTCCAGCAGCTGTCAGAGACACTGAAAGCCTTCTCCTGCCAGCATTTAATTCGGGAAACAGTCAGTCTGAGCGTTTCACCTCTCTCTAGCTGCTGGGATAACATGTAAGGACAGAGGCAGCAGCTCAGGGAGTGATTTAGCTCGTAAGGGCACAGCAAAACCCGTCACCTTGACTTGGAAAGCAAGTGGAACTTCAGCCAAAAGCTTGTTCTGATGTATCTGGGTAAAAGCTGAGTAAATTCCACTGATTTCCTATAACAAAGGAGGGTGCATCCAAAAGCCTTTTAATCATTTCCAAAATTGTTAAGAAAGCTTTATCTACTCTCATTAACCATTAAAGGATTTTTTCTTTTTATAAATAAAAAGAAAATCCAAAACATCTGGAATCTAAAATAATTATTTAACACAGACTGGTTTGGGTATGAAATCCATAACTTTACAAAATTCGCCCTGTACTACTCACTGAGGTGGACTGATCAAGGAAATCCAGATGACTCAGACTTCTTCCTTTCCTTCTAAAGAAATGGCTGGCCACAAAAAATCTTCTGTTTTCTATGGACAGGCACAATTGGTTGGTCAGTCTCCCAGGTAGCCAGTAGGCTATTAATATATACACTGTAGTCACCCTGCTAATGAGCTTGCACTAATGGAAATGCATTTTGGGTCTGGTATATGAGAGATCATATCACAAAGCACAAGGGTAAACTGGAAAGCACCAAAAAATTGTTGATAACTGCATGATTATCTTTATATACCTCTGCCATTGGCTTTCTTTAAACATGCCTCCGACTTTGTATAAGATCTTCAATATAACCAAGAACGTGCACTGACAGTGCATAAGTTATTTCAGACTAATTACTCTTGTGGATACTCTCAGTGGACATGAGGGCAAGGTAGTTTTCTTCACTTTCCAAATGCTGTGTAAATTCATTCTTTAGTTACCCCTCTGATATTTCCTCTGAAAAGAGGGTTTGGCATGGGGGGAGAGGGGCTAAAGCTATTAAAGGATGAGAGAATGAATAAAACAACTAGGCAGTTTCCAGGTCAGCACTGCTATCTCATACTTAGGTTACTGGAGAAAATACGGTCATTTCAGGCAGTACTTTGTAGCAAATGGCTGACTCCTCAAATAGCTATCACAGTCATCTCAACATGCACATAAAAATAAATTTCAGTTTATGCTATATCTCTTCCTATTACAATGTCAAAGCTAAAAGAATAGCCACCAACGAACTACAGAAATAATTTAAAAAAATGTAGAGTGAAAATACATAGTTTCCAGAGCGGTGTGTTTAATTGCTATAGTCCACCAATTATATAGATATGTCTAATTGACTAGACATTTTTATAGCGTGCTGATTAATTGATGGTAAATCCATTCCTTTTTTTCTAGGGTTTCTTAAAACTAGCATCTTAAAAATGACAATGCCTGTTTATGAGAATTCAGATAATACTACTTTTGGATTGGTTGTACATATATTTCATTGCTAGAAATGCTGACATCTTATAAATAGTTCTGGACTTCCTTTGACCTAAAAAGTCCTACAATTCCCACCATGCAATGAAAGATTTGTTTTGTTCTGTAACATTGCAAAAATAGCAAGTGCAGAGAAATGGTTTTCTGTGTGAATGCGCCTATCGCACTAAGCTGATTTACAAGTTGATTGTACTGTTTGCACAATTCTGGATGGGGAGCTCTGGCCAGGGTTTAAGATGGAGTTGCCAAATCCTTCGACACAGGCCGTTCTCATGACATGTCCAGCCCTTGCGATGTGGGAAGCACTGGGGAGCTCACGGACAATCCCAGTCTTGTGACAACTCTAACCCAGTTCTGGAGGCCCAAGAATTGTGTTCATTTCAGACAAGCATTTTGGCAGACTTGGATGACAACATGCTGACAGCTCACTCTTCATCTACCAGTGATGCTCCTGCTGATGGCAGCTGCTCTGTGAAAGCAGGGGAAAGGAGTATCCAAACAAGATGCTCTCTAGGACTATTGGCACTGAATGGGACACATTTCCAATGTCACTTTTTTGTTTGTAAAACAAACTGTGCAAATTGTAACCAAAGTTACATGCTGACAGCAACTCTGCAATTCAGAAGGGCACCAATCCAAAAGATAGTAGCCAGTAATGAGGGGACAAAAGTCAGAAAGCCAAGCAGTGGACAGAGATAGGTTTCCTGGAAGCATGCTTACAGAAACTGGCAAGTTTTTTGCTGCCCAGCTATACTCCTGGGGGGTTTAGCACTCCAACTCTATCTCCTTGGAGTAGTGGAAGTGAGTCAATTATAAAGTGATTGAGATAATTAAGTACTTTCCTAGAACTAAGGAGGAACTGTCAGCCTGTGGAATCCCATGCATTTTGCCTGCAGGGCAGAAGAGGTAGATAAGATTACAGAGAAAGAAGGTGGACCAATCTTCAAGGGTTTTGCATCCTTGCCAAAGTTTCCTTTTTTTAAAAGCCAGGGGAAAGTGCTGGTAAAAATCCTTATGATCATCCTATTCAAATCCTGTTTTCCCACATTTCATAGTTTTCCCAGCTGAAAGAACAATTACATGTGTAACTTATCAAGGAGCACCATAGGCTCAATTCAAATTTAGTTAAGCCTCCCGTGACCCCCATGGGGTAGGGCTCTCTCTCTCTCTGAGAGAGCAAGATGGTAGCTCAGGGGGGACAGAGCACAGAAACTAAATGGTCAGCAATCCTAATCTACTTGTCTCAGATTCCCCAGTCATGCTGTTGCAGAGCAATTTGTCTGGGTGCAAAGCTTAGGGTGGGATATGTCTCACCTAATTTTAGCTTTGTCTTGTCTAAGCCAGTCTAAACTATGCTCCCTTTATAGTCACTGGAGGTTAGAAAGGCACTGCCAGAGGGTGATTCAACCTACTTATCTTAGAGACTTATCTTGTGATGGGAACAAACCCTATATGGAGGTGCCTCTCTCCCTCTCTCTCCACATTAACTAGAGAAGAGAGAACAGACTAACTTGAGCTAGATAGTTAGGTGAGTTGCACCTCATCCAATACTTCTTACTTTACAAGTCTCCCAGGGCAGCAGCCACCTTTTCCTTTGCATTTTTTGGAACTTGTAGTCTTCTGGCATGCAGATCCAGAGCACAACTTCCAGACATGCAGGACTGACATAAATCTGAAATACTGACTATCCTATCATACATGCAAAGTTTTTTTCAACAGCTGTACAAACTGATCTAACAGCATTAGTGTAATGACTAGAACACATTTGTTTTCTGACCTTCTTTTTCTAAGGCGTAACTTCATTATGGTGATTATGGCTACCAGTAAAACAATAACATAACCTCTCAACCAGTAGACAATGTAATGAATTCCCCTAAAACTTCCAAAGCAATTGTACAAGGCTTTAGATATGAACCCTCCACTAGAGTCAAAAGGAACTGCACGGCTCATGCTCCACACACTTCTTTGGAAATGTGTGTCCTAATTATTTTTCCAGCCTGCAAAAGCAGTTACTGCACCCAAGTTTAATATTAAAAAGAGTGAAATCTCAATGGGCTGAGGTGTATCCTAGGTTATGCACACAATGCCAAAATGGCAGCGAGATAGATATCTAATTCAGGGAATGTGTACATATATCCCATTTTAGACCTTTTGGAGCAGTGAGACAGCTGGTAGTGAAATCACTGGTACACATGCAAGTGAGTCAGAGAGGAGAAAGAGTAATGGGAGACTCCCACAAGTGAGAAACTCAGTGGATCTAGACATAACTATGCCAAACCAATTTACAAATGCACATAGTTAAGCCATGATTTGCACTTTGATGATGAGTGAACAAGAAGGGAAAGAGCTGCCTGTAAGACATGACTCATCCATTTCTTTTTCTTGAAAAAAAAAAAGGAAAAAAAAAACCCACCCTTGTGAAACAGTGCTGCTGCATGACATCACTGATGGTAGGAATATACATGAAAACCTTTCTTGTAAGTTCCAGGGCCACGGCTCTGCCATTAGCTGCACCCAAAGCAGCATGGCCAGCTTAGGAGGGGAACTGGCGGATGCTGAACTCTACGCACATCCTATTTATGGGACATAGATGGACGTGGAAATAACGGAGGGCCTAATTTGGTGTGTTAACATACCTGAGAAGAAATCAAACTTTTTTTTTTTTTTTTGACATGTGTGGAAAGAATGTCCTAAAGTGTTCAGGAAATCCTCCCCAGCTTTGCTTTGGACAATGTGTCTGTCCTAAATAATCTGAAAGCCTTGGAAAAGTGATTGCAAAGGGAAAAGCACACCTTCCTCCTGAAAGCACAAGCAGTGTTTCAGAGAGTAACTGCAAAGCCAGAAGAGATGTCCTGTACTGAAACAGAGGAACTGACAAGTTCATCTTGAAATACCTAAGTGGCTGCACTTACTTAAACAAGCATTTAGGGACAGACTCGTAAATACAGCCAAAATTCCAAAAAAATCTTTGGGACAGTTTCCTAAACGCCTTTGCAAACTCAGGCTTCAGATGCCAGCAAGTTCAGCTGGGCCATTGCATGCTGCTGCTGCTCCTTGCTTCGGGGCTTTCTGAACAGGGGGGGTTCTGCCAGGTCTTATGGCTGGACACGGGCACGCGTGCTATGGCCAGTTACGTACCAGACAGCTGCTGTGGCCACCTGGGGAAATGCCCGCTTTCTGGCAGGAGCTGGTGGCCCGCTGCCAGGATGGGGCATCCCGTGGGGCATCCCATCCCTTGCAGCATCCCATCCCTTGCATGGTGGCAGCTTGTCCCCCAGCCCCGGGGTACTCATACCCTTTCCTGGTGCTGCTCACCAGAGGGCAGGAGGTGACCACGCACAGCCCCCAGGGCCAGGGCTGCTGTCCCCTGGCCCTGTCTGGGTTTAGCACAGATTTGAAAGCGAGCCAGGCAGCACCTCCCTGTACCTTTACCTTGTGCATCCTCGATCCAGCTCGTAAAAACCTGACTCATAGCTGATTAAGGCTGCAGGGTGACCCAGGTCACCAGCTCTGTCCTCCTTTACAGCAGCACCCACAGGGCCTCCTGGGAAATAATTCCTTTTCTGGCTTTTTTCCCCAAACCTTCTTATCTTGAGTGAAAGCTGCCAGAGGGCCACTCCGATGCCCCTGGGTTGAACTAGGTACACCGTGCTGGGCAAGGCCAGGCATACGCTTACATGGGATGTCCCAAGCCCATACGAACAAAGCCAGCAGCATGACCTTGTGATGGCTCTCTGTACCCTAGGCCAGTAGATGGGATTTTCAGCATCAGTTGGGAGGAGTTTGGTGAAAACAGCAAACACGGGTTCTGGTTTATCTACAGTCATTTTCCATCCCCCAGCCTCACGGTGGTGGCCTTTTTATTCTACAGGGTTTTATGCTGTCAGACCGCATGGTAATGAGATCTTTTTAGCAGGGGTAATTTCAACTGGAAACTAAAATGAATTTTATGACAGGTCCACATCCGTGTGTATAGTCTATTCTTCTCTAAATGTGTTCTCTCTTGCCAAAGAGTGGTGTACTGTATTCATGAAAGTAAAATGAAACCCCTTACAGTATGGTTGGGATTTCTATTTCCAGGCACAAAACCAAGGCAAGCCGCACTTGACACTCGATACTCTGACAGTGTAGGTACTCTAAGAGATGTGTGTATAATCAGACCAGACCTGCTGGATAATCACTGTGGACTAAAAGGGAGGAGGGTGTGGAGTGGTGGTGAAAGGGTAAGAAGGAGGTCAGAAAGGACCATGGGCCGGACACCCAGCAAGGTACACCATGGTGTAACAGGCAGCACATGGCTGGGGAGGTCTAGAGCCATCCTTGCTTGGGAGCCAGCTGCAAGACCTAAAGATCCCCTTGTGCCATGGGACACACACCAGAGCATGAGGCAGCACAAAGGACAATATTTCAGGTACCGCTTTGGAGCATCCTCTGTAGACTAAATTCTTACCACAATCTCAAGGACAATGCATGGGACATACCTGAAATCAGAATGAGGTGCTGGGTTACTTCTATGTCATAGAGACTCTCTCTCCCCCACACCCGTTTGGAGTTTAATGATGACCAGCAAAGAATTACAGCCAAGACCAAATCTGCTTCAGAAAACATAGAAAGCCAGAAGTGTAAGATAGTTGCTCTAGGGCTGGGTTTTGGGTTTTTTTGTGGTTGTTTTTTTTTTTTTTTTTTTTTAAATTAAAGATGGAGCCTCTAGGTTCCTTCTGGCAATTTTCTTCTTATCTTAAATATTTTCCATCATCTGGCTTGGAAGCTCCCATGTTAGTATGAATGTTTGTGGTGTTGGCACAGGTTGCAGTAAGAAATCATCAACAATGGCACCAAAGCATTAATATAAAGCAGCATTTTTGTGGCTGTGTGAATTTATTGCTTGTGAAGGGTGACTCACTGATAGCTGTGGAGACTAAGATCCTCAGTTAATCCATAAAAGAGAGAAAGCAAAGAATTCTCCCACTCGCCATTCCCCACAATGCATCTCCTTTCGCAACGTCCAGCTTCAGAGGTAAGAGGAGACACTGCAGAACACACAGGCAGCCCAGTCTCCACTGGGACTGTCAGCAAACAAATTCACAATTAGGGTATGAAGCAGTCCACTCATTCCACAAAGGAGGTCCCTGATCTAGCAGGCGGTTTGTGGCACTTGGTCATTCCTAAAACATTTGCTGGATTGGGGTAGGGTGCCTTAGACCATTCACATAGGAGCCATAATGGCTTCTCCTCCTTGTCCAGTGTGGGCTCTCTATTTGTTTGGGAATGGCTGCTGGACAGACAGGTAGCAGTGACCTTCTAAAGCCTCTGGGAGAGTGAGCCATATTAATGTACAGAGAAATTTTTCTTGGTTATATTACTACATGCACAAGCAAATGTCCTAGGGCTTGCGTGTTTGCAGTGGCAACTAATTCCATCACCCTCTCAGGGAATAACATCTTTATTTTTAAGCGCGCTGAAAGCTTATGGCAAAGTCCTCTGCTGTTGGGCTTCCCCGGATGCAAACCCACTATTGTTATCATGTTGCTCCCATTTCTGCACATCGCCAGAGCTTTCCCTTCACCCACTTCATGTAAAGATGCAGGCTCGCAGGGGCAGGATCTGTACCTTTGAAGTGACTCTCACAGGACATTACAAATCTCCCTGGAAATCTGCCACAAACTCTAGTTTATTTTTAAAGGTTTTACTTTTTGTCTTAAGAGCAACAGCTTGTCTGCAGTCCTGGAAACACCATTAGGGGTCTGTGTGACTCAATTTATGACTCAGGAAACTGCTTATTCTGTCTTTCAAAGCACCACATTTTTAGATCCAGACTTCAGTCAAATTGAAGTCAGATCAAACTGATTTTTCCCCCCTCTCTAAGTAATTTAATTAGTCTGCACATCTGGAAAAAAAAAAAAAAAAAAGGAAGAAAATAAAGTAAATCCTCACATTTTACAATAAATACTCACTGGGTTACTTACTGGACATCGAGATAACGTGGTTATTTATCCCATGTCTCACTTCTAAAAGGCAGTTCCTCTTCACCCTGCTTTTCTGGTACCTGTGGGCATTTTAGGGGTGCATGTGTCCACAAATATGTTGTGCAGCTGTGTCCTGACATCGTGCTCAGAAGTCCTGCCTTGACACTTGCAACACCTCCTGGAATGAAGCTACCGCACAACCTCAGCACTTCTAGCTGTGTAAATCCTTCCCTAGACCAGCGAACTCGCTTTGGTACAAGAAACATGTCATTGCACAGCCTCCAGTTTGTAAAGCAGCTCAAAAAACGTGGTTTTGTTTTAGCAGGTTACTCTCCCTCCCCTTGACCCACATTCTCCCTTCAACACAGCTGAACTAGCTGAACTAGTTGAACACAACTTTGTAGCTTTCATCTTTCCGTTTCTACCTAAGAAAATTTCCACAACGTTAAGCTCTTGAAACAGAATACTCCTCTCCAGCAGAAGATGTCCAAAGTTAAAATCCTGATTTTACTGCCTGTTCCAGCTTGGGCTTTGCACTGAGACTCTCACCGGCGACCAGGGTGACTTCTTTTCTCTTATGGGCACAAGGGCAGAATGGTTTCTCATGCTCTGTGCCCTCCTCGGTCCACTTCCATGCTCTTGCAAAAAAAAAGGGCAGAAAAACAAAAGCCCATTTGTTCACCTAGTGATTTAGGAGGATTCCAGAAAAACCCTATCAATTCTAGGATTTCAAGTCCTCAGCTCTCCTCCACGTCCCTCTGCAAGGGGCTGCTGCCTCTGTGCCAGGGCTGGGGAGATATGCAGGCACCGGGAGCCGCAGCCAGCCAATTTCTATGACAGTCAGCGCTGGCACGAGGTGGGGCGGGCAGCCGGAGGCAGTTATGCCGTAGCACAAAGCCGTAGACAGCCCGCAGTGCATTTACCCAAACCACAGGCACGTGAGCATGCACTCTGAAAGGTGGACCTTGCTCTTCCCTCGCAGCTGGGGAGCTCAGCAACAAGAAGCTTGCTCTGCAGGGTATGCGTTCCCCTGCACGGCGATTTGCAAAGACCTCTGTGAAGCCTTTACATAGGTCCCTCAAGTTTTTACATCAGTCCCTCGGAGGGGACCCTGAGAGCTGTAGCTCCCCTGGCAGCCTCTCAGAGACGGGCAAGCTCAGGGCTGTATGATATGGCTGTAGCCGTGTGCCTATGCAGTCAGCTCCCTCCCTTCCTACCCCATGGCCGTTGGGCTTTGTCTGTCCCCAGCACGGGAAAACCAGGCCTGAGAGTTTAATTTGAGATGGGGCTAGGGGTTGTGGCTTCTTTCCTTGCTATGCAATAGCAACATGTAAATATAATATATGCATACAAATTCTAATATATTACATATGAAATGAAATTAACTGCTGATTGTTGAAAAACTTGCATTACTCATGATTGGCAAAGCCATTGACTGAGGTCATCTCCATCCAATACCAATAACACCTTTATACCACACCGACACGCTTTCGGCACATAACACACAATTTGCAGGAAACCTACTTTAAAACTACCGTTTTTAGAACCACCTCTAAGCAAGATTTCCCCCTCCCCCTTTCAGTTGAGACAGCTTCTCTCTCTCCTTTTTTTTTTTTAAACCAGAAATCTGCCAAGTACAGAAATGAAGGAAGAGAAACCCTTTCCTTTCCCTTCCCCCGGGCTAAAATATTTTAGAAACCTGTACAAGTGACCTAGACTAACTTTTTTCTATTACTAAAGCAGAATGCACCGTTTAGGGAAAGGATTAGGTGATGTGCTTGAGAGGACAGAGGACAGGGTGACGCTGTGATTGAAAAGGTGAGGAATGAGAAACATCTTTATGGTAGGAAGGCAATTTAAAACAGGAGGTCAGTGCACACCACAGGTCTGAAGTTGCTTCCCTTTGCCTGTCTGCAGGAAAAGAAACTGTTGGAAGGAGAGGAAGTAAGACTGTGGTAGGGAAAGCCCTGGCTTTGCTCCACATTACTTTCTTACGATGATGCTGGAGAGGGTAACAGAGGGGTTTGGCTTTTGCTGGCTCTCCAACACTCGGTCACAGCCCTCAGTAGCCAGGAGCAGCCCAGGACCTATCATCGCACCCGAGCAATGCACCTGCGTTACGAAAAGCAGTCACACTTTCCATCACCGAGGGGTGCCGCCGCAAGTCCTGCCAGCTCTTCTGGCTGCTTCCCCCTGCTTCAACAACATTGCCTCTGTCTGGAATAGGCATTACGGGATGAAACCAAGGGGAAAGAAATTAAGCTGAATAGGAGGAAAATTTGCTACCATATAGCCTATTTAGACTGCAAACTTGTCTCCCAAGGGAAGTGGTAGGAAGCACCATAGCTTGAGTCATTTAAAACTACACAGGACAAAATGATCAAGAGGGCAGAGTAGGAAACTATCCTGCACTGGCAGCAGGGGAGCTTGGATCACTGCAGATGATGATAGTGCTGAGTTTCCAAGTGGCTATGAAAACATGATGAGGCCAAGAGGTAAACATCCACTTTGGGCTTTTAAAAACAGAGCAACTGAAGCCTCTTGATAATTCCCAATGATTAATTTTTTTTCTGGCTAACCTTGCATATGCAGACTGCTGCCTACACCTCAGCTGCTCATTGGAAAACCAAACAAAAACACAAGTGTGAAATACTGAGCTGTACACTTAATTCCTGACAGGGCAGGAGTGATCCAGCCATTGAGTCAGGGTTTGCAATAAGTATTTTCTGGGTCTTGTGCATGAGTCTGCAGCCCTGGCCTCCAGAGGACAGACCCCGTATTAACCCCTGATCTGCTGCTCTGTCAACAGCACCTGGGTCCTGGTAATGCTTTGTGTCACTGAAAATATGAGGGAAGGTTTGGGATCCAGTTAAAAGTTTCTTTGAATGCCAAGCATATTTTTTTTTCTGCTTTGGTGGAAAGAAATAAATATGATATTAAACTGTATATAAAATACAGGGATTTTTGTTACAGTTTGGGTTAACCTGAAATGGAAATAAAAAGAAGAGTTGGACTTTACCACTTTTTTCAGAGAGCCCTCCTCCTGCAGCTTGGCTTTAACTCTCTGCTTTGCATGAGCTTCCTGTATGACTATGCACAAGACGGTTATTCCCTCTGTCTCACTTCCCCTTCAGTGAAATAGGAGGTGGCGGGTCCCCACTTGCCACTCTTTGTCTGTCCGTCTTGCTTGGGGTTACCAGCACTGTGAGATAAGGTCTGCCTTACAGCCCTTTTAAACACTTGCAAGTTGCATAGGAGGCAGTTTCTTAAGCTCATCAGTCCCCATCACCAAAGCAGCGGGGCGTAAAAGGAGTGAATCCCCTTGCACAGAAATAAGCGGATCGTTGGCTGTTTCTCACCCTGCTCCAGCATCCACCTCCACCACATCTCTGCCAGAGCAACTTGCCCACAGACCCAGCTGCCACAAGCCAGTGGTGCCTTGCCACAGCCTTTGCAATCCCTGCTCCTCCTGGACTCCACCTTTTCCCATGCTTCCCCTTGGAGACCCAGCACAGACTCGCTCCATCTATCCCAGTACCTGCTCTTGACAAAGTAATAACATAATTAGTGTATACTCTAAATAGCAAGTGAGCACATGCTGTTCAACCAAATGAACAGGCTCTAGTGATTAGGGCATGATAATTAATGGCTTTGAACAGGACCAGCTTAGAGGGCAAGATGAAATTTCACTGTCGTAGGACATCAAATAGACACGTACATAAAAAGAGCCACTGGTCCAAAAAAAATATAAATCTCATAGTGGTAATGGAGAGGCAGATGCGTGGCTCTCAGAGGGAAAGTTGGTCGTGTGTGCATTGAATAACAGGCAATTATTGGTGGTTTTACTGTTTGCCCTAAAGAATGTAGAAGAGCGTCAAACGGAAACTTGATCTATGGGAGGGAAAATAGTACGGCATCCTTAACCCTACGCCAGTGTGGCTGGACCAGGGTCCAGTTTGTTTCCACAGTTAAGTTTGTTGTGAAAAGTCAAAGAAAGTTTTGCTATTCCACCTCTGTGCATGTACAGTTAGCTATTGCAGATCCATTTTGAGCAGTCAGGAACTCAAGGGAGAAACACCTCTCCTGGTGGGTCCCACACCAACACAGCTTCGTTACCCGACAGCCTGTGCAAAAAAACCATCCTTTGGCCTCCAGCCGTGAGATGTGAAGTTATTTGCCATATCTGGCAGCTGCGCTTTCTACCCTAGAGGAAGACCAAGGTATGAAAGCCACGATTATTCGTGTTTAAGCATTGGCCTGTGAAATAAATGTAAAGTGTGTTTACCATGAATTGTTACAACAAATAAAATATTTAAAGAAACATACTTCTCAGCCAAGTGATTTTGTTGCTCCCTTTGGTATTTACTCTACTCACTTTTGAAGTTCAGATTAATATTTATATTCAAGCTATGAGCACAAATAGAAATCAATCCATCTTCTTCTACGTTTTCTACAGAATATGGTGCCATTACGCTGACCGTGTCTCTGACCAGAGTTACCATTCCTTTTAAGGTTACCAGGTGCTCAGCAATGGGAATTACAGACTGAAATGGTGCCTCTACTAAAAACTCCAAGGAGAACATGTACTGGGATTCATTTGCTTCTAACCTCGGGCAAACCATTTTCATTGGGATGTTTTAGTAATCTTTCCTTGAAACTTTTCCCCCTTCTTTTTAGTGCAATTGGTAGATTAGTTTGGTTTTTTTTTTTTAAACATACTTCAAGTGGTTTAAATTGGGTGTATCCTTTCACTGAAGAACATACTGATTTTCAGGGGATTACAAGTGGTCAAAAATAGAGAAAAGTTTCACAAAACATCTGAAATATGTTGAAACAGAACATCTGGGCACTCTCAACACTAGCTTAAAAATCAATTTCTATCTTAAAGTTTTGCTTTCCCCTTCCAGTTTTCTCCCCTCTCTGTTGAGTGCAACATATTGAATGAGTTCTTAATTCTCTTCTCCCTTTTGCCTTTTTTTTTCTTTTAGTATTCTGCCAGTTTGCTAAACTTCCGTGATTTTGAAGAGTTACAGATTGATTAAAGCAAACATGCATCTCTGTCTCTGGGACTACAGCTTTCTAAACTTCTTCAGTGTAAAGTCTGAGGCAAAAAGGAGAAAAAGAAAAGCTGGCAACCTCCAATCATTGAATTCGGTGTGTGTGTGAGGAAGCAATTAAGTGGAAGAAAAATAGTAATTTAGACACCCCCCCCTCGTAAGCCTATGACTTGTCATTTCTCTTTTAAAAAGAACACTTCATTAAAGATACATAATGAAAAAATTGAATAGATATATTCAGTATAGTTTTAGAATTATATTTTCACAGAAGACAATCACTTGGGTGTTTATTTGAAGCTAGAGAGTCTTTAGGCTCCTTAAAACCTCCATTTCTTATGCAGCTACCATTTCTAAGCAGCAAGTCTCCAAATAGGAGGCTTTTCTACTAAACAAATGGATTAATTTTTTTCATTGCCTTACATAAAAAGCCATTATATATTCATATCTCCAAAGAGGACACATCCATCCAAGCTCTCTTTCATTTGAGGAATGAAACCTTAAATACCTTAAGAAAAATGATGGAGGATGGATAGAGCTGAAGAACCCTACCAGCTATTTAATCTACCCATGTAAATCCTGAGCACCACCTAACATCGGGGTCTTTATTTTTCACACAATGTATAATTTAAGTTACAGTCAGCTGGGGATGTCAAAAGTTTTGAAAGCAACTATGCAAGTTTATGGCAGAAAAAGCCCCTATCCAAGTCAGGGAAAGCATGTCACGCTTGCTATTTTTCTTACATGTTTTCCTTAAGTACCTGTGGGTTGCCTTCCTTGGGGGGAAGATATGGGACCAGAGGGATTTTTGGCTGGACTTGGTGTGGTCATGCTTCCACGTTATGAGGCTCTTGCTTTTTTAATCAGAGACTACACAAAATACTTCCAGCCCTATTGTATCTGCAATTGTGGCTAAAATCTGAAGCAGTCAAAGCCACACTTGTTTCAAGCTGGGATCTGACAAGAAGAATAAGAGATTTTTCTCATAAAATCGTCTTCTGCTTTCCTTCTACAGCACTTCCACTGATATTGGGTGGGTTGGCTCCTCTGTGGGCAGGTGGCCGCACAGGGTCCTTCTGGAGCTGAGACCCCCTCCCAGCCTTGGATCCAGAAAGGATGTGGAGTAAGCTTGGCACCTAAGTCCCGTTAAAAGTAAGTGGAAGATGGACTCCTAATTCCCTTGGGAACCTCTAGAAATGTGGAGTTTTGCCCCTAAGCAGACCAGATATTGTGTACCACTTCAGAGCTGCACCATACCCTCCGACCACAGTCAGCTGTAGCCTGTTTCCTATGGAAGGATGAATTGTACATAGTGAATAAATACTACCTAACATTTAAAACCTCATGCTAACACCAATGATCGAGATGCATAAAATCAAAGTCTAGACGTTCTTCTCAGCTAGCTTATAAACTAGCTCTTCTTCTTCAGCACTTAAACATACAGTTTCTGCCCCCCGCCCAGCTTTTAAATAAACTCCGTTGAAAGCCACAAAAGCGATCTGGACCATTCTTCCTCCAGAAGCCTAACGATCCTGGCAAGCAGCTGGCCTGTAACATGAGTCCTGCGCCCCACGGTCTCTTTTGTGTGTGCCCTCCCAGCTAAAGAGTGGGTTATTGGATGTCCTTTGGCAGGTGCTACTGGATTAAGGGGGCCATGAACAAGTTCTGAATTGGGGCTTTTTTGCGCTATTTAAGTAAACATCATCGACTGTGTAAACCTCCTTATCTCCTACAAGGCATTTGGGATTTTGTAGCAGAAAGGGGTTTTTTTTGTGTGCGTATTTCATTAAAAATTATGTAATAGTTTTGTTTTCTTGAATGCAATTGTGAAATAACATGCTCTCATTCTGAATACCTTCCGTGACACTATACTGTCAATTCACCCCTGAAGACTGAGCAAAAACATCCCCAAACGTGAACCAGCACAACAGTTGCTTTTGACAGGAGTCATCCTAACCCACGCTCAAAGGAGTGCTACAGCAAGGGTCAGGACATCCAGATTTATTTCTGCTGCCCTGTGCCTTGGGAAATGGACTCAGAGCTGTAGCTAATCTCTTTGTCTAATATAGCATACCAGGTTTTTGTACTAAGAAGCCGTGGCATCAGAGCAGTAAAATAATAGGAACCAGTCTCCTGCCAGTGTAAACATGCAAACCCCATAGCCAGGGTCTTAGGCTTTAAAGCTCACTGAGAGTCACATATTCACAGAAAAGACCAAGCTTTCCATGTAGCAGCAGAGCCGCAGTAAGAGGAAACTTGTGGGAGACCCTTTTCCCTGCTGTTGGGGAGCACACGTACCTGCTTTGCACTTCAAAGAAACAAAAGCCTGCAGGGGGATTTTTGTGTTGGAGATTCGGAGGGGAAAGGTGTGCCCCGACTCCCTGCCTGTCTCAGGGGGTCCTTCTTCAGCAGCTTCTCCTCTCCTTTCCTCTCCACCTTTTCCATTTCTATTTCCCCTCTTCTGCTGATATCCCCTTTCTTCTTTTTCCTCCTACCCCCCATGGTTCCTCCTTGCCCCTACAAAACCCTCTGATTCTCTTTGCGTTTTTCTTTCCCCACAATCATCTCTGCAGCATCTGCCCCAAGCAGGAACTCATCCAGAGGAGAAGCTTTGCCCAAGCCCCCTTGTCAAGACACTATCACTTGCTTTTTTTATAGGTCTGGTTTCATAGCTTGTTTTTTTTCTGCTCTAAATGCAGAATCTGAAGAGCTGAATTTGAAGACTTGACCTGAAGAGGCAGGGGCAAATTCATAAAGAGAGGAGTCATGTCAGTATTGCTGATCCTCCAGAAATTTCTACAGTGTGATCTTCACAGCCATTTGTTGTTCTTATGGCAAGCATATTGTTTGCATTAGGGAAGGAATTATTTCATACCGATAAGAAAAGATAGCTAATTCAGCATAGTGGGAAAACTGTTTCATAGAGGTCAGAGAGATTTTTTGTGTGTTTGTTTTAAACTAGGAATAATAGCAGTTGCTTTTACAGCTATCTGTCTTCACATCTTCTATGCCTTTTTTCCATCTACAAACATTGACCCTCCTCTGTGTCAGCTGCCCCATTTTGCTTTGGAGTGAAGGAACATGAAAAGGAGAGCTCACAACAGCATGTCCCGCACAAAGTGAATGCACCTGTCCTCAAGGCAAATGAGGTTGCTCACCGGCAGCCTCCTCTTATACAATAGGAGAAACTTTCATCTACTCAAGCCATGCCATCATATCAACATATCAATGCCTCCCTGCCCCCTGCTTCTAACCCTCCGTAAGGCATATCCTGACAGCAGCAGGGAGAGCTCCAAAACCCCCTTGGCGGAGCTGCCCTCGGTGCCCGCGTTAGTCGCTTGCAACCTACCACAAAGCCCAAAGCACACAGGCAGGCTGTGCAACAACATGTGTTTCCTGATTTACTAGGCAGCAAGCTTACCGGAGGCTGATTCATGGTAATTCATAGAATTCAGGCACTTGCATTTCAGGGACTTTTTAAAAGATATGCTCTAGCACTGCATAAAAAGCTCCCGACTACCCAGAGATGTTCACCAAGCACACAATAAGCAGCCTTTGCCTTGTGGTTTCTAGGAAGCTGCGCATCCAGGCCACCAGCACCAACCACATAACGCATCTAAAGGGAGCAACCCGGCTTTGCAAACCAGATAAGGACAGCATGAGCAGCTGTACCCTCCTGTGGCACTGAGAGCTGACGAGGATGTGAGAAAAGTTTGGTCCCTTAGTCAATGCTTTTGTCTACCATGGGTTTTCTGTGCCTACTGGGCCGCTCAGCTCAAGGCTCATCCAGCAACTGCCTTCTCTCAAGATCCTTCCTGGCTCCTCTCTCACCCACAGCCTTCTCTTAAAAAGACAAGGAACGGGTACATGAATTGCCCTCTCTCCTTTAAAGACATGTCAGGTATTAGCCAGGCTCTCTAAGGAGGGATGTACTTTTGCTGCTTGTGCTTCACCTGATCTGTGCACAGAGGGTTTGGACTTCCAAGTTTGCCAACACTGGCACAGTCTTCATGGCTTCCCAAGCAATGCAATGAACTTCAACTATCGTAAGAAAAGAGGGGGACCCATTCCTTTGAGCCCTGGCCTTTACCAAAAGAGCTGATTTAGAATTGCTGACTGTAGCAGCTGTCAAATATCCTTCATCCTAAAAGACTGCCATTTAGGGGTGGCTTTGCATCTAGAAAACCAGAGAGAGACACCCACAAGTAGTCTAGGAAGGATTTATCTTCATTTAAAGGGATGGTCTGAAACTGCCACAAAGGGTCTGTGACAAATTCTCCAGAAGAGGTGATACCTCTCAGATTTAATGAAATCTCTGTGGAATTGCTCTGTCAGGCAAGTCATTAATACAAGCTGTCTTCTGTATGGCTTTATGTTAAGAAAACGAAATATTCTGAGACAGCAACACATTATAGAAGTGTTTAATAGTGACACATCCTTTAGCTAGTCCTGTAAGGGAAATGGACCTATTTTTGACAGTAGCTCGAGTTAACAAGTAATGGCTTTTGTGGGCATCTGAGTGGAAAACCCTTATCAGGAGAAAGCCATTTGTATTGCAAATTAGATGGTAGGGAATAGACAATGAACCACCATACAGTCTGTTTTAAAAGCTACTGATAGAAGTTCAGAGTTCACACCTAAGCAACTCTTCTATTGAGGGTCAGAAATGTAAAACACAAGCTGTAAGTTTTCCCCTACAGCTTAAACTGGAAGCTCTGATTGGAGCTTGCCAACTTGAAATCATGAAGCTGAACTCCCTTGGAGTATGAGAGTTTCTGCTGAATCAGGAGAGGCAGAGCTTTGCAGAGACCTCTGAGTGACGATGGTGGAGGCAGAGCCCCCTCAGGAGACTGCAGATATGTGGTTAGATCTGGTAATCCTTTTAGGATTATATTTTTATATGAAACAAAACTGCAGTCCTAACTGCGCACCTCGGCCAAAACAAAGGACAGCCGTCTCATGCCTACAGCAGGCTTTGGTTGAACTTCAACATTTTAAGCTTTGTCACGCTTCTTTCCCACCCCAGCGCTGCTACTGCATTGATGTAAAGAAATGCTTTCTAGGAAGAAGATTAAAAAAAGTAAATAAACAAGTGCTCCATCCAGGGAAGGCCCAGCCACAAGGGCAGACAAAGGTTTTTCCCACGCACCATCAGCTCTCTAGTCCAGTCTCCTGCACCATGCTACTCTCCCCCAGCATGGCTGCTAATTTTGGGAGGTGACGGGTGGCACCACTGCACTTCTCTGCTGTTCTGCCAAATGCAAAAAATACATGTTGGGAAAAAGGCAAAATAAATGTGAAATGCTGTTGGGAAAAATGAGGTCAGCTAGCCCTATCTGTGGCCCAGCAGAGTACCCCATTTACCTCCAGCCTGCCTATCATCAGCAACCAAGGAATGATTGTGGTGGAATTAGTGGTGTACGTGGCTTTTGCCTTCCCACAAGAGAAAACCTAATACTTTTTGCAGCTTCACTTTCTATGAAACTCATCGGGGCAAACGGCATCGCATTCACACTTCTGGTAACTACAAGATGAAATCAAAGCTAATCACGGCACCATAAAGTCAAAGCCACTGACTACAGTTGTCTTCTAAGGAGCAGCTTCTTCCACTGATAGAAGAGAAAGGTTAAATAAAAGCAAACCAAACTGATGCTGGCAACAGATAAAGATACCAGCAGGCTCCTTTGGAGACCCATGCAGGGAGGTACCAAGCGCTGACTCGTAGCAGCCAGGAAGGACGGCTCTGCACTGCATCCTCTGGGGAAGAGCCAGCGACTATTCACAGCACCCACCCGCTTGGGAGGACTGCAATTCACAGGCACACTTGCAGGTTCATCACCCAGGGCATGGCCCAGGATTACCCCGGTGCCAGTGGGGGAACGGGGAGAGAAACACTCGCACCGCCTGTTAGCTCTGCAGCGCCCGGCACACCGCACTCTTCCTCTGATCCCCACGCAGGCACGGCAGCGAGCAGTGCAGCCGCATACCTGTGGTGCTCTCTTGACAGAACAGACAGGCTCGCAGCCCGCCCCACCCTGCTTATCACCTGCCTTTTAGGATCAAAGGGCCGAATGCACCACTCTTCAGCTTGTGGTGCCTCGTGCTGTTACCTAACCACGTAGGAGATTTCTCAAACAAATGCCTCTACCCTTCCCTTTTGCTGCCCTCACTTTTGTGGCACACCTGTGATACTGTCCCACTATCCCCCTCCAATTCCTCCTTTGCTGTGGCACCTACAAAGACTTGGCATGAGCTGCTGCCATGTCAGAGCACTGGCTAACCTGCCAGTCTGTGTCGCTGCCTGCATGTCCATTTGTTGTCTCTGGCTTTTTTTTTTTTTAAGCTGAGAAACTGAGGCAGGGATGTTTTCTTTCATCTGCTCTTACGCAGAACCCAGCTCAGTGAGGAGAACTAGTCTCAGTTCAGAAAAAAGAGATTATTACCTACGCCGATTTTGGGAGGGTAGCTGTGAATTGAAAGGAGAGGGTGAAGGGAAGAGGTATGTAAAACAGAGTATTTGGGGCTTTATTTGGGCTGGACGATGATGGTTCTTCCCACAAAGCAGTGCTCTGTGCTCTGTCTCAGACCTTTCCCTCCCACCTCCTGTCCCTACCTCCTCCTCACTCTCATGCATGCTCCCTCCCGGCGCTTGGAGCAGGTGCTCTGGACATCTTGCTCCATCCCTGTCCACCTAGCAGATCCACACAGAGGAGTAAGCGCCCAAAACAGAGGATTCACAACACTTCAGAGGGTGCTCTGAGCCAGCCCCAGGAGAGAGGCATCTCCCCCAGAGCAGGTCCTGTTTGGGGTTTTATACAGGGTTTTTTATACAGGGGTTATAGCCTGATTCGGGCCAGTCTTCAAGGTCCAAGTGGTGATGTAAAATATCAGTGTTGAGGCTCCCTGCTCACATAGCTGTCATTGTGGCTACAGAGGGAGCCACTTTCTCCCCGTCTCCCCCCCCCGCAGCCATGCACTGCAAAACCACCGCTTCACTGCGCCTCTGCGCACTCCCCCCGCATGTGGCGTGGTGCGGCACTGTCACGCGCGTCGGTGAGAGATGGTGCGAGAGATGTGAGCGGGGCCTCAGCTGCAGCCGCCGTCCTGGCGGGCACAGGGGATGGGCTGCGGGGCTGCTGCGCTCGCCACGGTCCCTCGGTGCAGAGCGAGCGGGTGATCTGAGGAGAGCGTAGCTAGTAGGCTCGAGGAACACGTTTATGAGGACAGCTTGGAAAGCCTGTCCTTGGACAAGTAATGAGTACGTGGCATGGTCAGCACATCCTGCAAACACTTAGAAGGTGTAACACAGAAGATGTATTATTTATGGTGTAAAGTAAATAAAACACAATGTGCATACACACAGTGTATGGACATACCTATACATAAACACACGTGTATGTGTACCTCTATGTTGCATACTGCGAACACACATTCATAAGCTACAATAGTCTACAGTAACTAGGCTACTTAGATGAAAAGAAGAGAAACTTGCTGAATGCTAAGGAAAAATCCCTAACCATAAATTCTCCCAGTGAATGGCCTAAGGGAAAGGATGGAAAGAATCCTTACTACTACGGCATTCAAAACCCATCAGAGCAAGTACCCTGCAACCCTTAAACTCTGCCTTGTAAAAGATTTGTCTGGATAGCCTGGAAGTTTCTCCACTCTTTATCTTTGAGGGGGCACAAAAGCCTTCAGCAAAAGCAAGCCACACACCCAAAAGGCTATCTTTTCATGCCAGCAAAATAAAAAGCTACTACAACTTATAAAGCAAGAGTGTCTTTACTAAGCGAAGGCAGCAATGCTGTTGCCCTGGTCACTGGCTGGCTGGAGCACCTGGGACAGGGGCTCAGTGCATGCGCAGCAGCCGGGCTGCAGTCCCTGTGGGACCCTGGTCTCTGCAGGATCCTCTGTCACCTCGGGGTGCATGGGGTGGGAAGGGGGATGAGAGTGGTGAGCTGCCAGCTTGTTTTTCACCTCCTGACTCCATATTCAAAGACAAGGAAAACAAGCCCTGGAAAACCGCCACACTGGCTAGAGCAGCTGTTTGTAGCAACTTTTGCTAATTGGCTCCAACAGCTAAAGAGGCAGCTCGCTATTTGCCCTGTTCTCCAGGCATGCTCTGTGGCAAGGAAAGGAAAGTCTGAAAAAGGAAAGAAGATTTTGTACCCTAAACCAATCTTTTTAAAAGAGAAACCAATGGAGATGGGTTACTAAATACTGAAGGTCGTGTATGTTTCCCTTACCAATAAATACAGGCAAGTACACTTGCTTCATTTTCTGTCACTTAAAAAATAGCCTGAAGCACTACACAAATAAGCTGAAGTCCGTAAGTTTGATCCAGCAGCAGTGTTTCATGAATCCCAATTCCACTTTCTCATCACAACTTGCTATGCTGAGAGATGCCACAGCAAGCCCTGAGACTTAGAGTGACTGAGGGAGTGGGATGTGCAAGTTACTCTGAAGCCTATCGGTGGTGTCTTGCCTAGATTCCTTTGAAGATCCCAGTCTAAATGCTTGCTGGCATGTGAATATCAATGCCTTTCTAATGTCTGAGCTCTGCAGAAAGTTTTCTTGGGGGTTTCCCACTTACAAGGCAAAGAAAATTTGCAAGCATTCCCGTGGTCCGGGCAGGGAGGAAGGTAGGGGGTACTGCAGTCCCAGAAAATGTGTAACCAGATTGGAGGGAGAGGGGAAGCGACCAAAGGGCAGTGCTGCTGTGGCACCTCTATGGTGGGATAACAGAGCAGGTGATGGGGCAGGAGGCGGCCTCGGAGGGGAACATGTTGTGATGCCCCCACAGATTGGGGCCCTTGCAAGGAGCCAGGGCCAGGAAGGTCTTGCACTGGGAAGGAGCAGAGGGGAAAGGAGCATGCACGTGTCTGGGGAGGGAGCCCACACAGCACAGAGCCCTGGGAGGACCTGAGACATCCCAGTATTTGGGCTGAAACGAGAGAGGCTGCAACAGGGACAGAAACAACAAAAAAATCTCAAGCATTTGAGCAATTTTGTTGCAGCTAGGAGAGAAGCAAAAGCATGGGCAGAGAGTAATTTGTGGAGAGCGAGGTGACTTCAGACAGACTTGCCTTACAGAGGGCTCTCTAACTTCCTCCACACACTTGCGCGACTGACGTTAGCTCTTGCCAACACCATTTTTATCTTTTTGTTTCATTTCATGCTTCTCACAAACCAAGTTTCAACAGTCCTGGTCCAGTAAGCCCATACCCTTTGCCTATCTTCAATTTGGTTTCTTGGTTGTAAATTCTTCAGGGTGCTTTCCCGTACATTTGTAGGGCTCCTAGCACAGCAGTGGAGTGCGTTAGTAAAAAGAAAGAGGGCAAAGTCACAGGGAAAACTGTGAAACTCAAAAGCTAGTGGTTTTGGCAGCATTTGAAATTAAAATGCTGTCCACTTTATTATTATTATTATTAATAATAATAATAATAATAAATAATAATTATCAATATTTTATAAGAACAAAGTGAATCAATATTTTATTGAAGCAATTTTCCAACATATTTTTTTCCTGAAAATCGAATTCCTTACTAGAAGCCCATCTTTCAGCAAATGATTTTTTTTCATGATTTTAAATGATTATGTAGCTGATGCTGATAAGAATGCCAGTCAAGCTGTTTTAAACAAGCATGTCCCAAGATATCTTTCCGGAGAAAGAGCACTCTGATAATATTGATGAGTTTTATGCAAAGCTCAAGAAAAATAACATTCTTGGTTGGAGAAAGAAAACCCCTTTTCTGCTAGCCCCAGCATTCTGATCAGAGAGAAAGAATGCAAAGCCATTTATGTTAACACATGGCTGAACCTTAAGGTGAGACACTCAAAACCGAGTAAATCTAAGTCATGGGAAGCCCAGTGAATGTCCTGGCTTCCCACAGAGGGAGTTACATATGTCCAACACCTTTGTAGCTGGTGCATCTGTGAGCTTGAGCTTTCTAAGCCTTACACGTGTGCTTAGCTTTGAAGAGGTGAGTAGCACCATTTACATAGTTGTACACAAAGTCAAGGCTCGTGCTGCAAACAGAAACCACACACGCATGCACACACTTCACCACCGCAGAAGGGTTCCAATCAGACCCAAGGGAGCCAGCAATAGCCACAGCAATAAAGTCATGCACAGCTGCAGAACGGGGGTCTAGGTCTGCATCACGCTGAGATTTAAATACAGATCTGTTTGCCTAACTGCAGGCTTCTGGGCCCAAAAATGCCTTTCCCTTTGCATTACCAGTTCTGGTCTCCTCCAAAAGTGCTCTGAATATGGGGTTAGGTGAAACCTCATAAAGTGCTTTGAGATCTCAGGCTGAGGAGTGCCGGCAGGGAGGCAGGCGTGGGTACAAGCTTACGAAACCCCAAGCCACGACAGGTACACACTTTTAACAGCACTTGTTTGCAGCCGCCTTCTTGAAAGCTTGGCCCTATCCCCCCGCTCAGCCCCACGGACGCCTGCGGCCCCCCGTCGGACGGTGCAGGCATGCCGTTTATAGCAGGGGAGGGCCCTTTTGAGAAACCAGTGAGTAACTGAAGAAATGTGGCAGAACTCAACAGCAAGAAACGGCGGCGGGAAAAAGCGCGAAACAGGAAAGCGCCGGCGAGGCTCGTGCCGTCCCCCCCGCCGGCGCTCGGCGGGGACGGAACTGCTGCAAAAGCGGCGCAGGGCTGTTATCAGGCCCGCGCAGGGCCTGCGGTTTGCTCGCTCTCGCAACCCTTCTTCAACTGTCACTTGTTTTTCAACAAACAGGATGCCTCCGCTCAGGCTGACAGCCTCCCCGCAAGTTCGGGGCGCGGGGCGGTGTGCGTCCTTCTGGCCGCCCCGGGGCCGCTGGGCCCTCTCCCCCGGGGAGGGCAGCTTCAGGTGCACCCCGGGCAGGGTGCCGCGGAGGGGACAGACCTATCTCCTTCCTGCAGCCCTCCGCTGATGAGCAAAACAAGAAGCGTGCGGTACGGGCTTGGCCGCGTCGGAGAGGAAAGGCTGAGCTTCCACCTTGCTCGCTTTTTCTTATTCCACCCAAAAGCAGTTATTAAGGAAGTGCTTGTGCTGCTTTTAGGCACGAAGGGCACATCCAAGCTGCTCACCTCCCCGCGGGTCTGTGCAGCAGCCGCTGACATCCCATGGCATGATGGCCGCAGGGATGTGGCTAGCACGATTTCTTTGCTGCGCCGTCCCCCTGCGCGGGCTGGAGCGAAAGCACAAGGCAGGACTGGATGAATGGAGATGCTACCAGAGGAGGCAAAGGAGTGGCTGCCCTCACAGCCAGCAGCACCAGAGCCTGTGGCAGAGCTCCTACTGCCCGTTTTCACCCCAGTGTTAGAAAAAACCCTGCACCAAGCTTTGCTGCTCAGGCTCCTCAAGAAGCACATTCTGTTTTTCAAGGTCGCTTGGGCTATCGTATGGAGAAGCCTGTTGTCTCTGCAAACAAGCGAGGTACCAGCCTGGGTTTCTGCTCAGAAGTTAGATATGGAAAAAGCAAAACACGCTCTGCCCCTGGTCTGATAATTGCCTGGCCGAAGGTTAGCCTCTGTCAGCAGAGATGGAGCCCGTGCCAATGGCAGCGCAGGCTTTGCAGCAGAGCTGCAGCAGGGCTCTCTAACTTGCAAGCTTTCTGGCGCTGCCCAGTGCTGTGGCAAATCAACACTAGAGAAAGCAGAAAAAAAATACAGCTCTAGAATGAAATTTTCAGAAAAATGAAGCTTTCCTTTTGAAATATTTTCTGGAAAAAAAAAAGGAGAAACACCTCTAAATGGATGCATAGTTTCTTCTCACAGTTCCCTGTCCCACAACACCAACCTCCAGCTTTGCTGGACCCCGGGAGGTTTTTAGGGAGTCTCCAAGCATGTTTGGTAGGACTGAACTGCACCCTGCTTGTGCTCTCCCTGCCCATGGCTGTCCCCCTACTCTGCTGGCACAGGGAGGTGCAAAGCATCAGCTACTGCCAAGATGGTGCTAAGCCAGGCTGGAGAAAACCCTAATGCACCAGTCCTCCTGGATCTGAAATTCTAATGAGCTAAATGAGTCTTGTATTGCATATCATTTGTCAGCTAGTCTTATTTCTTTTCCTGTTCCCATATTGTCCACGAACAACTCATAATATTTTCAAGTTCGCCTGCTGCTCAAAAGTAATTGGAAAACTTTTTTTTCCTGGATTTTCTTTATGGTTTGCTATTTGAAGTGGATTGCCCAGTTGCAGCTGGAGATGTACAATAGTCAGGCCCTGAAATAATGACTGTAATGCTAAGGTAACTTTCTGATGAAAACATCGACTTGATCAGATTTGAAATTCAAAGTAAACAAGAGATCATTTCGTAGATAGTTGGGCTCAGAACTGTAAGTCAAAAAAATTGAGGTTCTGTTTCCACTTCTCTCTCCCACAGACTTCTGATATGACTACTCTTTCCCGGTTCTTTATCCATGAAGGTGAGGAACATCCTATTCCCAGACTAGTTTAAGCACCTTCTGAATGTATTTGACTATTGTTGTGTATCACTTTGGCCCAGTGCACACCAAACAGAACTGCAAAGCTCCTTTATCAGCCTGCTTTTCTGTGGAGGCAGTGCTTATGTGATTGCTCCCATTCTCTCTGTACTTCCCCTGGCTTTTCTGGTTTGTGGGCCAACTTTAACTGAACTTGATAGAGCAGAAGTGGTCTTAAGTTCCTACGGCTTTCACGAAACATGGCAGTAGCAGAGAGGCTCTGTCAGTTCTCCCAGCTGAAGGGCACCCAACAGAGATTTTAAAGATTCCTCAAGAAGAGAAAAACCTTCAATCAGATTAAAGCCTTATCGGATGTTAGAGATGCAGCCACAAGACCCATGTCTGTAGGAAATCAGCCTTTGCTAGTTCTGCCTAGGACAGCATGTCTTGGCTTTTTAAATGCGACAAACTAGACTTGCCTTTTGTTCAGAACACAGGCTGCTTCCGTCTGAAATTTTACCATAAGCCCAACATTTCCATGGAGAAGATTTTTAGTGGTTTTGCACGCTTTCAATCAAACAACCCAAATTAGCTTTTTGAAATTTCCCAGTGAAGCAAGGCTTACACAGAAAAGAACACGAAAAATTCTAATAAGAAGTTTCCCACAGCCCCAGCAGCATGAGAGCTTTTTACCACATTACACTGGTCGTGGGGAAGGCCCACATTAACAACATGATGAGAGCATTTGGATTTAATAGAGTTAATATACACAGCGTAATTACGCATAGTGTTTGGTGCAGATCTCAAGCTATCCCTATCCTAAGTGCTTCCCCAACAATTCTTTAAAAACACAACTAGAACATTTATGATGTCACTGATCACATCATCAGCATCCGCTGTGGCTCGAGACAGGTCTTGCTATGCTCCAGTTCCAACTATGTTCCAAATAACAACACTAAAAAAGCCTCATGTTAGCATCCTAAAGTTGCATGAGGCTCAGGCATAGTAACACAGAGGTCCAACACTGAGTCTCACAAAGAAAGTAATTAATAATGCTGCAAAGGGCTTCTGGTTTGGTGGAGGACGTACCCCGTGCTGTGCTGATATCCCCTGCAGAATGCAAGCCAGCATGATTAGTACTATTTATTTATTGTAAGGCACACTGAAAGGTAATGCTACAGTAGGATTAAAAAAGAAAAAATAAAATCCTGCAGGTATAACCTTTAGTACTTGAACCAACCCTTTAGCTTAATACCCTCATCGCTTTTTATCTACCACATCGTAACTTGCACCAGAACTCTGACACAAGCTGCCTACCAAGTTTCACATCTATTAGTGTATGCTAAACATGAAAATGTAAGAGGCTAAGAAACTAGTCTAGAAATAGTTCTCTTTTTCCTACCTCTGTTCTCCCTCCCACACCCAGCACACACCACCTTCGAGCTTTGCATTGATTTCATTGCATTACCAAAATTAAACTAACAGGCTAAGTCTCGTGCAGAAAGTTTCTAGGAGAGGCTGGAAAAAAGAAAGCAAGAACCCACAGAAACACACACTTGTTGATCCTATAGCACCCTATGCACAGTCTACTAAACTTGAGATTTTGGAAACAAAATGAGAAACCTCTTAGGTGCATTTACCACTCACATAGAAAGAACCAAATACACAATGTGTTGTCTCAGGACTATCTGCAAGCTTCGAAATTAAAGAGTAGGATTGCACACCAGCACCACAAGGAGCCAGTCCCTCCGTCCCTTTCTGACTTTCTGTATCAACTAGAAAGGGAAGAGGCTGCATGATCAAAGGGGGCTGGTACCAGGTGCTAGGCACAGAAGCATGGTTCTTTTGGCCACCTGTATCCATCTAATTCTAACCAAAGTGGGAAAATACCAGTGAAGAAAAGGTCGATAATTTAATAAGCCCATAGGATCACATTATGAACAACAGGGGACTTAGTTCAAACACCGAGCTTCTAAAAAAACCCAAACAAATGCCAGTGGATTATTCTCAGAGCACAACCTGTGGGAGTTGCCTATATTGCATTACTCCGGCTCTGGCTGGCAAAGGCAGCTCCAAGCATCTGTGTCTCAAATGTCAGCAGCTGGGGCTCGTATCTCCATCACCCACCAATTCCCCGAAATCGTGTCAGCTACAATTGGTTGGGAGTATGCCCTATTCAAGCTGGAAAATGCAGTACCAATGGAAATAGTACTACATCCCAGAGGTTTGCTGAGGAAAAGTACCTTTGCTATTACAAGGGCTAAATCAGGCACGCTACTTCTGCCACACAATAAAATACTTCTTTCCCTTCTTGCTCTCTTCCCGACTCTCTCACCCTCCCTTCTGCACTTCATTCTAGAAAGAAATGCTCGGTATGGACTTTTTCATACATATTCCTTAGCAGTCAAATGTATGATCCACATTTTTTTTTCCCCTTCACTGTGTGATAACTGAAGGCATTTTGGTCTCTAAATGCAGAAATGAATACTAGCAGCAAAATTAGCAATGTAAGTCATACACTAGAAATGTTTGGGTTAATTTGTTCGTGGCAAATGTTGCAAACAGCAGCATTTTATAAAAACCTCAATGACAAGGTAGTTTGTTTTCTCACCAAGGAAAAATAACTGAGGGAAACTTTGCTACAGCTAATTATCTCCTAAAATAGGACAGCTAATGTTTTTATATGGGTTATTTTTCTAATTCTGATTTCAATCTCTCTTTGAACTGCAGTTTAAAATAAGGGATGCCTTAATGTTGCTTGTATTTCCTGCAGAAAAATAAAAAATTCCAACAAGACCTTGCAAGAAAGGGGACTGAGATGTTAACAAGTGAGGTACTCCAGACAGAAAGGAATATGAGGAACAGTGAAAAGATTTTCCTTGAAGACAAGTTGGAATCTGACAACAAATTTCTGTTAAATCATGTTTTGGATGCTTTTTTACCAAGATGGCTGTGTGAACAAATTGTACTAGCGTAAACCTTCAGAGGAGACTACAGTTCTAGGCAGTAATGCTCAGTTACTTGCCTAAGTCATGTACATGGGAGAAAACCTACCGAGCCAGCACCTCGTGTTGCCTTGATGAGCTGTGCGTGCCGCTCAGTCAGCAGCTGCCCGACTCATGCAGGGAAGTCTCTCCTGCGGGGACTGCCAGGTATACCAGGATTTGTTTGTGAACAAACTGGAGACTGAGCAGTATTTGCTGAAGGAATTAGCAAAGAATAAATGAGAGCATGTCTGACAGTGAGAGGAGAATAATTCATAAGATGAAGATGAAAACTGTGTTGAAAAACTGTTTACCAAGAAAGGCCCTTTCTCCTCCCTCTACTTACTTTAGTTGATCCAGGGTTGTGAAGCCAAATCCCACCGCTGCCCTGAAGGAGCTCCTATTTACCCACAGGTACTGTGGAGCAAAATGTGAGATTTTGCTCTTACTTCTGACCATAGTGGAGGGCGGGTGGAGGTGCCCGAAGGGGAAGCCATCTCCCAGCCCTGAGGCAGGACTCCCTGACCCTGGGTGGGGAGCAGGGACAGCCCTGGCTCCCTGATGCCCTTTGCAGGACTTCACAAAAGCAGCAGGCAGACCAAGGACATTCTCTTGGTCCAGCCACTGCCCCGAGCTTGTACGACACCATCTAATCCCCTCGGACGCAGCGGGGGTCTGTTGTATTTCCTAATCCCTCTGGCTAGAGCGGGCTTTTCTGAAGGCTGAAAGGGGAGATGAGACAGCCTGAAAAACCTCCAACCGCTTCTGTTTAAATAGAGCTTTTGATCTCCAACTGGTGCGGTTTAGTCAAAGCAGCAACACACCGAAACCTGGAGGACGCGGGCCTATGGAGCTGCTTTGCGCTCTTCTCCATGCGTGCTGGGGACGTGCCCGAAGCGTGGAGCTGTTAGAGGGAGGGAAGGAGCGGGAGGGGGCTGCCCTAATGAGCCTGTAAAAAGGAGCCGGACCCTCAGAGGGTGGCTGGAAATGTGATCTTTAACTCGAACGGTGCCATTTTTTACTCAGCAGCTCTTGTGAGCATGGCAAAAAGGGCAGAAAGTGCCAGGACACCACTCCAAAAGAAAAGGCAGGTTGTGGCACAGAAGGGGAGCCAGCCTCACCCCTCTGTATTTCACTTGTGTGAGGGTGTAAGGACAGCTGTGAGAAAAGGGACTGCTGACCCAGGCCATCAGTGATGTGACTTCAGGTTGTTGACACCTTTATCTGGAGGAGAACAGCCATTGCAGGTCTCATCCAATGCCCAAGGGTGTCAGCCAGGTCTTTCCACTGGTTTCATTGGCTCTTGGATCAGGTGCCATGTACACAAAATACTGGGCTGCTTTAACTGCCCCAGTAAAATGTGAACCTAAATCATCTTTCCTCATATACACATCTGTTTAATGACATAACTTCACCCCACAGGGGAGCTGTAAATCCCTCTTCATGTTGGTACATGTCTAGTTACAGCAGACCCCTCTCCCAAATGGAAATGGACTTACAGAGGTACAAAAGTGTTCATACTGGCAAAGATTATTCGTACATAGTAAAGGAAAGAAGCTGTTTGGGGCTAATGTAGCTTTTCTGCTGCATAGTGTAAAACAGATGCACCTAAAAACATCAGTACAAAATAATATCACTCCTCAAAAGTAGTATTCAAAGTTGTTTGGACTGTGTATGAAACTGTAAAAAAAATTACTATTTGCATTTCAATCACTATTAGGAAAAAAAAAACCCCACAACAATAAAAGTTCCGAATGTTACACTAAAATTTAAGTGGTTCACCACTTTTGAACTCAAGAGGTTTATCTTATCACTTCTTCTTTTTACCTAGGCAAGCCATTCACATTCTTTAGTTTCCACAATAGCCCAACATACTGTACTTGAAACACCTTGTTTAATTTAGAAAAGCAAATAATTTTCCCCAATGCAGTGAGGTACAGCCAGAACAAGTTCCCGTTTGTACATTAGACCTGAATCTTGGTTTCAATATGCAAGTTACTTTATGCTTAGTGTAAAAAATGTGTGGGTGTTTAGCACCATACATTATCACTTTTTACAGGCGTGGTGCAGAAGCTAAAGAGAGAATTGGTGCAGAGACTAAGGTGTCTTTTTTCCTTTCAGAGGTGGCCATCTCTCCAGGTTGCATTAGTGGAGGTCCTTAGAAAGCACGTGTGTGGCAAACCACACGGCGGCTCTCTGTGCGGTCCTTTCTTTAACAAGAGGGCAACCTACCTGATGAATCTCCAGGCTCACTCCATCTCTCTAGTTGGAGTCATAAGCAGAATGCTTTCCACATGCTATCTGCCCCCCCAAACTTAGGTTCAGATGAAATGGTGGCAGTAAAACAGGAATCAGGTTGGTGCAGAAGCATGCTCAGTGGATGTAGGTCTACTTAGGACCCTGCATGCAGTAACCTCCGCAGCTCCCTGCCTCCGAGTCCACAGAGATGCGATGGCAAAGCGGTACTGAATTTCTTTGCAAAGTGTTTGGACAATATATATAGGAGCAATTAAACCACCCTATATTGCAGTAACTGATTTGCCCACCCTTGTGCAAATGGGGGTTAACAAAGTGTTAACTTGAATGTATCTTCCAGATATGAATTCTGTTACACCCAACCTATGCAAAACCCAAAGCTCATTTACATATACGTCCTGAAAAACAGAAGCATTTTACAGAAGTCTGATATTATCTAGTAACTGTATTGTAAAGTAAATTGCACTTCCTATGAACTGGGCATAGCATGTAGTCTCACATCAGTAGCCTGCTCTGGATGATGTGCAACATGGACAGATGCTTAGCAGCCATGTCAGCCTTGCCACATGGAGACTGACCGCTCAGGTGAGGCCTCCTCCTTATTGCCTCTTACTTGGGAAGTGCTTTTAAGGTTGCTTTCCAGAGCTGGGATTGCACTCACGGAAGTCCTGTCCCTGTCTGTCCTTCTATGTAAGACCAGGAGATGGCACATGCTAAAGAGTGCTTCTTTCAGAGTCTCTCCTCGCTGCTTAGTGAGGAAATACACCTCACCTGTCCACTGGGTGAGGTGTACAGCCTTGATGTATAAGCTAAGTACAAACCAACAAGTACCAAGCAGGGAAAAAATCCCAGCCAACTCAAAGCTCCTTCTACAACTGTGCATAATATGCCATAAATAATTGTTCCATGCCAATATTTCCTAGGTAAAAGACAAAAACTTTGATTCTCAAGCCATAGTTCTGATACTTGGCATTACATGAATTACACTTGCACCTTAATGCTATGTTTCTTTCAGCCCCCATGTCAATACTGGTATTCAGAGTTCATCTCCTGTCTTACTCACAACTTCATGTTTTTCTTGCAGGTTTCTTTGTTCTTAAAGGACAGACCCAGCCCCACTGCAGTTGATGGCCATTTTGTCCCTGTCTGGGTGGAGCTAGGATATTATCCTAAGGATTGGCTCTGGGTCATGCTTTCCGCTCCTGGTCATGTCTACAGAGAAAAGGGGAAGCCTGCCTGCACGCATGTGAGAATAAAGCAGTGCTAGCTTAAATCTACCCAGCCCGTATAATAACAGTAGCGAAAACCCAGAGGTACATCTCCCGCCCCCGCTCACCACCACGATGTGTACCGACGTCTTCCAGGGTTTGGCTGGCGGTGACTTACACCCATGCGATTGCATCTGTCTACATTATCCTTGCTAGACAGATGAAAGCCTTCATTTTGCTGTGCCAGCTTGCCTTCCTCTACCCTTTGATACTACAGCAAGTATAAATAGAGACCTGAGCACTGACAGGCAAGGAGCCTGGTCTGCCCACTACAGAGGCTGTGACGCCCCGCTCTCAGCCCCCGCTCAGCACGCTCGCAGCGCTTGCCTTTGCCAAAGCAGGCAACTGCTGGGTGCTTTAGCAATGCTTAGGCATCCTTTGGTGCTTGTTCAAGGCTTCTGTAAATGCCCTGATACCTCCGAGGCACGCGTCTGGCCAGCACAGCGCAGGTGTATGCCATAAAACCGGCTAGAAAATGGACTTATGAGAGATGCAGGTGGTGCCGGGGCTGAGAAGGTGCAGACATTTGTCACAAAGGAAACAGATGCTCAGCCCCGCACTGTGCTGCTTCGCCCTGAACATGCAAGGTATTTCGCAAATGGTCATCCTTCTCTTTTAAAGATGAGAAAAAGGCACTTGAAGGGCTGGGTCAATGCCTTCTGAGGTTGCTGATTTGACAAGGATCACAGGGCTTGCCCTAAGTACAGCCGAGTGAAATGCTTATAGCAAATCACATAAAACTTGACAGGTTTCAAGTTTCCTCACACTGCATTCACGGAAAGATTTGTAAGAGAGGTAAGCCTTTCAACTTACAGTCAAAACCCTACCTAAGGGCAGTTTCTGAGCACATCTCAAAATCACAGCTTCAGCGTGAAACCAGACAACAGAAAAAACACTGCAAGACAAAATACTCAGAAGGCAAAATAAAAAGCCCCAAGCCCCTGACTCGGACTGCTTTTGGGTTCACTGGAATCAGAAACTCAAAACAAAAAGCACAGGCTGACAAAAAACCAGTTAGATCAAAGCCAGGGAAAATGTTCTCACAGATCTTCGTGAAGTGAAACTACCCAATTTCACAGTTTCACTTGCAAGCAGAAGTGGTGAGCCCTGCGGATAGTATTAAGGATGAATTGGAAAATCTACCAGGTAGCAGCTACCGTCACTCTCTACTTCCCTGCTTTCACAGTCAGTTCTATGCCCTTTTTTTTCCTATTTCAATTGTCTGAATACATCTTTATAGAGAATTTGATGTTTTGTACTAAAATGCATCTTGGTTGCAAGCCCAGGCCTTACTTTGCTAGGACCTAAGTGGAAGAAAAGGCATTTCTTCTGAAAATTGATTATATTGGGAATCTGTATATGTAATTTCTAGTCTCCTTTCCACTGGCAGAAAGAATGATGTGTCTTGCATTCAGTATCACTGTGGATATGCTGGTGTATGCATGGACTTACCAACATACTGTAGACCTTTGTAGGTGCTCTACTGCTCCAAACACCACCGCTGTTGTCACCCTGTACAGTTCATTAATACACTGCAGAGAGGAGATATCCTTACTACTCATCGACTGTTTGGGAAGCTGACTCAAGTCTATACAAATATTATCCATTCTGTTAAGATGACAGAAGAGGTAATGAGGTAGTGTAATGTTTTCTTGTCCTTCTCTCAGACCAGTGATTCACCTAGCCAGTGGCCTGTCTCTCTCCATGGCCAGTACCAGATGTCATGGAGGAAGCCACAATTCATTCTGCAGATGACAGACCTGCTTACATGGGAAGCTTTCTTTCCAAGCTTTAACAGAGATCAGCTTGTGCTCTGAAATAAGGCAGTGAGAGATGAAGGGAGAACTTAACCCTTCCAAAGCTTCTTTCTTCTTTACCTGGCTGGTACATATTAAGAAACTGTTATGTATATACAGACCCAGCTGTTTTAAGAATCCTGCTAAACTCTTGGTTTCAAAGGTATTTTATGGCAATGAGTTCTAGGCTGTAATCACCCACTGTTTAGAAAAATTTCCACCATACCTTGCCCTGTTGACTAAGCACAGAGAAAGGAATAGGAGTGAGTGGGTGAGCTAACTATCATCAGAGCTGTTTTAGGAAAAAAACAAACAGAAAACCCAAGTAAATAAATAAAAATTGAAAAAAATCTGAGCAAACACGTCCTTGCACACTGCAATCTGCAGGAACACAGAAAATCTGTCACGCTCATGCCTCTGCAGTGAAGGGGTTGCGTGGCCTGTCCTGAGCTCCCCCACTGCACGCCGGAGTGCTTCATCTCTGTGTGCAGCCTGATGCTCGCGGCAGCCATCCCACCCAAAACGCCGCCCGCCCCAATTTAAACTCACACCCTGCGTCCGGGAGGCCTGAGCTGGCACAGGGAAGACAGAGATGCCAGGCGGGATTTGGATTTAAAGAGCGGGTCGTCCCTCTCCAGCCAGCCTCAATCCATTCTCTTACCCAGAGCCAGAGCTACTTCTTCCTTGCCGTCCTGCCGGGGCTGCTGGATCCGTACTGCTGGCCTCACCCGGCAGCCCATGAGGCACCCACGCATTCCGACACAAGCAGCCCAAGCCTCTGAGGGAGCTTGTCACAGCCGCGTGGTGCAGCCCTCCTCCTCCACTGAGCTACCAGGGCCAGCCAGGTACTCTGTGGCAGCCTCCTATGTGCAAACCCTTGCACCACGCGTGCAGGAGGAAGACAGGTTTCCCTGTCTCGTCGCAAGGGTGATCAACCTCAAATTATCACTTAGTGAGGCACTGCAGCCGGCAGTTTCTGCAGAGCACTAGCCCACCCTGAGTTTTTCCTGCCAGTGGGATTCCCCCTTAGCTCCTGAGCCCACTCTGCATTTCACCATTGCTCTCCACAACAGCACAAGGGGCTAAGAACCCTGTCCGGCCCTCTGGGCACCGCTTCGGAGGTGCAGCAGAGACTGCTGGGACCCAGCATGTCCCCTCTGCATGTGGCAGGGTGTCAAAGTTGGATGAGCTTCTTCTGTTGGAGGAACCACCTCATAGTTTTACAGAGAAATGCCTTTGCTGTTTCCTTAGAAATGCTTCTGCGTAGCTTTTAAAAGCAAGTATGTCTATTTCTAAATCCAAGAACAGTGTTTTCTTTGCCATTCTTGGTTTAGGTATAGGCTCTCCCCACTCGAATAACAGGATGATGCAGTTACTCATTCTATGTTCTGAAGTAAAATTCTTCAGGAGTTCATAAATTACTTTCATAAACTTGCCAATATCACTGGCCTTCACATGCATTTAAAGATAAGCAGACTGTTCTTTTAGGGTCATGCCTTAGCAGTCAAACTAAACCATGATTATCTTCTAGTCATGAAAAAAAAGCAGTTTATTTTCTATTCGTATTGTATACACCGGCAGTGTGGGGAAGATACTTTTATTTCCCACCAGAGAGCTGCCTCAGAGCTGCAGTTTGGCTCTCGTGGTAAAACACGGTCCAAGGCAGAGCTGCCATCATCCAACAATCTCTTATTAATGGCCACATGATAAAGGGCAAGCCAATCTGGGGGATCTGCAAGCCAGCCATAACCCTAAATCCTTGCTAAGACTGTCATCACAACCCATCACTATGCTGAGTGTGGCTGGTTAAACACTCAGTCTAATATTTAGCCTAGGATAACATCTCTTGATCTTACCAAAGCACTGTATTCATCTCTGTCAGATATTTCACCCCTTGCTTCACAAGAATTCCTGTGTTCAGGTCTCGCAATGTTTCTCAAGGCTTTTAAATGAAAAAAAGGCTCAAACAGAGAGAAGGCTGTGTAAATCAGACATTGTGCAAGTTTTTTCTTCTAGTAAGCCAAGGTTTTTATGGGCTTTAGTTCAATTTCCTATTCACAAGATGAAGTTAGTATTTTATAATGCTGACACAAATTAACTCTTTGTTCAGGCAGTCTGCAAAAGTGCTGGAAAATGTTCTCTCCCCTATGCAGTGACAGTATAGTTTATGCTACTGTGAGAAGATAGGTTTCTTCTACTGGGCAAGTGAATGAAAATACATGGCAGCGTTGGGTACCGTGCATCTCCCAGAGAAACTTGGTTTTGGCAGAGTTACTTCTAGTATATGATCACTTCTTTTAATGTCACCAATTCTAGAGGGCTGAAATCATTACCAGCTTGCTACCCTGCTCCTCACGCAGCACCCTCTGCAGACAAACAATTACTCCTAGGGAGGCCTCGTAGGCTGAGAGTGTGAGACTGCAGATGTAGACTTTGATAACAGCGAGCCTCCGATCACTTCACCCCTCTGCTCACATACAGCACCAGGGACTTTAGGAGTCCACTAACTTAAATCCCATCACAAGGCAAGCCAGAGTCACTAACATTCAATGAGAAGCAGTATGCTTAAGTATAGGTGTCTATAGGTCCAGGCAGGGAAGCCCTTCAGAGCAGGTGAAGCAAGAGCTTCTTGCTACAGTTTTATTTAGCTTTTGCAAAGGAAGAAACCCACAATGGCTGGGCACTACTCGGCACATTAGAACTAAGAAGAAAGTATGCACAGTGTATTTTTCCATGTTGTAAAAGTGCTCTGCTGGAGTTCATTTCCATTTGATAAGAAACCAACAAAATGTTGCACCATGAGTCTTCATTGCCTTGATTAATTAATTAAAAAAACAACAAAGGCAAAACCAGGATTAACCTTCTTTGTATATTGAAATAATTAGACCTTGCAGCAAAAGGGAAAATGAGGAAAAAGTACCCTCCTGGAAAATATTATGCTTCATGCTATTTAGAGCTCCATAAAAACCCTGCAAAAAGATTAGTTATTCTGTCTTGCTTTGTAGGCAAAATTATTAGGAAACCTTACAGGACAGTCTAACACCCTTAAGAAGTTAAAAGAAGTTGTGGGGTGGGGTGTTATCATGTAATTATCTAGGCACCCTTTAAAAACTATATGTGCATTCTTTAATACAAGACTCTCCAACAGGTCTCATTTTGGTCCCCCTGCCCAAAAGGTATCATTGTGTTGACCTGCCCAATACACATGAACCTGTGTCGAGCTCTCACTATAACCAGCAAATCCATCCTTATACTATGAATCTTGCTAGAATAAAAGTTTAAACTGCAGCCTTGCTGATGCAGTCCTAGATCTGAGGAAGAGATGGAGCGATGTTTTTCTGCGGGTTGCACTGCAGCAAGGCACTTAGAAATGCTCCTACCCTGTACTCCTAACACCAAGCCCAGATCATAAACTGAAAGATGCCATTAGGAAAATGAGGCCATCATTAAAAGCAGAGCCAGTAAACATTTGAATGTGTTCAGCATGCAGAGCACACCACTGGAGGTTTCAGTATAATCCTCATTTCTTTACCTAGTGGCAGAAGAGAGGACCTGGTGTGGTGTGATAGAAAAAGGGCCATATCCTTTGTGGTGTACCACATTCAATTAATATGTCAGGCTTTCTACATCTGTCACTGCTTGCAGGGGCTGGAACAATGGTTCTGCTTTCCCACTCCCCTCTTTTTTCCCAATTTTCACATAGTATCAGGCTAAAAAAGAGTTATGGATTTCCTTCTCAGAGAACTGCATGGACTGATAAAGTGAAATCCATGGCAGAAAACAACTTGTTATTTTTCCCTTTACCTCACGATTTCAGTTAAGAGAGAAAGTGCAATAAATTTTGGCGGGAAAAAAAGAAAAGAGACCGTTTTGGACATTTCGAATGACTGGTCTATGTAAACACTATTGAGAAATATGGGTGAGAACAACCGACCCTAGGGATGATTATTTTTCTTGCTCTGAGGCCCAAGCGTTACTTTTGTTGCGCCCAGGATTTTGAAACTGTGCGAAGTTCATTTCAGTAAAGAAAGGAACAAAAAGGGAACTGCTGGAAAACCGTCACAGGCTTCCACGTTCAAACACAATATTCTTTCGCAATTTTTGAAACATTTGCTTTATAACTCAACTGAAGTGCTGTTGCCCAAGCTTTTCTAGCACTGTACAGCAGGAGTTTGACCTTGTGTGTGCTGGATATGTACCAGGATCTGTACCTGGATTGCCCAAACTGGATGAATATCTTAAGGTATCTAGCATGACTTCTAGCCTAGCAAGACTTCTAGCCTAGTCCGCGAAGAAACACAAAATACTGGTATGATAGTAACATTAACTACAATAATGAGAACAGTAATAAGGAGGATAATAAAACCCATTCTGGAGTGTTGAGCTAAATCACTTGCTGGATTAACCAGCTTTAATGAAACTCTTCCTTTTCTTCGTCTCCAACCAACTGCTCTCAGGCTCTCTGGGCTCCTGCCTGCACCAAGGCCTCTGCCATCCCCATCCCATCCCATGGACTGGCTGTGCTCTGACACTCACTGCAAGCACTGCCTGTGAGGTTCACTCTGTTATTTTATCAGAAGCACAAAATTTCCTCAATAAGGTTTCCTGTGCTACAGATTAAACAGTAAACAGTTGGGTGAGATAAAAAAAAAAAAAAAGAAAAAAAAGAAAAACAAAGAAAAAAAAAAAGGCTGACGAAATGCAGGAAGATCCTTCTTGTTATTCTAGCAGTATTGCTTCCTTTGCTTGGTAGGGGTGCTGAGGAAATATTAGCTGCGAGCGCTGCAGAGCAGTTAGCCACTTCTTGCTCACGCTTCAGCACCTCCCTTGCCCAGGCTAGAAGGTGCTGCGAGCCCGAGTGACTCACGCAGCTTGCTGCGATTCAGCTCTCCTCTGGTGCCAGGAAAGACAGATGTAGAAAAGCTTTTGACACGGGTGGGGAAAAAAAAAGACCTGAAGCAAGGCAGGAGAGCAGGCTAGCATTTCAGCCGGCTGCCCTCCGCCCGCGTCCCACTCGGGGAGCGCTGAGCCGCAGGAGCGGCAGGGTGCCGGCGGAGCTGCTGCTTGTTGTGACACAGCAGCTGGGACGAGCCTTCCGCATTCCCCAGCCCGCTTATTAATACGAATAACTCATGACTCACACCGACACTGCCAGCGAGGCCGGGAAACTGTAGTCCGTAACTATAAAGAGCTATGAAGGGCTGCTCTCCGGCAGCACCCCAGCCAAGCTTGACGAGTGGTCTGCGACAGGCTTTGTGCGCCTTGTCATCCGCACGGGCACAACCCTGCTGCAAAAAGGGCTTGAGCGGTCAGAGGGCTTGGGTGGAAAGGGGAAAAGTTCAGCTGTAGCATGAGCTATTTAGGAAGGTAGTTATGAGGAAGCGGACAAGTTTCTCGTGCCAGCCCCTGGCTTACTCGTATGAATAACCCATGACTAAACCATTAGCTCCACAGGGGGTTGTGAGAATGTTAGAAGGAGTCTCTGAGCACGCTTGGTCACTGGTGAAAAAAGACAGATTGCTGGGTGAAGCCCTTCAATTCCAACCCCCCTAGCCCCCCCAGCCCTTACAGGACTGCTTCATTTCTCTAAGGGTGGCTGCAGCTGATAATTCACAGTCATCTGAGACCTACATGGCATCGACAGAAACTCTGAGTCTATCCACACCGCTTCTTTTCCTGAGCCACGTGAGTTGCAGCTAACTTTAAGCAGGTTTCTAAGCTTTTTCGGACTTCTCCCCGGTGAACATGCCTTTACCCAGGCTGACGGTCTAGCATAAGTGAGACAGCATCACGCTCTGCTGGCTGTACGCACTAGCTTGCTGCTCACTCCCCATGCTTCAGCCTGTAACATGTGTCGTATGCTGTTGGCTGTCATTTTTTGTGGCAGTGGCTCAAAAAGTCATAATTCTGCCCAAAAGAATCAAAAGGGGCTTGTGCTACTGCTATTGTATCTGCAGTAATTCATGTGAGTTATTCTAGCACACTTTGATTTATGAAGAGAAAATTCACAAGCATGCAATGACTGTTTGAACAGCTTAAATGAGTCCTTGTTATAATCTCTTTAACGGACTGATAAGTAATGAGATGGTATTCCTGCAAGCTCAGATATTAGCTTCGATGAGAGCGCCTCAAAGAAAACTGAAGTGGGAAAAAGCATGTACTACAAGAATGTCCCCAGATACTCTCCAAACATGCATTTTCTTAAGTATGGGAAAGTAAAAAGTATATTTAGAAAGTCTGAATGGCACTTACCTCTCAAGAAGTGCTGGTAAGAAGGAAGTGACTCAAATATGCTGTTTGAAGCCATTGTTTCCTCTTTAAAACTCACTCTCTCTTTACAGTGAAGGAATATATGATTTCTTCTACCTTGGGGAGCGAAAAATGAAGAATGGTCATTGCTACCACCCTCCTCCCAGCCATCACGCTCAGTTTTAGCCCAGTGCCTCAGGAGCAGCACAAAGCGGATTATAAGGTTCTTTTGCTAAAAGAACTCTGAAATTGTTTCTTAAAAAGAAAAAAAAAATAGCGGATCGGTTGTGGTTGATGATGCTTACCACTCTACGAAACTCTGTGGTTTGCAGTCAAAACGATTCGCCCTGCCTGCTGACCAATATCCCGGACCCGCTCTTGTGTGACTGCCTCTGTACCCAACTTGTGGTTCTGTGGTTGTTTATGAGGCCCAAAGAAGTGTTTCACACAACCAAAATTACAAATTTAACTGTTCCCCTTTCCAGAACCTGCCTCCATTGGTCCCTTTGCATCACGTGACCTGAGTGATGTCGACTTTCTTTTTTTTTTTTTTTTAACTTTCTGAAGTCATGCCCTACCCACTCCACCTGCCCTCCCCGGGGCTGCGCGAGGCAGCGATGGAGGCTGCTGAGGGAGGGAAAAGAAAAATGACTCACTGTCCCTGATGCTACAAATGGTCTTGCTGAGTTAGTTCAGCTCCGCTTGTTTTGTTGTTTGTGGTTTTTGGAACTACTGATTATTTTGATAGAGATTTCATTGCTGCTTATTCAATAGTAATTCAAACCCCGGTATTAGTCTGCTGCTAAGGCAGGATGTGTAAGTCATCCTGTAAAACATTAGGAATCAGCTGTAGGAAAGACCACTGGCTGGGGAAAGAACACTGTAAAGAGGTTTTTAAAAAAAAAATAATCAAAAACAAAGAAAAAGAACCTGTCAGTGGAGACAAAAAAAGCCCCAACATTATTTTGAACCTGTATGATGGTACCCTCTAAGGAGCGCTTGAAGGTCACTAGTCTCTGAGCCCACTGGAAAGGTTTGTTAGTTACTTCAATAGAGTCAAATCCAGTAGTCCTTCTTTAGCACAATTCCTGTTCCTATCAGAAGGATCCCTACCCAAGAGAAAACCTGAGTAAAATCTTCAGGATTTAGCTCAGCATCTCTTGAGGTGATAACAGGTCTGTCCTGTCCGCAATTCTTCCCTTTCCTTCTCCCTCCACAAAAGAAGAAAAAAAAAGAAAAAAAAAAGGGTCTTAAACCTGATAATCAATTGGCAGTTCTGGCTCTGGCTGTGACAGTGCAAAAAGAGGGGAGAAAAGTCACTTACTACAGCACAGAGAAGTTGCTGCTGTGCCACCTTTTGTCTCCTTTTCCTCTCTTCTGAACAGTGGGCAGCAGCCCTTTCCCACCTTGCTGCAAACCACAGGACAGCTCACACCTGTACAGCCTGGGGTTCAGGACGCTGAAACCCATGAAACCTTTGCCAAAAAACCTGTGGCAATGAAAGGACTTCACCGACAGCAGGGCTGAAGCAGAACGAGCCTTTCCCCGCACCTTCTGAGTGACTACCAGAGTGAGAGATCTGCCTCGGAAGAAAAGCAAGAAGCCTTTGCAATATTATCAAAAATACTGGTAGGTGGAGCACAAATACGTAACAACACACAGTTCTTCCCGTGAGGAGCTTGCAGTCAAACCCCCTGGCACACAGATACCGCTTGCACAGACTGATGCCAGACTTCTGTGGGGCTCTGCAGAAGCACCTCCAGCATTGAGAAGCAGGGATCCCCAGACAAAATCAGGTGCTTAATGCGTTTGGATTTTTTCTGCTTGCTGCAACTATGGAAGTAGAATGCCTTTTCCTGACACTGCCTGCATTTCTAGTGCAAATGCACTCTACCCAAGCATCCTGGCTTCCTTTTAGGGTTAGCGGGGAGCTGCGTGTGCATGTGTGGTATGTTTTCCTCAGAAAAAGTCAGTCTGCTGAAACAGAAGCTTCTCGTGATGCAAAAGGATGTGTCAGTTCTAGCGACATGTATTATCTAGGAAATTGGGAAATTTTCCCGAATGAATTTCCAGAACACAAACAGAGCGATCCTGAGCAGCAAGACCAGGAAGGTTAGGACACTTAGCTACCACGCGCTGAGCCCGGCTCAAGCCCCTGCTGCGCTTGAATTGAGCCAGTAACTCAAAGCTTGGCTTTTTTTGCTTACCAGCTCTTCCCAAGCCTACCGCAACCAGACCAACTTTTTGGCTGGTCCGGGATAAACCTCTCCCCGCTCCCAGAGCTGGACTCCTTCCACTCCCATGTAAACAATTCAACAAGCATCCGCCAAAGACGCAACCTGACCGCAACGCCGACTCCCTTAGGGCTCTTGCCTGGGGGGGGATGCTCCCGGGGGGGGGGAGCACACCCCGCCGCCCTGCCCGGCCCGGCCCGGCCCGGCCCGGCCCCGGGGGGGATGCGTGCCCGCGGGCGGGCGCTGCGGGGCCGGGGCCGGCAGAGGGAGCTCGGGCCGGCGGGACGAGCCCGCAGCCCGGGGAGCGGGGCTCCCTCGGAAGGGGAGAAAGCCCGAAGCCAGGCCGCCGAGTTTGGAGTCTTAAGTGACGCGGGAACGTACCGGCCGGCGGCCGAGCCGGGAGTGGATGTCGGCTCCAATTTTCCCCCGACTGCCTATGTGGTTGGGTCGTGCCGTACGGTACGACGCGGGTGGAAGTCAAGCAACTGGCTGTACGTTCGGCCAGCACATAAGCTAATTTTGGCTTCACTTTCTCACGGTAACCGCCCCAGAAACCTAATTATACAAGTTTAACTCGGCTGGTCAGAGAGCAGAACCAGGACCTTACGGCACATTCACCTGAGTGTAAGCCAAGCCCTCAGATTTCAGATCTGTCACCATATAAAAAAAGAGATTTTTAAATCAGGGACACAGAAGAGATATATAATGTGCTGAGCTACCTGTGACTATATATCTGCTCAGTCCCAAAAGGCAGGATGTGTTACAAAGATTTTAAGTGACTTCAGAGGTTTGAGATGAGTCCAACATGAGTGTATTTCAGCAAGCCTGAGGAACCAGGCTGCTGCAGGGGTGTGCTTGGGCAAGCTCACTGTTGTGGCAGGGAAAAACCAGAGCCCCTTATTTCTGACCCTTTGTCTTGGCATCCGGGAAAGAGACCCTTCCTGCAGGAGCTCTAGTCCCTGGCTGCTTCAGAAGGCAGCAGCGATCACAGCCTCACTGTTTGTGCTGCATTTTATTTCTCTTTTTCTAGTACTCAACGGGCTGGGGCAGGAGAGCTGCCAGGGCTGGGACGGACACCCAGACAGCTAGAGCATGTGCCACGAGCATCCGCAGAGCTCTGGGCAGCAGCCGGCAGCACAGCATGCCAGCGCACAGCGAATGTCAGCTATGTTAATACCTTCACCTCAGTCATCTGCCATGAAGGCTGTGGCATAGCTATGCTATGCGACAAGCAACAGTTGGGCTGGTTTTGTCATCTCATAGCTAGGGCAGATGATGCAAGGGAAAAGCCTGAGTGTTTCGACATGTAGCCTGCCATTCCAGTCTCTGCTCTGCCAACAGTCAGCTGCAAATAGTACATGGGAATATGCTTTATTAAGGTCTAACCACCCTTAATTTTCAAGGAAAGGACTGTGCTACGTGGGTCTGTGCTACACTCAAGCAGGGGGATGGACAACTCTTCTCCCAGGCCACTACTACACCCACCAGAGAAGCCATGAATCCTAAAAAAGCAGGCAAGGGTTGCTGGCAATGCTCAATGCACCATGGTAGCATTTTATGCTGGGTGCACATCAGCTGTTCCTACAGCCTTACAATAAATCTGTGTCAAAATGTACTGTTAGCATAGCTGGCATTGCTCAGAGGAGAGGAATAAACGGGATCATTTCACAATTCATGCCCCAAGGAGTGCATCCAAATGTTGCCATCTGAGCTGTGCCACCGTTAATGCCAGTCTCAATTTTTTTTAAAGCTGTCCTGTAGTTACTGTAAACAGAGGCCCTTAGAAAACTCACATCACTGGTACTTAGACATCCTTTGCTTTCTAATGAATAAAATCTAAGATAAAGTTTAACCTTCAGTGAGTAGTATCAGTCTTAGATCTAGAAGCTGACACATCATGAAACAAATTAACAAGCGACCACATGACAACAGAAAGATCAAATTATCATGCCATTTGTTTAATTTGGTGTATAGGGTAGGACTCAAAGACTTAGGTGTGCTGAGGAATATATTTTCTGCATTAGTACTGCAGAGCATGGCCCTTTTGGCTGGGGTTGTTGGCTGGAACACGACCTCCAGTAAACAAGCCCTGACATCAGACATGTACATACTCTGAAGTCTTGGTCAACAGATCCCGTTTGGAATCTCATAAGGTTGCCAAAATTTGGGAAATACTCCCACCATTCCCTCCCTCAAACCCTCAACTGAAGTCCGGTTTTTTAACAGCAAATACTTAAGGTCTCACAGGTAGGATTGACAAATTAACACAGGGAAAGCTCTGAGCGCTAAGATTTATCAGTTTCTACATCTAAACTGACTTTTTCCCCTTGCAGAGCACAGTAATCACCCAACCCCATCAAGGTATGCCCCAGACGCTAGCCACCTTGCAGGCTGCAAAATCCCACAAGCTACTGAGAGGCCCAAACCAGAATGATTTAGGGATTATTTTGGCTGCTCTCAGGAGGTGTTGGGAGGTCAGGTTTACAGTTTGAGGTTTGACACAACAATGTAGGGAGGCGCATAGTCTCTCCATCTGCCCTACAAGTGACCGTCTGTACGTAAACAACGGCTTCCTTCCCTCCACTGATAGCAGCCTCTCAGTTTTCATCCTCCTTTCAATTTAGACTGCCTTTAATCCCTTGAGATCTTCCAGACAGACACCGTATGTCTCAATGCAGCAGGATGTGTTCGACCCTGGGGCATAATCTGTGTGTTAGATGCACTCCGCTGCTCTGCTCCATCACAAGCAAAGCCTGGACTTCAGAGTGAAACGCGTGGTGTGCCTGGCCAGCCTTGGACAAAGCTGGTTGGGTTCAAACACGAGCAGTGATGGAAAGTGCTAAATGGACCTAGGCAAGCCAGAGCAGGATAATACCAGGAGAATGTCATTCCTTCACATCCACTTGACCCATCCACAGCACAGAGCAAGATTAAAGCAAAGCAAATGCTCACAGTGAGAGGACCAAAAATCTCCTTGAGGCTAGCAGACAAGGGCAAACTCCAAATCTTGCACACTCCAGTCTGGGTAAAGGCCCTAGTCAGCCACGGCACACCACGCTGCTCTTCACAGCATCCTCTCACCAACCCGCATATGTACCCAAAAGAAACACGACCCAGATTCTTTCTGTCACAACTTTGCGTGCTAAGGCTTTTGGCACAGATCTTGCAGAGAGGAAACTGAGAGGAGGTTAGAAGCTGCCTGTGTATTTTGCTCAATACATAATGTATAATTTCCCTCAACACTGTCCCTTGCTTCCTACTTTTCTGGAAGACAAAGTGAAGGCTGCAGGCTTCCAACACCTGCATGAGTCTCCCTCTATCCAGCAGTGTCAGAAAGAGACCTCAAATTTTCAGCCTTTCTAAAAGAAAAAACTGCCAGCTGCCAACCTAAACCCTCGCCGTGTGTCAAAGGTGAATGCTATTGAATGGCAGCGTTAGAAACCCTGACTCTGAACCGCTTGTGGAGTTAGCGCTGAGAGGCTGGGAACGTCATGGGCCAGGCAGTCCTGCAAAATCACTGTGGAATAGCAGAGCGTGAGTTACAGAACAGCAAACTGGTTTTGTAGTAAACTGGAGCTGCTGGCACTCATTTGCCATCAGCAGGGAGCTCTGGCTTATGATGGCCTCTCATAACCTTGTGAATGAGGTGTAAGAGTTATGAAAATAATAATTAAAACAAATGCAGAGGAGAAAACTCACCAAAAGATGCCATTTCAGAGAAATTGGATCTGCCTGTGAATTGAGGCTGTCAGTCAACACAGCAGAGGACAGCATGGAAACATTTTAAAACAACACCCCAACGTCTCACTCTGGCAGTTTCAAAATAAAATGCTTTAGGTTTTCATTTCAAAATTGACCCAGATTAAATAACTAAGCTAAAAAAAGGACTGACCTAAATGAACTGTTTCCTTCTGGTCTTCCTGTTTTGCAGCCATACCAAAAATGCTACATCAGTGCTGCTGCGGAGTACGCTGGTACAGAAACACGACCAGTATCACTCCACCAATTTTGGTCCTTTTTCTCCCTGGATACAAGAGCTGTTTCATTTATTTCCAATAACTTATTTTCAGTAATAAAGTTTGGAGGATTTTTCATCAGCCTTTTTCTGGTGGATTGAAATGAGTCAAATGTTTGTGGCCAGTGGGGAAAAAAGCAGAAAAGAGGGGAAAAAAAAGGAATAACAAGAAACTTGTGGGGAAGGAGGCCAAAAGAAAAGGTCTCAAAAATCCAGATAAGCACCTGAAGATGTTTGCACATAGTAGCTCACATAAAGCTTCCGAGCATTTTTAATCTTCTGGCAAATATTGCAAAGGTTGCAGGCCGTCCCCAGTTCAGATCTGTCCTTCACATCCCTAAACTCCCTGTGAGAATCAGTGAGTTCCAGGGATGTGCTACCCCTGGGGACAGACACATCTGTGTCTAATTAGAGTTGATGCACACTGGTAAAAACAAGCGACTCCCGACCCTATTGACTTTTTTCTTTTTTTCCTCACCTACTGGGGAGCAAATTCCAGCCGGAGTCCCAGCCCACTCTTTACATTGTCAAATGCCACCACTTCACCCTGTCTCAATATCTGCACCAGCAAAACCCCATTTGGATGAAAATAAAATACAGAAACAGCTTGAGGCAGCTAAATAGTATCCTGATGCTAACCAGCGGTAAGAATTGAACTTGGATTAAATCTGTAAGGACTGAATTTGAACTTTTGTCAGTAAAGTCACAAAGCAAACACAGTGAAACAGGTAATACATGCTTACATTTCTTCATGTGAGTTATTTTACTGGAATCAGTGGGATTACTCACAAGTGGGGGAAAATTTGCAGGGTTTGCCTTCTCTTCTGTTTCATATTTTTAGGCACATCGGTAAGATTGTCTAGATATTGTAATGAGCTATTGTTCCACTGTTTGCTTTTTAGGATGAACTTGGTGATATTTTTCAAAGCAACTCATTGTATTCCTATAAATGTAGAAAATGAGAAATTAAATATCTACTTAATAAGAAGTAGCTACTTTAGAAAGAGAAGTAATCCAGGTAATTTAGTCATAAAACTTCCAATTACTTATCTCCTACTTCTCTCTGGGCTTAGAGAATAGTGCTTGGCATCTGTATTTCACAAATGATTCTAGCAAAACTACCTTCTGTCTAATTGCTCAGAAAACTCTTTAACATTTATGACAGGGCTCTCTCCCTGTACGAATATCAGCACGTTGAGTGACGGATACATTAAATCTTGTCGTGGTTTAACCCCAGCCAGCAACTAAGCACCACACAGCCGCTCACTCACTCCCCCCCCCACCCAGTGGGATGGGGGAGAAAATTGGGAAAAGAAGTAAAACTTGTGGGTTGAGATAAGAACGGTTTAATAGAACAGAAAAGAAGAAACTAATAAAGATAATGATAACACTAATAAAATGACAACAGCAATAATAAAAGGATTGGAATGTACAAATGATGAGCAGTGCAATTGCTCACCACCCGCCGACCGACACCCAGCTAGTGCCCGAGCGGCGATTCCCCGCCCCCACTTCCCAGTTCCTATACTGGATGTGACGTCACATGGTATGGAATACCCTGTTGGCCGGTTTGGGTCAGGTGCCCTGGCTCTGTCCTGTGCCAACTTCTTGTGCCCCTCCAGGTTTCTCGCTGGCTGGGGATGAGAAGCTGAAAAATCCTTGACATTAGTCTAAACACTACTAGCAACAACTGAAAACATCAGTGTTATCAACATTCTTCGCATACTGAACTCAAAACATAGCACCGTACCAGCTACTAGGAAGACAGTTAACTCTATCCCAGCTGAAACCAGGACAAATCTGAAGTTGGTAACAAGTTCTCAGGGAAGGCTGCTGTTTTTATGGCTATGCCAACCTCTTCCCAGTATGGTGCCATGACATGAGTTGGCTCTGGGTGAACTAGCTGGTGGCCTGGGAGTTGCACCTGGTTACTTCCCTCTGCCAAAATAGTCTGCGACTGCCTCCACACAGAGCTCTGGTCCGATCCAGTATGAAAGATGGATGGATGCCCGCCCAGTGCAGCCCCTGTAAACAGCAAACAGATTCCTGGGGAAGATTTTCCAAATGTTGTACAAAGGATTCAGGTACCCAGCTGCTAAAGGAACCTGGCTGAAATATGCCCACCAAATTTCTTTATATGTGTTTAATAAAAGTCACTCCTAACTAGCTTTAACTGTTCCTCCTGCCCCATTTGATCATGATTAGTACATTAATTTTGTGTAGTCATGATTAGGAGCAGGGAAGATGCCTAACAAACAGGATCTGGAAGGGCCTTTTGGGTGTAAGAGGCAGCATGGAGGAAAGATGGCTGTGATGTAAAAAAGTGAACAAGAAATTGAGGAGCATCCATTTGCAATAGCAATTTCACAACATGAGAAAAGTCAAGAGGAGAAGGAAAGAGAGAGAGGGAGAAGTTAGAAGAAATTGAAAAGTCAGAGAGAAATTCAAAGAGGGAAGAACGTGATCAGGGATACGGACAAGTCTTGCAGGAATTGCAATGAGGGCAGGTGGACTCTGTTAGAGAAAATAGAGCCAGACATTCACGAAAAAGAAATGTAGCATCATATAAATGAACCTTTACCACTAAATAAAGCAGAGGAGTGCTGTTGTTCATCCAGCCTTAAATGAAAGAGAGTGGAAGTGACAATTTGCCCTGAACCAGTGCAAAAAAGTTATTGTCAAACTTTTTGAAGGAAAGGTTTAATGCTGTGACTGCATCCTGAGAAACAGCTTAACAAAAGAAAGAGTGGTCAAATGGGTAGTTTACCTCATTTTTCCATGCTGGATTTACTTGTCTTTTCTTCCATATGTGATCCTTATGGCACTGTCTGGGTTTTTTCCCCTTTTCTCAACATGAAATGCTTGGATGTCTCAATTGCTGGCTTGGAGATGTACTAAGTTGAAGTGGAGGGCAGCTGTGAGTCGGGTACATCCTGCAAAACAATGTCTGAGTTTCTCTTGTTGTCAGCCACAGCACATCTCCACCATTACATCTGCTATAAACATCCTGATGGGCCCTGTCAGGGGGCTGGGGAAAAAAAACATCCCAAACCTATACCATCTTTTGATTACAGTAAAATTTGTTGTGGCTATGAGAGTATCTGTATCTTATGACCTTCACCTACAGACCAGCAAACAGCCTGGCCCCTATATATGTGTGGTCGTTCAGTGATAGGCATGACTGGGTCTGATCCAGCCCCCACTGAAAGTGAATGAAGGCTTTCCTAAACAGCCAGTGGCTGCTGCATTGGGCACATTTTTGTGATGAGAAAAATCTGAGCAGGCAAAGAATGCATTTGTTTTCCCAGAGACTACAGTCTTCCTGCCCACAAAGCATCCACACCTTTACTCATACAACAGATAAAAGGGCTGAAAGCAAGATGGGGTGTAGTCAGGTTGCTCCATAAAGAAGAGCTTCAGTCTTGCTTTTTGTGTAGATCATCCTATATTGGGCCACTATTTCACCCAATACCAGTATATCTGATAATGCAGATGTGCTGGTGCCGGCACAATCAACATTAAAAAAATGTGTTAAGTGTATGCATGTTCGTCAGTGGGATGAGGTATCCTGTAGAAAGTTAATGAAAGTTAACTGTAATGTGACGTTCATTTAAGGCTTGCTCCTAAAGGAAAGAAGTGCTGGTGAGTCATAGGAGTGTGAGTTGATGAGAGGTCCAGTCATTAGCAGCAGAGCGCTGTTCACATCACTTAATAAGCTTGTCATGTGTTGGCCAACCTACAAAGCTGCAATGACAGCTGTACAAGATTCCCTGTAGCTTCAAGGTAGTGCATAGCAATAAACAGGCAGACACCAGAATGGGAGGGAAACTTGCAAATGAAAAGTCTTCTTTCTGTTTTTACATGCACTGAATCATGTTCAACCTTCTCTGTTAAATTTTACTCTTTGTTCAGTAGCTAAATACAGGAAAATACCACAGTTTTCAGTGGAAATGCGTTGTTATAAGCTTAGAGGTTACTGAGAAAAGAATTTCACCTTTATATTTGCAACCTTTTATGCAGTAGTCCTAGAAATTATGAGGAAAACCTTCCCTGAAATACCATACCAGAGTCTCCTTACCCCAGGCTGCAAGCATATACATAAAAAAGATCATACCACAACACAGAAAGCAACAATATGCAAAACTGCTTTTTGTGTTGACAGAGGTTTAACACTGTGAACTTAGTACACCTGTAGGAAAAAAAGCAGCTCTCTTCGGTTTGGGAGGGAAGGTGATCTTATTGAAATAATCCTTCAGTTAGAAAGTCTCCTGTAGACTTGATGGTGAAAATTGTTGGTAGCACCTAACGATTTTCCATACTCCCACCGTAAGCTTGTGGAAAGATTTGGCAATAGGAATTCTAGTCCTTTCTGAAAATTAAGTCCCTTTAATTTGGTTCATAGAAGCTATAGAAGACAGAGGCACTCTGTACCATTAGCTACTTCTGAAACTCTTGGTCATAGTGTATACTCACCTATCAATTTTTTTGGAAGTCCCTGTTCCTAAAGTTTCAGTGCTCAATAGCACAGAAATATAAATCATGGCAACAGTGTATGCTTTCCCAATAACTACTGCAGATATTTCTATTTAATCAGTAGAATCATAGAATGGTTTGGGTTGGAAGGGACCTTAAAGATTATCTAGTTCCAACCCCCCTGCCATGGGCAGGGACACCTCCTACTAGACCAGTTTGCTCAAAGCCCCATCCAACCTGGCCTTGAACACTTCCAGGGATGGGGCACACATGTGATGGTTCCTCCTGGTTTAGATTCAGTGAACATTCAAAGCAATCAGGGAAAGCTAGTGCAGGTTTCCATTTTGCTGGAGGGATTATGATGTCTGCCAGCCTGCCAGGACCTCACTGAAAAAAATGATGTGGAACAAAGACCTGGAATGAAAGGTGGGATCCCTGGGGAAGAAATCTTTCCAAATCCTCCTGCAATCAGTAGCTTGACTGCTGGAAACTTTTGGATACCCTGGAGCTCTGTTTCTCTTTGCTCCACGTCACTTGCCATCAACAGCAGAGTGATCTTGCTCTTTCCAGGAGCAAATCCCTTGAAACAAGCTGTCATTATCATCTTTCTGGGCCAGTTTGCCAGTGGATCAATGATAAAATACATTTCACTGTCAATTCATATCATATGAGTTTCTTGCCCTGCAGTGTAACTGAACAGCCCTTAGCCGGACGTGTGTGGGAGTCTGTTTGAGAAACTGCAGTGAACGGGGCAGGGATATGTTTCCCAGACTGAACCTCTGAATGCTACTTGCTGCCTGTTCATCTCTGAAAACATACAACCGAACAGTGTTCAAAGGTGCTTCTTCCCTGGCAAAGTCTCATGCCAAGTGCCCTCAGGGGAAAGCATTTGGGGAATCCTTGGATCTCCTCTGATTGCAGCAGCACAGCACATCAAGCTTCAGAATAGACCACACAGATGGATAAAATGCCAGCAGAAGGAAACCCATGAAAGGAGACTGCTTACTGAGATATCGACAGAAATCACGGTTTCAAACATCTGAAGGCCTGCTCTAATGCCTACTGAACTCAATGGAAATAATGTCACTGAAAGGGAGCCCCTGGTTTTTGAACCATAGTCTTAAAATAAGCACATTTTGTTTAGGTTTATTTATTTCGTCTTTGAGAGCTGGCAACAGCTTATTTGCTTAAAGCTTCCTATGTAAAGTTTGTGAGATTGTACGCAGCTTCAGGCATGCTGGGGCTGCAACTCAATCCCCTCACAGACCTGTCCTGCTAGGAGAATATGCTACATGTCCTTTATTTTGCTCTGTCCCTTTAAAAAACAGAACTCTCTCCTTATCTCTACATTTATCTGACTTGAAGGTCTTATGACTGTGAACACTGCTAAGAACAAAAAAAGTGTTAACATGCACATTCAGGGGAAGGGAGCCTTTGTGCCTTGCAGTGAATCCTAGGACTTCCACTGAAAGCGGTTGCAGCTTATTTCGATTGCTTTAGAATCTGAAGAGCGGCTGTCACCTGGTTTGGTTTCATTTCTTCCTCTGTGGAGTCTGAGAAAGGGTAATGTGCCAGCTAATCAGGAGACCATCAGCTCTTACGTACTGTTTCCTTTTGTGCCCGTTTAGGGCCGTTAATGAAAAACCACTGAAAAGTTAGTCTGAATAACCTCTCTCTCACTGGGGGTACTAGAAATCTTCCATTTACCCAGGTGGGCCAAGGAGAGGGCAGTCTCTGTAGCTAAACTTCCCTTCTGAGCTCTCTGAAAGTCCTTCCCTGTACTCATCACAAAGCTTTGCCTAGAGTCCTTTCTAACTGGCTTACCGGTGGTGCAGATGTTGGCTTTTACTGTCTGATACACTCCAGCAAAGTTACATAATTACAAAGTTACAAAGTTATATGTCATATATATATATATATATTCTTGTCCAGCAAGTAAATAACTCGCTGTGCAAACCCATCACTCTTCAGCAGTATGATAACACAAGCTGCTCCAGAGGCGGTGTTCGCTCCCAATGGGGGATCTCTCATGTTCCCAATCACTTCTGAGCTCCTGGAACAGTTTAGGAGCTCCAGATGCATGTGAAGGTATGACTTTATGAGATGGAGACTAAATATATTCAACCCAAAAGCCATGCTGCTTTTAGGAGGAGAGCATGACAGAGTGGTTAGTGTTGCCTTCTGATCTGCATGTGATAGAGTGCAGAAAACAGTGTCAAGACATGTAGAAATGTACAGTCATGCACATGCAAGAGGTCACAGGAGGGGGACAACAGAGACACAGAGCTCAAGGAATGCACCTCAGAACCAGACTAGGTAAGGGAGTAAAAAAGGGGGAACACCAGTGAAGTGGCAGTGGTGCATTTCTGTAACTGTTCCTAGAAACTGTACTGTCAGCCTCTGGGGTTTAGACACTCTACAGCTGTTTAGCAAGTTTTTGCAACTGATCTGAACAGTTTACAATTTAAATGGTATATATAAGACATTACTGATCCTCCCTTCTGGCTTGGACAATGGCACAGAAAGTGGCAGTAATTTGCCGAGGAAGACTGCAAGAGTACTCAACGTCGAAGTGGCTAAGTTCTAGCTGCTCTGAGAATAAACCAGCTTTCTAGAGCTTGACTATGGCTGAATGGGCCAAATATCTGCCAGCTCTGTTCCTTTAAGTTTCCTTTTTCTGCCTTCTCTTAATAAATGTCTGAGTTTGTTTTCTTTTCTATTTAGACCTTTTGAGACTTTTATGATTTTAAGCTAAAGGGCACTTCAATTCTGTCTTCTTCGAAAAGGTGGTACAGGATGAGCTGATGCACACCCTTGAAGATCAAATGTGAAGTGCAATGAAAACCCTGCCTCAGTTCCTGGGCAGCCAGCAGAGTGAAGAATGACTACAAACAGAAGTTCCCCCTAAATGCAAATTGATCTGTGGTGCTACAAAGTAGGAGGCAATTACTGTAAAAGACTGGAATTGTATCTATTAATTTACTTTTGTTTGCTTGTACAAAGTAGGTTGTTTCTTGATTCCTTTTTATTCCCTTTCAAGCCAGAGAACAAATTTACTGCAAGGTTGAACAAATGAGCCTTTTAAAAAAGCCCTCATACCTAACACAACAACTCTACCTTATACACGCATGCAAAATAGAAGATATTCCATCGCTTTAGCTTCATTTTTCTTCTGTTCAGACATTTCTGTGGCAGTCAGTGGAAAGACAGCTGTTGTATGGGAGGCACAGTAAATGCTAATTAAATAAAATATTAAAACAATCTGCAACAAAGTTGAGTAGAAGTGATCAACAACAGATTTCCTTCTGTATTACTCAGAACTTTGTGCATTTCTATATCACTTGGTAATAATGCATAACGCACGTACTTTATGTGGTATTGAAATATTATGCCATGGACAATGACATAAGATCATAAGAAAAACCTCAAACAGCATTTCCACAGGGTAGCAGTTAGCCAGTTATGTCTTGATATCAGAGCCTGGACAGCAGCCCTGAAATTGTCTAAGTTGAGGAATATGTGAGAAAACCCACTTTGGTCAGTATCCTAAATAGAAGTCAATATTCATTTATATATTTTTAATCAGTTACGGTCTGCTTTAAGTTACCTGCTCAGCCTACCTACTTCAGCACTGTTTAACATTAGTCACCAGATGAGAATGACTTTCCTGGGAATGTGGAGGTGTGGTTTTAGCAAGCCTGTGCTCACTTCTGCGTCAGTGCAGGAAAAGATATTTTTGTCCTTTCTGAACCCTTTGAGTAACACATGCAGATGATGACTCTCAGATATGTTCAGACTCCCTGTGTTTAATGATGGAAAGAGGGAAGAAGGGATTTTTCATAGGGTTAAACCATACCTTAATCACAGCCAGATGCCTGGCTGCAATGGGTGTTTGAGGAGTGGTACCCCAGGGGCATTTTCACAGTTGCGTGGAGATTGTACCCACGTGCACGTCTATGTCAAATAAGGAGTAATCTAACAGTTGCCCTCCAAGGAAGGAGCCAGTCTGCTGTTCACTGGAAGGGAAACCTGATAACATGTCCCAACAGAAACCACAGGGTATACTACATCTTTCATGTAAGTGTTTATGGAAACGGGCAGCTACGAGGACCTGGCTTACACAGTCCTGTTGTTGACAGGGAGGCAAGCTTTCAAGCTTACATAGAAAAGAATTGCAAGAAGTAATAGTGCCAGGGAACGGCAGGTGCTGAGGACTTGACCTCTATATCATATGTGTGTCAGGGAGTTTTACCTCAAAGTAGCACTAGTCTGGCCCATACACTGAGTGGGGCCAGAGTGTACCTTGCATTTTAGTTTCATCTGAAAGTCACCCTGTTCTTGCGTCCTGTGAGTGCTCCACGGTGTGAACCAAAGCTCTGCCTGGGGAATGGGCCGGAGGTTTTCTTCAAAAGCACACTCCTGATTCATGCTGAAGTACCAGTGGGGATTGTGCCCTTGGGCATTTCAACATCAGATACGCTGGATGGAATCAAACCCTAGGATAGTTTGGCAACTGGCTGAAGCTATTGCAGGGCTGTTAGCAACTACCCTTGGGAACCTGAGGTAACAGGTAAGTTCCCAGAGGACTGGAAAAGAGGGAAGCCAGCTCCAGGACCTCTGATGCTTTCCTGGTCCATTTGCCTATCAGCAGGTAGAAGGTAAGATGGTGTGGAGGAGCAGCCAACAAGGACAAAGAAAACAAGCATCAGGTGTGATCCCCCTGTATTAACTCCTTGGGAAAGGAAAGACACTGCACTCTTACTGATGCTACTGGAAGACTGGAAACCACAAACACTTTGGACGACAAGCCTAAAATCCTAAAAGATCTTGACCCAAAGACCAACGCTGTGAATAAAGAGGGTGAAATTCAGTCAATGCAAGGTCAAGGTCATATATTTAGCAATAACCAGATACACAAACACTGTCTGTAGAAACACTGGCTTGGCAGAAGTTCTGCAGAGGAAGATATGGGGCTTGTAGTCCACATGGTGTGAACATGTCATGTGGCTACAGAAAAAAGCAAGTGCTGAGTGTCACAGGCAAGTCACACAACATAGTCTTTCTGTTTGAGTCAGTACTGACAAAAACCCAGAGGGAGTGCAGAGACCTCCACAGTTCACCATAGCTCAAGAATGTGGGCAAACTGGAGAGGCCAATGGAGAAGTCCTTGAAAAATGTGGTCTGTAGGACAGATTCAGATGGGGTTGTTTCCCAGTCTCTCAAGGGAGAGCTGATACTTGTCTTCAAAGCTGTCACAGGCTAACAAGTAGGAAGGAAGTATGCCGTGCTCTGTATTCAGTGTAGGTAGACAGGAGTGATGGTCTTCAACTGCAGGTAGGGAGACACAGTCTAAACATGAGGAAAAACTTTCTATAGTTCAGGATAATCAAGCACTAGAATAAACTGTCTAGGGAGGCTGCAAACTCACCACCACTGGAAGTTCTGAAGAGCAGGAATACTTGAAATACTGGTCCTGCCCATTGATATAGCTGGTCCTGCTTATATTTTAGGGATGAAAGTGATGACCTCCTAGCTCTATGCATGGAGCTCCTAGCTCCAGCTCTCTAGCTCTGTGTTTCTATCAGGAGACACAACCCAGACAGCCCTTCTCTCCACATTGCCAGTCTGTGGTGTTGGCCAACCTACACCCAGGGAACCAGTTACCATGACTGGGTGTCGTGGTTTAACCCCAGCCAGCAACTAAGCACCATGCAGCCACTCACTCACTCCCCCCCCCCCCCCGCCCCCAGTGGGATGGGGGAGAAAATGGGGAAAAGAAGTAAAACTCGTGGGTTGAGATAAGAACGGTTTAATAGAACAGAAAAGAAGAAACTAATAAAGATAATGATAACACTAATCAGATGACAGCAGTAATAATAAAAGGATTGGAATATACAAATGATGCACAGTGCAATTGCTCACCACCCGCCGATCAACGCCCAGTTAATCCCCGAGTGGTGAATCCCCCGCCACCCTCTCTCCCCCCCCCCAGTTTATATACTGGGCAGGACATCACATGGTATGGAATACCCTGTTGGCCGGTTTGGGTCAGCTGCCCTGTCTGTGTCCCGCCCCAAATTCTTGTGCCCCTCCAGCCTTCTTGCTGGCTGGGCATGAGAAGCTGAAAAATCCTTGACTTTAGACTAAACATTACTTAGCAACAACTGACAACATCAGTATTATCAACATTCTTATACTGAACTCAAAACATAGCACTGCACCAGCTACTAGGAAGTCAATCAACTCTATCCCAGCCAAAACCAGGACACCCAGTGTCCTGGCTTCAAGAAAAAAACAGTCACTCCACTTTGGAAGGCAGGACATTGCTCTACAGCCCATGTCAGACTGCAGTTCTGCTGTGGTGTTGGTACCACATCTGAAATCTTCAGATATCACAAGAAAGCCACCAAAAACCACAGGACAGGCTTTGAAGCATGCCTGGAGAGAAAAATCTTTTAAAGCCATCCTCCATCATGATGCAAGAAAAATTGATCATTCTTTGAAAAAATAATAATTTTCTCTTCTTCATAATGTGGCGCTTCCAGTGGAACATGAAACACTGTTACTTTTACAACAGAGTCACAAAACCTGAAATGCTCTGTCAGCTACATAGCATCAAAAAAAAAAAAAAAAAAAGAAAGAAAAATGTGAATTACAAGCTGCCTGTACCTTAGAAAGAGCAACTCACTGTGTTCAGAGTAGTGATTGCGCTTGCATCTCTCAGCTATTGCAGGATATTCCTGCCAAGGTGTAGCAACTTAGAAGGAGGCTTTCATAATCTAATCTTTCTTCTTCCCTGCCCACCACAGTCTTGCAAGTGCACACCGTGTGGTGCAATTTAATGGCTCCTGCAGCAGCATCCACCTCCACAAGCACCTGGCATGACATATTGCCGCAATATTTTATCCATTTAATTTGTCTACTTTATCCGTTTAATTTTTATTCGTCTCCACTCAATGCTCACAAGACCTTCAAAGGGAAAAAAGTTTGATGTGAATGATTTCTGCAAACTGCAGCTCAGGTAATAGTTTGGAAAAGGCCAACAGTATGCTTGTGTTCATGGGTCCAAGCCAGATGCAAACAGTAACCTATCAGCAGATCTGATATGTAAAGAATAAGGGTCAAAAGAGCTTAATGGATAGATCCTAGCAGCAATTTTTCATGACATTTTTGCACAATTATTTTCTCCTTACAGAAGAGGATCTGGCCTTTTTAAAGGTTGCACTTAGGGCATGGCATTACTGTATTGAGTTGTATTTAGCCTGACGTGACAAGCAGTGCACGCCTCAAAACAGAGGCAAACCAAACATACCCCATAGTAAAAAATTGATGAATATGTAAGGAAAGCCCATTGCCAAATAGTCAGAAAAAACCTCCTGATGAGCACCTGCACACAGAGTTCGTGAGACAAGCTGGGTGCTCCTGTGAGCTGAGAGCAGCATGCAGGCTGTCGTACTGTTCTAGCGGTGACTGCTCTTCCCTTTCACCTGGCAATGCCGAAGTCCCCTGATCCGGTGGGAGCTGAGTCAGGTTCTTTCCAGGGACTGAGCAAGTTGCAGCAGACTGTGCGGGCAAATCATCCTCCTCCTTCCCCCCTCCCCACCTTTCCCCTTCCCTTTGCTCCCTCCCAGGTGCTGTGTTTCCGCTGCGGTCCATGGGCGCAGGCTGCGCTCCTGCCTCCTGACACCTCGCATCACTTACCTCTCCCCGGGCACTAACCTTCGTAACCTGGAGGGAGGGAAAGGGCAGGGCTACGCATCCCTCCGTGGCACTGCCAGCTCCGCAGCTGTGCCAGAGACCGTGTCGGTATGTAAGCAGCAACTGGCTTTTCCGACATGACATGCAGCTACGCTGGCTACAGCCGCACAAGGCTGGGAAGGGTAGAGCTATCCCTTTTTTCATTAAGCGTATTTATAAACATACAGTACACAAGCATTTTTCCTTTCTTCACAGTGACGGATGATTATATGTCTATGAAATGTTTTCATTTATTTGGCGCCAGAGTAATCAAAATCAGTTGAAACTGTGGCAATGAAGGGAAGGAAAACAAGTAGGCGTGGGATTGACTGTGCCTCTAGCTCCCTGGGCCATCCAAGGGTAGTAGCTGGCAAAAATGCACCCCTTGCAGATGAACATCTTATTCAGCTGGTAATTGTTCCCAGTCGCGCTCATGGCCTCTGTCCATTAAGGATGTAGCCCTGCATAACTTTAAAAGCAATTGACTCCGCTCTGGAAATGCTGTGGGAGCATCTGAGCCAGCATGTGCGTGACTCCACTTAGGCAGAAGAGAACTGGTCCCAGAAAACCTTTGTGAATGAAATTTTCATGCTTTCATGTCTGCCCCAGTGCAGATTCTGGGTCAGTCCTTCTGATCTCAAACATCCGGTCTAAACGGGTGTTTTCCACTACATAGATACAAAAATATTTCCATTATAAGCCTGTAATGGCTCTGCATAGGCAAGCAAGGGGGACGAGGTAGGACAAGGGAGTTTAGGAGACTGTGTCAAAGACACCAATGTAAAAAGAAAAAAAACCCTCAGAAACAAAAAAAAGCCCAAGTTTCTCTGCTTGTCAGTTAAAAAAACAACAACATTGTATGTTCATCTTCTCAAAGCCAGATGGTAAAGATTTCTGTTTGCATTTCACCCCTCCTCCTTCCCCACATTTTCAGAGTCAGCAAGGACCAGAGCTGGCTGCATGTCTGCAGATGGCTGCAGAGGTGGCCCATGCTGCTCCTTCCACAGGAGCTTCCCGGGGCATTCCCCGCTTCCTCCAGAAAAAGACGCCGTCCAAGTACTCCACCTCTGACATTACGCACAAGCCGGTCACTGGCCACATTTGCAAATAATGTGCCTGCAAACCACAGGCTTGATTTAACACCAAAAAGGCTCTGTCTGCTTCGGCTGGTGTCCAGGGTGTGCGTGAAGCTGCATAGAGCAAGCAGCAGGGCACAGCGGCTGGTTGCAATGCGATGGGTGGTTAAAGGGGGCTGCAGGTACCGCTTGCCTTTTCTCCCATCAGAGACTAAGCAGTTTATCACCTCTGAAATGTGCCTGGTCTTCGGCTGTCAAAAGTGAAAGCTAAACAGCAGCTTCACATACAACACCATGATTACTTGAACCGCATGGGATCAACACAGAAGAGCTGGAAATTCATTGTTCGCCTACATTAAAAAGAAAACAAAACAGAACCAGCAATTCAACCACTGAGGTCAAAAAGGTTTGAGGAAAACACCTATTCTCTTGCTCCCGGTCAGCTTTTTTTTTTACTAGGCCCTGCGGAGCAGCTTGAAAGCAACGCCAACTTGCCCTCCTCAAAACAGTCATTCCTCTGCCTCTTCTCATTAAAATTATATATAAATATATATATATATATATATATATATATATATATAAATCAAACCCCCAACCCCCCTGAACTGGCTTTTGTCTACTGTGCTTACACCTCACTCTGCATTAGTAGACATCATTGAGCATTTCCATATTTTTTTATTAATGGAACAAAACCACATCCCTGAAAAGCAGCAAGAGCTCAGTGTTCACAGCCGTCACTGCCAGTGCAATGGAAACCAACCTTCTGGACAGACCAGCTGCCCTGAGGCCATTCCCTGGATAAGCCCGGCTGCCCTTGCAGGGAGCAGGTCTCCGAGCGCATCCCCAGGGCAGCGAGGTGGACCCACGGCAGGAGGGTGGCTCAGCAAACTGGCCGGGGTCCAGGCTTCCCCCAGGATGGCTGTGCACGTTGGAAGCCGGCAGGCTGTGGAGTCTGCTGTATGTGAGCATGCCTGCTCACAAAACACTCCAAAAAAATCATGCTTTTAAAAGGGGTAGAGGGGGAAGAGGGGGGAAAATGGCTTTCGAGACCAGTTGTCTTCTCACTTCAGCAGAATTCAGTAAACAATCTTAATTTCTGGGTAAAACTTGCTTCCCCAGAACATGTCATGTCATCTCACTGTGGCCACCGCACTGTTTAAGGCTGATTATGTGGAATCATGTTTGCCTGGCAAACATCCTGCTGTTTTACTGGCCAGTCTAAGAGATGGCTAAATAATATGGGATAATTTATATGGAGGGACTTTTTCAGCACCTGATACTATTGGCTAGTAGGACAGATGACCATTTGCAGGAGTTGACTACACTTCCTCTTCAAGGATATATTAGACAGCATATGCACTCCAGAGGCTCCAGCCCAAGATGTTTTTCATTTTGATAGACTGCCTCTTGGCAGACGAGCAGGAGCACGGACTTCTGGGGACTCCAACCGCTGTCCTCACAGCTTTCAAAAATGATTCAGGGTGACAAAACTGTAGGACACACAAGCAGTATCGTTATTGATTCCACTTGTGTCTATCTTGTCAGTCTGCAAGGCTGAGCTATTTGCAGACATCAAAAGAAAATGAATGTTACCCATCTGGTAATCTACAGGTAAATTATCTGTCTATCTCTGTAACAGTAACTGGTTAACTTAAGGTGCCCAAGATCTAAAAGAAGTTTCAGTTTGTCTATTGTACAGCCAAATATAGTGCCTGCCTGGTTAGATCGGTTTTAAAATGTGAATGAGTCTTTATGTGTGTGTGTGAGACAGAGAGAGAGAGAAAGTAAAAGTGGGAAACCAGGCAGGCTCCTAAATCTGTCAAAATACAGTATGATCATGTCAACACATTTAACAGACCACTTGACAGTGGACTGCCAAGTTCGTTCATATGTTTACAGACATACATTCCACTTATTTACATTCCTCTAAATCCCTTCTCTGACTAAATATAGATGGAATAAAAAAGACCACAACAGTAAAAATTAAGACACAGGAAAGAGGACTCCTCTGGTGAGTCTGGTATTCAAAACAGCAAGATTTCAGTCTTCACCAGGACATGTTAAAGCACAGAAACATCTGTTTCATTCTCCCCATGTTGGAACTGGAGCAATTGCTTGGGACAAGTCCCCCGCACGGCTAAGAGCAGACGCTGGCTCTCCCAAAGCCTGTGCCAAAGCCTTCTCCACTCCCGCGAAAATTGCCCAGGCTTGCTCATCTGCTGGGAGTTTGAGACCTACCGAGGTAAGCAGCATTTATTCCTAGGTGCTCAGGAAAGAAACAGCTGAAAAAAAGCCTACGCAACTTTACCGCAGAGTTCAAAAAGACTCAAGGACTAGACTGCAGGCAGAAAACACGCCGCAAACGCTGCATGCAACTTGTTTTGAATATCACTAAAAACTTGCACTCTCTATTTCTGCTTTTTGATCTGCTCTGGATTTCCTTACATGGCCTGTGAACAGGCCAGCTCTCCACCAGCTGCCATTCCCTGCAGCCCTCAGCAAACTTTGGGGTAGACTCAAAGGATGCCTGTGCATAAGACAATGGTTAAAATTTGGGGGTTTGTGTCTCATCTGCATTTTTTACTAGATGGACAGAAAACAGTACCTGCTGTGCTGACTTGCAAGTCTTTTAACTGCTCTGCCTTGGTTCCTCCACAACTTAGATAAGGACAGCAGAATGCTCCTACCTTGTACAGGAAATACATTCATATTTATCTGGAACGTGCTACAGGTGTCAAGTATTACCTGTCAAGTAATTAATTTTAAATGTTACATATGTAATGTTTACAGCAGAGGAAAATACTGTGGGGGCAGAATTAACTGCAAAGAGTTATCACAGCTCTATTGGCAGTATAACAAATTATTTCAGCTATGGAGCTGCGTGGGTATGTTTCTTCTGTGGTGCACTACAGATCTCTAAAGTCAGGTTAAAAGCGCACAGATTAACCTTGATCGTTTAAGTATTTAATTAAAACCTGCATTTATAAGCATCTAATTAAAACTGCACCTTCAATATATTCCATCAGTATTACGGACATGAATTACTTCTCCAAAAGCAACCTACGTCTTCCTTACCCAGCCTCTCATGCAGGGGTACGTAGATGTCTGTCAGAGACCCAGGAACACGTACTGTCGGAAGACCTGGAACATCTTAACATTTATAGATAATTCTGCGTGCATCAGAAGACAAATGTCTCCCAACCTGATGGTCTGAAGGAATGCAAATCCAGCTTAACTTTCAGGACACTGACTAGTGGGAAAAGGATGAAATCTGAATCAGAACTTTTAAACTGCCTTGTCTTGTGGACCTAGTCAGAAATTTAATGTTATTTGGACGTGACTGCTGTGACTAAACTTCTTTCTTACGGTGGGTCTTAGGAAGAGAGTGTTACAGAGTAAGCGTCTGCCGCAGCACTGCCTGCTCTCAGCACACAGAAAGCGTAGCGTCCAGAGGTGGCCACAGACAGCACACAACAATCCTAACAGCTAATGGTTGCACGTGACTGAATGTTTTACAAAATTGTTAAGTAACCCTCTTCACATCTTTGTGAGATATGTAAAAATTGTCTCACCTGGAGAAAAAGAAGTGATTAGCTAAAGGCCAGAGGGAGGCTTGTGTTTGAACTCTTTAAGCAATTACTGGAATTAACGCAGCCTCCTAAGCGCCAAAATTTTCTTTTAGATGCCTGGAGCTCCCGGGAAACCATGCACTTCTCTCATAGTGAAACTTTACAAAAGCTGTCACCAGTGTGGAGTAGTCATTGCTGAAATGGTGTTAAAGACAATTATTTTGAACAGTTCTTGTTTTGTTTTTGTTCTAAGGCAGCCATCATGTTATGTTTGAACTGCAGTCAGGAAGTACTATTGCTGTAAACCACTCCTGTTTCCCTGCAATTATAAGCTGCAGAGACACTCTCCTTACACTTCTGTAACCTGGAAAAGTCCTAGCTGGATCACCGGTGCAGCCTTATGAATTTATTTTGCAGAGCTGTTGGCATTTCAACATCAGGGAGAGAAGAAACTACTGATCAGTGTGTCCTTTCATGACTGACCTTACACAGGCTTACCTGGTTGGTTATTTTTTCACACTGACAAAGCAGTGGAAAGCCAACAGGTTTTAGGCTTTAGGGACAGAATCAGTTAAAAAGAGTGCATTATCTCACTATAGCACATGGCTTTCCCACTGGGTTAATGATCGCCCCATCGACCCTGAGCTACCTCAGTCTCTCTTGGTGGCGGAGGCCAGGGCCACCACCGCACAGCTGTCACCTGTGGAGCCCACCGCCTAAAGCAAGCGCTTGGCTGTTGTAGTCCTAGGGCTCGTTTGGTTTTAAATGACTGTGACTTTAGTTATTGCTTGCTAGACTTTTCCATGGATAGGCTCAGTAATTCCAGTGCTCTCAGCTCATGTCTTTGCCTTTGAGTCTCCAACTGGGCTTAAAAATCTGAGCAGTGCCAAATGCCCCATATTTCTCCCCAGAACTTGCAGGGCTTGAAAAAAGTACTTTTGCTGAGTTTTGTAAAAGAGGAAGGTGTTTAAGGGGGGAGGGAAGGGGCCAAGTTATGGAAATCCCCTCACAGATCCCTTGGAGCTTCCCCACATTTTGGACACCAAGGCATCCCGAGGTGGAGGATACGCCCATATGCCTGTAAACAGCACCTCTCCAGCTAACCCAGAGTTTGGAGCTGGTGCTTGTTACTCCATTACAACAGAGCTACCGCTGAGGGCAGGTGCAGATCCAGACCTTCAGCCTTGGTCTGAAGAAACTGCTTGTTTGACCCCAGCAAGGCGAAGTCTTTCCATTAAGCCCAGCTGTGTGCCTCCTTTCCCTTGTTGAACTGAAAAGAAGAAGTTATTCCATAACTATTTATTATGGTTTTGCATTCTGTGAGGCCTCTTGCTGAATGCATCTTTCCTCCAGCTGTCATGTCCGGTTTCCCATCATTTCTCCAGTACAGCTCCCAGATCTTCCCCAGCTCTCCATCTTCCCCTCCTCCTCCATCACCAGCTTTTCTCTCGATGCCCCCTAAGCACCCTCACCTTTGCACTACTTTGTCTGCTGTCCCCAGACTCGATGCCCTCAGCTCCCTCCCAAGTGCCGTACTCCTCCTCCTGTGTCCCCTGCCGGGGGCTGCACAAGGGACAGCTGGTGGCTGTGGCTGCACCAGAGCCCGTGGTGCTTGGGCTCCCCAGGTAGGCACGCTGCCTGGCTGGCTTCTGGTACACATAGGGCTGAGCTCTACCTGCCCTTCCTGGTAATCTCTGGTGTTTCTACTTACCATCAAACTTTTGGTTGAAAGTGGCTACCTCCCCAGAAGTTACTACAGGGGAACAACAAGAGATCATGCGGCTGGACAGGTATTGTTTCCTTGGAAAGCAACCTAGAAATGCAGGGTGTTCATCTTGGTTGCCTGTTTATTTTGTTTTTCACTGTAGTATTGATAAGCAAGCATGAAAACAGACAACACTTTGACAAAGAAGAAAAACATATTTTTCTGCTTTGCAGCAAAAAATGGCCCAGTCAAGAAGAGTGACGTTCATTCACTTAAACATGGGCATGCTGTGTTATTTGTGGTGCTCTAACACACCTGCCTGGCTTCTAGCTGCTTCTCCAGAGACGCCCCGCCAGGTTCTGCGGTGTCAATGACGGCAGGATCAAGCCCTGAGGCTGAGTGTGCTCTCTGGTCCCAGGTGACAGGAACAGAGCAGGACACCCTCTAGCCAGTCTCCAGGACTGCAGTTCATGGTGGCCTTCTCCCAGCCTGGGAGATTTCTTCTGGCTGTGTAAAAGCCAAAACCACTAACATTTAGTTACCACCATTACTGTTTATTTGGTGTCATATTTTTGCATTCAGTATCATCTTCTGGTAAAATAATCTTTATGTTCTTTGCTTTTTTGACCTTGTTTGTATTTCTTCTTTCACTCTGTTCTCTGTCTTACTTTTAGATTCCTTTCCCTATGCGATCCCCTTAAACATATCTGTTTGAGTGAGCACTGCAGAGAGATTACAGGATGGGCAACTTTTTACTTTCCTGAGGCTTTGGTTCACATTATCCACGAACTCCAGACAACCTCATTATACTGTACTTTGCCTTTGAAAGATCTGTTCTGCAACCAGAAAGCTATTTACATAAAAAAGGAAGTTTATCTCATACAAAGCACAGCTATATCACTCATATACCAACACACACTGCGTGTGCTAGACAGGGGCCAGAAACCATGTATATCTGAAATCTCTGCAGCAGAGGAGTATTCCCGTCTGTGTGCCTGCTCCAGGGGTGAACTCTTGCTTCTGGAATTTGCTTCCTCCAAGAGTTGGCCAGAGCTAGCCTTCGGGGGTCTGGAGGGCACCGTGGTGAGGAGGCTTGCTTTGGCAAGCCCCTGGGCTCTGCTTAGCACATTGTTATGGGGAGACATACAAAATCAAGAAAAGAAAGGCAGTTGTCGGGCCAAAGTGGAAGTGGCTGGGTGTTATTCACTTGAATTGCCAGAACGTATTTTTAAATATGGAGAAGTGCCCAGAAATGGTCTGTTCTATGCAACATAAAGGTCCTACCATGAATATATATGTGTATGTATAAATATACATTCATATATGTATACCCTCTCCTGCTCCCTGCCCACCTCCTCCAAAAATGACTAAGAGTGCATGAGAAGGTGAAAACATTTTCATCTTGTGCTGGCTGATCCACGTTAATTGATACAAATCTCTAAGGTCTGATCTTTCATACAGAGAAGTGTGCTCTGTCCTCTGAGTCACCTCTTGGTTCTCAGCACCAGCTTTGTGCCTTGTGGTCTGATGTTCTTCCTTTCTCTTCAAATATCTGCATTTTTCAGTCTGTACCCTTCCTCACTTCCATGCCCTCTGAGTTCCTGGAAGTTTGTTTCTTCTGTCTGGCAAATATTTCTGGCTATTGCCTCAGTCATATCTTTCGTTTTGCATTGCTAGGATCCTACTTATAGTTAGCTGTACTTCGCAGGGGCCTGTTTCTCCAAACTCTGCCTTTATTGGTGGCATCATTTCTTTCTCTGTCTTTAGGCTGAGAGGAGCATATTCAACATGAATTCAGTCAAAAGAACTGGGGCAAGTTATAGCATCAATTAATATGTGTCCTTTCTGTTTCTAAGTTCATTTTCAGGGTGCATGTCCCCCTTCTTCCCCCTTCTTTGCCTCCAGCTTTTCTTCCATCTCATTTGTTTATACAACAGTAGGAGCCAGCATCCTCAGGTGCAATCTGGGGCCCAGTGTCTACAGGAAGAGAAACAAAGCCGAACGTGTACTGTTGCCATATGAGACAAATGAATGGGTTAGAAAGAAGGAAGCACCCACCCTCATGTTACAGAGGGAACGGAGGCAAAAAGAGAGGAAATTACTTTTCCAAGGCTGAATGGAAAGCAGCCTGACAGGACTTTTGCAAGCTAGCAGTGAAGCAGACTGCTGCTCATCTTGCTTGGATTCCTATTCCTACCTAAAGCTTTGACAGACTCCCTGGGTTACCATGCCATTCCTCGACTCCATCCATCCCCCACGTTTGGACTGAAAAGCTTCCCATCAGATGTGTTCTTATCCTAGTTGTCTTTTGTTGTTGTCCCTGCTGCTGCTGCTGTATGAATAGGGCTTGTGCAGCATGTTTCTTTCTGTGTCCCTGCTGAATGAGTTAAGATGCAAACACGAATACAATAAAGGTCAGAATTTCACAACCAAACTCCACCAAAGAAGAAAGTATTGTTAGAAAGCAGGATGTTTACGCACACATTTGCATGGTCGTGATGCAAATGAACTTGAGCATATTGCTTAAGGAAATTACAAATTTCTAGTATGGATTAAAAGCAACATAGCAGTCAGGGAGAAAAAAAAAGAAAGAATAATGAATAAATACAATTCTTTTTAACTAACTGCAGTCTCACATGTATGTACCCAGGGAACCACTTGCAAAAATGGTGTGAACATTTGCAGGCTAAACCCATTCTGATGGGAGAGGTAGCCCTCCCCTCAATCACTTCTGGGAAGGTAAAGGGCCACCCTGGCTCACATCTGAGCAACATCTTGAACAGAGTGAAGATTCTGCTCAGCATGAGCTACAGCGACAATAATCTGTTTTTAATCTGCTCTCCACCCTGCTAATTGAATGTGCGGGAATCTATTACAGCTCCCCAGAGGAGGGCCTGTGAGGACCTCTGCCTCCTCCTGCTCCCCCCTTCCATCTTGTGGCAGCATCCAGCTCCAGCTCAAAAATTTTGGGTGAGCCCTCTATCTACAATAGGCCAAAACTCAACCTTCCCTCCACCCCAAGCTTGATCCAGGACTTAATATGATTCCTTGGATCTATTTCTAAAATGAGGACTTCTTGTCTCAAAGAATCTTAGGAGGCTCTAGGGTGGTCTAATGGTAGCAGCAAAATAAAATAGCTATTTACAGCAACCCATGGGGAATACTCTGCAGTACCAATTCCTCAGCTCACCAGAGACGTACAGACTGGATGCTCTGCACCTAAGAGCGGAGGTGCTTCAGCAGTTGCCCTTTGAGGTGACTCAGTCTGGAAATTAGCCAGATCTTCTTCATCAAACACACTGCAATCATGAGGCAAGATCTCAAGAGAAACAGGAGAGAAAGAAATGGGAAACAGCTGTACGAGATGGACTGAAACTGTAGGATGAGAGAGGGAATGAAGGGGAAGGCCAAAATCTTTGTGGCTTCCACTTCCATAGAGTTTGTGGTCTAGAAAAATTTTCTTTTCCTACCCCTCCAGAGTTATCCAACACAACAGGTCTGACTCTTTATTTGGCAATTTTCTCACACCAAATCTTACAAACCTCCGTGGCTGGAGGAAATTGATGGTAGAATTCCCCGTACTGGCTCCCATTCCTCTTCTTCAGCTGGACTTAGCTGGTGCTGATGCTAAGATGTCAGGGGCACCTCTGACCACAGAGCATCCCAGGAACTAGTGCAGAGAGGACTGGGATGTGACCGAGGGTTGCCAGTTTGGGTGGGACCTGAGAAGCAAGAGGATAAAAAACCCCTGCAAATGGTTTTTGGTGTTTGGCTAAGCAATGTGGATGGCAGTGTGAGAGGTATCCTCTACTCAGGACATTCATATCTGGCTGAGGCAGTGAGCGACAAATTCTTGTGGTCTCGACATGTTCAGTCACCAGGAGGACTTTGGGCCTATACCACCATAAAATCTACCACAGCTGAATGAATGAAGTCTTTATTTCTCCGTTTGCCTTTGCACGTCCTGGCTGTTCCTACTGTGTCTTCCTTCTAATCCCCCCTAATTTCTTTCAAGTTGATCGCCGTCCATAGAGTTTCCTCCTCACCTTTGCCTGGCAGGTGAGCGACATCTCCATTTCATTTCTTTCCTCCAACATGCTTCTTCCTCCAGAGCTAACCCCCCAAGCACTGGGGAGATAACTGGGAGTGCAGCTACATGCTCTTTTGAAGGAAAAGGGAGCTATGCCTTGCCTGCATGTTGTACCAGATGGATGCCAGGTAGACATATTAGGGTGGCAGTGAGCCCAACTTAATATATCCTGCCTGGGCTCCCAGTTTATTAGCTTGGGCACAGTGCTACACTAATCACGGCCATGTGCTTTCCGGTGCACAGTTGGCTTGTGCATACATAGCTCAGAGCATGGGCAAACCAAATTGTGTCTGTCTGCAAAAGACATAACCCAAGAAGAGAGGAAAAATACATTAAAAGCCCTGCCATGACTGTATCAAAGACTCCATTTGTCTTCATTGTACATCTTACTCCTTTGCTGGATGTTCAGATTGTACTACTGAGGTATCATTTAAATGGAAAGCTTGCTGGAGCAGGGGCTACATCTCCCACTTCTAGGTGATGCTGAATACATGTTTCCATGTAACAAATGAGGGTAACTGGAGGCTGGAGACACTGGCAGAGTGGCGGCCTGTTGCGTTGGTGTTTAGATGTGACATTCACCCAGAGAGGGCCAGGACAAGGAACTCATACCCTTCCACCAAAGGTGTTACAAGAGACACATGGTGTGTCCATGCCTCTGCAGCTGCCCCACTCGCACGGCAGCTAGACTGGGACTTTAATGCACCTCTTATGTATTTCTCACCTTCCCCCTCTCACACTTGAAGAAAAAAGATAATGTCCCTTATTCTCATCATAAAGCATAGAGGATGGAGTAAGCTGCCTGACTGAGCAGATTTTTGAAAATTGGGAAAGTTGGATGCAAGATCTTCCAGGGATAGCACAGATGAAAAGATAGAGGAGGCAGGATGTACCTGTATCTTTGTCAGGCTTAACTTTTCAGCAGGGAATTTAGAAATTCGAAACAAGGAGTAACAGACTCTGCTGAGTGTCAGGAGGCTCCCTCACAGGCTGGGATTATTCTGGGGAGTGATCAGCTCAAAGCTGGTGATGATTTTCTCCTTCCATGTGCCTCAGAAAAACTGGTAACCTGCCAGTTGGGAAAATAAAGGGAAGATTTTCAAACTGAGGTCATTCCTTCAAGTGGTTGTCAAGGCATGTTGCAGTGGGTGCTCTGCCCTTACATAATCTATATCCCAGAGAGTCCATTTCCCAGAAAGTGAGGTGCTAATTAAAAATAGATTCAGGAAGGCTAAGCCTCTACCTCACTCCCAGCAGCAGCTTTTACATCTCAAGAGGAGAACTTCAGCTGCTCAGCAAAATCCTGAAGGCATCAATTTTTGCCTTAACCTTGAACCTCGTCTTGTACCTGCCTCATGAACTGCTCTCATGAGGCTCAGTGCTAGGCTTACTGTTGTCCTCTGGCAGGTACCTCAGGTCCTCAAGGGACTGGGGAGCAAAACCCAGTGCTGGAAAGAGGTCTCTGTCACCGCTGCCCATGTCGGGAACACATGTGACCTCCAGCATACGGGGTCCCTGCTGCCCCTCCACATGTTTGCCATTGCCCCATGACATTCCCACCAGCGCAACTGCCCTGCCTGAAAAATCTCCAACAGTTTTCTCTGCTGTTCACTTTCACCTGCCAGATCATCATTCTTAGTGAACGCAATGAGTTACAGTAAATAAAAAACAGCCGCAATTTTATTTAGAATGACTTCTGATGAAAGAGGATCATGGCTAATAAATTGCAGATTGCCGAATGCCAGTGTTGGCTGGTATGCTTTACTAAATAAAAGACACAGTTTAACACTTCAAAAAAAGATCTGTGTTATCGTGAAATGCTGTAATAAAGCGTGACCCATTTTTTACTCCATTATTTATTTTGTTACCATGGATGTCTTTAACTTCCCCTGAGGACAGCACCCTAATCGTTTAAAGTAAGCATTTTCTTTTTCAGACATATGAAAAGGTTTTGCACAGAATGCATTGAAACAGCGCAGCTGTAAAGAGGAGTCTCTGTCTTAACCTTTTCAACTACTGGATCTGTGAGTTTGTGTTCCATAGGCAAGCCTAATATTTGGGTTGTCCATCAAACTGTAAACTTAATCCTGATCGAAGATTTATTTTTGCATACCAAAGACAGGCTACGGGCTGCTGCCCTCCTTCAGCAGACCAAAACCCTGGTGTTTTGCTGGGCTAACGTTTGTGAATTGGATCGTCTCAGTTGAGCTATGGGGTTGTTGTCCATCTTCTGATACAACACCAGAAATATGGCAATCTCTTATTTTGTTTTGTACAGAGAGAGTAAAAACAATCTGCTCCAGCATTCAACATGACTAGTCAATGTGCTAGTGGTAGTAGTAACTGTCTAAATAGGCAGCTTTGCTTTGGGGAGTGTTTGTGTTTTCCACTCATTTTAAGGGTCTTGTGTTTGTTTTGAAGACTGGAACTTTCCCGGAATTCTAAAATTTCAACATTTTGAAGAAGACATTTTTCCAAAATTTAAAAAAATGGCTCTTTCTGAACTACTCTAAATGTGTTCCTACCCTAGACATGCCTTCTGCATCCAGCATGCTCAACCCGTATGTATTTGTCACAGGGCTCTCTCCTTGGAAAAAAAAATCAACCAGAATAAATATTCTGGACAGAACTGGTATTCTGTTACTATTCTGTGTGACTGCCCATATAGGTGGTACTCCAGAATAAATATCCCCTTATTCCAGAATAGTATTTCCATTTTGAGAGTACAAGTGTTATTAAGAAGTAAAATAATTTTTTATTCTGGAATAGAGTCCACAAAGGAAGCTACCCTGGCATAGCTGCTAGGGCAAAATTTCCCATGCAGGTTAGCCCTAAACAGTGAATTTACACCATCTGTTAACATATGAATATTAAAGCCCTATTCTTTTGCCATTTCAGCTGTAATGAATCAGGGTTGGGGTGTTGATTCACTTATAAATTGTGTGCCTCTCATACAGACTATGACTTTTTGAAAGTACACAGCAAGTACTACCACAATCACAGCCTCTAACCTGAAATAAAACAGTGGACTTTCACTCCTCCTAGTTCATAACCTGGCAATACCTGCTGAAAGCCATATGTTTTTCACAGTGTCTTAGTGAAGGGTACTCCCAGAACCACTGTGGCCACCTCTAACTTCTTAGTAAGTCCGTTTTGACTCCCTGCTGCCCGCTACAGCCTTACAGGATTTGTGTCACACAGTGACATGTTTTTCAGTGGGTCTAAATCAACAGAAGTGCCCTGATTATCCTCCCCGGTGGTGAGGATAGCAAGATGGTACCAAAAGGTCTTGAAATGCAGAAGGGCAGCAGGATTCACAGCACTGAGTGACTTAGTTCACCCCTAAGTACCTGGTATAATCCTCAGCTCTGCCAGAGCCCTCCTCACCAAAGCTGGTCCACATTCAACTATAGCTCTGTATGTGGAAACTTTTAGAGGGGTCTCCACCTTTCCTTTAGCATCCACCATATCTCCTGGTAAAATTACTTCTGAGCCAGAGAAGTCCCAAATGGGAGGTGTCTACCCCTAACCAGTGCTTGCAAAAGTAACACTGCAATTTTATAGAACAGTTTTCTGAAACCCCAGTTATTCTGAGACATCACGGTGTGAGGACAGCTTGGTGAAGATTGCTCCCTCGCTCCCACAAATCCCAGGTTTAGGAACGTTTTAGAAATTAAAAATAATTGTCAGCCTACTGCAGCATTCCTTCCTCTACAGACAATTGCGATGAGGTTGTCCAAGCTTTCCACATCTGCTGCATGGCTCCTGTAATTCAGGTTTTCCTGAGAGCAAGCTGTCATCACACTCTGATAACTACAAGTAAATCCCCAGTTTGCATTGACTTCGCTAGCGGGCCAGGAGTGTTCAGTGCTTCTGACAACCTTGTTCCTGTAAAACTTACAGATGAATATGGACTTCCAAGAACAGAATACACCATACCTCTTGTGAGTAATACATAATGACCTTACTGCTGGAAATAAATAGTTTCATACTGTCGCTCACTATAAGGATATCATCAGTTGCAATTCTCAGCTGCAAGGCAAAACCACCTTAGGAAAAGCGAACAGGTGATTTTTAGCTTTAGACTGAATCTGTGGAAACTATTGAAAGCATTCATCTGTAATGCATTTCTTTTCTCCAAATCCCCCTGACAAGGAATTCCAAATTTAGCTCTCTGCAATTTATTGGAGGGTAGGAATATAGGTGTATTTGACTGCAAGTAAAATACTGTGTGATATGAAGCTGCTTACTCAGTCGGTGCATGTAAGTATTTCAAGATGCACATTGAGTACAAGGCAGAGCAGTCTCTGCAAAGCAGCCTGCTCCGAGAGCCCCCCGGAGGTTTTTATGATGCTGCTTGTGCAGAGCTGGTCACAGGCAACTGCCTGCGTCGGAGGGATTTCTCTTTCACGTGCACTTTGCTAACTCCATCTTTACAACGCAGCTTGAAAAGTCTCACTCGGTTGATCTTTGCACACTCGGGGTTGTGATTTTTTAATTCTCTCTCCACATTCATTAGACAGTTCTTAACCTCCGCAAGGAGGAAGCTGGGGCAGGAATAATCGCTCTGAGACAGAGAGTAATTAACTGAGTCTCTCAGAGGCTGCAGTGGGTCTGGGTTCCCAGTGCTCAATAGGAGGTGAACTGAGCGTACAGCAGCTAGGAAGTTCTTAAAATTTTGCTACTATCCTCCTCAATTACATGACCGAATCTGCTAATGAACTATCCCATTAAAGTAGAGAGGTAATCCGCTCTTGCGTGGGGCTGTCTGCCAATGAGTTCAAGTTGTTAGAAAAAATGAAGTGGTGTGGCACTCCGCGCTATTAACATGCCAAAACAACAACAAAAATCTTTTCTCATGGTCCAGAATATTAAACAGACACAAATAACTTTCATTAAAAAGCCACATTTTCTGTACAGAGTTTTCCCTGGAGAGAGCAACATTTCTTTTCATAAGTAGGATGAATTTTGCACTTCATTAAATGCCTTGATCTTTTCATCACATTAGCCTTTAATGCGACAACATAATCTTTAGTTTGTCTGGATTAACGACTAAAAAAAATGCGTGCCCTTGTGTGCGCATGTGAGTATCAGCGGGTGCGTACAAAATCCTTCGCTAGTCTTTAAAAAACGAAATGCGATGAAACCCCCCAATGTTCTTACCAAAGGTATTGGTTTAAAATAGGTACGTATGCACTTCAGTTGCAGGGTTAAAAGCTAACTTTTAAAGGCCTTTATTTCTCCCCTGTGATGATCTCCATGGGGAAGCGTGGCTATCTGCCTAGGCGCTCCAGTTGCTTTCCTCCCTTTAATACCCAACTGCTTTACAAGCGAGGTTGGTGGGCTTGCGTTAAGGTCTGAACGCTGTTGCTGGGCCTCACAGAGCCCCGCAACGAGACCGCCACAGCTCCCTTAGCTGACGCTGGACTGGCGGGAGTGAGGGAGGGCTAAGCCCAAGACATCTGCCGTTCCCAGCTCTCCCTCGCTCCCACCGCGCGGATGGCGGGAAGGCTCAGGAGCCGGCTCCCGCTCTCAGGAAAGGCAAATTCAGGGAGGACTCATCTGAACCCATCTCGCCGCGAATTGCGGTGCTTCTGGTCCTGATCGCCCGTGAGCACAGCCGTCCCCGTGACAGGGCAGGAGGTACAGCTGTGTGCGGTGGCTGTGTGCCAGGGAGAAAAGGGTGCCAAAAAAAGAAGGTGGGAGCTGTGGGGACCAGATATACGACTCTGTAGGTGTCTTTTTGGCTAAAGATGGAACAAATAATTTCTCCTTTCTATGGCAATGTACTGAATGGGGAGAGACTCAATTTTATGCCAAGAAAATTTGCTGGAGAGATTTGGTGTGAACAAGTAAAACTATGTGTTTTGGATAATGAACTGTCTTACCTGACCCAGAAACAGAAAACTCTTCTGTAGCTAAAGCCCTTCAAAAAACTTATTTTTATGGTTTTTTTTAACTATAGTGGAAGGAAGTGATAATGAGGTCGTCTCCAAGAGAATGCCTCAGTCATGCGGCTTTTAAATACCTCTTTGATATAAGCAATGTGGCAAAACTGACATAAACACCCCAGAAGATTTCATTATTTTAAAATATTCCTTTTCTCAATAAAAAAATTTCAGATTATTTTTTTGACTGATTTATGCTGCAGATATACTTGGAAGCTATATTGCTCTAGTTTCTGTGTTCAGACCCATGCATAAAACTGTTAAATGTCTATCCACTTTTTAGTGATGGTCAATGAACCAGGCTAAAATCTGACAAAAGTTGTTCTTTTTTTTTTTTTCCTGGTGTTTTCAAAACAAAGCTCTGGATGACATATGGAACTGAATATCCATCTGCTTCAGAGACAGCATCAAACTATCAAAGCCAAAACTTAATGCAGAAACTGCTGTCTTGTCTTACAAACATGGGAATACCAAATTTCAGAAACTCACAGAACAGATCTGACACTAACATATGCCCCAAACAATCCTTGCAATGTGTTTTCAATCTGGATATTGTGGTGAAATAAAGATATAGTAAAAGCTGAAGGGTCCCAATGCTGGAACCACTTAGGGCACCGCAGTCTCAGAATTCACACAGGGAAGGTTTAATTTCACCCAACTTCAGCCGTATAAAGCAAGACTTGTAGTCCTAGCTAATTACCTCGGCTCCCTGGATGGGGAAGGGAAGGAAGCTCCTACCTCTGGAAGGAGGCTGCAGAAGGGCTGCCAAAGCTGGGAGGGATAACCAGACACCTCCCTGTTAGAGGGCTAGTTTAGGCAAGAGGAGCCTTATCACAGCTGCTACGGTGGGATGAAGAGAAGTTCCTGCGCAGTTAAAGCGTTCAGCTGGGTACCAGCATCAGGCTGACTCTAGCAGGCAACGCACAACTCCCTGGGACTCGGAAACACACTTCAGAAGCGTCAAGTAGCTCATCCTCCCACTTCACGCTGTTGTGGAAAATTGCTCCACCGTGTAAGCTCAATGCTTGAAAGCTCATTCGAACCTCTGTAGGCTGCTCTGGCTGCTTGTGACCAGCATGTAACCACAACCAAGCCCGCCTCACTGAGAGATAGAGCTATTTTCCACTGACTTAAAAGAACATGGACAGGTAAACAGAATGAAATAGATGCCTTGAAAAATGGCATAACTGTGGGTGGAAGCCTGTATTCCCAAAATCTTCCTGTTCCCCATTTCCTAGCTCTGCCAGCTACTTGCAGCAAAGAGCACAGCCACAGCAATCATTTTTAAGGTGGTGAAACTAAAAACCAAATAAGTTAATTTCCAATAAGATGTAAAAGACCGCTGAATTCCTGATGCACACAGGCTTCCGAATAGTAGGCTTTTTCCTGAAGACATGTCACGTGAAATGTTCTCGGCAAGCATTGCATGGATGGTTATTTTAAAATTTGTGATTAGGGAGTTTAGAAAGAACATTTGAAATTTTCCTGTTGTATTGTATCATGCACAAATATATCAGAAAAGAGATTGCCGCAGAACTGCATTATTATATCTTTGTGACTTAAACCACATTGCCCAACTGAAGAAAGCTGAACCACAGAATACGAATATTTGGAAATATACCACTCTTTCCAAAAGGGAAAGACCTCTATTTTTTTCACCCACATAACACAGGGCAGAAAGGGTTCCCCAGTACAGATCAGCACTAGGTTTCTTACATTTTTAGTTTTAATAAATGATTCTGTGGTTCTGATCTGCCACAGAAACTTTAAAGTAGAGGGGAGCAGTTCTTCATAATACTTTAATACCAGCAAAAGCTCCTACTATAGATGCAATTGTTTTTGTGGTATAGCTCAGCTCACACAGCATCCTGGTATAAAAATGCCCATGAGAGTTCACACCTCTAAACTGTATTGCTACTCTGTCAGATGTTTATGGTACACACCCAAGGCCAAGATTATAACACAATATCAGCCAATCTGGGAAGGAGGGTGCTGGCTCTTAGCATTGTTAGCTAAACATATAGACCCCGATATTGCCAGGTATTTAAATCCCCACTTGAAGCATGAAAAGAGCCGCCCTAGCGGTTTGATGTCCTCTGCTGAATGAGAGCTATTTTGGAGCATTTCTCACCATCTAAACCCAGATCTAAAGCTCATTGAGTTAAACTGGCTTCAGATCAGACCTTACAACATCCTCCCGTGCTAGCAAAGCCAGCACATATTTTACCAGCAATATTAGGTACTCAGTGAGTGCATTAGACAACTAGGCTAATTTATAATACTTCAGGGTGTGTGTTTGTACAGGTATGTCTGCTGGCAACTGCTGTGAGTCATCTAGACAGACCTAGTTTACAGCATGCAAACTCATGATGTGATCTGTGCTCTCTGGATGAAAACTCCCCTTTTAGGAAATGTGACTGCTTTTTCCTCTTTTTTCGACAGAAATTAAAAGCATTGGTGGTGGAGGGGTTTATGCATCAAATAAATGGGAGGTCTTAAAACGAATGCTGTTGAGAAAGCGGCAGGAGGGATGGTGAGAGGAAGGAGACCTGCCAATAGAGCAAACAGAAAGTAAATTAATGTCACTGCTGGTCCGGGCTGGAGCTCACCCTGCCCCCTTGGCCCCTTTGGCAGGGGACTTCTGGGGTGACTGCAGACCTTGCAGTCAGGTAAGAAAATGGAAGGCCCCCAAATGAAACAACAACCCCCACCACACATGGATGCCTGGGAGAAATAGTGAAGTAAATAAATGCATAGTGTTGCTGTGTTGACCTCCTCCTCTGACTCTGCTCCCCGCAAGCCTCCTGCTTGCCCTTTCTCCCTTCCAGAGAGGGTTGTGAACCAGTCTAAGAGGACATGCCTGAGTGGGGTCCCTTTGGCTGCCAGATAAACTACGAAATTCTGCCATCATACAGTACGTTTTATAGACATGGGGAGGAACATGGAAAGTGCAGGGCTAGGAGTCACTGTGCAAAACCGTTTTTGTCACTGCATCGTGAACTGCCTAAAATCACCCACTGCATGGCATTCACAGCAAAACCAGAGCACAGGAGGGGTTAAAGACATATTGTCATCTAAAGCCAACTTCTTCTCCTTTACGCTTATGTCTAATTTTTAAGAGTATCTGAAATAAAAGCATTTATTTTAATAATATTGAGTACCTTGAGAGTAATTCTCACAGAAAACTTCAGCATGTGACATGGCTGATGAACAAGCAGCAAACTTTTTCCAGTTTGGAAGGATTTTCTCCCACAGTTGTGAGCTTTTTAGCTTCAAAAAGTGACAGAGAAAAAAAAAAATTAAATATCGGCTTTAGGAATAATTTCTTGCAGTATTCACAAGACTTTACTCTAGGAGCCATTATTCGGTAAGAATTTCAATGTTTTTAATATGTTCAAGCAAAGAGTTTCAGCCCAATGAGATGGCTGGAATATCCTCTAAAATACAGAGGGGTTTTTTACTAGCAGGCTAGAAGCAGCATGACACATTGAGAACAGCTTTTCCCTCACCTGCCATTTCTTGTCACGCTCCCATGATTTCTCCTTCAGGTGCTCTGGCAAGCAGGAGGAGCAAATCCCAGCACAACAGCCCCTTGGTTTATTTTGCTTTTTACCAACTCCGCATCCATCGCGTGCATTTAGGGCACAGGCTGGGATCATCATTTCCTTTACCTTGTCTTCTTCAATTTCTTGACTTCAAGTTTATCTTAAAGCCTTTTGTTTGGGCTCATAATTGGGCAGTGAGTCAGTAACCCACAAGTACCCTGAGCGGAGCCAGCCGTGATCCGCAGGCTTCGCTGACCACCTGCTCCAAGCTGTTTCCTGTGTGGGCGGCCAAGTTCAGAGACACTTAAAATACGAGTTACGGTAAATTCTGTTTAACCTTGTGTACACTTTGCAGGCACTCGGGGTGGTTAAAACTGGATGTCACCGAACTTGATTTCTCAGCCCCACTTGGCTTTGCTGTAAAGCCGGCTAAACTTTGCTGACTTTAGGAAAGAAGGGCAAGAATCTGGCCCTAACTATTTAGTTCAGCCACGTTTCATCATCATTTGCTGCACATGCCATCACTTGCTCTCTGGAACCGCTGCTCCCATCCTCCTGCGGTTGCCCACAGCCAGCCCATCAGCTTTGCCTCCCTCCTCGTGACCAAGTGATGCTTCTCTGGCCGTTGCCTGTCTGCCCTGGGAAAAGTTGGGATGCTTTTGTTCTCCCTTCAAGATTTTCTGCAGTGACTGTAAGTTAACACCCCTTGGAGCTTCAGTGCCTCAGCTGAATAAAAAAAAAAGGATTAAAACAGCCAACCAAGCCCGGCTAAGAAAACTGAATTTGGAGACGAGGAAAGAGGAGCAGACATGATAGCTTCAGCCAGAAATGCTGCCTAGGCTTTAATAAATTTGCACCGTACGTGTAGATCCAGGCAGGAGCGCTTGTAGACACATCTCTTCCCCTTCCATCTTAAGCCGTTCTCCCCCCAGCCTGACTCATCGCACAGATTGTGCTTTGGGGTTTCTTGATGTGCCTCCCTTGTCATGCCAGGCTTTCCCAGCGGCCAGCACTCCCCTTGCTGAGCCGCTCTGCCTCCCAGCTCCAGCTCTCCTGTTGTGTCCACGGTGCTGCTCTGCTTTTCCGTCTAAGACATTTCCTGCTGCAAACCCTGGTTTGGACAGTTTGGGCTCCTGCTTTTCCCAAACACTTTCCCGTCTGGGGCCATGGTGTGCCCCCTCTTCCTGCCAGCAGCCACGCTGCCACGGGCTGGCTGTCCGGGCTTGTGGGGGGCAAGTTGGGCAAAACCTGAGTCCAGCGTGTGCCTGGTGTGGCTCCCCGTCCTGCTAACTGTGCTTTAGGAGCAGGGCTGAACCCAGCAACGTAAAGCTTCAAAAGCAGGTTTACTTGTTTGGTTTGAAGTGAAATTTTCTGCTCAGTTTTTCTCCTTTTTCAGGGAAAATACTTGCGCTAGCTTTGAAAGTCCTGATTTGTAAGCGGCATGTTCATCTCTGTTAATTGGTCTTTATCTTTCATTTGGTTATAATACGACTGGAACCAGTTTCTTGGTCACACATATATCTTTGGGAGAAAAAGATAATATCCTGCATTTATCTCCAAAGTCAAGGACAGACTATGAAATACTTTTGCAGTTGATTATTTTGATGCATCTTCTCCATTTCCCTTAGCAAAAGGGAGCTCCAATTTCCTCACACACTGAACTTTGTCCTTCTGCTGAGGAATCTCTGATATTTTGCTTTGAAAACCTCCTAGCCTTGTTCTTTACCCCATCCATCACCACACACACATTTTGTGAGCAATGACTTGGGCCTATTTTTGCTCATGAGTGCCCTAAATTGCTTTCAATTCTCCTACACCTTCATTCCATGATGCCTCTAGAGTAGGTTGAAAATTTTTTGAACGTGTAGTTTTGACATAACTATTAGCAATTTTCTGTAGACAAAAAACCTGTCACTTGCCATTTAAAATATATTATTCTTTTCCCTCTTGCTGGATACAGAGGCAATGAAAAAATTCCAAAATTTGCAATATGATGACTTTTCAAATACAAATTTTAAAAATTCATATGAAAGAGAAAGATGTGAAAAATATTCCAAAAGTACTAACATAATTATACCCTTTTTTCAACATGATCTAATGAGCCTGAGAATTTTAGAGTGATTTTTTTCCCTGTGCACACATTTTCAAAGTAGAAGAAAATGGTGTGCTGTGGATAATTTGGTTTGCTCGCAGGCAAAGAGCTGGGATGGTATCAATTGCTTTTAATTATTTGCTTTTCTTCCACAGTTCTCAAATGGTCATTGGTGAGGTTTCTTTTAAATTCTGGCTTTGAAAGTAGTATACTTCTTTGCATTTGATGTTAGGCAATAGAAGGGATTAATTATAATACTATGAATGTATTACTACCAGCCCGTTTCTAAAGACATTTACGAGCATTGTGATGGTGAACACTGCTGAACCCTAAGATGTAGGGACTCATTCATACTTTGCAGAAGGAAACTGAGCTGAAGATAAGAATGGCAGATGAATTTCAACATTGTAAAGTGATGTCACCCTGGGAAAAAAAAGATCTTAACCTTAAATATGCAGCGCTGGGCTCTGAGTCACCTGTGCGCATCCAGGAATGGAGTCCTGGGGCAAGAGTGCTACAGAAATATCAGCTCCATGCCCACAGAAAGGAAGAACCTAACCAAACCACTGTCACCACTAGCCAGTATAAAACCCTGGTGTGTCCTTGTCTTGAATACTGTGTGCAGTCCTGCTGTCCCTCTCAAAAAAGGCCATAATGGGACAAGAAAGGATGCACAGGAGGGTGGCAAGGATCATCAAGCATGTGCAAACAGCTTCTGTGTCAAGAATGAGTGGTTAGTTTAGGACCCTTTAGTGTAGCAGAGACCATAGCAGCTGAGCATACAAGAGCTAGGAGCCGCCAGGTGGGTTTGACAGGAGGCGGGTGCACAGCAGGGATCTGTGGGTCCTTAACACAACGCTGGGGAATGCCCTGCTGCAGGGCTTGGTGGGAATGGAGAGAAGAGTTTACATGGAGAAACTCACAGAAGCGTGAATGTGCCTAACACATCTACTGCAGGCAGGAGCATGGACTCCAACTGACCATCTGTGGGGACTAATTGATTAGAAGAAGTCTGGGATGACTATTTCTAGCACTTAGATGTTTCTTCCCTGCAACTTAATCTGCAAAAATGGGACCCCGATCCAAAAATGACTGATTTGTACAGATGAGTCAGAGCAAATGCTGTTGCGCAATGTGGAAACTGTAAACCTAGTAAGGGAGGTTTTCTCAGTCTGAGAAAGTATGTGATAAACTTGAGACTGAAAATAAAGAACTTTATTTTGTTTTCCCCAAAAGGAGTCTAGCCAGCATTTTTCTTAGATCCAGTTAAGCACTTTCCTCATTTCCACTTTGTGATTTAGGGCTACTTCATTCATTGGTTAGATTAAAAAAAATGACCATGCTGAAGTGTGGAGATGATAAATGGGTCATGTAGTCAAACAGCAGTGGCACTGCAAATCATCAGCATGATGCTTAGAGAGTGACAGAGAGAGCAATCCAGTAAGGAACGGAGGGACCAGACGCTGTGAGTTATTGCAAAGTCAGGATTTAACTCTGATCTTTGCATTTCAGCTTTTCCGTTATCATAAAGCTGAGTGGAATAAAACTAGGGTGAGGAAAGTTATGGGGTTAGGGACCTGGGTCTAAAGGTCAAGTTTTGACTCTATTTCCTTCTCTATTATTGCTATATATTTATCATTACAATCTACCCATTAGTGTCTTTGCTTAATTTGGTGTAGAATTATAATTCCACATTGTTCTCACATGTATTTCAACTAAAATAAATCTAGCTTATACTAATGAAGTTAATAAAGGACAGGAAAATTTGGCTCCTATTTCTATTTTTAGAGTAAAATGGAAAATATAGTGATAACATGTCTAACAGTACAGGGCAAAAAAACCCACTAACTTTTTCCTATATGTACTTTGTGAAGGCTCAGTTTGGTTCAGTCAGACAGATTTGTGGTGCTGCATCCCACCATTAACCCAAATCCAGAGCATCTCCACAGGAGGTGCTGGGCAGGAGTCTTCACTGCCTCTCAACGGAAGCAGCTGACGATCCCAAGAAATACATGGTGTAAATTTCAACTGATTCATAACACTACCTTAGCTGTGGTTAGCAACTGCAGATTTACTTTGATTTCCCTCTGTTGACGACCTAGCCTTTCATAATTAACTCGTGTGTACTGGGCCCTGGAAAATCACCACATCAGGCCAGTTGCAGGGGCAGCGTAACTCCACTGATACGGCTGAGCCACACCAGCAGGACAGGGTGCAACCTGGAGAGCCAGAGTCCACTGGTATGCTGGTTATCTGCCCCTTCGGCAAGGGGAGGGAAGCACAAAGAGTTTGGCCCCGGTGGACTGAGGGAAAGCAAATCAGCATGGGTTTTTTGCAAAGGAACTTGTGCATCATGAAGAAAATCACTGCTGTAGCAGAAGAGATTTTCAGAGTTACGAAGACACACAGACATGTACAAACACACAGAGCTTCCCTTGGACAGCCTGATCTCCAAGTGAGCAGAATTTATCAGCTTGGAGTGGGGGCAACAGCAAAACAACACAAGGTACATAGGGGACTTCTATCAGTAACCGGTAAGTGAACAGAAGGGACCCCAGACACCCACCCTGCAATCTAGTCACTAATGTGACAGGTTGCTACCAAACATGAAGACAAGCCTTTCTCAAGGGCACTGAGTATAGCAAATTAATAGCATCAAGAGGTTATTTTCTTGGAACCTAAATTAAGTATTTCTGTAAAATTATATTCAAGAGCTGCAAAAATTCTATAAATCATAAAACTGGGTCAAAGCCCCCTGAAATCCTGCTCATGTATACACAAGGCTGTTTGGAAGGAGAGGAGTGGGGTGCAGCTGGTAGGTGCAGCTCTGTGCTGGCAGGACAGCATACAGGCAAGGATGGATTGCCGCTGAACAGGAGTGCAGCTGGGATTATGTCTGCCAAGCAGTGCTGATTCGCCAGAAAGCTCTTGCGTCAGGGATAGATTTTTCTTATCAAAAGTAGAGAAGGTCTGCAAAGAGGATTAAGAAGTAAGTGTCCCCATAGCCCTGTCCCTGTGGTTAGGACGCTTGTTTGGATAGGACAGAACGTCCTTCGAGTCGTTCCTGGCGGTTCACTGTGCCTTTGTAGCAGGCCAAGAGCGTGTACACAACCAGAAACTGTGGTTCAGCTGCCACCTGTGCCGCAGCAAGCTGACCACTAGCCATCAAGAGGACACACGTGAAGCTCCCAAGGCACCATCCATTGTGGAAGTGTCCTGCTTTCCAGAGGGGCCAAGGCTACGTCTCTTCTCACAAAAGCTACTCAGGGCATCTGGCAGTAAGCAGACACAGGCTAAAACGCCTTGGCAAGGAAGACCCTGCCGGCTTCTCACGTCTGTCGTAGCAGGGCTGACTGTCAGCCTGGGAGCACGAACTGCAGGAGCCCACCACAGCGGGGACTTCAGAGAGCAGGGGCATGGGCAAAGTTCAAGCCAAATGTGTTCCTAGGCTGGCACCTGCCCTTTGCACAGGTAAGTTTTGGTGGATGCCAGCTACGGGCTTCGGTAATGCTTTGGTGCCAGGTTGGAGGGTGCATTAACACTGGGTATGCATCCCTGCCCCTGGGGTAGGAGATGCCAGGGCAACGTCAGCTTTCCAGAAGCTCTCTTTCACCCTGCTGTCACCCTGCACTATTTCACAAACTTTTTCCTCTCTTCAAGCACTGAAGATGAAGGGGGAAAAAAGAAAAAGATGAAGTATGTTGATATAGTCTACATGAGTCACACGGATCTCCAAAGAGTTGGATGAGACAAACACCCCAGGAGAGGCGGTGGGATTTTAAGGAAGGTTCTGTTTTGTGTTTTACCATGATGAGGCATTTTTAGCACAGAAAAAGACCACCCTGGGGAAAAAAAAGAATCAAATCCTATTGCTGAACTGCAGTAAAAATGAGCTTGCGTTCCTGTTATGGATAATGCAGTCCCAGGACACTGCCTGCTGACAAATCTATTTGACTCCTTACTTCAGGAAGAACCAAAAAAAGATAATTTCTCACCTACAATGCAGCAGTGCCACCCACCCCAGAGGGGAGTAGTTTCTGTGATGTAATCCCACAATCATCTTTAAAAATTACTGTCATTCTAACCAACGACTTGCTGAAATGCTGTACACACATCAGGGCAGCAGCGCGTAGTTTTCTCATTTACTGTACAAGTCAGGACTGTGCTACCTGCAGCTGGCATGTGCTGCTACCCAGGGTAACAGGAGATGCTCAGATGGGGCTGGGAGAGCAGCCAAGTAGATGAGGGTGGGATTTTCAAGAGCAATTTGTGTTGGCCTGTCTCTCGTGCCTTTGAAGTCAGGGGAAGGCCTTGTTGGGAGGGGAGAGGTAGGCAAACACTCAGGACTTTGGAAAATCTGACCCTAAAAAGGCAGATAAAGTCTATGAGTTGCTATGGTTATTAGTACAAGATTTACTGATGTTGAATGCTAGTTCAAAAATGTACCCACAGGAATCCTTCAAGGTCAAGGGCTTAGAGCTGACGGTCATGTAGGTTTGGGGTTTCTTGCAGTAGAAGGACATTTTGAATGGTTAAAAACAGGTATTGGCACTGTTGAACAGATTATATATGTAAATATACTTACCTATATGAATAGATAAATAGACACACATATGGCAGCTCACGGGGCACTGAAAGTAGATAGGTGATAATTTGGAAATAACCCATATCGCAAAATCTCTCTCTGCAATTACATCCCATCTCACACCTGCCTTAGTGTTGGTGTCTCTTTGAAGTGCCCCTGTGGTCGCAGTTCATCTGCTGCGCACCTTTCTATTTGAACTGCACAAGTAGTTTTAAAAAAAATCCTACCCCTTACTTTTCTAATGGAAAATGTGGGTTTGTTTGCCTGTGTATTTTCACAGGATGTGCCTGCATTCCTCAGACTCTCTTTTATTTTCACCAGGATATATGCACATTTTCACTTTTTCATGAAGTAGGGCCTTGGTTTGCTGATAGATGAGGCTGTGTAATTACTCCATGGTAAATCCCACAGTTGTGAATTATTTGAGCTCTCTATTTATAAAAAGTACTTAAACACATGCTCTTACTTGCTCTGCCAAATAAAAAGGAGCTGAAAACACAGGCTTGGGCAGTCAGAAACTTTGCAAATTTGAGCCGAATTCAGTAATCAGTTTTAGGTGAGGTAAAAAACAGCAAGAGAGACATTTCCAGAGCATCAAAACACATTGTTTCAGCACTTCTGAAGTGAAACTCCTAAGTTTTCATCTTGATTACTTGTTCATTTAAAAAGATCTTTTTGTTGTTGTTTTAACAGTTTGGTTTTCCTTTGTTTCTTACTACAAAGTGCAAGCAACCTGAAACAAAACATCCCCTCCACCCCAAACATTTAGTTTTGGCTGCAGAGAATCTTTTGAGAGTGATCCAAAATAAAACACGCTGCCCTTTGATTTGCCAAGAATCAAGACATTTCCAGTGCGGGACAACTTATTTTCTTGAATCCTTGTTTTTGCCCCTTTTCAGTTCAGTCCCTGAACAGAAAACTCCATTACCCAGACAGCACTACATTCATACCCAGGCAGGTGTGAATCGCTGCACAAGTGGAGAATTAGGTTGCTTGCGGGAGCTGTACCCTCTGGTACTGAACTTCAAATGAACAGGTTTTAGAGCAATATATAACACAATAAAAATATTAAAATAAACATATCTGCCATGGGGTTTGGTCTTCTTCCAAGAACAGGAGTATGACTTGTTCTACAGAGCTCATGTTTTTCCTCCTTTCCATTCAGGTTTGGACATGAAGTTGCATACTCTTTTTTTTTCTTTTTCTTTTTCTTTTTTTTTTTTTCTAGTAATAATTGGACCACACAGTCTCCTGTCAACAGTGCACTTACTGTCACCTTTCAACATCTTGGACACTGTGTACAGTTCACACATTAAGGCACTTTGTAAAATTGATGTCCAAGAAGAAACAAGTACATACACTTAATAAATTGAGATTCCCAGCAGTAGCTTTCCCTTACAGGAAAAAAAAAACAACCCTCTTTAGGATTAGATCACACTCTGACACTAGCTCCTTCAAACAGGGTAAGGAAAATCCATGAATTACCCATTTGCTGTATTCTGTTCTGTGACTTACAGACTTCTGTGGCTTAAAACCACACGTGTATACATGCCTGTATATATATCTGTACTTCCAAGAACACCCCCGATGCATAAAAAAAGGACCAGAGGTTGAACACCAATAAATTAAAAATTATTTCAAATAGAGCACTGCCTTGGTACTGCACATTTTTGGCCTGCCACACCTATCTATTTAACATAACACATAACTAGAGAAAATACTGAGCTCAATGGTTTACTTCCAGCCCTGCTAAATAATGATGCAATTTTGTGTCTGCCCTCATTCTTTTACAAGGTTCAGACTATGACTGACTAGCAGCCAGTTACCCTGGAAAACCTCACCGACAAACAAACACTCGCAGCCTTGAAAGACCAACAGGCTGAAGAGAGACTCTGCAGTCGGGCTGACTTCTGGATACAAGTGGGTGGTATAAACATAAAAGGGATGGCATTAGATTAGAGCTCTTTCTTTGATCTCCGTACAATAACAATAAAATAGTCATAAAGGACTTTCACTCGGTGGATCTCAAAGCACTAGACAAAACGTTAATAAGCCTCACAGCTCCCCTGTGAGGCAGATACTATCGCCTTCGTTTCACCAAACAATAAACTGAGCCCAAAGGTCTGAGATGGTTTGCCCGAGGCGTGCAGGCAGCCCATCCTCACCCCTCCTGATGGGGACATGGCCCTGCCAGATACCCGAGAAGGGGGCACCACTGTCACGGCTTTCTGGTGTCCCCCTGTTTGACCATTGTGCCTGGCAGCCCCATCCTCGCTCGCTCAGCGACAGCCCAATTTCACCGTTCTGTACGCATTTGCTCTGCTCTGGGCGAGGGCAGCAATGTTTCTCACTTCTGTTTGTTAGTGTTTGGAGCACTCGAGTCTCCCCTGGTCTTTATTTTGTTTAATTTTCTCGTCTTTTGTATGCATGCCCTCATGGTGCTCTTGGCAGGTCTCTGAGATGCCCAAGTTGGAGCTTGTGGATCTGATGCCCGTGCAGTGTTGGAGCTGGTAGTTTACCAAAACTGAGAGGGAAGCGCTACGATGGGAGGGCTGAGGATGCCACCCTCGGTCCCCCAGGCCACCTACACCAGCCAGCCAGCCAGCCAGGTGCTCGGGAGAAGCGCTGCCTGTCCATGCACGCCCCAAGGAACCCCTCACCCCTGCAGTTATGGCCAGCTCCAGCCCCAGGCCGTGAGTCAGAGTGAAGAATATGTTGTAAGTTGCTGTCCTGGACAGCATCCATCTGGTGTGAGATGTGGATCTGACCAGGCAGATTAGGACTAGTCTCACCCTCCTCTTGCTGTGTTCGCACTTGCTGTTGCCCATGGATATTGGGCTCCCCGTCCCCTTTCAAGCCTCTAGAAAATCGGCTCCCATCCTAAAAGTCTAGTTGCCTGCTGCAGAATTACCATAAAGCTCCTTTTTCCCAGACATGTCCGCTTTTTCTTCCCTCCAGGCTCAATCCAGGTGGAGTTTGAGCTGCAGCGCCTGTCTGGATTTTGGAAATCTCTGCCAGGAGCCCAGGCGGCTCCGTGAGGAAGCAAGGAGGCAGGTTTGGCCAGCCAAACCCACCCCGGGGCAGCCAGCAGCCTGTGGCCCATGGGACGGGGCCAAACTTTGCGCAGTCCAGGGGTCCCATGGGTCTCTGGTGGGACCCTGGGATGGGGAAAGGGGCCAAAAGGAGAAAAGGCCTCCAGTGGAAGGGGTTGTGGGCTGTGGGCCAAGAGTGAGCATTACATCAAGGGGCAGGAGCATGAATTAGTGCCTGCACTTGTCTCCGTTAGCACAGAGAGAGTGGGATTAATTATATTAATTTTAATCATCTGCTGCATCTGAGGCCAGATGGGAGACAGGAGAGACTTCAGGGATGGGGAAAGTTTGGAGCCGGGGATGTGGGTTCCAGTGCAGAAAGTGGGCACAGGGAGCTGGGGCAAGAGGGTTTGGGAGCAAGCAGGGAGTCAGGGAAAGGGGCTGGGGCCACGGGGCAGGAGTTTGGGGTGGGGTGGAGGAGCTGGTGGGAAGGGAGGCTTGGGCGGCTCTGAAGCAGGGAAGCTGCACAGGGCTGGGGGCTCTGCCGGGACAGGGCAGGGGCTTCTCATGCGCGAGATTGGAAGTAAGGGCGACGGATGTGGAAGGATGCTTGGGAAGCCTCAGGCAGGCACGGGGCTGGAGGAGCTTTGGGAAGAGAGGGCTGGGGGGATAAATGCTCAAGGCAGGCAGAGGCTGCCAGTCTTTAGGGCAGCCGGGCTGGGGCTGGAGTCCCTGTTTCGATGCCTGGGCCGCCCACCCTACTCCCATCCCTTTCTCTCCCATATTGTTGGAAATGCACCAGTCCTACTTTGCCATGGGAGCACTTTGCAATACTGTCACGATTGTAATTAAATAATAATATTAGAGGCATCCACCAGCAAAGGAGACTGGCCTTTCTGCCTTAAGAAATAATTATTTGAAGGGAGTAGCCAATTGTCTGTTGTACACTATTACAGTAAGACCTTTTTATCCCAGGGAATCATCTCACAGAACCCATGTGATCCATCATCCTGCAGCCCAGTTTATCTGCCACCCATATGCTCCAGCACAGGTCTGATTTTCCTGAAGCATCCCTTGACAGTAGTGTTTACCTCCTTCATGGTCACCATCCCGAAAAACCATGTTCAGGCATAAAGTCAGGATTGTCTTTTTGTGTTGTGATTTCTAGTAGAGCTGGGTAGGATTTTTTTTTTTTTCTATCCCATGGGAAATTTTCAAGATTTTGAATATTTTACTATCTTGAATCAGTAATAAAAAAAAAAAAAATAAAAATCCATTGATGTCAGGACAAATAGTTAAAATATCAAGTATCTTTTTGAAATTAAAAAAACCCAACAAAATAAAACAAAACAGGTTTCATTTAATGACTTTCAAATATTTTTTCATTTTTATTTCAGCTTGTATTACAAAATGAAAAGTGGTTTTAAAGAGAACCTCCTCCCCTCTCCCCCCAATTTTCCTTTGAAATTACAAAGGGAGACATTTAGACGACTCCTATTTTTTTCAATAGTTTTTTCAAGGAGAGAAATTAGTCAAAGGCAAGTCTTTCTTGAGAAGTTTTTATTCAGCAGCTCTGACAAAATAGTTTTTGTTGAAACATTCCCAAGCAACTCTTTTCTAGCTGTTGGTCAGAGAGGCTCTGCCTGTGAGCAGCAAAAGGAACTCCACGTACAGCAGTGATCAATCCACTGCAGTTAAACACGGCATACGCATCCAACTGTTGCCTCTCCTGTGACCTTCAAAAAGCCTGAACAAGGGCTGCATCAGCTGTGGACGGCTTTTGTGCACTTTGTTTAGGTGTGAGGCTTGATGAGCAAACACAGGGGGGTTTTGTTGTAATGTTGGCACTTTGTTTGACAGATCACCCTGCTTTATTTGACGGAGGGCTTCAAGCTACTTTGCTGTTGCCTGAAAGCTTGAGGAGCTTGAAGAGCGAGTGGACAAACTGGTCAAGGTCTTTGGGCTTCTGATCAGCATGGCTGAGATTTAATACTGAAATATGTCATATTTTGCCCTTCAACTTAAATTCAAGATGAAAGAGATGTTCTGAATGAGCAGGCAAGGATTTTATTGACTCTATACCATCCCGTAAGTTTAAATACCAGAGTTGGGGTTGCAGTCTCCGTTAGTCTGGACTTAGGTCCATCTTTATGGTTAATAAACTTGATAATCCATCAGATTTGAATGGTTTGAATTCATTAAAATCCCAAGCCAGCAGACATCCAAGGAAACACACAAACGACTCCCTCACCACCTGGCAGGGATCTCATAAAATGCCTTTGAAAGCATCAAAGTTAAGGTAACACATGAGCAATGCCATGACACTTACCTTTCTAGCCTCTCACATACGTGAATCCCCCTTCTTATATACTGGTATGCCCCTGCATGCATGCACGTGTGCACACAAACATGCGCCATTTTTATAAAATCTGATATTCAAATATGGGACCATTTCTTTTGGTTAATGCAGCTAGTGTATTTTACTGCACTTGGTATCTTTTTCCACTGGACTGTCTCCCCCCACCCCCCCAAAAAGAAACCAACACATCCTCAAAAGACTCCTGGTTTCCTGTCAGTAACCAGTATCTTCTTGACAGATTACCCTAGGGAAAAAGAAAAAAACCCCAAACCTGACTCTCTCACAGAGTTCATGTTGCCCTCATTTACCTTTTGCATAACAAAAGCTCAGACTATAATTCTGAATAGATGTTTTGTGTAGTTGAACCAGGTGTCTTGCTTGGAAAGACAGTACATTAAAAGTCAGCAAAATGCCAATTTGCTTTGTTTCAAAACATTTTGTTTCAATTGTTGCCAAGGCCCGGGGCTAAACACTACATTCTGTTATAAGTGTCTCCGTTCTGCAGTCAGCGAGTTTTTAAGGTTTTTCTTGTTATTTATCACAATACTCTAATGACAGTCTCACCTAATCCTATTGCTCTGGAAGAGATTTTAAGAGTAAAACCATAGCTGTATACAATCATGACTATGATAAATTGATGCCCACAAATAAGGTAATTTCTGTCCAATTAGTGAGCCTGGTAAAAGAAAAGATCAGAAATGAATGTCTATATTAGAAGAATTTTGACTCTTCTCTCACCATGTCTGGAGTTCATAAACCTGCAACCGCAGTGTGCAAGCTGTACACCGTACACTTGGTTGCTGATGTATTTAATCAGAGTTTAAACAAGTATCCCGTGATTTTACTGTTTGTGCTCTACATGTTTGTAAATCACTGGTTTAGCTCTGCCACAAGTCCATGCCTGCTCTGCCAAACACACCGAAGCTCTTCGGCAGGGGGGCTTAAGCACATGCTTAAGCGCTTTGCTGAGCTGGGGCCACAGTGAGTGCATTTTAAAGTCCCTGCACCTGGAAGCGTTTTTGCACATGCCTAATTTTATGCACTTGAGTAGTTCCAGGGAATTTAATGGGCCTACTTATATGTGTGAAGTCACTTGTCTGCAAGTGTCTGGATGATCAGGGCCTAGCACTAAGCTGCTCTGTCTTGAGGTGTAGTAGGACATCTCCAAGCAAAAGCTTTTTCTCCTTAAGCCTTTCCTAAGAACTAAAGGATAGTCAACAGTGGCTCAGAGAAGACGTCCTTTTAGCTCACTACCTTGCTTTTAGCAATGGTAAGTGGTGGACGCGTAGGGAAAATGAGCAAGAAACATAGTGGGCATGCAAGGATACGTCTTCTTGTATCTCCTCCCTCCTCCCCAGGTCTGGCCATCAGTGCTTTAGGGAGGTCCTGAGCTGGAGATTGTATTTTCTCTATTGTGTTTCATAGTTCCTAATGGCCCTTTTTTCCATTTAGACTTTGGCTTCCACAATATCTGATGGCAGAAACTTCCACAGCTTAAAAAAAAAAACATGTGGGAAAACTGCCATGTGGAAAAAGTCCTTCTTCTGGCATATCCCATACCTGTGCCTGACTGTTTTGGAGGCTGTCCCCCAGCTCTCATGTGATGCCAAGTTCCTCCTCCAGTCACTTCTTCCTGCTGTAACTGCACACCCCCTTTTGATTATACCTTTCCTACTGCCACCTTCCCAAATTATAGTTTATTTAGTCTCTCTATGGATGCTCTTCCATAGTACACTCCATGTGTCCTTCCTGCACTCATACTTTGACATACTTCTGAGACAGGGCCAAGACGGGCATTCAAGTTAAAATGTGTCCTAATGATGTTTTCTATTTTATTCCCGACTACTGTCTTAACAGCAATATTTTTCATTTGATCGCTGCTGAGCACTGAGTTGACATTCAGAGAACTGCCCACAATGACTCAGTTTGGTGTATCTTAACATTTCTCACATGAGAATCATAGGATAGAATCAGAGAATCATAGAATAGTTTGGGTTGGAAGGGACCTTAAAGATCATCTAGTTCCAACCCCCCTGCCATGGGCAGGGACACCTTCCACTAGACCAGGTTCCTCAAAGCCCCATCCAACCTGGCCTTGAACACTTCCAGGGATGGGGCATCCACAACTTCTCCAGGCAACCTGTTCCAGTGTCTCACCACCCTCACAGTAAAGAATTTTTCCCTAATATCTAATCTAAATCTACCCTCTTCCAGTTTAAAGCCATTAACTCTCATCCTATCACTACAGTCCCTGTTAAGAGTCCATCTCCAGCTTTCGTGTAGGCCCCCTTTAGGTACTGGAAGGCTGCTGTAAGGTCTCCCTGGAGCCTTCTCCTCTCCAGGCTGAACAACCCCAACTCTCTCAGCCTGTCTTCATAGGAGAGGTGCTCCAGCCCTTTGACCATCTTTGAGGCCCTCCTCTGGACTCGCTCCAAGAGATCCACGTCCTTCTTATGTTGGGGGCCCCAGAGCTGAACGCAGTAGTGCTGCATGTGTGAATTCACTGTGTGAATGCTATTGGCCTTGGTCTGACAGAAACAAGAGGCTCTTTGAACTGCAGCTGAGTCATCTGTGTCCTGCGACTAGTTTAAATATCATGATTAGGGTGCCACTTTTATCACTGAAGTTGTGACAAAACTTGTAACTAGTGATGAATGAATAACTGAAAAAAAATTCACAGATTTTCTTCTAAATTCAACAGCTAATTTCAGTTTGACTGAGCTTCTGGAGCTTTTTTTTCTCCTCTCTTTTTTTTTGGTAACACTTTGAAATTTCAGTTAATGCATTCAGCTGCAGAACTGATCTTTTCAGCTGTGCCATGGTCAGTTAGTTACCCGCATCATGTGGCATTATTTCTGTTTCCTGGCTGGATTAACTCTATAACAAATCAAAAAGCAAGTACTGTAGCCAGAGAGATTCAAGCTATTTCTGTGGTCGTGTGAGTAGTTTAAGTAATATCCCAGACATGATGCTGTGCACTGTGGCTTGTATGTTCCTCTGTGACTCCCTATTTTGAATGCCCACCAGTGTTGGTTGTTGAGAAATCTGAGTATGTTTTTGAAAAGTGAATAGGCACTTTGCGGCAAATAATCTGGTCTCACCCTAAAGCAATGCAAGCCACTGAGAAGAGTCCCCTGGATTTCTTCTGGGACTGAACTAGGCTGTCAGTGAGCAAAGCAGTGATGTGAAATTAGAAGAAATAACAGAGTGAAAGTCACTCACTCTTACTTAGAGCTCAGACCCACCCAAAGGCAGGTGAGTTAAGTGAACTGACACCCACCAGCTTCAGCAGAATTGGGGTTAACCCATCACCTCTGGATGGTGACTATCTGCTGTTTTGGAGGAGGCCACAGGTAGGAGCCCACAGGTGAGGGCTGGGAGGATGTCACAGCTGCCCTGTGAGTCCCATAGCCTTTCTCACCCGAGGTCTTCCCCACCATTACCGTGACTAATGCACCCTTCAGCTCTGAGCCAGAGTTTTACTGCCACTCCAATTTGCTCCAAAGAACCATTCCATTTAAATATACAATGCAATTACAGCATATTAAATATTGATTGTTTAAGAAGCACTTGGTAAAGGGTATTAAACAAAGTACACACCTTCCATCTAACCGCCTTTACGAATACAAGAATTCAATATACTGTTGTACATTTATTACCACATTAAATATGACATGCACGTGGCACTCTGCATAACCTCAATGTAAAAGCATATGCTAATATTTTCTCTGACAACAACTGCCTAAGTGATACATGTCATTGCTTGTTCAATTAAACACTAGATAACTGTAAAAGCTCCTTAACCTATAACCCTCTAATACTTCCTGGTGGACTAGAAGAACCATTTAATAATGTTAACTTCACAGCTGAATCGTGCGGGCTGAAATCCAGACAGGATCAATTCCCAATTCCAGTATGGTGTTTTGCACTTCAGAACACTGAGAAGAAGCAAGACACAAGACCCAAATTTTAAGGCTAGACTGGACGTTCCAGCTTGGAAAACATTTCATCTTGGTGAAGTCAGGGGGTACACAGAGTTCAACAGCCCCCACAGGAGTGAAGGAGCAACTGTCCGGACCCCAAATGCTCTGCAATTTACTCAAATTATTAGCATCCTTCACAGAAGAACGGAGAATTAGGTTCATGTTCCCGTTCCATGTCATGAAGAGGTGGGATTTAAACGTGAGCGGATACCAGTAGGGAAGAGCAACCTCACCATTTTCTCCTTATTTATTTTTCTGAGAAAGGACTGATCCAGCTGGACCTTCAGCCTAACCTCAGGTCCTGAGGGGAAGGAAGCATGGCCATAGCTGTGGCCAGCAACACAGCATTTCCTGTAAGCCATCTCAGGTGGCCCATGCTCACAAGGTCTGGTCTCTAAAGATCCTATCTTAGGGACATAGCTCTTGGCGTGCACCAGGCAGCCCATCGCAGTGCCATGTCCCTCCCCTGGATTCAGCCCCACATCCTCAGTCTGGCCATATTGTACCTACCCTCAGTGGAGACTGATTTTTCGGTGGAGCTGGCATTTGACATGACTTTCAAACTCAAGCTTGAAATTTTTTCATCACTACTACAGCGGCACAGCATGAATTCTGGTCATACATCCTCCATTATCCATATTACCTTTTGTGCACTTTTCTCTCAAACTTGCTGAATCTGTTCTTCCCCACTGAAAAGACAAATTTCAGATAACTAAGAAAATAATTTGCTATCATAATATTGCCACGAGCCTTACAACACTGTGGTGTTTCTGAGAGTTAGGCTCATCCCATTTGTATCTGCTTTGGTTTCACTACCGTTGCAGTAGGCATCACCTCTGACCTGTTCTGTTTACTGCAAGCAGAAACAACCATTTTCATGGATTTTGCTCGGCTTCTGAGTAAGAAGGCCAATGATGTTGACTGTATTTAGAAATGTAATTGAAGTCATGGAAACCAAGAACAGGAAAAATGCATCAAGTAAAAATAACTGCTTACAAGAGGAAGGAACATACTGGACAAATTGCATGGAAATAGTAAATTGGGCAGAAATTCCACTGGAAACAGGACAAAGATCTTTATGAATAGGACTCTCTAGCTTCTAACCAATTTCTTTCCAATAAACCCAGGCCCTTGAAAGTATAGCAACGTAACTAATTCTGGGCATTTTTCATTAGCTTATTCTGTATTTAGAGAACACACATGACTGCTGTTTACTCATGACTGCTAGGATAGGTTTGTTAATTTTCAGTGCCTATGAATTTTTTATCATATCTGTAATAATGACCTTTGAGTTTCACAGAAACTTAACAGGCTTTCACAGTAGCCACATCATTCAAACTAGAGAGAGTAAAAATGAAATTTTTTAGTAACAATTCAAATATCTTTTTTTTTTTTTGGCAAAAAAAAAAGAAAAATATTTTAGGCTGGATATGTTGCTGAAATGTTTCACAGGGAGCTGTAGTACATGTACCTCAATTTCCAGATGCCCTTGCCAGACCACATCTCCCAGCTTACACCGTTAATGGGAAGAAGGTGAGGGGCCAGGGTGTACTGTGGGAATTTCCCTGTAATGCGTCATGGTTCACATAGCCTACTCAAGAAACTCTCATGTACCCTAAGAAGTAAGACATGGGGCAACCAAACCAGGATGACTGTGAAGCAGATATTGTCTGGCTGAAAAGTGCTTTTTGTTGATTTTTTTTTTTTTTAAGCATTATCTATTTCTTTAGTTTTAACTTCATATGTTTCCCCACCCTTGAAAACCAAAGTGTACCACCAGAACTAAGAACTCAGAAAATATTCTACATGTCTTACCTGGAGTAGCCACAGGAGTGGCAATGCAAGTTTCCACATGTTACCTTCACTTTCTCCATTTCTAGGAGTCCTTAATCAGCTTACGAAGTACTTTTTCTAAAGGCTATGATTTTCTAAATTACACTTGTAGAGCCTACAAGATATTAAAAATACCTCAGTACAAAGTGTTCCTGCATGTTTTATTTGTTGACATCTTCTCCAAAGAAACAGTGGGTGTCTTTTTTCTTTTTATTTCCTTTCAACACTGATAGTTTGTCTATTAAAATCAGATAGGCGATTACAACTCATTTTGCACACACTGTGAAAAAGCTGTCAGCTCGTTGCTGCCAATCATAGCTGGATTTCAAGTAGTATGCTACTGTATGACGCAGTAACTCAGTGCGTTTTAGTTAAACCCCAGAACCATTCAGTCTTTCCCTGTTGCTTGTAGTTTTAGCTGAACTGGGAACTTGCCTACTGCAAAAACAGCTGGAGAAGTTCTTCCTTTTTCATTTGGAGTGAGGCTGAGGAGGACTCCAAAAATCTTGTAAAACTCTTTTAGAGAGGTCCAGGGGATGGACAGCACCCACTTCTGTACACTTCTGGGGAACCCCTGCTAGCTTTTGAAGCCCCGGGGCAGACATGCAAGGCAGAGAAACATGAGTGGGGATGCTCGCCCCGAGGCAGGCGCTGGGGTAGGAGCATCCCTGGGACAAGACAGTGGGTTGGCGTGGATCAAGGGCTTGAGGAGCAACAACAAACGAGGGAGTTAGTTAACCTGATTCGAGCACTATTGATGGGCCCACCAGGCCAACCTCAGCACCCAGGGGCCACGTGCTGCTGATTTAGGGACAGCTCAGCGGGAAGAGCCTCCTCACATCTGTTTCCATGCAGCAATCCCATGGCAATAAAACCAAAGCTCCTGCAAATGTTGTAGCTCATCTTGGCTGCAGTGCCTGACAAAGCTGGGGGGAGCCTCCACCAGGCATCAGTAGGAGCTTTCAATTAAGATGGCGATAGTTCTCGGTTTTATATTCCTAATTAATGTAATGCTTCTGAACGGTGTCAGGCAAACATCAAAGCTCTGGGCTTACTGTGACAGCAGACACCACAAAGGGAAATTGTTTCCATTGTCATTAGCCATGGCTATCTAGCCTTCTCAGGATGGCTTGTTAAATATAGAGTTTCAAATATGAACCTGAGCCAATGCAAACAAAACATGAAATGTTGATTGCCTTCGGGAATTTCCCTGATCTTTCATTTCTTTAGACAAACGAAAAGGAAGAGATTTTTCTGGGGTTTTCACATTGTGGGACTTCTCTTTTTTTAAGCCTGTGTTAAAATCTGATCTTATTCTTTGCAACTCGTCATCCCATGATTTTCACAAAGATGACCTAGCAACAACAGGAAGAGAAAAACCAATCAACTAACATCATCGGAGGCCACCCCTCAAAAGTTTTCTACTCTGTGCTAGGATCATCCCAGAGCTCCCTGCATATCCACAAGAGACATTGTGTAGATAGAGACTTTTGTCCATTGCTTATTCATATGCAGTAATACAAGGTGTATTTTTGCTTAAACTGAAGTTGGTATAGTTACAGAACATGATAACTGCTGCATTCTACTTTAACAGAATAAGCAGCACAGAGAAAAAAAATAATTAAGGAATTTGATGATTCATGAAACTAACTCGTTTTTTTACTTGGTTTTTCCCCCATACAGGCATTGTTTTGTCTCAGTCGGTTTGAGTTGGAATAGATTCTTAAAAAAGTAAGTGGAAAGGAGCTTTGAAAGTAACATAATACCTCTGCAGGTTTTTAAGACTAAATCTCACACAGAGGGTCTTACTGATTTCAGAAGGAAACATCCCTGTCTGTTTCTCAGAAAGACTGAGGTCCTCTTTATCTTCAAGAATAAAATTAAGGTAGAAAACTTGTCCATTGTGGAGGCCTCCCACACACTAAGCTCCATAATCACACTCAGAGAGTGGTGCATCATGATGCATTATTCATCAAATACATTTGTCCAGATGATGTCATATATGTCTCCCTAAAGGGCCACATTATTTAATAAAGGACTTTTATTTTCTGTTGGAAAGCTGCATGAGGATGTAGAGAAGTTTTACTGGGCTTCTGAGCCTTGTAAAAAAAGTATGTTTTTTTTTCAGACAATCCTTCTGATCCATCTGGGGGGCCTTTGTCTATGTTAGTTCGTAGAAATATTGGCTTGCTTACCAAACCTGATACAAGCATTATGCAATAAACACAATATAATACATGCATATTATATATAACCATAATAATGAATGTACAAAATACATACATGCATGCACTGCAGTTATGTTTCATAAATTAATATACATATTACACTAACCCCACACCGAATATCAAGAAAATCTGTTTCTGCTGCTTACCAAACAGACATTTGAATGTGTGAAGCAAATAGGAAACATGTTTCCCAGTAAATTTAAAGGCCATATTTCATGGAGATCTCCAATGTCTTCTTAATTCATCTCATGTTTCTATGATCATTTTCATTTCTTCCTCTTTTTTTTTGTCTCAGAACTGGTACAAGCTAGGCTGTTTGTAGAGCCAGAGTCAAGACTGATCTGCTGTCTCTCCACATAGTCTTAATAAAATTTTCAAGGTTTTTTGCTTCCCAGCTATTGGTTTGTGATTGCTATCCTCTTTTGGAGAGAAAGACAAGGTGAAAAAGAAAATGAAATATGAAAATGGTTTAGCCCCTGTGCAGAGATCCGTGCACTATATTTAGCATTAATTGGCAGTATTTAAGTAAGGTGCCAGTGCAAAAAAAACCAAACAAACTGTCCTCTAGCCTAACTGCTCAAGGGCCTAGATCAGAAGGCATATGGCCTTTTGGTAACTACACAGCTGTAGCACATGTCCTGTATAGTAAAAGTACATATACCCTGGCCTTCACCTAACGTCTAGAAAACATGTTACCTCAGCTCATGAGGTAAGTTTGTGCTCAAAGACCAAGCCCAATTCCCTATGTTTTAGGTCACAGATTTTTAGTTAAAAGTGAGTGTTTAACAAAGAAAAATATGGCAACTATCCTGTGGGAGACATTTTGCCTTCCTGGTGATTCAGAGACTAAGAATATTTCCTTAATAGTTTAAATGAAAAAGCTTTCTTTAACTAGCAAATCAAAAGAGGTTTCAGAGATCTTATGCAAGGTAAGCCTGTCTGCAGTTTTCATTAATCGGCACTGGTATGGAGCTATTGGTGGGCACAAATTAACTGAGTTTTTCTCATTGCTTCTGCCTCTTCATTATGAGCAAATATGGAAATAACCAATACTGCATTTGCCAATGACGTCTACTCTTTTCTGTGGTCGTTAACACACGGGATGATGTCTACAAAGAATTCTTTTTATGTGGGAAGCTATAAACTGCTCTCCAAGGAAAAAGCACCCTTTCTGTCTTGGTTGAGGGTAGCAGCAAACAAAATGTCTGGTGCCCAGAAGCAGCAGACTTTCAACAACAGCAATAGTGAGCAGCTAAAAAAGCACTCACCACCTATTTATCTTGCAAATGCAGGAGTGCCTTCTTACAAGATGCCCACACTGTTGTCATTACAGTAGAGATTCATGTAATGTTTTCTTCACCACCCCCCCCAAATCCTTTCACAATGTACCATCAATAACATTATTACTATTGCCATTATTGCTATTCTTCACAGCAAAGAGAAATAGGATGAGCTGGCAAGCAAACCAGAACATCTATTATAGTTTCTTTCCTTGCGGAGACTTCATTTCTCCACCCTTGAGTCAAAGCACACAGTGCTACTCCACTTTGGACCCTGACAGTGTGTTTTCTTCTTCTGGTTACCCTTCGAAATGGTTGCAATATGTGTGCAGACTATACCGTTGCTGCTTTGGAAATACAACCACCTCATTGTCTGAAAACAAACTGGATGAAGCTTGTCCAAAATACAACACAACATGATAAACTGCTGTTTGGTACTTTCAGAGCAGCAGTCCTGTGCCGCAGCACTAGGAGGGAGATAACTCTAAGGGTATTTCTTCAGTGTCAGGTTCTTAGCTACATTATATTTACTGGTGAATATTACTTTTTGAAGCCTCAGAGTCAGAAGAGATCCATACCAGTAGCAACAGCAAAACACAGAAGCAGGGCAATCCAGAGAAGCTAATGTAAAATAAATAAATAAAAACAAAGAATGTGTGCACCACATCTTTCCTCAGTTCTTTTGTATTGCCTCTGGCTTGGGCCCATCCAGAAGAGTCTAAGTGTTGGTTAATGTCTCATTTCTGAAAATAGGATATATTGCAAATAGGTTTCCCTCCTGCCACACCTGGTGCTAGCACAAGGCACAGAATGAAGAAAACTCACTTGACTGAGGTGATCAACCTAAAATCTGCTTCTAAAACAATGATTAAATAAGAACATGAAACAACATGATGGGGTTCTGTTCCTGAAGCAAGACTTTCCATGCAGAAAGTGGGAAGGTGCAGGTCTAACCTATTGCTGTTGCAGTTTTAAGATTATAATCTTGTGGTCTCCTTGGGATGTCATAATATGCTTTGAACTTTGAGGCAAGCTATTTCCATATTCATTTGCTTACTTCCACAAGGACAGACACCAATAAGACAATACACTACAAATCATTTTGTTTCAAGTTACTGAAGGGGTGGAAGAAAAAGGGGGAGAAGAAAGAAGGAGGGGGAAGGGACAGAATATTTGGTCTGTTCTTAATTAAAACCAGCCGATGACATACAATGATTTGTCTGAAGCACTTCTGAGCTGTACCCATTTCTGTTTACACTTGACAGCTGTACATTCTTTACTGCCTGTATTGTTTGAACTATGGCCAATGGTACAATCATTAAATCTTTGATAGTGTTTTTTAAATACAAAATTGACCTTTTTCTTTGAGACAGAAAAAGAGGTAGGGAAGGAATAGCTATGTTACATTAGAGAGGTTTGGATTTACTAGGTTGTACACCCTGTGTTGCAGAACAGTGCCTCTGGTCATTTTTTGGACTGGCTGTTAAGAGGTTTTTTCATGTTCCTCACATCTGCTTACAAAGAGAAATCATCATCCTGTGACCCTTTCCTCCCAGAAGATGCCTGTTTTGGGTAGAGAATAAACCAGAGCATCCATAATTACTGAGTGTAATTCTGCACTGTGAGTGGGATGCAGAGGGTCTCACTGGACTACAAGAGGTTTTTGCTATGAACAGAAAGATTCAGGAAAGAAATTATAAATTAAGAAAACCGGACTAGTTAAATATGAGATATCGGAAACCAGCTATCAGTCTGTCATGAACTGAGAAGATGGAAAGTAAGTCTTTGTCAAAGCCAAACGTGTGCTAGACACTCCATAAGTTCTCTCTCTGAATCCAGCCTGCAGTCTCCAAAATTGATGGCTCATTACAAATGGAAATGCTTACCTAAAAAGGAGAGAGAAAGAACATTAGCATATGCCTTATCCCTTAAGTTTGAACTAAACCACAGAACTGATTTGATCCAGATATCACCAGCTGTCCCCTGAACTTGCTTGAAGCGTGTTTTGTTGCCAGCTTTGTCAGAGGCAGACGGTCAGACGACGCTGTATTACTAACCAGGGCTATACTGCTCCTTGTTGAGCTGAGACGCCAGAGATGCATTTTGTTTTATAGACTGGAGCTTAGTCTAAAATCACACAGAGAGTAAACAGGAAGGATATATTTAGCTTCTGCAGCTTAGTAGGAGTGGGAAATCTTTACTTTACTTTAAAGTCCTGCAGTCATCTTTAAAAACTTACACTGCCCTCATGATTACCCCAGAGCTCCCTAGAGCTGTATGGGCTGGAGGGGATGTCTAAGTCCTGCCGATGCTGCAGTGGTACCTACTACTCTGCTACTTGTCCTATCTTATGTGGAGATCGCCCTGGGTTACCAGGTTTGGTTTATTTGTTTCTTTAAATGTGTTATGAAAAAGAAACTAAATTCTTACATTTCATTAGGTGGGTTATGGCAGCATTTAACTGGCCTTAACTGAGGTTAAAGACCAAGGCAAAATGAGATATAGTCCCTGCTTTGAACATCTGAGTGCCTTCCTCTGCTACCCTTTAACGTCTGGGCTTTCTGAAAACAGAGACTGCCAAAGATATGAAAAAACACATTGCACAACACTGAATGCATTCAAGCAATGTCACAGCAATGCTGGGAAGGCACCGAGTCAGAGCATAACAGAATCCCTGCCCCACAGACCTTCATGTGAGATTTTCAAAACTGCCCAGCACTGGCCTAACTGAAGTCAATTGGAGTTTTTCCCTAATTTACTTTCAGTAATAGACCAAGGCCAAAATGTCCAAAAAATTCACTCACACTCTAAACTATTAACTTTTTCAATTATTCAATCAACTTGAGATCTTGGTGAGGACAAATTGGATTTCAACTGCTGGTATCCTCCCCTAGCATTAAAAGTAAGAGTTTACCAATTTCAATGGATCTTCTATTTTCCTGTCATTTTCCGCAGACCCTCAAAAAGCTCCAGGGAGGATGCCTTTTCTAAGAAGTCACAGGCATGAGATAGACCGACTGACAGAAGAAACATTCCAAAAAGACACAAAAGCAATGGCTACATCAGGCACAGCTGAGGACCAGCAGTCAGCATTTCTCAAGCTGTTTGGAGGTTTTTAAATCCAAGTTGTGGGATGCTGGTGTACCACCCATCACTGGTCCACACAAGGAACCTGGCCTCCTCCCGATGAGCCCCAGGTACATATCTTCACCTTCGCTTCTGCCAGGGGTGCGACATCCCTGTGAGCAGGAAAGGAGAAACTTTCAGTGTGTACCTATAAGCCCCCAGCCTTCCCTGACACATAGATGCCTCCTTTATGTCTGACCCTGGGCAGGTCCCTGGGAAGATTCACACTCACTTCCACACAGTAGATTCAGCCTCATGTTCCCAGGTCTCTGAAGGATACTTGTGGGGAAAACTAGAGGTGAAATATCTGGCAGGCTCCACATTTGCTGCAATAGTGATTAATTACATGCTGAGTTAGGACTGCGATCTTTTCAAAGCTGGATGGATCGTGGTGCCACCATGTATTTCTGTATTATGCCTGCCAGAGTAATCCGTAAACTGTCTTCCACCCAAGAGATTTCAATTTATTTCTTTCTCCTTTTCCTCATTCTTCCAGAACTCCTAACCTTGCTGTTTTGGGATCACCACCTTCCACCTGACCAAATTGAGCCCAAACACCAGCTACCAGTGCTGTGACTCAGAGGCAATCTCTGTTTGCAATTTAAGGCAAAATTTGTACACACATTAGCAAGACAGTCCTGTACAAAGCTCTCTCATTGCCCCATCTCAGCAACTGGCCCTCCACTCCACTGTCTGCTTCTTTTTGGTCTTTGCTTACTGTGTCATTTTGCAATTCAGATGCATTACTCCTATGGCCCTTTCCTGGGGCTCTGAGAGGACAGAGAGGAGCTTTTGATGTAAAGAAGTCTAGCCTTGTGCTTTGAATCACTCCATTTTCTTGCAGGGACCTGATTAACTGTGTTCCTTACAAGTCCCAAGCACGGTTATCCTCCAGCTACACTGTGATCATCCTTGACTGGTACAGGAACTCCAGGGACTGTCACCACAAGACCGTGTGAATACAAATAAATCAGTATCATTGAGAAGGACAAAGGGGAAAAAATGTTTCTCACAGCACAGCCTTTGAGAGGACTAGACACTGTAAACGTGCCTGCTGGCAGCAGCAAAATCTGACTTTCTGGTTTCTCAGCCATCTACCACGTCCCTTCTAGTTTGACTTCAGCTTCACCAATTGATTCTCCCTCTCTTCCTTAGAAGATATTTTAGAACTGAATCAAAACAGAGCTGTTGTGTTTGGTTTCATTGGTGAGGATACTTCAGTTACCTGCACACATGTAAAACCCACTGATTAGGGTCGTCATCTCTCTGTGCCACCTTACCGAAAGCTGAAGCAGTTCAGGTACTTCTTAGATTAACACCAATTTAGAACTGCCCAGAACCAGGCAATGTCATGAGACACAAAACCAAGGTCAACAAACAACCCACTTCCATACTGTCGGCAGGCAGCATGTGCCACCCCAGCTGGCATCCTCAGCCATGTAAGGGAGTGTGGATTTATACCACAGTTATGCTCTGAGCAGGTGGACCTGATGAGCAGCGAGATGAGTCAATCCACCGGGGGGTTCAAGGGGATTCCCTACATAGCGCTGAATCATCAATCACCAATTCTGTAAAATAATTTCCACAGCAAACAGTTGGGAACAAACCATTAAAGCAGCAAAGGGAGGATTTGGGTTCAGCAGTAATCTCTCAGGGCACTGCTGAGTCACACTCTGGACTTGGAGGGGAAAAGTGGATGTCACAGCTGGATGCATTCAGCTAGGAAAGAAATCAAAGACATGATCAGTTCCCAGCTCATGATATTTATTTGTAGTTCATTATTGTATTTATATTCTTCCCTGTGAAGAGCGTACATCAGCAAGGCTGGCCTTTTGGGGAAGAGCTTATCAGTGCCTCTAATGGAACACAAATGTACAGAGCCCTTGTTAGCGGGCTAGGAAATAAGGGCTGGTGAGAAGCCCCCGTGGAAGGCAAGCTGCACGGCTAATACAGCATCGCTGCCCTGGGCAGTTGTAGCATGGTGGCAGCAGAATCTGAACTCCTATTTCGCTCAGGCCAAGCAGAGGATGTTTTTATATACATAAATACACCCCTCTCTCTCTCTCTCTCTATCACAAACGCATGTCTTGAAACAACTTAGCTGGGGCAGTTTCTTGCAGTTTATGAGCAAGGAGGGTGAAGCCAAGGACAGAAACATGTGAAAGAAGAGATAATGACATATGGTGTCCCCCGCCAGGCAAGACGCAGCCTAGGCGAGGAGCACGGCAGGGGTACTCATGCTGGCCAACCTCAGGTGCCTCATTTACATGCCTCAGCTTTGCAGGGATCACTCAGGATGGGTTTCAAATCCGTTGTGTGTGCAGGGCTTGTGGGGACGGGGTTTAGTAAAGTGGCGGCCATCAGTATACAGAGGTGTTGCCTAGGCCTGGGGCTACCATCATTAGTTGACCATGTGTCTATGCAGTAGACACAGGCTTCCCTAACATATGGATCCCGGGGATCAAAGGCCGGATGGGCAAACCCAGCCTGAACAGGTTAACTGAGGGGATTTGCCTTTTTTTTCCTGTAGCCTGACAATACTCGTAAAGACCACCACATCAATAAACTCACATTAGGCTGCACTGAATTACACAATTCAAAACAGAGATGTGTCTTATTGTGTTTAACTATTATTAAATCAGCTCCCTCAACTTCTTTAGGGCTATGCCAGTTTACACCAGCCGAGGATGTGGTGCTAGCTCTCTAGGAAGCTGCTCGCTCCTAAGTGCAAACAGATTGCCTGCTAAGAGTTCACAAGCTGAGGCAAAAACTCACGTGGGATTCCTATGATCTCCTGCTGCTGTTCAGCCTGAAGAACCAAGGTATTAAACATGTAATATGAAGAAATAAAAATGTGCATATTTTTAGCTGAGCTAGATTTCCATGTCCCCTGCTTTTAGGAGTATTATATCAACACCTGTTAGTTTTGCTCTAGTCATCATTTCCATCAGAAACTTATTGTTTCAGGGGTTTTATAACTCGTAAAACTTTTATAAGTCAGACAAAATGTGCTTTAGGAAAAAGCTGATCTTTCAGGTCTCGGCGCTGGAATGTATTTTTATATGCAACAAATGTAAAAGAGAATAATGGCTGTAATGGCTTTTATTACATTTAGAGGGAGGAAGAACTGCAAATTTAATCAGAAATCAAATCATTTAACCATTAATTTTACACAAAGATTCTGGGCAACCCTCACAAAATATCTGTCAATAGACAGCAAATAAAAAGGAACCTAGACAGTGGGGAAAATCTCATCCTTCACTTCCAAAAAGCACTTAAGCACATACTTAAGTCCATCCTTACTGCAAAAGACATTTGAGCATGTATGTAAACCCCTCGCAAAAGGATCTCTTTTCTCAGTGTCTGCTGTTGAACCCAGGAGTCGTCCCACTCAACTCATTACTAATGCTCTTGAAATTACTCATGGGCATAAATATTTGCGAGAATGGGGCCTCAGTGAGGAGCTGTGTCTATATGAGGAATCATGGCCAAACTATGCCACTCTAAAGAAAAATGCTCCCAGACTCGCTGTCTCCACCGGAGAGCTGTTACCAACATGGTGCAGAGTGGCTGCTGCTGCCCAGATGGCAGAAGCCAAGTGCATGCCCCCTGGCAGCAGGCTGCATCTCCGAGGGGTCAGATGCATCTCCTGGGAATGCATCTCCAGATGAACCCTGGGAAGAAAAAAGCACTTCCATGGCTGACAACTGCTTGCAGAGGAGCAAAAGCTTCTTTAAAACCTCCCTATCCCTGTTTACAAATAGCAGATTGAGGTTCTCTGTGGCTGTTTGCAGCACACAAGCCTGACCAAGAAAACTGCAAAGATCCTCTACAAACTGCCGTCTCAGCCTGCTCGGGGGTTTGGGGGGCTGAACGAATGCCACCTTGACTCAAAGCATCCGTGAACCAGAAAGGATTTGCAGTGAAACCCATCACCCTTTTGACATCAGCCAGAGGTTGGCCACCCTTCCAGAGGTCGGTACCCTCTCGGTGTCTGCCTGCTGCTGAGACACCCTCTGGTGAGATGCCCACAGTATCTGCTGTGGAAATGAAAGAAAGACTTCATGTTTTCACCGAAGCACAATGGCATTTCACAGTCTTCAAAGGCCCCTCAGCTGAAACAGTCCCAGCTTACATTTGAACACCCTAGGCAAAGCCACCTTAAATCTGGCAGGTTATGGGCTTACTTTCATTAAAAAATACTTTGTTCCTCACCCTGTGCGTGATCTTGTCACACAAACACACACCTTGGAATGCAGTCAGTGTTGATAAAGCCTAGGTAAAAAGATTAATCTAGCGCAGACCTGTTAGTCAAAGAGAAGTGGGAGGCTTGACTATGAATTTGAGGGCATCTGTAGTGTTTCTGAAATACTTTGCTCAATTCTTGTTTGAAGTCTCATGGATCCTTCCCTGAGTTTTGATTTTCTCAGCATTTTGAAGACCTTATGACTGTGTTTTTACAGTGCTACCTAACAGCTGGCATGACTTCTTGCAGGTATTTCCATACCTGGGAGACCTCATATAGACATTTTTACAAGTGGGTTATGATGAAAATATTGGGTGGCAAAAAAGCAAATAAGAAACGAAATCTGTAGGGATGTCCACAGCTCCATCAAGATTATTTCTGCAGTATAGGGGTGGGAGCCATAACTTTTAGTCCCTTTAAGATTCACTTGTCCTTTCAATTCCCTACCAAGCCTGACTGCCCTGCGAAACCTACTGAGGAAAATGTAAAATCCCAACACTGAAGGTTAATGTAAAGCTTTTGGCATTTCTTAACGCTAAGGAAAAAATCATCTTTCCTGTTTCTAATGCAGCCCATGTGTAAAGTTACAGGCTGCGAGTGCTGGCTTTTAACAGGAACTGTTAACAACCCTTTTTGATCACAGGAAGCAGAGGAAAGCCTCTTCACCTAAGAAAATAACAGCATTGTTTATGGGCACTGCTCTTCTCCCCGTTGGGAGCTGCCAATCACCCCTCCCACCCCCCGAGCTGATTTCTGGGGGGCTGTGGAGGGGTGCCAGGGCTCGCTCCGGCTTCCTTCCGTCGGGGGGCTCCGGCGGCCGATGCTGTTTCTGGGCAAACGGCCACTGCTGCGATGTTTGTGTTAGATAGGCTGCAGCTGGGTTGGGTGGGTGTTGCAGGCAGGCTGCGCCCAGCCAGCTCCCCAGCCTCCGATTCCTGGTAAAAACAACTTCCTGACTCCTCTCAGTTTGAACTTTTTTTTTTTTTTTTTAATTTTAAGAAAATAGGTGGTGTTTGATTTCTAGGAAACATAGGTGCGAAAGTTTGCTGTGTATACGGGAGCGCAGTCTAGCCCATCCACCTTATCCCTCTACGCCTGTTCCTCCAATGCAATAAGTGGCACTTTCTTCTCTTTACTATCTCTGTTAAGGGAGCCTGCAGTTCATCATTCTGATATCCAGAGCTATACTTTTAAAACCAAAATAGTATTTAGGGCTACTAGCGAAAAAGCAGAGAGCATGTAACTGGTTGAACTGAAAGGAACAGTGCCAAGGGAGAATTTATCTTCCTGTGTTATCTCATGATTTAAAATCCATGCTGGCAAAACTTCACTTCTTAAGCTGCAATTTCAAGCTGCAAGTATTCAGCAGCTGAGGAACCAGTGTGTATATATATGTGTGTGTGCATGCGTGCACCATATGTATTCATGTTTATGCAGTTTTCCACTCAAAGCAGTCAGCGGAAATGAAAACCTGATTTTGCAAGGCTTCCACTGCAAAATTAAACATTCAGTTTTTCCTTAAGGGAGTTTTCTGTTTTATGCACTAGGAAATAACTCCTGAATTTTTTTTTTTTTTCTTTTAAAGTCCAAAATATCTTGCTTTGAAAGAGAGCTGAGCTGATGGGAAACACAACTATTCATTTGGGATAGGAGAGGGGAGCAGCAAGGTGAGAGAGAATAAAAAGAAATCAAACAGAAAAAGCAAACAGAAGTGAGGGATTTTCAGTTCCTGTGTGTGTGTCCATCTATTTTTATCCTAGAAGGAAGCTTCTTAACATAGCTGTGTTTTCTTTCACGCTGCTCTCCTCCCTTTGCGGGACTTCCAGAATTCATCTCGGCACCTGGTTTTTCCCTGAGCTTGATGTGTTATGCCTACAAGGCAGGACAAATTTGGCAGCTGTTGCATTGGAAGCAGAAGGGGATCAGAACAGCAGCAAAGCCAGATACTTTGTACGTCCAGGGGTACCAGAGGGATGTCATTTATTTCTTTTGCTTAGGATTTTGCTGGCAAAGATGACTGCTTTCTTTTGGCCTTGACTGGGACATCTAGACAGTGGGAAAAGGTTTTTCTTTTCTTTTGGATCATAAGTGTATCCTTTCTCCTGACACTTCTGTTGCTCATGTTCTTATTTGGAGAAAGCTTTTCTTTTTTCCTTTTTTTTTCCTGAGACTATGAGACAAAGGAAACTTTTGGCTGGAGTGAAGTAGTGTTAAAGTGGAAAGGAAGCAGAGTCTGAAGCACCAAAACAGAACTTCAAATATTTTTCCATTTGCAAATCAGTGTACAGCCAGAAAGGAAAAGCAGCATCCCAGCCCCACTGAAGCTGATGGGAAATGTGCCACCGGCTTCCACGGGATGAGAGATCCACATGATCCACCAGTCTGCGCATCATAATTATGATTATTAATGATGTGTTATTAGTATTGCCGTAGCAGCTTGCAGTTCCAGTTAATGGGCAGGATCCCCTCTGTCCAAGGGATTGAACAAGCCCAGATGGAAGAGATGTTCCTTGCCCCAGAGGCCTTGAAATCAAAGTTTATGGCTCACCTTAATGCCTTACAGAGGAACCATATGGGGACGGCACCCCCACCTTGCCAGGTCTGAGCAGATATCTGTGCCCAGTGCACTCCCAGCCAGACAGAAACTTTTTGAAATGACACACGTCTAAACCCACCTATGCTGTGTGCAAAACAGAACAGGAGGGCACCACCCATTCAGGGCACATGCAAAGAATCAGGTGTGGACAGTCGATACCTGCAGTCCAGGCACGGCACACTCAGTGTCTCAGCAAAAGCTCTCTGAGAACTCCCCGTGGCTCCCATTCCCTCCACAGAATTAGCATGTCAATTTATTAGGAGCCTCAGTAAATCTGAGTCTTTAATAGTTCTCCAGCAAGGTGAATCTAATTCTTATAATGACATAGCCCTAGGAAAATCAAGCCAAGCCCAATGTATAATGCTAAAACAAAGCATAACAAGCATTCTAGATTTAGCAGTATGTTCAGAAGAGAAAAGTGTTCCTCTGCAGAAGAAGTTGGAGGCCTAAAGAAAATTTCAATTATTTGGTGCTGCAGCACCAGATGATTCAATATCAAAGGGAATACCGTCATTATCTTTGGCATCAGAATCTCTAAATTTAGGCTGAGATGCTGGAAAAATAAAAATTGTTGTAATCAAAATCACAAAAGAAAAAAAGGCCTTTTAAACTTGCTCGAGATGCAACTTGGCTGGAAATGAAACAAAAAGAGTAGAACCCAAAAGAAAGAAATTCAAAATGGAAAAGCTTGAAGCAAAGTTCCTTCAAGCATGGGTGGCCGGGGCCAAGTGAGGAGAAATACACATGTAAACAGCTTTTCATAAAATCGTACCTTGCCCTTATACATAACTTTCATGAGACATTTTCTATCAGCAACAGTGGTTCCCAAAAGAGACAATAAATAGCTGCAAACACACCAGTAGGAGTTTGTGGTCCCAAAAGAAAAAAAAAAATCCCGACCTACAGACATGAGACACATGTTCAGTTGTTGAGAGAAGGACTGACACCATCAAATGAATTCATGAAGAAAACAGCAACTTCCAGTCAGCTGCCCCCATCTAATACCGAGGGACCAGAAATCACTATGTATCTTTTGTCTCAGTAATTCATTCAATGAAGTTAATAATGATGAACTCTCAGAGAATAATCCTATTTCTCTGAGAAAAATAGGATTAAGCATAATGCCCAGAATGAAGCCAAGGCTGCTTAGGTAGGTAATGGCTCTGTATGTCAAAGGATAAACAATAATCTCTTTACACGAGCAGTTCCCAGACACTGGGGTGTTGCCTGGATGCAGCTGTTCCCCGCAGCAGCAGCAGCAGCACTGGGTGCAGTGGCAACAGAGAGAATTCAGGCTTCATTTGGGATCCTGCAACTGTTTAATGACGGTTTTGGTTTGGTTTTTTTGTTGTTTTTTTTTTTTTTGAGGGCCTTGTCCTAACTGAAGAAGCCTAGTTTCCCCTCAACACCTTCTCGGACCATTTCTTTCTGCTTGAAATGAGGTGAATTTTTTTAAAGAGGAAATAGGTGGGATCTCTTGGGAGCAGGTTTCCCAGCATTTGCCTGGTGCTAGGAGACAGCCCTCTGCTCTGAAACACTTTTAGTGCTACCAAATGCAGCACCTGATGCAAGCTCCCCTGTTCCTGGCACCCAAAGGCAGCTCTTGCAGGCTTGCCATTTACTTGATGAGGTGAGAGTGAGCCGCCCGTGTTATTGCAGCATAACGCTGGCTCCCCTGCTTCGCTGCCTGGCATGAAAGCCACGCTGCTGCTCAAGGCTGGCTGCTCCGCCGGAGAGCGGTGGGCCATACCGCTGCCGGCAGTGCGGACCGCAACTGCCTTGGCAGCAGCGGGGAGACGAGGCTCTTCCCTGCCTCGGTGAGAACGAGATGGGGGAGGCCTGCGGCCAGATCCTGTCCTGCCACGGGGTGTAGGAGGCAGCGGCTGGTGGGGACACTGCAGAAGAGGGCATTTGGGCTGTGCGCTCCCCACGAGCCCACCTAACCATTGCTCTCCCCTTCCCCTGCAGTGATGCAGCACCCTTTAGCCATCACTCACCAGTCCCAAATAACAGGAGAAAGGGAGCTTTCCTCCAGCATGCCCTCCACTGAAACTGAGCTGCTCAGCCACCGTTTAGTTTTAAATCTTTTTATATGAGTATGTCTCTCCATGGTCCAGGGAGACAGCATTAGCAGCACCCACTTCTCCCATTATTCACTTGGTGCTTGCTTTGTGTGGGAAACTGGTTTTCCTCCCCACTGACAACCTCCCTAATGGCTGGTGGATGGGAACAAGAGCAGCTAACAGCCCTAACAAGTGTGGAAGCACTCATGCTCTTCTCCAGTGCAGAAGTTGCTGTGTGCTCCTTAGGACAAGGAGTAAAATGTGTCCTACAGGACAGGAGTATCTTCTTTTCTCATGAAGTAGATCAGCAACCATAAGCAGGAAGACTGTGAGATGGGGCCGTTAAGGATGCCTTCTGGGTTCACAGAGTTTGCAGGCAAATCTGGTGTAGCCACCAGTGTCATAAGGAGAACACATCTACAAGAAACTGAAGTGTGGGAGTCAAGTCACTGAGGGAAAGAATGACTGCAGAGGGGCCTGCAGAAACATCTGTGAGACATCCTCATGGCACACACCCATGTCTTCCACCACTCATCCACTGAGTTTACCTCGCAGTCATTTTCTCCCATCTGCTATGGGCTTCATCTCAAAACTCTCAGGGACAGTGGAGAAATTCGCAGTGACCTCTGAGTTGGGGCTGGTATGCATCAGCCCCTGTGGTGCACAGGAGCCCATCTTTCCTGAGAAGCAGGCTGCAATTTTCTTGTCTTTCCCTGCTTCATCCTCTGTAACTCCTTCCTCCCTGCTGTTAGACAGGTTGACTTTAATGACATCATTTTGGATGCACTGACCTCCTCCATTCCTGATATGGTGGGCACTTGGTAACATAAAAGCCGCTGTATTGGGCCAGACCTAAGGACTGTCTACCTGGTAACCTATCTCCAACATGACCAGGAGCAAACACTTGGACACGTCAGATGCATCACATGTCAGGAACCTCCTCCAGGTTCCTGTGTGTGTGAACTTTCTGAGCCATGCTAGAGCATCGCCTGAGCTACCATGAATCTGATCAGATTTATATTCTATGAGTCTGTGAAAGCTGCCTTTGAAATAATTTCTGAATGAACTATGGCAATGAATTTCCTGGTTTACTTACGTGTTAGGGGAAAAGCTAATTTTTTGTTTATTCCTTCTCTTGCCCTTGCTCTCTGCCTTGAAAGTGTGGCTAAAGATTATAGCAGAAGAGCATCACTTCAGCTGCTCAGGGCTGCCATGCAGCTGCACCTCTACCTCATCCCCTCCCACAGCTCCCTGCCCGGCTCTTACTCGGTGGTTCTGATTTACAAAGCAGCTTTGGGGTTACTTCTTTCAGATCATACAGTTTACAGCACAGCACAGCTCAGCCGACGACAACAGCCATAAACCTAACCGCAAAGGCTCTGTGACGCCATCACTGGGAGTTTGTACCACCTGCAAGTCTCTCTCCTCTACAACGACCCCTCCAACTGGCTTCTGGACTCCTATTTCTCAACAGTAAAATCAGCAGCCCTGAGCTGCCAGCAGCTGACTCAAAAAAAAAAAAAAAAAAAAAAGAAAGAAAGAAATCCAGCATTATATTTAAAAAAATGTGAAAAGGCAAAGGAAAATCTGTCCAAAACAGCTGGGCAAATCCTCCCCTTTGACTCAGTGGCTGACTCCTACTTTCAGTGGGACCTTTCCCAGAGACTACTGATGGTCTACATTGGTCTTTCCCCTCACCCCACCCCACTCCTCCCTATCAGCTCATCGGGCTCTTGAATGCAGTCACCTTCATATATTTGGCTTGCTGACATCATGAAGATGTCAGCCAGCCCCTTAATTTTCAAATTTGGAACCAAATATAAGGCCACGCTTCAGTCACTCCTGGGACAGGAGCAGGATGGCTGGCGAGAAGGAAAGCATGGGAAAAGCCTGCAGGGAAGAAGGAGGTAGGAGTTCAGAGGGTTCAGGAAAGGTCACACTGACTTGTGGGTTCCCCCCTCCTTCATTTTAAATTTCAATATTTTCTTCAACATTTCTGTACTAAGAATTTCACTGCCCTCACCTTTCCCTCTCTTTTATAGTCACTTTCCACAACTGCTGGTGTGGTGAAGATTTACAGCCATGAGGAACCGAAGCACCTTTTGCCCTGCCCAGCCAAAGAGACCCAGCAAGCACATCCTATATGGGGGATCCTCTCCTGAAACACGTCCCTGTGGATGCTGGGACTTGAATGTTGCCCTCAAAGCACAGCTCAACGGTGGTCTCACTGGTTTCTTCAAGAGCAGAGCTGAAAGTCTTTGGAAAATTCCATTCTTCAAATCTAAGAGCAGATTTTGTCCAGTTTTGTTGGGTGGGTCCCAAACATGACAATTTAATTAGGAGGTCCAGACCTCCCTGCATGCTTATGTTCACACTGAAGTGCCTATTCCCAGATATCCAGCGGGACCAAGAACAAGTTATTCTATCAAACCCATGTAAGGTTTTTTTGACATACTGTGCAAAGGTAGCCAAGTGGAAAAAGCAGGCTGCCTGTCTAGTCTCAAACACAGACAGTAGCCACATTCCT